>NC_035108.1:66012535-67262535 GCF_002204515.2 Aedes aegypti | reverse complement strand
GAAAAAATGATGGACTAAGTCTTAAACGTAAACAACAGGACCAGCAGCTGTCAAATAAGTGAGGTTAGGCTCGTCATAAACAGCGCTCTATAAAACTATAGATGACGAATGTCGCTGCTTTTCCCTTTGTTCTCGCTCAGAAACATGTCGGGTACATAAGTGTCAAACTGCATACTTTTTCGCGTTGACATTTATAGCCCCGCCTATTTCCGCCAGCAAAAGATGTTCCTGCAGCGACGCCAGCGACATTCTTCCTCTATTGACAGATCCACCTATGCATTTCTTTACATCGGTGGAGGACCGGTGCTAACACAAGACTGCCATTTCCATAGAAAAAAGCGGTCAAAGAGCTTCTCGATCAGCTGATTTGGAACGTTTTGTGAAAGGGCCTATGGTCTAATCCACCGGTGTACTAAATTCCAAGAGTACTCGGTCCAAGAATGGTCTTATCCAGAGTGGATTTAAATAAGAGTGGCGTCAATGTCAAAATTGGAACAGCGGCGAACTGTCAATTCCATACAAATCCACGTTCCAATCGAGCAGGAGACCTGTCAAAGCTGGAACAAGACGTC
The DNA here is from genome assembly GCF_002204515.2 of Aedes aegypti. NCBI lineage: Eukaryota > Metazoa > Arthropoda > Insecta > Diptera > Culicidae > Aedes > Aedes aegypti. Next base: position 67,261,963 of record NC_035108.1, on the reverse strand, counting down.
ACTCTTGTTTACAGGCACTCTAGTCTTATCTAGTAGTCCTTTATAAGAGAGATTCGCGCAAGCTGACATTTCTGTCAAAGTGTGAGCCAATCGAGCAGCGAGAGCTGTCAAAGTGTGAGCCAAACGAACATACGTTATGTTTGTTTTGAACTTTTCTTGAGAAGTAATGTAATCCACTTGAAATTATTTCGGTAAAAGTAATTTTGCATGAAGCAAAAAAAATAAATATTTTTCTTTTTTAAATTTTTGTCAATGCAATTTTTAGTTGTTGATTTTTTCGGCTGTTCATTAGTTTGGATATGTAGTTCAAAGATCTATAACGAAACAACGTACATTTTTTAGCAATGAGGAAGTCATGTCCGTGTTACAGTTTTATTCTCGACGCCGAGCAAAATTAGCACTGCTGGTCTGTTGCCAAATCATTCCATTTTACTTCCGCTTATCTCTCTATATAGGATCACTAGTCTTATCCACTGGTGTACTAAACTGACTCGGTCGAAGAATTTTGACACTAGAGCGGGTCCAGGTCACGTGGGGATCAAACGGGAGCGTGCCCCGCTCAAGTGTCACAATTCACAGAAGGTATCGACCGTGATTGTTTAAATTATTTTTGTTATGACTATAGCGGTCATGTGACTCAAAGGTAAAGGGAGTCTTTAGAAGATTTTTCACAAATGATTGAATAGGCGTCACAAGGGAGCGACAAGATTGAAATTATATTAGGTGATGAATTTTGAGCAAACCATTTTTAAAGTCAGTAAGCAACGAAGCGTCCTGTATTCTATCTAGCTTCTCTACTGAAGAAGGGTTGGCTCAAAGCTTTGAAGCTCAAAATTTAACATTATTTAATATAAAGTTTTATTAAACTTTTGAGGAACTTTAATTTTTACATGAGAAACGTGCAAATTTCAACAATTTCGTCGACGCGCCTTCTTTGACAGATACGTCGACCTCAAATGGGCATCTCCAGTTCCGTACCTCAACTAAATTCTAGTCTAGTGCATAAACGAAGCCGAAGATGACCTAACAGTTGAACTCGACGTATGTGTCAAAGAACACCAGTTTCTGGTTGGTATTAGGGCGTCTGTACCAGTAATAGTGGCAATAGTAACGGGTTGAAGAATAAAAAATCACCAGAAAATAACGGAAACTCGTTTTTCATATCTGAATACGTCATACGAAAGCTTTTCTATTCTATTTTACGTAAAAAATAATTTTAGAATGATAAAATCGTTGAATCTTTCAAAAAAGCATTTCATCCATTACTGGAACATGTTCCAGTAATAGTGGTATTTGCTAACGGCTGTTCCTATAATAGTGGTTTACATTGATTTCCCATTGAAACTCACTATTATAGGAACGTCCCACTATAACTGGTGCAAAGGAGCAAAAAAGTTAAGGTTTTTAATTGTTTTCTACTATTTCCTTACTAATTTCCGAACAAATTTTATACACATTCATATCAATTCAACATGAGCCATGTTAGAAAAATACTCATAAAAATAAAAATTGCCTATAACACGCTTAAAACCGCACTACCACTATTATTGGTACACACACTACCATTGGATCAGCCACCCTAAATGGTAAAGTATGCAAAAATTGGGGATGATACGATATTTTAAACTCTGAGTCGGTCGCAGCCACTCTCGAATTTTCTACTGCGTGATTGATAAATTAGGTAGTTAAGCAAATTGTAGCGCTTAAAACATAATAAATTCAATAAGATTGATTATCAGGCGAGGGACGAATTGTTGATTAAAATTATTACTAGGGAGCGACAATACCTCTGCATTTCCACGGTTGCCATGGAAAAGAATTTGGGATAGTTAAGTAAAGTACTGTAAGACACTTTTGATTGGTGATCGTGAAGCGATCCAACGATCACGTCTGAATAGATTAATGATATTACGACTAAAAAAGCATTTCAAACAGTTTCTCAAACCTTTAGATTTTGCATAGCGATTCTGTACCTGAATGCGTCTTTGTCCTCACAAACGATTCGTCGATCTTCGACATCTATCCGCTGACCTTTCCACTAAATGGTTTTCTTCTTTCTTGTGCCCTTCTAATGATGTGCCAAAAAAAAAACCATCCAAAACGCCGCATTCAATCAACGCCATACCCATTCATTCACACTTCGGCTTGCTTACCTCAAAGCAATTCACCGGGTAACATAATAAAGCCTAGAGTAATCGACCACAATATGCGCGCAGCGCACGATCATGTTCAACAACGCTTCAAGAGCGAGGCAGCGGATTGGCCAAAACGTAGAAAAAGAGGGATCACGACACGGCGATGCGATCTTCTCCCATAACCTTGCTGCCAGTGACCCACAAAGTCCCGTATGCGCTCACGCGACGCGACCAGATGCATCGCTACTATGTATGTGATCATATGATGCGATCTGTGGTCTCTCCCTTTGCAGAAGAACCACAGATACACAGACGTAACACTCGAAATAGTTTCATCGTTCAGTAAAACAGCGTTTAATTCTAATAGTTGAAGAATTGCTCGCTCGTGGCGCTCGTATAGCTTTTGTTCAAGTTTAACGTTGGCGTATTACCGCCATCTAGTAGTCAGATGGACAAAGTTAGTATTTTAAGCATTGGGCGTCAACGTTCGCGGAGCTATGTTTTGAATTGATAACTGATCAAACTGTAACGTCTGTTTGTCTGTGGAAGAACTAGTAGCTCTTGACTCTTTCGCCTCTGGCACCACTGCCGCTGCGGTGCGAGTTAATGAGCTGAGCGAGCACTAGCAGCGCAGAGAGGAAGATCGTCTCTTGAGCTTCAAGAGGAGGTCGGTAATCACTTAAAAGCGAGTTTACGGTGGTTCAGGTTGAGGTTGAGTCTGTGGGGTGAATTAAGCAGTAATTAATTTGATGGCCTATCATCAAAGTGTAGCTGTTGAGAACTTGAGGGGTCTTAGTTTATCATCAAAAGAGACGAATGTGCAGTATACGATGTCTGTTTATCTGATTGAGCAAGCATTCTTTGATAAGGAGACAATAGATCTTTTTATTACCTATTCATTGATAATTTGACATCCCTTTGACTGTCATTCTCGTACACTAGAACAAATTGTTCGCGAAGTTTTATTCAAAAAATTGCTCAAAACGATTTGGCTTTTAAATTGACGTGAGATAATTGTCATAAACGGTTAATTGGATGCATTCCACTTGTGTGATGATCTAGCTGAAATCATGGAACCGAGAAGCCTCTTCCTCATAATTATTTTCAAGCGAATCAAGCCAGACAAGCCCAATGACAACAACAATTTAAATGGCGCTTCTCATTGACAGCGCCAATTATCTGCTTCTGCCTTTTCACACTTGAATGCACGTGCCTTGTTGCATGGTTGGAGAATTCAGCGGAAGGAGGATGTCTGGTGGCGTCTCTTCTTCACGAGGTGAGAAAAATTGCGACTGATGATCATCATCATCGTCTTCCGCCCCTACTGCGCCATCATTATCGGGGTGCGAATGTAAACAAAATTTAACCAGAAATAGATGAGATGAAGCCAGGGGCCCAGATAGCCGTAGCGGTAAACGCGCAGCTATTCAGCAAGACCAAGCTGAGGGTCGTGGGTTCGAATCCCATCAGTCGAGGATCTTTTCGGGTTGGAAATTTTCTCGACTTCCCAGGGCATAGAGTATCTTCGTACCTGCCACACGATATACACATGCAAAAATGGTCATTGGCATAATAAGCTCTCAGTTAATAACTGTGGAAGTGCTCATAAGAACACTAAGCTGAGAAGCAGGCTCTGTCCCAGTGGGGACGTAATGCCAAAAAGAAGAAAGAAAAGAAGATGAGATGAAGGAAGTCTGCTCGACTCACTCAAGGGAAAAAAAGATGATGAATATTTTGATCGGGTGCCGTCCTTGGCCGCAACTAGAAACCTGATGCGATCTCTGAAGTGATGTGCTGGTCAATGTTGGAACGCCTTTTACGGGGAAATGTCGAATGATTGATTAAGCATCTTCAGGTCAGGTTACGGTTAAGCCACTTAAACACTTTGCGATGCCGACATTGCGTCGTGCCCATCCATTTGGGATCGTCAAATCGTGATTCAAGAAGCTCCTCTTGATCCCGCCTTCTATAGTCACCAAACAGGAAAACACGGCACTCACATGTAATCGTTAAATGTCAAGGAGCTCGATATCTCCCATCGGTAGTCTGAAACTTCTAATTGCAACCTAACGAGAAAAACGTGATTGGATGCGCTGTGGAATCTGAACAATTAAAACACGACTCATCCCATTATCTCTCAGTCTTCAAGATCCACATTACGCCACACATGAAGTATGGGCCCATACTTACCGATCGTTCCGCTCTTCCATACTTTCAGATCATCGTCTCCGCCCTGGCCGCCGTTGCCCTCGCCCAGAACCCAGATGCCGAAGCGCAGATCCTCTCCTCCGACAGTGTCGTAAACCCAGACGGATCCTACGCGTGGAACTACGAAACTAGCAACGGAATCCGTGCCCAGGAAGAAGGTGTCGGAGGCCAGTCAGCCCAAGGCAGTGCCTCGTGGACCGATCGCGATGGAACGCCAATCCAGCTGACCTACGTTGCCGATGTCAACGGATTCCAGCCACAGGGTGCCCATCTGCCACGTGAAGGACCAGCGCCCGCCCATGTCCTGAAGACTCTGGAGTTCATCCGGGCCAACCCACCCAAGGATGACCCCAACTTCAACATCCAAGCCCTGGAAGCCGAAATCGCCAGACTGCAAGCCCTGCAGTAAACTCCTTCGTGAGATTCACCACTCGCAACGTGACCTGTGCTCATACTCAAAAGAACCAATCGCTAGGACAAACGGAAATCAAAATCACAACCCATGAATTAGTCGAGGAGGAATTTCTTTGAAAATTGATGTAAATTTGTTGTAAATATTCGCTAGTTTATAATTTACACACAAACACTTCCTTTGAGCGACACGTCAACCTTATCATTTTTTGTTTTACATGTAAATCTTTGTTCTGTTCCCAGTCAGCATTTAATGCGCACTGAAAACACGTGACAAATGACACCTCAATGTGCCCATAATCGCAACTTGTTTACCACAAAACACAATTTCCACCATTTTTTTAAGCAACTCGTTTAAAATTTTGTGTTTCGCAGCGATTTGCGAAGGAGATTACATTCGACGTTCAAAACGTCACACACACATACATTCAACAAAGCCGATCTAATCAAAAGATAGAGAGAAAGAGAGAGAGGTGAAAGGCAAAAGAGAATAGCATTCCAAAAACGAAATACTTACATCAAAATCGCGAAAATGATTAAACAATCGAACACAGTAGAAGAGGAGAAGTAGAAGATGAAGAGGGGAGAGGCGAAGATGATATTAGAACAACTTATGTTTTTTTTATTACTTTTTAATTCTTTTTTAATCTATACAAAAAAGAACAGAAACTCAGCTAAGGATAAAAGAGGAGAAGAGAAGATACTATCTCTAACGATGACATAACTTGTTCATACCGTCAATAAAGGATATTATTTTAAAAACCAAATCGAAAAAGATCTATTAATTTGCTCAAGATATTTTCACAAGTTTTCTAATACCTCTTTGAAATATGTCTCTGATCGGCAGATGTTTTGCTATTTCGCTTTACTTCTTGGCTGGATACCCATGTACTAATTTATTTTGCTATTATTACATACTTTCATGAATTGAATTTAAATTTTAAAGAACAATTACCACCAACTTAAGTTTTACTGTCAACTCTATCTTAAGCCTGATCGCTGCTGATTGATTCCTTTAGGCAGCAGATCAGGCTTTAAGGCGACACGGGAGACCGTGTTATTTTCCCTATCTTTTGTCTCACTCTAACAATTATCATAAAAACTTTGTGGAAGCAAATCTTAAGTTTTAGTGAACCGATGAAGCTGAAAATTTATTGGGTTGTGCACTACATATTTAGAATCATAGTGATACAGTTTTCGCATCGATATATAGAGTGGATCTTGGGATTTGCTTCTTCAAATGGATAAGGTGATTATGATGACGTCCCGTGCGGCCTTAATCTAAATTTTGTAACTTGATCTCTCCGTAAGTCACTGCAATTTTTGCAAGTAAGAGAGTTACTTAATATTTTCATGAAAAGTTCCATTATCAACAAATGCTGAAAAATTTCATGAATTGTATCCATAAAAGAAATAAAATTTCATGGTTACTACGCGGGAAAACATCTGTCGTAAAAATTATTATTTTAGCTGACTACGATAATTCTTAAAACTACCATGGAAATTCAGAGAAAATTACTATGTTTGTGGTACATCCCACCTACCTTTCTGATACATTTGACAGAAATTATTTCATCAATCTGATTTCGACTACAGACTTGGTAAAATCATGCGCATTTGTGGTCGGCTGAAAATTGTCGGTGCGAGCGCATAAGTGAACCTCCTAAAATAGTAGCTTCTACCGCACAATTTTTTTGCGTCGCCAGTTGAAATCCGGAATCATCGACACGCGAAAACTGATTTTTCTCTAAATCTATATGTCAAACCTAACGTCGAGCATGGTGCGCTGGTCAGTGGAAAGAAACAAGAAACAAGAAACAAGAAACAAGAAACAAGAAACAAGAAACAAGAAACAAGAAACAAGAAACAAGAAACAAGAAACAAGAAACAAGAAACAAGAAACAAGAAACAAGAAACAAGAAACAAGAAACAAGAAACAAGAAACAAGAAACAAGAAACAAGAAACAAGAAACAAGAAACAAGAAACAAGAAACAAGAAACAAGAAACAAGAAACAAGAAACAAGAAACAAGAAACAAGAAACAAGAAACAAGAAACAAGAAACAAGAAACAAGAAACAAGAAACAAGAAACAAGAAACAAGAAACAAGAAACAAGAAACAAGAAACAAGAAACAAGAAACAAGAAACAAGAAACAAGAAACAAGAAACAAGAAACAAGAAACAAGAAACAAGAAACAAGAAACAAGAAACAAGAAACAAGAAACAAGAAACAAGAAACAAGAAACAAGAAACAAGAAACAAGAAACAAGAAACAAGAAACAAGAAACAAGAAACAAGAAACAAGAAACAAGAAACAAGAAACAAGAAACAAGAAACAAGAAACAAGAAACAAGAAACAAGAAACAAGAAACAAGAAACAAGAAACAAGAAACAAGAAACAAGAAACAAGAAACAAGAAACAAGAAACAAGAAACAAGAAACAAGAAACAAGAAACAAGAAACAAGAAACAAGAAACAAGAAACAAGAAACAAGTGACTTTTTCGAGAATCAAGTTCTATTAGCATCTGTTATGTTCTTTTATTCAGCGATAAAGTTTAGTTGGAACTCAAAATCTGCTAGAAGTGAACTTTTGAGTTCACTATTTAAGTACCGTAATCCGGGGTAACATTGATCAGCGGGGTAACATTGATCGGGATGACTCATCTTGTTAAACGTTCAAATAAAGATTTATTGATGAAACATTTTCGAACCATGAATGGTGCCTCTCTTTCGTATATTCATAAGCTAATGATAATTAAGGTTTTTGCCAAAATTGCGTTTAGTTCATGCGCAAATTTGTCAACTTTTTGAAACAATGATTTCTATCATTTTCACTGTCACTACCGAAAATTCATGTTTCACATGAGTTCTGCAGACGATGTGATCGAGGAAAATGCGGGTGTTACTAAAAATGACATCGCCGTAAAAGATTCTGTTGTCAAAACTTTCATAAGTTTATTCAATTAGGCAACATTAACTAATTACTACTACGAATGTAGAATTTCCTGAGGAAATTGCCTACTTTTAGGCGTATTCCGCGGTTCAAGGTGTTTTTAATTTTGAAATAACTCAAAAAGTAAATGACTTGTAAGAGTTTGGTCTTCATATTCGGCTTCAGGGGCCGTGATTTTAGTAAGTAACGACATTTCCAATATTAGCGAACGTTGTTTACTTGGGTGATCAATGTTACCCCATATCAGCTGAATCAAAAAATCACTTAAAACATTTATTTAAACATGTTTAAATCTTTCGAAAAACAAAGTAAAGTACATAGTTAGGAGCGGTGGGTGCCAGTACTTGTTTTAAAAATATGAAACTTGTAACATTTGTATTGCGAAATGAAAAATTTAAGAAAAACTAAAAAAAATGATCAATGTTACCCCGGATTACGGTACCTAAAATCCGAACTTTTGGTTGCGAGGCCACTCTCCAAACGTCGGAAGTTCGAAGTGGTGTGGGACAATATGCGCCCACACTATCGTTCGAAGATCTCCATTGTTCGAGTCCGAGATTTGGAGCATTTGATTCAACTCGACCATAGAATCGACGCAGCCGATAGCAGATTCCAAATTCATAACGAATTCAGGAATACGGAGCAGAGGAATCAGCGAAACGTCCACCAGATAGAATGTGCGTCTTCGCAAGACGAATGCGACGAACCGGAAGGAGTAGATGTGGTAGATGCAAGAATGGATCATCGGGGACAGATCACAGTGATTTTTTTTGCCGATTTTGTGATCGAAATAGAATAGCGTCTAAACCGTTGGTTTTAGCGAAAAAAAATTGTTCAGGGAAGTTTCTTGATTTGTAAAAGTGCTTCTTTTGATACTAGCCGCCAGGTGATTAAATCACCTAAAAGTGAGATAAAAATATATTGTTTTTATCTGTTGAAGATAGACGGTCGGTGTCTTCAGCAAAGTTGTAGCACATGTTAATTCAAGACACTTTGTCGAAGACACCAAATTTCTATCTCTTATACATTACAATACATGTCATTTTTTCTTAAAATGACCCTTGAAAATCAAAATTTTAGTATAACTTTTTTCTAACATTTTTGACATTTTTTGTGCTTTCTACAAAGTTGTTCAACTACCAAAAATACATGTTTTTGCTGAACATTGCAACTTGCTATCTCTTATGGTAAAAAAGTTATTTTTAAATAATCGATTTTTATGGAGCTTTTTTGGACTTCTTCTTCTTTCTGGCGTTACGCCTCAACTGGGACAAAGCCTGCTTCTCAGCTTAGTGTTCTAATGAGCACTTCCACAGTTATTAACTGAGAGCTTTCTATGCCAATTGACCATTTTTGCATGTGTATATCGTGTGGCAGGTACGAAGATACTCTATGCCCTGGGAAGTCGAGAAAATTTCCAACCCGAAAAGATCCTCGACCGGTGGGATTCGAACCCACGACCCCGACCCTCAGCTTGGTCTTGCTGAATAGCTGCGCGTTTACCGCTACGGCTATCTGGGCCCCTTTTTTGGACTGATAGCATTAATTTGGACGCAAATTGACGCACTTAGCGATTTGTGATTTTGAAAGGGCTATTTTATGACTTTCAAATGACACTAAGAACTTTTGGCCAGAAGCGGTCTATTGATTGTTTTGTTTTAACTAGTTAAACCATAAAAATGCATTTAATTGCAGTTTCACGACTTTTTTCTCATTTTCATTGCGTTATTTCATATGACACATGCTGCGTTTGGTACATTATGGTCATTTTCATTATTTTTAATTTATTCCCTCACCTACAGACTTCATTTAGCATGGAAATGTTTTTCTTTTTTCTTTTTGTTTTGGTAATAACGTTTGACACAACTTTTTACTCTCCATATAGCGTTACGTAATTTGTGAACGATGCCATTTGTTTGTCACGCAACTTTTATTTTTTTTGCTACCATGTAATATCATTGTTCCTTTCAAAATCTCACGACACGCAACATAGCTAATAAAAATCGTTTTCGTATTATACAAATTCTTCTATTCTATTTGTTCCTACACAAAATTTAATTTCGTATTCTATTTGTTCCTACACAAAATTTAAACAAAACTTATCGTGAATAATATGTGTGCCGACATTTCCCTTATACTAATGCAGACAAAAAGTATTTGCTGATTTAAAATAAAACTGTACCAGTGAGCCTGCACATGAATCAGAACTTTAACTTCAGTGCATGTTCTTGAATTCTGTTATAACCAGGGCAGTTGAATGTCATGAATATCACGTGACTTTGACATTTGAAAATTGCTAATATCATACTATCCTGTGGAAAAAGTCATCGGAAAATGTTTTTCCCTGTGACTTTTTCCGAATTACTATTGGTTGGCAATATTTGCTGATGCTAAATTTCAAGTGGAAACATGCTATGAGCATTTTAATTTTTCAAAAATTTTGACATTTGACAGCACTGGTTATAACTGTTAAAAACCCCGTGAATTTAGTGAGAGCTGATGAAAATTTTTTTCACGCAACCATTTAATGTCTGGTTTAACAAAACAACTATAAATTGAATTATAAATTAGTTGTACCATTCCTTATTGCAATGATTAATCATTTTTATTTGTTTGTTTAATTTGTTTACCGGCAAAACAGACCGATGCTTGAAGTAGAAGGGAACGTGGAAAAGAAAGCAGTGAGGATTGTTTATCAGCCATGTTGCGTATCGCGAGATTTTGAAATGAGCAAGTTTGTTACGCTCTTCCACTAACAAATAATAGTTGCATGACAAACAAATGGCATCGTTCACAAATTACGTAACGCTCTATGAAGATGCAAAAGTTGGTGAAACGTTATGACTCAAACAATAATAAAACAGAAAAACATTTCCAAGCTAAATGAAGTCTGTAGTTGAGGGAGTTAATAAAAATATATTGAAAATGACCATAAAGTATCAAATGCAACATGTTTCATATGAAATAACGTAATGAAAACGATAAAATTTCGTGGAACCGCAATTAAATGCATTTTTATGGTTTAACTAATTAAAACATAACAATCAATAGACCGCTTCTGGCCAAAAGTTCTTAGTGTCATTTGAAAGTCATAAAATAGCCCTTTCAAAATCGCAAATCGCCAAGTGCGTCAATCTGCGTCCAAATTAATGCTTTTAGTCCAAAAAAGCCCCATAAAAATCGATTATTTAAAAATAACTATTTTGCACTAAGAGATAGCAAGTTGCAATGTTCAGCAAAAACATGTATTTTTGGTAGTTGACAACTTTGTAGAAGGCACAAAAAATGTCAAAAATGTTAGAAAAAAGATATACTAAAATTTTGATTTTCAAGGGTCATCTTAAGAAAAAATGACATATCTTGTAATGTATAAGAGATAGAAATTTGGTGTCTTCGACAAAGTGTCTTGAATTACCATGTGCTACAACTTTGCTGAAGACACCGACCGTCTATCTTCAACAGATAAAAAATATATTTTTTTATCTCACTTTTAGGTGATTTAATCACCTAGCGGCTAGTATCAAAAGAAGCGCTTTTACAAATCAAGAAACTTCCCTGAACAAACTTTTTCTCAAAAACCAACGGTTTAGACGCTATTATATTTCGATCACAAAATCGACAAAAAAAAATCACTGTGAGATGTCGAGAAGAAGAGTCCAACCAACGTTTGCGCAGAACACGAGCAAAACGAATCAACAGCAAACCAGCGAATCAACAGGGAACGCGTGTTGGAACTGGCGGGACTGTAAAGAGCCACGAGCAATCTTCTGCTATGGTTGTGGAGAGTTAGGGCGAACCATCCGTTCGTGTCAGCGTTGCGCTGAATCGAACCGAAGATGGAATGCACCAACTCAGGGAAACCAGTAAAGGAATGTGCGATGGGAACTACGGACATTCCAGTAGAAATTAAGGTTCCCGCCGAGAAAGGCCATTTCGACCCAGTACGACCGATCATACGATACATACGATCAAAATTCAGACTAAAATATGTCCTTATTTAAGTGTAGTATGCACCTGAAACGTAAAGTACTCAAGTAAAATTTCTCCTTTTTACCGAAGTAATTTTGACAGCTGATCCAGTACGGGCGAAGTGTCACTTTTACTTGCGGAATAATTGAGCGGCACATTTTTCCGTACGGAAAAGTGACAGTTCCATTTGATATGTACGGCAGGCGTTACTGACGTTATGAAATCAGCTCTACTTATCAGCAGCGTACAGCTCAAGTAATTTCGGTACCGGAATCATTCCTTGACCGTTTCTTGTCATATCCTTTTGCACAGTACTTATGATCAGCGTACCGACCATTAAGGGTAAACGTTTTCGATACCGAGATCTTAGGATTATTAGACTCAGGAGCGGGAATCAGTGTGGTGAACTCGTTGAAGTTGTCGGATAAGTATGGTCTGAAGCTCCAACCAACCAGACTTAGAGTTTGTACTGCCGACAACACCGAATATCGATGCCTAGGATATCTTAACGTTCCGTATACATACAAGAACGTGACAAGAGTTGTACCAACCGTAGTAGTCCCACAGATATCTAAACCCATCCTTGGTTGCAATTTCTGGAGGAGTTTTGGAATTTCTCCTATGGCAGATTTAGGGAACAGGCCGGAGCAAGTGGAAAGTTTTGCGGAAACCGAAGAGACATTGGCTTTCACCCTTGAACCGATAGGAGAACTTCCAAAAATAGAGTCCACGGGAAATGATACGACACTTGATGTACCAACCTTTGAGTTTTCTGTATTGTTTCCTAAATTGCTATTTGGACTCTTATAAAACAAACCCGCCCTGAGGTTGGGTTTCTTGCCGCGCAAACATAACTCGACAGACGGTCCTCTTCGGAGGTGGCGCTAAAGCCGTCTGTTTCTTGAGCCAGGGAACGAAACAGGAGACGGAAAACCTTTAGCCGTATTTTATGTGCTACATTTTGGCGCCCAACGTGGGGCTTGAACTTTGAACCTTAGGCTTATTCGTGTTTCGTGGTGTAGTGTGTAAGGCGACAGGGACTTTTATTTGATATAGTATTGGTAGAAGGCGACTTGTATGCAAGTTTTGTATGCGGTTTTGGAAAAGTGCATTTCATTTTGAACTGTGATATTGAATATCGCATATGGTCTTATCCTCTGGTGTACTAAGCCAACTCGGTCGAAGAATTTTGACACTAGAGCGGGTCCGGATCACGTGGGAATCAAACGGGAGCGTGCCCCGCTCAAGTGTCACAATTCTCAGACCGAGTAAATTTAGTACACCGGTGGATTAGACCATATTTAAGTGAACTATTGAATCTTAAAGCCCTGTTCTAATTTCAGTACCAAACGGTTAAGTTTAGGCCAGGAACATATGTTTACACAATTTTTGAATACTTTTCATTGGTTTACGGTCAAAACACTTTTTTTCTGATTCTTGAGATGTTGTCACACCCCTGGGTTCAAACTCAAATTTTTGGTGTGTTTTGTTTCCCGTGTCCCTTCCGAAATGTCAAATAGGAACAACCCCAGAGTTAAAAAGATGAGCCCCTGTGTCATTTTTGCCGACTCAGTGAATGTCAAACATGATCTAAAGTGTCAAGGTTCAAATTTGAACCTATTTTTTTAAATTAAATTTTAAATGTGATATAACGGTTATTTGAACAGGAATAGTTGCTAAAGTGATTGCAAGATCATGGTCTCTCGTCTTATGAAATTAAAACAAGATTTCATTAAAAATTTTAGGACCCTATTTGTTAATTTTGACAATGTAATAATATATGATTAAATGAAAAATAAATTAACATGAATAATGAATTAACATTGAAGAACATGAAAAAACAATATAATTATATAACAATTTATGTACATCTATGTTCATATTGAATAAATCAAAATAATATTTACAAAGAAGTGACCATGCTACATATTTCTATTATCTCAAGGCTTGTTGATCTGGTGGAGTAACACAAACTTGCTAGCTGTCAAATGCTTTACCAATATGGCAGAGTGCTCTAAATGTCACATTGAATTATCTTCCTTATGGATACCTTCCCGGATAACTATGAACCATATCAATACAGTTTCCCGTATTATCCATAACCATTCGTGACAATATATGAACAGTTTCCTTTAACACCAAAAATAACAATAAGACTACAGTTCCATGAACGGTTTTGACAGTTCGGGAAATGGTAATTGGGAAAAGTACAATGTGGGGAATAGGCGGTTAAGTTATGTAACCATTTAAAAACGCCAATTTTCCTGAACATTTTTTTTCGTTCACTGTTTGCTAAATTGTTAATATACTATCCATTTTTTGCATAATTGACTGTTAAGCAAACTGTTTGAAAACAGTTTAACCATTACGTTGGAATAAAAATGAATAATGTACGTGAAACTGTTGGTTTATTGTGCTTAATGGTAATGTAACCCTATACTGTACTGTACTGTTGTATTTACACCATATGAAAAGAAAGGATATTATCGCTCAATAGGAAAAAAATAAAACAAATAAATAAGTGTATTAAAAATTTATTTCAATTACAACAAGTAAAGTTTAATATTTTATGGTACTGAATACTGGATTGGGCCGGAACATGCTAGGAAACATTCTCCGCTCAAGTACCAATTCTGGGACCGAGTGCACTCAGTTGACCGTTGTCCATAGTCCGGCAGTCCTGCTTTTTCTCCACGTCTTGCTTGTCCTCCGCAGATGTTTCATCGTTTTAGTGGAGCTTGGATTTGCATTCCGAAAAATCAGAAAGCACACTTCTTCCAGCAAATCTTCACCTCGACGCACCCGACGTAGAAGAAAACCTCCTGTTCACGACACCGCTCAGCCGGTTTGCGAATGTGTGGTCCAGAGAATTCGCCAGTCCGATTCTGTGGACAAATCCATGTGGAATATCGTTGCCGTCTCGATGATCGGTGTTGGAAAATAACACCCGCTGAGGTTTTGTCCGTTTTCGGAAACTGCCCATTCCGGGTGTTTTCGTTATTTCACTTTGTGTCAAAACAAACATAACATCATGCGCGCAAAAAACTCACAAATACCAATGCGTGCAACTGTTTGCCAAACTGTTCATAATAGGTAACATATAGTAAAATGCCAAAGTGTGAGTGCGTAATGCAAATTTTAAATCCAACCATTTTGTGAACGGTGGCGATATATTTCCACTGTTTCCACAGGTTTTCATTCTCATAACATTTAACAGTATCCGAACACTACAACAAACTGATACTATTTGGAATGAGTCACTTAAACAGTTCATTATAGTCTAAAACTCTATGCCTCATATTATTTAACTTCAAAGCTACAGTTTGTGATTCGGTAACCGTATCAGTTAAATGGAATTTACTGTTTTGAATGTACGACAAAATGTATTTTTCTATGCGGGTTGGGTGTAACTGTAGATATTTTTATTGACTATCACTCAAAGGGGCTTTCCCTCTTTCTAAATTTTAGTTAAAATAAATAAATTAATATAATATATTACAACTAATTTGCGAATTTTAAAATAGAGCCTTGCATTTGTGTGTTGGGTAGCATCCATTTATTCCGTAACGCTAAAATTGGACATTTATTTTACTTCCCATCTGCCTTCAGTAACGCTTTCTGTATACATTTTTTTAACACTTCAGTTGTCGCGCTGTTGTATTTTGTACAACAGTGGTGAAAAAACCTCGCTTTTCGTACACAGCATCAGCGTGGTGGTTCGGGCGGTGGCAAACCGCACGACGACTGAAGGGTTAAATTTTGCAGGGTTCGTTACGCTTAAGCTCCCCCCTCGAGCGTTACGTGACACAGTGGTTCCATTTGTTCCACGAAGTGGTCATACATCATTTTACTCAATATCCGGTGGCAAATACCATGAGAAATCGCCAAATAATTATTTTTGACTGTTAAAACTCCGTCGACGGTGATGTCGTAATTCATATCACTTTAAAAATTCTGATTAGGATGTGAAGATCATAATGCGAAGGTTCTGTTATATGAATGATTATATTATGCATCCGGTACAAATCATGACCAACACTTATTTGAAATTATTGTTTTCTAGGGTCCCTAGCGTCGCAGCTAATATGTAAATAGTGCGCAGTGTACATAAAAATTGTAAGAATGCAGCGCCACACTAAAAAACTGATTTCAAAATGTGGCGAGTTGAGGCGCGTCGCGAGTCTCACTGGCGCGATCCGGTTTGGTGGCGGTGCGACAATATGTGCATAAAACCGACTTTGCAATTATATCTCCTTCCGTGTCAAAAATTAACTAACGTATTTAATATCTTGAAAAGGACAATGAAATCTCTACATTGAAAACAATATATCAGGACTATTTTTTTTTTCCATTTTGAGAAGATTTCCTGCTCAGAGTTGCTTCAAATGCTCAAAAGCCTAGTTTTTAGTATGTGGATAAAAAAAGCAACACTTTTCTAAGTGACGGAGATGCATATACCAAATAAATACTTGAAATATTTATTAATTGATAAAGCCAATTGGGTTGTTTAGTGAAGAAAAATTCACAGTTTTTTGTAGCTTAATCGAAAGAACACATCCCAAGCAACCAATATTTCGGATTGTACTTAAGCAGTGAACTCCAGAGTTCACTTTTGGTACAAATCTAGTTTCAGTGAAACTTTTTCGCTGATTAAGAGAACGCCATGGATATTAAATGAACTTCATTCTCAGAGAAGTAACTTATGAACTCATCAACAACTTGAAAGTTCAGAACAAGTTTGAACTGAACTTCTTTTGTACTTGAAGATAACAATCAAACTTAAACGAACTTTATGCAAACTGTAAAGTTCGATTAACTATTATGTATCCGGTAGAAATCAAGACCAAAATTTATTTATAATTATTGTTTTCTCGGGCCCCGTGCGTCGCAGCTAATATGTGAATAGTGCGCTGTGTTCATAAAAATCGTAAGAATGCAGTGCCACACTAAAAAACTGATTTCAAAATCGCACGAGCTGAGGCACGTCGCGAGTCTCACTGGCGCGATCCGGTTTGGTAGCAGTGCGACAATACTTAAAAAGGGAACTGATTAAGCCAAAACATGCCCTTTTATCCGAACTATTGGTTGCTTGGGATTTTTCTAAGTATTACACGATTTTATTGCACTTCAATATCCTAATATTGATGTTATAAATGATTGAAAAATATTTCAATCCGTTGACTCAATGACATTTAAATTTACATAATGACAGCTCGCCCCGAAGTAAAATTTGCCGAGGGGTGATTCAGGGGTGACTTCCATATTAATTTCAAACGTGTTTTAAAAATAGTTCCAGGCCACGTAAAATTTTGAAACTTCGGATTCTAGTTCAGTTTTAAACGTAGATTCAGAATATATAAGAAACTGGATACCCCTAAATAAGCCAATTGGGTCCTAAAGCCCTGTCCCAATTTTAGTGCCAAACGCTTAAGTTTAGGCCAAAAACACATGTTTACTCAATTTTCTAATGTTTTCCGTTGAATTAAGCCCAAAAACATTTTTATTAGATTTTGTCACATCCTTTGGCTTAAACTCAAATTTTGGGTGTATTTTGTTTTCCGTGTCCCTTACGAAATGTCAGATAGGAATAACCCCAGTGGTCGAACTAAAACCCCTGTGGTGTTTTTGTCGACTAAGCGAACGTCAAACATGATCAAAAGTGTCAAGGTTCATTTATGGACCAAATTTTTTAATTAAAGTTTAAACATGATAAAGCCATTATTTGAGCGGGAAAAATTGCTAAAGTAATTACAGTAACATGCTTTTTCGTGTTATTAAATAAAAACAAGATTTCATTACAAATTTTAGGACCCAATTTCACATCAAATTTCTACCAAAACCAAATAACGAACAAGTCACCTAATGTAATTAACCTTATGTTAGATACTGGAATTTTGTTGAAGATCTTGTTTTGACGTACAAAATAAATAACATTTTCATTTTGTTCCTCCCACACTTTGGGAAGTCATGTCTAATATATTAGAATGGCTGTTGTATCATTACTAATATTGACCGTTCAGTTCCTAACTGTTCACGACCGTTTGAAACAGTCGTCGTCTGAAACGGTCGATGAAACAGTCGCTGTCATATTCGACAGCAACAATGAGCGAGAAAGTTTTCGCGCGCAAATGTGCACCTCTACTCTTTCAAGTAGAGCAACAAGGACAGCAGGGTGGGCGTCAGATCAGATTTCCAAATCAGCTGTTGTTGACACTCAGCTGCCGACTGCACGCCTCGAAAAATGAGGGGTGGTTGAATGGAGTGTTTATAAAAGTATCTTTCACTAAACAAAATTCAGCTCGTTATATATGTTTCTCATTCTCAATATTCAGGTTCAATTAAAAAATTCAATAAGTGGCAATAGTTTATTACGCGTAAGGTATGTATGGTTATCATAACAATGTGTTTCAACAACATACATGAATACATTGAGATTCCCCTCGATTCCCGACGACTGTTTCGAACAGTCTCATAAATAGCCGGGATAATCCAACATTCAAGTGGATATACAATATATAAGAATTTTATTGTCTCAGCGCTCACTAAAATTATTCATTGAATTAAAGTACAATGTTGCAATTGTATCCATAGTGAATTGAAGTATTAGTAGTGAAAATTTTATTATTTTGTCCATTCATTCCAGTTAGCTACAATTATACTGGTATGTAATTAATTCTTTGAATATTTTTATCATTGCCATTATTGATAAAACTAACAACTTTGAAGGCACGCTGCTAACTTATTTGCAAATATTTGCAGCTAGAACCTTCACAGGTTCATTTTCCTACTCAAACATGATCATGTGATGGCAGAAGTTTGATTAAATGTGATTAAGAACATATTCAAAAATGTACTTCAAAAAAAGTGATGTAGTGACCAAGTGAGTATATTTCTATCCTCATTACTCACATCAATACTGATTCCTAGATGTCACATAACACTCTAAAATGTATTGGAAGTAATAGATGTACATCTGTACTAAGGTTCTGCAATCTAAACTGATTGAAAAATCGGAAAACTCAATTGATTTTAGTTTGCGAAGACAATGAACAAAGTGCTAAAATCGCTCAATTTTCATCACACATGAAAAATACACTCCATCATTCATAGCCCTACTATTAATATTATACAGGAACGCCATGAATGTTTATGTTTTTACAATCTTGAGATCATATATTGCAATTTTAGGGATAACTTTCCATTCTACAAATGAACAGAAAGCTGCCGCAGCAATCATATTACTGATTTGCACAAAGCATCATCGATCGGCTGCGATGATACCTTGGAAACCACGCTAATGACTGTTGTTTTCTGCTGTTTTCAAAGCTTTGCACTCTACTAGCACACTTCGATTAGATGGCTCCGTTCAATGATACAATGATTTTCAAGCCTGCGATAGAACTTTGACAGCTGCGGTAGAACTTGGCGGCTACCGCAGAACGGAAAATTTTCGAAATAACCGTAAAGGCCCAAGCACAATGTGAACGGCAACGCGGTACAACGGCAAAACGGCATGCCCATCTTGATCTACACTAAAGTTATCAATCCCATATTGAATAAATCCTTTTCAACATTGACTTGACAAGTAGAGTGTAGCTCAAGATGGGCTTGCCGTAATGCAGTTGTACCGCGCTGCCGCTCACATTGTGGGTGGGGCTTAACTTGACCCATGAAAGGGTAAAGGAGTGACAAACAATACATTTTGTTTTTTGATTTATGACCTATGGGCGGTACCACTGAGCGTGATTTGTGGACGGAGCTTTGGTCAGGGGGGGTATACACTACGAGGTGCGCCTACCGTTCATGTTTTGTGAGTGTGTTCGTGAGGCTCACAACGCTACTAGACTTCCCGTAGTTTGAATGTTGAAAAGCATCAACATTTGCTGCCTGGCATGGCCCGCATTTTCGACCTGTGCTGTTTGACCCGGCCCGCTTGAGAGATGATGCAGTTTGGGTCGGCCCGCGTGATAGATGATTGTTAGGCGAGCTTTGTTTGTAGTTGACAGCCGTACACCCACTCTGGCTTTGGTTGTTCTTAATTTTAGTACAGCGAGCGCAGGTTTTAAAACCCCATTTTAGCATATAACATTTTAAACGTGTTCTTAGACCAAAGACAACATCCGCTTGAAATAGACGCACCATGATTCTGCTTTATTTTGACAATGGTTTGACAGTTCTCCGAACGGCTCAAAAAATTCTCGTCATCCTCGTCGAACAGACGGAGATTTTTGTGTGCTTCGGTCGTAAGTTTAGTGCAATTTTGCATCGAAATCCAATTAGCTGCAGGTTATCTTCGATTACCACCAGTAAGCGGAAGTGCTACAGTTCTCCGAACCACGTAGGAAACGATGGCCGTGAAAGCAATCAACGACGAGGCGCACTTCCAAGCCGAACTGGCTGCCGCCGGAGGAAAGTTGGTCGTGGTGGATTTTACCGCAACTTGGTGAGCGTTTGTTCTTTTGTCCTCGAATTCAGTGAGTCATGTTTCTAAATTTCGATCGTTAATAACATTTTCAGGTGTGGACCATGCCGTAACATTGCGCCCCTGTTTGAACAACTTCCGGCCAAATACCCGAAAGCAGTTTTCCTCAAAGTGGACGTGGACAAATGCTCGGAAACGGCTTCCTCGCAGGGAGTTTCCGCCATGCCAACCTTTATCTTCTATCGGGCAAGGGTGAGTTTGATTTTTGAAGATTCGTACTGAAATTATTAACTAATGAGGGCTCTTTTTGTAGACGAAAATTGACCGCATGCAGGGAGCTGATATCAATGGTCTGGAGGCAAAGATTCAGAAGCATTACGTGTCCAGTGTTGACGAATCCGGAGAGGACTACGGGCATGGCTTGGTAAGAATAATTGCTCATGGCATTGCAGGGCTGGTAGCAAGTCTCTTTTCAGTGTCTTTTAGTTTTTTTTTCATCAAAATGGTAACATTTGTTTCTTTTTTCTGCATGCAATGAATACCTACTTTCTTAGAAAATTTAACAAAAAAAAAGTTATAGGAATTCCTGGAGGAATCTTAGGCGGGAAATCTGCAGTTACTTCTGAAAGTATCCTAAGAGAAATTTCTGGTTTAAATCTTAAAGCCATGGTGAACGACAATTTTATGGAAAACCCTTGGAAATCCTACGAAAATTTTAAGATTCACTGGATAAACTTCTGGAGGGCCTAGGATTTTTTTTTTGTGAAATCCTAGCGGAACCGAATGGCGAATAGCTGAACATTTTTTGATGTAATTCCTAGAGAAAATACTTACTGTAATAATTGTCGCGATGTCACGAGGAATTAGAAACCAACTTTTGGAAATTGCCATGAAGAAACATCTGGTCGGATACTCTAAGCAAGAAATTCATATATAAAACTCTCCTGGCTCATGTTTAGTTTATTATTGTCGTGGATCCTGTCTGGTCTCTTTTTCTTCCTATTTAGTCTATTCTTGGTTCTTGGTTCACCTCATTTTTACGACATGAAGTCTCTAAAGTTACTACCAGCCCTAAATTCTGTGTTTCTTTACTAATTGTATCTCCATTTCACCCTAGTTGGACCTAGCGACATTCATCCAGAAGAACCAATGCGAATGCCTGAATGAATCGGATGACCACCCGATGACGAATGCTCTCAGCTCTGGTGCGGGTCATTTGGCGTCCGACTGTGACGAACAGCTGATCATCTCGATCACGTTCAATCAGGTTGTGAAAATCCATTCGATCAAAATCAAGGCCCCTCCGACGCATGGACCGAAGAATGTGCGGCTCTTCATCAACCAACCGCGCACGATGGATTTCGATATGGCCGAATCGCACGTCTCGGTGCAGGATCTGGTCGTGGACCAGAAGGATCTGGAATCGGGTGCACCCATTCAGTTGCGCTTCGTCAAGTTCCAGAACGTGCAGAACATTCAGCTGTTCGTGAAGGACAATCAGTCGGGCGAAGAGACAACAATTATCGATCACTTGGCCTTCATCGGGTCACCGATTGCAACGACGAAGATGGACGACTTCCAGCGGGTGGCCGGTAAGAAGGGCGAGAGCCATTGAGAGGTGACCATTATTCTGGTCAGTCTTGTTCGGGAGAAACTACTACAGATGATGAAAGATGATGTAGGTACTCATGTGGGTTTGATTGAGTGGAATCGGTTCTCGGATAAAGTCTTGTTTGCTTTTTTATAAATTATTAAATTACATCAAGAATACCAATTACACCACACGACTTATACACTTTAGGATTGAAAGAAAGCCTTTCAGAGCTACCGTGATAAGAACTACTAGACAACATTTGGATGACATCTGGTCGTAACAATTCATGGAGAAATTCTGATATGATTACCCTGTAATTCTTTTTGCCAATTTTCAGATTTCCATACAAAGTAAAATTGTATGGATGGGTTGAAAATTGGTGCTTTTGGAAAATATAATTTACCCTGTCTTTTGGTTCAGAAAGGGTGTGGGCGCGTTCTGCTAAGGAAGGTCGAGGAAGGTTTCTTGTGTGAACAACTTAAAAGATGGACTTTCTAAAGTGCTAGAATGAAATATTGTGCTTGTGGTGAACATTTTAAGATGGGATGGAAGGTCATTACTTTACGTTCACGCTTTACATCTACTTCTCTAAAAAGTTCTATACTAGACCATTTCACAAAAATCGAAATGTCTGGGATTCAAGCAGTCACCCCCTAGTCCTAATTGCCATACTAAAACAAACTACCAGACAAATTTTCATCAAATTTGGAGAAGATTGAGAGGTGCCTGAAGTCGAATTTTTGTTTTTTGGCTATTTTTTACATTCAAAAAATTCTAACGAGAATTTGGAAAAACGAAAATCAAAATAAATACCACTAGTTGAACGTATTATTAGTACCGTAAAACGGGGTATCTTTGATAATGCGGTTAACTTTGATAGTGCGTTACCCACCGCATACTAAACGAAATACAGTAATACCTCGATATAACGTAACCTCTTTATAACGTAACTCGATATAACGCAATTTTTACCTCGATATAACGTAACTTTTTTTGGCTCTCGTTTATTTTTCCAATTATTATTAAAAACATGGTTTATGAACTGCAATAAACATTTTTCAAGATTCAAACACCAACCAATACTAAATCAAAGCAATGCAAGCGTTTACTATCACTGAATACAGTCATAAATCGATATCGAAATTTCTTCACGGATTTCAACTATAATCATTCTGAGGATGCCTCCAGAGATTTCTCCATGGACTCATCTTAAACTCTTCTGGTGTTCATGAATAAAACTTAAAACACATTCATAAAATAATTCCGACAGGAATATTCCAGATAATCCACGGGTTAACCCTCCTGATGTTCATGTTTAAATCTTCTAAGATTTTCTTCTGAAATGACGCCTGGGATTCCACCAGATGTTTTTAATCAATTTCAGAGATTCCTCTAAGAGTTTCTAGGAGCATTCCATCATATTGACTTAACGGATTATTATTATTATCTTCATTAACGGGATTTGCAGCCAGAGGCTGGCTCATCTCGGATCGACTTAACGGATTACCGTCTTAAGAATTCCTTGAGGAATTTCATCAGAAAGTTCGCATTCAATTCCACCAAGAAATTGTTCAAATATTCCTTCACGAATTTCTCCAGAATATCTCCAAGAACTGTTTAAAAGGAATTTCGTATTCAAGGAATTTCAAAGTCAACTATTTTGAATATTGTTTTTTTTTTTAATTATATATATCTTTGAATTCTACTATGACATTGTACAAAAAATACCATCAAGTAATTTTTCCAGGATATAAAATGGATTCAACTATGAATTCAAAAAACAATTCCGCATATGATACCTTATATATTTCCAGAGTCTAGAGATTCATAAATTTTTTCAGCAATGTTCATGATTTTTTCCAGCAGCACTTTTAGAAAACAGTCCAGTTATAGTTCTTGAAATGCTCTACAAATTATTACAAAAAATCGTACAGGTATTCGTTCAAAAAAAAAAAAAAAAAACAACCTGAAAAACAATTTTCTTGGCATTTCTTTAGTAATTTCATTACGATTTTATGCAGAACTTTCTACAAATATTCTATGTACTGTTTAAGTTTCTTCAAGGATTGAATGTAAAATGAAATCCTTCATTGATTCCATCACGAATTTAGTAAGAAAGTTCTCAATGATTCTATCTCATTGGGTTCTTCAAGTACAGTCACCCCACAGTTATGGATAGCACACAGATATGGATCAAAATTGGCTTAAACGGAGAATATCTCATCCAATAGAGCTGCAAATAAGCAGAACACATTTTATCTACCTGAGCCATAAATCTGTACAGCATTGCAATCAATCATAACATCTTCTAGCATATATTATTCGTTCGTATGAAATAAAATGTTATCCGTATTCATAGAATCGTTGATTCATAACTGTGGGGTATTGAAACCCGTACCACAGTTATGAATCAACAAGAAAACGATTCCGAAAGAAACGCCGGAACGTATACTTTCACTAACACACCATTCGTTTACTTCACAGATAAATTGCTTTTATAGTGTTCTGATCCATAATATGAGTCGATTTGATCCATAATAAGGACCCTCCTGTTCCACTGATCCACATCTGTGGGATGGACAACGTTTCAAATTTCTATCGAAATCGATACTTTCTCGTAAATAATTGAGATTTTTTATGTGTTTTCTCGAAAACAACTATATTCGGCATAGCCAGGCGGGTAATTTTGTTTTGTACAAGGTCACCATGATTTGTAATCATATTTTATTCTAAAAAATGACCCTTAGCTGATCCATAACTGTGGGGTGACTGTAATTCTTGAAAACGACAAGTCTAGAATTTTTTCTTTGGATGTTTTTTTTTACAAAAATATATTCAGGGATTCGTCTAAAACCTGAGCAAGTTACTCAGATCCCCCAGAAAATTCCACCACGTATTAGTTCAGAAACTTTTGCATGGAAAATTTCTCATAGTTAGTTCCAGAGCGTTAATGATTAACGGGTCGTAATGATTGATTAAGGGTGGTAAATGACTGGACAATGCGTACCATTGGTACTTCGCGTACCTGCAGGTATAAAATAGACCCCATTTGTGGTCCTTAGCCTCTTGTCCAGTAACTCCTATCCCTACCTCCCCGTGGTGCCGCCTGGGATACGAGTAACCGTAGGGAAGATCGGGTAACCAACCCTGGTGGAACCTTGGTCGTATGCTGACAGGGAAGGGGGGCTCCTCTCTTCTGAGGGTGTAGCTTATCAGAGCGTCTGTTCTCCATGTTAGGGGCGGCTCAAAACAGCGTCTGTTCTCCATGTTAGGAGCGGCTGATCATCGTCCTAGTGCCAGCGTGGGACTCTAAACAGTGCTGTGCACGATGATCCTCCGGCGAGACAGGGGGTTGGTGCAGGCCTTACAAGCCAGCCGTAAAAACCATCAGTACAGGAAGCATACAATGTAAATTCGGACCGGAACAATCGGCATAGACCCAGGCATCGAAAACGGACTAACGATTGGAAACTCGGATCATGGAACTGTAAGTCTCTCAATTTCTTGGGAAGTACCCGCATTCTTTCCGAATTATTGAGGGTCCGCAAGTTCGACATCGTAGCGCTGCAGGAGGTTTGCTGGAAAGGGTCGACGGTACATACGTATAGGGATGGTTATACCATCTACCAGAGCTGCGGCAATAGACATGAGCTGGGCACAGCTTTTATCGTGATGGGCGAAATGCAGAGGCACGTGATTGGGTGGTGGCCAATCGACAAAAGAATGTGCAAGTTGAGGATCAAAGGCCGTTTCTTCAATATCAGCATAATCAACGTGCACAGCCCTCACCTAGCAAGTGACGATGACGATAAGGACGCTTTCTACGCGCAGCTGGAACGTGAATACGACGGCTGCCCAAGCCATGATGTCAAAATCGTTATCGGAGATCTCAACGCTCAGGTTGGCCAGGAGGAGGAATTTAGACCGATTATAGGGAAGTTCAGCGCACACCAGCTTACGAACGAAAACGGCCTTAGACTGATTGATTTCGCCGCCTCCAAAAACATGGCCATACGTAGTACCTACTTCCAGCACAGCCTTCCGTATCGGTACACCTGGAGATCACCCCAACAAACTGAATCGCAAATCGACCACGTTTTGATTAATGGAAGACACTTCTCGGACATTATCGACGTCAGAACTTATCGCGGCGCAAACATCGATTCGGACCACTACCTAGTGACGGTTAAAGTGCGCAAACGACTCTCCGTTGTGAACAACATTCGGTACCGACGCCTGCCACGGTACAATCTGGAACGACACAAGCTACCCGAAGTCGCAACTGATTACGCGCAAAGCCTTGAAGCAGCGTTGCCGGAAGAGGGAGAGCTCATCGAAGCCCCTCTTGAGGACTGCTGGAGTAGTCTAAAAGCAGCCATAAACAACGCAGCGGAAGGTGCCATTGGGTTCGTGGAAGCAAATCGACGGAACGGTTGGTTCGACGAGGAGTGTCAGACGGTTTTGGACGAGAAGAATGCAGCGCGGGCGATGATGCTGCAGCAAGGCACCCGTCAAAACGTGGAACGATACAAACAGAAGCGAAGACAGCAGACCCATCTATTCCGGGATAAAAAGCGCCGCCTGGAAGAGTTTGAGTGCGAAGAGATGGAGCAGCTGTATCGTTCTCAAGAAATACGTAAGCTCTACAAGAAACTGAATGCATCCCGCACAGGCTTTGTGCCGCGAGCCGAAATGTGCCGGGATAAGGATGGAGGTATATTGACGGACGAACGTGAGGTGATTGAAAGGTGGAAGCAGCACTACGATGAACACCTAAACGGCGCAGAGCAGGAAGATCAAGACAGCAGGAGGAATGGCTTCATCAGTACGGCGGATGAGGGAGACGTGCCAACTCCCACAATAGGCGAAGTTTTGGATGCTATCAAACAGCTCAAGAACAACAAAGCAGCTGGAAAGGATGGTATTGGAGCGGAACTTATTAAAATGGGCCCGGACAGGTTGGCCACTTGTCTGCACCGATTGATAGCCAGGATCTGGGATACAGAACAGCTACCGGAGGAGTGGAAGGAGGGAATAATATACCCAATATACAAAAAGGGTGACAAGTTAGAATGTGAGAACTATCGAGCGATCACCATTCTTAATGCAGCCTATAAAGTGCTTTCCCAGATCATCTTCCGCCGTCTATCGCCACTGGCAAGCAGATTTGTGGGAAGTTATCAAGCCGGATTTGTGGACGGGCGATCAACGACAGACCAAATCTTTATGTTGCGGCAGATCCTCCAAAAGTGTCGCGAATATCAAGTACCTACGCACCACCTATTCATCGATTTCAAAGCGGCCTATGATACCATCGACCGCGAAGAGCTATGGAAGATTATGGACGAGAATGGTTTTCCCGGGAAACTGACTAGACTGATCAAAGCAACGATGGATAGTGTACAGTGCTGTGTGAAGATATCGGGTGCATTATCGGACCCGTTTGAAACACGCAAAGGACTTCGACAAGGCGATGGTCTTTCCTGCCTCCTGTTCAATATTGCGCTAGAAGGTGTTATGAAACGGGCGGGCTTCAACATGCGGGGCACGATCTTCAATAAATCCAGCCAGTTCATCTGTTTCGCTGACGACGTGGACATTGTCGGAAGAACGTTCCAGGTGGTTGCTGAACAGTATACCAAGCTGAAACGTGAAGCAGATCGGGTTGGATTGAAGGTAAATACGTCGAAGACGAAATATCTGCTGGCTGGAAGAACCGAGCGCGATAGAGCTCGCATAGGCAGACGCGTGACGATCGACGGGGATGAGTTCGAGGTGGTAGACGAATTCGTCTACCTCGGATCATTGATAACGTCGGATAACAACTGCAGCAGAGAAATTCGAAGACGTATCATCGCCGGAAGTCGTGCTTACTATGGACTCCACAAGACCTTGCGGTCTGGTAAACTTCGCTTCCGTACTAAGTGTACCATGTACAAGACGCTTATAAGACCGGTAGTCCTCTACGGGCATGAGACGTGGACAATGCTCGAAGAGGACCTGCAAGCGCTAGGAGTTTTTGAACGACGTGTGCTTAGGACGATCTTCGGCGGAGTATGTGAGAACGGCGTATGGAGGAGAAGAATGAACCACGAGCTTGCGCAACTCTACGGTGAACCCAGTATCACGAAAGTCGCCAAAGCTGGAAGGGTACGATGGGCGGGACACGTTGTGAGAATGCCGGACAACAATCCCGCAAAAATGGTGTTAAACTCAAATCCGGCCGGTACAAGACGAAGGGGAACGCAACGAGCTAGGTGGTTTGACCAAGTGGAGCAGGATCTTGGAAGTGTGGGGCGATCGAGGAATTGGAGGTTAGCAGCCATGGACCGAGTTAGTTGGCGTAACATTGTGACGCAGGTCATGTCTTGAAGGACGTAGAGCCAGCAAAAGTAAAGTAAGTAATGATTGATTAAGTGATTAATGATTAAATTCAATTTTATTATGATTAATGATTATGATTATTGATTAAAATTTTTTAAGTAATGATTTAAGATTGTGATTGATTTTTAAGCTAGAGTATGATTAATGATTATGATTAACGATTAAATGACAATTATAGATGATTAATTAACTCAGTACGATTAGTGATTATGATTAATGATTATGATTAACCCTTATATTCCTAATGTCAAATTCGATCAAAATTTTCAATTTCAAGACAATAGTTTTTTTTAATTGCCATTTATCGCACATAAATAGGGAAATTTTTCATTCTTAGACCTGCTTTGTTATATGATAATCAATTTCGCCCCAGCGTGTGATTTTAATTTTTTTGATATGATAATGTTTAGTTTTACGGTAGTTTTTCAAAATTATGTTTTCCAGTCATCTTCTAACGAAATTTCGTAAATATCAGGATTGCTGTTTGTCTTTGAAACTTCGGATATCGATTCGTAAATTGGGATTGTTCCGAATTCAATTCTGGGGTGTACTGGAGTAGCCCCATAAGAGTCAGAAGACACTTTCATATTGAGTCCCAAGAGTTATTAACGATTAATCAAGCTTCATTGTTTTGCAGACTGTGTCTAAAGGAGGATGGTTCAAGCACAGAGCGTTAAATTAATCATGATTGAAAAATTCCAAATTAGGATGAAAGTGTTGTCTAATAACACAGAACATCTAGATATAAGAAATTAATGTAATGTTTGAAATAATACTAATAAAGAAATTAAAAAAAAATGTATAATAATTTAAAAATTGATGATTGAACGAAAAATCATGATGAGAGCTATTTGATTCAGATTTTTTTGATCATAAGTGTACCGATAAATTTTAATGAGTGTGATGCATTCGTTGCATACTTAAAGGTTTTTTGGGCATCTCATGTCATTTAATTATTGTTTTTATGATTAATCTTTGATTCTTATTCTTATGATTAATCTTTGATTCTTGCATCAAAATGCCCGAAAAGATGCACTAAATGACTTGAAGTGTGCAACCAATGGGTTACATACTAACACTAGATAATGATGAATATTACTCATGATTAACAGAATTTTATTTAAAAATCTTTTGAACTTCGTTATGGCAAATTAATCACAGTTTTCTATCACAATTCGTGAATAATTGCTCTTGAACAAGTATCCTGGAGTATCCATTGAATTCATTCTTAAGGGAATTAGTTTTTTGTATTTTCTGAATCTACATTAAAGTTTGAATTAGAACCCAAAATTTCAAAATTGTCCGTGTCCTGAAACTATTTTAATTACGCGTTCGATGTTAGTATGGAAATCACTTTTGAATTACCCCAGGCAAATTTAACTTCGAGCGAGCTGTCATTGTTTAAATTGAAATGTCTTTGAGTCTACGGATTGAAATCTTTTTTGATATAATTGATATACTTAGAAAATGTGATCTTTCGAACAGGCTACAAAACACTGCAAATATTACATCACTAAACAACCCAATTCTTGGAGAAATATTCGGCGAAATCAGTTCGAACATTTGCTAGGAATTTTCTAACGAGATCTATATGAAAAACTGGAAAAATATTCTTTCAAACAATGTTTTAAAAAATGTTCGCCTTTTCTTGATTTGAATCTAAATTTCAGTAAAAACGGTTTGGATTAAATGTTTGCTGTAACGAAGTTCATAAGATTTTATATCAGATTTATTGCTAATCAAGGGATAAATTCATCATTATGTAATGCATAACTTGTTTGTTGCATACTTCAAGGCGTTTATACTTTTTATACAATAGCATACTTTTGGGCATTTAATCATTAGCTTTTGAATGATTAACCATTAATCGATGATTATTAATAAAAGTAATAATTAAATGGCATCTTCCTAAGGCACTGTCCACAAATCACGTAATGCTCGAAGGGGGAGGGTGTAGGCTCATACGGTGCGACTCAAACAAAATTTTGAAAATGTTCATACAAAAAGCATTACGAAGAGGGGAGGGCTTTCCCCAGGGTTAAAACTCATTTTTTAGCGCTACGCAAATAGCAATCCTTCATGTAGAATGGTACCACTCACAAGCTTCCAACCGCGTCTTGGGATTCGGATCATATACAACTAAGAAATGCACCGTCTTACATGGAGGAAATATTCAAGGGTCTTTTTTAGTATTATGATAACGTCTTCGGATACAAAGCTAAGCCATGCAGTACTTGGTTGGATTTGGACGTTCCTTGAGCATAGACTCTCATTGTTCGTGTCACAAGATATAAGAAATGCAAAACTTATTTATACATCATCAGAAGGCAATGTTGTAAAATGTGTTAAATTTTGTTCAATGATTGATTGATGATTGATTAAATGTTTGACTTATGATTAAAATTATGATTACTGTATAAAATTAGCGATCTTTATGAGTATGATTAATGATTAATGATTAAAACATAATATTGCAATGATTATGATTAGTGATTAATGATTAACTCTTGATTTTTTGTGATTTTGATTTGTGATCATTTTTGATTAATCATAATCATTAATCATTAATCATGATTAAATTTATGATTAATCATTAACGCTCTGGTTAGTTCTTGTTTATAATGGAGTTTTCTTATGATTTTTTCATGAATTCTAAAAAAACATAGTTTAAGGAATTATTTGGACATTCATTCTAAAATTCTGTCAAGAAATTACAAAAAGATTTGCTCTAGGAGTTTTACAACGTTTCACAACAAAATTCTTGAAGATTTTTCAGGCAGCTGACAGTAGGAAACTTCTTCAAGTTGACGCTCGGTACTCACGCTGTTGTTTTTATTTGTACTTACTATATTCAATCAGATGACAACCAGAAAATTAACTCAAGAGCGATCGCACCCTCTATAATCGCCAGCATCTTCCCGATGTAACCGATCTTGTATTATTTTTATGTAAAGATATCGTAACACGGGATGAACAGAACAAGTGGGGCGAATAGAAACAAAGCGACCTACTGTAACAGTTAGAAATGCTACTATTATGTAATAAAGATCTTTACAAAATCCACTTAAATATTTTTGTTTCATTAGTTTAATAGCAAAAGAGGATCTATAGACTATTTTCAAATTAAAAATCTCAACCATTTTTATAGCTTCAAATATCCGCCATTTTCCAATTCAAAAATTAATTTTTAAGATTTTTTTCATCAAGTTAACACATTTTGATTTTTCTCCGAATTGCACTTACTGATATTTACTGAACAGTGTTTCGCCCCATTCAACGGTATGTGGGTTATTATCACATCCCTGTATCGCAATTTAGCAAGAATCTAGTGCTGCTTAAATCGTCACTGATGACCCGTACAATTAGAATTATTTTCATATTAAAATTTACAATTTGCCCATAATGATCGTTAAAATTGAAAAAAATGTTGGTTGAATTAATAAATCAAACTAAACAACGCGATTAACTTCTAAAATCTTGAAATGTTGAACTAACATAACAGAAAAAATATTATATTTGAATTATATTATGTTTGAAAACGAACATTACTAAAATTGCACACGTTACACATTTTTTTATACTTAAAAAATGGGTCAAACCCAAGCATCTTCTTCTTGCTGGCGTTACGTCCCCACTGGGACAGAGCCTGCTTCTCAGCTTAGTGTTCTTATGAGCACTTCCACAGTTATTAACTGAGAGCTTACTATGCCAATGGCCATTTTTGCATGCGTATATCGTGTGGCAGGTACGAAGATACTCTATGCCCTGGGAAGTCGAGAAAATTTCCAACACGAAAAGATCCTCGACCGGTGGGATTCGAACCCACGACCCTCAGCTTGGTCTTGCTGAATAGCTGCGCGTTTACCGCTACGGCTATCTGGGCCCCTCGAACCCAAGCTAATATTGATAAAAATAAAATGGCACTAAATTAGAAGTGCACTTTTTAGGCCACGCGACGCCTCTGGAAGTTCTATAACTGCCTGCTAGAAATGTTCATGGGCTGCTCAAAATTAACATTTTTCAAGATTTTAGTAAGATCTTATTTATGAATTTCTTTTATAGTTTCTCCGAGTGTTCAAGGATTCCTCCAAAGATTTTTCCTGAACACATTTCAGTAAGGATTACTGCAATAAAAAGGTAAAAAAAAAATATAAAAAAACGGCAAAACATTGAAAAAAAAAATACTTAAGATAAACTGAAAATGCCTGCTAGTTCAATAATAAGCTATGTAAGACATTTTTTTCTCATCAAACAATACATTGAACGAAATTTAGAAAAACATATTTTGCTAAGATATAACGTAACCTCGATATAACGCAACGAAAATAAAAATCGAGTTACGTTATATCGAGGTATTACTGTATTTCTGACATCCCTGGATTTCAGAAATGTACAGATATAGTTGAATGTTGGTAAGCTGCTATTGATTCATACCCATTTTCATAGTGAACTACAAGATGTGAATACGATTTTGACCAAAATAAGTTCATCTGACCGTTATGCACAACCCAAGAATTAAAAAAAGAAGCCAAAGAAGGCAAGAAAACATGCCTACTATCAGTGAGCTGTCTCCCCTCTCTCAGATGTAAGCATACCTACAAGGTGATACTTTTCTGAATGAATGACTACTGACTACTGAGTTTTATTACTTTGAACTTACGAGCTGCAAAACCAAGATGGCTGTCAAAATGAATGACGGGCTACGTAGCCTTAATATTATGACATTTTGTATTCTAAACTTTTATTCATACACACTTAAATCAGAATGCCGATCTCAGCTGTGCAAATCTCGGTTAAAGTTCGTTTGCTGACATCTCAGCAAAAGTGACATTTGATGTCAGTGGCACCCAAAGGTGCTGCTATAAACAAACTTGATTTTTAGCTGACATGTCATTTAAAATCCAGTTGCTGACCGCTCGGCTGTACGGATCTCGGTAAAAAAATGAAAATTAGCCGAACACATCTGAGTGTGTAAGTATTATAGAGAATTTGAAAATATTCCTAGCAAAACCGTAATTAGTCCAGCCAAGTTTTGATTTTTGTTTGGTTACTTCATCAGAATAAGAAAATCATACATGAAGTTATTTTTTATTTCATTTAAATTACATTGGAATTCTTACATCAATTTCAACAAAAATAAAATACTAGTTTGAATTGAAAATTTTAAACACCCAGGGACAGTTGACAGCCGTTCTTCGCGTCACACTTGTCGTGGACTTTACTGCCCATAAACGCATAATTGTCCCATGTGAATAGAAAATACAGCAAACATGGGACTGACATGCATTTATGGGCAGTTTAGTGGACTGCCGAAACGACCGGCAATTGAGCAAGTAGAAGAATTCCTTCGAGACAATGTTGAGCTTGACATGGCGCACGTGAGGAACATACAACTGCATACCCTCAAATGTTGCGTATGAGCCATTTTACGAATCAGGTCAAATGACAGGAGACCTGGGATTTTTCAATCATCGTCGTCAGTTTTGGCGATGATGATGGTTGATGACTGTGCGCATTTCTAGCGTAGCTATTCATACGGGCGAAAACTTAAATGGAGAAAAATTATTAAAATATTTCTGATCACAAAAATGCCTTTTTATGTGAAATATAGGTGAAAAAGAGATAGCTGATACAATAACTAGGTGTAAAGTTGCAGTAACAAACATTTTTGGATCTCTTTTTTGTCATTTTTTTTTTCATGTCCTCGTTTGGTAAGATGTGGCGTTGTTAAAAATCACGCTGGATTTAATCCCAGGTCTCCTGTCAATTGACGCCGTTTCGGCGATCAGCTGATCCGAAACGTCTCGCAAAATGGCTCATTCATCGAGATGAACGATGCCGGTGTGGCTCCGCGCCTACAAAAACAACACCACCTCCAACACTGTTTCGTCCGCGAGGGCATGAAATACTACATCCCGATCTACGTAGATGGGCCCACTACTATAGTGAGGATCCATCAGGGGACTGACACGGCTGTCATCCTGCATACATTTCAACTCGTCCTCGCATCGTTTTGGTACTTCGAGTTTTGGTACCCACTTTCGGTTTGCCCTAACCTTGCTCCTGATCTTCGAGTATACGGCTCATACGCTGCTAGTGCTAGATTCTGGCAATTAAACATATCGCATTGAATCGTCGTATTTGATGACGCTTTTCATTGGTGCATCATTTTGTTTAATGTTTTACGCATCATCGAGGTAAAAATGATGTCTCCTACCCATAAAAACATATGTTTTGTCCCTCCCAAAATAATCAAAACAAGAACACTGGACGCCATTTTGAATTGATGTTGGGTTGGTAAATATTGACTCAGCCCCCCCCCCTGGGATCCATGACCATCCACCGCAGATGTCAAATGCCGTTATTTGTGATCACATGCAGCAATACGGTAAAATAATCTCCATTCACAACGAGGTTTGGAAAAATTATTTCAAGGGAGTACCAAACGGTGTCAGAGTCATTCGAATGAGGATGGAGAAAAAAGTGCCGTCGTACATCGTGATCGACAACGAGCGCACGCTCGTCACTCATCCCAACATGAAGCCGACGAATGCAATCGAAGAACGACAACTCCAAACAACAGCAAACACTGCCAGAGATCAAGAAAATATCGATGAGCACCCGTGCGCTATTGTTCATGAATTCAGCTGGAACCAGCGAATCTGAAGCAGATGAGTACGACGAACTGAACGACAACAACGACGACGACAATAGCAGCACAAATGAAACCGATGGTGGTATAGAATCCGCAGTCAAATGTAAAAGGCGGTTGTCAACAGAAACGTCTAGCAGCGAAAAGGAGGATAGCACACCGAAACGATCATGCAATAAGGGTGACTAGAAATGTGAGAGCAGTGGAAGGAAATTCGAATGATTTGGAATGGAAAGTTTATAATACTAGGTCTAAGAAAAAGTAACAGAATTGTTAAATAATTTTATATCCCGACACGAATGCACCAAGCGGTGTAAAGTGTCGTAAATAAAAACAAAAAAAAAACACCCCGGGAATAACTAAGATTTTTATCCCGAATCCCGGGATAAGCAAAATGGGCACCTTGACGATAATTTTGAGTACAAACACATTTATAGTTGGTTAAATAAAACGGCTGCGAAATTCAGAAGTCAATCCGGGTCAAAACTTTTTTTTTTGTATGGTGTTCAGTTGGAGCTGCCTGACAGCTTAACTTGTCAAGGCTGAACCCTCGGTCTGGCTTTTGCCAAGTTTCCCCTCTACCAGGACCAATACTCAGACGGACTAGGCAATGGCGCCCACATGAACACTGTTTTTATTAGTATTGTGACGTGGTAGTTTTTGAAAAGTACCCATATTCCCTTGCTTCTGAGAAAAGGAAGCATTGTGAAAATCAGCAGCTCCATCAGAATTTGTTTGAAATAGTAGTGTAGTAGTGTCATTACTAATACTGTTCAGTCGAAATGGTTTTGAATAATTTGTCATTCAAGTGCTATTCTGATTAATCCTGTCTTTTACGTAGGATTAGAGTCCTAAATGTCAATTGTCGTCAAGTCTTAATACCGAACACTTTAAACGTAACTTTTTTTTCCTAATAGGAAGGCGGATGTGACTAAAAACATACTTCTATACGGAAAGCTTTATGTAATCCTTCTATTGCGTAACGATCAAGAAGTCGGGTTACAGGTTTTGAAAGTGTTTAAAAATCAATAGTACAACTTCTAATGATCAAAACGTTTCCACTATTCACCAATTTTCTCATCCCAGTCCCATTTTCTACTCGCTTCACCAAGTGAAACCAATTCAACTCTATCCGAAAAACTTTGTCCGCCTAATGGTTTCCGCTTCTCGAATAGTTTCCAGTACCACTTCGCGCTCCAGGGCCGTCAAAGTTTCGTAGCGCTCCTGAGCCAGCGCCGTAATGGTTTCTTCCAATGCAGGATATTGCAGCAACATTTCCACATAAGCTGCTTTGGCTGCGGGAGGAGAAAGTTAAAAATGATTGATGAGTGGCAATTTGCTTTGATTAAAGGTATATTAGGGAAGAGGAAGACAACTTACTTAGCAGGTATACCTCGCTAGTTTCTACAGCCACAATGTTTGAGTATTTCTGTAGAATTATGATGGAATTAGTGACGGATTGCGGCTTTGAATAAAGTTGATAAATACCATTAATGGACTTCCGAGTACCAACTGGTATTCTCCAAAGTGCTCACCATCTTCAAGATGCAGAACTTCTCTCCAATTTGGCGTGTAAACGGCCACGCTTCCTTGAATGACCATTATCATTTTGGCCCCGTCGCTGCCCTCAGAAGCATTCACAAGAATATCGTCTTTCAGGAACAACTGATATTGTAAATTATTCAACAGCCAGCGCAGCATTTCCGGCGTCATGGTGTCACGAAACAGTGAAATTCCATTCAATATGTTTCCACAGATCTCTTCTCGAATTCCCAGGTGGAATTGCTTCCCGGAGCAAACGTCGATCTGGCTTTTGCGACTGTAGCGATTGGAAATACGGTGATCGTGGAAACAGAGAATTCGATCTTCTAGGTCCTGTGGAAGCTGTTCCGATCGGATGTAGTCTTGAAGCTCGTGACGGTGTTCATAGTACTGTAATGGAAGATTATAAAGCTTGATATTTTATATTTATTTGTATCATATATCTACCATGCTTGTGCTGGAGAACATAATCCTTATGAAGATCAACAACTCTGCCAAAACGTAGATCTTCAACAGATATCCTAGAATGCTGAACACCAAAGACACCAGGATGTCATCATCGGTCATAAACTGATCCATTGAATGCGTTACCAATCCCATCGTGTAGAGGGTTCGAAAGAAGCATTCAATGTATTGGTGAACTGGAATCGAATACAAAATATTCATGTTCATTCAAGATTTATATAGTGTACTAATTACAAGGTTTCTTGTCCCAAATATCCGCTTGACTAATCCAAGAATTTTTATCGACCAATTCCGGATCGGTACCCTGCCGAAATCTCGCTACCAGGAACATCACGCAAGTAGCCCAATGCAAGCAGAGCACGATAACCGTTGCGATAGTCGTGAACTTCATGATATTTCGTCGCAATCCAAACCGACGACAAACGTTCCCAATGTATCGCAGGAATGTCTTCATCCGGAAAATCTTCAACATAGACAAAACGTTCCAAAAGTCCCAAAAGCATCCGAAGCGGAAGTTGTGCTCCCGAAGGCAATCAAAGAATGAATATTGTAGAGCTTTCTTCGATACGATAAATCTCGTGAACAGCGGATCCGGTGCCGAACTAATCAGGTCGATCCAGAACCACATAAGCGCGTATTGGTTGGCTATCTTGCAAGGGTCCAACTCCACGTGTTGACGCTCCCGGTCGTAGAATCCGGTTCGTATGCTGAAGCAGATGTCGATCAGGCAAATCGCGTCTGGAAAGTTGCTTAGAATTGGTTATCAGATAGGTGCAAAAAGGAAGTTCAGTATGACCGATTACCAAATGTAAGTACAATGTGGTGAAACCATGTCAATGGATGGTAATCTTCCGGCCGGAACAGGAATATCACGTCATACGGGATGAATATGAAGGCGGTGGCAAACGTAACAATCATGATGCATTCCCAACAAAACCTGTGAAATGACATTGAAAATTAACAGCCATCGTGGTAACAACTGTTCTTAGTTATCTTAATGTTTTGCATTATTTCATGATTGTTTTTACGTTTTCGACCTATTGAAATCAAATAGCAAAATCGATTTTTTGTTTTTCAAGCAAAACGAGCAAATTTTTTTATTAAATTTTTGTTTTTATAATTCAACATTGGATAGATATTCTGTGTCATTCATTAGTATCATCATAGAATTAGCGGCCGATAAAAAAAGTTTAGCTTCTTCAATTTTCAAATCAGCGAACGATTCTGGATCTTCTTCACTCTTACGATATTGCTGCTAGTGACCTTTATGGCTTCTACATCACGTTAGAGTACGTCTGTTTTCTGTACCTTTAAGATGCTGGACCTTTATGTAGTACTGCTAAAGCAGCATACTCCCGCGGCTGAGTTTGCTCAATAACTTCCACTTGGAGTTCATCATGAACGACAGGGCTGACGAGACGACTACGTACGGGCGAAATTTCTCGATCGCTTCATAAGCTGCAAGACCTTCCTTCTCAGCAGACTTCCAGGAACTTTGAGGGGTTGTCAGCTTCCTTGAGTAATAGGCTACGACACGACTTTTATTTGTCCTCATTTTCCTGGGTTAAAATGCCAGCGATTGTCATGTCACTAACGCCCGTTTGTATTTTAAACGGAAGATCGAAATTGGGTTGGCTAGGATAAGAGCACAAATTAATTTTTCTTTTTAACTGTTGAACGCTATCTCGGCTTGATCGGTCCAGATAATTATACTTTCGACTTTCGGCTTACCTTTAAGAAGGTCCGTTCTGCCCATAAGTGCATATCTATAACATTCGACAAAAGTAGGCATTGAGTAAATGGGATACCAAGTTTGCATTTTACTGCAGTATGGGAGGAAACTGAAATTTCAAAACATCATTATGAATTCAAAAGAGCTAGTCAGAATAGTCAGAAAATAATTCTGATAGAAATTTCGTTGCTACTACATTATTTGGCTCATGTATAATCGCAACGTGACTGTTATACTGTTACAATTGCCAATGTGACAAAACAACTTGGTATTTTTTTCGAATTTTCTATAACAATCTCACAGATTTTGGTAAGTTGATCAAAAGTATTTATCATTTGATGACTCTCCATTGCATTAACTCCAATTTGTCAAAAATGACGAATGCAGTTATGGGCAGCGTTAGTGGTGCTGTTATTTCGCTGAATCCCTCAAAAAGGGGAGATACTAATTCATCATCCCTAAAACCCGGCGTAAAGATGTAAAGATCGCACAGAGAATGGTCGCTCAAAACTCACGATTGCTTGCACTCTATCCGGATTAGGCCTCTTCCCTTCTCTAGACAAGATGAAGCACAAATACAGAAGCTCATGAACGCGGAATCGTGACTTTTCGATGTTGATCGACAAGTTGGCAGCGATCAACCTTCTTGCTACCTCTTCAAGATGTTGAATGTGTTCCAAGAACGAATTACTCGTGACTACTAGGGGAAGTGGTGGTAAAATGAACACCGTGCATTTTACCGAGAAAAAACAAATGTCGATGAATTTTTATCACGCACGGACGATTTAGAGCATAAATCTGAGTGTTCGAGTTGATACGTAGGTCAATTGAAGTGAAACTATTAACGAAAACTAAGATTTTCGAAAACCACGTTTGAAAATTACAAATGACGTAACTTTTAGCTCGGAAGACTTGAGGTTTTTCAGTGAGGGGAATATCGTTATGATTTGTTGTCAAATCTGATACCTTAAGAATTCTTTTTCAATGGGTTACAATCATTAATGGATGTATTTTTGGTGAGGCAATGAAAATTTTCAAAAATGTTTGTTTTGCTCACGTTTTTTGCATGGTGTTCATTTTACCACCAACCGCTGTTCATTTTACTCACATAGTGCAGGTAAAATGAACATTTGCATCGCTTTTTGATAGCAGTGAAAATATGTGAAAATTTAGCTTTTTTAGTCTGAATCCTTGTCGCTGCTATAGATTACATCCCTATTTTTGATATTGTGCGATAGAACTATAGAAATTTTTCATTTTTCCATCAGAAACAAGATGATTTCCTTAAGGTGTTCATTTTACCACCCCTTCCCCTAGTACGCCGTGGCCGTCGAGATGAACGAAAATGTTCGGCTCCAGCTCACCATAGCCTAAAACCTGATCCATCAATCGTGAAAGCGTTGCTGGGCTGTTCACCAGGCCGAATGGGATACGGGTAAACTGAAATAAACTACGCCCAAATACTCGAAAGACTGTGTATTTGTGTGCCCAGTCGCTGTTTGACCTCTCAACTACACCAGAGTCAATCCACTTATCCAGTTCCTCGTTCACATATTTTTGAACTTCCGGCCACCAGGGATATGAGGTTCAATCTTACTGGTTTTGCATTTTTAAATCCTCAGTGAACTCGATGGTGTGGGAGATTAACGGCGTAAATCTTAGTTTATCTCCTTTTCTGAAAACTTTAAATTTTACTTTTATCTCCTTCAACCTTGCTTGCTGATCTGCTGTCGGAATCTCCGCATCATCATGCTTTTCTGCCTCAGCCTCCATGGCTTCTGCTATTCCTTTGAACTGTGCTTGAATTATCGGATCAAGGTTGACCATTCGCCAGAAGTTCATGCCTAAAATCAGTCTACGTTTAATTGCTGGCAAAAACAACGTGATGACAATTATCGTTTGCCCTTGAACTGGCAGGTTCGTGTATCCCAAAACGTCCAAGCGTGAATTTCCTGCAGTTGTAAGCTTGGTTTCAGTCTACAGCATCTTCAATTTCAACTTTGTTAGCAAATTTTTACTGTCACACCCAAGAATTGAGATTTGTGCTCCACTATCTAACAGACCAATAATGAGCTCTACTTCCATGACATCTATGACGGCAAATGGAATGTTATCTCCCTTCACGTCTAACTTCAACTCGCTGATTTTAGGTTGGTACGGCACAAAGACAGTTGAAGGCAAGGCTTTTTCTGCAACATTCGACGACCTTGTACGTCGAAGTTCGCCCGTTTTTTTTTGCACAGAACGGACAGTTTTCTTTAGTGTAGTTCTGGAATCCGAAAACCGTACAAAACACCTTTTGAACTTCTTGCCTTTTCGAGATGTTGGTAACGTCCTCCTTCTGGTCAGGCTTCGCTTTCTTGCCATTATACGGAGCAGATTTCTACTTTTTCTCAGTCGGCCTATTATCAAATCTCTACGAACCTCATGGACTTGTGCACTTTTGGGAACTGCGTCGCCTTCTCGGTTACGATACATCCAGATGTTAGCCCCACTGCTTCAAACCCTTCAACGTTCGTATCCTTTTGACTACAAAAACGTTCTTGTAGTCGGCTCAGATTTCGGAAGTAGATGTCAAACTGGAAAATTTCCATGACTGCGTTGGAATAGTTTTGGAACTTCTCAGAACGTTTTTGCCTTCGTTGAGCCGTTTGTTGTTCGTTGTGAAAATCCATTTTTGGCGGTTGGAATTCTAGTTTAAGTTCTGGCACCAACTCTCTTCAATTCCGGAAGTCTCGATTCTTCTTCCATTCGATGTACCACATCAGAGCCTCCCCGCTGAAAAGGCGAATCGATTTGTTGAACAAATATCGCTTTCCAAAGTTGTCTGCCTCCGCCATTAATTCCACGTCGGTTATGATTTTTTTCAACTTCTTGCCTTCGTCCTTTCCATCGTTTGTACTTCATTTTCTATTACACTACAGATCGTGGTGGTCTCCATACTCGATTCTGCCTCTCATTTTCTTCACCGGAACTGCTGCCCTAAATTTTCTTTTGGGTGGACTGACTTCCCTTTTACTCTTTTTTAGGGCCATTTTCGCCGGCGTTGGCTTCTAGGAACATTGTCTTCCTGATCCTCACCAGACGAATTTTCTCTTCTATTTCTTCCGCGAATTTCTTTCCGTCTACTTTTCCTACTTTTTTCTAACCCTATATCTTCACTACACTCCTTTTCTTCTGCCTTTACTAATACTGCTAAGTCTGGATTCCAGATAGCTTTCCCCATGCTTCAACAACTTTTTAAACATTTCTTCTGAATCTTTCTCCTTACTTTTTCGTTTTTCTTTGGGAGTGCTGGTATTACTCAATTCTTTATTTTGATTCTTATTCTGGATATTTCTATCTTCACTTTCTGAGGTGTTTCTTCTTCAGTTTCTTTTTCCATACTATCTTCTGATCTATCCTATACGTTCAAGTCCACAACTGTTTGTTTGAATTTTGCTCTACCCTCTTCCTCACGTCTGGATCTGATGTAAGAACTGTGAAATGTTCTTGGTAAAGATTAATTTCCCTCAAGCCCATCTGTATCTGCTTTCTCTTTCAATATTATCAACCTACACGGAGACGGAATTCAATTCAATTTTGGGTTGTTTCAACGCAATTCCGTAGTTGAGCCCAATAACTCAATTTTGGCTAAATTTCCAAGGTCCCCATTAGGTAGTTTTGCTTTAATTCCATTAGAAAAATATACTCAAATTTGGGTTGATTTAACGCAAAATTGAGTTCTTTCGACCCAAACATAAGAAAAGTTGCATTTACCCAAATTTGGCTTATTGGGCCAAAGTACCCCCATTGGGTGGATGCAGCTCTCTCTATTTTTGACAACATTCGTGTGGGAGAAAGAGAAAACCGAGAGATTTTGGGTTGAAACTATAATCGATATACTTCATTTTGGGTAAAGTAAACTCAAAAATTATGTAAAAATATTTCTCCGTGCATCATACAGATGGATGATGGAAGGGGCCCAGATAGCCGTAGCGGTAAACGCGCAGTTATTCAGCAAGACCAAGCTGAGGGTCGTGGGTTCGAATCCCACCGGTCGAGGATCTTTTCGTAAAGGAAATTATCTCGACTTCCCACGGCATAGAGTATCTTCGTACCTGCCACATATCGTGTGGCATATGCATATGCAAAAAATGATCAACTGGAACAGAAAACTCTCAGTTAATAACTGTGGAAGTGCTCATATGGACACTAAGCTGAGAAAAGCAGGCTCTGTCTCAGTTGGGACGTAATGCCAGAAAGAAGATAAATGGATGAGTCTTGTATGCAAATCTGGCAACTCGGATTTTCTCGTTATCTTATTGCCCATTGCACGGTGACGTCATCAGAAAATCGCTCTCTTTCCCTCCATCGGAAAATCTAATAACAACGGTGCCAGTACCTGTCAAAGTCGACAGGTACTGGCACCATTGTTTTCAAATTTTGTTGAGGAGCGAAAAAGAGAGAATTACGCCGTGAAATGCCTAATTCTCTAACCGATGGTCCAATGCACGAGTTCACTAATTTGACTTTTGAGCGGTGCCAAATTCATTCGTTTCCATGGTCACGTAAATTACACGGCACCGCTCAAACGTCAAAGAATGAACGCGTGCATTGGTCCATAGCGGATTTTTGCAATCTTTACGTCAACTATATTCAAATCCCGCTTACACGCTTCAGCGGACATTTCTAAAGCAACTCCGAAATTATTTTTCTCCCTTTGCTCTTTTAGCTTCTGACCTAGGACAGGACTTGTCAGGTACTAGTGCAAATTTGAAACCATTTGCCTGTCAAAAAAGACCA
Organism: Aedes aegypti; assembly: GCF_002204515.2. Taxonomy (NCBI): domain Eukaryota; kingdom Metazoa; phylum Arthropoda; class Insecta; order Diptera; family Culicidae; genus Aedes; species Aedes aegypti. The sequence goes on along the minus strand of NC_035108.1, from coordinate 67,218,710 downwards.
CTTCTGATTGGTCGTTTTGGCAAAGGCCTACTTTCACATCGTTGAGTTGGATTGCAACAGGGCACTTTGTTGCTAGCCCGGCCGTGTTGCTATTTCATAAGTTAGAGTTTTTATTGAAAGTTTGAAAATGTTTCATGAAATCTTTTTGCTACAAATCAATCTATATTCGATGTTTGGCTTACCGCATGTGATCCTACAATACTAAAATAAATCAAAAATACTTAATCGAGTGCAGTAGAATAGAAATTGTATCAATTTTCTCTGAAAATAACGCCGGTTTTGAATCTAACCTACTTTAGAAAAGAAGCTAGCATTCGCTATTGAGCTAAATGAATGAAGCATGCAAGAAACAACCAAATTGTGAGCCTTGATACTTGAATTTGTTCAACTGATTTGCTTAAAAAGGATACTGGTAGCACTGGCTTTTGTATCGTCAAGGCTATCGATTGAAAAACAACGGGGCAGTCCTTGTTGAGCTGTCACGTCCTGTCCTAGCTTCTGACGCAATCGTCGACGCTTCACATCGCGAGAGTCAACGTTGAACGGTACCTGGCGTATCTTGAGTTCGTACTCCACCTCATCTACGAGCAGAAGGGCTACATTCATCGACTGATATTTGAGTTCAAATTCAACATTCATGTTGCTCAAGAAAATTCAAACAAATTCCAGTAAAATCAAAATAATTCAGAATAAAATACAAACAAAAAAACTCTAGATTAAAGCTATAGTAGACGAATTTGAAATTTTTCGAAATTAATATGGCTGAGATACTAAAAAATAGCGTTAAAGTTCAAATATATGTAATTCAAGTGTTTGTGTGGTGTAGTGGCTAATTCAATTTCGTTCAGGACTTTTTTCAATTGCTTCAATTGCTCAATCTTCATTAAGTGTGAATCTCTTTTTTTGTTTCGTCTTCAGTTGGGGCTACTTGACAGCTTTACTTGTCAAGGCCGAACCCTCGGTCTGGCTTTTGCCAAGTTACCCCTTTACCAGGACCAATTCTTGGATGAACTAGGCATTAGTATTGTGACGTGGTAGTTTCTTAAAAATATCCATATTCCTTTGCTTCTGAGAAAAGGAAGCATTGTGAAAATCAGCAACTCCATCAGAATTTCTTTGAAATGTAGTGTCATTACAATACCGTCTAATAGAAATTATTTTGAATAATTTGTCATTTATAAGAAAATAGAAGAGTTTGGATTTCATATAGTGAAAAAAGTTTGAAAATCGGATAGAAAATAGCTTAACGAGAATTTTTTGAATTTTTTTCTTAACCCGGTCGGATACGGGTTAATATTAAGATTGAGGCTGTCAATGTGTATTCCAGTCAGTCAAGTGCTGAAAAACTCGAGCTTTGCAACGGGTTGCATACAACAGTTTTTGCTATTTCAAAAAATGCCGTTTTAGCTAGATGAACTCTAAAAGTACAAACAAACATTTCAAGAGATCCCACATGGGCATACAGCCATGCTTGAAGGTACGCATTCAGTATTTTGCAATCATGTAGGTTGTGATACAGTAGTACAATAGAAATATTATATTTAGAACGCTAGGGGCGCTGTTACCTCCATACATTGACTGTGATGGGGATGAATCAACCACAGTAGCCTTGGTTTTCTCCAGACACGATCCACTGGTACTCAAAGTGTCAACCTGATTGTTTTGTTCCCTCTCGTGTTTATCATATGAGATGACTGATTCAAGTAAAACCTTATCGAATTTGCAAAACTGGTCATTCGATGCCAGAACCTTCGCCGAAGATCTGGTTGGAGGATTCCTTCCCGGAGCTGGTCTCTTAAATTGCTTCTCGACACCGGTACCTTCCAATACCAGCAGAGTGGAGACCGGAGTCCCCAAGATGACGAAGTGTCCGTTCATTACAAACCTCAATTGCCTAGTTGGACGCTTGAGTAAAGAACCGTCCGAGTGGCCTACAACTCCTAATTAAACAACTGTGTAACTATCAAATCCAAGAACTTCAAATGAACATTAAGGTGATTATAGAACGAAGCCACACCTCAAATTTTCAAGAGCACAAGACTTGAGAACCAAACAGCGCTTCGCGTTGAAAATCTATCCCATTGGTCACCACCAGCAAGCAAGCAATGTGATTGGTTTTCAATGCGAACTATTGTCAGATTCTTTAGTCTTGTGCACTTGAAAATTCAAAGCTTGGCTTCGTTTTATAATCACCTTAACTTCCTGATTGATCTGGCCAAACATATGGTTACTTCCAAGCGGAGGATGTCTATACCGGCTTCATCAATCAGCACATGGAAACCTTGTTCCCGGTGAAAACAGTCCCGATGAGAAGATCGCTCAAGTGACAGTGGCTTACGTCTTGAACGAAAATGCCATGCCAGCACACAACAATCCCTGAATCGAATGAATCTATTCGACCTGGATTGAACTCCGACCGAATTACACTCCGACTAGGAAATTTGATCTGTATGTTGGAGAAAAGAGCACAAGGTTGAAGTGAAATCAAAAGGAGTGGACTTTGAAGTTCATGTTGATGGAAGCTTTTGGTTGCACGTGAAAACTACAAGGAAGCCACACGAGAACCGATTCCTTCTGCAGACCAACATTATTGGACACGTCTTGCTTCAACACCGTGATTGACAGCGGATCAATCGCTTTAGATGATGATAGTGGACTCACATCCGCCGAAGTTGTTCAGCCTAAATTCGTGACTGCCGACAATGCCATAGAGGTCGGTTCCGTCATTGCCCTAATACCACACGCAGCGAACTGGACTATCGAAATTCATACCTTTTGCCTTATGAAAGATGGAACGATTATCGCAATACGAACGCTTTATGTATCGTTTTAGCATCACTCCACATCAAGGCGTCGATAGGCGCGGGGTGTACGTACGAGTCTATCGATAGCAAGGTCCTTGGTTCGATTCCAGGTTGCCGCGAAAACTATTTTTGTTTTCAAATTTCGGTTTCATAAGGCAAATTTATGAATTTCAACCCGATTCCTTGTGGCGAATTTTCATAAGGGGTTCCTATGTTTATCGATAGTCCATTTGCCTGAGTGCAGTAGTGTTGGACAAGGTGTTCGTTAAGCCGGAAAATTCGGTAAATGCCTGCACTCCGCTCGCCGTGCCGATTAAGGTTCACCCAATTGTTGTGCGATGGTACTGTGGCAAAGTTTATTTGTTGATTTCCAAAGTAGGTTACAGTGGGGATTCGCTCGTTGGAGGTCCGCTACATGGAATGACTCGATGGTTGGATGTTCGCTGGTTGGAAAATATTCCAACTAAAAAGCACTCAAAAGTCAACAGAAAATGTCAAACTGACTTTGACGTCTGAGTACCGTCGCATTGGAGTCTCCATATATAGAACAAATGCGTATGAATATGTGCGTTTCGTGACGATTTGCTCTCCAGATGCGTTAGTGTGGAGCATTTTCACCAGCTGTCAGTCGTTCCAACTACCGGGTCGGATTCGTTAGATGGAAGGCAATCGTGTTCCAACCAGCGAATCCCCGCTGTACTATGGTTAAATTGGAGAAAATTTGACACTTTGAGTATCACCTCCAAATCTCGCATACTAGATGTTGGTCACAAGGTTTGCAGCGACAATAGCGGTCTAATGTTTATATGTCTATTAGTAGTACCCATGAATGTCACAAATTTTCTCGCTTCTCGCAGTTCTATATAGGGTACACCCAAAAGTTGAAACTGTCATTATAGGCGTTTTCTGCGTCTATTGATGGCGGAAAAGTGTTCTTCTGAGCGACATGACGTTTTTAAGCGTCTATTGATAGGCAGATAATCCGGTCATTGAATCGAGCAGTTTTTACGGTACAAATGGGGAAGTACAACTTGATATGCTTTTTGCACCACGCATACCAACAAGCGGTTTTAGTGCTGTGGTATAGAATTTGGTTCTCACGCTCATGACCATGGATCGATCCTGGTTGATGTCGCATGTGTATTTATTCTTCATGTGCGTGCATCACCAACACATGTATGAAAAAATAAAACTTCCACAAATATGCCTTTTAAGTGCATGTATTGGAAGTATGGAAATACGCAAAAAACCGAAAGGGTGCAAACCAGATTCGAACCATAATCATCGGATCGACTAGCACACTATGTAACTACTGCTCCAAACTTACTACCGAAATGATGAGTAACCAAAGTCGATGTGGTTTTACGTTTCATATGCATGATTGCTCATGCTATTGATAAACATGTGAGCATGTGTTATCCCCAGCAAAATAAAGATATACAGTCAAGTCTCCTTTAAAGCGTTAATCATCGTATGTTGAACAAGTTTAATGTATATTCATAGTAATTTATCACCTACCAGAGTAGCCACATTCTCTATTGTAGAACTTACTTGAGGACTGTTCATTTTATAAAGTGGACACATTGTGCATGCTATATCTTTATAATATATCAATAGAATCGTAATCGGTTTTCTGTATACAGTATCGTTCGACTATTATATTATTGCACGATGGTGCTATAACAAAAAAGCCATCAAAATAATTATAATTCACACGAATAAGGAACAATGTTTAGAATGGTCAAAGATTGGTAGGTCTGGAGCCAAGTATAATAGTTGAGTATACCAAAACACAATTCATTCATAAAAATTCGGATTTTTGGTATGTGAAAAATATTGTTTAAGTTTGAAGAACATCTTTTCTAGGAAGTTTTTGTCGAAACTTCTTTGTTCTTCTTTGTAAGATCTTATATTTCCATATAAGAGGAAAATAATAGTATTACGATGCACAGAAAACCGATTATGATTTCATTGATAAACTAGCTAACCCAGCGTGTCTAGTCACGTTCCATAAGAATTTTCAAGCAAAAACCTCTTTCAAAGATTAATAATGTTTATGTTCAATTGCAAAATGATAACATGGACAGAGAAATTTCTCTGTTGATAAATATGCCATTGGTGTATGAATAATAAGCTGAGACACGCATGATATTTATGAACGCAAAATCGCCCAAATTTATGCTATAACCATACTCCATTGTTATAGAGCCGTTATTCTGATCTGAAATAATTACAGCCTTAAATTCTATTGTGAAATATTTGAAAAATTCCAGAAGCTTCTATAAATTAGAGAGAAGAATCTGACTGAAAATTCTAGAATATTCTATTGAATCCCGATTAACCAGTGCTACAATTTCTGTATAGATCTTCGTGTTGCGATGGCGATCGTCAACGATTTAAAACGAATCGAATTGTAATTAGGGGACTATCGACTAATGAATATATCGAGTCATCGAACAGGAATGCTTTGGAAAGCTCTTTTTAGGGACCATTATAGTTACCATAAAAAAATATTTTTATTTTGCCTTCATAAGTTGATATCGAACCATGGAACATCGACTCAAGAAGGTTGTGTAAATAAAAAAAACTAGAATATTCGGCCCACAATCATGTTTATCTCTCCTTTGCATATATCTTATTTGTTTTTGAACCTTATATTGAAATGACGAAACCCGTAATGAATCACATTTTCAATTTGCATCGGAATTTAAGTGCGGTCGAACAGCATAAAGTTGGGTTGTTTACATTTTGATTACTGTCCAAGTTCATAAAAACGGAAAACTACAATGATAAAAAGATCGTAACTTTTATACGAATTAGGAAGGACAAAGCTCCGGAAAACTCTAGAACACCATGTGCAATAGCTGTTATAGTGCTCCACAATTTGCAATAGGGTTTTCATTTAATAACACGAAAGATCATATTACTGCAACTACTTTAAAAAATTTTCTCGCTCAAATAACGGATATATCATATTAAAACTTTAATTTCAAAATTGGATCCATAAATGAACCTTGACACTTGAGTTCATGTTTGACGTTCGCTTAGTCGACAAAAATATCACAGGGGTTTTAGTTTTAACACTGGGGTTGTTCCTATCTGACATTTCGGAAGGGACACGGAAAACAAAATACACCCAAAATTTGAGTTCAAATCAAGGAGTGTGACAAAATCTATAAAAACATAAAAAAATGTTTTTTGTACTTAAACAAATGAAAAACATTAAAAAAATTGAGTAAACATGTGTTTTTGGCCTGAACGTAAGCGTTTGGCACTAAAATTGGGACATGGCTTTAGGACCCTATTGTAATGTTGTAACATTCAAATGGACTTTTGCAGTGCTCTTAATTTGACTGTTGTTGTGCTCTTAAATTGCTGTTGTATGCTGCTCAATGAAACCTTTCAAAGCGTTACTGACAGACAGAAAACTCTGGGATTTTATATACATGATAAAAAAGATATAGCATAAACAAGGTGTCCTCTTTATAAAATGAATAGTCTTTAAAACATGAAAACTCTGTTGAATCTTTTGCTGGTGCTATTCAAAGAAAACAAGATCACGGTTCTACTTTCACATTGATAAAAAAATATCGATCCAATGCTGATGAATGCTACCCAGAATGAGCCGATTATAAGAAACCGTGCCCCATATATGGGATTAAATTTTAACCATGGTTTTAGTATAATAGTAAAAAAGTTTTCTATAGATGAATCGATCATTTTGACTCAAGAACAACTTCTGCAAATTGGCTATGAGTTTTTGCAAGCAATTTATTTTGAGAATTATGGCACCGATATGTTGATTTTAGAACAGAACGTTCAGTGGGGAGATTGTAGTAAACCGTTTGGAGAAGTCAAGAGAACATATATACTGATTTTTTTTATCATGAAAAATATGAAAACAAAATTTCATTTTTATATAACGCAATAATCTTTTTTTTTATCATTTTTAATTTTGACTATCTATGAATTGTGATAGGAATTAGTTGTTCAGGACAAAATTTCATGATGGAGACATTTTCGATAAGAAAGTTTTTCTAAGAATAACTTTTGCTGCCCATAAAGGCCCATATTGAAAAAAATAGGCACTGAGAAAATAGCGCTCAAACTTTGAAGTTTTTCTTTCATACAAATGTTTATAATTTTATATTAGGGGCCGTCCATAAATAACGTAGCATTTTTCACTGATTTTTTACACCCCCTCCCCTCTCGTACCGTTTCGTCACAAATGCTGATACTTCCCTTGGAAAATACGTAGCATATCAGGCCCCCCCTCTTCTTCTTCTTGGCATTGACGTCCTCACTGGGACAGAGCCTGCTTCTCAGCTTAGTGTTCTTATGAGCACTTCCACAGTTATTAACTGAGAGCTTTCTATGCCAAAGTTGCCAGTTTCGCATTCGTATGTCGTGTGGCAGGTACGATGATACTCTATGCCCAGGGAAGTCCAGAAAATTTCCTTTACGAAAAGATCCTGGACCGACCGGGAATCGAACCCAGACACCTTCAGCATGGCTTTGCTTTGTGGCCGCGGACTCTAACCACTCGGCTAAGGAAGGCCCCCCTTTATATTTTTTATTATTTTCCTCAGTGATTGGGTTGAAACAAAAAATTAGAATTCAGAAGTTCAATACAAAATTTGATATTAATTACTGACTAAAATGTAAGGATAATCTAATCTAACAGTATGATATACAGTAGCGCTCAAAAGTAATTTGGAAAACAGTTTCAAATAAACACAGTTCCTGTTACATAAATTTGGTATCTAGTTTCATATAGGCTAAATTGTATTACTTTTGCTGTTGTTACCAAGACAAACAAGTTTACTGTAGAAAATGTGAAAAAAAAAAACTGATTGGATTGATGAAGCTCGTTATTGTTGAGTTAGGGTACAATATATTTCTAGTTTATTTTGAGTTAGAACAGAAATTTCGTTATTAGAGGATTGTTTTTTTTTTAATTATTCTTCGTTAGGAAATAGATTTCAATGAAAATGAACAATAAAATATATTAATTCGAAATGAATTATTATCCAAATTCAAATCCATTTGGCAATCAGTGGCCAGATATAGAAAAGATTACACTTGATATATTTGGAATGTTTAGAAAATTTTAGCGATTATTATACAAATTATTTATCTCTATTAATATTTCAGCTGAACTTCATTATCTTTCTTCATAATAAAATAAACCTACACAACCTATAATGAAACAGTTAAATAATAAAAAAATTATCACCTAGCATGAATGAGGGATGAACTTATCGCTGAGAAAAAGTAGATTTTGTATGAAATTTGACAAGTATTTGAATAACAGATTCATCCTTGTTCATCCACTTCTCCTAGCCTATGGCCCGATGCACGAGTTCACTAATTTGACGTTTGAGCGGTGCCGAATTCACTCGTTGCCATGGTCACGTACAGTTGTGTTCAGAATAATAGTAGTGAAAGCTGATTTTCATACAAAATGCTCAACTTTGGCATGCTGTAACTTCGTTTCCATATGAGCAATCGGCATGAAATTTTGACAGTGAACTACAAATATACTCAATTTTATTATCACAAGATTTGAAAATTTTCACATTATCGGCTAAAAAGTTAAGCACCAGGTGAAATCGCTCAAAATAATAGTAGTTTTTCTTTTGTAAATTTTTGTTCAGCAACAATTTTGTAAAAAATTGGCTTGTTTATACATTTATAGCTTGGGTGGAAATGGTTGAAACGATGAATAAAGAAAAATTCAAAAGCTCAAAATACAGCAGATATTTAAATTATTAAAACTACTATTATTTTGAGCGATTTCACATGGTGCTTAACTTTTTAGCCGGTAGAGTAAAAAATTTCAAATCTTGTGATAATGAAATTGAGTATATTTGTATTTCACTGCCAAAATTTCAAGCCGATTGCTCATATGGAAACGAAGTTACAGCATGCCAAAGTTGAGCATTTTGTATGAAAATCGGCTTTCACTACTATTATTCTGAACACAACTGTATATAACACGGCACCGCTCAAACGTCAAATAGTGAACTCGTGCATAGGTCCATTCCCTATGGACCTATGCACGTGTTCACTAATTTGACGTTTGAGCGGTGCCGAATTCACTGGTTGCCATGGTCACATAAATAACACGGCACCGCTAAAATGTCAAATAGTGAACCCGTGCAAAGGTCCATGGACCGATGCACGAGTTCACTATCTGACGTTTGAGCGATGCCATGTTATGTATGTGACCATGGAAACCAGTGAATTCGGCACCGCTCAAACGTCAAATTAGTGAACTCGTGCATTGTTTCATTGGAGGTAAGAACAGGTAAGACAGCACATAAAGTAGCTGAATACAAATGCTGGACGATCTGTCCTCACATCAGAATCGCCAGCCTGTGTCGAAACCAGATCGCACAACGGATATAGTTGGTTGGTTTGACTTTATTAACGAGATTTTTAGCCCTGGGCTAGTTCATCTCGGGACCAACGGCTTTACTTCCCTTCCGAAGGAAGTCGTCACTATAACTTTTTACGTCATAAGTGACTATGTCAGGGATGGGATTCGATCCCAGGTCCTCGGCGTGAGAGGCGAGTGTTCTAACCACTACACCAGGTCCGTCCCGTCAACGGATATAGACTCGAGTGAAGTGACTCGCCGTGTAAACTAAGGGGCCTATTTTGTAAGTCGAGCAGATTAATGTCACTCGTCTTTATTCATTGTCGATCAAAGCAAGCATGCATATTTCAGATGTCATCCGTTGACTCTCATAGTAATCCAGTCACATAGAGTGATAACTGTCGAAAAACTCGAGTGACAGAGCTGAGTCGAGGGTATTTTTTGGTCGACAGTGACTCCAGTCGAATCATTTTGTTCGACTTGACTTATAAAATAGACCCCTAAATGGAAAGTCACTTCGTTCGAGTCGAGAGTTATCATCTCGCTATACGAAACCGAAGAATCAGATGAAATTATGCTTATTCTGTGTGGCATACAAGGCGGGACGAGTCGGTGAGGTGTCGACTCACTCCCATTTTATTAGTCACCTCACGTCCCCCGAGGTGAGAACGACTCGTCCCGACTCACACGCCGCGCAGAATAAGCACAAATGGCATGAAGAGACTGGGTTATTCGGTTGACGCCTACCAAAACAGTACTGAAAAGTGCTAAAGCACCGCAAAGAGTGCTGAAAAGTAGCACTTTTCAGCACTGTTTGTTTCGGTAGGAATAGTAGGCCGTTATGTTGATCAACTTCTCAATGAAAAGTTGATTGATTTGCAACGGAATTGTAAAAAAGTACATTCCAGATACGTTTTGGTGGAAGAAGCATGGATGGGTTATAGCAACTATATATACAACTATATATGTAACTACTACTCAGTAAGGTAGGGAAAAAATGGTAAATAAGTAAGGTAAAACCAATATTACCTCAGGTAGCTAAACGGATGAATCGTGCTCGAGTAGAAACTAATGTGCCGGGAAATTTCACGCTTCCTAGAGGTATCGCTACGGAACACTTCTCGACTGAGGGCACTGGTTTGATCCAAGTAGCACATCCGGCGGTACCATCGGGATATTCTGCGAACAGATTGATGGAAAGGTTTTGTCATTCACTTGAGAGCCACGTGATTTTCCACCCAGTACAAAAACGCTAACTTGCCTTTTCGCAATCGATTCCCCCGGAACGAAAGCCCGCAGCAGGTCAATATTGTGTCCAGTTTTGCAGTGGTGATTAGGAAAACCGATCGATGGCACTTTTTTGGCGGCAATTTCGTCCAACAGTTCGATTTTGGACGCCGATGGTGTGTCGTCCTCACCGTTGGTATCGTATGCACTTTGCCAGCTTCCACCAGGCTTTTGTAGTCGTTGAGAAATTGAAGGATTCATGGTTGGAAAAGCGCAACGTGAGCGACGGTTAGCAATCCGATGGCAAACATTAAACTGCCAACAGTGGAAGCATGCGATAGCCTACTGGGATTGGGGGAATTTTCGGAATTTGCTGCAACGTGACGAACACATTTTTTGGTGCCTACGTGAAATTGATGAGGATGGCCCTCGAGATCTGTCGATTCTAAACTTTGGTCAAACAACTAGTTGATTTGGCATGGCATGGCAGTTTTATTTTTCATCAGCGAAAAAATGATTTACTTTTTCATCGTTAGTTCAATATTAATAAAGTGGACAAGTTTTTCTAAGAATCATGGAGAGGTTTGGTCAGGCTAGTGGTCTCTTGATTCTTTTGCATGCTTTTGTGGGATGAGCGACGGAATCAAGATCAATCGTGATTCCCAACTGGTGAGCTCGTTTCATGCTTATTCTAACAATTTTTTGCTACGTTACGTTTGTTACGTTATGTAATTTTCAAACAAATTATTGGTGGGTCGCCACTACAAGTCTCCTCTTTCTGGCATTACGTCCCCACTGGGACAGGGCCTGCTTCTCAGCTTAGTGTTCTTATGAGCACTTCCACAGTTATTAACTGAGTGCTTACTGTGCCAATGACCATTTTTGCATGCGTATATCGTGTGGCAGGTACGAAGATACTCTATGCCCTAGGAAGTCGCGAAAATTTCCAGACCGAAAAGATCCTCGACCGGTGGGATTCGAACCCACGACCCTCAGCTTGGTCTTGCTGAATAGCTGCGCGTTTACCGCTACGGCTATCTGGGCCCCTACAATAAGTGTGGACATCATAAACTCTAATTCCTGTTTCATATAATTTCAATATACACTACTTTCTTTTTAGTCATTATCAAAAATAATCTTCAAACATAGTTCGATATTTTAAATGTCGACAAACTTTTTTATTTTTTACAGCGAGCCAAAAATGCAAAACTAAGTTTTAAGTAAGAGTATTTGTCCTACTTATCCATGGATCGCATCACCGACCAAAGGTGACTCCCAGGTCGTTTTCCCACCTGACTAATCAAAACCCTTCTCGTGGTGACACCCTCTATCTTCTGTAAATCATCTGTATCATCTATATCCTCTGTTTCTTCTGTACACAATGAAGTCTACTAATCCTATAAATTTTACAGGAATCTACATATAAATATATAGATCTATAAATCTCAAAGTGATTCGATGTTGAGGACAACTTTTCCAAAAAAAAGAAAAAAGCCTTGAAAAAGCCACAAGAAGGATATGTCGCGAATTGATTCATGTTTTAAATTGACGCCATAAATTTTCATTTTGCATTTTATTTCCAAGCATACAACTCAGAATACAGTTTAGGATACCATTTTCATCAGATTTCAGGTCCGCCAAATAGTGACACAAAGAGCTAACAGGTCGTTTGATGTAGGTGCCTCCATAGGAACAGGCCATTACAACGCTTGGCATGGCACGCTTCGTGCCGTTGTTTGAACATTGACATGGGCAAGGACTTTTTCCAACCATTTTCGCATCGTGGAGTGCCATGCATTTAGACTCGAATGAGTTGAGGGCAGGTGTTTGTTTGTGCACGGTCGATTTATTGACAAATAGAGGCAAACTGAACTGATCAATGTTTGCTAGGATGACATTATAGGGCTACAAATTTTAACAGTATGTCGTAGAGTTCAAACAATCTAATAGTTTGTTTAGACCATTTAGACTAAAATTGATTACCCAATTGTGATTGACTGCACGATATCACATTCTCTGAAACCCCTAATTAAATTCAGACATGTTTAATATATAAAATAGTACAGTGTCTAACCGATGTTTGCAACAAGGTGTAAATCGATTGTTGCCAAATCTGAGTGTTACAAAATTCGGTTGTTTCAAAAGGCACATGTTCTTACCAGTAATCACTAAAAGTTTTGCAATTGCTTGGTAACTTCTAAGAATGATGTGAAATATGTGTGGCAGCCTTCTTCAGTTCAATTTTAACCTAAGGACAGCATGTTCTGAGTACAAACACTATCTGAAAAGCACCCTAGTTGTACAAAATACAAGCTTAGTATTGCTTGCAGATGTTCTCAAATGCAAATGTGCATCTTTAAAGCAAGACCTTATTGAAAGTATTTGGTTTCGAATATAGATGCCGTTTAGGATTTCGTAATTTTTTGACGAGAATCATTTTGAATTATGGACCGATGCACGAGTTCTCTAATTTGACGTTTGAGCGGTGCCAAATTCACTAGCTTCCATGGTCACATAAATAACACGGCACCGCTAAAACGTCAAAGAATGGACGTGTGCGTTGGTCCATTGTCGAGCACACGGCGCTGTCAACCATTTTTGAGCTGAACTATGCGTGTGGAACTTTGAGAGAACTATGAACTATGCGTGTGAGAACACGTGAGAGATAGAACTGGGAGATAGAAACTGAAAACTTCAATAGATTTCATGCATATATTCCTTGCAATTGTTCAGCTAGAATTTCAAACAATGTTCCTTAAAAAATACTGATCAATTTTTAACTGATATATTGGTATAAGAATTAAAGTAGAAGATAACATTAGTTTTAAGCAAAATGAATAATTTATGGGAAAAAAAATCTTGAAAGCTTTTATGATAAATATTTGTCACAATGCCTTGTAAAATATTCTACATTGTTTCCTAAGAAAATAGTGTACATATTGTCATGTCTACCTATCTCAAGTGGTATTCCTTATGACTATGGTAGCTATTACTTGTTCGTACCTACGGAATTTCTGGGCTATTAATACTGACTGCCGTAAGAGCAGAAAGAGAGACTTCCCAGACTGTGGACTGATTAACATATTATTTTATTCTTTATTTTCAGGATATAAAACATATTTGTTGATGAATTTAAATCAATTAATAATGGAGATACTTCATAGATTAGGGGCTAGTCTAAAGTAATCCATTGAGTTTTTATTTTTACAAAAATACCGTTAGAGTGTTTACCACTTTTTGAAAAACGATTGTGCAAAACTGATAGCGCATATCTTTATGAAATATTTAACTGTGAATCTCAAATTGTTATCGAATTGTGAATTGATTTTTTCTTTAGAATTCAACTAATTGCTGCTTCTGGAAAAACAAGCAACAGCCCAAGTATGGATAAAAATTTTAACTACGGGATTTTCTGTATCATATGTAAGAATTAAGACAAATTCATGAACAAAAAGAAAAGTTTTTGCGGAATCAGCAATGTCTGAAGAACTTCGAATATCGAATTTCTTTCTTAACTTCTGTTGAAACTGATATCTAGAATTATGCACAAAGTTGCTCAAACTCTTACTGAACTACCTCCATAAACACCTCACCAAACTGTTATGGATTAGCTAATTAAGGTTAAGATGAATCGAAGCCAGAACTCAAATTTTCAAGAGCACAAATCTGGAGAACCGAACATTCTTTTGAGCTGAAAGCGTAATTGATTGGCTTCGATTCATCTTCACCTTAAAGTTCACGGAATAATTTGAAAACATTTATGGGCATTTCAGACCGTCAATGTTCTGTCAACGCACAATCCAATTGATATGATTAACAATTCTTACAAGCACAACAATTACAAAAACAATCGTTATTAACCTTCCTTAGTCCCTAACAAAAAGTTACAAATCATGACTTAGGACCGTTTTAGGCCCAAAATTCAGAAAGCTCGTACAAATCAGTATGTTGACCGATTTCACATCTGTTAAGCTTAAATGAAAGGCACATTTGTCTAGTTTTAGAAATTTTGTAGATGGTTTCATCGGCTTTATTCGGTAAAATCCATAGCTTTTATCGAATGTTTCGACCTACTAATGGGTTTGGTCATCCTCAGAGGTTCCTTAAATATTTATTTTGTAAAAAAATGTAAAATAATCATTTTTAAAACTTAAATGTTAAAGAGCAGGTCCTACACCATCATCTACCTGTTTACTTCTGTTTTGATCAATTATTTGTTGTGTGTTGTAAGTAGCTGATGTTTTGTACATTTTATTTTTTCTATTTCTACTTATATCTGGTCAATGTATGTGGAACTGAATTTGATAGAGTCTCTTTGTTAGTTTGCAGAATTCCCTTCTCCTTTAATTTTAATGTAGAATTTTTCCGCTATTAGTGATGTCTACATCTGAAAAAAGTCCATTAAGAGACCCTTGCTTTGATGATCTGTACTTTCGTAACCAAACAATTAATGAACCATCCTTTTGATGCTTTCGACTGGTATGTTTCGCACTGGGGAATTTTTTCGGTAATGTAGTCTTAGGCAGGGAAGTCAATTTTTCAAAAATCTGGAAGATTTTGAAAATTTGTCTGGAAAAGTCTGGATCGCTTATGTTGTATATGGAGAACCTTACAAGTTATTTGCAAAACCTTACAAATTCATTTCAAATTTAATCTGGATCTTCTAGATTTTTGTAAAATGGGGCCTCAAAATTCTGGAATATTTCTGCAAATCTAAAAGGTTGGCAACGCTGGTCTTAGGAGCAATTAAAACGACAAACTTTGTTCTATGCCCGACGGCATAGATCATTAAAACGTCGGGTATAGAACAAATTTTGTCGTTTTAATTGCTTCTAAGACTGCATTGTTGAAAAAATCCCCAAGTGTAATTTGAGCCGTCTATATAAGGTATTTACTTGGGCTAAGAATAGAGATTCTCAAATCATTTCCGTATTCATACCCGGTTCCGGAACATCCAAAAAGTAAGTTTCCATTGCTGCCTATGGATATTTTAGCATAACAATTCTCTGCAATAAGGACCAAGTTATCAGAGCATATGTCCTAAAAATTTCAGTTCAGTATGGTCCATACGGAACCGGTTCGAACGTCCAAAACTGTATGGTTTTCAATGTATGGATGTCTTTTGCCAAAAGGATGAATAGATGGTTATTCTGGTCCTTTTGAAGCCTTTTGACCACCGGGAAACTCGTATTGCAGGACCACTAAGTTTCAGCATAAAAACTAGGCATGCGACGGCTCATACTTCATGATTTTGAATATCTGTGATTCTTCAAGTTAAATTACAGATGAATAACACAGCGCAACAAAAATGAAATTTTTGCGTGTCTCAAGAGCCAAATCTGATACTCCAGAACACCACATTTTTTAGCTACAAGTTGTCAAAGTTGCCTGAAACACTGGTTTCTTTGATATTTACAAGAAATTTAAGATATGATTTATCAAACTTGTTAGTGATCAAAGCCACCAATTGTAAAAATTTGGGGTGGGTAATGTCTATTACATTACCGCGGGGTTAACGTAGAACTACGATGATTAATAATTTGATTTGTCATGTGTATGAATTTGTAAGTGTACTAGTTTTGTGTTGTTATTGATCGGATGAAGTTTTCAAAAGTCAACTCGTTTTGGACTCATTTTGGTAGTCCTGAAAAGAACCATTGGTCGTTCTGTGGTTCAGAGAACCAGTGTTTGGTGTTCCAGGAATAATGCCAGATGATTGAATTTGTTTGTTTGGTCGTTGCTTCGTTGTGCTGCTTTGTTGGGTGATCGGTTTCTGGCTCCAGCTGTAGTTCACCAAACTCCTCCAGTAGATTAGATGTTTGATAGCTCGGGTGCTTCGATCGTGAGAATCGATAGTATCGGTCCAGTGCTTTGGTCTGTAGCAATATCCATTGCATGAGCATTTAGGCTCTGTACATTGATCCAGTATTTCACGCAGTTCGTCTCAAAGCGTCACTAATCGATGATTGCCTAAGCGCTGCAGCTCATTCCTTAAGTCAACCCTCTTGGGAGAATTGCTGCCTTTGGCGTGATGGAACTTGGAAAAGTTTGTCAAAATAGTCCTTGCAGTGAAGTAACCCGCGACAAACCAACATATACCAATTGCTGATCCTGGCTTTTGTCATAGTCGGGGAAAGGTGGAACTTGCGACTTATGAACAGTAAAAGCACAGGCACTAACCATCGGCAACTGAATGCGTTTGCATTTGATTATGCCGCACAGTTTGAAAGTAAAATAAAAATTCTCTATACAGGAGTGAAATTGGAATTTCAAAACCAAGAGCCTTACGTTGGCATGAAATATTTTGAACTCTTATAACTGTTTGCTGGTGTGTGTGTGTGTGTGTGTGTGTGTGTGTGTAATCCAACTAACACCCACTGTCCGGCAGTGATATTATGGAAAAAATCTTTCTGCAATGCTAAGCGTTTATGCTTTGCAGAAAGCTTTAGTCCAGGAGTTAGAAGGTGATAGCTCTATTGCAGATCTCGGTGACCCATTTCAGAATGGCTGGAGAGACACGTCCATTCAGAAGTCACTGTCACTAACAATAAGCCCCGCATGTATGCATTACCGTTATCAAATGGATAATGATAATACAAACACACTTCCAGTTCAAAAGATGTTGTCTTTATAACCGGCGCGTATTTAGTTTGTTTTGCAAGCATAATACTCAGAAAAATCTCACCGAAAACCATCTAAGACGGCGTTGCCATCACCATGGAAACTTCGACCCAACCTTTGGCTGTGGGGTTGGCCTTTCTTCTCCCTTCACGCCGCGCATCCGTTCATCGCTAAACCATGCCACTTTTTTCACAGTTTCGTATTGCTAGATATTTTTCATTTGAACTTATGTTTACGCACATTAATTCCTAAATCACTATTTTCTGTAGGTTCTTTATTGGTACCATTGCACAGAGCACTAATTGTAACGTTCAATTTCCGGGGCGTTCGGCGTCTCACTTTCACATTCCCGGACACACGAAAGTCACATTTTTCTTCCAATCATTGGCCACTCAAAGATCCATCATCTGATTCAATTTCACACTGGCAAAATAAAAAAAAAATCAACTGAAAATTCGCGCAATATGCACTGCAATTCACACAATCTTGCATCTCACATTCACATGCACTCTGGCCAATTTCTCCTCTTATAACTGTTTGCTGGTTTAACGAAATTCCTTAAATGGCATTTCAATTGAAAGACAAGACATCAAAGGGTCATGTCGTTTACTTACTGAATCCCACATACCTGTCTAAATAGTTCAATAACTGTTTTAAAAGAGAACGTTGATTTCAAGCAAATTTATAAATAGGGGTGGCTAGCGAAAATTTGACGTCATTTGCTTTCCATTCTCCGCTTGGATCGCATCTCAGCAGGCAACAGATCGTCTTGCTCTGACCGGGCGTGCTTCTCAGTCACAGACATCGATAGCGAAGGACCCCGTTTGTCTTGCTTCACTCAAATCAAACTGTCGAGCGAGCGAGAGAAAATGCCATCCGAAGCCAAAGAAGAAGAAGTCCACAAGAAAATTTGCGGAACACGGTCGGGCAAGTCATTCTCGCTTTGTGCTTCACCGCTTGTTTGCGTTCACCCAGCCATCGTCATCGCCGCCATCATCAGATTCACTACCTGTTACTGTTGTGCGCCATCCACACCACGAAACTTTCGGTTCGTCGTATAAGCAAATAACTTGCTCAAATTTATACATTTGAGTTGAGGATTCCCCGTTTGACCATGGCAATCAACTGATAACATCCCGCAGTGTTATTTATCTGTAAGAGCATCAAAGCTAACAAAGCCATCGGCCCTTTTCAGGGCCATCAAATTAGTGGAAAAGAGTTAAAAGAGAAATATTTCCGACTTTATATATGACTTCTTATATTCCTAAATCAATTTCACAGCTTCATACAAAATTTCATTTGTCATGAATAATTTATGACTAAACATTTTGAGACTGTTAATCTTCAAGCTGCCAATCCAGCATCTGGTTTGTGAAATCGCTCACGATTTCTAGGTTGACCGATCCGCGCTTCTAGATTTCGACTAGTGGTAAACTCGTGGTCACAGCATCCATGGTCAATCGGCTCTTTTCAGGGCCAACATACGTTCATAAAAGGGTTTATTGGATGATATTTACTGATTTATCTATAATGATCCGAATATCGCGGTATACTACAATTTGGTTCACATAATTAAATGAATTTGAGAATTTACCACTGCAGCGCCGTCGGACCGTAATAACATCATACTACTCAGAATTGTATGGTATTTCTAACAGCATCGTTGATTTATCATATAATGGGGGAACACTTCCTAAATTCTCGAGTATGAAAATTGGAAAATGTATTAAAATTACGACAGATTTTAAATACTGTTCAATAAACTGTTTCCTGACCAATTGTAATGAGCAACTATTGATCTGGAATGTTTCTACATGTTAGTCTATTGCAAATGTCATAGTATATAAATCAGAACACATTAAACATTGATCAGAAATATTTAAAATTTGCACGAAAGCTAAACATGGGTGATTTTAATTTATTGTAAGCTATTAAAATAATGTTGATATTTTTACTGTCCATACGAACGCGCATGTGAATTTTCCAAGATATGTAAATCCTTAACCAAGACATCAACTACATGTACCTTATCCTAGATTGGTCAATCAGAAGAAGGCGAAGAATACGAAAGGGAGGAGCATCATCTGCAATTCAAATTATGTAAAACATACTATCTTCGACAGATTCGGTTCATTTAAGGGACGAAAGACCTTCGGATTAAAATCCTTCTGTAACAACAACAGGATTCGGTTCATGTCATTTACACGTTCGAGCTAGTAAGAACTTCTCATGATAAACACAGTATAGCTAGTAATATTTTTTAATGTGCTTACCACATACTTGCTATAATCTCTTAAATCATCTCGTAGCATCATACAATATCTGATTTATCACGAATAATCGACAATACGACAATTTGAGGATGTTTCGAGAACGCTGCTGCAGTGCCGTCGGGATGCAATAACAGCATAATGCTCATCTTGTACATCCCTTGCCAAGACATCAATTTCATATAGCCAATTTCTCGGATTAACGCAATAGACAACATGTAGAAAAATCAATTCAGATCAATAGTTGCTCAATACAATTGGTCAAGAAACAGTTTATTGAACAGTATTTAAAATCTGTCGCAATTTTAATACATTTTCCAATTTCCGTACTCGAGAATTTTGGAAGCGGGGGCCATGATGCTCGGGATGGATTGTCCTCCATGACTGGTCCTGGCTGGAAATATTCGTGGGGAGAAACTCGACCCTTTGCTACAGGAATTTCATTAACAACTCTTTGGTAAAGCAGAAATTTTCCGAGGAAAATTCTGCTAAAAGTAAACTTTTTCAAAACAACTCTTATTGATTGGAATATTTATCAACAACTCTTTGTTAAGTAAAATCATCCTAAACAACTCTTTGCTCCATCGCCAAACCAAACCATTTCATTGAATTCATCTAGTACAAGAATATGAACGGTAAGGAGAGGCAGATGGTGTATATTTCGCTGGCGTTACTTTCCAACAGGTCGCCGGTTGGCGCTGACTACTAATCCGTCCACTGAATGATTTTCAGTTGTTGCTTTCGATCGTTGCTCTCTGGTTCCGTTCGCTACTCGCACACTGCTGTGGCTTTCACGCGCTCTTCTTTGCTGCTCCGCTGATTGATCCGTTCGTTATGCCGTTCGATTTGTGAATGAGCTGGGAGCAGAACAACCAGTGGTTTTATTTGCTCGAGCTCCGTTCACCGATGGCGAGTGGTGGGGTTCTCGCTTGGTTGTTTCGTCACTCCGTTCGCTACTCGCACGCGATTGGTTATTGCTTTCGCGCTATTTTCTTTGATGGTGTGATTCGTCGCTGAGAAAAAAAAACTGCAACTCTTTTGATTTTTCATGCAAAATGACCAACTTTGATAAACTATATGTCAGCTATTTATGGACCGATTTGAATGAAATTGTCACAAAATATCAGACATAACTTAAATTTTAACATATATTTTTGAGTGATTTTTCCAATCACACGTTGAAAAGCAGTAACGGTTTGACTAAAGTGAATTTTTTGACGATTTTTCATAATTGACATAACTAAACATATTAAAGGAATAGCTTCATGGTATCTTCAGCAAAGTTTCAGATTTTGACGAGATGAATAAGTTTGCTGAAGACAGTTTTTGTGTAAGGCTATCAGATTTTGAGATAAAAAGTTTTGAATTTTTCGTCGAAAGTTACAGTTTAGTCAAACCGTTATTACTTATAAACTTGTGATTGGAAAAAATATTCAAAAATATATGTTAAAATTCAAGTTACATCTGATGTTCTGTGGAAGTTTCATTCGAAAATATTTCCATAAATAACTAAGATGTAACCTACCAAAGTTGGTCATTTTGTATGGAAAATCGAAAAAGTTGCAAATGCATGTGAATAAGTTGGGGCCTTCCTTAGCCGAGTGGTTAGAGTCCGCGGCTACAAAGCTAAGCAAAGGTGTCTGGGTTCGATTCCCGGTCGGTCCAGGATCTTTTCGTAATGGAAATTTTCTCGACTTCCCTGGGCATAAAGTATAATCGTACCTGCCACACGATATACGGATGCAAAAATGGAAACTTTGGAAAAGAAAACTCTCACTTAAGAACTGTGGAAGTGTCATAAGAACACTAAGCTGAGAAGCAGGCTCTGTCCCAGTGAGGACGTTAATGCCAAGAAGAAGAAGAAGATGTGAATAAGTTCTCAGTTTATTCGACAAACTAGCTGAATATTTCATGGGTGCACAACAGCAACAGGGTAGCGGATCACAGGGATTTAGTTGAAATCTGGAAACGTAGCTCAATCTTGAAATCTTGAGCGATTTCACAAACCAGATTCTAAATTAACAGCTCAGCAGGCTTCTAGCAGCGAGGTACTTCCCGCTAAGCAAGTTCGGAGGAGCTCTTACCAGCTCGAAAGCGAAAATGGAATGAAACTGAATCCAACGAAGGCAGCATGTTTTATAACCTTGGAATAGCAGATGATTCACCTCCCTTTTGTGCTCTTCGCTTTCTGATCGACCAATCTGGGAAATGGGTATGTGCCAATAATGTGTTGGGCTTGGAATTACTTGAAAATTTCGGAGAATACTAATACGTGAGAAATTGGTCGAACATGAATTGTTGGAAAGATTGGCATTCCTCAAATATTCAATAAGAGCTATTGATAATTAATAGTTTTCTTTATTATGATGGTAAATTTCTGATCCATGGGTGCCAAAATTATTACAATTGTTCAATGAGAATGTCTTTTCAAAAGCATTCTAAACGGCACTGCAGCAGCGTCCGAGTGTACAATCTCAAATGGTTGAGTCATAAATTATTCATGACTAATGAAATTTTGTATGAAACCGTGAAATTGATTCAGGAATATTAGAAGTTATAAATAAAGTCGGAAATATTTCTCTTTTAACTCTTTTCCACAAATTTGATGGCTCTGAAAAGAACCGATGGCTTTGTTAGCTTCGATGTTGTTACGGATAAATAACACTGCTCGAACCAGCAAAACTCAGGGGGCTTCTGGTATTTGCTCCTAACGGGATTGCTTCTTGACCACCAATGATGAACAGCTCCTCGGCCGATGAAATTGGCGGCGGCGATGACGATGGCTGGATGAACGCAAACAAGCGGTGAACCACAAAGCGAGAATGACTCGCCCGACCGTGTTCGCAGTTCGACAGCAAATTCACCTGTGGACTGCTTCCTCTTCTTCTTCTAGGCGGCGGCAGCGGTGATGGCTTGAGCTTCGGACGGCATCTTCTCTCGCTCGCTCGACAGTTTGATTTGAGCGAAGCAAGACAAACGGGGGCGTCCTTCGCTATCGATGTCTGTGCCTGAGAAGCACGCCCGGTCAGAGCAAGCCGATCTGTCGCCTGCTGAGATGCGAGCCAATCGGAGAGTGAAAAGCAAATGACGTCAAATTTTCTCTAGCCACCCCTATTTATAGATTTGCTTGAAATCAACGTTCTCTTTTAAAACGGTTATTAAACTATTTGGACAGGTATGTGGGATTCAGTAAGGAAACGAAATGAAGCTTTGATGTCTTATCTTTCGATTGAGGTGCTAATCAAGAAATTACGTTAAGCCAACGAAAAGTTATAAACGTTTAAAATATTTCATGCCAACGTAACGCTCTTGGTTTTGAAATTCCAATTTCACTCCTGTATAGAGAAGAAAGACGTACTTCTACGTCAAAAATAGGACTTTAACTTTCACTTTAGATATAATTTGTTTGAAATTTTACGATTAAATTTAGATTAAATCGATTTTTTCCACATGCTTGCAGCCTCCATACAAAATTTATCGTTACTCTTATATAGCAAAATACAATACTTTTCTAAATCATTCAAAAATAATTTTAGAGCATCGAAAATATTATGAACTTTGTTGATAAGTATTGTTTTTACATGAAGTTTGAACTCTGTGGCAAATTAAGCAATTGAAATGGCCATACATGCTGACAAACTTGCATGCAACTTGCCTAAAATACTCAAATTTAGCCACCCTTAGTTAAGTAAATAGCGGTATATTGGTGCTTGAGACAAAAACGTGTTCCGCAGTGTAACCACTTTGGTTCTTCTTGATCACCGAAACTACCCAGAAATTACAACCGGGAAACTCGTATTATGGGACCACTGAGTTTTAGCACCAAAAATAGACATGCGACGGACGAACTTGAATACCGATGATTTTGAATACCGTAAAACGGGGTAACTTTGATAGTTTTTTCGAAGAAAACTTGAATAGTTATGCATGCTTTTTCAAAGAATTATAATTTATATTTTTAAAACAAGTACTGGCATCCCAGCTATCGATTTCAGTTGATAGATTGCCGAAAGATTTATTCTGGATGGATATATCATTTTTCAAGTAATCGAAAATCGGTTTTCTGTTTTGGGGTAACTTTGATAATGGAATATAAATCGAACAAAATTGAATCAATCACGGAACATTTATAGGGCATTGCATACCTCTAGGCGTTTAACGCTATATGGAAATTTCTGATTTAGATTACAAAAATGATCCCAGTTTGTAGAAATGGTTTTCGCTAAGAGATTTGAGACTGAATACATGTTCTACTACAACTAGGCTGTCAAGGATAAGCGACGAACTCATTATGACTCCATCAATTAGTGATCGTAGAACCGATTGTTTGTGAGTGTTTCGAAAATGCTAAAATCTCATAAATTTTTAATATTTGCTTAAAAATCCTCAAATGCACTTGATTACAACGAAAATAGCTTTGACATGAAGTGTCATACTAATTTTCTTTACTTTTGCATTCGTTTTGCTTAACTGATTAACAGAAATTTTGTTATTTCGTTAAGTATGTCGTGGATCTCGCACTATCAAAGTTACCCGCATTATCAAAGTTACCCCGTTTTACGGTACCAATAACTCTTCTACATTATTATTATTAAATTATAGATCAATAACCCGGGGCCTTCCTTAGTCGAGAGGTTAGAGTCCGCGGCTACAAAGCAAAGCCATGCTGAAGGTGTCTGGGTTCGAATCCCGGTCGGTCCAGGATCTTTTCGTAAAGGGAATTTCCTTGACTTCCCTGGGCATAGAGTATAATCGTACCTGCCTCACGATATACGAATGCAAAAATGGCTACTTTGGCAAAGAAAGCTTTCAGTTAATAACTGTGGAAGAGCTCATAAGAACACTACGCTGAGAAGCAGGCTCTGTCCCGGTGAGGATATTATGCCAAGAACAAGAAGAAGAAGATCAATAACCACTTTGATTCTTTTTGAGCACTGAAATTACCCAGGAATGCCCACTAGAGGGAGATAGCAACCTTGTAATTATTATAGTTTTTGTACCAAAACTTGGCATGCAACGGCTCAAACTTAACGATTTTGAATACCTGCGACTTTTCTAATTCAATTATAGATGAATGGATTGAATTGGTTCTTTTTGATTACCGTAATAACCCACGAATGACCAATGGAGATTCCAGTATTGTATGACATTTCAGGTTTTGTACCAAAACTAGGCATGTGACAATATTCCTTGTTTTAGAGAGTATGACTCATCTCGCATTATTGTGAAAATAACCACTCTAGTTAATTGTGGCCACCGAAATAATTAAGGGATGACCAACTGAGATAGCCGTTTTTAGGGGCATTTCAGTGTTTGACCATATTTTTCGGAACCAATTTTACGGAAATGGGCATATTTCTGAAGATTCCCAACGAACCTAAATGCTTCCACTAACATTCAATTTCCTATTAGTTCTAGTTGCCAGACAAATTGTGAACATCTATTAAACTTCACACTGCACATATATACAAACGACAGGAAAAATGCAATTTGGACATGACCTTGGAAAAACCGAAACATCTCCGGTGTCCGGTGGCCAATATGCATGGCTAAGCATGTTACTGTAACTAGACCAAATTTTGCTTATCCTGTATGTCAAAGGATACAAATTCTAATTTTAATTAAAGAGATTTATTGCTAGGAGTAAGTTTATGTGGAGATGGACTTGGTGTAATGGTTAAAAAAGCAGCCTTTCACGACGACCTGTGATCGAACATCCATTCCCTAGATAGCCACTTATGGCGTTAAAAGTTATAGTGACGACTTCATTCGGAAGGAAAGCGAAGCCGTTGGTACTGGGCTAGTAATATCGTTAATAAAGATAGAAAAAAGAGGCTTGTGTAAAACTATGTCATCTAAATGCTAATTTGCTTTGCTGTCCAAGATCAGTCTTGAACTCTGTTGGAAACAAGCCTTTAGATCTAAAAGCACAATCAGTGATCTTTCCAAAGACTATGAATAAGGTTGATCATATGAACTCCTTTAATTTTTTTTCTACAAATATGTTAGTAAAACAACTGTTAAAGGTCATCTTAGCACTACTTGGGGTACAGGTAATCAGATCTACAAGCGTAGCGAGTGATCTTCCAAAATATTGCTAACAAAGTTAATACAAAGACAGGCTCATATAGTTGCGTTCTGCCGACTTTAAAGTTCAACGACTGTTCAATGTTAACTCCTCAGAGTACAAGGCTCCAGATCCACAAGCGTAACCAATGATCTGTCCAAGGTTAGTTAGATTCGAAGACCTTTACTCAAAGAAGTTTTGGCATGACCGCAAACAATCGTTGTACTCGAACCTTCATTGGACGTATTTATTTGATACACATATAGATCTGAAGTCCTATGTTAAATTAATTTATTCGACTAACTTTAGACTGACGTTGAACTCAAAACAAGAAAGATCACAGTTGTATGATCCTGCGTGCGTATGAATTGCATAGACAAAGCTCCTTATGATCATCGGTTACCTTCATGAATCTGGATACATACTCCAGGAGTAAGGTACAGTGGGGGAAGTGTATCAGTGGGATAAGTGGATCATTCGTCAATATTAAGCATAAATACTTCAGTGCGCATCGTACCTTCGTGCTGTGCGTACACGAATTCTCTCTGCTCTTGGAAGTTTTCTTAAAAACTACCTAAAGCAATAAAACAGTACTTTTCAGTGCTACAAAAACAGTACTTTTCAGTGCTAAAATTAAAAACGGTACTTTTCAGTGCTACTAAAACAGTACTTTTCAGTACTATTTTTTCTACTATTGATCCCTTTACGATCCTTGTTTGGACCCGTGCCTTCGATTTTTCGTTGGACCCGTTGGCGAAAGCTAGCGGTGGTAATCCTTCTTGGACACCGTCTTGGGAAAAAACCTTTCGAAGGTCACGTCTTCTTTCGTTTATTAATTAAACATGGTATCAACAACAAACAAAAGGAAGGGTGAATCTCTGAATTCACTACTTCCTTCCAAAAAAGTGGGTTTTAAAACTGTCACTACACGTGGCAAGAATGGAAGAAAGGACGCTTCCCCGGAATGCGAAGTTTCTTCCAAGGGTGAAATGAATAATTGTATCGAAATGAGCAATCAGTTCGATGCTCTAGACAAATTTTCCGAACACCTAATCGAAGCAGCCTCTAGCCCAGGGTCTTTGATTCAAGTGAGGAAGCAAAGAGTGCCGCCTATCGTGGTCAGTTGTTCCGAATTTGGGGGATTTAGGCAGGAGATCTTGAACTCCATTAGGGGAATCAAGGTTTCCTTCCAAATCGCAAAGAAAGGAGACTGTCGCGTTTTGCCGGAAACTCTTAAAGATCGTGAGCTTCTTCTCAAACATCTTGAAGAGAAGAAGCACAAATTTTTTACTTATGACGACAAAACTGAACGTTTGTTCAAAGTCGTCTTGAAAGGTCTCTCAAGTGACTATAAGTCACCTGAAGAGATCAAACATGGAATAAATGATTTACTTGGATTTTCCCCAGTCCAAGTAATCATTATGAAAAAGAGAACCCAATCTGGCATTGTTCGGAAAGGGCTTTCTCAAGAATTTTATTTAGTTCACTTTAACAAAAAAGAACTAAATAATATTAAAGCTTTAGAAAAAGCAAAACTTTTGTTTGATGTCCGTGTGACATGGGAACATTTCCAGAAACCTGGAGGAAATTACCAGAACCCCACTCAGTGCCGTCGGTGCCAAAAGTGGGGTCATGGTACAAAAAATTGTCGCATGGATGCTAAATGCATGATTTGCGGAGGTTCTTCTCACGCCAAAGACGT
This sequence comes from Aedes aegypti, assembly GCF_002204515.2. Lineage (NCBI taxonomy): Eukaryota > Metazoa > Arthropoda > Insecta > Diptera > Culicidae > Aedes > Aedes aegypti. The sequence continues at coordinate 67,191,637 of NC_035108.1, read as the reverse complement.
CTGTCCAGTGAAGGAAGATACCACCAAATTTATATGTTGTAATTGCGGGGCTAACCATAAGTCCAATTTTTGGAATTGTCCTTCACGCAAAAAGGTCATTGAGGCTCGTGCCAGGCAGATGAAAGATATTATCCGTTACGATAACGGTCGTTTCCGGAATTTGCCTGGTAGAGTATCGAACAATGCTCATTTTTCAGTTAACGATCGCTTGATCATGAATCATACCCATCAGGAAGATCATAATCATGCTCATTCACAAACTAATTTTAATCCGTCGGGTAGCCGTTCGAATCTTTCTATTTCGAATGTATCTACCCACGGTAAATCCTTTGCCGATATCGTAGCAGGAAATTCGAACTCCTCCCCTGTTCGATCCATGGGTACCCATTCTACTTGTTTCAAATCAAATGGAAAAAAACCCTACCGCCACAGGTAACTCCGCTTTTTCGTCTACCGGAAATTCCAATGGGAAATCACATGACATGTCTGCCTCTGATTTTAATTTTCTAACTGAACAATTGAATCTAATGATTGATGCAATGTTCAAAGCCACCACTATGACTGAAGCAGTCCAAGTAGGTGTAAAATTTACAAATCAAATTGTTATTGGATTACGTTTTTCTAATGGATCCAAATAATAATTTAAATATTTTAAATTGGAATGCTCGTTCTCTGAATGGTAAAGAGGACGAGCTGTTTAATTTTCTTACGGTTAATAACGTGCATATAGCAGTTATTACCGAAACGTATTTAAAACCTGGATCTAAACTCAAAAGAGATCCTAACTTTTTTGTTTATCGTAATGATCGACTTGATGGGGCATGTGGGGGAGTTGCAATCATCATTCATAGGCGTATAAAACATCAACTGTTTTCATCATTTGAAACTAAAGTTTTTGAAACTTTAGGTGTTTCTGTTGAAACACAGTTTGGTAAATATACTTTCATAGCTGCCTATTTGCCTTTTCAATGCTCTGGGCAGCAAGTAAATTTGCTCCAAACTGACTTGCGTAAATTGACTCGCAATAAGTCAAAATTTTTTGTCATTGGTGACTTTAATGCCAAACATCGGTCATGGAATAATTCTCAAAGTAATTCCAACGGCAGAATTTTATTTGATGAGTGCTCTTCAGGATATTTCTCAATTCAATACCCTGATAGCCCTACATGTTTTTCCTCTTCTAGAAATCCATCTACGATTGATTTGGTCTTAACCGACTCTAGTCATCTTTGTAGCCAACTGATTACTCATGCTGATTTTGATTCTGATCATGTCCCTGTTACATTTCAAATATCCCAAGAAGCGATTCTCAATCCTATCAGCTCCACTTTCAATTATTTACGAGCCGACTGGAATATATATAAAACGTATGTTGACTCCAATCTTGATGTTAACATTTCTTTAGAAACTAAACTTGATATTGACAATGCTCTTGAAACTTTAACAAATTCCATTGTTGAAGCCCGGAGCATTGCAATTCCAAAATGTGATAAAATTTGAATCCGTGATTATAGACGATGATCTTAAACTCTTGATCCGTCTTAAAAACGTGAGGAGAAGGCAATTTCAACGCACTCGCGATCCTGCTATGAAAATTATATGGCAGGATTTGCAGAAAGAAATCAAGAAACGTTTTGCTCAATTAAGAAACAAAAATTTTGAAAAAAAAATTTCTCAATTGGACCCTGGCTCTAAGCCCTTTTGGAAATTATCGAAAATCTTGAAAAAACCTCAGAAGCCAATACCGGCATTGAAAGAGGAAAACAAATTATTGCTAACTAATTGCGAAAAAGCTCAAAAACTTGCTATGCAGTTTGAAAGTGCGCACAATTTTAATTTAGGACTTACTAGTCCAATTGAAAATGAAGTTACTCAGGAGTTCGAAAATATTCTCAATCAAGAGAACGTTTTCGAAAATGCCTGGGAGACTGATTTGGAAGAAGTGAGAACTATCATTAAAAAATTCAAAAACATGAAAGCTCCTGGCGATGATGGAATTTTCTACATCCTCATCAAGAAACTTCCAGAAAGTAGCTTATCATTTTTAGTTGATATATTTAACAAATGTTTTCAATTAGCATATTTTCCTGACAAATGGAAAAATGCTAAGGTTGTTCCAATTTTAAAACCAGACAAAAATCCTGCAGAAGCTTCTAGCTATCGTCCAATCAGTTTGCTTTCCTCCATCAGTAAACTTTTTGAAAAGGTTATTTTGAACAGAATGATGGCCCACATCAACGAAAATTCAATTTTTGCCAATGAACAGTTCGGATTCCGCCATGGACATTCGACCACTCATCAACTTTTACGTGTTACAAATTTGATCCGTTCCAACAAATCTGAAGGCTATTCTACTGGTCTTGCTCTTCTAGACATAGAAAAAGCATTCGACAGTGTTTGGCATGAAGGTTTGATAGTAAAATTAAAAAACTTTAATTTTCCAACATACATTGTTAGAATAATTCAAAGTTATCTGTCAAATCGTACACTTCAGGTTAATTATCAGAACTCCAGATCTGAAAGACTTCCTGTAAGAGCTGGTGTTCCTCAAGGCAGCATTTTGGGACCAATATTATACAATATTTTCACATCTGACTTACCTGAGCTACCTCAGGGATGTCAAAAATCTTTGTTTGCGGATGACACAAGCCTCTCCGCCAAAGGACGAAGCCTGCGTGTCATCTGTAGTCGATTGCAAAAAAGTTTGGATATTTTTTCTTCATACTTGCAAAAATGGAAGATTTCTCCTAATGCTTCCAAAACTCAACTAATAATATTCCCACATAAACCAAAAGCTCTTCATTTGAAACCTTCAAGTAGACATGTTGTCACGATGAGAGGGGTTCCAATAAATTGGTCAGATGAAGTTAAGTATCTAGGGCTCATGCTAGATAAAAATTTAACTTTCAAAAATCACATTGAGGGCATTCAAGCCAAATGTAATAAATATGTAAAATGTCTCTATCCCCTTATTAATAGAAAATCAAAACTTTGTCTCAAGAACAAGCTTTTGATATTCAAACAAATTTTCAGGCCAGCCATGTTGTATGCTGTACCAATATGGACTAGCTGTTGTAATACCAGGAAGAAAGCTCTGCAGAGAATTCAAAATAAAATTTTGAAAATGATTTTGAGGCTTCCTCCCTGGTATAGTACCAATGAGTTACATAGAATATCCAATGTTGAAACATTGGAACAAATGTCAAATACAATCATTAATAATTTCAGGCAAAAATCGTTACAATCTTCTATTGCCACGATTAATGCGTTATATGTTTAGGTTAAGTTAGGTTAAGTATATTAAAAACGTTTTTTTTCTCTTATAAGTAGGTGAAATCAACTCACCTGTAAAAAAACTGAACTGCTACGGCAAATGAAATGTAATATGTTGTTAACAAAATGTTAATTAAATCTTAAATTTGTTTTACCAAATTAGGATGATAGTGTTGTCAAATAACACAGAACACCTAGATATAAGAAATGAATGTAATGTTTGGAATGATACTAATAAAGCTATTAAAAAAAAAAAAAAAAAAAAAAAAAAAAAAAAGCATAAATACTTGAATATGTTCAATGTTTTCGCCCCATTGCTTCGTTTTAGGTTATATTCTTACGTCCACACTGATACTATTGCAAAACTGGTACTACACATACACTAACACAAGCAAACTTATTAGCTGCAAAAATTAAATAATTTCAAAATTGTTTTTCATCAATCAAAAATCCATTATATCTCTGTCTAAAATCGAATTCTGTTAGTTTTTTTTGACACATGGTGAGCATTTCAGTTCTAATTGAATGAATCACAATGAAAAATATGTGATTTTTATAAATAAATACAGATATATGTACATGGTACACTTACCCCTACTTTTTAATGGGGTGGGGTAAGTGGATCAAGTATTATTATCATTTATTGGCAGACTGCTTGCGAGAATTTTAATAAGTTTTAATATTCGCAAATGTTGTTTTCCTTTATTTGTTTCATTCCCGGCTTAAATTTGTCAAATTGACCATAGAGAATTTGAATTAATCCACCTAAAAGCTTTTTTAACCTTTTCTGATTTAAAAAAATAATAATAATAATTTCGAAACCTATACGAAACTTTTCGTGATTTATCTAAGTTGAGTTGCAAAAGAGCAAAATATACTAATTCTTCAATTGAAAACATATTGTCGTACCTTATTTGACCATATAAATTATTCTAGACAGATGACACAAACATATTAATAAATAGAATAAAAAGATTTCAGTTTGGTATTCAAAAATATATGTAACTAATATTTTCAAACTACGAGTGTTTATCGAAAACAACGTTAGGAATAATCCTACAATGCTTCTATTTAACTTTTGTGTATAAATGGAAGAATTTTCTCCAAATTATTCTACTTACAATGTTTTTTTGTTGTGCGAATTAGTGTAAACTATTGTAAACATATTTTTAAATATATTTTGACTAAATGAAGATACTTTTTAATTTTAAAGTATTAAAATGTACAATTACTAGCACTAATAATAAGAACGAGAGTAATATCATTCTTACTATACATAATTACATCACATTTGTTTTGAGAACAGATTTTTTTTTGTTGGTGATCCACTTACCCCACCACGGTGGGGCAAGTGATTATTTGGCACAAAATTTTAGGTCCCTCATACTCAATACATAACAATCAGAAAAACCGAAATAATCAATGATTTGAAGTATATTAGTCCCTCATTTTTTATCCACAGAAAAAAGTTTGAATTACATTATTCACGTTAGCTGTACATAACAATGAAGTTGACTATTGATTTTTCTGTATCCACTTACCCCACGGTACCTTAATAGTTATCTTCAAGAGGTCTCCTCGGTTTAGCACATGCTTCAATGTTCAAAACAATATTACATTTATGAGTATATTAAGGTGAAGATACATCGAAGCCATACCTCAAATTTTTAAGAGCACGAATCTAGAGAGTTGAACAGTAGAGCTATCCAAAATAAAATAAAAAGTTTAAAAATCCATTCTCCCATAACCTTTTTATCACCCTTACCATGAAAGTAATGTATTGTGGAACTTTCAGCTTTCTAGGTAGTTATTTAAAGGTGGCTCAAAGACTTTGCTGGTTTATATAAAAATTACTATGGAGACATTTTGAAAAATGATCCAATCACGTTAGTACTGGAATGTAAGTACAAACTTATCATTCCATAGAAGAAATACATTCCTCAAACCATAATAAAAAAATTGGCTGATTCCTTAATGCATTCCGACGGATAGAGCAGATATTTATGAGTTTGTTTGCTATTATTTATCTTCATATGGGATTATAGCTCTGCAAACATCCTAAAATTCTCAATCAAAATTAGCTCAAAAGGTATTTGTTCCTTCAGCAACATCCTTCATTAAGGTTTGAAGAATGATTTTTCACTATGGTTTGTGTTAAGTTTGTGCTTATATTCCAGTACTAACTTGTTTGGAATATTAATATGCAAAATTTCTCCATAGTAATTTCCATATAAATTTACATTGTCTTTGGGCCAACTTTAAATCATTACCGAAAAATTTGAAAATTTCACAGAACTCTATTTTTATGGTTAGGATGGTAAGGAAGCTATGGAAGATTGGTTTTCAAACGTTTTTAAATTTTAAGCCAGCGTGTGACCAATTGATTGAGTTTTTAGCTAAAACCGCTGTCTGGTTCTCTAGATTTGTGCTCTTGAAAATATGAGGTTTGGTTTCGATGCATCTTCATCTGAAATGATCGTTACGTAGCAAATTCATATTCATCGCACGTAATATTACGTAAATGAATTTTCGTAAATAGAGTTTACGTGAATAAAGGTTTTGATGTAGGATGCAGAATCACGTGGGCACTTAGGTGATTCACTTTAGCATGGGGGGTATTTTGCGGCAGAATTGTCTGAAACATTGCAATAATAAGCACTTAAAAAACGAAATTGTGGTCAAATATGAGCTCATTAGCTTTCAAAAAACTTTACTGCCTAAGGGAATCAAAAGTGCCAAGATATTGATTCATGCATCATTGATCAAAAGTGCTCCCTATATTGATAAACATATTTATTTTACAATATACATAGGATTTACTTGTACCTATATGAGACACCATGTCAGAATAATTAACACTCGATAAAACTCGATCCATGTCTCTTCTTTCTTACCACCCATTGAATTCCCCAGAAGCTAATTTCTATCGAACGAATATCCCGTCCCGGAGCTTACACACGAACATGACACATCCACCAACGGCAACATGATTCAACAGGGTGTCAAAATCACGGTACAACGCCCACCATCCTTCATCCTGACTTTCGCATAAATATTTTATCTAGTGTTACATTTTAGGGGGGAGACGGTGGTTGGTGCGATAATCGATTAAACCTGTTGGACAATATCCACCGGCCCAAACCAGACAGACACTGGTTCGGTGATGCGTATAAATGTTTAAGCCATCGGCTTGTAAACGGAACACAGTTTATTCGCATTTCGTTGGGGTTTGAGTCGTGAGGAGAGAGGACAAGGGCATGTTAAACAGTACATTACAGGTGCTAACATGTGCTGTTTTTAATTCTGAATAAAAGTTTGGTGGGACATGTCCATCAGCTTTGCTTTTGATCGGATTTACAATACGTTCGAATGATGTCGCTTCGAAAAAAGACATCGTTTTTTTTTTCGAACAACGGTTTTATGCATCGCTTTTTCTTCTTCTTTCTGACGTTACGTTCCAACTAGGACAGAGCCTGCTTCTCAGCTTAGTGTTCTTACGAGCACTTGCACAGTTATTAAATGAGAGCTCTCTTTACCATTTTGCATTGAACATTTTTGCATGTGTTAATCGTAATCGTAATGGCAGGTACGAAGTTAATCTTATGTCTAGGGAATTCGAGAAAATTTCCTTTACGAAAAAACCTCGACCGGCGATTTTGAACCCATGACCGTAGCTGCGTTTACCGCTACGGATAACTGGTTCCCTGCATCACTATATTTAAAGCGTAATTAGGACCTCTAAATACAGTTCAGCACGTCTGTAATACGATAATTATTAAAATATCCACAACATAATGTCATATTAGTGTGAAGAAGGAACAAAAATATAAAAAGGAAATATAATGACAATAAACAGAAAAATTTCATACAAGTAAGGTGTATAAAACCAGTCTATAGAGAAATGAAATGTAAATTACTATATACATGAAAACAAGGGTATCGCCAAGCGTGACAAGCCTAACCAAATTTTGGAGGACTCATACAAAAATTTGACAAAGAGGGGGATGGGCCATAAAAGTTTAAATTTAGCGTGACATTATTTGTGTACCATCCCAAACTTGTTGGGGCCCAGATAGCCGTAGCGGTAAACGCGCAGCTATTCAGCAAGACCAAGCTGAGGGTCGTGGGTTCGAATCCCACCGGTCGAGGATCTTTTGGGGTTGGAAATTTTCTCGACTTCCCAGGGCATAGAGTATCTTCGTACCTGCCACACGATATACGCATGCAAAAATGGTCATAGGCACAGTAAGCTCTCAGTTAATAACTGTGGAAGCTGAGATGCAGGCTCTGTCCCAGTGGGGACGTAATGCCAGAAAGAAGAAGATCCCAAACTTGTAACACAACTTTCCATAGGAGGCATGTATCGCATTAAACCACTATGAAAACGAAATGTAGTAGCATCGGAGGCTATCTAGATTAATGGCACCTTAATGCATCTCGTCCTTGAACTCTTTTCATGGAAGCAAAGCAGCCTTCTCTTGGATTGGGAAGTTGTTGTTGTTATTTTCACAGCTTACTGGCTTAATGTTGTGTCGCTTTAATTTTCTCAGTAAATTCATTGTAAAGGGTATGCGCTCAGTAGCGCTTAATCGTGACACTCTGAGCAACACACACTCAGTTTAGAGAAGTACGCTTCGTATGAATAATATGGTGTAAAATGCGTATTGGTATACCACCTTATGAGCTTTGGTCAAGGAATGAAACATGTCGAACTGCGCTAACCGATGTTTTAAATTGTTTTTTGCAATTTCTCATCGTAATAGGCTGATTTTCATCACGCCAATCTGTCATGAAACGGCCTGCTTTCCTGCAATTAAGTATGCAATGAGTGAATAGTCATTACAAATGTGTTACTACAAGCATGAAACGAGCTCACCAGATGGTAATCCATCCTCGATTGAACAGTAGGGTGTGGCTTAATTTTCAAAAGCTCTCAAAATCAAAAATTCATGTCCTTTTTTTAAATAAAATCACATATAATGAGAAATTTCGAAATTTGGGCCTATAATATTAACATTTAGATGTGGCGCAAACGATTTGAAGGTGAACTATCCAAACCAAGAAAATACAGCATGCTTTGTTCTTAATAATACAAAGAAACTTCTTATTTGTTCCATAGAAAAGAAAGAATCCCTTTTCAGTGTAATGAAAAATTGAGGCAGAAACAGTTTTTTTCAGTTTTTCTTAGCGGTCTAATTTGTCATGAAAAATATCGTCCATTCCGACTTATACTTCATTAAAACCAATCCCATATCTTTTTTCAGATGTTTTAGAAAATTTGCAATTGCTTTGATAAAAAATCTTTGTTTTTCCGATGCTTCGTTTGAAATATGGGTTTTCAAAGAAAAGGCTTATATAGTCATTTTCCACAAAATTGGCCATAATTCAAAAACAAAAAAAGTACATTTCAAAAATTTCAGCGATTAAAGCTTATGAAATTACCTTCTCAAAAATATATTTTTGAAAGTTTTCCACTAATTGGAACATAGTTTTTCCGGCTTTTCTTTACGAATTTTCTCAACGGTGGAAAATTTTGTGGAAAACTGTTTCCAGTTATTTTTTTTTTATTCCTGAGAAAATTTGCTTTCATTTTCATAAAAAACTTTGTATCTACGATGCTTCTTTCTTGAGTTATAATTTTTCAAAGAAAAGGCTCAAAATGGCACATTTGAACATTTTTTTTACAAAATTGGCCATAATTCAAAAACAAAAAAAGTACATTTCAAAAATTTCAGCGATTAAAGCTTATGAAATTACCTTCTCAAAAATATGTTTTTGAAAATTGTCCACGAGTTGGAGCATAGTTTTTCCGGCTTTTCTTTACGAATTTTCTCAACGGTGGAAAATTTTGTGGAATTATTTTTTATTTCTGAGAAAATTTGCTTTCATTTTTATAAAAAAAAAACTTTGTTTCTATGATGCTTCGTTCTTGAGTTATGATTTTTCAAAGTAAGTAGTGTCAGGGAAAAACAAAAAAAAATCCAACTGAATGAGCCCTGCCTGTGGAAAATGTTTCATGAAAATCTGAGACCTTTCGGCTCAAACCCGTTGGAATTGAAAAATATATAAGCTAGAAGCCATTTGTAAGGAACTAAAGGCTGGAATATTTTAACCAAAATATATGGTTATGATTCAAACCAGACACATTTATAAAATTCCCCGCTTTAATTTAATATCAAACATCCATTCCGTAGTTTGGTTCTGCTCAAGAAAAACCTAAATACATGAATTTGTTTTCCGTAGCGAAGGAAACGAAAGGATCTTACCCAGACCACACGATGTGACGTGCAATTAATTTCACCGGTTGTCGTCGCCACGGTTTGTGGTTCATTATTCGGCTTAACACACTCAGACTCTACTGATATAGGTAGGTATATAGGCACTGTTCATAGTCGAAGGCATGGCGGGTCTAATGAATAATGACACCAGGAATAACAACGAGGTGGTACACGTCGTATAATTGGGCTCGGTAGCCTAATGAGTGTGGTCGTGTCGGTTGAGGATGGGGTTGTTTGTTGACAATCAATGCGGTTGTTGGTGATGTTCAGCTGATCTGTGCGAACACAAATATCTCAATTTCAAAGGCTCTTAGCCTTTTCGTAAATTACTACAATTTTGGAGAATCCACTTATTCAGTTTGAAATTGCGTAATTGCGCGCAGAACTCGCTCGTCCAATTGAGCATCAAGTTACTCAAGATTTCTCAATCAAGAGAACGTTTCTGACAATTGAGAAATAAACATAGGTTCAGCCTACGCAATAACTATAATCGTTAAGAAACCTTAGAAGATGAGTCCCATTTTATTTCTAAATGTTTCAAATACACAATAGCAGTTAAAGGTTGTAATTAACCCAAAAATTTTAAACACCACAACTTTCAGATACCGTCGTTACGGTACACAATTTTCTTATTCCGTACATGTATTCAATAGTACGAACGCGTTCAGCTGTTTTCCTAAGAAAAAGCAATTCCTTTCGTATGCCCTAGCAAATACTTAAGCGAAACAAAAAGTACATCCTAGCGCGTTTTCTCCTTTGATCAAATCCTACTGCTCGACCAGGAGAGAATAACTCGCACTTATCAATGTATACTATCTTTATCATACCATAATTAAGTATTTGTAGCTTAGGTATAGTCCACACCTCAATTTGATTGAAAATATTGAAAATTTCCACTTTTACATGTATATTCATCATATATTATTTAGGTATTGCACTATCTGATCAAATTATCAGTTTGATACTCGTAGGATATGCATGGGATATCATTTGAGGTATTTTACATCTTATGCAGGGCTCTTTTATATGTACCTCATTTAGCTGGTAAGTACAAAATATTGTCCGTTTTGGAATACCCAGCAATTTCCCTCTGCTCGGGTCGCTTTTCTGTCTCTTCAACGTGCGTTGCAAAGTGTGCAAATGGAGAAGCTCGGTTCATATTTGATTGGGTAACATTCCGAGAAGCCGATCCTTTTGAACCCCAAATGCAGTAGAATCGAACCGAATGATGCTGTTTGTGTGTTGCTTGATGATGTTCAATGATGATGGGTGGTTCGTCTAGCATTTCCACTTCGATTGGTTTGTGTTTTTGCACTCATTTTCAGGAGCCGGCAGCTGTTTGCTCGGTGTGCGTTTATTGAGTGTGGATCCTTGGCTGCAAGTGCAGTAGGATCTCTAATATACAGACTAACTGTAAAGTTATTAGTATAATTTATTTTATACATAGGTGTTCTGTATTAGACAACACTATTATCCTAATTTGTTAAAACTAAATTAAGCTTTCAAGATTTTATTAACAACATATTGCATTTCATTTGCAGTATTTGTTCAGAATTTGTACAGGCGAGTTGATTACATCTGCTGATGAGAGCTTCAGAAGCATTTTCAAAATTTAATTTTGAATTTTTTGAAGAGCTTTTTTCCTGGTATTACATTAGCTAGTCCATATTGGTACAGCATACAACATGGCTTACCTGAAAATTTGTTTGAAGATCAAAAGCTTGTTCTTAAGACAACGTTATGATTTCTTGTTAATGATTGGATACAGACATTTTATACATTCGTTACATTTGGCTTGAATGCCCTCAATGTGATTTTTGAACGTTAAATTCTTATATAGCATGATCTCTAGATAATTAACTTCATCTGACTAATTTATTGGAACCTCTCTTATCGTGGCAACATGTCTACTTGAAGGTTTCAAATAAAGAGCTTTTGGTTTATGTGGGGATATTATTAGTTGAGTTTTGGAAGCATTAGGAGAAATCTTCATTTTTTGCAAGTATGAAGAAAAAATATCCAAACTTTCTTGCAATCGACTAAAGATGACACGCCGACTTTGTCCTTTGGCGGAGAGTCCTGTGTCATCCGCGAACAAGGATTTTTGACATCCCTGAGGTAACTCAGGTAAGTCAGATATGAAAATATTGTAAAGTATTGGTCCCAAAATGCTGCCTTGGGGAACACCAGCTTTTACAGGAAGTCTTTCAGATCTGGAGTTCTGATAATTAGCCTGTAGTGTACGATTTGACAGATAACTTTGAATTATTATTACAATGTATGTTGGAAAATTAAAGTTATTTACAATCAAACCTTCATGCCAAACACTGTCGAATGCTTTTTCTATGTCTAGAAGAGCAAGACCAGTAGAATAACCTTCAGATTTGTTGGAACGGATCAAATTTGTTACACGTAAAAGTTGATGAGTGGTCGAATGTACATGGTCGAATCCGAACTGTTAATTGGCAAAAATTGAATTTTCGTTGATGTGGACCATCATTCTGTTCAAAATAACCTTTTCAAAAAGTTTACTGATGGAGGAAAGCAAACTGATTGGACGATAGCTAGAAGTTTCTGCAGGTTTTTTGTCTGGTTTTAAAACTGGTACAGCCTTAGCATTTTTCCATTTGTCCGGAAAATATGCTAATTGAAAACATTTGTTAAATATATCAACTAAGAATGATAAGCAACTTTCTGGAAGTTTCTTGATGAGGATGTAGAAAATTCCATCATCGCCAGAAGTTTTCGTATTTTTGATTTTTTTAAATAATAGTTCTCACTTCTTCCAAATCAGTCTCACAGGAGTTTTCGAAAACGTTCTCTTAATTGAGAATATTTTAGAAGTCCTGAGAAACTTGATTTTCTATTGGACTAGTAAGTTCTACATTAAAATTGTGCACGCTTTCAAACTGCATAGCAAGTTTTTGAGCTTTTTCGCAATTAGTTAGTTATAACTTGTTTTCCTCTTTCATTGCCGGTATTGACTTCTGAAGTTTTTTTTTAGTTTTAGATAGTTTCCAAAAGGGCTTAGAGCCAGGATCCAATTGAGAATTTGATTTTCTAAATTTTGGTTTCTTAATTGTGCAAAACGTTTTCTGATTTCTTTCTGCAAATATTGCCATATAATTTTCATAGAAGGATCGTGAGTGCGTTGCAATCGCATTCTCTTCACGTTTTTGAGACGGATCAAGCGTTTAAGATCATCGTCTATAATCACGGATTCGAATTTTGGAATTGCAATGCTCCTGGCTTCAACAATGGAATTTGTTAAAGTTTCTAGAGCATTGCCATTATCAATTTTAGTTTGTAAAGAAATGTTAACATCAAGATTAGAGTCAATATATGTTACATATATATTCCAGTCAGCTCGAAAATAATTGGAAGTGGAACTGATAGGGTTGAGAATCGCTTCATGGAATATTTGAAACGTAACAGGGACATGATCAGAATCAAAATCAGCATGACTAACTAATTGGCTACAAAGATGACTAGAGTCGGTTAAGACCAAATCAATTGTAGATGGATTTCTAGAAGAGGAAAAAACACGCCCTAAGGCTATCAGGGTATTGAATTGAGAAATATAATAATATTCTTGAAAAAGCCCTTTCCGAACAATGCCAGATTGGGTTCTCTTTTTCATAATGATTACTTGGACTGGGAAAAATCCAAGTAAATTATTTGTTTCATTTTTGATCTCTTCAGGTGACTTATAGTCACTTGAGAGACCTTTCAAGACAACTTTGAACAAACGTTCAGTTTTGTCGTCATAAGTAAAAAAATGGCGCTTCTTCTCTTCAAGATGTTTGAGCTGAAGTTCGCGATCTCTAAGAGTTTCCGGAAAAACGCGACATTCTCCTTTCTTTGCGATTTGCAAGGAAACCTAGATTCCCCTAATGGAGTTCAAGATCTCCTGCCTAAATCCCCCAAATTAGGAACAAATGACCACGATAGGCGGCACTCTTTGCTTCCTCACTCGAATCAAAGAGCCGGAAAAATTGTCTAGAGCATCGAACTGATCGCTCATTTCGATACAATTATCAACATTATTCATTTCACCCTTGGAAGAAAGTTCGCGTTCCGGAGAAACGTCCTTTCTTCCATTCTTGCCACGTTTAGTGACAGTTTTAAATCCCACCTTTTTGGAAGGAAGTTGTGAATTCAGAGATTCACCCTTCGTTTTGTTTGTTGTTGCAACCATGATTAGTGAATAAACGAAAAAAGACGTGACCTTCGAGAGGTTTTTTTTCCCAAGACGGTGTCCAAGAAGCACGCTTTCGCCAACGGGTCCCACGAAAAATCGAAGGCACGGGTCCAAACAAGGATCGTAAAGGGATCAATAGTAGAAAAAGTAGTACTGAAAAGCACAGGTACTTGAAAGACTAAAACTAAAAAAATAAAACATTTAAGAGCAAAACACGATGTTTTATTAAAAATACTTAATTATCTCGGCTTTTAAGCAAAACCGAAAAAAAGTTTGTTCGACAAAGTTGTTTCTATAATCATTTGCTACACATACCAACTAACGAATAGTTAAAATAAAAAAGTTGGCGTATACGTCACTCTTGCGATCACCTTAAAAAAATGGTTCGTACATTTTGTAGTACTAAAATTCTGAACATATTCTCAGAAGAAACTATGGCTCTAAAATCAATAAATCTTGACGAAAACCTCATGTCTGCCCAAATTTGTTTCCTGGACCAGTGTGCAATAGCCTGGGACACGGTTATATGAAAAATCTAGATTCTCGCTCCAGTCCACTTTTTGGATTGCATTTAGGTCCCATAACAACTGTGTCGGATTGTTTTGCGGTCTTCGGCAATATTCTTCATCGTAAAAATACCTATCGAGGTCTGTGTTCAGAATTTTTATAGAGATCAATGGGCGACCTCCGGCGATTTTCCTTTGCAAAAGTAAGTTTTCCCATAGTAAATCCCATACAGACTTTGAACGGCTGGCGCTAATATATAGTTTCTCCGATCGAGCTGAAATTTTGCACAGTTGTTATGGGACCTAAATGCAATCCAAAAAGTGGACTGGAGCAAGAATCTAAATTTTGTCCCACACTAGTGTGCAATGCGGGCACGGTGGAATGGTGGATCCTAACCTTTCTGCCAACCCATCTGTGCGACTGACCAGGATTATTGATCACCGCGCCCAAGATTTGCTGGCATAGTTCTTCTTGTTTCGAATGCATCTTGAAAACTACTCGACAGATAGTGATAAAATTTTGCACAAATATACATAACACTTTAAACTTGTATTACTAAACATTTCACTATTTTTACCCACGCGATAATAAGTTACACCCAACACACAGTGCCGCATTTTTCCGAGTCTAATCTTTATTATGATCGATTCGATCAAAAGCCACACTTAGTTTTTTCTTCCGCAAAACGCAAACCAGACAAAATGGATCCGGATTCCGTCGCTCACCCACAAGGAGCATTCAACAGATTCAACGGATCCAACACTACTGACCCCTAGGCAAACTGCTTCTCCTAGCCGACTTAAACAATGTTAAAAGGGACCAGCCTCGGCAGGGCGAATCCTCTGCAGCCAACTCTTGGTCGGCGCACCATAGGCGCTGCAATTCTAACATAATGTGAGTGACAGCCGTAGTTACTGCATTCCAGCACTCGGCATCCGCACACATTCTCTCTTTTATATTGTCGGGGGACGTGTCCCCTTCGCATGTAGTGAGCATGCGACCTCTCACAACAATGAAACGGGGTCAATCGAACACGACATGCTCCGCTGTTTCCTCCACACCAGCACATTTGGGGCACGCAGGAGATTCTTAATGCCCGAACCTATGCAGGTACTGTCTATAGCAACCATGTCCTGGCAGAAACTGCGTCAGGTGGAAGTTCACCCCATGGTTTCCACCATACCTATCTGACACATTTGGTATTAGCCGATGGGTCCATCTACCTTTAGTGGAGTTATCCCATTCCTGCTGCCAGCTTCTGAGCGGTTCCTCTTTACACGTGTCGCGGACTCCTCTGGTACCCCTTTGGTTGAAGCATTGAACATTTTCCTTGATGATGGGCCCGATGGGCGTAATCCCGGCTATGATGCACACGGCCTCTTTAGATATGGTCCGGTATGCACTTGCTACTCTTAAGCACATTATCCTGTACTTACTTTCCAACCGCATTAGGTTTCTGCTCGTTCTAAGCGCTTTTGACCAGATTGGTCCTCCATACCTTAGTATGGATAGCGCCACGCTTGCCAGTACCTTGCGTTTGCTGGCAATTACAGCAGAGTCGTTAGACATCATCCACAAAAGCGCCGCTACAGCCGTAGATGCCCTTTTACAGGCATATTCAACGTGGCTAGCGAAGCTGAGCTTGTCATCGATCATTACCCCAAGATGCCTAAGGGATCGCTTGGTCTCTATGGTGCAATCATCTACCGAGATAAGCGCCCGTTGCTCGGACTTGCGGTTGTTGACCACCACCACCTCAGTCTTTTGGCACCGCTTGGTACACAGGCGGCGTCCATAAAGCTCCCAGTAGACGCAGCCAACAAAGCGCTGGAAGTCGGGAAAATTCGAGTCGGTTGTTCAGTATGTCCACTGAAGATCTCCCAGAGACCGGAGGGATGCTACAGGTGCCTGGAATACGGCCACCTGGCACGGAACTGCGAAGGACCAGACAGAAGTAAGCTCTGTAGATGGTGTGGCGACGAAGGTCACAAGGCGCAAGATTGCAACAATAAGCAAAGGTGCCTGATCTGCAAGGACAAAAGTCGCAACAGACACGCGACGGGAGGCCCTAAGTGTCCGGCCTTCAAGCAAGCGAGAAATTCTAAACCGCAGTGGAGGTAACTCAGCTAAACCTCAACCACTGTGACACAGCGCAACAGCTGCTGTGGAAGTCCGTATCGGAATCGAAGTGCGACGTAACTATCCTTGCCGAGCCGTATCGAGTACCAGCTGGAAACGGTAACTGGATCGCTGATAAGGCGAAGACAGCGGCAATCTGGACGATGGGGAGGTATCCTATCCAGGAAATAGTGTTCCAGGCGGACGAAGGCTTCATTATTGCAAAGCTTAACGATGTGTACGTGTGTAGCTGCTACGCACCCCCCCGCTGGACATTGGACCAGTTCAACGAGATGCTGGACGAGCTAACCGATAAGCTAGCCGACCGGAGACCAGTCGTCATCGCTGGCGACTTCAATGCTTGGGCAGTTGAGTGGGGCAGCCGTCTCACCAACCCAAGAGGGCGTAGTCTACTAGAAGCGCTAGCAAGGCTGGACGTAGACTTGGGTAACGAAGGAACAACCAGCACCTACCGTAGAGATGGCCGGGAATCAATAATCGACATCACTTTCTGTAGTCCTGTGTTGACGGGAGGCCTGAACTGGAGAGTCTGCGATGGGTACACTCATAGCGATCATCAGGAGGTCCGGTATAGAATTGGTGGAAGAACACAATGCTCACAGAGAGCGAGTACACCTCATGAGCAGATGTGGAAAACGAAACGTTTTAACGAAGTGCTTTTCGTGGAAGCCCTCAGAAGAGAAGAGCAGGTTCTGAACTTGAGATCGGAGGAGTTAACGGCTGCGATGGTACGAGCATGCGACATTGCCATGCCACGGAAGGTCGAGCCGAAATACAGACGTCGTCCGGTATACTGGTGGAATGAGACACTTGGCAACCTCCGCAAAAGATGTCTCCAAGCCAGGAGACGGATGCAAAGAGCCAAAACCGATGGTGAGAGGGAAGAGCGAAGAGTAACATTGAGGGCGGCGAAAGCCGATCTGAAAAGAGAAATTTCGCTGAGCAAGAGAACGTGCTTCAAGGAGTTGTGTCGCGATGCCAATGCAAATCCGTGGGGAGATGCATACAGGGTGGCGATGGCCAAGATCAGTGGTCCAGCCGTACCCGCTGACTGATGGACGTTCACTGAGGGAGAGCGTGGACTGTCGGAGTGGCAGTATGGATTCCGGAAAGGAAAGTCAACGGTAGATGCCATCAAAACAGTGATTGACACAGCCGACAAAGCAAGGACAAAAAAACGTAGAGGTAACCGTTACTGTGCTGTCGTGACGATAGATGTGAGAAACGCCTTTAACAGTGCAAGCTGGGAAGCCATTGCTGTGGCGTTACATAAAATGAAGGTTCCGGATTATCTGTGCAAGATACTAGGAAGCTACTTTGAAAACCGGGTCTTGAGCTACAGCACTAGCGAAGGACAGAAGACGAGGTCGGTAAATGCGGGAGTTCCACAGGGCTCTATCCTGGGTCCAACGTTGTGGAATGCTATGTACGACGGAGTGCTGACGCTTAGGCTGCCAACAGGCGTCAAAATCGTTGGATTTGCAGACGACATCACGCTTGTGGTCATTGGTGACTCACTGGAAAGGGTGGAGGTTCTCGCTACAGAAGCAGTGGACGCAGTCGAAAACTGGATGTACGAGAAGAAACTGGTGATAGCCCACCAAAAAACGGAGCTGTTGCTTATCAGCAATCGAAAAGTGGTGCAGAAGGCTGAGATTACAGTGGGAGAACACACCATAGCCTCAAAGCGGGAGCTAAAACACCTCGGCGTAATGATCGACGATCGGCTGAACTTCAACTGCCATGTCGATTACGCGTGCGAGAAAGCAGCAAGGGCAGTCACGGCGCTGTCCAGGATCATGCCGAATAACTCGGCGATTTGCAGCAGTAAGCGGAGGCCATTGTCTAGCGTGGCTACGTCGATCCTGAGGTACGCTAGCCCGGCGTGGGGAACCGCAATGAAGACGAAGAGGAACCGAGTCAAGCTTAGCAGCACGTATAGGCTGATGGCCATGCGGGTAGCGAGTGCCTACCGAACCATATCTTCGGAGGCAGTATGCGTGATTGCCGGAATGGTCCCTATCGGCTACGTTTTGGAAGAGGATAAGGAGTGCTACGAAGCTAGTAGTACTAGAGGAGCCCGGAAGATTGCCCGAGCCGACACGATGGTGAAATGGCAACGCGAGTGGGATACCGCTGAGAAGGGAAGGTGGACTTATCGCCTTATTCCAAATCTGGCGAAATGGGTGAGCAGATCCCATGGAGAAGTCAACTTCCACTTGACGCAGTTCTTGTCAGGTCACGGCTGCTTCAAGAAATATCTGCACAGGTTCGGCCACGCAGAGTCGCCGCTCTGCGCTGAGTGCCCAGTCGTAGAGGAGTCGCCGGAACACGTCATTTTCGAGTGTCCACGTTTTGCTGCGGAACGTAGCGAGATGACAGCGGTCTGCGGTGCTGACGTAACCGTAGACAACGTAGTGGATAGAATGTGTAGCGATGAGGTGATGTGGAACGCGGTGAACATGGCGGTGACGAAAATAATGTCATTGCTTCAGCGGAAGTGGAGGGAGGAACAAGCCGGTGAACCGGAAGTCAGTCTCCAACCGGAATCGCCGAACCGACCTCGGCGCCCAACCGGTAGGTAAGCTTGATCCACCGTCGGGGACAAGACCGAGTAGATCGTGGAAAAGCCCCGGAAATTGTAGGCTTCGTGGCCGTGCGGTTAGCGGCGTCAGTCGTTTAGGCATATTGTGCCATGAAGTGTGGGTTCGATTCCCACTCCAGTCGGTGGAAACTTTTCGTCAAACGAAAAATTCATCATTGGGCTACTGGGTGTTTCGTGTTGTCCGTTGCCTAATGTTTGTGATTGTTCAGTCTGTGCAGCCTTGAGCTGAAGACGGTGTAAATTGTCTTGCCAAATTGGTCGTCAGGGCACCTGTGAACCGGAAGTCATCCGCCAACCGGAATCGCAGGACCGACCTTGGCACCTATCCGGGCAGCATCGGTACCGGAAGAACTTCCACCTCCGGGGAAGTCTTCGTCGGGGTAGGGTAGATTCACCGCCGGGGACTATCCGAATAGTGCGCGAGAACCTGGAGTGCTAAATGGCATGCGTCCAGCACCGAGAGAACTTCCTTCGTCAGGGAGTTTCTGGCACCCATGGTATCGTGAGCCGAATGGCTGAATATGGCATGTTTAGATCACAAACTAGGAATACTAACAAATTATTAATGGGAGCCGAAGGGCTCAGCATGGCATGGATTAGGAACTAACAAATTAATGATGGAGCCGAAGGGCTTAATGAAGGGTGCGCGTAGCATGTGTCGCCTCTTCTTCGAAGTAATACCGCAAGGTGGTGCCGGAGAAGAATTCTTTACGGTGACGGTGTACCTAGGAGACTGTTTTTTAGTGGGTAGGCGCCCCATTGCGAATCCCACACAGTGCCAAACCATACACTGTGGCATGAGCATGAACAAATACAGGCCAGTCTTGAGAAGATTTTTTAACTCCTAGAGATGCATGAAAAAAAAAAAAAAAAAAAAAAACCTCAGTCTTTTGACGGGCCAGTCCTAGTTTCCTAGACTTCATCCATTCCTCAACTATGGAAATAGAGTGCGCTGCTGTCAACTCTACTTCCTCCATCGATTCACCATAGACCACTAGGGTGATGTCGTCGGCGAAGCCAACAATCTTAACACTCGTCGGAAGTGGCAGCAGCGTAGCTAGGGGGGTGCGGTGGGAGCGGGCCGCACCGGGCCCCAAGCTCATAGGGGCCCCAAAATCGCGTTGCAGATTTTTCATAGCAATACAAGTTCAACATAGCTTGTAGGAAACTGACTATTCGTAAGATCCCGAAATGAAAATGAGCATAACAATTTGAATAAGTGTTTGATTTGGATAGTGGCCCTTTTTATAAGCATGTATAGGGGACCCTTCATGATCCCTTATTGTTGAAAAGCTAGGTTCAAAGTAGGTTGAGGAGCCCGGGGGAAGCGTTGGCTTGGGCCCTCACATTTTTGGTGCATTGAAAATGGTTCAAAATATTTTGTAAATTATTTTATTTGCAGTGCAATTGATCGCATGAATGATATGCTTCTCCTTGTGGCTTAATGCGGCCCTAATGTGGATATTCAAGTAGGCGGTAGTTTCTATTTTGAAAAAACATCTAAGACTAACAAGTCTGAATTACGGTTATGTATTTATATGTTTTTCTTCATAAATTCTTATTTCCAAATCTACCCAAAAATCTGCAGCCTTGATTAGTTTTGAATAAACTTGGGCACAATGAAATAATCAAACCTCAATACCACACATGTTAAAAATTAAACAGTGTCCTTTGCAACAGTTACAGTATAAACATGAGACGAAGGGTTGTATTTTTTTATTATTTTCTTCTGTTTTTCTACTACGAGTTATACCAATGATTCAATCTAGCACTTCTCTTGATGAAAAGTTTTAAAAAGTATTTTATAAATTCTCGACGGGTTCCATTAAAAAAGTTCCCCTCAGTTATTTCTCCATGAAATTTATTGTAAGTCACCATTCCTTCAGATTTTTTAATCATCCAACATTCATCTAAATTTGTACTCGGGTGACCTTTAATAACTTTACAAGATATTTCTCTAGAAATTTCGCATATTACTTTATATGAGATTAGGCGATTGATTTCACCAACGAATTGTGATTAAACATATTCACATATTCAACAATAGCAACAAATCCAGAAAGCTTCTTCCAGTGCTGTCATGTAGAAATTTTACAATATATTCTGAGCAACGCCACCAGGATTTTGCAAATACTTTATCAAGGACTTGCTTTAAGCGAAGAACCATTCAAATATAGCTTTAATCTAACTGACATTCCTTTATGAACAATTCAATTCATTAGAAGATTTTTCATGAAATTGCTGCAGCGATTCCGATAATTTTCACCTGGATTATTACCAATGATTCTTCATGAATTCCTACAAGAATCATTCTAGGAATTAATTTTTCTTAATAATTCTTTCTTATCTTTCAGGAGTTCTTTAGCAAGGAGTTTCCCGTGAAAGTATTTATGGTATTTCGATATTTTCGGAGGAAAAGTATGCACTTCCAAGCATATTTTCAAGATATATTCCAGATTTTTTATGCCTTCAATAATTTGACCAAAATTTTCACCATACATCAATTATCCAATCAAGCATTTCATCTTGATTGCCTCCTTAAATTACTTCAAAAACCACTACAAAGAATTTTTCAGTGATTTACGCAAAATATGCTACTAAATTTTAGGAATTCGACTAGCGATGTCACAATATATTTTCCTTTAAATTGGTCCAGGATTTTTTTAGTGAGTCCTCTAAGAGTTCAGCTATAAATTACTGTAAGCATACTTCTGTAAATTATATCACTTTTACTACTCAAAATTATTCATGAATACCTTTGAAGTTCCTTTAGAAACATATAGAAACTACCAAAGCAAATGTATTATTTTGGATTCTACAAGATGCCACTTGAAAAAATGACTCCCTGACGGAAATCCAGACTACGTCCATGGTTGGGTGATTTTTTGCCAGCAAATTATTTTTTACGTTTAAATTATGAAAATACCGTTAAAATGCTAAGCGTTATCTTAAAAAAATGAAGGTTGATAAGAGTTTTCTATTTGGGGGCCCCAAATACCTCCGCACCGGGCTTTCTGAACTATAGCTACGCCACTGGGAAGTGGCAGCCTCGTACATCGCATTCCATAACAGCGTGCCGAGGATTGAACCTTGAGGTACTCCCGCGGTAATTCGAACGCTTTTCTGCCCCTCCTCTGTGTCATACAGTAGAATCCTACCATCAAAATAGCTTTCTAGAAGCTTACACAACTGCACCGGTACCTTGAAGCGGTGAAGCGCGTGTGCTATTGCTTCTCAGCTTGCGCTGTTGAACGCATTCTTCACATCCAGAGTGACAACCGCGCAGTAACGGATGCCGCTCCTTTTATGATCGATTGCCACCTCAGCTGTCTGAATGACCGACTGGATGGTGTCCAGAGTAGATTTACCGTTTCTGAATCCAAACTGGTTGTTGGACAGGCCGTCCGCACTCTCCGTATATGGTACCAGTCTGTTGAGAATCAACCTCTCCAATAACTTACCCGTCGTATCTAGTAGACAGATAGGCCTATGCGATGGCGGGTCACCTGGTGGTTTCCCCGCCTTTGGTAGTAGCACTAATTTCTGTCGCTTCCATACATCCGGGAAGATTCCTTGATCAATGTAGCGTTGCATCGTGGTTCTGAACATGTCCGGATCCGCGTTCTTTGCTGCTTTTAAGGCAACATTCGGGATACGATCGGGTCCCGGTGCCTTATTTGACGCGAATGATTTCACGACTTCTGCCAGCTCTTCGTTCGTCACTCTCGCCACTTCTTCTCCTTCATCTGCCGTTAATCTTACTTGTTTCCGGTAAAACGCGGCAGTCTCCTTTCTTTGCGATTTGAAAGTAAACATGATTCCCCTAATGGAGTTCAAGATCTCCTACCTTCTTCTTCTTCTTTTCTGACGTTACGTCCCCACTGGGACAGAGCCTGCTTCTTAGCTTAGTGTTCTTATGAGCACTTCCACAGTTATTAACTGAGAGCTTACTATGCCAATGACCATTTTTGCATGCGTATATCGTGTGGCAGGTACGAAGATACTCTATGCCCTGGGAAGTCGAGAAAATTTCCAACCCGAAAAGATCCTCGACCGGTGGGATTCGAACCCACGACCCTCAGCTTGGTCTTGCTGAATAGCTGCGCGTTTACCGCTACGGCTATTTGGATCTCCTACCTCAATCCTCCAAATTCGAAACAACTGATCACGATTGGCGGCACTCTTTGCTTCCTCACTTGAATCGAAAGCCTGGGATAGAAGTTGCTTCAAATTGATGTTAAAAAAATATCAATATTAACCATTTTACCCTTGGAAGAAAGTATGCATTCCGAAGAAACGTCCTTTCTTCCATCATTTTTGTACCGTTTAGTGACAGCTTTGAACTCCACTTTTTGGAAGGAAGTTTTGAATTCAGAGATTCACTCTTCCTTTTGTTCGTGGTTACAACCATATTTAGGGTAGATGCACCAATAGTGGAGGTACTAAGCACGATTGAACTTCATATAATCGCCTTAATTCAAGTAGCGCATTTAATGCACATGTTAATGTTGTAACGGGAAGTAACGACCATTGACTTAATGAAAAAAATGATTTCATCATAGTAGTCCACGGCATGTCAGTGAAAAATAATACCTCCACTATTGGTACACTGTTCCTTTAGTTGCGGTATATTCTTAATTTGTGTTTCTATAGTTGCGATATCCGTTGTTTTCTTATGGGATCCTCCACTATAGGAACACTTTACCGCAACTATTGGTACAAGCAAGAACAGTTTTAGCAATTTTAGTGATATTTCATCAGTTTTAAAGCAATTTGGATGCTCTTTTTAACTATTCTGTGTATCAACAAGCCAATACGTCGATTGGCAGTGTCGGTTCTGTGACTAATGTAATAAAATCAGTGAAAACGACATTACCGCAACTATAAGAACACCCACAACTAAGGGAACACTTACCCTAGTGATTAAACGAAAGAAGACGAGACCTACTAAGAGATTTTTTTTTCCCAAGACGGTGTCCGAGAAAGATTACCACCGCTAGCTTTCGCTAACGGGTCCAACAAAAAATCGAAGGCACGGGTCCAAGCAAGGATTGAAAAGGAATCAATAGTTACCTTGCCCACACAGTTACGGATTACCCACAGTGACGGATCACATTGGCGTTCAACATCGGATAACTCGCTTGAAACATAAACATTGACGTGAAACATATTTTTCCCATGTTAAACTATTTGTCTTTTACCATTTGTAATGTTAAGCACAGCATTCAGCCGCTAAATAACTGTGTATTTGACAAATGTTTAGTTGGTACCACAAGCTATCATTATATGGTCGTTTTCTGTAAGAAGTGCCGCCAGCATTCATAAGCTCCCACAGGTAGTAAAATTCAAATGTTATAGCATAAAACATGCTTGTTCGCTTCGATTGAGTATGAACCATTTTTGGGAAAAAAATTCTTGATTGTTGATTCTAAATACCGAATATTAACACTTCTAACTAGTGATCCATAATATGGACCAGGAAATGATTGTTTACCACGGTTATAGATCACTTCCAAATAATGTAGATTTCTACCATTTTAAGCGTTGGATTCAACATTTTCAGTCAATAGCACTAAGGATAAAACTAATAAAACATCAAGGTTTCTCAATTTCGCTTTTAACACTTCAGTCGTCGCGCTGTTGTATTTTGTACAACACGGATGAAAAAACCTCGCTTATCGTACTCAGCATCAGCGTGGTGGTTCTGACGGTGGTAAACCACGCGACGACTGAAGGGTTAAGCAGACAAACATGGGTGGAAAACTTAGTGTGGAGCGAAACCAGTTCATGTCTCAGTTACTACAATGCAGTATCACAAAAAAGGGCATCTTACCCTTGTTTCCAGCTCTAACACTGTTTTTTTTGGCAGAAATATGTGACACATTGTTAACTTTTGCCAAATCATGCAATACAGATGCATTGAGTTGAAAATCTCTTGATTTTGCGCACTGATCCGTAATATGTCACAATTTGATCTATAATATGGAAATTGATCCATAATATGGTTTTCAGAAACCGATACAATTTTTAATTTTTATGCAATCCTATGTAAATATTGCACTCAAAACAGTTTACTAACCGAACTTTCAATTTGGAACGATTCAATTCGTGCTTTTAAATTACAATTTTTCGTTTTCCATGTCGTTTTATTGATTTTTATAGGTTGGACTCTACACTATTTGCTCCATAACTGTGGGGTCATGGTATAAAAAGTGGCACTAGAAAGTACTGCTTTATAGCTTTAGTTGTTTTAAAACTCGCACGACAGTACGATGCGCACTGATGGATTTATTTACGACTATGATAGATTATGACCGTTCGATAGCGAGAGTGTTACGAAGTGCATCTTTCGAGCAACGACTGTACGGATACAGCTCACATAAATACACTGTGGTGCATGAGGTGGATAGCGATCATGCAGCTTCAACCTGTAGCATCAATAAACCAAAGCTTTCTGAGGGTGTGGTATTACCACAGGTAGCCAAGGAAAACTAAAAAATAACCAACCTGCATGGCAAAAGCATTGGGAGATTCTGACCTTGTGACTTCGAGGAAACTTTCTGGCAAATGGCACCACTTTTTCCTACACCCACACCCACAAAAACAGTCAGGTTAGAGCTTCGAGGTAAGTGCGTACGATGCCTTGTCTGGGGAAACTCGGTAGAGGGTGGGTGGAAACGAGCTCGAAGTCTAGGAAGAGCACCCAACACACTACCAGAAGAGGCAGTCTCAGCATCAGCTCCAGTTCACCGGGATGGGTTGATTTTCTTATCAGTAGCTAGATGACCGTCGATGAATCTGCATACGGAGCCGAATTAGTCCCCGGAGTCGAGTGTAAGTTTCGCGAGTGTTTCCTAAAGTATGGTGGCCCTTTCCCCCAACGGATAAAATTCTAAGGCGCCAGGCGGATAATCGGCGTTGATTAGTTGGCGCGTGACAAGCATAGTTCTGAAAGCCGAAGTGTGGGAGTTATGTACGTCGCGAATAGGTAAACAAGCTCCCATGCACTGTAAAACCGTCGTATCTCAGCCGTCGTTTGTTTGTACTCCCATGATGGTGATGGTGATGATGTTGGTAATGATGGTGTG
Organism: Aedes aegypti; assembly: GCF_002204515.2. Classification (NCBI taxonomy): domain Eukaryota; kingdom Metazoa; phylum Arthropoda; class Insecta; order Diptera; family Culicidae; genus Aedes; species Aedes aegypti. The sequence continues at coordinate 67,165,546 of NC_035108.1, read as the reverse complement.
ATCATTGATGATTATGATTATATGGTGCAACGGCAAGTGGCAGCAGGAGCAGTAGCAGCGGATTCTGTGATATCTCGTTTGTTCGGGATAGAAGATAATTAGATTATCGTGGTGGCCTTCGCCTTTTGAACGTGATGCTGGTTTGTTTGTACTTGAGCTGAGCCGGGAGGCGGATAAAATTTGCCGGGTAAATGCGTTGTGCGTGAATCTTTGGGAGGAAAAAAACACATGCTTGACCGAAAATGAGTGCTAATTAAGTGAGACCATATTGCACCGGAAGAGGGGATGATAACGATAATGATATCAGTCGGTGAATAGTTGATTACGAATCGAGTAAGATGACTGTGATCTTAGGATAAGTCTCAGACGAAAAAAAGGTAAATTTAAAACCCATACTTCACATTAGAATTTCACGTTTTTTGTTCGAATCCCACTGTGATTTGTAAGGTTCTGGTAATTGAGAGAGCGGCTTTATGAATTCTGGTGCAGCGTGTTGTATGATTCTGATGAGTCTTCAGTCATAGGATATTTGGGATATATAATTATTGTGAGATAGCACAAGAATGACGGTTCATACAGAAAGATCAAGTTAATATGCGTATTATTATTGAAGTTGATAAAATCTATGAATGCGATTTGTACTTTCTTGCTTATCGTACATAAATTCTTTCTGTTGTCGGATGTTTTGATGTTACCTAAAGCAAATGTGGAAAAATGGAAATAAGAGCATTTCTACGCGAGGCCTTCCTTAACCGAGTAGTTAGAGTCCACGGCTACTAAGCAAAGCCATACTGAGGGTGTCTGAGTTCGATTCCTGGTCGGTCTAGGATCATTTCTTAATGGAAATTTCCTTGACTTTCCTTGACGCGCGTTTTCTTCCAAAGCTGATGAATGAACAATGTAAAAAATACATCGAAATTAGCAATCAGTTCGACGCTTCTGACAGATTTTACGAGTAACAAATTAAAACAGCCATTAGCTCAGGCCTTTTGATTTAAAAGAGAAAGCAAAGGGTTCCACCAATCATGGTCAGAGTTCACGAATTTGGAGGATTTAGGCAGGAGATCTTGAACTCCGTATGTGGAAACAAGGTTTCCATACAAAATAGCTAGGACAGGAGTTTTCGCTTAATGATTGCAAAGTACTTTCCGAATAAGCTGAAGAGAAAAGGCATATATTTCAATACCGACGATTAAATTTCTTATCGATCGTATTAAAAATCTCTTAATTAATGATAAATCATTCGAAGCGAAATATATAAATGATTTGCTTGGGTTTGTGTAAACAAGTAAACAAAATAAAAAGAAAATCCAATCTGGCAAACCACTGGAAAGGCCTATTTTAAGAAAATTTTATAAACAAAAGTGATCTAAATAAAATGCATGTTTTTGAAAATGCAGCAGTCCTGTTCATAGCCATGTGATATGGAAACAATTCCGGAAGCCTGGAGGTAATATACAGACCCTCAATCAGTGCCATAGGTGCCAACACGTGGATCAAACAATGTCACATGAATGCAAAATGCATAATTTATGGAGCTTCTTCTCACGCTAAGGAAGTTTATCCCTTGAAAGAAGATAGAGGAATTTTAGGTAAAAAGTACGTCTCTTCATTCTTTCATTTAATGTAGATTTTCACACGTGAAATATAAGGTTTTATAAATGATGGTTTGGTTGGTTTGACTTTATTAACGAGATTTTTAGCCCTAGGCTAGTTCATCTCGGGACCAACGGCTTTACTTCCCTTCCGAAGGAAGTCGTCACTATAACTTTTTACGTCATAAGTGACTATGTCGGGGATGGGATTCGATCCCAGGTCCTCGGCGTGAGAGGCGAGTGTTCTAACCACTACACCAGGTCCGTCCCCATTTTTATAAATGAAACAGTACATGGAAATTACGGTTGTGATATTCACTCATGATCCTCTGTTAGTTTTCAACTTCTATTCATTTCTCACATCTCTCGCTTTTGATTATATCTCTCATGTTATAATTAAGAAAAGTTAATACTTAAGGACTGTTTTATACAGTTGACACTTTGTGCGAGCTATATCTTTTTAATTTATTAATTAAATCGCAATCAGCTTTCTGTACATCGTGCGACTAACATTTTACGATCTTGGGATAATAAAAAATCCACAAAAATAATTAAATTTAACATGAATAAGGAGCAAGTTTAAGAACAGTCGATTTTTAAGGTTATCTGAATCTATAATAAGTCTCCTAAAAAATCAATTTGTTTTTGAAGAAACAATACTACAGATATTCTAAAAATAATTTTAACCGATTTTTTTGAGAAATATATTTTGAAGGACAACAGAGAAAAAAGTGTGTTATTTTCAGAAGACCTCTCAATGCACAAAAAAGACATCAAAATTGGCAACACTGCTGTAATGAAAAAGAATTCGTTTTCGTATAATATTTATTTTTTTTTTGTTTTATAATATTTTATTCTGAGATTATAGATCGAAATATATGGAGAAATAAGTTTACAAATTGCTGTAGTTCGGTAATTATCTTCTTCTTTTTGGTATTAATATCCCCACTGGGACAGAGCCGGCTACTCAGCTTAGTGTTCTTATGAGCACTTCCACAATTATTCACTGAGAGCTTTCTTTGCCTATGTTGCCATTTTCGCATTCGTATATCGTGTGGCAAATACGATGATACTCTATGCCCAGGGAAGTCAAGGAAATTTCCATTACGAAAAGATCCTGGACCGACCGGGAATCGAACCCAGACACCTTCAGCATGGCTTTGCTTTGAAGCCACGGACTCTAACCACTCGGCTAAGGAAGACCCCGGTAAATTTGCGTACAAGTTTTAAAAGTATGAAATTTTCAAATAAAATAACCAAAAAGAGTAAAATTTATACTTTAGGATGCGGTTAAAACAAGGACGAAATATGCTCCTTGCAGTTGGCCAAAACTTTATGGCACATGAGGTAATAGAGCAAAATCTAGAATGCCGTGAAAAGTGTACTGCGATCTGTCAAATTTGGGTACCTATTGCAGTACCAAGGGACCGAATGCAGTTTCAGAAATGGTACCTATTCTGAACCTGACTACTATGTCTCCATTCGTCTTTGGTTAAAACTTTCGAGTAAGCTTTCTATTACCGGTTTGTTTCAAATTCCGTACAGACTCATATTCCGAGCACTCGGTTTTTGTATGGCGCTTCGGTTAAAATGTTTCACCGTAATATGTCATCAAATTACTTGCAAATGGCAGTTGATTGCAATTCAATTTTACGTCTTTCAATGCTTCGGAAGTAGTGTTGATTCTTTAGTTCGAGGCTAGTAAAACTAACTCAGATATATTTATTTGCTGAATTATTCATTTGAATATGATTTGTTCGTGCTGTTCGAAATTTAAATCAAGGTGCTCGGAATATGAGCCAGAATGAACATAGTGTTCGGTATTTGAATCAAAATGTTGTTCCCTAGTTTTATGTAAAAACAATGCTTAACAAGTTTAAATATGCATGTTCTTGGCACACCCAACAGCTAACAGTTAGACTTGGCGAATAAATTGAAAATTTCACAAATATAAATATGTCTATTAGATGCATTTGAAGTCATTTTTGGCCTTAAGCGTTCGGACTATGAGTCAAAAAGGTATACACATATAGTTTCTTCGGTAATCTCAACCAAATTTGTACACGCTTTTCATTTTTCTTTTTTGTTGGAAGTAAAATGATGGTACCGTAATTTCGGGTGAAATTGATTATTTTTCACGTTTTTTCTTGTCTGTTTTCTATAATGTTGACAATGCCAAACAACTGAACGCAACTGAAACAAAAAACTTCGCAACACCCAATCTGACAACAGTTACGACAAACGACGTTCATTCACTGCAGGTTACATTATCAATTGTGCTCCATTAGGAAGAAATAAAATCGTGTGACACGGTGATCAATTTTACCCGAATTTATGGAATGTCAGCAAATTTGTTTGTGGAATATTGTTGGTTGATTTAAAGCTCTACATTCAGTAGGATGATATGCGATATTTTTTTTTCATAAAGATGAGGATTTTTGTTACGTGAAAAATAATGTTTAACTTTAAATGTCAGCTTTTAAGGGGTTAAAGAAATGTAAATTTTCACTCTTGAATTTTTTATAAGTAAAAGTTGAAGTTGAAGTTTTGATAATGAATGATGTTTTTATAATAATAAATGAATGAAATTTTTATGAGTGAAAAAGTACATGTAAATTGCATGTAATTTCGACCATTTCAAAAATATCTGAAACTTTGCACAGTTTTTCAGTTCCATCTAAATCGTCATTTTCCGATATCAAATCTTCAAGTTGAGTCACGACTAACTTTTCAAAAGGGTGTATGTGAAAATGGTTCAAAAATATTCAAAAAGCTGCACAGCAAAAACGGTTCGTTCGATTGTTAGACAACTAAAGAAACAAAGTTAGACAACTAAATAAAGATTCCAAAAAAAATACACACAGTAAAAAAAATTTTTTTGTTGCATTAAAAAACATCATTTTTGTCACAAAAACTCAAATATCTCAAAACCCTATCGGAATACCAACGTAATTTTTTGAGGGAAAACGGTCCATTATATTAGCTATCTACCATAAAAATTTGGTGATGGTAAGCCAATAAACAAAAAAGTTATGACATTTCAAATATTTCACAAATTTGACACTTAGTGAAATTTTTTTTTTCATTGTTAATTTTTTTTAGGACCGCAGTTTGTTGCTGAATTTTTTTTTAAGGGTACTACATGAGGTTAACAAGTTGTTTTCATGATATTTTATTTAATTATTCATAACTATTATAGCATCTATTAGAAAGTTAGACGCGATCCAGTGTTGTGATCTAAAGTCTTGATAGTGTCATATTTTTTATTGTACGTAACTGAAGAAAAATTCTCTCAATAGTGTTGAAACCTTTTGATAAAAGAAACCTATAAGAAATCTAATATTGAAGACAAAAGCTACAAAAAAAGTTTTCTATACAGGTATACGACTAGTTTACCTCGTAGAGAACAAGGCGGGTCTATACCCAGGTGATCTAGTATACGTAAAGCAGGTCGGTTTTCTCGGCGCTGGTTTTCTCCACAAAGTTAAAATCTGATTACACCTGGGTATAGACCCGCCTTGGTAGAGAATAGACTTTGTTAATCATATTTGGGAGAAAGCGAGTAACTTCAACAACATCAAAAACATGATAGGTACATACCATGAACATACTCACGAAAAAGCTAAAAATATACTACCACTATGGTTATAAAAGATTTAATTGTAAAATTTTTCTTCAGTCAAGCAAACGACACCAAACTAGTCAGTAAAAACTTAAAAGTGATTTTGTTTATTAAAATCTAACGATCAACATGAGTAGTCGCTTTCTCAACTGTTGCAGGCCGTTTGCAGAAAAAAAGTGTTCGAAAGAGCTACGAAATCTCACCGAAAGCACCATAGATAAACTGAAAGCGGCTGGGTATGCTCCAATGTCTACATTGAATACAAATTTACGCATTTGTACGTCCTGCCGTTTAAACGTTGACAAACGGGCAATCTGTACATCATCGGTGGATCAGGTTGCAGGAAGTTCGAAAACAACAACAACTGAGGAATTACTAGATGCACCGACAACAACTGAGGAGTTACCAGAAGTACCAAGTGCAGATAGTCTTGCCACGGTACCATCAGCGACATCTGTTTCAACAAATCAATCAGAAGATGAGTGCATCCAGAAGGTCAATATCGAACGCTTCAACGAAGGGATAGCTGGAATAAAAGTGACTCCGATTAAATGGACGAAGATGGGTTACGTCAATTATCCCGAGAAAAAATACCGTGAAATCAACGAAGCTGTACGAAGAAATCTCTTCAAATTAGGACCTGAGGATGTGGAAAATACAGACTACGATGAGGTAATTATGAATATGAAGGAAAGGTTCTCGAATCTAGCCACGACAAGGAAAGAAAAAATATTGATTTTGTCGATGCTGCCAAGCTCGTGGTCTATTCAAGACGCCATTGATGAGTTCAAAACCAATAGAAATACAGCAAAAGAGGCAAAACAATTCAAAAATAACTGTCTTGCAACCAAAAATGCTAGGTCGAGTACTTCATTAACAGATGAGACAAAAGAAAAATTAATTCAATATTTTGAAGACGATGAAGTAAGTAGAGCTATGCCTATCCAAAAAGATTATGTATCTGTAAAAAAAGATGGGAAGCGTCAAGCAATCCAAAAACGATTAATGATGACTACTTTGAAAGAAGCGTATACACGCTTCAAGGAAATTAACGAAAATATTAAGGTAGGTTTTTCCTCATTTGCAAGCCTTCGTCCAAGGCAATGCAAGCTTCTATCCAATTCAGGAACACATAATGTTTTTGTGTGCACAACGCACGAAAATATTAACCTAATCTTACATAGTTTGAAAAGAATCAATTTATCAAAGGATATTAAAATGTTAACTGGTAGTCTTTTGTGTGAAAATACAACATCAAATTGCTATCTACGATCTTGTTCGGATTGTCCAGATTCTTCATCATTGGAAAATACTTTGTTCGCTGAGTTTGAAGAAAATTATATTGATCAGTTATCATTTGAGCAATGGGTGACCACGGATAGGTGTGACCTAGAAACTATTGTAAAACCTGTAGATGAGTTTGTGTCATTTTTTTGCTTGAAATTAGAAAGTTTAATTCCTCACGACTTTATTAAAACAGAGCAATCCCGCTTTTTAAAAAATACGAAAAATACATTACAAGATGGTGAATTTTTAGTCATTTGTGATTTTTCTGAAAACTATAGCTTTGTATTGCAAGATGAAGTGCAGTCCCATCACTGGAACGTACAACAAGCTACAATTCATCCATTCGTTATTTATTTCAATGAAAGTATGCAAATTGAACATTTTAGTTTTATTGTAATTTCCGAAGATTTAAGACACGACTCAGTATCTGTAAATTTGTTCATTGCCAAAATGATTAACTTTTTACGCGTTGATAAGGATAAAGAAATCAGAAAGATATATTTCATGTCTGATGGAGCAGCATCGCAGTACAAAAACCGTAAGAATTTTTCGAGCCTATGTCAATTTAAATCAAAGTACGGAATTGATGCAGAATGGCATTTCTTTGCTACGCCAGATGGCAAAGGTCCTTGTGATGCTATTGGAGGAACCATAAAGCGCATGGCTACAAGAGCAAGTTTAGCCAAAGAACGTGAGCATCCAATTAAAACTGCAAAAGAACTATTTGATTGGGCGAATCGCAGAAAAGAAGAAGATTTAACAAAATTATCATTTTGTTTTACTACTACTGAAGAGTACGAATTAACGGCATCAGAGCTCAGCGAGCAATATAATAACGCGAAAACGATCCAAGGAACCCAAAAATTTCACTGTTTCATTCCATTGTCAGAAAATAAAATTAAAGCAAAACTATACTCGAACTGTACTGATAATGATGCAAAAGTGTTCGATATTGTAAAAAAATTGAATAACAATAAATAAATAAATAAGTATTAATAAAATGTTTTCATGATCTCATAACGCATACTCAAATCCAAAATTTTTAAAGTTTATATATAACATTTAGAAACTCATCGATCATACTCTAAAAAAAATATCCTGGTAAAAAAAAAAATTATTTTCGTGTAATCTGTTAATTCATTTTAATTTATACATATATACATATACATATAATATATATACATATACATAATATTTATACATATAATATACATAATACTAATGAATGCATGAAAACGACTTGTTTAATTCACGCAAGGCCCTTAACAATAAAATCAGCAACAAACTGCGGTTCCCGTAATAATTTACACCGAAAAAATTTTTTTTTTCTACTAAATGTGAAAATTGTGACATGTTTGAAATGTCATAGCTTTTTTGTTTATTGGTTTACCATCACCAAATTTTTATGGTAGATAGCTAATATAATGGACCGTTTTCCCTCGTTGGTATTCCGATAGGGTTTTGAGATATTTGAGTTTTTGTGTCAAAAATTATGTTTTTTAATGCAAAAAAAAATTTTTTTTTACTGTGTGTATTTTTTTTGGAATCTTTATTTAGTTGTCTAACTTTGTTTCTTTAGTTGTCTAACAATCGAACGAACCGTTTTTGCTGTGCAGCTTTTTGAATATTTTTGAACCATTTTCACATACACCCTTTTGAAAAGTTAGTCGTGACTCAACTTGAAGATTTGATATCGGAAAATGACGATTTAGATGGAACTGGAAAACTGTGCAAAGTTTCAGCTCAATAGAAAAAAATGAATTAAAAAATTTACCAAATTTTGGTGCTGTTGCTTGGAATCACTCATATGGGTATTGGTTCGATTCTACGTTAGTTAAAATGGCAATGACATAGCTGTCGGTGATCATTTGTTACGATAATAAATCTGAAGACCTATACTCCAAAATTCCAGAATCATGTTTTTTTTTTTTTAAATTGAAAAAGATACTTGCTAGTAAGCATCTTTCCTTAAGATTTTGTGACCCTTAATTTTTAAGAGACTGAATTCCAAGTTTTGATAAGCAAACTCTTCAAATTCTTTTAGCACTAAACCTATCCATGAAAGTCCAGCCCATGATTCTAAAAGAATCATGTCCTGAATTTCTAAGAACACTGCCCAACATTTTGCAAGAACTTTGCCTTAAATTAAATAAGAATCAGGCGCAAGTCTTTTTTGCAAATTGTGTACACTATGCCATGCTTAATATTTGTTATGTAATCCTGTCAAGGAATCTGTATAATTGCTGTCTTGTACATTATATGAATGGTGCTCAAGATTCTATTAGAGTCTCAACTAGGGTTATGTGAGAACTGTGTTAAAGATTCAGAATTTATTCTTTCGAGGATTCTGCTAAAGATTCTGTATGATACCCGCCTAACTCAAGCGAGTTCTGTTCCATAAAATTCATGCAAATTATTTTTAAGAGTAATGCCCAAAATTTTTTGGAAATCCTCATAATATATTGCAGAGAATTTTCCTAAATTTTTCTCAGAATTTGCGAAAATATCGCCCAGGAATCTGTGAGAATCCAGTAAGAGTTTGCTTAATTAATTTGACCTACAACTTTTGTTACAGTTAAATGAAAATTCAGTCTATTTGTCTATCAAGTTGTTAATAATGAGCTTTCTAATTAGGAACTTCAAAATTTCATTTTCAAGCTATATTTTATGAAGAAATGTTTTAATGGTTATTCTAATCCTAAAAACAAATGCCGAAAATCTTATAACTAAACATTCATTCGTCGAACATCAGCTTGAAAAGTATAATAAATAGAAAAAGGAAAATAATTGAACTTGGCATGTATGCTCTAATTCAGCATGACCATGCTGAGGGTCGTGGGTTCGAATCCCGCTGGTCGAGGATCTTTTTGTAAAGGAAATTTTCACGATTCCCAGGGCATAGAGTATCTTCGTACCTGCCACACGATATACAAATGCAAAAATGGTCAATCGGCAAAGAAAGCTCTCAGTTAATAACTGTGGAAGTGTTCATAAGAACGCTAATCTGAGAAGCAGGCTTTGTCCCAGTTGGAACGTAACGCCAGAAAGAAGAAGAAGGTATGCTCTAACTTCAAGTTGGTAGGTAGGTCATACAAAATAAAGGATACGTTGGGCAACCCTGAGCAAGAGCTTAGCTTGTATGGCAATTAATTCCACAACATATTAGCTTCAAAAAGTATTACTACATTTTTTTAAGTGTTTTTAAGGGCAAACTTTTACGAATATTATACGGAGCAAAAGTTTGCACTACATGGACAACAAGGTTATGACGGTCAAATATTTTATAACGACTCTTTTTACACTCATGTACTTTTCTTAGGCATGAAACATTAAGATTTTTTGGCGTTACGTTGCAATACAGACACAGGCTGGTTTTGGAGCCGAGGTAGCAAGCACTAGAATTTTTACATCAAATCAAATGTACTCTATAATCAGCCAAAATATTACACTCAAAACGTGACTACTCCGAGATGCGGTTCAACGTAATTGTGAGTTGTTTCAACGCAATACCGTAGTTAAGCCTAATTAGTCACTTTCGGCTTAATTTCCTAAGTCTCCACTAGGTAGTTTGCCTTAATTTCTATCACAAAAAACGTATTTTATTTTGGGTTGTTTTAAGGCATAATTGAAATCTTTCACCTCATGCATAAGAAAAAAGGATTAACCCAAAAGTTGGCTTATTGGGCCAAAATACTCCATTGCTTCTCTATATTTTTGATAACAATCGTGATTAAGAAAGAGAATACCGAGTGATTTAGGGTTGAAAGAATGATCGATATACTGACTTTGGGTATAGTAAACTCAAAATTTAGGCATAGCATAGCATAGACTGACTGTACATGTCAATAGTTGCTACTCCGTGATTGATCGGAACTGGTAAGAATTGCACTACGATCCAAATGAATAAGGGATGGGAGTTTTCGCTTACTCTCGAAGTGCAATTTTAGCAGATCTAATATTATTGATCAATAACGGCGCCTGCCAAGTCCTAACAGTCAGTTGGGATGGGGAAGGAGTTTAGGGTGTAATGATTGTTGCTTCTAGAGACCGAGAATACCTCTGCATCTCCACAATCACCACGGGAAGGGTGTTTTTTAACGAGGGAGGAAAAGATCTGGGAGTCACCTCTGGTCGGTGATGCGATCCATGGACAGGCGGGAAATATACGACTTATATTTAAAGCTAGTTTTGTATTTTTGTCTCGAGAAGTTTTTGGAAAAAATACGTCAATATCTATAATGACGAACAATTCAAAAGACGTTTTAATTAATTACGAAAACTGAACATTCACAATGTCGAACAATTCAAAAGATAATTTTTAATTATGTCAAAAGGAGAAAAATACATGTATACCGTGACATGCTCTATTACCGTAAGGTTAAAAAAAACTCAAGTTTCAATCGATCAGATAAAAATAACGTATGATTATTTTCATATCTTTCATGTTTTATATAGTAGACCGTTTTATATACTTTGCATAAAAAATATGATTTGAACCATTTTGAAAATTTTAACCATAGTTACAGTTGGTGTTGTTAAACATACCAGTGTTCCAAATACCGTGCATCTGAGCCCGACTGCCGGGTCACATTTTGAATCATCTCTCAATTGAACAAACGAAGCGCATCAAAAATAAAACTTTTGTATCAAACAACGTATTGAGGTTTGCATAATTGATGCGGGAAATTAAATACATTCGCCACTTTGGAATTATAACTGAAACACGGTATTTGGAACACATAAGCAACCGTGCCCTAATACCGTGTGTTGACACTAGGCGATTACATTCTAACATTATTTTTGTTTGTTTGTGTGTGCAACTTTAGTTCAAGTTTGTCAAGACTTTCTAAATACTACTTAATGTGCTAACGTTTGTGACAATCATTAAGAAAAATAAATTATATAATATGCTAGAAATCCACATCACGGTATTGAAATTGTATAAGAAAAAAGCATAATGCCGACACTTATAGTGACGAACCATACAAAGTTTGTTTTAATATTACATAAAAGTTACGCTTTCAAGAAAAAATGTGTTATCATAAGCATGAAACGAACTCACCAGTTGGTAATCCATTCTCGACTGAACACAAAACTGACACTGACAGCAAAACTTCTTGGCGTCCCGAAAACAAACCGTCTTGCTTGGGCCTTTCCAAATACCTACCCAGCTAGACGCTCCAAAACAGGAAAAAAAAAAATCTCCGGTGACGAAATCACGCGCGAAACCGTGAGCAAAATCAATCGGACGACGCAAAACGGAACTGTCCTGCTTGGGCTTCATGAAGCACTCGGTATAGTAAACTCAAAATTTAGGTATTTTTTTCTCCGTGTAGTGTTTCTTAGATTTTTTTTTACCATTACAATTCTTGTTGAACAATTTTCAAATATTAGTTCAGTGCAACTCTAGTAACTTTGTAGTACTTCGAAGTTTGAGTTTATATCTGTGAACAACTGTCCTAATAAGGTATGCAACCCATACAGTGTTGTCAAGTTTTCTTTTTCGTGTTCTGTAAAACACTTTTTCCAATAATTAAGTATGTAGAATTGTTTTCAAAACATACATTGATCACATTCATGAGTGATCAATCAATCAATTGAATGGAATTGACAACATTATCGAAAACAAACCAGAAAAACTGAGTAAATGGATCAATATCATCATATGGTAATACTACGTAATTTCAGTGCAGTCACGCATTTTACAACAGAACCATACAAGATCATTCTTTGACGTTATGTAAGTTCTTCAAAAGTACAAATACTTGAAGTTCTGATCAGCCAAACGTGCTAACTCGGTGCTAATGACAGCCGTTCGACGTCTGTCGATACTTATAAAATACCAATCAGGTGCTAACATGTGCTAAAAGATATTTAAATAGGTACCGTAATAGTACCAAGCTTCGCTATCTATACAGGTTAAGCCAACAATGTGCATCTCAAAGAGGGGTTTCATCTGTTGACGTTCATTGTGATGGAACAAAGTACCCATCCAAAGCCAAGCGAACGATAGTGCCCTGGCTTTACACAACAATCTTTATTTGTATAATACTTCAGAATCGGAAACTAAATCCACGTAATCACTGGTTGAATCCATGTGCAAGCAAATCAGTTTGCTTTTGTTTACAGCTTACATCATTTCCTCCAACGACAACTGTTGCTCTTATCTAGTATACGTATGTTGTGAATGGGTACCTTTCCAAGCAATCAGCAAATATCTCTCGGTATCTCTGTATCTGCGGTTCACAATGATTGTCTACAAGATGTTCGCAATGATATTGTCATCGGTGCTTCAGTACTACAACCGTGAAGCATTTTCCCACCCTGATAAGCATCAACCTTCAATCGATCACCACCGAATGTGACATGCGGAAGCTGATTTCCCGTGCCAAGATAAAGAAGGCTAATTAGTGAAGCTCATGACGTTGGTGGATACTACTGTAGATCACCAAGTCACTAGCGTGCGACTTATACAAAGTATAACGACTTCGTCGATGCCACGCGAACTGTTCGTTCCACAAAGCCTATGCCAACAAATCGTCCTATCAAAAACTTTGATTTTCAACCGGTAGGTAAACATCGCAACCCTTTATACAGAAAACCGGTCGGTTGCCGATTGAGATTTATTTGCACTCTGCCCGATGGGACGGCGGTAGCCTGTAAAGCTGCCCGATGCACTTATCAATCATCGCGCGCGCAAGTTATTGATTTGCATGACGCAAAAACGTTCCATTGCGCTGCACAGTGGTACCGCCTATAGGCCAAAAACCGGAAAAGTTGTTTTGATTTTCACTTCCTTACCTTTTCATGGATCAATGATGATCTCAAGAATGAAAATGTATACACGCCTTTGTTTGGATATTTCAAGCAGTTTGTTCTACAACTTTGTCCGAAGCTCATCAAATCAACTAGTTTTGAATCAGAGAAAAAATGATGTAGACTTTTGGACAGGAATTCGATCCAGTTACTCCAATGTGCGCATTATGGAGTTGTAGCTACCAATTCGAACCGTGCGCGTCAATGTTGTTCGCGGCAACAAATCAGAACCCGTTGAAGTCTGCGCGCTTCCTCACCTACCTCTCCATAACGATTTTCTCTCATCACATGTGTTCAATCATTTGGCCAGCATTCACTCCGTGCTGCTGACTGGCTGTCAGCAGGAGCACCACTTGAGCACTTACTATCAATTACACTTTTCTATTATTCACACGCCCATCCTCGGCAGACGAACGGACCGTTGCCGTAGTTTACCGTACAGTCTCCTTTCGACCCGTTCCGAAGTTCTCTCCGCATGCTGTAGATTTAGAACAGGGCTCTCCAACGTACGGCCTGCGGGTCACATACACATTTTAACTGGCACACAGAGAGTTTGAATGCTTGACTCATATCTGGGCTGCTGATTGTTCTTCAAATTTAAATTAAGAGCATACCAATTAAACATGTGTTTTATACATAATTTCCAGTTGAACTTGAACTCAAATTTCAAACACAGGGCAACATACATAAAAACCAAAATCTTGGGTATGGTAACGTAATACTGAGCAAAGTTCTCTCAGAATCCTCGGTTAGATGCTTAGCAACAAGTAACTTTTCTCAATTTTCCAAGAGGAGCTCTTTTATTGACTATTTTTTTGCTCGATTTAATGAAAATGGATTAGTTTGTAGACTGCAAAAATTTTACTCGCAAACAAATGGTTGTTCTGAGATACGGCCCGTGGCTGAAAACGTTGGGCAATCCTGCTTGAGAGCTTGAGTGATTGGATCTACTGACACTTGTTGGTCAAATACGAGACTTCCTTGCCCCCGCCGCGAGGAAGATTCGGTGTGGTAAGAATCTAACACACATCGCTGGCTTCAAACGCAGTCCGTACATAGTGCGATAACAGCTTCGGTAAATCACTTAGATCGCACTGCGTTGTGAAGATTCGTAAAGAACCAGATGGAAGGTGTGTATTTTATAGAAGAAATACGGGTAGGGAAAGTTTGCCTGCAAATTGTTTGCGATGACATATAGATAAGTGTGGAAGTAGATGTTGATATTGTTCACTAGTTAAATGCTGCGAATCGTTGAGCTGCTGATCCGAGCTAGGTCACGTTCCCTGAATTCAGTTGAGTCACAGAAGTCAACCGGCTAGTTGAATGATAGAAGAGCGCGCTTTTTCAAGCATTATTGACTCAATGAGTTGATATTGAATTATTGTAATTTGAAGGAAACGTTGATTTGAATGAGCCTTAAGCGAAACGCTGAATTCAACTTCACTGGATTATCGGATGGGGAATGAGAGCAGGAACTCACTACCAGTAATACAGCAATACCATCATTGAACAATACTGGCTAAGTCATATTTATTGAGCTTCTAAGGGTGTAAGCCTAACACGATAACCTGCATGAAATTACTTAACAGAGTTCTTAAATAACCTTAAACAATTATTTGAATCTCAACTTGTTAAATGATTCTGTTTCAATATGTTGGAGTTTGCACCATATTCTGTAATTTGCAAGAGATAACTGTTTACGATTGTATATCCACAGGCATTAACTCAAAGGAGTTCATGGATAATTTGCAAGCGTAGCCGAGATAAATGCTCGGCACAGCACAATTATCCGAAGTCCTGACCTTAATGCTGTTCCTGGAGACCCTTAGGCAGCCGTTGGACTTCTTCTTCTTCTTTCTGGCGTTACGTCCCAACTGGGACAAAGCCTGCTTCTCAGATTAGTGTTCTTATGAGCACTTCCACAGTTATTAACTGAGGGCTTTCTTTGCCGATTGACCATTTTTGCATATGTATATTTATCGTGTGGCAGGTACGAAGATACTCTATGCCCTGGGAATCGAGAAAATTTCCTTTACGAAAAGATCCTCGACCAGCGGGATTCGAACCCACGACCCTCAGCATGGTCTTGCTGAATAGCTGCGCGTTTACCGCCGTTGGACTTAAAACTTTTAAATCATTTTTTTTTGGAAAAGCTATGCGTCAACTTCGATTGCCTGCAGTGTCCATCCAAAGTCGGCTGTTGTGGCCCATGTCGTTTCGGTCGTATACGATCGGCCACACATTTTCAAGATCCTCAGTCTTCTTGAAAACGGTGAGCCCATCGAGCTGAAGCCTGTTTCAAGCCGCCAGACGGTTTTGAGCGGCCAGCGTAGATTCAGCTCAAGTACAAATGCAAGACGGAAGGCACGGTGACCTCTTATTTTCGTTCCTTGCACTGGGCACGTGGACGACTGACAGAGTAGGGGTACTAAAAATTCACGTTAGTCCACCAAGAAGGGGTAAATGAAATATCCATGAGGACATTGTCTATTTGACAAACATAAATTCAAATCAACTTTCCACATTTTAAACAATTCATTGAACATATAATCAGTTTAATCATTCATGAGTTCTGCTATTTCTCTAATATTCCATTTCAAATATTGCAGGCTTCATCAATTTATTCCAAAAAATCAATAGATTTTAGAGTTTTGATAAAACATCGTTTATTTTTTTCAAGTTTTGATGTTCGGCGAAAATATATGTCAATGTCAATTGGCCTTTCCGGATAAAGACGTTTTGTAAATAAGCGTCTGTGCACTGCTCACATAAATTTTGGCCACTCCATTCCACATACAATTCAAACAGAAAAAAACTCATAACAAGGAGTGTATCGAAAAGTAGTCGCAAACTTTTGAAACAATCTCAAAAATATGAGGTTATTCCAACAAACAATTTAATGACTATATTTACCTTACAATGTATTGAGTAATGATGTAGCGGTGCTATAATTTTCACTTATATATACACTTCCGTACAAAAGTTTGGTTTCGCCTCATAAAAAAACATAGAAAAGTCCCAGTGAACCACGTATCGTATAAGAATGTGCTTCTAAAATCACATATTAATGCGTCCAAAATCAGAATCGCCCAAGATGCCAGACAAAGCGTTTTCAATGTTAATACAAGTTGTATATAAATCCCCAATACGATTCATAAACGACAATCTGTGCTGACAACAAAATATGTCGTAAATAGTGAAACATAGAATCGCGTTATGTTATATAAACTGACAGATCATAATCAATCCAGAAAGCATCGTATGAAATCGCAATAACTTAGCAAAAATTGCCACCCAAACTTTGTATCTGTTGACGATGGGCCTCAAAGAACAACAAAGTATGTGTCGCTATACTTGAAACATGTTTAAATATTGGCAAATAATCACCCATCTGATGTGTAATCCATAGTGGGACAGTGGTAAGGTGTCTGATTTCTGTTCCAAAGGTCACGCGTTCGAGACTCGCTGGAAACTTTTTTTTTTATCTTCATCCAAATCTTGTGTCATCGTATATCTGATCACAGAAAGTCTGAAAAAGTCGTGCCAAGTACCCAGTGAACCACGTATCGTATAAGAATGTGCTTCCAAAATCACATATTCATGCGTCTAAAATCAGAATCGCGTAAGATGTCAAATAAGGCGTTATCAATGTTAATAAAAGTTGTATATAAATCCCCAATACGATTCATAAACGACAATCTGTGTTGACAACAAAACATGTCTTAAATAGTGCAACATAGAATCGCGTTATGTTATATAAACTGACAGATCATATATCAATCCAGAAAGCATCGTATGAAATCGCAATAACTTAGCAAAAATTGCCACCCAAACTTTGTATCTGCTGACGATGGGCCTCAAAGAACAACAAAGTATATATCGCTGTACATGAAACATGTATTAATATTGGCAAATAATCACTTATCTGATGTGTATTCCTTAGTGGTACAGTGGTAAGGTGTCCAATTCCTGTTCCAGAGGTCCCGCGTTCGAGACTCGCTGGAAACTTTTTTTTTATTTTCATCCAAATTTTGTGGCATCGTATATCTGATCGCAGAAAGTCTAAAAAGTCGTGCCAAGTACGCATATAGCCTCCACTTTGGTACGTATATAGCCTTTTCATGCATTCTATACGATTGAATTGGTTCATGTAGAATGATATATAACAAAAGTTATACATACCAAAATGTTGACTGGGTACGCATATAGCCTCCACTTTGGTAGGTATATAGCCTTTTCATACATTCTATACGATTGAATTGGTTCATATAGAATGGTGTATAACAAAAGTTATACCAACCAAAATGTTGACTGGGGTGTTTTGCCCATATCTCTGTGATTACACGTCCAATTGAAACACTCTATGGCACATTCGAAAGGCAATGAGTTATTCTTGCTTCGTATGTATTTTTTCCAAAATCATTATTTGAATATTGTATGCTAAAATTATACTTAAACTTGTGATATTCTACAAAAAACGCACTGCAAAAAAAATTAATTTCCGACGACAAAAATTTTAAATCAGTTTGTCATTAGACTCATTAGAGTGTATACTTGGCGGGGGTAAACTGCCTATAACTCTCATACAAATCTTTATCATTTTCCAGAAAATATCTGTATACCATATCCATTCAGCACCAACGCACACTCATTTTGCTTCTATTGATCAGCAAACATATAAACTTGAACAGAAAGTTCATATGAAGACTATAATGCCTTAATTTTTCAATATAGGACTACACTTACTCCATGTTTTTCCACAACATTTTCAAACAAATTATTATATGTATAGTTAATTATATATTGAAACATTAATATTCCGATGAAAAAAAAATAGTTGGTTTGAAAATCAATATTAGACAGTTATGCTTTTATGAGCAATAAAATGAACATAAAGTATAATTTGAACAGATAATGGGGGTAAAATGAACACAATTTAAATTGAAAGGGTTGCGGTATGATTCTTGTACTTGAGTAATGCAGACCTCATAGACAATCCGTTATCAATGGCACGTTTTTCCGCAACCATTTTAACGACTGTCAATGTTTGCCTTTGTATTTTTTCGGCATCCTATATTTAATCCAGTGGTAATAGTGTTCATATTACCCCCATCTCGAATGGTTCATTTTACTCCCCGAAGAACCAATATCTTCAAATAATTTGGTCGGTGTTTAGTCAGAGTAAATCAAGTACAAATCTTAGCTCAATTTTACTTTGATCAGATTTGATGAATATTTTAAACTGCGAGAAATTTGTAACAAATTTACTTTGGATGAATAATAAAATAATAGTATGCAGCCAGAGTTGACCAAGTGCCTACAACCATAACAGCGAAAACGATCAGTGCGCTGAGGAACAGGCATTGTAGAATTTGCTCTCATTTGAGTATGAAGCACGATCAAAGCAAGCAAAGAAAAACATCCCATCTGTTGCGGTCCACGATCGTCCTTGTGTCGCAAGGTGTAACAAGTCTGATAAATGGAAGCAGCGAGCGAGAGCCCCAAAGAGAGAGCGATGATAAAATCCATTTTTCTCGCTTGTTTACCGTTGGGGATAGGTGTTTGTCTTTACTGGTACGATAAACAATCCACCAACTTACAATAGCAATAGTGTCCCCCAGGGCTTGGAGCATATTTAGAGGGGTTTTATCATGCACTAGTATCCTCCCAATCTGATCAAAGTTGTAGCAGTATACAATAAACAGTCTCTCATAATGTGCAGCATTTTATGATAGTTACAGAGAGCGATACGTGAGAGAAACTTTCAATTTTCTCAGGATTCAATTCCTTCTGAGGAATAAGAAAATGTGTTAGACATTCCAAGTCATTTGTTATATTTTCCAAGTTCAGATGATTCTTCTTCACACATCCACGAATAGAAATTGAATTAAATTGACATAATTCGATTCATTGGATTTTCATTTCGACGCGCACTTGATCCGCCCACCTAACTTGCTGTGCTCCACGCCTTCTTGTACCAACCTTATTCGAAGCGAACACCATCTTAACAAGGCTGCTGTGTGGCATTCTTGTAACATGCCCTGTCTATCGTATCCTTCCAGCTTTGGCCAGCTTCTGGATACTGGGTTCGCCGTATAGTTGGGCGAGCTCGTGGTTCATCCTTCGCCGCCACACACTGTTTTCCAGCACATGTTCGAAGACTCCAAGTGCTTGCAGGTCCTCCTCGAGCATCGCCCACGTTCCATGCCTGTTGAGTACTACCGGTCTTATGAGCGTTCTGTACAAGGCACATTTGGTGCGGGGTTAAATCTTCTTTGACTGCAGCTTCTTCTTGAGCCCATAGTAAGCCTAACTTTCACTGATGATGCGCCTCGGTATTTCACGGCTAACGTAATTGTCAGCCGTTAGCAAGGATCCAAGGTAGACGAGCTCATCGACCACTTCGAACGTATCCCACCTTTTCAAATGAACTGCCACCTTTTCAAATCATCCGCGAAGCAAACAAATTGACTGTATCTTGTAAAAATCGTACCCCGGCTGTTAAGCACGGCTCTCTGCATAACACCTTCTAGTGCAATATTGAACAATAGGCACTAAAGTCCATCATGTTGTCGTAGTCCCCGGTGGGATCCAAACGAACTGGAGTGTTCGCCTGAAAACTTTACACAATTGTGCACACCTTCTATCGTTGCTCTTATCAGTCTAGTAAGCTTCCCGGGAAAGCTGTTCTCGTCCATGGTTTTCCATAGCCTACGCGGTCTATACTATTGTATGCCGCCTTGTTATCGATGAAAAAGTGATGCGTTGGGACCTGGTATTCAAGACATTTTTGGAGAATTTGCCATACAGTTGTCGTTCGGCCGCCAACGAAGCCGGCTTGATAACTTCCCATGAACTCGTTCACTACAGGTGACAGACGACGGAAATGATCTGGGATAATACTATACTTTGTAGGCCGCATTTAGAATGGTGATCGCTCGAAAGTTCTCACAACCTAACTTGCCGCCTTTCTTATAGATGGGGCATATAACCCCTTCCTTCCACTCCTCCGGTAGCTGTTCTGTTTCCCAGATTGTGCCTATCAGCCAGTGCAGAAAAATGGCCAGCCTCTCCGGACCCATCTTTATGAGTTCTGCTCCGATATCATCCTTACCAGTAGCTTTATTGTTCTTGAGCTGGTGAATGGCATCCTTAACCTCCCTCAAAGCAGGGGCTGGTTGGTTTCCATTGTCCGCAGTAATGACGTGGACATTTCCTTGGTTGTCTAAACTCCCATATCCTGTGCCCTCAGCGCTATTCAGGGGCTTGTCGAAGTACTGCTTCCACCTTACGTTCATCACACGCTCGTCCGTTAAGAAGCTCCCATCCTTACTGCTGCACATCTTGGCTCGTGACACCAAGCCGTTGGGTGATGTTCTATTTGAGGTTTGGAATATGTTTTTCCATGATTCTCGGTTCACATTATGATGTTTGAAAGTAACACAAATTTTCACATCAGGCCCATTTTTTCTCAAAATATGAAAATTGTCACTCTGACTTAACGCCGACCATAATGTGAATATAGAGTGATTCCAAGCAACAGCACCAAAATTTGGTAAATTTTTTAATTCATTTTTTTTCTATTGAGCTGAAACTTTGCACAGTTTTTCAGTTCCATCTAAATCGTCATTTTCCGATATCAAATCTTCAAGTTGAGTCACGACTAACTTTTCAAAAGGGTGTATGTGAAAAATATTCAAAAAGCTGCACAGCAAAAACGGTTCGTTCGATTGTTAGACAACTGAAGAAACAAAGTTAGACAACTAAATAAAGATTCCAAAAAAAATACACACAGTAAAAAAATTTTTTTTTTGCATTAAAAAACATAATTTTTGACACAAAAACTCAAATATCTCAAAACCTATCGGAATACCAACGTAATTTTTTGAGGGAAAACGGTCCATTATACTAGCTATCTACCATAAAAATTTGGTGATGGTAAACCAATAAACAAAAAAGTTATGACATTTTAAACATGTCACAATTTTCACATTTAGTAGAAAAAAAATTTTTTTTCGGTGTAAATTATTACGGGAACCGCAGTTTGTTGCTGATTTTATTGTTAAGGGCCTTGCGTGAATTAAACAAGTCGTTTTCATGCATTCATTAGTATTATGTATATTATATGTATAAATATTATGTATATGTATAAATATTATATGTATATGTATATATGTATAAATTAAAATGAATTAACAGATTACACGAAAATAATTTTTTTTTTTACCAGGATATTTTTTTTAGAGTATGATCGATGAGTTTCTAAATGTTATATATAAACTTTAAAAATTTTGGATTTGAGTATGCGTTATGAGATCATGAAAACATTTTATTAATACTTATTACTTACAATTTTTTTACAATATCGAACACTTTTGCATCATTATCAGTACAGTTCGAGTATAGTTTTGCTTTAATTTTATTTTCTGACAATGGAATAAAACAGTGAAATTTTTGGGTTCCTTGGATCGTTTTCGCGTTATTATATTGCTCGCTGAGCTCTGATGCCGTTAATTCGTACTCTTCAGTAGTAGTAAAACAAAATGATAATTTTGTTAAATCTTCTTCTTTTCTGCGATTCGCCCAATCAAATAGTTCTTTTGCAGTTTTAATTGGATGCTCACGTTCTTTGGCTAAACTTGCTCTTGTGGCCATGCGCTTTATGGTTCCTCCAATAGCATCACAAGGACCTTTGCCATGTGACGTAGCAAAGAAATGCCATTCTGCATCAATTCCGTACTTTGATTTAAATTGACATAGGCTCGAAAAATTCTTACGGTTTTTGTACTGCGATGCTGCTCCATCAGACATGAAATATATCTTTCTGATTTCTTTATCCTTATCAACGCGTAAAAAGTTAATCATTTTGGCAATGAACAAATTTACAGATACTGAGTCGTGTCTTAAATCTTCGGAAATTACAATAAAACTAAAATGTTCAATTTGCGTACTTTCATTGAAATAAATAACGAATGGATGAATTGTAGCTTGTTGTACGTTCCAGTGATGGGACTGCACTTCATCTTGCAATACAAAGCTATAGTTTTCAGAAAAATCACAAATGACTAAAAATTCACCATCTTGTAATGTATTTTTCGTATTTTTTAAAAAGCGGGATTGCTCTGTTTTAATAAAGTCGTGAGGAATTAAACTTTCTAATTTCAAGCAAAAAAATGACACAAACTCATCTACAGGTTTTACAATAGTTTCTAGGTCACACCTATCCGTGGTCACCCATTGCTCAAATGATAACTGATCAATATAATTTTCTTCAAACTCAGCGAACAAAGTATTTTCCAATGATGAAGAATCTGGACAATCCGAACAAGATCGTAGATAGCAATTTGATGTTGTATTTTCACACAAAAGACTACCAGTTAACATTTTAATATCCTTTGATAAATTGATTCTTTTCAAACTATGTAAGATTAGGTTAATATTTTCGTGCGTTGTGCACACACAAACATTATGTGTTCCTGAATTGGATAGAAGCTTGCATTGCCTTGGACGAAGGCTTGCAAATGAGGAAAAACCTACCTTAATATTTTCGTTAATTTCCTTGAAGCGTGTATACGCTTCTTTCAAAGTAGTCATCATTAATCGTTTTTGGATTGCTTGACGCTTTCCATCTTTTTTTACAGATACATAATCTTTTTGGATAGGCATAGCTCTACTTACTTCATCGTCTTCAAAATATTGAATTAATTTTTCTTTTGTCTCATCTGTTAATGAAGTACTCGACCTAGCATTTTTGGTTGCAAGACAGTTATTTTTGAATTGTTTTGCCTCTTTTGCTGTATCTCTATTGGTTTTGAACTCATCAATGGCGTCTTGAATAGACCACGAGCTTGGCAGCATCGACAAAATCAATATTTTTTCTTTCCTTGTCGTGGCTAGATTCGAGAACCTTTCCTTCATATTCATAATTACCTCATCGTAGTCTGTATTTTCCACATCCTCAGGTCCTAATTTGAAGAGATTTCTTCGTACAGCTTCGTTGATTTCACGGTATTTTTTCTCGGGATAATTGACGTAACCCATCTTCGTCCATTTAATCGGAGTCACTTTTATTCCAGCTATCCCTTCGTTGAAGCGTTCGATATTGACCTTCTGGATGCACTCATCTTCTGATTGATTTGTTGAAACAGATGTCGCTGATGGTACCGTGGCAAGACTATCTGCACTTGGTACTTCTGGTAACTCCTCAGTTGTTGTCGGTGCATCTAGTAATTCCTCAGTTGTTGTTGTTTTCGAACTTCCTGCAACCTGATCCACCGATGATGTACAGATTGCCCGTTTGTCAACGTTTAAACGGCAGGACGTACAAATGCGTAAATTTGTATTCAATGTAGACATTGGAGCATACCCAGCCGCTTTCAGTTTATCTATGGTGCTTTCGGTGAGATTTCGTAGCTCTTTCGAACACTTTTTTTCTGCAAACGGCCTGCAACAGTTGAGAAAGCGACTACTCATGTTGATCGTTAGATTTTAATAAACAAAATCACTTTTAAGTTTTTACTGACTAGTTTGGTGTCGTTTGCTTGACTGAAGAAAAATTTTACAATTAAATCTTTTATAACCATAGTGGTAGTATATTTTTAGCTTTTTCGTGAGTATGTTCATGGTATGTACCTATCATGTTTTTGATGTTGTTGAAGTTACTCGCTTTCTCCCAAATATGATTAACAAAGTCTATTCTCTACCAAGGCGGGTCTATACCCAGGTGTAATCAGATTTTAACTTTGTGGAGAAAACCAGCGCCGAGAAAACCGACCTGCTTTACGTATACTAGATCACCTGGGTATAGACCCGCCTTGTTCTCTACGAGGTAAACTAGTCGTATACCTGTATAGAAAACTTTTTTTGTAGCTTTTGTCTTCAATATTAGATTTCTTATAGGTTTCTTTTATCAAAAGGTTTCAACACTATTGAGAGAATTTTTCTTCAGTTACGTACAATAAAAAATATGACACTATCAAGACTTTAGATCACAACACTGGATCGCGTCTAACTTTCTAATAGATGCTATAATAGTTATGAATAATTAAATAAAATATCATGAAAACAACTTGTTAACCTCATGTGGTACCCTTAAAAAAAAATTCAGCAACAAACTGCGGTCCTAAAAAAAATTAACAATGAAAAAAAAAATTTCACTAAGTGTCAAATTTGTGAAATATTTGAAATGTCATAACTTTTTTGTTTATTGGCTTACCATCACCAAATTTTTATGGTAGATAGCTAATATAATGGACCGTTTTCCCTCAAAAAATTACGTTGGTATTCCGATAGGGTTTTGAGATATTTGAGTTTTTGTGACAAAAAAGATGTTTTTTAATGCAAAAAAAATTTTTTTTTTACTGTGTGTATTTTTTTTGGAATCTTTATTTAGTTGTCTAACTTTGTTTCTTTAGTTGTCTAACAATCGAACGAACCGTTTTTGCTGTGCAGCTTTTTGAATATTTTTGAACCATTTTCACATACACCCTTTTGAAAAGTTAGTCGTGACTCAACTTGAAGATTTGATATCGGAAAATGACGATTTAGATGGAACTGAAAAACTGTGCAAAGTTTCAGATATTTTTGAAATGGTCGATCAGAATCGACTTGCATGCCTCCGTGGAATCCGTCATATTAAATGATACAAAAACTTGTTTTTGTTTCTGAGATTAATTAACATGGATCATACCAAAACAGGCTCAATGAAATATTTCCTATCGAGTTTAGATTCAACGAATCTCAAGATAATTCAAAAACTCCTTGTAGTACAGAGCTTAAGATCTACCCCAGGCAACCAGAAGTCGCATAACAATTTACGAACAAAGTCTTCTATTTACCCAAATTTTATCACACCCGTACTACATAGTGGATAATATCGTTTGATCGACGAGTTTCCTGGCATAAAACGCTATTTTATGAGTTCATATGTACATTTCGTTTCGTCCCGTATACTCGTTTAAAGTAAGTCGGATCAATCCGTAGCAGTTGTCAAATAAATTTTGTTATCATAAATTAAGTCGCATAATAGTCACATACCAATTCACAATTAAATATACACTGGCATTGCATGTTGTTTTTCATAATATGAAATGTGCACGTATATCGCCTCCACTTTTGTACGTATAAGACCTTTTCGCAACATTTTATACGTGAAAATTGCGCATATAAGCATCGCATAACGCAATATACGTACATTCTGGTTGTCTAGGACAAGTGTAATCAGCGATTCGTCTGACACCTATGGTTTATTTTCAATAATATTAAAACAAATATAATATTATTATTATTATTATTAATATTATTAGCTGTCTATGTTTATCCGTTAATACCGTTGAATATAGCACGTCAGATCAACAAGTGTTGCCAGTAATTACTTGGCTGTTTTATACAATTGTGTGATAGTAGAAGAGAGTGAAAAGATGTAAATATAGATTAGTTAAAAATAGATCTGTACCGGTAATGTAGATACAGATGAACTGATTCCGGCACAGCAGGGGCCACGAGCACAGAGTGCCTTAATAAAAACTATTGGTTAAAATCTGACACTACAATAGTTATTTTCCCCTCAAATGGTCGCAGTCGAGCCATTTGAATTTTGATAGACGAACAGTATTCCAGAACAAAATTGACAGACGGTTAGTTATTCTCAAATTTGTACTGTCAACTTTAACCATGCTCTAGAGCAGGGGTATTTTTAAACGGAGGGGAAATAACTATCGAACTGTCAAATTTTAACTTAAAGTTAAACAAATCGGTTAAACGGTTCAAAGCCATAATTCAAAAATTTGGTAATTACTGTTCGCAATCCTAAGGTTCCAGACGATATCTTCAGGAATTCGGTGGTTATTTTTGAATTTCAAATCTTGTCCTCCCAGCAAGACCTTTTTTGTGGAGTTCTTGTATTCCTGAGATTTTCATTGTTATCCTGATATTCCAAACGGAATCTTTAATTTTTTTTGTGATACCATTTGAGGTACTTCCTGTCAATTTGATGAGAATCCTTGTAGAATGAGAATTGTAGTGACTCCTGGTAGTAATAGAGAAAATTCAGTGAAAATCCACTTGGAATGCCCAGGATTCCTACTGAAACTGTAAGTATTCTTGCTGATATTCTATAGATTCTCATCGAAATGTCGAAGACTCTTGCAAGCAGTCTTGGTGGAATCTTTTCTTACCTGAATCTCCAATTCCTCTCTAAGTACCAAAGATTCTCGAAATTATTTTTTTTTTCACAGGAATTACAAGATTGTCATCGGTATTATAAAGACTCACAACAAATGACAAAAATCCCATCGAAAACCCAAAGAATCCTGAAGAAGTACTAAATATTTTGACCGGAATTTCAAACTACCACACAGGATTTCAAAAGATTCATAGCTCGAAGCCCATACATTCCATCCTGAATGGTGAAAAGTCTCCCGTAGTCTCAGAATTTTCACCGGATTTCTAAAATTCCAACAAGAATCATAAAACTAAAGCCTGTCCACGTTAAATTTCGGACACCCAAATAATGGCAGCAAAAAAAAGTTACTCATAATTCAACAAAAACAATTGTTTATTTCAGAATAAAAGAGTTATATCTACAAAATAAACAGTTGACAAGGATGTTAATCCTTCTTTCTGTAAAATTCTCGAACTTTCTGTGGTACACCCGCCTGTTTGTTGTATGTTCGAAAGGTGTATTGAAGTAAAATGAAAGAAACGTGTTCCACATGTAGCATTTAATACGGAGGATGAAGTAAATTCCATTTCACTACATTTTATTCATACCACCTAATATGTCTTATCCATATTTGAGGTAATCAAGGAAATTTACGCACTTAGATAAGAACGCAGAACTAAATATGTAGGTACTACAAAAGATTATTTGTGAATCAGGTCTAGCGATTCCAGTACATTCACTAGGTTAATTTAAACATGACCATGCGGCTTTCCCAAAAATAGGATTTACACTGTAGTTACTGCGTAAACGATACTTCTTTCTCAATTTTTCCAGTAGTTTCTGCAAAATCACTATTGGGATACATTTTGAAAGTTCTCTAAGATCTCTCATTGATCTTTTAAGGAACTTTTGTACTCACTTAACAGGCTCGAATTTCCTTCAAAAAATTCTTCAAAATTTACTGCAAGAATGTTCTGACACACTGAAAGCAATTTCCCCACAAATCAATTCTATAGTATACTATCAATAGGTGATGTGTTGAAACATAGTATCCACGTTTGGAGAATTTAACGAACAACGAAGATATGTTTGATAACTTCCTAAGAACTCATTTGATTTAATAATAGACAACGGAAGACACTCTGGGATAATAAACGCAAAGTAGTTTTTACTATTTAGTTCCTAGCAATTCTTTTGGTAGATTACTTCATTTTTCTCCTTTTGATGGATGGTTGACACCCTTTAATTGATTTTTGCAGCTATGAATTAGTACCTCAGATTTCTTTTATATTTTAACAGCCTGAAGATTTAAAAATATTCTGTTGATTTCTTAATCTTCTAAGGTTATTTTCCATACTAAATTCAAGAAGAGCTTAATTTGCAAATTTGAAAATATCGTCGTATTTATCCAACTCGGCAAGCCTCATTAGATGTACGTGTTGCACAAACAAGGCAACATTGTGACGCTAAAAATAAAATCTCTCACTGTTGTTCGTAGGCATCGAATAGGGCATCTAATAGAGCCGAAGGAGATGTAGGGTTGTGAAGGAGAAAATGGGGTCTTGACGGACTTTGGTTTCAGGTTGGCTGATTGCGCTGCAGAATCGTTATCCGTTCTGTGGCGTAGTTGGTTAACGCGCCCAGTCTAGCGTATTGGGAGTCGTGGGATCGAAGCCCACCAGAACGATTCTATTACTTTTCACAATCTTACATCTCAATTTGTCCAAATTGACTTTTGTGTCTACGACCTTCAGGTATTTTCAAAACACCGTCGGCTGGTTAAGCCGTAATAGACATGACAACCCTAGTTGAGGATAAATAATTTCCCAAAAAATTATAGAAACATTATCAGGTAATCACCAAGAACCTTCTCATAGTTTTTTCAAGTGCCAATATTACATTACATTACCTTAAGCTACAATATTACATTAAGGAAATCATATGAACGGGTGTTAAGTAGAAAATGAGAATGATTTCAATACCTTTCTGGACTCCTTAGAATAGGTGACATATTTCATTTCGCTCGGGTGCTGTCAGTTCAATTGAAGATGGCGTCGAAACAGCAAGCACTCCGCGTGTTGTATGGTTTTACCGCACGTGCCATCATATTAAGAATACGAAGCAGTTGGCCACGAGGATCCGGAAGATAGACTTCAGTGCTCTTGGCACATGATACAAAAATTACAAAGATATTTTGTAACAAATCAAGCTGTCCGAAACTGGGGGACAGGAGGTGCAAGTTGTAGTTTGTCCACATTTAGTTCAAATATGGTACAATTATAGTTTACGGAACAAGTTGCAGAATCAGGATTTTTCCCGCACGAGTCGTAAATTTATCCTACGAGGTTTGCCTAGTAGGATAATAACGACGAGTGCTGTAAAATCGAGTTCTGCAACGAGTTACGTACAAGTTTTTTTTTGCAATTTAGTTAGTGGGCTTCGTAGCCGTGCGGTTAGTGTCACCAAGGCATTTAGCCGCATCGTGTTAAGGAGTGTGGGTTCGATTCCCGCCTCAGGCCGGAAAACTTTTCTTGATGAATGTTTTCCGACTGTGCCACTGGGCGTTGCATGCTAGTCCGTTGTCTAGTGTGGTGCTTCCTTCAAAGGGCAAAATGCCCACTGGAAGCATTAACGTTCACAGTTGCGTAATGAAAAAGCGTTGCGTAATGAATCATTGCAGCAGTGGTTTCAGTTGCGAAATGACTATGGGGCTCTGCACTGTTTTGATTATGTATGGGATTTTGACGTTTACTAGCCTTGTTGTTTACTTATTTCATGGTAGAGTAAAAAAGACAGGATGATTTTTGTGCAGAGCCCCATTCCCGCACAACATACTTCAGTGCAGGGAAGTAGGCCGTTTCATGACAGATTGGCGTGATGAAGAACAGCCTATATTTTTGCAATTTCTCATTAATAATTTATAAACGCATCTTTTCTTCTTATATTCTTCTCTTTGGCGTTAACGTCCTCACTGGGAAAAAGCCTGCTTCTCAGCCTAGTGTTCTTATAAGCACTTCCACAGTTATTAACAGAGAACTTTCTTTGCCAAAGTTGCTATTTTCACATTCGTATATCGTGTGGCAGGTGCGATTATACTCTATGCCCAAGAAAGTCAAAGATCCTGGACCGACCGGGAATCGATCCCAGACACCTCCCAGTCAATATTTTGGTGAGTATAACTTTTGTTATACATCATTCAATATGAATCAATTCAATCGTATAGAATGCATGAAAAGCCTATATGCCTACCAAAGTGGAGGCTATATGCGCACTTGACAGGACTCGAACGCATGACCTTTGGATTTGGAATCGGATACCTTAGCACTGTACCACCTAAGATTTCATGATAGACAGGTCATTATTTACCAATCTTAATACATGTTTCATGTACAGCGACACATACTTTGTTGTTCTTTGAGGCCCATCGTCAGCAGATACCAAGTTTGAATGGCAATTTTTGCTAAGGGGTCATGCACAAATTACGACACGCTCCAAGGTGGGTGAAGGGGTCAAGCCAAGCGTGACAACCTTTATAAAATTTTCGGAGGACACATACAAAAAGCGTGACAAAGGGGGGGGGGGGGGGTGGAATTGGTCGAAATTTAGCGTGACATATTTTGTGTAACATCCCTAAGTTATTGCGATTTCACACGATGCTTTCTGGATTGATCAGGATCTGTCAGTTTTTACCACTAGACGCGATTCTATGTTGCACTATTTACGACATGTTTTGTTGTCAACACAGATTATGAACCGTACTGGGGATTTATATTCAACTTGTGTTGACATTGATAGCGTTTAATTTGGCATCTTGTGCGATTCTGATTTTTGACGTACGAATATGTGATTTTGGATGCACATTCTTCGATACGTGGTTCACTGGGATTCAGCATGCCTTTGCTTTGTAGCCGCGGACTCTAACCACCCGGCTAAGGAAGTCCCAAAATTTCTTCTAATACACCATTTTGATTGAACCATGATACATATCTCAATTTTTCAACTTAGTCTGGTATTGGGTACTGTCCGGTACTGGGGGAGCTCCCTAAATAATTTAATTTAAGTCAAGTGTAATAAACATTTACTGAAACAGTTGAGATTCTGTTTTATCATTCAAAAGTGCTATAGTTTACTACCCTACCATTTATTTCCATTGAAGCAGCTGGCTTAAAAATACCTAAAGCTACCGAAGCATGAATATTTCAGCAGAAAATTCAATTTCACCAACATCCCAGTAGAGTTCCTTACCACTGCTACCTACGACAGAAGAAAGTGGAAGGAAGAACTTTGATTTACTTCTCGGTACGTGTGGTTTTTCTCGCAATCTACTGCTCCCACAAGAAAACTGTTGATGGGAAAATTCCTTCGCACCAAAGTGCAACTATGCGAAACTGGGCGAGAAAATCACATCACATTGACTGACTCATAAAGACCGCACTCACTTGTGCCCTTTTCGCTTCCCCACTCAAGACGGAACAGTCTGCTTTAAGTAGAAATTTTCAGTTCATCGAAGTTTTTTTTTGTGCCGATCAGCTTTTTTCCACACATCCTTCGTATTATTTCACTTCAGTGCAGCATTATCACCATCATCGCCGGTCGTAAGTTTCAATCAACGGATGTGTGAGCTTGACTCTACTATGTATCACTGGTGTAGCCAGAAAGTGACCGGGTACATTGTCCCTATAGATTTCTTAGGACTGATTCATATAAAAGAATTTTTTCTAGTATTATCATCAATATGTTTCCAAAATTACTTTCAGGAATTTCTCTATGAACTTGTCCAGGAGTTTTTTGTCAAAGTATCAATAAACATTCTGTAACTGTATTCTCTGTGGTAACTATGGATAATTTTTGGAGGGATGCTTGAAAGAATTGTATAGAGTGTCGTTTTTATAGTTTTGTGCGGAATATCTGGAACAACCTTTAGGTAAATGATGGGTATTATTCCTGTAGGAATTTATACGGAATAACTGAAGAAATTTCTTGCAGAATATCTAGAGAAATTCAGAATGGTATCAATAGTGAAACTGTTTAACAAATATTTTGAAAACCTTTGAAAAAAAATTGGCGAATTTCTCGCAGAAATTTCTTACAAAACCGTTTGAAAAATGTCTTGGAAAATTTCATCATTCCTCGAAAGTTAAGGATTTTCCGGAAAAGATCTTTAAGAAGTATCTACTTTGAAGAAGTATCTAATACTTTGAAGATTTTTTGAACGAATGTGTTTCGTTGAATCCTGGCGAAATTGAAATTCGTTTCTTTGTTCATCCACAAATCTTTTAGTTTAGAGTATTCCGTAAAAAAGCTGTAAAAACTCCTTTAGTTTACTTAAATGATATTCTTATATATACCGTAAGAAATATAGGTTGCCAAATAGAACAAGGTCAACAATTTTTTTTATAGAGAAAGATCCAAACTGTTCAAATATACCATTTTCCAGCCAAGTTATACAACTTTTTAATGTTTTTCAAAAGAAAGAAGGTCATACGAAATGGGTACAGGGAGTGTCAGAAATTGTAATTATTGTGTGAAATATGTGAAATAACTTTAGGAAAAGTCGTTAGCAACCCCCTTCCTCCTGACGGAAATCCTTGCTATGCCCTCTACATATGACAGTCGATCAGTGACTTTTCTCCACCCCGTAAAACTTTTCACAGAGTTTCCCTTCGGTGAGATGATGCTGGTTTAGGGAAGGGTGAACAGAATACCACTTTCAATGCGATGGCCAAGTTGACAAGCGACGTCTATTGTGTCGTGTGCCAACGAGAGCTTTATTCAACGGCAAAAGTTGCTTCTATCAACTTTGGGCAATCATCACTACCCACAGCTCGGCATATGAAGCTCAAAGCAGCAATGAGTGAAGCCTGAGTTGTGAAGCTTATCGTTGGCATCGACTTTCCGGTCAGTGGATTCAATTAATTGGCACAGATCAGAGGCTTATCGTTTTCGGTTGTCGGAAGTATGTCGTGCTACTGATGACATGCATTAGATGTGGGTTGGCCGATTAGGCTCGTTTTGATTCAATTTGGCTTGAATAAGTTTCTTGTCGTTTAGCCTTTCTCGCACATCAAGGTGTACGGAAATGCTTCTTGTTCCTATAACGGATTTCCGACGGAGAATTCAGAGGATCAAATCACAAAGTCAATTGTCATTATTGTTTAGCTTTAGCCGTTGGCAGGTTCGTCTCTACACATATAGTCAATAGATGACTCAAAAGATAATTCTCTCCTGGCGTTACGTTATGTTGTTAACAAAACGTTAATAAAACCTTAAATTTGTTTTACCAAATTAGGATGATAGTGTTGTCTAATAATAAAGAACACCTAGCTATAAGAAAAGAATGTAATGTTTGGAAAGATACTATAAAGAAATTAAAAAAAAGTCTTGGAAGCTCGAAAGAAAAAAGTCATTACGTAGAGATTCCCAACCGGCGGGATTCAAACCCACGACTCTTAACATGGTCTTGCTATATTCATTGTGCGTTTACTGCAAAGACTTGTTACCGTTGTGATGTGATATTCTGTGCTATATTCAAGTTTGGTGGAAATCAAAGTGAAGTGCGAGAAACCCCCCTATGTATTGCACGGAGTCGAATCAGGTATGACAAGCATAATGGAAGCACCCTAGTAGCTCCCTAACCCATCCTTTCTCCCGAATATCTATGTAAATCAGGACCCAAAGATTTAACGTCAAGAGGTTAGTCCAGCGTTTCGGGACACACCCCGCGTGCCCCAAATAACCCTACTCGACATAGGAAGTAGCCCCAGCAACACACATGTTACAATTGTGTATTATCAACTGATATATGACCGAAAATAGTCATATTTAAGTTGATAATACTCAATTATAACATGTGTGTTGCTCGGGAGAAGTGGTACCTCATTGGAGTCACTGACCGTGTCGAGGCGAAGTGGGCTTAAGCTTTCAACAACGGGTAGAACCCTGTCTTGAGGCCCAACCTGAAAGCTCCATGGTCCACCCGGATAGACCACAGGAATCCTCGACCTCATCTATCCAACCTTACCCCACGTGGCTGGTCGACACAGACGATCGTCCCCAGCCTAAGCAGAGTGCAGCTGTGGCCAACACCAGTGTCGCTAGCCTGTCCATGCTAGCTCTCGATCCCCCGACACTTCTTCTTCTTTTTGGCGTTTCGTCCCCACTGGGACAGAGCCTGCTTCTCAGCTTAGTGTTCTTATGAGCACTTCCACAGTTATTCACTGAGAGCTTACTATGCCAATGACCATTTTTGCATGTGTATATCGTGTGGCAGGTACGAAGATACTCTATGCCCTGGGAAGTCGAGAAAATTTCCAACCCGAAAAGATCCTCGACCGGTGGGATTCGAACCCACGACCCTCAGCTTGGTCATGCTGAATAGCTGCGCGTTTACCGCTACGGCTATCTGGACCCCTACGATCCCCCGACACTCCAGATTAATTCGGGAGCCAAGTATCGGTCTTCAGCTCGGGGTGCAGCAGTGCGTAGCCGGCCGGCCCAACACTCATCACAATACACACACACGATCGTAAGTCTGAAAATAAATAGTATAAACCTTAGCAAACGTTTGTAGCCCGTTTAGTTGAAGGAAGGAACCCTTGATAGCCCCTTAAGCCGACCCTGGGAGCCCACTTTGGGCGGTTTCTATACAGACTGGCGGCCAAAAATATTTTTTTCCATCTCATGTCGTATTTATGAGTTTTGCGATACAAATTTGATGTTTTATTATCGAAAACAAGTTTTAGAGACTAACTTTTAAATAGGGCCTGTAGCAAAACAATAAATTTTGTTACTAATAATGCATATAAGCCATTTATGCGATTAACGTTGTGAAAGCCATCATAAATGTTACAATTTACATAGAAATGATGATATACATTATTTAGCGATATTCAGTTATTCTCTGAATTATATTTTAGATGTTTTTAATAGAAAATGGTAAAAAATATTGTAAAAATTCAAAAAGCCCTAAATTAAATCCTTCAGTTAACATCTCAAAGTACCCTTCAAAATAAATTTTAGCCTGGGACAACTTGGGACAAAAAAGTATGGGATGTGTAAATTTTTGATTTAAAATCCAATATACTTTTTTCAGTGCACTCCCCGCATTTTCCCGACCTAAAGTACGAATTTTTATTTTATTATAATTTTCTAAGATAGATTTTTGAATAAGCTTTCGGATAGTGTATAAAGATCTGTATAAGATATTACGATTATGCAGTATATTGTATTCAATGTATACCTTGTGTTTGCACTGAATTCTTAATTTTTTCTCAAAACTTCAACTTTGACATACTGTATCAATTAAAATATAAATGATCGTGTCCTGACATTCCAGGAATACCTTAATAGAAGCGTTAACTATGGAATAATGTACAAGAAAAACCTATCAGAACAAGTCATTTTTTCGATTATTGGCCACCTGATCGCCCATAGTGGAGCCCCAGGACCCGTGCTTTAGCTTGTCGGTGTCGGAGGCACAGAGGTGGTCCTCCGGACCGCATGTAACAGGCTAATTTGGCCAGAAGAAAATTACCATGCATGAAATTGAATAAATTCTCATTAAACGATGAAATGATCATTAAAGGCTATTTTCAGAATTAGACCGCAATCGCAAAATGTTTTTGCAACATAAAAAATGTGTACTTAAAACTAACACTGCCGAACACTTTTGTGTCTCAAGCACCAAATAACCGCTATTTACTTTATTTAGGGTTGATGAATTCATTGCCGTTTTCAAAAATATCATAGCACTTCTAGTTTATTGTTATCTAGATATTGCCTGTTGAAAATTTAGAATTTGGCAATTTTAGTTAACTTGCATGAAAGTTTACTAGCTGGTACGGCAATTTATTTGCTCAATTTGCCACAGAATACTTTATGTATTAATGATACATTTCAATAATGTGCGTAATATTTTCGTTGCTCAAGAGTTATTTTTTGATGATTTCGAAAAGATTTGTATTTTGTATGGAGACTGCAATCATGTTAAAGAAATCGATTACATTTTAATTTACTCGTACAATTATGAACAAATTGAACAAATGAAAGTTTTAATTCTATTTTGCATGCTTGGTACAGCATATCACTTAAAAGTTTGATAAATCATATTAACGCCAGTGCACCAGTATCCGCTCATGAAAAAAAACGAATTTAGTACTATACCATTTAATTCCACTAGAGTTTGTATCCTTTGACAGATACGCGTATTTCGACCTCAACTGTAAGGCCGTCTTCAGTGTCGTGTACTAGACTCGTGTACTAGAAGTCGAGTCTAGTACACGACACTGAAGACGGCCTCACAGTTGAGGTTGAAATACGCGTATCTGTCAAAGGATACAAACTCTAGTGGAATTAAATGGTATAGTACTAAATTCGGTGTTTTCATCTACTTATTATAAGAAGGTTAGCCTGAAAAATAAGGTATGACTCCCATTAAATCCAAAATGTCATAATTTTTCCACACAATGTTAATTATTAACGATTGTAAAATAAAGCTGTGAAGATTTTTTCCAACAAGTTCTTTTGGCATAAAGTTTTGCTTACCGTCGGACGGGGCTACTTTTGATTCCAGGGGCTACTTTGGACACTCACCTTTTGTATTTATTAGTAGCGTAAATATTAATCTGAGCTATTTTGTGTCTTCAGCACTTTTATTAATCAATATATGCTCTACCACTAGGCATGATTTTTTTCTTGGAACAACATCAACAATAACAGGATAAACAAGAAAACATTTCAAAAAAGCCCGAATAAATATTCACAAGGTATAAAACATTGGCTATACAAACATTGTTTGAGTTTTACCCATGTCTTGGAAACTTATTGGGAGCATCGCAAAACTATCGAATCGTCATGTTTCATGAAAATCTTGTGATTTGTTTTGCCTAAAATTGTTGTTTTATTAAAACAATTGATCAAAGGTCTTATTTTTGCGACTTTAATTTTATTATAATGTTTTGGTTTGTGTATTTTACAACTTAAAAAATAAATAAAATAAATGTTTGTAAAAGTGAACAGACATAAAACGCATATATTTCAATACGTACCAATGCCAAATTCACAACATAATCTCTAAAAAACAATTTTCCGTCATAATTCACATGAATTTGTAGTACAGAACAGTTGCATCCTTTAAATGCCTAAATTAAACTACTGTTAAGCCAGCTCTAAACTGCTTAGAAGCTAAAAGCATATTACAAAAGCAAACTTACTTCTTTACGATCATGCTAAACTTTACTTCATAGATTGCGTTTTTAATGAAAATTACTTACTGGTATTAAATTAGTTACCGGTATTAATGTGATCCTTCAACATATCGTTCATATAACAGTAAGAATAGAAAAAAAAGAGTTTTTGTACATAACTCATTTATCATCGCAGTACCTAGTAGTTACGTCGTTCGTTTATGTCAACTTGAAAATCGAGCATTCGTAACTGATAGTTCCATTTAAGAGGAAGTTGAAAATTTAAGTTTCTTACTGCAAACTGAGAATGGTGAATGGCATGTTTCGTTGAAATTTGTTATATATGTGTAATTGATTCTAGCTTTGCAATTTTCTACATTAAGTTTATCAATGAAAAACGTTCCATAACATCACAGTGGACGACAATTTATTGAATCAGTTTGAAAGTTATAAAAAGAAATCATTTCATTAGCAAATTGTGAAAATGTCCAAAGTAGCCCCTTTTTTGTCTTGAAGGACACGCTTTTTTCGCTATTCAAGCATTTTTGTTATTTCTTGATGCATTTGCCTCATATTTTGCACATTTGTTACGTACATATATAACTAAAATATAGGCAAAAATTATCAACATCTATCCATAATTCTAAGAGTTACAAATACTCAAAGTTAAAGAATGTGGAAATAATGTCAAAAGAAGCCCCGTTTGACGGTATGTGAAATTAGCATGCCTTATGGGGCTAGAGGGCACCGCAATTTTCTCATATAAAATCAAGTGAACTTTTGTTTGCTATAGCATTAAATCAATATTTCCTACTAATTAAAATCAAAATTAACCATCTAGGACATTAAAAAAGGTTTCTGAAAAGTTTTACTATTATTCCGACATCAAAATACAGTCATCCCTCCATGAGTCGATGTTCCATTACTCGATATCGACTCATGCAACCATACTAAAAACATAAAATCATGGTTACTATGATGGTCCCTTCAAACAGCTTTCCAAAGAATAGCTGTTCCATGACTCGATATTTCCATGAGTCGATGGTCCCTTTAATATCGACTCATGGAGGTTTGACTGTAAGATGGAATCTATTTCGTAAAATTACTGCTTCACTATAAAGTCAACTTTTATTTCTCGATTATTATCTGTACTTACTCTAGTATTTACCGTTGAGGCAGAGATAAATAATGTATAAGATTTGTTGCATTTTACTCTGGTGGACTTCTTGCTCCATACGAGTGATACTTTTTCTCCGTGCCTCGTCGAGAAACTCATAAGAAGGGACATTTTCACAAATGTCAAATCAACATGTATTTCTTACACTTTTCAAAACCATCGATAACATTGTTTAGAACAAGAGGTGAGCTTGCCCCTACACTGGAATCATCGTCAATATTTGTGCCAATCAGCCATGATTTTAACCGATATATCTTAAGGTGTCCTTTTTGCCTCCAGCCCCTTTACACAGTACATTGCTTTAAAAAGGAATTCTGGGTTCTGGGTGTAACAAACTGAATGATTAATGAATATAATAATTATGAATATCATATTCATATCATATTATGATATTCATGATACATATTATGAAATATGTCATGAATATCAGTTTGTATTTAAAGCCCTAGCATCAACTTTGGAAAAGTTCTAAAAATTTAAAAAAGCAAATTTGGAAAAGTTAGGAAAAAAATAACGCAGAATTCTGTTACGATGCCTCAAGAGCAAGGATGGAAAAAAATCGGCTCTAGTGACTAACAACATAGTATTTGAACGGTCTAAGAGGCCCGTTGTTATTGCAAAAGCATGATTACAACATCTCAATACGCGCGCTTTGTTCAGATACCGTTTTGACTCATATTCCGAACACTTAAGGCCAACAGTGGCTTCAAATGCATCTGATTGATATAAATTGGCTGATATTTGTGTAAATTTAAGTTTCTACACAAAGTCTAACTGTTAGCTGTTGGGTGTACCAATAATAATGTTGATTTAATTAGTTTTAGTATTCTTTTTACGTAAAAGTGTGCAACAACATTTTGATTCAAATGCCGAATACTGTGTTTATACTGTCTCATATTCCGAACACCTTGGTTCAAATTCCGAACAGCACAAATCGTATTCAAATGAATAATTTTGTAAAAAAATTTATGTGAGCTTGTTCTATTGGTCACAAATTAGAGAACCATCCCTACTCCCGCGATATAAATTATATTGAAGACGTTAAAATTGAATTGCAATTGACTGCCATTTCCTTGTTATTTGGTGACATATTTCACTGAAACATTTCAACCAAATCGCCATACAAAATCCGAGTGTTCGGAATATTAGTCTGTTCGGAATTTGAGATAAAACGGTATATTTCGCGATATTTATCTGTTTTTAATTCCATTTAATTTGTATAGAAGCCGGAAAAACAAGCCAATTTTCTACGAATTAAATTTTATATTAGATGGAAAAATCATTTAAAAAACCATTGAAAAGCTTGAAAAACTATAGCATTTTTTGAGTATACTTAACTCAAAACTGACAAAAGGTCACTTACATCCTTTGCTTTTGAGCCCCTCATTTGTGTATATGTATTTAAAATGAGCAAATAAGTTATTGTTGGCGTCAGCACACAATTGAGCAACGCTTAATTATTTATATGACTTTTTGAACAGAGGAAAAGATTAACATATGACAAATCGACTAATGTAGCAGCGATCTATCCTCGAGAAAAAAATATCATGTTTTTATAGAAAACTATTTGGCTATTAAGTCTATTAAGAGTGAGCATCGTACCTTCATGCTGTGCGTACACGAATTCTCTCTGCTCTTGGAAGTTTTTTACCTACCTACCTAAAGCATTAAAATAGTACTTTTGAGTGCTACTAAAACAGTACTTTTCAGTACTATTTTTTGTAATCTTCTGTTTGATTGCTGTGTTTGATCCTTTGACCTTGACGCTTGCTCCTGCGGGGGCCGGCGATGGAGGTAGGATCAAACATGTCGCGCGTCGATCGAGTAAAGTGAAAAAGTGCCGCTTTCGATTAGGGTTTCGTTCTACATCGTCGTAAGCGCTACTATTCGTCGTATCAAACATAAAATGTTCCACTACGGCGGATATTCCAACTTACCTGCAACATAGATTCATTTTTCAAGTGTAATTTTGTGAAAGCTTTTATGGTTTGTACACTTGTACACCAAAAATGCAAAAAAAACTATTGTATTTCGGTAGTTCAATTATCCACTTTTCACTTTTTCACCGAAATCGCATGGACGAACACGAATTTGAGAGAAATGCTTAACGATCGACTGAGCCACACCACTTTCCAACACAAGTTTCTTCCCGCCCCGTGGGTGACTTACTTCGCCGGGCACATATTTTCACTATGGAAAACCTTCGTACTTCTTCATTGAAGGATTTCATTCCAATCACACGCCGTAAAACCTCAATAAATCACCAAATTTTACGAATTTTCCTCAACTGCCGCGTATAATTGAGAATGTAAACAAAGTTCAATCCGTCGTACTGAGAAAAAAAAGCTTGTGCGCATCAATGTGTGTGCGACGCTCGACGTAAAAATACGGTTCCTTTGATTGTGTTGTTTTCGCTGTACTGTGAGCAAATGCCATAATTGTACGGTCAAAAGGAATTGTGTTCATATGTTTGGGCTGAATTTTGATGACGAACAATTAATTTTAAACGAAATTAGTATATTCCACCATGCTGAAGGAATGGAGGAAGATGCCCGTAGATCTAAATATTCTAGTAAAACAATTTATTACAGCGTTGATATGTTGTGTTTTAACCACTCAATACAGCACAGTGAGCCGTAAGTTGTGAGACGAACCTGGACAATGATTGCGACGGAGTTGAAAACGATACGACGGATTGAGAATACGGTAAGATGAATTTTCTTTGCATTATTTCCAAAAAGAGATCAAGATTTATCAAAATGTTATTGTACAAGACTGAAGCCGTTTTGAGAAAGAATTGTTTGGCATCGGTTTGTATCAGCATCTTTCACGCTAGGTTTGTATCAGCACATCACCCTAGTTCTTTATGATCTTCCGACATTGACGCTTGCTCCTGGGCAGTGCTTCAAGAAAGCCCGAGTAGTCGTCAGTTGTTTTCCCTCACGGGTCGCGCGCCTATTTTCTCTGAGTGTCTTATATAGCCGAGCAAACTACTGAAGCTGAAAGAGGATTGTTGCTGCTCAATGATGACGGATCAATTGGTGAGCTCGTTTCATGCTACTGTTCCTAATCTATAAAATATGTATGACTGTACAATCGTTACAACGGTGAGATGTAAATATGATGTTTCAAAAAAATATGAATGGTTCGTCACTGTGAGTGTCGACATAAACTCTGATTCATAAATTATTTATGTCTAAATTTTTTTATTCAATACACCTTCTTCTTTTAACCTTTATATTGTAATTAAAAATAAAACTTTGAATGGTTCGGCACTTCAAGTGTAGACTTCCGAAAGGTTCACTTTATTCAACAAACTTTGAAAGGTTCGTCACCTCAAGTGTCGGCATAATTTTTCTCTACATAGATATTGTTCATATCAAATGAAAATATTATATATACATATAAGCATGTTTATATCTCACAAATAATTATTTATCATGGTCTAATCGCTTATCAAAGTGAATCCTATGACCCAACGATCCTCCCCATTAACAAACATCCCTCCCAGTAACCTTTGTGGAGATGCAGAGGCAAACACGGTCTTCAAATAGCAAAGGTTACACACTAACATTCCCACCTGACTGCAAGGACGTGGCCGGCGCCGTTATTGACCATGTATAACTAGAGGCACTGAATTATGCACACTGAAGAAGATTATGGCCAATCCCAGCCGAATTTCTAGTTGATTCTTTGTGCATTTTCACTGACTTCGGTCAATCACGGAATAGCAACCATTGATATGTGTAGTCAGTCTAAGCTAAGCTAAGCTAAGCTAAAACTATTTGGCTATTAAGTCTATTAAATATATTAAATATATAACTATTAAGTCTC
Source organism: Aedes aegypti (assembly GCF_002204515.2). Taxonomy (NCBI): domain Eukaryota; kingdom Metazoa; phylum Arthropoda; class Insecta; order Diptera; family Culicidae; genus Aedes; species Aedes aegypti. Next base: position 67,123,869 of record NC_035108.1, on the reverse strand, counting down.
CCATAAAGAATGATAGTATTATTTTAACTCTGTTTTCCATATTCTTCCGGTGTATTTCTTGAACTATTTGTATGCACGAACACGTTGGAGCCCTTGATAAACAAAACTCAGAAAGAAAAATTCAAATCCGTCGATCATTTCTCAAGCCTATTCGTGACAAATAATTACCATTACAAATTTTATTTATTAAGATACACGTTTTATTCCATAGTCCAATCTACGGATACATTTAAAACTGTTGGTACCGGGCCCCCAACTTCCCCAATGACTAATAAATAAATTCAGAGGTTCCGGGACGGACCCTGCGGATTAGGCAACAACCAGAAGTGCGATACAACTTCATGAATAAGTTACATGGGTCTCCCCAGGACCCATGCTTGAGTCGCATGCTTTATAATTTGTATGTAAGAGACATTGATAATTGTCTCGTGGAAAATTTCTCGCTAAGACAGCTTGCAGATGATGCCGTTGTTTGTTTTAAAAGGACCAGGGGCGGATGATCTGCAAACACCGTTGCAAGACAATTATGCTGGGTATCGAATTCTCTCCAGAGAAAACTGAGTTAGTTGTATTTTCGAAGAAGCGTGACCCAGTACAGATCAACCTTCAACTCACAGGTATAGAACTCACTCAAAGCCTTTCGTACATGTCCCTAGGGATCTGGTTCGACTCCTAATGCACCTGGGAAAGCACATCAATTATCTGCATCAGAAGTGCCAGCAACTTAAATCAACTTTATGCATACTCTCACAGGAACATGGTGGGGAGGAAGATCTGATAAGTTTATATCGTACAACAATACTCTAGGTCCTCGAATACGGCAACGTTTATCTCAAATCATCCGCAAAAACTCACATCTTGAAGCTGCAGCGTATTCAGTATCGTTGTGATCAAATCGCTTTTCGATGAATGAACTCGACTCATACAATGAGTTTAGAGGTATTAGCAGGAGTTCTTCATTTATCAGATCGTTTTACTGGATCGAGGCTCCGGTTTCTCATTCGCTGTAAAATGTTAAACCAATTGGTAATTGAAAACTTTGAAAAGCTAATTGTACGAAATCCTCAAACAAAATTCACTACTCTGTACTTCTGAAACATGACTCTGGAGATTAACCCTTTTTAAAATCAATCCCACGGTTGTTTTCCCAGTTTTCTTCCATTCAACTGTAACCTTAGATCTGACCATGAAGCAAGTCAGCAGCGGCAGACGTTTTACACATACAGGTAAAAAAAATACTACTGTTTTTGGTGTATTGAATGAATTTCATAGTGCAACCAGTAAACTTCAGAATTTTTGTTCCGTATATGTCGCTAAATAAGCGGCGATACACTAATCATTAGAGCAATTTGCCTCTCTTCCCTCTGATGAATACTTCATTTTCACGGATAGTCTCAGCTCCATAGAGGCCAGTGCTGGGAATGGTAATAGTAGTAGGCTTGAATTTCGCGAAAATCACGTGGCTTTCCTTGTACAGTAGTTCAAAAACGTGAATCTCATCAAGTAGCCTATGTTGGGTGCATGAATTTTCTAAATCGTTAGTGTCATTGAAGGCTCTAAATGCGGGAAATGCAGCGGGAAATAGAACATTTTTCTACAGTAATTTTGGGTTGCCCTTAGCAACGGGTGTTTTGCGATTTTCAAGGCTCTTTGCAATAGAAATATTAGTAGTAGAACGCTAGTAGCGCTGTTGTCACAAAACTGATTTTAATTATTCTTACCTTTAATTATGGTTTTTCATTGTTTGTTCAATGCCATGTCGTTGTTTATGTTTTTATAATTAATTTGCACTTTGATGCCCGGTACTCAGGCTGTCAGTTCGTGGCAAACTAGATGTTGGTAACACGAACAGCAGCGACATTAGCATTCTTAGGTTAATGCTTCTACTCTCTTTGCCTACAGCAGCGGTAGGCGTGAGTTTCACTAGCTTCGCTGACTGCGATTGGCTTTGTTTGGCTACTGTAGAATGAATTTCAGATTTTTTCCCAACCCTGATAGAGGCTATTCGTTCAATGAGGCCGGTAAAGCACTCGTTTTATTTCTTACGGGAAATACAATCCATTTTGAGTGCGATCGAATCACAACATCATCTTGGTTTGGGTCCCTTCTCATTACTCGATTCTGAGCAATGAGAAAGCGAACTCAAATGCCAAAGTGGGAGCTATGGAAGGTGATATTTACGAACGGCGTTTTACCTTCAATGAATTTTTACAATTTCTCGCCAGCAAGCCATGATCAGAAGGCAACAAAAATGAAATGAAGCGGATCTGGACAGGTGCATGGCATATATAATCAACAAGGCAGTCTCTTTACTAGTATAAACATCAAATTTGATTGTGAACATGTAGCGTCATTCTTATCGTAGCATATACCATCCGGATCACTAAATCATTTTTTTCACAAATTTGTTCGAAATGGATAGGAATGAAGTCGCCAAGTAGCTGTCAGATTTTGAAATATATCACTTTCTTAATATTGTACACCGCAGTCAGGTGGTTACATTATATTCTCATACAGGTATCAAATAAACCGTGGTTCAAGGGTTTGGTCATGAGACGAGATTTTATCAAGGTAATGTGTCGTCTGATGTCCACTCCTTGTGCTCACACTTTTATCGAATAAGCCTCGCAGACAGCAATCGATATGGTTGCGGCACAGGTTCCCAAGACATTATGTTGCTAAGTATTGGGGGCCTTCCTTAGCCGAGTGGTTAGAGTTCGCGGCTGCCAAGTAAAGCCATGCTGAAGGTGTCTGGGTTCGATTCCCGGTCGGTTCAGGATCTTTTCGTAATGGAAATTTCCTTGTCTTCCCTGGGCATAGAGTAAAAACGTACCTGCCACACGTTAAACGAATGCGAAAATGGCAACCCTCTGATTTCGTTTTTAATAATTGAATCGACGGATTCGACTGAATAATTGAATAAAATCATAAATGCAATGTTCAAAATAGCCACTATGGCTGAAGCAGTCTAAGTTGGTGTGAAATTTACTAATAAAATTGTTATTGGATTACGTTTCTCTAATGTAGCTAAAAAAAATTCAAATATTTTGAATTGGAATGTTCATTTTTTTTAAATGGTAAATAGACTTGTTTAATTTTCTATCAGCTGCTAACAGACAAATAGCAGTTATAACTGAAATTTATTTGAAACCTGAATCCAAACTCAAAAGAGATCCAAACTTTTTTGTTTATCGTAATGGTGGACTGGATCGAGCATGTGGTGTAGTTGCTATCATCATTCATAGCCGTTGTTCCCTGTTTAGTATTTTTTTTCTTTTCAGCTGTAGTAGTTTTATTTCTGGAAACATTGATTATTCCACTAAGGTTGAGCTCTCGCCCCACCTCACTCTACGTTTTGTTGCGCCAATAACATGTTGCAGCTGAAAAATAATCTAATGGCTGTTTTATGAAGCAGTGTATGCCCTTCGACGAACGCCTTCCCTGTATGGAAGATCTTTACCTCCATCCACGATCCTGAGATACTGCAAAAGCCAAACAACAGCCACCGTATACTTTGCATTTGCTGACGACGCAATGAACCGCTTTCTATCATGCTGCACCATACCCATAGCACAGACAACCAGACGTCACACTCTCATCATTGTTCATCGACCACTTTTTTAACGATCGATTCAAAACTATTGTAGGTGGCCAATGCACCACCCGCAGCGCTCGCATCGTTTTTGTTCGCGTTTGACGTTTACACACTATCGCCATCTGTTGGCCTGTCGGCCAAATACACCGATTTTAGCATTGGGCGTACATGCCCTCATGACTATGATTTGGATCGAGATTTGTTCTAAGTGGTACGTCTGTTTGTCTGTGCCCACAGGTTAGTAGTCACAATGTCAAAGGGCACTTAGTAGTTTGCAGAAGGAAAAGTGAGTCAAGAAGTTATCATCAGCCGACGGATGGACTTTAAAGCCGGAAGCACCGGAAACATGGCACTCGTATTGAATAAATGATGTCATCTGCCGGATGCGCTGGTGCAACAATGGCATGGCATGATCCTGGATGCAAACATGTCGACCCCCAGCCTGGCTGATTTCTCATCTCTCGGAGTCATCGTTACTGCGTTGGGAGTAGCAGCAGATGATTGAATGTGGTAATGCACAGTGCAGCAAAGATCGGGGCAGTTTGTGTATGTGTGTGTGCATGTACGAACTCGTCTATCCTAGGAAAAAGCCGGAAGTGTACAAATGCTGGTACCGTTGTTGATTCCACCGGATGCTTGGAGGAATGGCATGTTTTTCAGAAGTCGGTTGCAACTTTGTTTTGTTGAAAATGTGCCCAGGAAGCAACAGAAAGTCTCTATGAAAATCAACAATAAATTTCATTCAAATGCTGATATGATTTTTGACTATCACTTTTTTGTTTCTTTTTCTATTTTTTAGCATTGCGTCTCCATTTTACATCAAAATTTTGTGTACCGTAAAAAGGGGTAGCTTTGATTGTTTTTTTTTTCACGGAAGTTCAGATGTTTTCAGTATTTTGTCTTTCAGTGGTCTTATTCAGTAACAAAATGGATCCGTTTTTGACAACATTGAATTTTGTAAATTTTAGAAATTATCAATCTTTTCTTGTGCTAGTCATTTTAACAGCAGGTCAGCTACATGCCGACTGTATCACAGCACAAACGCTGACACAAAAGCGACAACATATCTACGACTCACGGAGAGTTCAGCTCATGTTGCCTTATCCCCTGATCTGAGATTTATACAATGCGAAAGTAGATCTATAGTACTAAATGTGAAAAGTAGGACAGTGTTTACAGTATGCATTCAACTTCGATTAAGAATACTTGAATTTCACATGGTCGTTGAATGGGATAGTTGAAATTTACGTAACTTTTTAGCTTTCAAGCAAGTGGATGAAAATACACTAGAATGTATGTTTTTAAGCGTTTAAATACGTCGTTAAACAGCTCCACTATGATAAATGCTATCAAAATGCAAACTACACTTTATACTCAATACAATAAATATGATTGTGTGTTGCAGCTGTTTGTCTGTGGTATGAATGCTGTGTTGTTGTTTAGTTGAAATTTTGTATGACGTTTAATTTTTGAAAAAAAACGATACAACATTCTATAACAGTGGTATTCAGACTGCAGCATACTACGAGCCATACAGAGATTTTTGATCAAAGATACATCCCGCCTCAAAATGATTCTTACGGGATCCTGATGATCCCTTAAGGAGTGTATTGAAAAGAAAACGCAAGCATTTAAAACAGTCTAAAAATATTGGGTTTAACCCACAAACAATTTCTTGAACAGATATACTTTACAATGTATTTAAAAATTATGAGGCGGGGGTATTGTTTCAAAAAAGTGATAACTTGTTTGATAATTTTTCAAATTACTAACAGATGACGATGAAAATCTTTCACACCTCTGATAAAAAAGATATGTTAAAAAATGTTTTAAATTTGAAGAAAATAGTTATTTATACAACAAGATGCAAAATGATATTTTTTAGCACGGTACGACTCGTGGAATGGAATACGCATTAGACTGATGTAAATTTTGAAGTTTTTGCTCCCCTATGCTTAAACGGTGTCAATAATAATGGAAATCATTCTCCCAAAGTTGGAAGTGATTTGGAAAAAAAATTGGTTGTGCACAGGCCATTTGAAGTTTCTATGGAAAAGATAAACCTTTTAGGTTAGGTCCTCTAACTGCTCGTAATAATAATTTATGGAAAAGTGAACAAATTCTACTCATGTGAAATCTTCCCAGCTACAACTTTGCCGAAGACCACATTTTGATGGGACGTAGGATAATTTGTTATTAGTCATAACCTGAGAGAGACTCGCGAAGAGGAAAAATATCAACGTCATATGCAGCCCAGATTCCCCTCTCACGAAACGTCAAATGCAGCCCACCGTTTTTATGGCTGAAAAAGTTAAAAGTATTGTGTTCAAAGTAAACTGTTATCAAAAACCTCAGTCGGCGGAGCAGTTTTTTCCAAAGTTGCTGATAAATCTAAGCAGAAGATTAATTATTTCTAATGTCTGCTACGTTTGCTGGCATGAAATTTCACTCAAATGGCTATTTATGATTCGATGTGATGCAAACTTAATCATTTTTTGCTGAGAGGTTCATGTGAGGATTTGAACGGATTTGAACAGCATGCGCATAATTGGTATGCGCATGCGCATAATTGGTATGCACAAAGTGGAATAAGAAAAAAAACTCATCAATCACAGAAAAAGAAGACCGTCTTCGCGAGTCTCGTCTCAGGTCATAACAAAGTCTAAATAATGCTGAGATGATCATTCAATTACTTTCAGAGCAACACTGCGTTTTTGCTGCAGAACATAGAAGCCTGGATTACTTTGATCTATTCTACTCACCAGGAGCACCACTGTTGCCTGCCGATCAGTTGGTTGAGCATGCAAAATGCAAACCCAGTTTATGATTAAGAACAGCAATTTATCTTTATGTTCTATCTAAATGTGATCTTGAGCAAAGTTGTAGCTTAAAGGATTTCACATGAGCAGAGGTTATTCACTTTTCCATAAAATATTATGACGAAGGGATAGAGGTCTGGACACAAAAAGTTGGCGTTTTTCATAGTAATCTCCATATAAACTTCAAATGGCTTGTGCACAGTCAAATTTCTTCAGAATCGTTTCAAACTTTGGGAGGATGCTATTTATCATAATATAAATCGTTTAAGCATAGGAGAGCCAACATTTCAAAATTTGCATCACTCTAATAAGCATAGATGACTGTACAATTCGTAGTTGCTACTCCGTGATTGACTAGAGCAATCGAAGTTGCACAGAGATCTAAGGTAGCGTCCATTTATTACGTAACGCTAAAATTGAAAATTTTTGACCTCCGTAACGCTTTCTGTATGAAAATTTTTTAATTTTTGTATGAGCCGTAACGCTTGAGCCTATCCCCCTCCCCCTAAAGCGTTACTTAATTTGTGGATGCCGCCTAATGAATGGGGCTTGGGGTTAGCTCACCATTCTCAATGTGCACAAATCGAGAGCTCAAATTTTATAAGTCAATAACGCCGCCGGCCACGTCTTTCCGGTCATCGGGGAAGGGAAGTAATGTTAGTTCGACAACCGTTGTTACTAGAGACCGAGATCACCTCTGCATCTCCACAGTTATCATGGAAAGGACACTGCACAGTTCGAACGAAACGTGTAAATTTCTGAGATATAATGCACATAATTGGAGCGTGATAAATCATGGAAATTTACATGATATGTCATGTAAATTTCAATTATATGTAATGTAATCCAGCAGGATTCTGTGAGATTACGTGACATATAACACATATTTACATGATTTCAGACTTAAATTTACATGACGTTATGTTTACATCGCATAAATGAAGTTTACATGACGTGTAATCTTCATTATTTTTAACAGTGTGGGTTAGTGGGATAAGGTAAAGATCTGGGAGTCACCAATGTTTGGTGATGCAATCCATGATATAATCACGCCTAACCGGATTCACGAAATAATTCAATATGTACGCCGAACATTGTCACTCGCCCACACCCACTCCGTTTATTAAATAATGTGCAATAATATGGAAATAATGGATAAATACGACGAGTGCTGAAAAAACAGAGTTTTGCAACTAGTTGCATACAACATTCTTTTGCAAGTACGAAAACCACCGTTACAGTAGGATTATACCTAATAGCATAAATGTACTTCAGGAGAATCAGCATGGGCGGACATCCATGCGTTATGACAACTCATTCTAGTTCAATCAAGTAGGTTGTGATACAGTTGAACGGCTGTCAAATAATTACTAATTACTAAATAATTACTAAATAGGCTCAAAATTAAAAAGATACGTCAATTTTTTAAAGATTTCCAATCTTTTCTACTTTTTTAAAAAGGCATGCATATTTCAAGGATGTGTTATTCTACGTAAACATTACTCTACATAGCTTTCTTTTCTACTAATATACCATCTTGATTGGACCATGATTTCTCAATGTTTCGACTTTGTCCGGTATTGGGTGCTGTCCGGCACTGGGGGATCTCACCCTAAATAGTAAACGACATTCCCATGACGAGCCAATTCCCATTCAGAATCCCTCTGTCGGTTTTGGTAGGAAAAGTAAGCAGTTGACGTTGATTCTATCGATAAAAATTAAGCTGATATGCAAAATGGTTTTTGTTGATGCTAATATATCCTGTCACAACTCTCACGGCAGAGTGTAAAAAATATATTGAAAAATACATTAACAAGCATTTGAGAGCAAATACAAAAATCAAATAAAGTCGATTTAAACGATCTCGTTTTTTTGATTTTTTTTTCTTTCTACGCGTTAATGGCAATATCGAACAATTGAAATTAATAAAAAAAATGTTTTTATTGGTGAAGTTTTTTTGCATAAGGACTGTTCATTTTATAAAGTGGACGCCTTGTGCACGCCGTATCTCTTTAATTTATCAATGAAATTTCAATCGGTTTTCTGTACATCGTTCGACTCGTATTGTACAATGTTGTGACTATAAAAATTCTCCAAAATAATTAAATTCCACACGAATATGGAACAACGATTAGAACGGTCGATTTTTGGAGGTTATCAAAAACAATGATTGTTAGAAATTGGCTGGAAAATTCGGCAATTTAAATTTTTTATTTAAAAAAAAAGCTTTTTCTTCGAAAGCATCATCAATCAGAAGCCTGGTGGAAAATATCAAGTTATTTTTGGAGCAACAATTTTACAGATATTATAAAATAATTTTTGCCCGATATTTTTTAGAGAATAATATTTTAAATTTGAAGGGACTGATATGAGTAGAATTTTTTGGCTTAAAGAACGTCCTGACGGAAGTGCTAATATAGTATTATTATAAAAATAACTTACGCTTTCATAGAGTTACTTATTTAGTCCCCACGTCACTTTTAAAGCACAACAGAAACAGAATTGCTTTATTCTTAGAAGATCTTTCGAAGTACATTGACATTCATCAAAATTGGCAACATAACAATATAAAATCAATTTTATTTTGCACATATTTTTTTCATAATATGTAATTCTGGGATTACCAATTGAAATATTCGGAGAGAGCCGTTTACAATTTGCTATAGATCAAGAAATATGCGTACATGGTTTTAAAAGTATGAGACTTTTAAGTAAAACTACCATATAGGCTTAGCTCTCGGTTATACATATATAGTTTCTTTAGTAATCCGAACTAGTTTTGAACACGCTTTTTACTTTTCTTTTTTGCTGGGAGAGAAAGGAGGGTGTATCAGCATATTTGGCCATAAATGGATAAATCACTAAAGTTACCTAATGCCAGAGAATGGTGGAATATAATTGATTTTATTAAAGCTATACCTTTAGTAGTATAGTAAGAGATACAAACATACAATTTGTTCATGAAAATTAGGATTTTTGCTTTGTGAAAAATTAAGTTAAACTTTGACGAACAGCTTTTCTTAGGAGTTTTTGAGAAAACTATTTAGCTCTCCATCCAAAAGATTTTTCTAAGATCTTACATTTTCATAGCATTGTTTAATAATAGTTGAACGATTCACAGAAAATCGATTACGATTTTATCAATAAATAAAAAAGATATAGCATAAAAAAAGTGTCCACTTCATAAAATGAACAGTCTTTAGAGCTATGGAGAATCATGGACGCTTTCCCAGGAAGCTCACAAGACTGATTGGAGCGAGGATTCCTAGTACCGACCTCTTTTGGCGAGTACCGGTTCTACGGTACTGTCACTCTCAGTACCGGTAGTATCGGTTAAATACCGGTACTGGAAGATTTTTCTGCAATAAATATAAAGCAAACACTACTTTACCAAAAATTGCGACTTTTTCGAATTCATCAGTAAACACAAGTTTGCTGAAACTTATGCTTCATTTTTATGAATTATAACACTTACAAAATAATAGCAACAGTCCTTATTTATGAAGTAACGTAAGCATAAATGGTACTCTATATAATTTCCGCTGTACATGACAGAGATTCAAAAGTTGATTGTATACAAGTGACTTTCTAAATCTGACCTTATTCTAATAATTAAACTTTCCTATAAGCGGTTTCTTCACCACCGCTTAATCCTTAAACCTGGTTTAATCGTATGGCTAAACATGGTTTACGGCTTAAGCGAAGGTGAAGAAATCGGCCCTTAGTGCAATAATTATTTATTTTAAAATCCGTTTTACGTGCTGTGTGAAGTAAACATATTTTCCGAGAGAATTAGCTTTTCATCCTATTTTGTTTGATTTAAATTTTGTTCAATACAAATCATCGAATCTTTGCAGGACACTTGAAAAATGTAATTTTGTGCATGATATTTGCTTTATAAACCTTGTTGTATTTATATTAGGACTGCATATTATTCAATATTTTTTAGTTGCTTCAATACTTGATGATATGATGAAGATTTGCGTGAAAAAAGCTTTTAAAATGATAAATTATGCTCTGAGATATACCGCTTTGAATGTTTGCAATTACTTTTACATACAGTCCTTACTGGATCTTTGAGTTTCCTATCTGGATCCGAGAGAATTCTTACAGGATCCTATGTTTTTTAAATGAGCTTCTTATACTTTTCAGTGGATGGTGAGGTTACTGAGTGGAATCTGGAGAGATTTCTAGTGGACATTGGGGTTTCTTGTGGGATCCTGAGAACGTATCATTAGTTATTTGGGAAGTTGTTGAGAAATCTAGTGATAGACTTATGAACATCTTGTATTTCTAGGGCGTCCTGTGAATCCCTAGCGCAATACTGTAAATTTCTTGTTATTTTCAGTATTTTTGGCAAAGTTTTGAGAATTCCGAATACGATCCCAGTGGAATTAGGAGATTATTAGTGATATCCAGGGAGTTCCTTTTCGACTTTTGAGAAAATCTCAGTGAAATCCTAAGAGCCTAAACGATATTCTCAAAATTTCCCAACAAGTTCTTGAGCAGTCAATTACTAATCCTAAGTAAATAATCCCAAGAGGGTCCCTGCGGATTTTTAATCTGTTTGAATAATACTCCGTTAAGCCCGAAAAGGCCCACACTACAGGAAGTTGTTAAGACTATAGCCTAAAACTGTTTCTAAACTTCTTAGATTTGTATCGTATGAATACATCTACCCTTGAAGTATACTATAAAACATTCATAAGAGCTATTGTAGTGTTATTGAGCTCAACTAGCGGTATCAAGTCTTTAACGATATCCTTAAACACAGAATAAAACCAATGTTAAGAGCTTATTATTGAACAAATATTAACCAATACTTAAGTTGTTTATAAACCATAACCTTTTTTTAATATTGAAATCATCATGATGTCTTCCGATTTATAATATTTAATTAAAATAATCATTTCATGCGTGGCAGAAAATTTCCTTACGATCGCGTGAAATGCCTGCCAATAAAAATCTACTGGTGGAATGACATAAGATTCTTTCGATTTACAGCAACGCGCCACAATTACGACATTATAATTGGCTATCTAATATTTTATTCCATTCCATTTGCAGAATGATTTCATGCTCATCTCAATCATAAATTGAATTTTTTCACGCATATTTTAATTATCAATGCGAAACGGTGACAATAAAAATAGATTCCATCAAGTTAAATCTTGCTGGTCATATCTGGGATGGTTTAAGATCAATAGGCAATTATTCCGAACAATATAATCATTCACAAACGCTTTTGATTTTAAGAACTCGTGCGCTAAATCCTTCACTGGCTAAAATATTCCTAAAGCAGAATATTTGTTCTGCATTTATACAAATAGGTTTTTTGGGAGCCTTGACTTAAACTTGATGAGCTCTGGAAAGCTAGTGCTGTCAAAAACGTAAACAAATCGGAAGATTTAATTTTGTGATACAATTCGTTTTATTAAATTCATGCCGTTATGTACCTACCTTTTTAAATTGGAAAAAAAATGTTATAAGTATTAAAGCCCGTCGTGCTTGATCGGTTGTACTGATGCAGAAAACGGTAAGTGATAAGTGCCTGAAAATGAAAGCTTGTTTCGTGTAGCTCAGCTGTTGCGTGCAGCATAGTTGTCCCACTAGAAAGGGATAGTTCAGGCAAACATGGGAAAAATATGATTTGTACTGTAGTCTGATAATTCTACGAGAGGAATATTTGCCATTTCTATGTTTGTGTTCTGATTAACTCATAATTCACTACATGTTCATCATTATGAACATAATGATATTGATAACCACAAGCTGACTGCATTCCAATAATATGCATCGAATCGTTGAGATTTAAGAAGGCTTTGCAGTCTTAGATGTTTTACCTATGCCTTTTTAAGACAAGCAAGGTGAAATTTAAAGTACCGTAATCCGGGGTAACATTGATCATTTATTTTAGTTTTTCTTAAATTTTTCATTTCACAATACAAATGTTACAAGTTTAATATTTTTAAAATAAGTACTGGCACCTACTGCTCCTAGCTATGTACTTTATTTTGTTTTTTGAAAGATTTAATTATGTTTAAATAAATGTTTTAAGTGATTTTTTGATTCAGCTGATATGGGATAACATTGATCACCCAAGTAAACAACGTTCGCTAATATTATAAATGTCTTTACTTACTAAAATCAGGGCCCCTGAAGCCGAATATGAAGACCAAACTCTTACAAGTCATTTACTTTTTGAGTTATTTCAAAAATAAAAACACCTTGAACCGCGTAATACGCCTAAAAGTAGGCAATTTCCTCAGGAAATTCTACATTCGTAATAGTAATTAGTTAATGTTGCCTAATTGAATAAACTTATGAAAGATTTGACAACGGAATCGTTTTCGGCGATGCCATTTTTAGTAACACCCGCATTTTCCTTGATCACATCGTCTGCAGAACTCATGTGAGACATGAATTTTCGGTAGTGTCAGTGAAAATGATAGAAATCATTGTTTCAAAAAGTTGACAATTTTGCGCATGAACTAAAAGCAATTTTGGCAAAAACCTTAATCATCATTAGTTTATGAATATACGAAAGAGAGGCACCATTCATGGTTCGAAAATGTTTCATCAATAAATCTTTATTTGAACGTTTAACAAGATGAGTCATCCCGATCAATGTTACCCCGGATTACGATATAGGTTTTAATAGACACTACACAGCTTCTTCAAAATACAACCTATAATCAAAAATTGTGACCAGCAAATAAGTTTTAACGGGAGCTCTTATAGATATCTACAAAGCACTTTAAAGTGGGTTTTACCGAAAAGAGTGTTTAGCGCTTTGCAATGCTTTTTTAAATCTGTTACGAATGAATACATCTCTAATAAAACCTCCAGAAACAACATCTAAGATCAAAAAGCACTGAAATTGTTACTTGGGAAGCCTGATGTCTTTAGAGAGATTCAATAGAAACGTAAAAAAATGTCATTTTAAGATATTCTTGGTTTAAGACTCATTATGCCAAACGACTATTATGCCAAACGACTTTATACCAATCGGCTTTTGCATAAAGCCGATTGGCATAAAGTCGTTTGGCATAGTAAGTAACAATTTCAGTGCTTTTTGATCTTAGATGTTGTTTATGGAGGTTTTATTAGAGATGTATTCATTCCTAACAGAGCACCAGAGTGTATTTTGAATACCCCAAAATCATTTTTTTTTATAGAATTTATACCATTGCTCTTATCTAATTTTCGCTTTTATGAATTTAGAACAATTCTACCAAACCTCAAAAAGTAACGATTTTCTTAAAATGAACCATTTTCAAACAAAGCAAATTTCCATGAAACGACTGACCTTTGCTCAACTCAAGTAGGACCTTGTGCTGGTTTGTTAATTATACCTTGTAAAAGTTAAACACCACGCCGTTTTCCGCAGCACCGGTTCAGAAAGCCAAATATGCACTCATTCTAGACTTGCTCTCGTTGGGAACCAGGCAAACGGCACCTATTGAAATACATAGGCCACATACCTCCCCCGTATTACGCCGCTTCAAATAATCTGTTTCGTTGAAAATGACTTAAACAAAATATAACACCCAAATATACAGACTTTCGGCCTTTATATATGAAAGCAGAGGTAACGGCCTGAAAGCACCATGCGGTGTGAGCAAATCAAGCATATACCTACTCGCGAAGCAATCTCTTATTCGGCGGATAAATATTTGCCAACGCCAAGTTTGTTCATGTGTGCCAAGTGAATGCTACCCGGTCGACAATAACGGAGGAGATAAGCCCCAGATTTTCGAGAGATAATAAACTGCCTTCGTAGCCACTTGCTTCCGTTGCCGTTTCTCGGGTGGAGTGGATTTAACTTCATAATTGTTTTGGGGGTGGATTATGCGTTAACTTCTGATAAGACTTTTAACTTTATTTAATTATTTTAACGATGTGCTAAGCGTTTTCACGCAAAGAAATATATTTGTTTTCAACATACAAGTTTTACAACTATTAATCTGAGACGATTTAATGATTTGTGAATAATAATCATTGATTTGAACACGTACAAATATTGCCAATGGCAGAATTTGCTGTATCAAAAAAAAAAAAAAATTAATCTTTCTACCACGAATTTCATATTATCTATTTACTCGTTATCTTTCCCAACAATTAATTTTGTGTACCAAGAGAATCTTATAATCAGTGTTCTGTACAGTCTAATTTCCGGTATCAAATATTCCACTATGGGCGGTTTCCATACAGACTGGCGGCCAAAAATATTTTTTTCCATTTCATGTCGTATTTATGAGTTTTATGATACAAATTTGATGTTTTATTTTCAAACACAAGTTTTCGAGACTAACTTTTGAATAGGGCCTATAGCGAAATATTAAACTTTGTTACTTATAATGCATATATGCCATTTATGCGATTAACGTTGTGCAAATCATTATAAATGTTAAAACATACATAGAAATGATGATTTGAATGATTTAGCGTCATTAAGTTATTTTCTGAATTAGTTTTTAGCTGTTTTCAATAGAAAATGGTTAAAAATATTGAAAAAATTCAAAAAGCCTTAAATTAAAAAAGTGCAAATTTGTGCAGCTAAACTCTTCACGATCCTTTAGTTTACATCTCAAAGAACCCTTGGAACTGAATTTAAGCCTGGGACAACTTGGGACAAAAAAGTACTCGATGTGTTAACTATAAGCTTATTCGATTTTTTTAACTGCTTTATAAAAAAACATCATAAAAGCCACTATTTTGAAGCTTTTTGTTATTTTTTTATTGTTTCTGGGAAGCTTTTTTTGTAAGCTTTCAAATGGTGTAAAAACATTTTACGTAAGTATTATAGAAAAAAAGTTATATTTATTTGAGTAAACCATAGTTTTTGTTAATAAAAACAAGTTTTTCTTCATAGGCTCAACTTTGGCATCTCATATCTGAGTGTGCAATGCAAATCATGCCCTAATATTTTGGGGATTTCTTAGCAGACATGTTTACAATGAAATGGCGAACAAGAATTGAAATTTGGGGCACATCACTTTTTTGATTATTGGCCACCTGATAAGCCATAGTGTATTCTTGGCGTTTGTACTTGAAAACGATTATCCCGAAATCGCCCACTTCTCACTTTTCCCATAACACCCACCAGCCATCTGACGATGTACAATATATGCGTATTTTGCTCGACATTTTTCCCGACATCTCTTCACAATTTTCTCTATAAATATGTTTTTCTTCTCTTCCAGATCCAGCCGACCAATCATCATCATCACCATAATAATAATAATGCAGTCAACGGTGCCGCCTTCGCTCCATTAAACGATCTGCCACTGCCACGCGTCGACGGCCGGCCTGACCTCACATGACACTTGTTGGGGCGCGAGGCGAACGGTGAATTCCCCCCACCCAAGCAGAGGCTAAGCGAAGAGCTGCTTTTCGCATCCTAGTATTGAACACACTACGGGCGGCTTACAGAAACCGCGGAGTTGCCTGGTGTTTTGTGTCGCTTTTTCTGGATCGAACACGGCCGGGTCGAGGGGGTTTTAGCTTGTGGTCTCGCGGTTTTTCGATGCGATGGCGACGGCGACCGACGCACTATGGGGGAGTAACCTACTTTGGTTGGCCAAAACCACTAGTGCTCTAGGGATGCGTCCCAGTAGAATTTGGCGAATTTTCGCCAAAAAGTCATTTGTAAAATCCACTTTAATTTTGAGATATTGTTCTATAAATGGCTTATGATTAGTTGGGGATTAATGACTCATGCTCAGTTTTCTTTTATTCAAGTCAGTGTTTGGGCTGCATCACTTAAACATTAGGGATTGATAAAATTCGATATGCTGATTTTTTTTTTTTTTCAAGTAGTAGGTACATGATTTTTTAGTTTTCTAATAATAATTTAAATTTCCAATGTCAAAAAATAATGCAAAATATGAACACAGACAACAAAACAATAAATACTTTAAATATTGAGTATAGTTTTGTGCAATCTGAATACTGGCGTTATACGCCTAATTGTACCATGTTTCGAAATATGCAGCAAACAAGAAAACACGTTTCAATTTTATGACTTGTATTGGTCAGGTTTGTGATAAATTTTAATAAATTCGTTGCAACTGTATACAGGGCAAGATATTCATTAAAATTAAGACTTGGTATTACTAGAAAATCGTAAATTTTGCTATAAAATTTGAAGTGGTACTTTTATCTCTAGAAATACGACGATTTGGGTGAAAACGTATAACAGTCCCACTGATTATAGTGACCAATTTTGTGTTCAACATACTCCTGTAGATGCCTGTTCTTACGTATACGTTGTACTAAGTGTAGAGAATGTGTGAGAATCAATAAAGGAGATAAATTGCAAAATCAACGCTTCAACAGGATTGACAGAAAATCATGTGTGGTTGCAAGTTGATCTGAGTTAAGATGTGACAACTGGCCTCTTCTTAGTTTTCTTCTAGCGATGAAAACAAAAGAGGAGAGTAGAGCATGAGCTTGAGCTTGATTGGCCGCCCGTGGATGCTACTCCAGTGTCGCCAGATCAGCTGCACTTACACAAGGAACCAACCGAATGACTTCTTGGGATTAACAAACACTCTCAGTGTATAAGTGCTGGTGATCTTCTATTTTAGGCAACAATGGCGCCTGCCACGTCAGAATGCAGACTAATGTGGGGAAGGGGGAGGAGATGATGTTGCACTTATACTGGCCCACTGTAGACTGCATATACGCCAATTCATTCGGGAGTGTATGGATTGGGGGAAAGGTATGGCAGAGAGGTTTGCTTTTGTGGCTAGCAGACTGCCTATGTATCAGGCGTAAGGAAACCCGAGCAGAAGAAAATAACTACTGAATACCAAATTGAGGTATTCCATACCAGATGATTTCCAATACTACATACCTGAATAAGGTATGAATTAGCCCTGCATAAGAGGTAAAATACCTCAAATAATATCTCAAGCATATTCTACGAACACCAAACTGATAACTAGATCAGGTATTGTAATACCTCAATAATACTTGATGGATTTTCATATAAAAATGAAATTTTTCAATTGTAGTTCAATACCTCCAGCAGACCTCAATAGCTGTTTAATACCTCAATGAAGTATTTTTAATTGTTTTAAAGATTTTTTTCAATACCATTATAATACCAAATTGAGGTATTGACAACTGAACAATACCTAATTTTGGTATGATACCAAAAAATGGTATGCATAAGTTATTGGGGAGTTATTTGTTCCTTCTCGGGAAGGCGTGCGCGTGGAAGAATGGAAGATTAGGGAAACGGTTTTGTGTCCGTCTCTGGTTTTAGGGTTTGCTATGAACGAATAGTTTTGAGTGCGATAGATTAAGAATAGAAGATAGAAGCAAGTGAGAGATATACAACTAAAAAGTACGAGGAAAGGGACGGGCCTGGGATTGAACCCAGGCCCACCACCAAAAACGCCAGAAAATTTGAGAGGAGAGCAGAGCACAAAATGTTCAAAAATGTAACCGTACATAAATCATTCCATGCAAAGCTGTGTTGCAGACATGGGCGTAGCCATACCCCCTTTGGCCCCCACAGAGAAGGATCGTCAAACCCCACCCCCCCCCCTCTGGCCGACGAAAATAACAAATTTAAAAATCAACTAATTTATACAAAGGTTTTGTTTGAATTTTTCAATGGTTGTTTTCAGATTTCATCATAATAAACTGTTTGGATAGTTCTAGTTAAAATCAGACTTCTGCCCAAGATTTTTTTTTCCAGGAATCAATCATAAAACTTGGCGTTGTAAGACTTCTTGGCGTTGAATTTGTTGAAAAAAAATGTGGAGTCCACGAGAGGTCTTACGAGAAATAATTCAAAGATTTTATCAACAGTTTGCAATATATCTTGAGAGGAATCTGAAAAAAATTGGAATTCTAATTCTTCTTGCTAAAGATTTGACAAGTCATCATGAAACGATTCTTCTAAGAAATAATCAAAAACTCTGATAAGATTTGAGATTTCTCTAGACGATTTTTTGCGTTCTAAAACGAGTTTTTTGAACAACCACTCCAGAATTAATATCCAGAAATCGTTCCTCTTAATGATTTCAATTTCTTCAACGAGTACCTCAAGGTATTATAAAATTTCTTCAACACTCAAGGAATTCCTTCATTAATTGCTTCAAGAGTTCTTGCGAAGAACTAACAGAGAAATTATAAAAAATCCTCCATGTATGTGTTTAAGATGAATTCCTTTGCATATTTTTTTTTTGCTGGAGATTTTCTTTTCATTCATTTTTCTCAGAGATTCTCACAATCTCACTCAATTTTATTTGAGTGATATATTCCACCAGAAACTACTTTGGTTATCAAAGAACTCCTACAGGAATAATTTTTAAAAAACATCAAGCATTCGATTAGGAACACCTCCAAGTATTGCCTTAAGAAGGGCTACGCTAAGAAATTGCTCTATGGAATGTTTCGAGTAATTTTCCCAAAATAGTTTTTTGACACTTCAATAATTGTAATTAGTTTTTAAATTTTAGATATTTCCCTTTTTATATATTGAGACATACTTCATGGTTTGCTCTAAATTAGAAATTACTCTTGGTATTGCCTAAAAATATCATATGGCGATTCTAGCACTAATTTTTCCTGGCAATTCTTTGGGATTCCTTCGGAGATTTTTTCAAGAACTTTATCTACGAAATCTTTGCAGGATTCCTCCCTCAATTTCCTGACAATTCTCAAGAAGTTCCCCGAAAATTGTAACAGGAAACTTGGGTTTAAGGGTTCTTCCTAAAAAAATATTTATAGAATTCAATCAGAAGTCGATCAAGTGATATAATTTAATTTTAAATAGGAATTACATCTCTTGAACGTATCGTATTGATTGGTCTAGGAAATAATACAGTCAAACCACCATAAGTCGATGTTCCATGACTAGATATCGACTCATGGAACCATACTAGAAATAAAATTTCATAGTTGCTATGATGGTCCCGTGAAATGTCTTTCCATAGTATTTCTGTTCCATGACTCGATATTCCAATGAGTCGATGATTCTTTCAAATATCGAATCATGGAGGTTTGACTGTATTGTGGTATCCCTAGGAACAAACTAACGATATTTCTCAAGACTCCTCCAAATTTTCAAATAGGAATTCTTCTAAGCATGCATTAGGGATAATATCAGAGATTTTTTCAAGACATTTCTTCAGCAACATCAAAAACCAAGCTGCAGAACTCAAAAGGAAATTTCTTCTTGGATTCCACATGTTTCAGCAAGCTATAAACGAAAAAAAAATCATGGAGAAATCGTTAGAGGAGTAAGGAGAAGAAATTCCCTAAGAAACTTTTGATTGTAAATTTCGATACATAATTGCAAAAATATATGTTAAAACCGCTGAATGAAATTCTGGAGAACTTGTTTCAAACTATACTTAAATAGATTCAAAGAAGAGTGCCTGTGGAGTTTAATGTTTGTATTTTGGAGGGGTTCCTTAAGAATCCGAAGAGAAATTCTTCTATGAGTCTTTGTAGGAATGTTGGTAATCTGAAATGAATTGTTAGATTATTGTAGTAGCTGTTGGAATTCTTCTAGGCATTTATCAAAGACACATTTCGAGATGTATATCTTAGTGAAAAAAATCCGACGAAATTCTTGTATGCATTTTAATAATTTAAATTCCTCAGGAATGAAATTGAAGGTAGAACCCTAAATGGAAAGTTTATTTCAGAGTCACATTACAAGGAGTAATATCCAAAGAAATTTCTTAATGATATCTCAAGAAGAAAGTTGTATGAAATTGGAATAAAAACATTGGAAAAAAATAAAATTGATTCCAGAAAATTTAGTATGACAGTTAATTTTGGCAGTACGCTTAGACAAATTTAGAGTTTATTTCCCGAAGGAATTCATAAGGAAATACTTCAAACACCTATTAAGGCAAAGCAAATTATTCAGACGGTTAACTAAGATCAAATCCTGGAGAAATCTCTAAGCAAACTCAGCAGTTTTTTCCGGAAAAAATGTTGGTGGTATGAATCCCAGGGAATTCTTGGAGAAACTGTATAAAATCCTCATATTTCGTTTCAATAAATGGCAAGACTAAATGTACCGGGCGGCGTTACACCCGTTGGAGATGTGGCAGAAATACTCACAGGGAAGCTGCAAATCTGACGTCTAGTCTGTCAACTCTTAGTTCTGCTAGTATGAGTAAAGTAGAAGATTGTTGATGAACGATACGTGTGATCTGAAAGGCATGCAGTTGAATTTGTCATTAAAATCGCTGAATTTATTAGTTTAATTATAAAAAGCTTCCAAATGAAATTCTTAATTTGTGCATTGAAATTAGGATGTTATCAGGTTGTGAGTCGGATACAGAAAATGAGCCTTAAAAATGAATTATTACTAAATCAAATCCACATACACAATTTCAGGTTAGATTCCATGCACAGATAAACTCTATTTAATTAATTGAACTTAAACCTAAACTACATGCAACAAGTACGGACTGTGAGTAAACTAATGACTATACCTACGACTATGACTTATAACTAAGGAAACTACTTTCAAAACAGATAGATTGACTATAAAATATCACAGGACGGTTGTAAGGACGTAGAAAAGGTTGACTAGGAGTCACAGAATTTTGAGTATTGTTATCTATTTATCAAGCAATCCAAGTATTATAATTATATTATTCTTTTAGCTTTAAAGCTTTTCCATAAATAAAATGAATTGCTATAAGAACCGTGGTTTTTTGGTCTACGTAACGAGCCGTGCCTACACTAAAATTAACGATCAAAAGGAACTCTAATCGAAATTTTCTAACTTTCCAACGCATTGAATGGTCAACAAATTGAACTAAATCGTACTTTAATTCCACTTAGTTCACTGTGAAAGTAGGGGAAATGAGCTTCATAGTTCAACGTTTCGTATAGAAAGCTAAATGAAAATTTAGTGAAGTCGTTTGCCCTCCCTTGATGGAAATCCTGGCTACGCCCATGTTTGCGGACCAATCATGGGTTGTCCCGTTTTGGCCCAGAATGAGATACATATTGTCTTGCCGATTCTCTACCTCAGGTGAAAAAAATCACCTTAGAATCCATAATACAAATCCTTACACGATCCGAAAAAAAGAACTTCAAAAATGTAGGTACTGTTTAAATTTCAAATAAGGCTCAAATGACATTTTGCACAATCGAGCCGAATAATTTGTTAATGCAAGTGGTGTGTTTGATACATGTAATGTACAATGTGTCAAAAAGTTTAGGATAGAAGAACAAAGCCTTGATAGCGTTTCTCGTATCTAGCATCCGCCGTCTCTCTCTCCAATTTCTGCAACATAACCAATTAGATGTCAAGAATGGCCTGGTGGTTCTGCTATACTCATACAGTAACCAAAAGCTGTTTTTTCATACTGAGCACATTAAATTTCAGTCATTTTTCAAAGGGTTGCTCAAAAACAAAAGTAAGTCACCAAGAGATTAGTCAAACAGTAAGTTTTGATTGTTTTGTTTGTTCTGCAAAGTTCTCGCATAAGAAACCGTTGCACACTGGGACCGATCGCGGTTTTCGACGGCCAAAACGCCAAAGTACTCTGGATATGCATCCAAGAGGTTTGGTGTCTTCAAAAAAGTATTTTGGAATAATTTGTACTACATTTAAAATCATTCAGAATTCATCTAGATAAGTTAAAACTGACCTAGATCAATTTTATCTCTTAATAGGAGCGTCATAGAAAAAATCTAGAAAAATTTTTGTAAAACACTATTTTTGGACTGTTGTTACTGAAAGTATATATTAATCTGAAAATGTTACTTGTTTTTAATTATGAATCGAAATTCAGGTTGTTTCGAATTAATTAATTCGAAATCGAATTCAGGTTAACTTCTGCGTTCATGAGTCCTCTCTTCGTTTTCAATTTGACAACATTGGGACAGTTGAAGTATCAGGTATCAGAAGGCCGGCTCCAAAGGCACGTTCCCCACCAGTTGGGAGATTTGTGCCATCGCCATATTTGAGCCTATTTCATCATCTACCCGATGGGAGAGGAAAGGGAAGGGAAAGATGGGAGGAAATAGGAGTGGGGTCCCTTGAAGAGGGAAGATCGCATAAGCGAAATGAGAGCATGTAGCTCCACACCACAATGGGTTCGAGCAGTGCCCTTAAAAGGGCACTGCAAAACGCATGAGCGTAAAGAGAGCCTATAGCTCATTACCACAGCGGGTTAAGAATAACAGAATGTCCTGAAGATTCAGGCTTCTGAATTCAGTTTCACTCAATAAGTGTTTACCAAGTAATTGGAATCGCATTTGCGAAAAAACTGGACAGTTACATATCAGGTGATACGAAGTTCCATAATCGGAGTCACAACAATCACACACAAATGAGTCAGCACGCTGAATATCTGCCATAGTTGAGTCGGCAGTGGCCTGTCAACGCTCTGACCAAGAGACTGCAATTCTGCTTTGACAGATTTGTTAAATACTTCGCCACCTTTGGAGATGGCTCAGTAATGTACAATTTTGTTTGACGACATGACTCCAAACTATTCCAATATTGCTTGTGCTGAGTTGCCGCCCAAGAGTTTATCTGAAGCTTCATCCAGCACTTCGAAATTGGAATAGCAGGCTCAGGGCCAATGAAGTCATGCGATGCTCCATCGCGAGCTAGCTCATCAGCCAATTCATTTACAGCGATGGAAGAATGGCCAGGTACCCATACAAGGTTTACAGAGTTGACTGAATTCAGTTCCTCAATTTGAGTTCGACATGCGATAACAAGCTTCGACCTTGAGTTGACCGAAGCGAGAGCTTTTATAGCAGCTTGACTATCTGAACAGAAGTATATGACTTTACCCATTACGCGCTGTTTAAGTGCTGATTGCACTCCACACATAAGGGCAAATATTTCCGCCTGAAAAACGGTGCAGTTTCTACCAAGTGAGTAAAACTGATTCGGCCTTAGCTCACGAGAATATACTCCTGCGCCAGCTCTACCTTCAAGAAGGGAGCCATCAGTGTAACATACTATATTGTTTGATATACTTCTTTCCAAATAGCCAGACGTCCATTCTTCCCGTGAAGGGAATTGTGTGATAAATGTCCTGTAAGGAAAGTGACAAGCAATTGTGACATCACTTGGAGCAAGGACAATTTTGTCCCAATTCACCAAAAGTGGAAACAACGAAGTGTGTGTAGATCTACGATTCACTGGATTTTTCTCCAGTAGATTCAGTACCCATAAACGGTAAGAGCAAGAAAGTGCTTCTTGTTTAAGATATATGTGTAGTGGCGCAACGTCGAAAAGGGCCTCGAGCGCTGCTGTGGGAGTTGTAGAGAACGCACCAGACATCGCCATCAAGCACGTCCTTTGGAGATGGCCCAATTTTGATTGGATTATTCTCACTTTGCCACCACACAAGACATCCATATGCCAATATTGGTCGAACAACTGTTGTGTAAATCCATTTGATATATTTGGGTTTGAGGCCCCAAGTTTTACCAAAGGTTCGCCGGCATTGACCGAAGGCCATACAAGCTTTTTTGACTCTGAAATCAATGTGAGGTGTCCATGAAAGTTTGTAATTTAGAATGACTCCGACATACTTTACTTGATCAGTCACATTAATCTCAGTGCCAAAAAGACGTAAAGGTCGAATTCCATCGCGGTTTCGTCTTTCCGTAAACAAAACAATAGATGTTTTATTCGGGTTAACCGAAAGGCCATATTCGCGACACCAACTCTAGACTACCTGAAGAGCACTTTGCATCAGGTCGAATAGGGTGCTTATGCACATACCAACTATCAGAGCTAGATAGTCGTCGGCAAATCCATATGTTGGAAAACCGCAATTATTGAGTTGCCTCAATAGCGAATCTGCTACGAGATTCCACAAAAGTGGTGACAAGACTCCCCCTTGGGGGCATCCGCAAACACTCAATTTTCGAATCGCTGCTTGACGCAATGTCGAGAAGAGATGTCGGTTTTTGAGCATTTGATGAATCCAATTGGTAATCATTGTAGGTAGCCCATGGTTTCGTGCGGCTTCCAATATGGCATCGAAAGACACGTTATCAAAGGCACCCTCAATATCCAAGAAAACACCCAAGCAGGATTGCTTCTGAGCGAATGCTTTCTCGATATCGTATACAACTTTGTGTAAAAGAGTCACTGTGGACTTTCCAGATTGGTAAGCATGTTGATTCACATGAAGAGGCATGTTTTCCAAATAAACATCACGGATGTGATGATCGATAATGCGTTCCAGACATTTTAGAAGAAAAGAGGTCAGACTGATTGGTCTAAAACTCTTCGCTTCCTCATACGACGCACGTCCTCCTTTTGGGATAAACTTTACAGTAATATCACGCCAGGATTTGGGAATGTACCCGGTAGCAAAACTACTTACAAGTAGCTTTTTCAAAACATGTTTGATAGACTCAAATCCCTTTTGGAGCAGAACAGGATAAATCCCATCCGCTCCTGGAGATTTGAAAGGAGCAAAACTATTAAGTGCCCATTGAATCGATTCAGTAGTTACGATACTGCGAGCCGAGGCCAGAGACTCGTAACTACATGAAAAGACATTTGGTTCATCCGTAGATGCTATGTCCACACATCCGAGGAAGTGTGTATTGAATAAACATTCTAAAACTTCTTCATCGGAAGAAGTAAAGTCACCATTAGGTAAGCGAATTTCGTTCACTTGGAAATCCTTAGATTTTGCAAGGATTTTGTTCAGCCGACTGACTTCACTCAAACTGGAAACATTTGTACAAAGGTTTTTCCAGCCGGATCGTTCAGCAGAACGAAGAGCCTTCTTGTAAGCCTTGCGAGCCGCCTTGAACGACTCTAATCTAACTGAACGGCGTCTGTTCCAACTCCTTCTACATTGTTTCCTGAGTCTAGTCAGATCGGAATTCCACCATGGGGTCCCTCTTGTCGTCTTTACAGACCGCAGAGGACATGCTTCTTCAAAAGCTTCCATAATGTAGGATGTTGTAGTATCAACGGCATCATCCAGATCACTTGGATTTTCAATGGACGGAGAATATCCATGAAATTTGGTCGCAACCAATTCAATATAGAGTTCCCAGTTTGTTGACCGGGGATTCCTAAAACGCAAAGTCTGCGCAGTTACATTTGAATGTTCAAAGAAGATGTAGCGATGATCAGATAATGATTCCTCATCGGATACATGCCAATTCGTCAACTCGTGACTGATTCTATTCGAGCAGAGCGTTATGTCTAACACTTCTTCTCTATTAGAAACCATGAAGGTTGGGCGATTGCCTATGTTAAGTAATCCAAGTTCTGTACTACTTAAGTATTCCATCAGACTGGAGCCTCTCAAATTGATATCCGAGCTGCCCCAGATGATGTGATGAGCATTGGCATCACTGCCCACAATCAGCGGAAGGCCTTTTGTTACGCAGTGTACGACAACTCGTTTGAAGTCATCCGTTGGGGATGGTTCATCATGTGGTAAATATACCGAACAATAGACGTATTTCCTGTTGAGGTCACCAACAGAAACATCGATTGTGACAGCACATACATCTCTGGTAGTTAACTCAGAAATAAGTGTAGCAACGATTGCTTTATTAACGAGCACGCATGCGCGGGGCATGGAGCGCGAGTTTGCCGTTTCAAGTTTGCTGAGAGTAGCAAAAACTGGGTCCACAAGGTTACCTAGATAGAATTTCCCTCTACGAAAGTAGGGTTCTTGAACTAGCGCCACTTGGGCTGCACCATTTTGCATGAGTTTGCAAAGATTGATCGTTGCTGTTCTTTTATGCTGAAGATTGATCTGAGCTAACCTAACCGTAGCCACTACCCAAACTAGGCAGGATTAAGCTTTTTGCAATCTCAGCACGAAAAAGACCAGCAACGAAAAAACCAGATCGGTATCTATTTAAAGTCGCCAAAGGCGAAAGAGCACAGAATACACTGTGTAAAACGCATAATGCGAATCCATATAGGTGATAATTTAAATTAAATGTCGACATATTCATAATCCCACCCTTGTTAAGCCTCAGGATAGAGACTGAAGAAGGGCAGCCGATTATCTCGGAGAAACACAAGGTCACCTGCACCATTGCTCCGGGTAGCACAGGAAGGACTCAATACTGTGGAGGGCGCCCTGGTATCCCACAGTAGGGTGGGGCTTATTTCCAAAAATCTTCCGTAGTCAGGATTTACAAAGTGGAAAATGATCATCGGTCCCAAAATAACATCCTGTGAAAATATGAGAATTTTTGGTGAAGGTTTAGAGGTGGCGCAAAGGGCGTAAGTGCAGTTTTCCCATTTTAGTGAACTCTGAAAAATTTTGGTATGCTTTTCAGCTTGTTTTGGTGATTTTAAGACCCTTAAGGGCAAACAATCACCTCAAAATTGCGATATCTCCACTCCTTTAGACGATATTTGACGAAATATATATTATGCATGCGATTTTTGGCCCTTGAATAGGTTACGCTGACTGATTAATATGAACCCGAATAAGCATATGAATAGCTGGGGAGAATTCCTATGCTAGTAGAATGGAACAAAGAGCAAAGAAGAATGAGAGAAAGAACAAAGAACACAGAAGAATGTAAGGTGGGGTGGCTTAAACAGGTGGGAGGGTGAAACTAGTGATGTCTTGAACGTAACTGAGGAATCTAGAAAACGATGATTATATTTATTGATTTCATTTTTTTTCAATCTTTATTAACGAGATTTTTAGCTCCTTAGCTATGGGCGAGTTCATCTCGGGACCAACGGGTTTACTTCCCTTCCGAAGGATGTCGGCACTGAAATTTTTAGTGACTATCTCGGGGATGGGATTCGATCCCAGATCCTCAGCGTGAAAGGTGTGTGTTTTAACCACTACACCAGGTCCGACCCCTTGACTTCTATTTAATATTACCTACTTCAGAAATATTTCGAGCAATTTTTCTTCAAGTAGGGGAAGAGCACCAATTTTTTAACCATCTCTAGTTTTCGACCCATGTATACGATTATATTGAAACTTATTGCAACTTTATTGGACTTTATGGAAAAATTTCAATAACGGCTAAAATGTCCTTAATTCCATGCGAAGTTTCATCATTATTCTCCTGGTCGATATAGATAAATGCACGTCACTTTACTGCTTTAGTTCAATAATTGTTTGGTTGTTTTTTTTTGCTGAATGATGATAGCAATTTATCGAAAGGGACCGTTGCAAAATTTACATCCTAAAAATTCAGCCTCACGCAGTATCTATTAAATTCGTAACTCATTTATATAATTATTTATATATACATAGGACATCCTGTGAAAATTCCTTCATGTAGCTCTGTCCTAAAAATATGTTTCAGAACTGTGACGACTTAATTTTGGTTTTATTTGAGAGGTTTTCAACCTGAAGTGCTTTATCTCTTGCACCGTATAGATGCTCGTGCACTAATTTGAATTTTGACTGCCGTTTTTTTTCCTTCTGCTGTTGTTTATACACATCGATTTCAAATACAGATGTAGAACGATGTATTGAACTGCATCTGCATTTTCGTATGTCCGAAGTTATGTTGAAGGTGTTGTGGCGAAAGTGAAGTATTGGAACCCCAAACGCAATTAATAGTTGAAATGGCATCATAATCCAGAAATTCCTGAGGAAATTCTAACAAGAAGTGTTATTACTGGAAAGCAAAAATCATTTATGGATTTACCTAATAAGGATATATCGTGTGGGATCAAAATCCGAACACCTAAGAAATGAATCTAAACCCTTCCACTTCATATAAAACTCCTTCTATTTGTATGAAGTGTACGGATTTTGAGCCTGTATGGATTTGGGCCCCTCTGTAATTTCTTTCAGATTATAAAAGCAATTGCTGGAGTTATATCAAACGGACATTCTAAAATACTAAATGAGTGTTAATCTTGCATATAATCACATCTCATACATCCAACCGAGATATTTTCACGGCTCCATAGTTGATTCTAATATAATATCATCAGTTACACCCTCCCCCCTGTTTAACCCACCCCACCTTACATTCTTCTGTGTTCTTTGTTCTTTCTATCATTTTTCTTTGCTCTTTGCTCCATTCTACAAGCATAGGAATCCTTCACAGCTATTCTTATTCGGGTTCATATTAATCAGTCAGCGTAACCTATTCAAGGGCCAAAAATCGCATGCATAATATATATTTCGTCAAATATCATCTAAAGGAGTAGAGATATCGCAATTTTGAGGTGATTTTTTGCTCTTAAGGGTCCTAAAATCACCAAAACAAGCTGAAAAGCATACCAAAATTTTTCAGAGTTCACTAAAATGGGAAAACTGCACATACGCCCTTTGCGCCACCTCTAAACCTTCACCAAAAATTCTCATTTTTTCACAGGATATTATTTTGGGACCGATGATCATTTTCCACTTTGTAAATCCTGACTACGAAAGATTTTCCGAAATAAGCCCCACCCTAACCCCACAGGCTCCGTTTGCGGTTAGGTTTTATTTAGACCCCCCTAACCATTCATTCCTAGGCACGGTACGCATCACACCATAAATTAGGGGTCACCTGTGAGGTGGACTTTTACCACCGGAACAGGCAGTCCGTAGTGTTAATTCTTAGCCAGTTGAAACAACCACTACCGACACTACGCGGCTATCTAGGCTGCCCGGGAAAAGGAGGTTAATATTGATGATTAACTCCTGACGTGCCCAAGCAGCCTCCAAAAAGTATAAAAGTTCAGCATTAATCTATTATTTAACTTTTTCAAGAAAGTTTGGCAGTTGAGGGATTCCACGGAGGCATGCAAGTCGATTCTGATCGACCATTTCAAAAATATCTGAAACTTTGCACAGTTTTTCAGTTCCGTCTAAATCGTCATTTTCCGATATCAAATCTTCAAGTTGAGTCACGACTAACTTTTCAAAAGGGTGTATGTGAAAATGGTTCAAAAATATTCAAAAAGCTGCACAGCAAAAACGGTTCGTTCGATTGTTAGACAACTAAAGAAACAAAGTTAGACAACTAAATAAAGATTCCAAAAAAAAATACACACAGTAAAAAAAAAATTTTTTTGCATTAAAAAACATCATTTTTGTCACAAAAACTCAAATATCTCAAAACCCTATCGGAATACCAACGTAATTTTTTGAGGGAAAACGGTCCATTATATTAGCTATATACCATAAAAATATGGTGATGGTAAGCCAATAAACAAAAAAGTTATGACATTTCAAATATTTCACAAATTTGACACTTAGTGAATTTTTTTTTTCATTGTTAATTTTTTTTAGGACCGCAGTTTGTTGCTGAATTTTTTGTTAAGGGTACCACATGAGGTTAACAAGTTGTTTTCATGATATTTTATTTAATTATTCATAACTATTATAGCATCTATTAGAAAGTTAGACGCGATCCAGTGTTGTGATCTAAAGTCTTGATAGTGTCAAATTTTTTATTGTACGTAACTGAAGAAAAATTCTCTCAATAGTGTTGAAACCTTTTGATAAAAGAAACCTATAAGAAATCTAATATTGAAGACAAAAGCTACAAAAAAAGTTTTCTATACAGGTATACGACTAGTTTACCTGCAAAAAGTTTACCTCGTAGAGAACAAGGCGGGTCTATACCCAGGTGATCTAGTATACGTAAAGCAGGTCGGTTTTCTCGGCGCTGGTTTTCTCCACAAAGTTAAAATCTGATTACACCTGGGTATAGACCCGCCTTGGTAGAGAATAGACTTTGTTAATCATATTTGGGAGAAAGCGAGTAACTTCAACAACATCAAAAACATGATAGGTACATACCATGAACATATTCACGAAAAAGCTAAAAATATACTACCACTATGGTTATAAAAGATTTAATTGTGAATTTTTTCTTCAGTCAAGCAAACGACACTAAACTAGTCAGTAAAAACTTAAAAGTGATTTTGTTTATTAAAATCTAACGAGCAACATGAGTAGTCGCTTTCTCAACTGTTGCAGGCCGTTTTCAGAAAAAAAGTGTTCGAAAGAGCTACGAAATCTCACCGAAAGCACCATAGATAAACTGAAAGCGGCTGGTTATGCTCCAATGTCTACATTGAATACAAATTTACGCATTTGTACGTCCTGCCGTTTAAACGTTGACAAACGGGCAATCTGTACATCATCGGTGGATCAGGTTGCAGGAAGTTCGAAAACAACAACAACTGAGGAATTACTAGATGCACCGACAACAACTGAGGAGTTACCAGAAGTACCAAGTGCAGATAGTCTTGCCACGGTACCATCAGCGACATCTGTTTCAACAAATCAATCAGAAGATGAGTGCATCCAGAAGGTCAACATCGAACGCTTCAACGAAGGGATAGCTGGAATAAAAGTGACTCCGATTAAATGGACAAAGATGGGTTACGTCAATTATCCCGAGAAAAAATACCGTGAAATCAACGAAGCTGTACGAAGAAACCTCTTCAAATTAGGACCTGAGGATGTGGAAAATACAGACTACGATGAGGTAATTATGAATATGAAAGAAAGGTTCTCGAATCTAGCCACGACATTTGCAAGCCTTCGTCCAAGGCAATGCAAGCTTCTATACAATTCAGGAACACATAATGTTTGTGTGTGCACAACACACGAAAATATTAACCTAATCTTACATAGTTTGAAAAGAATCAATTTATCAAAGGATATTAAAATGTTAACTGGTAGTCTTTTGTGTGAAAATACAACATCAAATTGCTATCTACGATCTTGTTCGGATTGTCCAGATTCTTCATCATTGGAAAATACTTTATTCGCTGAGTTTGAAGAAAATTATATTGATCAGTTATCATTTGAGCAATGGGTGACCATGGATAGGTGTGACCTAGAAACTATTGTAAAACCTGTAGATGAGTTTGTGTCATTTTTTTGCTTGAAATTAGAAAGTTTAATTCCTCACGACTTTATTAAAACAGAGCAATCCCGCTTTTTAAAAAATACGAAAAATACATTACAAGATGGTGAATTTTTAGTCATTTGTGATTTTTCTGAAAACTATAGCTTTGTATTGCAAGATGAAGTGCAGTCCCATCACTGGAACGTACAACAAGCTGCAATTCATCCATTCGTTATTTATTTCAATGGAAGTACGCAAATTGAACATTTTAGTTTTATTGTAATTTCCGAAGATTTAAGACACGACTCAGTATCTGTAA
This sequence comes from Aedes aegypti, assembly GCF_002204515.2. Classification (NCBI taxonomy): domain Eukaryota; kingdom Metazoa; phylum Arthropoda; class Insecta; order Diptera; family Culicidae; genus Aedes; species Aedes aegypti. Next base: position 67,092,350 of record NC_035108.1, on the reverse strand, counting down.
ATTTGTTCATTGCCAAAATGATTAACTTTTTACGCGTTGATAAGGATAAAGAAATCAGAAAGATATATTTCATGTCTGATGGAGCAGCATCGCAGTACAAAACCGTAAGAATTTTTCGAGCCTATGTCAATTTAAATCAAAGTACGGAATTGATGCAGAATGGCATTTCTTTGCTACGTCACATGGCAAAGGTCCTTGTGATGCTATTGGAGGAACCATAAAGCGCATGGCCACAAGAGCAAGTTTAGCCAAAGAATGTGAGCATCCAATTAAAACTGCAAAAGAACTATTTGATTGGGCGAATCGCAGAAAAGAAGAAGATTTAACAAAATTATCATTTTGTTTTACTACTACTGAAGAGTACGAATTAACGGCATCAGAGCTCAGCGAGCAATATAATAACGCGAAAACGATCCAAGGAACCCGAAAATTTCACTGTTTCATTCCATTGTCAGAAAATAAAATTAAAGCAAAACTATACTCGAACTGTACTGATAATGATGCAAAAGTGTTCGATATTGTAAAAAAATTGAATAACAATAAATAAATAAATAAGTATTAATAAAATGTTTTCATGATCTCATAACGCATACCCAAATCCAAAACTTTTAAAGTTTATATACAGTGAAACCTCCATGAGTCGATATTGAAGGGACCATCGACTCATGGAAATATCGAGTCATGGAACAGCAATCCTTTGGAAAGCTGCTTCTAGGGACCATCATAGTAACCATGAAATTTTGTTTTTAGTATGGTTCCATGAGTCGATATCGAGTCATGGAACATCGACTCATGGAGGTATCACTGTATAACATTTAGAAACTCATCGATCATACTCTAAAAAAATATATCCTGGTAAAGAAAAATTTTATTTTCGTGTAATCTGTTAATTCATTTTAATTTATACATATATACATATACATATAATATTTATACATATACATAATATTCATACATATAATATACATAATACTAATGAATATATGAAAACGACTTGTTTAATTCACGCAAGGCCCTTAACAATAAAATCAGCAACAAACTGCGGTTCCCGTAATAATTTACACCGAAAAAAAAATTTTTTTTTCTACTAAATGTGAAAATTGTGACATGTTTGAAATGTCATAACTTTTTTGTTTATTGGCTTACCATCACCAAATTTTTATGGTAGATAGCTAATATAATGGACCGTTTTCCCTCAAAAAATTACGTTGGTATTCCGATAGGGTTTTGAGATATTTGAGTTTTTGTGTCAAAAATTATGTTTTTTAATGCAAAAAAATTTTTTTTTACTGTGTGTATTTTTTTTTTGGAATCTTTATTTAGTTGTCTAACTTTGTTTCTTTAGTTGTCTAACAATCGAACGAACCGTTTTTGCTGTGCAGCTTTTTGAATATTTTTGAACCATTTTCACATACACCCTTTTGAAAAGTTAGTCGTGACTCAACTTGAAGATTTGATATCGGAAAATGACGATTTAGATGGAACTGGAAAACTGTGCAAAGTTTCAGCTCAATAGAAAAAATGAATTAAAAAATTTATTAAATTTTGGTGCTGTTGCTTGGAATCACTCAGTTGTTCATCTTAATCTCTGTTTACTGAAACTACTGAAATCGTTCTATTCTTCTGATTTCATCAAAAAAGTTTATAACGGTAGAATAAAAATTGAGTGTGTGGCAATTTCAAAATTACATAATACTAATTTGGACAACAAAATTAAGAATGAAGACTTTTGAAATTGAGGCGGATTAACATAATTTCTCGAATATTGTTTCGTGAAATACATTCAATTCTGACAACGTTTTTTGAAATGGTTAATAACTACAAGGCTTTGGAGCATAGGTGTCTTTGAAACCTCTGTAAATGATTTTTCCGAAGATAGTTTTTTATTACGATGTTAATATAAAAAATAGATCAGATCTGTAAGTTATCTAGATCTATTGAATTAGATCATGAAAACAAAACACAAATTCACCCGAAACAACTTGCCGAGGTCATCAAACATCTAGGACGCATCCCCCGCTCACTAGAGGTTTTGGCCAACCAGAGTAGGTTTCTACCCCAAAGTGCGATGTCGGTGATATCGGGTATCGCGCTCCTTGTGCAAACATCATTTGCCTGCCTGCGTTAGGATAGGCGGATAACTATGAGGCGGTGCAGGAGTGCGGTTTGTTTGCGTTTCAGTTTTGGTGTTTGAAGACGCTGGAAACGGTGGTTGGGCAGGCGATTAACCATTTGGGGACATTTGTTCCGATGGTTGTTGAGGTTGGCGTTACGTTCATTAGGTCGGAGTTCGTTAAGCCGAATGGATCTGGTTCCTGTTAAGTTTTAAAGTTTCGGCCTAGTGACTCCATTGGCCTAGCGAACCCATTTTCCAAACAAAACTTCGGCCTAACGTATTTCTGCCCAACGTTATTCGTAATAATAGCCTGGCACCATGCGGAAGATGATATTTGAGGAAAGAAAGCGCAAAGGTGGGTGGCTGTGAGAGATACGGCGCCAAACCAGCTGGAAACAACGAAAATAATCATCAAATTCGTTTTACTTTGCAAAGGGCTTCGATAATGAGAGAAGTCAGCTGAAGCGGGAACAGGATAAAGTTGTGGAACATTTGATTGAGTGGAGAGAGTAAATCATTTGAGAGTATTCAAAGGCTTAGTGGGTAAAGACGTCACTTGAAAACCATTAGGGCTGGATTGCTCATTTTATATCTCTTGCGATTCCAGATGCTTCAAATCATAATATGTTCCTCTGAGTGAGGCGTCGAGTAAAAACAATCAAACAGGCTTCGTTTCCATTGGATTGTAATGTCAAGGAGAAAATGAAGAAAGTAAAACAACTGACTAACACATGGTGGCATCCTTGGTGAGGGTGGGTGATCTTTAACGAGTCTAGGTGGTATCGAGCAACTCTCTTGACCTATGAAACTTGAGACGTAGTTTATTGTTTTGTCTTCGGAGATAATATTGAATGTGCATAAAATAAACTCTCAAGCTTCACCTACATCATACGAATGACATTATTTTTTCCAAGTTTATGTCAGTTATACAGTAAATATAAAAAGCACGTGAGATTATTCGAATTACTTCAATAAGTTGAAGTAATGTTTCTGCACTGGAAAATTGTAGATAGAAGATAGAAGATAGAAGATAGAAGATAGAAGATAGAAGATAGAAGATAGAAGATAGAAGATAGAAGATAGAAGATAGAAGATAGAAGATAGAAGATAGAAGATAGAAGATAGAAGATAGAAGATAGAAGATAGAAGATAGAAGATAGAAACTTGTTTTAATTATGAATCGTGGTTTACGGCCAACCAGCCGAGTGGAAGTTTAACAACTACCGAAAAGCTAAACATTACATATAATTTGCAATTGGATTAGATGGACAAATTGATGTGAAGATTTGCGAAAAAGTTACACGTCTTCTCAGTGAGAATCGAACTCACGACTCCCCGATCTCTAGTTGGGGCGCGTTAACCACTACGCCATGAGAGGACTCATGAACGCAGAAGTTAACCTGAATTCGATTTCAGCTCAATAATCACGTGGTCCTCTTTCGCAAAGTGCACCTCTTTCGGAAGAATTAGATGCCCATCCAAACACAACGCTTTCTATATATATCTAATGCCTAGCCCGAGAGCGCATTGTTTTTTTAGATACAGGAATAGCACACTACACTAGCCAGCAACTGCGCTGGCTGAGGTTTCTATTGTGTGGGCTTCCAATGGGTCGCGACGTTCTCAAACGACCGGTTACGGAACATGAGTCCGTTGCTCGATAAATACTTGTTTTAATTATGAATCGTGGTTTACGGCCAACCAGCCGAGTGGAAGTAGTTCGGTAGTTGTTAAACTTCCACTCGGCTGGTTGGCCGTAAACCACGATTCATAATTAAAACAAGTATTTATCGAGCAACGGACTCATGTTCCGTAACCGGTCGTTTGAGAACGTCGCGACCCATTGGAAGCCCACACAATAGAAACCTCAGCCAGCGCAGTTGCTGGCTAGTGTAGTGTGCTATTCCTATATCTAAAAAAACAATGCGCTCTCGGGCTAGGCATTGGATATACAGTGAGAGGCAAAATAAAGTGCCCACCTTACCAGTTTTCGAATTTCTCTCATTGATTTGGTTCAAATTAAAGTTAACACACCTAAATCTTTTGTGATATTTTATTTTTGATGTTCTTTTAAAGTTGCACTTACGAAATTTTGATAAAAAAAAAGAATTTTACTTAAAGAAAAAGAAAATCAATATGTATTGAAAAAAAAGTAGTGACAAAAATAAGTGCCCACTTCCTTCTTGGCCCCAGAAAAGATGATTTAAGAAAAATAAAAAGCAATTTAATAGTTAATGTGTCCTCCTTTGGCCTTAAGGACTTGCTGGAGGCTCTTCGGCATGCTTTTCACCAGGTTTTGTAGGTGTTGTGGATCTAGTTCTTCCCAGGCGCGCTCCAAGGCTTCAAAATAATTATTTTTGTTGGTAACACCAGTTTTTTCAACCCTGGCATCGAGAATCGCCCACAAATTCTCGATGGGGTTGAGGTCTGGGCTTTGTGGAGGCCATTCCAGCGGTTTAATCCGACAAGACCGGAAAAAAGACTTGGTCTTCTTTCCAGTATGCTTCGGGTCGTTGTTCTAGAGAAATATGAATTTCTCTTCAAGGCCCGTCTGGATCAGCGAAACCTCCAAATTTTCCAGCAAGATGTTAATGTAGGAATCTGCCATCATTATTCCGTCGATTTTCACGAGGTTTTCTACTCCACTCCATGAAAAACACCCCCAGACCATCACATTTCCTCCTCCATGCTTCACCGTTCCTTGGATGTGGTGCTCTGCATCACACACGAGCCCGCCGCTCTCGGTTAGACAGCTCGAGCTTCAGGAGCGCCACATCCAAGGAACGGTGACGCATGGAAGTGTGATGTGATGAAATGTGATGGTCTGGGGGTGTTTTTCATGGAGTGGAGTAGGAAGCGTCGTGAAAATCGACGGAATAATGACGGCAGATTCCTACATTAACATCTTGCTGGAAAATCTGGAGGTTTCGCTGATCCAGACGGGCCTTGAAGAGAAATTCATATTTCTCTAGAACAACGACCCGAAGCATACTGGAAAGAAGACCAAGTCTTTTTTCCGGTCTTGTCGGATTAAACCGCTGGAATGGCCTCCACAAAGCCCAGACCTCAACCCCATCGAGAATTTGTGGGCGATTCTCGATGCCAGGGTTGAAAAAACTGGTGTTACCAACAAAAATAATTATTTTGAAGCCTTGCACAATGGTCCGAAGGCGCCCAAAACCTCAAAAATCAAAGTTGTTTTATCCGAACAGTTATATTTTTCCCATCTTCCTTAAAACTTCCGTGGTTGAAATCCAAAGTTTGAAGCAGATTCATTGGGTTTTGAATTTTATACAGCTCCTTGAGTGGACCGTGGACATGATTTTTCAAGAAAATTAATATTTGCAATCCATCTTTCACAAGCTATTTATGAATTTAAAAAGAGCTCAAGCCGCAATGGTATCTTCAGAGAAGTTGTTTGTGTATACATAAAGTACAACTTAGTTGAATAAAAATTTTCATAAAATTCATACAAAGTGAATTATAGTTAAAATTGTTCAAAAACCATATTATTTTTTAGAAAAGTACCCTAAGACATTAGTAGCCCGCGAATGCCCGCGATGAGAATAAGTTCATTCGAAAGCTAAAACCAAGAGTTTTCAAGTACGGTACAAATTATTTTGCGAAAACTTGCGATAGACCATTTTCAACGCGTTTGAAGGTGTACGGAGTGCAATTCTAATTAAATAATAACAATCCTGTGATACGCTAGTACGTGCATTGCAATCGCAGTAGCCATGAATTGCATACCTAGAAGAAACGAAAAACTCGCTGCTATCTTCTTCTTCTTTTTTCTGGCGTTACGTCCCAACTGGGACAAAGCTTGTTTCTAAGCAGGCAGGTGTTCTTATGAGCGTTTCCGCAGTTATTAACTGAGGACTTTCTTCGTCGATTGACCATTTTTGCATGTGTATATCGTGTGGCATGATACTTTATGCTCCGGCAAGTCGAGAAAAATTACTTTACCAAAAGACCTTCGACTGGTGGAATTTGAACCCACGATTCTCAGGTTGGCCTAGTTGAATAGCTGCGCGTTTACCGCTAGGACTCTGGGACCTTACGTATACAATATTTTGGTATTATACCTTAATTAAATATTATCCACACCTATATTTGATATTATTAGAGTATTGAAACACTTTGAATTCAAATTTGAACTGTCACTAAATAATAAAACACAAATGTGGGCTTCGTAGTCGTGCGGTTAGTGTCACCAGGCATTTAGCCACATCGTGCTAAAGAGTATAGGTTCGATTCCCGCTGCAGGCCGGAAAACTTTTCGTGAGGAGTTGAGCTAGTCCGTTGTCTAGTGTGGTGCTTCCTTCAAAGGGCAAAATGCCCACTGGAAGCATTAATGTGTCGGTGTCTTGTAGAAAAAAATTATCTCGGGTATTTAAATGGTTGAACGAAACTATTTCCTTCGACATGCAGTCTCCAGATAAAATGTAACAAATTGGAAAAATCATTCCCTACGTGGACTTGCTTTTGCTTTTAAAACAAGTATTATAACAGACTAAAGCTATGGACATGACAATCATGCTGAAACTGATTAAATGGATGATACTTGCATCAAGGCAGGGTTAGATCTAAGACCTTTATGGACAAATGTGCATGAAATTTTCACATTTTTTTTAGACATCACATGAATTTCAACATATATTTTTGAGTAATTTTTTCAATCACAAGTTCATTGTAGTGATTTATTTTACAAATCTGAAAAATTGGCGTAATGAATAAATAAGGTGGGCATTTAGACGATCATATTTACTTATGATGGTTTTTGTGTAGAGTTTCCATATCTTTGGATGAATAGTTAATATTTTTTTTGTCAAAAATTTCACTTTAGTCTAGTTGTTTTTTCTATTGGAGTTGTGCATGGAAAAATTACTTAAAAATATATGTTGAAATTCAAATAATGCCTGACATGCTGTGAAAATTTCATTTCAATCCGTCAATAAATAACTGAGTGCTAGCCTGTCCAAATTGACCATTTTGTATAGAAGATTGAAAAAGTTGAAAATGTATTGTCCAAACCTGAATATTCTAATTATCAGTGCAAAACAAGAAAAAAATTGAAAACAAAAGTCCATAATAATTAAATTTGGCATAAAATATCTCAAATATATGATTTCAGCTATATACAAGAGAGTTTGAGGTTTTGTCCGACATTTGTTCTAGATCGAACCACTGTGCCTTGGAGCGCGCCTGGGAAGAACTAGATCCACAACACCTACAAAACCTGGTGAAAAGCATGCCGAAGAGCCTCCAGCAAGTCCTTAAGGCCAAAGGAGGACACATTAACTATTAAATTGCTTTTTATTTTTCTTAAATCATCTTTTCTGGGGCCAAGAAGGAAGTGGGCACTTATTTTTGTCACTACTTTTTTTTCAATACAAATTGATTTTCTTTTTCTTTAAGTAAAATTCTTTTTTTTATCAAAATTTCGTAAGTGCAACTTTAAAAGAACATCAAAAATAAAATATCACAAAAGATTTAGGTGTGTTAACTTTAATTTGAACCAAATCAATGAGAGAAATTCGAAAACTGGTAAGGTGGGCACTTTATTTTGCCTCTCACTGTATATAGAAAGCGTTGTGTTTGGATGGGCATCTAATTCTTCCGAAAGAGGTGCACTTTGCGAAAGAGGACCACGTGATTATTGAGCTGAAATCGAATTCAGGTTAACTTCTGCGTTCATGAGTCCTCTCATGGCGTAGTGGTTAACGCGCCCCAACTAGAGATCGGGGAGTCGTGAGTTCGATTCTCACTGAGAAGACGTGTAACTTTTTCGCAAATCTTCACATCAATTTGTCCATCTAATCCAATTGCAAATTATATGTAATGTTTAGCTTTTCGGTAGTTGTTAGAAGATAGAAGATAGAAGATAGAAGATAGAAGATAGAAGATAGAAGATAGAAGATAGAAGATAGAAGATAGAAGATAGAAGATAGAAGATAGAAGATAGAAGATAGAAGATAGAAGATAGAAGATAGAAGATAGAAGATAGAAGATAGAAGATAGAAGATAGAAGATAGAAGATAGAAGATAGAAGATAGAAGATAGAAGATAGAAGATAGAAGATAGAAGATAGAAGATAGAAGATAGAAGATAGAAGATAGAAGATAGAAGATAGAAGATAGAAGATAGAAGATAGAAGATAGAAGATAGAAGATAGAAGATAGAAGATAGAAGATAGAAGATAGAAGATAGAAGATAGAAGATAGAAGATAGAAGATAGAAGATAGAAGATAGAAGATAGAAGATAGAAGATAGAAGATAGAAGATAGAAGATAGAAGATAGAAGATAGAAGATAGAAGATAGAAGATAGAAGATAGAAAGATAGAAGATAGAAGATAGAAGATAGAAGATAGAAAGATAGAAAGATAGAAGATAGAAGATAGAAGATAGAAGATAGAAGATAGAAGATAGAAGATAGAAGATAGAAGATAGAAGATAGAAGATAGAAGATAGAAGATAGAAGATAGAAGATAGAAGATAGAAGATAGAAAGATAGAAAGATAGAAGATAGAAGATAGAGATAGAAGATAGAAGATAGAAGATAGAAGATAGAAGATAGAAATGAAAGATAGAAGATAGAAGATAGAAGATAGAAGATAGAAGATAGAAGATAGAAGATAGAAGATAGAAGATAGAAGATAGAAGATAGAAGATAGAAAAGATAGAAGATAGAAGATAGAAGATAGAAGATAGAAGATAGAAGATAGAAAGATAGAAGATAGAAGATAGAAGATAGAAGATAGAAGATAGAAGATAGAAGATAGAAGATAGAAGATAGAAGATAGAAAATAGAAGATAGAAGAATAGAAGATAGAAGATAGAAGATAGAAGATAGAAGATAGAAGATAGAAAGATAGAAGATAGAAGGTAAAAGATAAAAGATAAAAGATAGAAGATAGAAGGTAAAAGATAAAAGATAGAAGATAGAAGGTAAAAGGTAAAAGATAAAAGATAGAAGATAGAAGGTAAAAGATAAAAGATAGAAGATTGGAGATAGAAAAGTATAAATAAAAAGGCAATTTCCGTTTCTATTTTTTTATATTTTATCTTGATCCGTAGAACTCAATCATAATCCTATTCTTCTGGTAGAAAAGCAGAAAATTTCTACTCAATACAATAAATTCTCGATATCAGGAGTATTGAATAAATTTGCTTATTGCATCAATAACGAAAATGGTCGTTATTGAAATAATGAGCAAATTGTTTCATTATTCCAAGTTTATTAGAGGAAAATCTGAAGCAAAACTGAAATTTTTTGCTTTTATATAAAATTTTAATGAATCATTTATTGATCATATAAAATAATGAATTTGTCATTTTAGAGCAATTCAGTTAATATTCAAGCTTGATGTGCCATTTTAAAGGTAAGCGTAAAATCACGACATCATACTCTGAAACTTTCAGGTATGTTCTTGTGGTTCAAGCCGTAGTAGACCAGCCCTCTCTTTGCCTCTCGATTTCAAGAAAAACGGAAGTCAATTTGTATAGTCTGCATACCTTTTTTGTTTAGAACTAGATCAATACCTTCCAATGATCAGAGCTTGCGCATGGAATCTCCCCATCAGCGTCAATCAGTTATTAATTTTAACAGACAATGGAGTCAAAACCAGTTGATTTAGTTATTCACGAGCAATTACACGCATATCTTATCGTTTTAATCAACCAATCAGTTCCGATCCGGTTATAATACGCCTTGCTTCGGGTGATAAAAATATCCAATCTGGAGACAACAGTTCTTCCACACTTGGTGGTTTCATATCGGAACGAACTATATGTATTCTCAATCAAAGAAATGGTTCACTGGTTTCGAGCGAGTGGCAAACCGGTTCAATTATGAATAATCGAGTTCTGTTTGTTGGTTGATACATCTTATTTTAACATCATTGGATGCATGTTGGAACTGATTCACTTCATCACAAAACAATTTGTTGCAATTAAGATGCTCAATGGAATGTAATGTGGGAACTCATTGAGTAAATTGATCGTGGTTGTGGCAGTTGAAGAGCGAGTTTCAATAAAGGCTACAAGACACAGTGAAATATCTTCACGCGGCACATCTTGTTTTGTGTTATCTCGATCACCCGGCGCGCGTCGGAGATCTTGTTTACAAATAGTCCATTGGCATGTCACGAAAGCAAGTTTCATTCAAAGACATTGGCGTAGTCAGAGGGCGGGGGGTGGTTATAGGGTGCATTCGACCTCCGTTTGCTCCCTGGTTGATGAAATTATAAAATGGTAGGGGCATTAACCCGTATAGTCCTGAGTGGAAGCAAAAATACTAAAACCCTCACCACTCAGCGAATACCTACTTAACGAATTCAAATATTTTTTGTCAGTATACCGAAGTGGCCAGATGAACTCGGAATTATTCTCAAGGCCGGAGTTATGTTATTCCGGTGGGTCACTGGGTCAAGTCGGGTAAAAAGGGCGATTTTTCGAGACATGCCAATTTATCTTTATTTATTTTCAATGGAAATCATTACAATTTGCATAAAACATTTTGATTTGATATTAAACATCATAAATTAATAGTTTGGCACCGTTTATAATGTACCGGATGTGGCCACTCATGCCCTGAAAAACCGGCTGTAGATTAGTTGGATACAAAATCGTTTCAGTTCTCTAAAAGTAGACTATCGAGAATACCAGTTCACTAAAATGCGTTCTCATAAGCTTGATACAGATGTTAAGATACGAATTGTTGCAAGATATATTTTAAAAGAAGTTCAGGCACAAATTGTATTCTATTTTTTTTAAATAGTATCTCAGGATTAGTTTCTGGAAGAATTATTTGAATTAAAGTTATTTAAAAAGAACTGCTGAGAAAATTATTGTTGTTTTCTTGGAGGAGTTTCTTAAGAAATCCTTAGAGAAAAGTCAAAACGATTCTCTGTAGGAGTGTTGATGATTTATACAATAATCTTTAATAGACGTATTGTTTTTGTTATCGACTCTTAAATAATCTCAGTAGGAGGAAATGCTAAAAATTACTTGAAAATATTTTCACGAACAATGTTTTAGGAAATACTTTGACATTGCTTTTGCCTTAACCTACATCGATGCTTACAAAAAAAAAAACATTTTTTTTAAACTCTCCCACGTACTACTCAAGAATATTACACAAGTACCGAACGGTCATTTGCTTGACGATGAGGAGTGTATGTTTGAATCGCAATTCGATCAGTCGCCTTCGGTATCAGAACCATTAATACTTTCTAAATCTAGTTTGTATTCATTATTGTGAAATATTAAAGTTCAAAGTAACTGAGTTTGTTACAGTACATTTAAGAATTCCTTCAGAAATAATTTCAAGGGTTCCACCATAAACTTTTCCAATGCATTCTCCATCGATTCTTTGTAGAATTTCTCCAATGGTTTTTATAGTAATTCCTATCAAGCTTTCCCTATAGATTCCTCATAGGGGTTTTTATAGGATTTCTATAAGAAATGTCATCAAGGGTTTCTCCAAGATTTTCTTCAAAGGTTCCTTCACAAAATTGTTCAAATATTAGTTTATATGTTCTTGAATAATTTTCAGCGATTTGTTTTCTAAGCAATTTGTTTATTCAGCATTTTGTTTTCTTGAAAACTATCTTTAAGGGTTTTTCTGGGATTTTCAAAATTTGTTCAATGCATTTCTTCACAGATAAATAATCCTGGAACAACATTATGCGTTTCTCCAATGATTATTCTAAAAATGTATCAAACAAATCATTCAAGTATATATCCAGAGATTCTTTAAGGAAAAATGTCGAAAGAAAAAACGTCAAAAGAGACAATATGTCGAAAAGACAAAACGTCAATAGCAGGAATCTATATCATTACCCGGAACACCATTACCTGGAATGCAATTTACTGGAAGACCACTAACCGGAATGTACCATTTACCGGAATGCACCATTAGCCGGAAAGCCAAATCTTCGTAACTCGGGGTGTAGTTGATCAGTGGGGAGAAGTTGATCATTCCTGTACCCACATGTATAGACTGTTAATAGAGCTATGACCCTATTTCAATTAATACATTTTCTAAGTTGTAGCATTACCTGATAGCTACTCTTGTTGTTCCTGATTCCAGTTTGCCATTCAAGGTAATTATACCATGTTAAAACAGATTTTTATGAAATGTTTGATGAACTGTTTAAGGGTTTTTCTCCAAACAATCGACTATTTCCACAGCTATATGGAGCCACCACTTAAATAAACTGTTTCATACATTCCATATATGTTTTGTATAATCAGTTTTGAGTTTGCATTGAGTATAGAAATTCTTTTTCAAAGAAAATTATGTTATTTTCGCTAGCGGATTGCTAATTTCAATGAAAATTGCATATCTTTAGGCGTTTAATGTTAGGTAATCTGTAATTCACAACCTTCAATTCTAAAATTGACCGATTTATCAACAGGTTATAAGATTTTGGAGACTTGATTCAGATTCAGTGACCCTAGAGCCGGATTTGGGCATCGGGAGGCCCGGGTCAGACTCATAAAGGGGGCCCCTTTATACAAAATGTAGCACGTTTTTGGATTCCACAAACTAACGTATTGAATTTGAATTTTGAACGAGATGGTCGGTCCAAACATATGAGGGGCCCAAATTAAAAGTAGTGTGAGTTACATTTTAGGTTGTGAGCTATATACATTGAAAAATCAACTGTTTGTAAACTTCTCAATAGTGTTTTAAGGTGATGTTTTCGTCTGAAGGAAAACATATAATAATTCTTAGGATATTGGCTCCTTTTTTGGCTTGATCATTTGTATAGAGTGAAAAATTGCTGAAAATCTTCAAAGCCGTTTTTCTCCAAAGCAAGATTTGATACTATTGAGTACGTGTTTCCAGTTTGTCTCTAGTTTTCGCATTCTCTGAAAAAACAAGGTATTTACAGTGCTGGCAAGAATGCAGTACACAAGGCCGATTGACCTGAAAATTAAACTGCACGTTAGAAAAAACTTCAAATTAGATTTGTAAATGAATCATCAAATTCTATGCAAAGTATCGAAGTTCTTCAAATCCACCCATTTTGACAAAAATGTCTAAATATTGATATTTGTAAAATAATAAATTTAGAACTAGTATAATCTTTTACAAATTTCTACAAATGCATTTCATTTAATTGAACAAATTTGCTGAAGCATGCTTCATTCTAATTGTTCACATTTCAATTATATTCCAATTTAAAATTTTTAGCATTTGTCTCAATATATATTTTTTTAGCTTCCATCCTCTCGAATAGAATTTGATTAAACGAATTACAAGTTATTTATGAGATGTAGTTCAAATTTCAGGTCAATTGTTTCGTTAGAATCTGTTATACAATTCCCTTAACTTGACCGGCGTTTATGTACTTTATTCTTAGCAGTACTGTATGTTCTATCAATTATATTCAAAGTTTACTCTAAGCCTTTACTAAATTCAAAGAAAACTTCATCAACTACGGAATACAAAAAAGAAATCATTTAAAAATAATCAAAAAATAATTTCCCATACGCTTCATGTTTCTGATAGAATTTCAAATATGTTTAGATTTTGAAGTTCTGAAAGGAACCAGAGTTTATCTCTTTGAATTGAGCAGTGCTTTAGAGGTTTAGTTGTATTTTATAGGATCCTGCAAAAACGTTAACGCTCAACGCTGCGTCATCGTAATCATCGTCATCATCGAAACTTCAAAAGCAGTTTTTCTGTTCAAATCTATAAATTATTCGATGAAAATGTGTTCACTGTGTTTCGGTTAAGGAATGGCATACAGTGAACACATTTTCCTGTGAATTTAGTTGATTTTGAACGAAAAAACTGCATTTGAAAAATCCTAAATCAATGACGGATCCTGCCCCTTTAAGCGCATTTTCAATTCAAATGAAACTAATCAGAGAAGAATTTCGAAGATTTTGGTTTAATATTCATGATTCCTTTTGTAATATATTGAAGGATAACAATTGACCAAACCATACTGTGAGATTAGGTAATGAAAAATAAATAACTAAAATATTGGGAAGTTGACTTTGACGTTAGAATTATATGTCCAAATGCCTAAAGAAAAACTATGGTAAGGTATTTCGAAATGTTTTTTGTTCTTAATTTTGATTCCTCGGGGTGCCCCCTTCATCGGGGGGCCCGGGGCATTTGCCCCCTTGGCACCCCTCCCCTAAATCCGGACCTGAGTGACCCCAAATTTAGTGATAAGCATATCTTTTTATTGTAGGAAATCTTTCGTAATAATTGATCAACTTCACCCCGGAATCAAAAACTCCACTTTTTGATCTCTAAAATATGTTTTTGATATTATGATAATGTTTCGTCAAAATTTCGTTTATATAATTCGATGAACATTCAACCAGTACAGGTTTGAAAAATATTTGGATGACAATACATGCATCCTACTAGGAATAATAGAATAGAATCGTTCAAAAGTGATCAACTTCCCCCAGTTTACGGTACATAGTTTGACAAGTATGTGAGTACTCTAGCTCTGAAATGTCGTCAAATTTGCCAACTAGAAATAATTTTGAACCGGCGGTATTCAATTCTACCAACCTCAGCTTGATCTTTCTGAATAGCTTCACTTTGTCGCAACGAATATTACGATACCAAAATTTGCACATGTCATTTATTAACGATTTTATTGGAAAAGAATCGTTTGATAGGGTGAAGAGCTACTTGGGCACTTGCACAGGTTTTTCTCGACCAAATCATCTGAAATTTTACAAAAAGAGACACTACAGTACGACGCACATTGTGGCCAAATATAAACTAAGTAGCTTTCAAAAAACCCCACTGCCGAAGTGAATCAAAAGTGCCAAGAATAGAATCCGGCTATAAAACTAAACATTACAGGCAAGGATAAAAGAAATATTTTCGTTATGTATATTTGATGTCAAATATTAACGAGGTCAATATAAATCGAAAAAATCGCCTAACGATGAAGGTTAGGTGCATTGTAGTAAATGGAACATCACAGCATCTGAAAATGTTTGAATTTATGATGGTTTTCTTATTCCTTTTAAATCACAGTTTAGAATCCAATTTAAATATTGTATCAAAAAAAAAACACTAATCTTGCGAGGGAAGTGACATACAACAGTGCAATTCTCATTTTAGCTTTAAGGCTCCCCCAAATCAACACGATTTTTTAAGCGACATCGACAAAAAATCGACGCGATTTCGTTGCAGTCGCTGCAAGCACTCTTATATGGAACCATTCAGATCGACACGACGAAAATCGCTGCGAAATTGCATTGCTGTGGCTTAGACACGCTCCTCAAACTGTGCATGCAGCGCATGTGCATGTTGCAGTCACCGTGAAAAAATCACCTTGATTTAGGGGAGCTAAAAGTGCCTTGGTGATCGAGAGTAGGGACACAATGGCTTATTTGTGACGTCCATTTCTGGATTCCGAAATATTGAACCTCAAAAGATCTACTTTCATTTGAATTTGATTGTGCTATTTTTCTATGAATGTCATAACTGTGAATGGCTTACCCCGAATCCAATGCCACAATAATATACATGAAAGAACAGTAAGCAATAATAAGAAGAAGATATTTGATCATTTTCGACTAAACACATTTTGCCAAAAATGCCAAGATCGGTGGGACTCGAAAGAACCGCCAACCAAATAAAGAAGGGTGAATATCAGATGACCCGAAAAGGGTCATTCTAGAAAAAGAGATATACGGAGGATTTGCATTAGGTTGATTGACGTTTACAGAAACGACATTCGGTGAATTGATACTCGGCGAAAAAAAGCATAACCAATCATGTTAAAAATTCTTATCATTGCTTATTAATTAACATTTGGACACCTGGAGAACCGACGGTCGAATGTCAAAAGTAAAGTTACATAATTGTAACCAAATTTAGCCAATTCAGCCAAGTCAAGCTGCAAAGATAAGTTGAAAGAACAGCTAATTTTAAAAAGAAGGCTGAATCATCTATGAAATGCAAATACCACCTTTTATGATTGGTCAATTTGATACTAAAATACATCATCAAAATGTAATGTCAAAATTCATATTAATATTTTCAAATTTATTTTCGTACGCTACAAAAATGATAATATTCATCATAATCGGGTAATAAGATGACATAGAACCAATTTTTTAAAATTATGGATTGAGTGGCTTAGGTGTCCGGTACTAAGGGATCTACCACTATAATAGTTTTTTCTGTGGGAAATTCGTTAATGATATTTGAAGGTTACGCCTGGTTACGCCAATGTTCAAGAAATCTATCCTATAAACCACAATCTCGTTCATTTTGTTACAGTTTGGATTATTCATCAGAGGAAAGCATTTCGATCTGATTAATACATAATTTGATTTTTAAAGGCGCCAACAGTTGCCCGTCAAGGATCAACAGCTGGTTGCCTGAGTTTCATCCTGCTGTACCGCGAATATTGCGAGTCAAGGTGCACACGGAAAAGCTATTGACTGGTCGCCTTCTCTCGTCATCGCATCGAAACGCCGCGGCCCCTGGGATCCATGGAAATGCGCGACGAGAGTCACGACTCACGAGTTTGGGACGCGGAGTGGAGCGGAGGAACAAAACGCGAAGAATTTCGTTATCCTAGGTCTACCGCGAGCGCGATACGGTTCGATTCAGTTACGATTGGTACAGAAACGCGATTGGTCGGTCATCTGAATCCGCGCGCGGCGGCAAGTGAATGAGGGGTTGCGTGTCGGTGGCCACGAATACGTTGTGAATGTGTGTTTATGTTATTGGTCCGTTTCAGCAGATGAAGCAAGATTGAGTTGTTGATCAACGTTTCTGTTTGGGATTTCTCGCGCCAGGGAAAGATGAATGAAAAGTGCAAAACTTTCCGGTTACGAAAGGTTGTAGAGAAAAGAAGTGTTTACAAATCTCGATGAGGCACACTAAATTAAAACAAGCGACCGGGAAGGAGTGCGAAGCAAGTGATAACGATAAGAAGTGCTCCGATTAGTGTAGGACCCAAGTGTCCTCAACAAGGATGAACGACTCATCATCAGCGTCAGTGGAGTCGTTGTTAGCCCTGGCGGGTGCCGGTGGAGATTTCGCCGGTTCCGGTAGTGGCGATGGCTTTCCACCAATGATTTTGAACGAAACTTTGCGGGATCTGTGCCACCAACAGAACGACACCCTGTTTCTGGAGCTGTCCTGTCCTCCATTGTTCGATTCGATCTCGTGCTGGCCAAGGACACCGCCGGCAACAACGGCAGTTTTGCCGTGTTTCTCCGAGTTCAAGGGAGTGCAGTACGATGCGACACGTGAGTATTATATTTCGGGGGAGGTATTCGGGAAAAGTAATAATAAAGTTAAATTGTATTCAAAAAATGCAACATTGGTCAAATAGCAGATCAACTAAATATCCCAAGTAAACAGAAAGTTTAAAATTGTGTTTTAACATAAATCTATAATATGCAATTTTGTATGTTTGAATCAGAATGAATTGATAGCTGGTAACAAGAAGAAACGATAAAGCTCAGATCTGATACATGATTACTATTATTATTTTTTTTTTTCATAGATGCAACGTTCAGATCCTGGTCCTGGGTTTAGTATATCGAAGAACAGTAAAAGGTGGTTTTTGTTATTGGTGTCAGCAAAATTATGCCGTCGGTTCGGGCAGGTCGGACTACAGTGTCCATTTCCCGGCCATTTTGCTTGTCCTGGGGTTCGACACAAGAAAGAATCAAAGATTTTCAATAAAACGAGCTATTTTATTAGAATGGGAGTAATATTTAAACAATACAATGTTTTCACAATGAAATATAAAGAAAAAGTATCAATCCAAGACAACAATTTAATTGTTACAGTCGACTCTCCATATCTCGATGTTCTAAATCTCGATATCTCTCCATATGTCGATGAATACTTCGGTCCCTTCATTCTACATACGATTTCTCTTTCCATATATCGATATCCTCCTTATCTCGATATCTCCATATCTCGATGTGTTCCTGTTGATTTTTGTTCCCAATTCTCTCTTGATATGTCGATATAAACAAAGGCTACTAGACCAGATTTAAGTGATTCAGAACAATTTGGAAACTCGAAACGAAATCTGTTTGTTTATTACTTTCACAACGAAGTGATTTTCAATCAAGTGTTCATCAAATAAATGTTATTTGTCTCGATATCTCCCTATCTCGATGGTCCCTTCGATATCGAGATGTGAAGAGGCGACTGTAATTATAATTTATTGTATTTTATATATGACTTTTTCCATTTTGATGAACTAACTAAACAAAAACTATACCTTACCTTGACTTTTTATGGGTTTGATTTTTTCCTTCAAACTTTATTTTTATTAATGAATATATGGTTAACATTTGTGCCATAATATTAGAACAATTAGTTCCGAACATTCCAAAAGTCTTAAAACTTTAAAGAATACTAGCAACGTTTTGAGATCAATGGTTTCATAGTTGATCATGCTTAAAGTGAACTGTACTTTCAGATTTGCTTTCTCAGCTGCTTCTGAAAACGAATAATGTTTAAAAAAAATGCAATAAATATCCCTCGTTACTAGACAAATAAAAATGTTTTATAATTTTTTGGCAACTTAGTCTTGTTATGAAAATAATTATCTTTGGATTCTTTTTCTATTATTTTTTATGAATCTCAGAAAAATGTTTATTTTTTTTTGCATTAAAATTAAGTGGTATTCAAAAATTTTACGGTCAATTCGGGAATCCCGGGAAACGGGAAACAGCAAACAAAGGAAATTTAGTCAACATTGCACTACTACATAAGCAATTGGATTGGTCTATGCGTTTCGGTTATCGCCGTGAGCCTTCGTTAAGTTTGTCTTGACTGTTCTGTTTACACAATGATTCGTTTTAGAAGTGTCTAATTCAACAAGTATAAATTTTCTTAAATACACACGCAATGATGGTCGCATAAAGTCGTTTGGCATAAAGCCGTTTGGCATAAAGTCGTTTGGCATAATGGTCATTTGGCATAAAGTCATTTGGCATAATGGTCGTTTGGTAATAATGAGTCTGAAACAAAGAATTTCTTGAGATGACGGCAATCAACCGAACGGTTCTATCGATCGATGACTGAAATTGGGAATTGTCGCATCCTTGCGACGCACAGTATTTCGATCGGCCAAAATCGTGAACTTAATTCTGTAGCACCTTTAAACGTGATTTTTTCGGAATTTTTTCGGACGAAAATTTTCTAAAAATATAGCGCATATATTGACGGTAAATGTTAGTTCGCAGTTAGTTTGCCACGGGCGGCGCTGCAAAAACATTTTTTTTGAAATGACGATCTTTAAATATGATGTCTTCGGCAAAGTTGTAGATAATTCAAATACAAACAACTTTGCCAAAGACACCTAGTGTGTATTCAGCCGCATTTCCAAAATACGGGAGTATTTTATGAACGACCCCCTAAAACTAGTTTTTCTCCGATATTTTGGAAATACGAAGCTTCCGGTAGCAACAATGTTCTACAAAATTATGTAAACAGTCAAAATGAATCATTCTCTAGAAGACACTAGCCTTCTAACGATCAAGGAAAAGCAGTTATAACCGTTTAAGTGCAAAAATCAGCCATTTTTGGGGTCCGTGTATTTATTCGGGTGGCAGCTGGTGGCAGATGGAACCTAGTAGGATTCAAAATACATCATTAGTAGTTGTAAATGTCGATAGTGTCATTAGTATCCACGAGTATCCCTTTTACTTAGAGGAAGTTTCATCAATGACTCTTATTACCTTGTAGTACTTAGTTATATGATGGGTAGAGGGCAATGTGGCTCCATACTTCTTCTTTTTCATCTTCTTGGCACATTCTTCATCATTACGCACAACTAATAGGTTCCAAATACATTTTTGAAGAAAGTTCTCAATCTCCTGAAAAGACGCTTTACGAAATGACTCTCCCTACAACTATTTTTCATTTGAGATTTTTGCGTTTTTTCGTGCATACCAAGTAACCAAATAGCACTTTAATTCGCTCTGCGTGCTAGCATTATACAGCTGACACGCTAAATTGGTCGAATAATAGCACTAAAAGACCAAAAAGATGAACTAGCAGGCTAGTGTTTACTACATGACACGTGCAAGAACGATGCGATGAGTAGCAAGTTAAGTGATGTATCAAATTCAAATCCAAAATCAGGCAAGTGCCTCAATACCAGATAATTTTGTAAATGAGTGTTGCAACCATAAGAACTGCGTTAACATTTAAACGCTGAGTTGATTCACAGAATACTGATTCAATATACAGTTAACTCTTCCTTACTCGATATTCCGTATCTCGATATCGAGTTAGAGAACCATAGTAAAAGTTGGTTTTCATGGCTAACTCGATGGTCCCTTGGAACCAGTTGCACTGCTTTTGTGTTCTGTAACTCGATACCTCCCTAACTCGATGGTCCCTTCAATATCGAGTAAGGGAGAGATAACTGTATAGTGAATATTTCAACAAACTTGCATAGCTTGCACTTACTATTGTGTCTATGTACGGAAAATAGCTAAAACTGCAAGCGAAAAATAGTTGTATGGCGAGTCATTTTGTAAAGATCAATTGAGAACTTTCTTCAAAAATGTATTTGGAACCTATTGGTTGTGCGTAATTATGAAGAATGTATCAAAAAGAAGAAAAAGAAGAAGTATGGAGCCACATTGCCCTCTACCCATCATATAACTAAGTACTACAAGGTAATAAGAGTCATTGATGAAACTTCCTCTAAGTAAAAGGGATACTCGTGGATACTAATGACACTATCGACATTTACAACTACTAATGATGTATTTTGAATCCTACTAGGTTCCATCTGCCACCAGCTGCCACTCGAATAAATACACGGACCCCAAAAATGGCTGATTTTTGCACTTAAACGGTTATAACTGCTTTTCCTTGATCGTTAGAAGACTAGTGTCTTCTAGAGAATGATTCATTTTGACTGTTTACATAATTTTGTAGAACATTGTTGCTACCGGAAACTTCGTATTTTCAAAATATCGGAGAAAAACTAGTTTTAGGGGGTCGTTCATAAAATACTCCCGTATTTTGGAAATCCGGCATCTTTGGCAAAGTTGGTTGTATTTGAATTATCTACAACTTTGCCGAAGACATCATATTTAAAGATCGTCATTTCAAAAAAAAAAAAAAATGTTTTCGCTGCGCCGCCCGTGGCAAAGTTGCGAACTAACATTTACCGTCAATATATGCGCTATATTTTTAGAAAATTTTCGTCCGAAGACACCATTCCGAAAAAAATCACGTTTAAAGGTGCTACAGAATTAAGTTCACGATTTTAGCCGATCGAAATACCGTGCGACGCCTATCCACCTATTCGTTTCCATCATTTGCTTCTATAGACTCCCTTTAGCTTTGAGTCGCATGACCGCTACAGCCATAAAACAAAATAAGATTTTGATATATTTAGCACAAATTTGCCCTTCTTTCAAACATTTTATGTTTTTTTTTTTTCTAAATATGATGTAACCATAATTATAGGCATCAAAACTGTGTATTTGAAATTTAAATAAATTTCACCTTCTCTTTTTTTTCTTTTAAAAAGACACTACACGTTAATGCTTCCAGTGGGCTGTTTGCCCTTTGAAGGAAGCACCACACTAGACAACGGACTAGCATGCAACGCCCAGTGGCACAGTCGGAAAACATTCCTCTCGAAAAGTTTTCGGCCTGAAGTGGGAATCGAACCCACACTCCTTAGCACGATGCGGCTAAATGCCTCGGTGACACTAACCACACGGCTACGAAGCCCACACATAGGCTGTTCCTGGGAGCTATATGTTTTAAATATTTTTTGTATCCAACTGACAAAAGGGCGGCGATGGATGACATTTATCTTCTCAAGTTATCAGTGAAATAATAAATCGATTACTGCAGTTACTTTGATGGGTTGTGCTTCTTTTCCCCGACTGTCGGTTCCCCGAATATCCCGTTTCTCCAATTAGCCCACTTCTCCGGATTTTTTTTAGCACTCATAATTGTCATAGCTTTATACATTTCAGGGTGGTGAACGAACTGCTCATCTAATATGCACCCTTCTATATTTACTTTTTGCCAACATGTGTATAGCCGAGAATGACAGAATACTTCCTTCTTTTGATTGCTTATTGTTCTCTCTCGTTCACTATTCAGGCACTGAAGACTATTATTTAAACTATGTAAACTGCACCACTTTTCGGGGAAACCGGTCATTTGGGGACATGGCATTTGGGGAAAAGGGTCATTGGGGGAAACGGCATTCGGGAAAAAGTAGCACATTCACTTCGATGATCCTGAACGCAATTTTTTTATGTCTTTTCGGTTTATTATGCCACAATATTTTTTGGCGTCTAATTTTCTATTGGTTCAATCATGAATTTTACCTTTTTTAAAAATAGGTTGTTCTCTATATTTATACTGTTTTAAATTTTACTATTAAACATTCTGTTCTTCCTGTCAACATTCAACATATTCTTTTTTGCAAACGCAAAAAAAATATGCTGGAAAAAAAATGTTTTCCTTCTTTCGATTATAGACGGTGTTTTTGACGTACACTTCTAAAAT
The DNA here is from genome assembly GCF_002204515.2 of Aedes aegypti. Lineage (NCBI taxonomy): Eukaryota > Metazoa > Arthropoda > Insecta > Diptera > Culicidae > Aedes > Aedes aegypti. The sequence goes on along the minus strand of NC_035108.1, from coordinate 67,069,706 downwards.
TAAAATTTTTAAAACTGTGTTGTTCATTTGAGTTATGCTGTGAGACGTATTTTTTGCGTTAGAGCCTTGAACATTTGAAACGAATAATAATCTGTTCTTATATATAGGTTATTCTTGGATTATCTTGGACTTGGATTAGATGTTTAAATATTTTTCAAATTAATGTTTCCCTCTCTTTACATCAAGTGTTACGTCCAAACTGGGATAAAGCTTGATCTGCAGCGAAATATTCTGTGAACGTTCCCTTCATTACTAACTGCGAACTCTCTTTGTCAATTTACTATTTTCAAAAATGTACATCGCAACAAGCTCAAGCATACTCTATGTTTTGGGATGTAGAGACAATTATTATTCCGAATAGATCTTGCACCATACCCGTCACGAGCTCTATTTGGTAATGCTCTCTAATGTCTCAACAATTTTTGACATTCATGGCTTGGAAAATCTCTGAACGAACATCACGCTTGTTGAGAACCTAGCAAAAATGTTTGCAAATGGGCTAGGTGGTGTTGATCTCAGTAAATGCTTCAAAAATGCCGATATTCATTCTAAGTCAATCATTATGCCAAACGGCCATTATGCCAAATGATCATTATGCCAAACGGCCATTATGCCAAACGACCGTTGTGCAAAACGACTTTATGCCAGACGGCTTTATGCCAAACGGAGTACAATCGTAAAATACAGGTCGGACTCGATTATCTGGAATTTTGGACTGGATTATCCGGAGTATATGTTTTGATATTCTTGGTTTTCAGTTTTTCAGTTTTATAAATTTGAGATAATTTATTATTGCAATATAAAAGATGAATGGTTTAGTAGTTTTGGACGTACACTACCCGTCATAAATACGGACTCACTAAAATAAGTATTGCAACACTCAGCTGAATATTGAATCACCCTGAAAAGTTTAGCATCACCTCAAAATAGGTAATTTCACATTGCTATATCTCGAGATCCTTACGACTTACAAAGAAGCGATCTTCAGCAAAGTTGTTCAAGGGATCAAGAACATCCGGAAAGCGAACAGTTTAGTTCACGATTTTGCCGCTTGGTGGCGCTAGTGAGCATGCATAAAGTGTAAATAAAGTGAATCAAGCTTGAAACATTAGAAAATGAAGTGAATTACTTGAAATCATTTGAACATTAATCAATTAAACCTAAACCAGTCGAATATGAGTGAATCAGATAATCACCTGAAAATGAAATGAATCAATTCTGAGTCACTTGAACATGGAGTGAATTTGACATGATTTTTGTTTACTTCACATTCAAGTCTAACCTGAATTTCTGGAATATACAGTCAACTCTCCACAACTTGATATTCTATAACTCGATATACTCTATAACTCGATGAATTTTTCGGTCCCTTCAAATTCCCATACATCGTGCTCTTCATAAGTCGATATTTCTATAACTCGATATCTCCATTAGTCGATGTCACGTGAGAGGAAAATTTCCCTCCATAACTCGGTATCAATTTTAAAATCCTTCTTATACTGGGAAACTTGGACTAATTCTTGTCTGGAAGTGAATCAATACTTGCAAGTTGTAATGAATGTTTAAAACATTAAAATAAAAAAAATATGTAAGGAAAAGATATGGGATTTTTCGAACATTTCGCAAAAAGTTTTCAAATAAATGTTTGTAAAATAATATCAACAAAATATTATTGCTTTCTTACAGAAGTAATCATATATGTATTGGAAATACAGAAATTTGTTTCTTCGATATTGGGATTTTTTGCGTTGGTATATTCTATAAGTCGATGGTCCCTTGAATATCGAGTGATGGAGAGTCGACTGTAGAGTGAATCGAACCCGAAAGACATTAATATAAAGAGAATAAGACATCAATCACTTGGATATGAAGTCAATCAAACTTGAACCATTCTGACTTGAATAATTTGAATATGATGAATATGAGTCCTGACTGAGTCACTCGCACATGAAGTAAGTCATACCAAAATCACTAGAATATGAATCAGATATGATACACTTGAATATACATTTGATCAGACCAGAATCACTTTAATTTAATAAGATTCCATCCCTAATCACTTCAACTTCCAAATGTCAAAGGATTTCTGAACAGCATTCTGGAAATTCTATCTTATCAAATTCATAATGTTTAGATACAATCATCCCTCCAGAGTAAACTGTTTCCTGGATGCCCTTGACTTTCCAAACAACGTTGCCGAAGACTCAAACTTCCTATCTCATCTGGCTCAAAAGATAGAATTTGTTTCATATATTTAATTAAATATGCGTACTAGTGCAACCTAGTCGCAAAATTAGGAACCAAAAAATTTGATATTTGGGTATCCTTTACTTTATTTATATTCTTTACTTATCGAATACTCGAACATTCTATCTCTTGTGGATCGCAAGCTAGTTCAAAATGCTCGGTTTTACATGCTCACTAACGCCACCTAGCGGCAAAATCTCGAACCAAACTATCTGTCTTCCGGATGTCCTTGACTTTCTGAACAACTTTGCCGAAGACTCGAACTTTCTATCTCATGTGGATCACAAGATAGAACTAGTTTGAAATGCTCAATTTTGCATGCTCACTAGCGCCACCTATCGGCGGAATCTACAACCTAACTGTTTGTCTTCCGGATGTACTTGGCCTTCTTAACAACTTCGCCGGAGACTCGAACTTCCTATCTCATATGGATCACAAGCTAGAACTAGTTTAAAATGCTCACTTGCGCCACCTAGCGGCAGAATCGCGAACTAAACTGTTCGCTTTCCGAATGTCCTTGATCCCCTGAACAACTTTGCTGAAGATCGCTTCTTTGCAAGTCGTAAGGATCTCGAGATATAGCAATGTGAATTAACCTGTTTTGAGGTGATGATAGACTTTTTGGGGGTGATTCATTGTTCAGCTGAGTGTTGCAATACTTATTTCAGTGAGTCCGTAATTAGGACGGGTAGTGGAGGTCAGAAAAGGGAGGTTTGAAAAGGGGTTTTCGTATATGCCGGTCAAAAAAAAATTTTCTCAAGACTTCTAATGATGCTAGAAATAATTTCTGGCTACGCCACTGCCTCGGTTTATGGACAAAAGGTCGAAAGACGAAAGGTCGAAAGGTCCAAAGATCGAAAGTCAAAAGGTAGAAAGAACAAAAGTTCGAAAACGATTTACATAGTGGGATATTTTTCCTTCTTTGAAAAAAGATTTTCGACATTTTGTCCCTTCTTTTTTGTTCTTCGACCTTTTGTCCTTTCTGTCATTTGTCTTTCGACCTTTTGTCATAGATTCCACTGCATCATATAAATAAAACGACAAGAAAAAGATAATAATAAAGAACATAAATTTAATAGAAGATTTTACTTCTTAGTGACTTGATTATTCGGAGTGAAAAAAAAAATCGATACTTCGGATAAGGGATCGTTCAAATATTACGTAACACAACAGGGGGAGGGAGGGGGTCTTACGTAGTGTTACGGTCCATACAAAAATTGAAAATTTTCCATACAAAAGGTGTTACGTGGGGGAGGGAGGGGATCAAATTTTGCGTTACTTAATATTTGAATGAACCCTAATCGAGTCCGACTTGTATCATTTTGAGTTTTCAATATATAATCAAAGCCGGCTGCTCAATACTACAGGTAGAGATTAGTATTAAAGTTTCTGCGACTTTGTTCACTTCTCTGATACATGTATGTGAATAAGGCTGAAACCATGGCACAGTCACTTAAGTCAATACGATGAGGGGATGAGGAAGTAGTGTAAACCTTAGCCCCTTCCTCTCTTAGCAGATGAATTATTTTGAATGTAAAACACGAATACTATCAAATTGGATGAATTTACAACTAATAATTTAACGACTTTCGTATTTGTGACCAACCTCCTATGCAGCTGGAATCACTGTGGTTCGGGGAAAATCGAAATTTCAGGATTACTGATGTGTTTCCACATTTTTTTAATTGCTGCATAATAATTTCCATATACTATATTTACAACGTCTTCAGCTAACCTACAAATCATCACCAAAATGCTTAAAATTTCACAGAATCATATTTATATCATAAAAAGGGAGATATGAAAGATAAAGTTTTAATTTTTTGCTTTGTGTTTTGAATCGCCTCACTCGTGAATAGAGTTGCATATTTCTCAGGGATTCTACCCCATTACCCCGAATCCCATTACCCCGAATGCCATTAACCCGAACGCCATTACCCGGAATTCCAAAACCCCGAACGACCCATCACCCCGAATGACATTACCCCGAATTCCAATATCGTGGAGAAATGTCATCAATATCGTCCTGTCATGAAAATTGTAAATTCGGGGAAATTGCATTCCGGGTAATGGAATTCGGGGTAATGGTACATCCGGAGTAATGGAATTCGGGGTGCTGGCAATCGGGGAAATGGCATTCGGGGTAATGGGGTAGAATCGCGCTAGCAGGAGGCTCACGAAAATTCTAAAAGCGCGCGCAAGCCGATGTACTCACGGGGAGACTCGTCTCATGCGCTGCTCGGCGCTACGGATCACCATCGTTATCCAAGTTGTGAAACAACTGCTTAGTAACGAAGATACTCTACGACAATTTTCGCTTCATTATGCAGGTGTCAAGATGGTCTACATGACATGGTCGAAGACTCGCGATCCGAGAGTTACTATTTCGATCCTCGTTGAAAAATTTTGTGATCATTTCAATTATTGCGCTGAATTTTAAACAGTGACGAAGCGCATGAGACCGCATTGAGACACATCTCAAGAAAAATAAGGCACACCAAAAAAGGTCTCACAAAGTACAACGCACCCGTGCGCTAGCAAGTAATGAGCCTCCTGCACCTAAGGCTACAACACGTGCACAGTAACGAGTCGTGAACCAAATTTGGGATCTCTGAATTCGATAATGTTCGGTAAATTCTTATCAAATCGACATTAAATCAAGCGTGTGCTAGAATAAGGGCGTAAGTCGCATGATCGATTTCTTTTCATCGATCCTCTCTGTGAATGAAGGTGACAAACTGCCAGTTTGTCCGTATTTTTTCTCCTCATGACGCATAATTGCATCGCTGCCAAGCGGTCTGAAGTGAAACAATGCGGAAAAACTTGCATCTTGTCACCTTCGTTCACAGAAGAGAGGATCGATGAAGAGAAATCGATCATGCGACTAACGCCCTTATGCTAGCACACGCTTGATATATGGAAATAGTGAATGACGAAATTTTAAGGTATGCATCGAAGCCAAACCTTGAGTTTTCAAGAGCACAAATCTAGAGAACCAGGTAACCGTTTGTGCTGAAAATGAAACTCACTGTCATCATACGGATACGGAAATGGCAACTTTTGTGAAAAAAAAGTTGTCAATTTGTAATTGTAGAAGTATTCATAAGAATACTAATTCGAGAAACAGGCTCTGTCCCATTAAGCATGTTATTCCAAGAGAAAGAAGAAGAACAATATCATGAGATTATGACGAAGAAGAAGGAGGATAGGTTCAAGTCCTCTCACAAGCTTTCAGGCTATCACCATATGTTAATCCGATTTTGTGTCCAATTGTCTGTTATTATAATACCAAACATAATTTAAGTAAATATTATTTGCATAGAAATAAACATTTTTCAAAACCCAATTGATTTTATAATGAAATAATGTAACATTGTGATCATTTTTACCCGTATTTACGGTATCCTCAAATAATACTGCTCTTACAAACGTAGAGAACGGCTTTATCCATTAAGAGGGTAGCTCTTAAATAGGTTGGGATCGTGTATCACTTCTTCTCGCTCCATAGGAGAAAAAAAGTAATTACAACTGCCCGGTATATTTTTCCAGCCTTTTTTTCTGTCTGATGTTAAGAACCCTGCCGTTTTCGCTCATACATTTTCATTGGGCAGCCTGCAGAGCGTACAAAGATGATTTTATGGCGTCTGACTTTCTGCTTGATGCCAGGTACGTTTTTTGCTACCTTTTTGTTTGCATGGGTGAATAGGTGCGATTTTAATTTTGATGGAGTTTTCCAGTTGATTTACGCAGAGGAACCCAATATACATTTCGGTTATGTTTTTTATTAGTCCTAAAGAATTTCTCAGGTAAATTCAGACACTTGAAAGAACATGGTATGGATTTTAAAGTTATAATCTGACACTTAACACCCTTTTGTTTATTCATGTTTTAATTTAGTTTACCTATAATCAATTGCTTGCGTAAACCAATCCGCAATATCAAATCAAGTAGCATAAAATAATTTATTCGAATCATCCTCGAAAAATAAGCGAACTGAGCTAACTTTCCTATCTAAACTGTCAATCTTACCCGTAGAAAGTCCTCGCATTCCAGCATATATCACAGAAAGAGAGAGAGAGATAAACCAAATTGAAAGGAAACAGACAGTTCAGCTGGTGCTGGTGGAAATGAGCTATGGAAAACTCATTCGCACGGTTGGAAAAGCACCACCCGCACTCGCACATATCAATTGTCATAAAGCTGAAAGCCACTTTGCCTCTGCCCTCCCACTCGTTCTCATTTGTACACTCCCCAACTTGCGCTCGCCGTTCAACAGTTACCATATTTGCTTGTTCAGCTGACAGTGGCATATTTCTGCTCCTCGTCTCTTCTATCAGCATCAACCACCCCATCTGCGGTTCGGTTCACAGGGGTTCAGTTTTCTAAGAAACTGATAAAAACCCAATTTCCAAACAGTTTTTGGTGGAAAAACCAAGTCAAACATTCATCTACATTATCAGATAGTTGAGAAAACTTACATTCCCGTGCAAAAGTTTGGGTTCACCCCTTAAAATAACATACAAAAGTGTTTTGTCCATTTATCTGTGATTACTCGTCCAGTTAAAACTCTCTATGGCGCGTTCGAAAGGCAATGAGTTATTCTTACTTCGTAGATATTTTTCCAAAAATATAAATATAGGTAAGGATTAGAGAAGACTCTTTTTGCCTAAGTGTGCCTAAACAGTTTTTTATATATATGAGAACCTCAAAATGTGAAGAAAACAGCAATTTCGTTAAAATTGTGTTCAATGAAAACCAAAATATGGTGATAATGCCCAAAACAGAGTTTGAAACCTTTAAAAATGTTCTCCAACACTTGGCATGATACAAACTTGTAGAATATTAAGAATGCGTAATTTTTGCCACGATTTTTTTACCTTGACCACTGTGCTTAGCCATGCTCATCGTCATCGTAGTGAATTAGTAACTGGTTAGTACCACCATCACCGCCACCACCACAATCTACCACAGCGCTCACACAGGAGGGGAAATGGCTCGCTTACTAAATTGACACTTAGTAATGGCGTGGTAGGGGAGAATAGGGCAAATAATCACTTCTGTTGAGTTGATGGAATTGATCGGCACAACTTTGATGACTGAAATTTACATAGAAGATTTTTAACTCCTAAGCATTTGACAAATCCCGTTTCAATCTTAATAGGAAACAGATATTTGAAATAAAGTTTCACGAAGGAGAATTTTCTGATAAAAAGATTTTTCTAGAAAAAAAAAATGGAGAGGGATGTTCAAAAATAAAAAAAAAAATACACCAAAATTCATAAATTTTCGATCGAACATAAATCTTATCCAGCAACGTGCTTTTATCGATGTTAATTACAAAAAAAACAGTTAAGATCCAAATTAAAATTTTAATGTTAGAGTGATAAAATGCTGCAAGCCCACTTTCCCCTAAACGCGTTGTTGTGGAAGGCAGTAGACACCGTGTCTGTCTGTTTGGTTTAAAATGTGAAAGAACGGGAAATTAGCTAGGAAAGAAAGAAAGGCGGTTTCCCGAGCAAAGCCGGCAATGTTTATTGAGTGCTGTTGCGGCACGGTGGGACAGCGGCTTCAGAGAGCTGTCAATAATGGTGTCGCTTATTAATAGTCTATTTAGATGTCCGATGGAAACTATTTATTGACAGGAGAACGCATTACAGTGAAGTGCAATTTACAAAGCGGGGCTGATGTGGTGTCGGCTTTTAGTAACCATTGTAGGTCAAAGCTTGATATCCGCTTTTTGTAACAATAGAAATAATGATTTTCATACACCACGATTGATCATTGTCCGGCAAATGTTTTAAATTAATTAACATTTAGATTAGAATGTGGGCCTGGATTTGGATTTGGATTGGATTTGGATTTGGATTTGGATTTGGATTGGATTTGGATTGGATTTGGATTGGATTTGGATTGGATTTGGATTGGATTTGGATTGGATTTGGATTGGATTTGGATTGGATTTGGATTGGATTTGGATTGGATTTGGATTGGATTTGGATTGGATTTGGATTGGATTTGGATTGGATTTGGATTGGATTTGGATTGGATTTGGATTGGATTTGGATTGGATTTGGATTGGATTTGGATTGGATTTGGATTGGATTTGGATTGGATTTGGATTGGATTTGGATTGGATTTGGATTGGATTTGGATTGGATTTGGATTGGATTTGGATTGGATTGGATTTGGATTGGATTTGGATTGGATTTGGATTGGATTTGGATTGGATTTGGATTGGATTGGATTTGGATTGGATTTGGATTGGATTGGATTGGATTGGATTTGGATTGGATTTGGATTGGATTTGGATTGGATTTGGATTGGATTTGGATTGGATTTGGATTGGATTTGGATTGGATTTGGATTGGATTTGGATTGGATTTGGATTGGATTTGGATTGGATTTGGATTGGATTTGGATTGGATTTGGATTGGATTTGGATTGGATTTGGATTGGATTTGGATTGGATTTGGATTGGATTTGGATTGGATTTGGATTGGATTTGGATTGGATTTGGATTGGATTTGGATTGGATTTGGATTGGATTTGGATTGGATTTGGATTGGATTTGGATTGGATTTGGATTGGATTTGGATTGGATTTGGATTGGATTTGGATTGGATTTTTGGATTGGATTTGGATTGGATTTGGATTGGATTTGGATTGGATTTGGATTGGATTTGGATTGGATTTGGATTGGATTTGGATTGGATTTGGATTGGATTTGGATTGGATTTGGATTGGATTTGGATTGGATTTGGATTGGATTTGGATTGGATTTGGATTGGATTTGGATTGGATTTGGATTGGATTTGGATTGGATTTGGATTGGATTTGGATTGGATTTGGATTGGATTTGGATTGGATTTGGATTGGATTTGGATTGGATTTGGATTGGATTTGGATTGGATTTGGATTGGATTTGGATTGGATTTGGATTGGATTTGGATTGGATTTGGATTGGATTTGGATTGGATTTGGATTGGATTTGGATTGGATTTGGATTGGATTTGGATTGGATTTGGATTGGATTTGGATTGGATTTGGATTGGATTTGGATTGGATTTGGATTGGATTTGGATTGGATTTGGATTGGATTTGGATTGGATTTGGATTGGATTTGGATTGGATTTGGATTGGAGATTTGGATTGGATTTGGATTGGATTGGATTGGATTTGGATTGGATTTGGATTGGATTTGGATTGGATTTGGATTGGATTTGGATTGGATTGGATTTTGGATTGGATTTGGATTGGATTTGGATTGGATTTGGATTGGATTTGGATTGGATTTGGATTGGATTTGGATTGGATTTGGATTGGATTTGGATTGGATTTGGATTGGATTTGGATTGGATTTGGATTGGATTGGATTGGATTGGATTGGATTTGGATTGGATTTGGATTGGATTTGGATTGGATTTGGATTGGATTTGGGATTGGATTTGGATTGGATTTGGATTGGATTTGGATTGGATTTGGATTGGATTTGGATTGGATTTGGATTGGATTTGGATTGGATTTGGATTGGATTGGATTGGATTTGTGGATTTGGATTGGATTTGGATTAGATTTGGATTGGATTTGGATTAGATTTGGATTGGATTTGGATTGGATTTGGATTGGATTTGGATTGGATTTGGATTGGATTTGGATTGGATTTGGATTGGATTTGGATTGGATTTGGATTGGATTTGGATTGGATTTCAGTTCCATTCCAGTTCCATTCCAGTTCCATTCCAGTTCCATTCCAGTTCCATTCCAGTTCCATTCCAGTTCCATTCCAGTTCCATTCCAGTTCCATTCCAGTTTCATTCCAGTTCCATTCCAGTTCCATTCCAGTTCCATTCCAGCTCCATTCCAGTTCCATTCCAGTTTCCTTCCAGTTTCATTCCAGTTTCATTCCAGTTTCATTCCAATTCCATTCCAGTTTCTTTCCATTTCCTTTCCAGTTCCTCACCAGTTCTTTTCCAGTTTTTTCCCAATTCCATTCCAGTTCAATTTTTTTTTTCTAAGTATACTTCTAGTTCTGTTTTTTGATTTTGGATATCTTCTTCTTCTTGGCATTAACGTCCCCCCTGGGGCAGAGCCTGCTTCTTAGCTTAGTGTTCTTATGAGCACTTCCACAGTTATTAACTGAGAGCTTTCTTTGCCAAAGTTGCCATTTTTGCATTCGTATATCGTGTGGCAGATATGATTATACTATATGCCCATGGGCGTCAAGAAAATTTCCATTACGAAAAGATCCTGGACCGACCGGGAATCGAACCCAGACACCTACAGCATGGCTTTGCTTTGTAGCCGCGGACTCTAACCACTCGGCTAAGAAAGTCCCCTGGCTGATTCTGGATATGTTTCTGTTTATCCTGAATTTATTTCTAGTTTATTTTTCGTTTTGGATTTTACTTCACCTGTAGCGTCGAATTCCACAACGTTTATAAGTTTTGAAACTCCAAAAATCCGATTATAGAAGCATAAGCGTTATTGTAATTCATTTTATATCGAATCTCAATAAGCCTAGCTTCCAGAATACAACGCCATTATTTATTCTTCGGATTCCTCCCTCCCATTTCCCCCGGAAAAATCACAGCATAATGAGGCAAATTATAACTTAGGTGATGTTCACCGCTAACAAGATGAGCGCATTAATAATCACGAAGCACCACAGAGGAAAAAAAACTTTCCCAACCACGTTTTCGGCTCATCTTACGGATCATTATCCGCACCACAAATGGCCTCAACGAGGCTAGGAAAAAAGCGCTCAACCTGAATCGTCCTCCCGGATGTCCTCCACCACTTTTAGCAAATTGCGAAATTCTACGTTAAAGAACTCCACTTAACCGTGACACTATTTCTCGCCGGTGCGGTGTCATGTCCTCGTCAACGTCGTTGTCGTCCAACGCGAAACATCCTCGCGAGTCCTCAGCCGACAGGTGCGGAAGTGGAAAATCGTGATAAAAGTCATCCAATTGCTTCGCTTCAGATGAAATTCTCGAAAAGTGCAGTAGGGGATTAGGGTGGTTCAAAGGTAAAAAAATTGAAAATTTAATCTTATACATTTCTTACATTCTTCTTCTTCTTGGCTCTACGTCCTCACTGGGGCAGGGCATGCATCTCAGCATCAAGAGCACTTTCACAGTTATTAACTGAGAGCTTTCTTTGTCAAAGGTAGCATTTTTGCATGCGCACATCGTGTGGCAAGCACGATGATACTTTATGCCCAGGGAAGTCAAGAAAATTTCCATAACGAAAAGATCCCGGACCGACCGGGAATCGAACCCAGACACCTTCAGCATGGCTTTGCTTTGTAACCGCGAACTCTAACCATTTGTCATTGGAAGGCCCTTTTCTCACCATCTATACTATAAGAATAGCATTATGAAACATTTTCAGCTATGACGGTATTTGTGGAACAAAGACGATGTAGGTTTATATGTAAATTATTACGAAGAAATTTTTAAAACATTCTAAACACTTAATTTGACAGCTCTTGCCTTATGGTTGTGTATTTTGGACATAACCTGTTAATATTAGGTAGATATTGGGAAAAATCTAAGTTCGGACAATGAACGAACACTCCTTGGTAGCAGGTCCTTTGACAGAGCTTCAAAGCTAGAAAATTGTTTATTTGCATGTTAGATTAGGTTTAATTCACATATTTTTAAGTTCTGTACTTTCATTTTGGTGTTCTTTTTACTTTTTATGTTACAATTTTGTTCTCACTGTGTTCCCTTATTATTTTAACCTGTGTACGTAATTTTACATTAGAGTAGCAAATTTTTGCCATAATAGTTATTTATTACCTTCAGAATTCAGCTAGTTCAAATATTTGAGTAATAATTTCGTATTTTAGGTAATAGTTTTAGACTTCTCGAATGGGATAATTTAGAAAGAATGATGAAGCAATAATGCCAGACAACACTTTAGATGACAGTTGACGTAGCTGTCAAGAGATCGTTCAGGCGAAAGGGCGTAGTCGAAACTCACTCATTTGAGTGCGAGGTCTGCCCTGTGGTTTCGCCAACATCCCCCCGCCCGTGTAGTTCCGGTACGCCAAGTTCCTGAGCTTCCGATTTTTCGACCTCTGAACTTCGAACTTCTATCAGTGCTAACTTGGTGGCAGGTCGGTTCATCAGTCCACGAGCCGTTTGTACTACCGCTCTTCGTACTTGTCCATCCTTCCCTGGGAGAACTTCCGTAATTCTCCCACGAATCCATCCGTTACGCTTCCCCTCTTCAACAACAATGACCAGATCTCCAGGTTCTAGTGATCGTACCGGCTGGAACCATTTGGTGCGGCGCGTCAACGTAGGGAGGTACTCCCGTAGCCAACGTGTCCAGAAGGTGTCGACAAGGTAGTTCGCTAGTCTCCAACTGTCTCTCAGTGTCGAGTGCTGCTGCACGAAGTCCCGACTAGGTTGGTTGATGCCTTGTGTTCCGTATAGCAGAAAGTGGTTTGGGGATAAAGCTTCCTGCATTGCATGGTCCAGCGGAACATAAGTGAGTGGCCATGAATTGAAGACTGATTCTGCTTCCAGCAGCACGGTTTCAAGGACTTCATCATTCGGATGACGTGGATGGTCCGCAATCGCCGCCATGGCCACCTTCACGGACCTGACCATGCGCTCCCATGGACCTTCCATATGGGGCGCAAGCGGAGGATTGAAGAGCCACTTCGTAGCCGAAATCGTAAATGTCGTCGCACAATCCTTGCTGATCGTCCGGAGTTGTTCCTTCAGCAGATTGTTCGCTCCGATGAAGTTGGTTCCGTTGTCAGAGCAAAAGGTAGCAGGTGAACCTCTGCGAGCCACGAATCTCCGAATGGCCATAATACAGGATTGTGTCGATAAGCTGTGAACGACTTCTAGGTGCACTGCCCTTATAGACAGGCACGTGAAAAGGGCGATCCATCTTTTCACTGTGCTGCGCCCTTGCTTAACAAGAATGGGCCCGAAATAGTCCACTCCGGTGTGGGTAAAGGGCCAGATGAACGGCGTTAGCCTGATTTCAGGAAGTGGTGCCATCATTGGGGCTTGGGGAACTGCTTTCTGCACTCGACAATGTTGACACTGCTTGGCCACCTTTGCAATGACCGAACGGAGCTGCGGAACTTGGAAGCGTTGCCTTACATCGTTAAATACCGTCTCATTGTTTCCATGCAGAAAGCGGATGTGGTAGCATTCAACGAGCAGGATAGTTACTCGATGCTCTTTTGGAAGAAAAATGGGGTATTTGAGATCGGTGGAAACTGCTGGCGCCGCGGATATGCGACTGTTCATCCTTAGCACTCCGTCGTCGTCCATCATCGGTGACATCTTGAACAGCGAACTCGATTTTGCTAACTGCTTCGGCTGCTTGCTTGAATGTTCCTTGTTGTACTTGAGAGTCGCGTATTCGTCAGGGTATGCCTTCATCTTCGCCTGCCGTCACAGAAGTGTTTCAGCTGTCTGCATCTCTTCCTGCATCAGCTGGCTGGTCGCTTTCAGTCCTAGGAATCGCTTGGCCGCCCGAACGACGTAGGCGGTGCTGCGCAGCAGTCTCACCCACTTTGAGAATCGTTCCACGGCAACCATTGAAGCTTGACCTTGGTTTCGATGAAGTAGAAACGACGCTCGCATATCTACCGTTGTAGTGAACTTTTCCGCCGAATCTTCTAACCATTTTTCTTCCGGGTCGGATAGGTAGCTTGGTCCAGCATACCACCAGTCCTTTGGGTCGAAACTAGGCCCGTCCTTCCACTTCGTTGCTTGATCCGCCACGTTCAGCTTAGATGGAACCTTTCGCCACTCATTAACTGTAGTCGTGCTTAAGATTTCTCCAACTCGGAAACCGACGAACTGATGATACTGTCGGGTCTCCGATCTCAGCCAAGCTAAGACCGTTGAAGAATCCGTCCATAGGTATCGAGCTGATATTGGAATCGTTAGAGCCTTGGTGATAGTGTCCACCAAACGGCTACCGATTAGCGCTGCTTGCAACTCCAGTCGTGGAATTGACAGAGGTTTTAGTGGCGCTACCTTTGTCTTCGCTGCTATCAACGTGCATCGCGGGAGTCCATTGCACGAAGTTCTGAGGTATGCTATGCAAGCGTAGGCGTTCTCACTAGCGTCCACCAGAACATGAAGTTGTGGTTCTTGTGTAGTATTTCCACTGTCGGGAAGAAGGCATCTTGGGACGCTCACTTTGGCTATAGTCGTCAGCAAACCGCTCCACTTACGCCAGTCCTCCAAGATTTCTCCGTCGATCTGCTCGTCCCAGTTTAGGCCAGCCCTCCAGATTCGTTGCATAATCAGCTTTCCGTGCACAACAAAATGCGCTACCAGACCTAACGGATCATAAACAGACATTATCGTCCGCAGGACTTGGCGCTTCGTCGGCACAATCTTGTTCGTCACGATGTTTCGCACTTCCTCCTTTAGATCCAACTGGAACGTGAAGATGTCTTCCAACGGTTTCCACATCATACCGAACACTCTCTCTGCGCTTGCTTCCAGGCTCATAGACTTCTGCTCAGTTTCGCGTACTTCTCCAATGCGCTGGAGAAGTTCCGTACTATTCGAAGCGAAGTTCCGAATCTCCATTCCAGCCATAGCGTGAACGTGCTTTACATCCTCTATTAGCTTCGCCGCTTCTTCCAACGTTTCAACACTATCCAGCTAGTCATCAACATAGTGTTTGTCGACTATTGCTTGCGCTGCTTCTGGAAACTGCTCCTTGTATTCCTTGGCATTTTTGTTTTTCAAATATTGCGCAATACATGGTGAGCATGCAGCTCCAAAGGTTGCTACATCCATCACAAATATTTGCGCTTGCGCTTCTGGATGTTCCCGGTAAAGGAATCTTTGCTCCTGCCTGTCCTTTTGTCGTATGCGAAATTGGTGGAACATTTCTTTAATGTCTCCACTAAAAGCAATGCGATTCTGCCGGAAGCGCAGAAGGACGACCGGAAGTGCTGTTAACATTTACGGTCCTTTCAACATCATGTCGTTGAAGAAAACTCCTTCTGTTCGGGCTGCGGCGTCCCATATCAGACGCACCTTTGCTGGCTTTCGTGGGTTCCTTACCACCCCAAGTGGCAAATACCATACCCGACCAGGCATAGAATACTCCAACTCCGCAGCAGTTATTCGATGGGCATATCCTTTAGCAAGGTACTCCTCAATCATCCCTTGGACTTTCTTCCGCAGTTCCTCATCCTTCGCTAGCTTGCACTCCAATGCTTCCATTCTTCGCACGGCCATATTGTAATTATTTGGGAGCGACGGTTCATCACTTCGCCACAGCAACCCAGTTTCCCATCTACCATCAACTCTTCTGGTGGTGTTGTGTAGGATGTCTAGTGCTCGTTGATCTTCCTTCGATTGTGAACTTCGCTTAACGCTCGCTTCATCGACTGCAAGAAACTGCCTGAACAGATTGGTCATCTCGGCGTCTTCCTCTGGCAGCTCAGCATGAATGTTAACGTATTCTTCAGGACTGCTCCCGCTAGAGCTTTTTTCCGAAAAGACACCATCCTAACCGAGTCTTAACCGCCACTAGTTCTCCTGTGTCACTTTCCCGGCTTTTCAGTGCCCTTATCAGCTTCGCGTTATCAACCCCGATGATGAGACGAGGTGAGGCATTGTTGTAGCTACACAGTGGCAGCTTCCTCAAATAAGGATGGTCTGAACAGAGCGAGTCGTAATCCACCGTTTGACTCGGTAACTTCAAGCTACTCACAGTTCTAGCCTTCAATGGAAATTCATTTTCCATGTTAAGTCCGGAGATGACGATTTGGATGTGCTGGGATTCTTTCTCGGTCCTTGTAATATCTCCCGTCCAACCGAGATGGAGCGGTTCGCCAGGTCCTACAGTGCCCAGCTGATCCGCTATTTCTGCTTCCACCATGGTCGAGGAAGATCCGTCGTCAAGAAATGCGAAAACATCCACGCTTTTTCCATTGAAGTGCAACGTCACAGGAAGATAGCGCCACAGTGCACTAGAGGTTGCTGAATGTAGATGTTGTTGAACAACGTTCTTCTCCAGCGTAGATGACGATGGTACTCCAGACTCCTCCTTCCTAACTTGTAGCAAACCATGATGACGCATTCGACAGTCTCCTACTCCACATTCCAGTTTTGATCGGCAGGGCCAAGATCGATGAGGTATTAAGCATATCCTACACAATCCTTTCTGCCGTAGCACCTTCCATCGCTCGTCCACATTCAATCGCCGGAATGCCATACAGTCGGCGATTCGATGGCCCGTTTGACCGCAATGGATACAGGGTTTTGCCGGTAGACTCTCAGGGGTAGACGTCTTAGCCGCCGTTGATGACAATTGATGAACAAAAAGTTTCTCCTTCGTGGGTCTCTCTCGCTTTCCTTTTTCTTGTTTCTTGATCGTTTGCAGTCCCAAGTCATCAAAAAGAGTGACGTCACTGGCCATCGCAACAAGGTCTTTCATAAAATCGTTAAACGTGGCCAGGTTGACTGGGTTGTAGTTGCGCTTGAAGCAGGCCCACTGCAGTTTTAGATTCGGTGGAAGCCTATCCACCAATTCCTGCAGTAGCATAGGATTGCTAATATGCTGATATTGTTGCGCCAGGATCATGTGTTCCACCATGTTTCCGACGCCCATTCCAAACTGGACCAACGTTTCGAGGTCGTCGCCCCGAGGGGAGGAAATCTCTCTCATCTGCTTCAGAAGAGCATGGATAACCACCTCTGGTCTTCCATATAGTCGCTCGAGTGTCTCCAATACAACAGGAACTGACTCCGGAATCAGCAACCGACTTTTTAAGCTATCCAGAGCATGTCCACGTAAGCACCGCTGCAAACGCGCCAGGTTTTCGGCATCGTTGTACCCACAGGTTTCGGTCGAGTTGTTGAAGGAACTAACAAGGGAAGGTCACGATGGTGTTACACGGGGTTTTCAACTGGACTATTTTTGTTAGATTCTACATGTCGAAATATGAAAAACCCCAAAGCCTTTCGGGTGATGGACCAGTGGTGTAGCTAGGAGGGACTCTGAAAGGGGCAATTTTGTACGTATATTATATTATTAAGCTAATTGGAAATTTGTCAAAAATATTTTTTTAATATCTATTGTGATAGTAGAGAACAGAATTGATATGAATGTATGTTTAAAATGTATTTTCCATGCCATAGGCGCAATTGAGATGGGTTCAGTATTGGTATACTATTCTAATAAAACCAAATTTATTTGAGTGCCCATATTCCAGGTTAGCTACGCCAATGGCATGGGAAATACATTTTAAGCATACATTAATGTCAATTCCGTTCTCTACCATCACAATAGATACTAAAAAAATATTTTTGTCAAATTTGCAATTTGCTTAATAATATAATATACGTACAAAATTGCCCCTTTCAGAGCCCCTCCTGGCTACACCACTGGTCCATCACCCGAAAGGCTTTGGGGTTTTTCATATTTCGACATGTAGAATCTAACAAAAATAGTCCGGTTGAAAACCCCGTATAACACCATCGTGACCTTCCCTTGTAAGAAAAAGTGGCCAATCTTTTGGATCTCCCGCAAAGATTGGCAATTCCTTTCCGATGACTTGTCGAGCAGCCATTTGTTCGGCTGTGGGCCTTGTCCCACGTCGCGGTTGAGAATCACTGGTATGGTTCCACTGCACGCGAGCTGACTGATCTGGCACATACTGATGGGTTCGTCCCGTTGGTGGTCTCGATTGATCCGGTCCAGGTGCCGGAAATGCTTGACATCCTGGTTGGGCTCCCAATATCGTCGAACTCGGTAATTGGCATTGCTGATGACCAAACGCCGGTGGATATTCCGTCGAATTCAACGCATGGTCTGGGAGGCGGCATGTCTGCTGATACGAACCTGATGTCCGGAAAAAGTTTGCTGAACCAGAATTCGCGAGCGTTGGATACGACGTGTTCCAGGAACCGGCTGGTGCTGTCTCGGAATTCCTCACAAAATTTTCGTATCCCGGTGGGGGCTGGATCACTGATTGGTTTCGTTCACTAAACACCATGCACTGTTCTCGTCCCAACGGTGGTTGAAATTCTTGGGGATTCGACACACAGAACTGCTGATGTCCCGACACTGGCAAAACAAGTGATTGATTTGATTGACCGCACTGTCCACGTTCCAATAAAAACGAAACTACCGACGTTTTTCGGCCGATCGTTTGACTGTTCGGTTGTTGACCAATCGATGGATTTGGATTAGTTAACAAGGTTGATTTAAAGGGTGGTAGTAGACCAATCCCCTTTGGACCCGGAGGAGGTTCCCCTGGCAAGATGTTCAAGAGAGTAGAGTGTGGTAGCTGACCCTGAACTGCTCCTATCGTACTGCATGATTTGGCTAGATAATTTCGTTTTTCTCTAGGCCCTGACTGATTTCCTACGCTTGTTTGTACTACAGGTGCCTGTTTCGGCGTACTAGTTTGAGCAGCCTCGTCTATCGGCTGTAATCTGACGTGTAAAGTGCTAATGCTAGTTCTCACCTGGTCTGTAGACAAACCTACGCTTATTGGTGCTCCTACTCGCTCACCGCCGATGCCCGATGACATGTTGCAATCGGTCGTCGTTCGAGCAGCTCCTGCTATCTGCTGCATTCTGCCCGGAAGTTGTTGGTCAATCTGCAGATTTGCCGGAGGAACGATTTCAGCTCGCGTGATCATTCCTTGGTCGCTGTTGGTTGTCGTGGTGGTACGAACTTCCGTTGGATGGTTGGAATGCTGTTCCTCAGAATTGTCGATGACCCTCATCGCCATGACAGGTGCCGGCACTCGACTGGTTATGCCACTGGAAAACGGAACTGCTAGGGTAGCTTCAGTGCTACCTTCGGGAGCGATAGCTGGATTCTGCGAGGTCCCAGTGGGAATTGTGGAACCAATTTGAGTCGATGTGGTAGCTATTGGACTTTTCACTCCACTGGTCTGACTCGCTGCTGTGGGTCCTGGTGTTGTCGCGGATCCTTCTAGAGCTTATTCTGCTCGTACTGGTGCTACCATCTTCGTCCTCTTCTTGGAGTTGTTGCTCCAGGATGGCAAACTGTTCCTTCTCGAACTCCAGTTCGACCTGGCGGCGCATTCGCTGAAACTTTTCCGCGTCCTCAAGCTCTCTGAGGCGGATCTGTCTCCCTTTCTCCAGCTGCTGGAGACGTAGTGCTGCTCGGGCCGCACTGCGACTGCTGTTTGAAGTCCTTCGGGAGCTATGGGAGGATACCGTGACGACTTCGTCGCTCTCGATGCACCTCTTGCAGGTGAAACTCCGATCGGGATCGGCTATCGAGTCCCCCACTTCGGCACAGGTATAGTGCAAATACCCGTCACATCGGTCGCACTGAACTAAATTGTCGACGTGATTCGGCCGATCGCAGAGCATACAATGGCTCTCTGACGGATCCATTCCTGTCCGGATGTTAACCACGTGCGCATGGAATCCACGTCAAAATCTTTGAAGATTTTTGTTGGGAAAAATCTAAGTTCGGACAATGAACGAACACTCCTTGGTAGCAGGTCCTTTGACAGAGCTTCAAAGCTAGAAAATTGTTTATTTGCATGTAGGATTAGGTTTAATTCCCATATTTTTAAGTTCTGTACTTACATTTTGGTGTTCTTTTTACTTTTTAGGTTACAATTTTGTCCTCACTGTGTTCCCTTATTATTTTAACCTGTGTACGTAATTTTACATTAGAGTAGCAAATTTTTGCCATAATAGTTATTTATTACCTTCAGAATTCAGCTAGTTCAAATATTTGAGTAATAATTTCGTATTTTAGGTAATAGTTTTAGACTTCTCGAATGGGATAATTTAGAAAGAATGATGAAGCAATAATGCCAGACAACACTTCAGATGACAGTTGACGTAGCTGTCAAGAGATCGTTCAGGCGAAAGGGCGTAGTCGGAACTCACTCATTTGAGTGCGAGGTCTGCCCTGTGGTTTCGCCAACAGTAGATATCTAGATTTTTAAATTTCGAATTTGTTTGTTTAGAAGACAACTAAATCAAACAATTAGCAGAAAGATTCTTAAATTCCTATCTTCATGTTGGAAATTGGTATTTTGAAAAATTTGAGAGTTTTAGATTAGGAGAAAATGAGGCAAAAACCACAAATGGTTCCATCTCACGAAACATGTAAAAACTGCTATAATAAAGTTGTAATACATGGATTTAATTGGAATTTGAAACTGAAACCTAACTAGGTCAAAAAACTTAATTAGTTTACAGTAGTGACATGTGATTTCAACCAAATTTCGATCAAATGTTCACTAACTTGAAGCAATGCTACCTTTGGCCCATCGAACCACTCAAAGTTATTGCAAAATTGTCAAAAAGCATTGATTCTGCTCTCATTCCTCAATTTGTAACTTTGAAACTATTAGATATAGAGATAAAATACCTCCGAATTTTTTGAAGGAAATTGTTTTACCTTCAAGAATCCCTCATCGTCATCATGAAGTTTTCTGTTAAAAACTGTCATTTTTTTGATGAAAATATGTTCACTATTTTTCAATTTGGAAATGGAATACACTGAAAATACTTTCATGTAAATTTTCTCAATTTTGAACGAAACAACTACTTTTGAAAATTGGTAAACTATTGAAGGATACTACCCCTTTAATGAGACAAGAAGTAAATATTGTTGTTGCATACAGTGTTGCCAAATACGAGCGATACTGTTTTTACACGGGGGATGCGTACCGTGCAAAAAAAGTTGTCAGTTCAAAGTTTCAAAAACCGTGCAAAATAAGTAACACTATTTCTCAACGTTTTATGCAAAAATAAAGTTTTTGCGGAAAAAAATGAATTGAATCTTTTTTGCACGGCCGTGTAAAAAAATCCGTGCAAAATCATATCATATCATATGTATTATTATATCAAACTAAGAGTGTTCGAAAAAAATTCAAAGCACTTAATTTTATAACATAGTAGAATGCATCATGTTAAGTATTAAGTAGTAGTATTGCCAGATATGCGAAATATGTCTTGAAGATTGATATATAATCTTAACTTGTGGGCTTCGTAGCCGTGCGGTTAGTGTCACCAGGCATTTAGCCGCATCGTGCTTAGGAGTGTGGGTTCGATTCCCGCTGCAGGCTGTGGAAAACTTTTCGTGAGGAATGTTTTCCGACTGGGCGTTGCATGCTAGTCCGTTGTCTAGTGTGGTGCTTCCTTCAAAGGGCAAAATGCCCACTGGAAGCATTAACGTGTCAGTGTCTTTTTTTAAACTTGAATATATAATTCAATTATTGACCTGAAAGATTAAACGCCTATTTATTATTTCAAAATAGCAAATGTGGCAACATTGCCATCACATGTTTGGTTAAAGTAGATCTTCTGTATATTATTAAAATGGCTGTATTAAAAATAATAAAGTAAAAACTGAACGATTGTTAAAACTGATAATCTGGCAACACTGTTGTGAACTTTGTTTTGAAATATCTTTTGTTTGTTTAGTTACAAATCAGCCCAAAATATATAAACTTTGCTTTAAACAAAAAAAAATATTGAATTATTCTTCGTCAAAATCCACGATTGCTCGGACTTTTTAATTCAAAGACGCAGTATCTCAAGACTGGCTCAAAACACCTCGAGAACTTAAGTGTTTTCTGCTTGAAAATGTCTGATAAACACACGATGGAATCAACATTTTTGAAGTCAGAAAATACTGATAGGTGATTTGGCAACACTGTATCCAATAACATATTTTTTTCTAGACTCCTTAAATGATTTCCTTCAGAAGTGCTCGAGGTCGTTTTTCTGGATGGATGTAGGCAAAATCGATAGTTTTTGTAAAACTTGCTATCACGGGGGATGGTCCGAGTGGCATACAAATTTGTCATTTTTATGTTTCAATTTAGTGAACATTTGACCATAATTTTGTTGATATCTCAGATGGTCGATTACACGTTGGTACTTTTTTGAGGACATTTCCTAGTATTGGATGACCCATATAACGTTAAGAAGCCCTACATTCTAATTGAGATTTAACCTAGCAACCCGTTTTCTAAAATTCCCGAAATTTTGTTTTCGGGATAGTGTTTGAACTTAAACAGATAACCAATTTACGATAGGCAAAACCTTAAGGCTAAGTAGCCCATCATTCATTTTGGCAGCCATGTTGACTTTTCAGCTGGCAATTTTAAAGTGTTAAAATTCAGTCCTCATAGTTGCTATTGATAAGAGAAAGTATCACTATATGCGCTCACATGCTGAAAGTATGCTGATACTTTTTCAGCTACGTCGTTGCACTACCAACTGATTTTCATCAATTCGAAATTATGTCATGATTTAGCAACAACCATCAACGACGCGTACGAATTTCAATGTCGGCCTACTTCGCCTTAAGGTTATTGTGCTACTTTTCCCCGAATGGCATTTCCCCGAATTACCCGTTTCCACAAAAGCCATTTCTCCGAATGACCCGTTTCCCTGAAAAGTAATGCAGTTCAAACAGGTGCAAGAATAGTATTTAGGGATAGGGTGCTGAACCAGAAAGAACGAAATGATAAGCAATTCAGAGAAGGAGATATTATAGATTGTATGGTCATTCTCGACTAAACACGGTGAAACTCGAGAGAATCGCCAATAAAGTAAAAAAGGATGCTTATCAGATGACCGGTTTGTTAAGGTTATGAAACGCAGAAAGTTATAAGAATTTTAGAACTAAAAACTTTTTGGAAAACTGGGCTATTCGGGGAAACGAGATTTTTTGGAAAACTTCGGGGAACTTGTATCCCCCTTAAAAGATTATGAAAAATTAGTTCTCAGATTTTAAAATAAGGGTTAAGCTTTGTAAAAAAAAACCTCTAATAGTACACAAATAGAAAAACAAAATGAGCTCATTAAATTTGATAGGAAAAGATTAATTTACCTAAAAAGTGAAACAAAAAAAACTCATATTATCTCTTTAGGTTTATTTTAAACCTATTTTTTACCTTTGGTCCGTTCGTGGTCTGTTTGGAAAGTAAGTATAATCAAAATTCCAAAATATTTTATGGATTAAACTCTGCCAGAAGACAGACAGCATTTCTGAAGATCATTTTTTCACGTTATTACAAAAAAAATTGTATGTATGAAACCACACTGTTAGTCGATTCACCTTATATCATCTATTTTATTTAGGGACGTTCCGATACTTTCGATATATCGGAATATCGATATTTTGCTTTCGATATTCGATATTTTGGTATCGATATTTCCCATTCAATATATCGGTGATATCGATATTTCCTTCCGCTATATCGTACACAAATATAAAGAAACAATTGTAGGAATTTCTCCATATAAAATTTATTTTTAGTATTTCAAAAAGCAGTTACCGTTTAAATTGTACTGTCAAGTTCCTTTACAGAAGATGCTTAACCCCTCTACCCGACGCTTCATTTTTCACCGTTAAAAATATATTCAAATCACGATAACTTTTTTGTTTCTCAATATTTTTGCACCATTCTTTCACAAGTTCTTGAAAAACTCTCCTAGTTTCAGAATAAGTGTCGATATTGATAATAGGTCATCTGGATCCAGAAATATTCAAAAATTGCTTTGCGTGATCACGACTCACGTAAATATCTCAGGCTACAGAATTTTTAGCGTATCCGGATATTCACTCCTCGAAATGATACATTAATGCAAGTGTGTTGTGAAAAAATGAAGCAATTTGGTGCAGCCGTCTCTGAGTAATGAGCATTTATGTTTCTTGTATTACGCTGGACAAATAAAGATCCTGAAAACTAAAAAAAACTCATATCGTAATTTTCAGATTTCTCCAAGAATATTTAACCGATTTGTATGATTTTTTCAGGGTAGCTCCTTATTACCTGGTATTGTATAGTACACGTTTTATTTTATTTTTTTGATAAATTGATCAAAATCGAAATGGCCGCCAAAGACATTTTATATGGAGGATATCGGTCCCCCAAGGGACATCGGAATATCTTCAAAACAAGATCACCAATTATCAATATCGACACGGACTCTCAAATTAGAATCTTGTGAAAAATTGAGCAAAAATATTGAGAAACAAAAAAGTTATCGTGATTTGAATACTTTTTGGCGGTAAAAAATGAAGCTGCCGGTAGAGGGGTTAAGTCCAAAACGGTTAAAATACCAATAATCTTGAATATTTGAAGATTTTTATTTGAATCTTTGGAAACTAAACAACAGAGCACTAAGCGATAAAGGAAATTTTGCTCAATTCAAATATATCATATGATATTCCGATATATCGATATTTTGAATCAATATATCGGTGGTATCGATACTTTGATTCGGTAATCGTATCGAATCAAATATCGATACTTCGCAATATCGGAACGTCCCTAATTTTATTATATCCGCTTTTATATTTTGTATTTATATTATTGATGACTCGACTGTTGTAAAATTAAAATGTTGTGGTAATCTCCCTTGGTCGTCTTTGTCAGCGATAGAGATAGTAGTACAAAAATAAAATAACGGGAATTTTTTCATAGGTATATACGTCATTCGAAGGCTTTTCTATCCTTATTCGCAAAAAAATATTCTAAGAATGTTAAAATCATTCAAGCTATTCTTATAACAGTGGTTTACATTGATTTACCATAAGGTTCGCTATTATAGGCACGTACCGTTATTATTGGTGCAAATGAGCAAAAACTTTAGGATTTTTTATAACATTTCTTAATAAACATCAAGTTTTTTGTTTACAAATTTATTTTATTTTGATAAGGGCCATGTTTAAAAGTAAATACAAAATCCGAAAAACTTACGAATTATTTTAACTTTTAAATAATTTTAAAAATGTATGTCACAAAATAATCTTTCAGCAGAAAATGAAACATTTCAAAAATATTACACAGATGGCTTCAAAAACAAGGTAACCCAATGTACCCCTTTTCCAATTGTACGTCGATTATATGTTATATGTGTCGTGTAAAGAACTTAGCAATTTTATGTTATTAATATTAACAAGCGAGAATTGTAAGAAATGATAAAATCAACTCGTACACCTCAAGTAGCTTAATGTTTGTCATCTAATAGCATTATTCATGTCACCAAAAACTTTGAATTGCTCTTTAAAATGACACTCATCCATCTTGTTCCTTTTCACCAGTGATATGTCGTTATGTTTGTCTATCTATCTGTAATGTATGCAAGCAAGGTGGCAGAACTTGCATACAAGTTGTATACGGGTGGTATACCTGTAGGCGTCATCTTGTGTAGCTTCTTCTGAGCGATGTTATTTTATCTGTAAATGTTGAACGTTCTGGCATCCGTCATCTTAATCATCGTCATCATCAAGGCTGGCACCCAGTTTTTCTGTTCTAAACTGAACTTTATTCGAAGAAAATACGTTCACTGTGTTTCGGTTGATGAAAAGAATGCAGTGTGCATATTTCCATGTAAACTTTCATGATTTTGAACGCTCCAGGGTGTACTGCAGTAATCCTGCCCATTTTCCATCGAATCGGAGGGGTATTTTTATCCTTAATGACGATGAGGTATTCTCGACGCCAACGGTTCCAAAAATGTGGCAGTTTTTGATAGATAATTTGAAAGTTGCTCTAGCGGTTCAATGGAATGGTTGATAGTTCGACATCTGGAATAGGTTGCAATGAAGAGACTATAAGTAAATGTGCCGATGTCAACGGCTCTAGATCATCCGGATCATCTGATAACGGTGTCAACGGACCCGAGTTGAGACAGGCCTCGATCTGTGTAAGGAGCATGCAATAATAATCTGCTGAAACAACTTTTTCTGCAATAACTTTCAAGAAGTGAGTTTTCGCTGACCTGACTGCTGCCTCCCAAAGTCCTCCAAAGTGTGGGGCACCAGGTGGATTAAAATGCCATTGAATTCCATTTTAGGCAAGTTGGGCAGTGACTCGATCGTGGTGTTCATGGTCTTTCAATAACTGAAAAAGTTCGACTAATTTTTTCCTAGCGCCAAAAAAAAAAAATAAATTAATTAACTCATTACGCGTGGTAAAGATGGGTTAATTATGGGTGAAAAAATCCACGTACTCGGCTGGGATTTGAACCCAGGACTTTTGTATGCTAGACGAGCGCTTTACCAACGAAGCTACCGAGCCACTTGGTGAGACTTAATTAATTTAATAACTATGCGGATGTCAGTTGATTTGTTGGGATGTTGTTGAAGATGGGCAGCCAACACTGACTAGCTAACCGAATTCTGACTCCGTGAGAGGTTAGTCTCGAAAAACTCGAAGAATGCTAATTGGATTCCTTCCGGTACTTTCCACCCATCCGTGTCGATTGGGACCATGGGTAAAATGGTGGTTACCTTGGGTAGTACCAGGAAAGTCTTTTTTCGCGAATAATCCGAAACTTGAATTGAATTCTTACCCTTGTATATCTCTGCTCCGTGCCGAGAACAGAGACATCGACCCTTTTTCTGGAGACCTTCATTCGCTGAGATAGCCATTCCGATACAAAATTGCTCTCAGATCCGGAATCCGAAAGAGCTCGAGCATTAAACTTGACACCAATGTCATCTTCAATAACGATGACTGCTGTTGCAAGCTGAGCTCTCGATGAAACCTGGGCAATGTTGCACGCTGGAACGTCCGTGGCTGCCATGTTAGTCACTTGGTTTTGATTGGAACCAGTAGATCCTTGGGCTACCTGGGAGTTCGAAAGATGGTAGCCCCCAGCAATCGCAATTGACATCTGAAGTACCTAATGTCATCAAAGGAGGCCGTTACATCCTCCAGTTGTACCCGAAGCTGCCTCAGGGTAGATCCTTTCCTAGTTGTAGGTGGCATGAACTGACGTCAATCACATGACAGACGAAGAAGTGGTGTAGTATGCCACGGATAGACTTGCTTCGGCGGACATATACTGTCCAAGTTCACTGACCTGAGAGAACAGGTAACTGTTCTAGGCATCCAATTAATTAAAACTTTTCGAAAGTATGATGACGTCACTTCAAAATTGCCATGGGACAGGCTCAATTCCAATTGGTGATCATAGAAGAGAAGAAGGCGGGGTGTAATATCCAAAGAAACCTTGGCTTCGGCCGGACATAGGGGAACTGGGGGTAATATGCCCATAGGGGGCAAAACGCGCCGCCGAACTGAAGCGGGGCATTTTACCCCGCAAAACAATACATATGCAGTTAAGCAAGCATTTTTTAAAAATTAATTCATAAACCCCAGAAAAGCTAAAATGGATAGCTGTTTCTACTATTTGAAAGAAAACATGTTTGTTTATCCGACCATAAATAAAAAGGAGCATAAAATAATGTTTTTCACATCTAAAATCGCTGTTTTCCTTAACGTGGGCAAACTAACCCCAGTCCCCCTATACTGTGGCAACCTACCTGGAGGTACCAACAGCAGCACCAGTCCGAAAGTCCGAAATTCCATTCCAAAGCATGGTGTCCGGCCATTTGGCCGAACGCCGTTTGGCCCAATGCCGTTTGGTCGAACGCCATTTGGCCGAATGCCGTTTGGCCGAATTATGAACAAAAAAAAATATCAAATTACTATAACACTTATGTGTTAGATTCTTAGGTGTTACCCAATAATTGATCAGCTGATTAATTGAGTTTAATGATGTGACGGGACGTCATGTTTGTCACTATATAAGTGCTCCAAGAGAATGATAAAATTGACCCGTTCATTTAGGACTAAGTTGTGAACTCCACTCATTGCGTCAAAACTCAAAGCTCATGGTTGTTTCATCTGGGGCTACCAACGGTATGATAGGGTTCCAGTTTTTTAATGATTTCATAACAAGTTTTACCTTTTTTAAGCATAGGCTATTCTTTCGAGTTATACTGGTTTCATTACTATTGGCAATAATTCAGCTTATATTTAAATCGATAATTTTTCCTTCTTTAAATCATCGGCAGTTCTTTGTACTTAAACTAATATAAAAATTGTTTGCATCGCAGTTGCTTAAATTTTCATAAGAGATTTTTCCTACTTTTGATCATAGGCTGTTCTTTCTGTTTCTTCTCCAATATTAGGATTGCAACGTGTGAACAGAACTCTGCACCGTTGCTTGCCAATAGCAGTAAACCGATTGACTCGGTGAACAATTACGTGGAAAAAGCTCACAGTTTCTTCGTTGTGAAAAGGAGAAGCCAAAATTTGCAGCTAATAGAATTATATACTTAATACGATTCGAGGGATCGAAGAAATCCAGTCCTGCAGCAGGACTAATAAGTCGTGAACCGTTTTAGTTACTGTCAAAAGGGGGGAATTTATTATTATTTAGCTGACTACAAACACAATGCAAAAACTTCTGCTGGCAGCTATTACCGCTGGCAGAAAAGTGAATATTTGCTTACATTTAGGATGTTCTTCTTTCAGCACTGACTGTTACTTGAACTAACATCAAAGAGTCAATTATGTGTATATCAATGATCATTAACCTTCTTTAAAAATAAGTTGAATAAGTTTTTTGAAATTCAGCTTCGAAACTCACTATAATAATGTACTGTAATTTACTATTATTTCCTATTTCGGCCAAACGGCATTCGGCCAAATGATCCTTTCGGCCAAATGGCGTTCGGCCAAACGGTATTCAGCCAAATGGCATTCGGCCAAATGACCCGGAACCCCAAAGCATCAAATTCAGCGACAAAAAAAGTCGATCTGAATGCACAGAGACCGGACGCCCCGGGCTTGAAAGTATAAAAATAAACAAAAAAATGGCGTTTTCAGAATTTTCGTGTCTGCCCCAGGTCATTTTTAAAATATACTTGAACATTTTGCATTTTTTATTGAAAAATCTAATCTAATCAATAACCCGACACGGTGTTTCATTTTCAGGACAGCAGAATTCATGTGCCATAAATGTTTAAACTTGAAATTCAATATGAAGAGTTGTATTAAGATTTGCATGGACTCCTCCACCCCCTCTTATTGAACCCTCCCCATTTTTAAAGTATTGCATATGATGGAATATTTGATATAAATGGTCGAAATAAGCGATTTTAGTTATTTTACCATTCACCAGCTATCTCACCAGAAATATCGTGGTTTATGAACAACCCTTTTACTATACTATGGATCTGTCCATAAATTGTCTGTTCATTTTAGGGGGGGGGGGGGATCTGTTCATAGGTTACGGTTCATTTAAATAAAAATAAAAAATTGAAGAGTTGACCACAAGGGGAAGAAGGATGAAAACTACCAAAAATATAAACACGTGGTTCATGGAGGACCCCTTGCAGGTTATTTTGTGTCTTGTTTACTATATTGACCGATAATACTTCATTTGGTCACAAAAAATGCCTTTTAATTGTTGTTGGACCTTTAAAAATTTTCACAAATATAAAAAATATACATTTTCAAAACGAATTTATGTTTTGTTCACGAAGATCTACAATTCCTTGAGATAACAGTAGAGTTTATTTGCAGCTACATTATCTTTAGCATATTTTTTGTACATCACGTTTTTATACTTTTGCTACAATGTCAATTAGAATTTCCGATTGTGAAAAATAAAATGGAATATATGCTTCATGATAGTTTTGTTAACCGTTTTCAATACATGTATTGAACAACGAAATATTTTGTTTTGATTGGTGATTGACTTTTATGTTCTTCTGGATATTTTTGTCGAACTTATCCCAACAATATGTTCCCATTGCATTGAATTTATTTTACCTTTAAACCGTCGTTCGATGTCCTTGCAATCTAAATGTGCTCGCTCACCCTGATCGTCTGAAAAACTTCCAAGGTTTGAAGGAAATCTTGCAAGATGACAAACTAAAGAATGCATTTTCAATGTAACATTAATGTCTAATTTTTCTTAGCCAGCCATCATGTTACTTATGAGTTCTTTGTAGTTGTTAGCTCTATGGTTACCCAGAAAACCAGCACAAACAAGTTTGAAATTTTGGAAAGCAGATTTTTCATCAATGTTATCAAAATCAGTGCTTTTGAATATATTTCGAACTTTAGGCTCATCTCACCTTTCATGTGACTTAATTTCAGATGCTCCGTCACTTTAGGATTTTAGCATTCAGGGTAATGGGGTAGAATCGCAAACACAATGATTAATTTTAAACAAATCTTTGATTTGTGGATCCCTTCTAAAGTACTGCTTGTACTTGTCAATTACCAGTGGAGTGAAGTTTATTTGCTTGTTTCTTGGCATGTTAAAACCACAAATGTTACACAAAAGACTTCTAACCAAATCACATTTTGAGTTATCCATTTTCACCTTGCATTGATATTTCATTTTGTTTTTCACTTGAATGAAGAAACATATCGCGGCCGAATGTGCGGTGATGTTTGAAAAGCTGATTTTTAGCTACCCACTTGAAAAAAGCAAGATTGACAACAACAAAAATCAACCGTTTTATGCTAAGTAGCCATGTTTTTGTAGTGAGCATCAAACTGTTTGCGAGGCTCGCCATAGAAAGACGATTTTATTCAGTATTAAATATTTCAATACGGTAGCAGAATAACGGCCTAAAATTGGTTTAATTCACCTAACAGTTTGTTTGATAAATTACAATCACATCTTTTTCTTAAAAATACCGTTTCATACGAAATAGATAAGAAAAACATAAAGGCGCATTTTATTTTCTCTTACCATACGAACTCTGATGTCAATTTCGCCCATCTTCTCCCCGGGCGCATTTGAGATTGAGTGTGGCAGCAGGGCGCATTTGAAACTGAGAATACAGAAGGGCGATAGTGATGATGGTTTGTGTGAAAGAGCGTAGCAAAACGGCGAAGGTGATGATAGTCAAACCAGAAAGACGAGGTCTAAAGGCGCAATCGCTGCTGTCAAACTGAAGGAGATGAAAAACCGAGGGGCTCAACCATTCTAAATTTCGATGAATGCTGGCTCATGATGAATTTTTTTACATGTTATTCATAATATGAAAATGAATCAAATGGCTAACTACAAAAGTAATATTGTAAGGGATCATACAAAAATGCATCATGTGGTTAAATAGATTAGATACATAATATAGAATTGAAATTATATCCGCTTAACTTCAAACCGATTTTACTGAGAATGTATAAGTTTTCACATTCGCATACCCCATGGGGTAGTATTGTGGTGCAAAAAGCCTGTTTTTATAAATTGATCTTCTTCTTCTTCTTATTTCTGGCATTACGTCCCCACTGGGACAAAGCCTGCTTCTCAGCTTAGTATTCTTATGAGCACTTACACAGTTATTAACTGAGAGCTTACTATGTCAATGACCATTTTTGCATGTGTATATCGTGTGGCAGGTACGAAAATACTCTATGCCCAGGGAAGTCGAGAAAATTTCCAACCCGAAAAGATCCTCGACCGGTGGGATTCGAACCCACGACCCTCAGCTTGGTCTTGCTGAAAAGCTGCGCGTTTACCGCTACGGCTATCTGGGTAAATTGATCTTACCTGTAAATCGGTGGCCAGGAGGCACAAGTATTGTTGGTTTTACAATTAATCAATGTGAAATATACCGATTTCCAATAGCTTCAATTTCAACATTGTTTATCCCCAACAACACCCAGAACAAAGCAGTTTACGGACACCATATCGATTGGATATT
This sequence comes from Aedes aegypti, assembly GCF_002204515.2. Classification (NCBI taxonomy): domain Eukaryota; kingdom Metazoa; phylum Arthropoda; class Insecta; order Diptera; family Culicidae; genus Aedes; species Aedes aegypti. The sequence continues at coordinate 67,037,963 of NC_035108.1, read as the reverse complement.
CATAAAAATAATATAGTTATCATACAAGCATAGCATTGATAAAAAATTAGGAACATTCATAAACCACATAGACTTTTATTGGAAATCAAGATCCCTCTCCCCCGTCGTGGCCTTTGGTCCATATACAAATTCAAAAAAGTTACGTGGTTTATGGAGAGCCCCTTGATCCAAAATTCTATATTGTAAACAAGAAACAAAATAACCTGCAAGGGGTCATCCATAGCCCACGTGATTATATTGTTGGTAGTTTTCATCCCCCTTCCCCTTGTGGCCAACTTCAAATTTTTATTTTTATTTGCATGAGCCGTAACCTTTGAACAGACCCCCCCCCCTAAAATGAACACGCAATTTATAGACGGTACCATAGTACCCGAGCAACACACATGTTATAATTGTGTATTATCAACTAATATATGACTAATTTTGGTCATATTTCAGTTGATAATACACAATTATAACATGTGTGTTGCTGGGGTATAGTAAAAGGGTTGTTCATAAACCACGATATTTCTGGAGACATAGCTGGTGGATGGTAGAATCACTAAAATCGCTTATTTCAACCATTTATATCAAATATTCCATCATTTGCAATACTTTAAAAATGGGGAGGGTACAAAAAGGGGGGTGGGGGAGTCCATGCAAATCTTAACACAACTCTTCATATTGAATTTCAAGTTTGAAACATAATATGGCACATGAATTCTGCTGTCCTGAAAATAAAACACTGTGTCTGGTTATTGATTAGATTAGATTTTTCAATTAAAAATGCAAAATGTTCAAGTATATTTAAAAAAAGACCTGTGGCAGACACGAAAATTCTGAAAACGCCATTATTATTGTTTATTTTTATACTTTCAAGCCCGGGGTGTCCGGTCTCTGTGCATTCAGATCGACTTTTTTGTCGAACAGTGTAACCGATCCTACAACACAACTCAGCTCGAAACGGTTGGTCAATATTGGGCTCAAATGATTTAAGGTGATTTGAAGAGGAATAATGTTCATAGGATTAGCTTCGGTAGGACATATTCCGTAGAACTAACTTGGAGGACTAACAACACCGCAAAACCAGATCCAAAAGTCGAGAATGCAATTTGGGTTGATATCCAGCAGACTGGCTCTAACGAGCAGTTCTCAAACAGGGCTTGCGTGGCAGCAAATAAACCGCAATCGTTCTGTCCTCGAGGGGGTATTCCACTAGTTAACTACACCAAACACAGATTACTATTGTTTTCTAATTGTTGTGACCTTTACCCGGCGGCGATTGAATTGTACTCTAGCAGACACTCTATCTGGTACTCTATCTGGTTATCAGTTGACCCACGGTCTTCTATGAACACAGCCAGTGTAGAGTATGTCTCGTGGTGCTCGGCTGTCCATCGGGATTTAAATCGCATTCGTTGATCCCTTCGCTCATCTAGACATCAGATTCGCTCGCATCATTATAGCCTCCTAGCTGTGTGTGGACGCTGTGCCAGCAGATACTGGCTCGGAGACGATGTATGACTGATATTGTTCTGCTTCCAGCAAAACCGTAGTTGCGAACAATGGTGTTGTATATGTAGGTCATCGTCCGCCGCAAAGGAAAGCGAAAGTTATAGACTGCATACTGCAGCGCATGGTTGTAGTTTCTGGGGGTTATTCGTATAAATGCTATATGTATGTTATTAGCTGTTAGAAAATCAAACAGCTCGTCCTTTTAACCATTCAAAGCACGAGCATTCTAATTCAAAAGATTCAAAAAAAATATTTGGACTTATTAGAGAAACGTTATCCGATTATAATTTTATTATTTACATTACAATACTAACGATTTTGGAACATCGTCTCTAGGTCACCACCGAAAGTATTGAAAATCTCACAGAACACTATTTTATCATAAGGATGGTAATTTTTCAAATTTCGAACCGCCCTAATAGGGTTTCCTTGCTCTCTGCTTTCGAGAAGCGGCAGAAAACCCTGGCGAACGGCGTGTAACGAACGAACCTAGATTAAACGATTTAACCATGGATGGCGGCTAAACGAGCTGTAAGCCGAGTGGCTTTGCGTTAAGGTTTTTACATTTTTCACGTGCCCTTTTCTCGGCTGGCAGTAAGTTGCCCCATAAAAACCAATAATGGAAGTTGGATAAGATCCTGGCTACACGCCTTTGAAGAATGATGTGAACAAGTGTTGACAAGTGCGGTGAAATGTGAGCAATATACTTTTCAGTTGACTCGCTGGAGTTAACGGAAGCAGGCATCAGGTGCAGCCAGACTTATGCTGAATAGTGCTGGAAGGATTCCACGGCTGATAAAAGAGCTATGCAAATGTTATGGTTCAATAAACATGCTATTGAAATCTTTGTGTTGAATAAACTGTTTTTTTTTTGTATTTTTATTCAGGCAAGATTCAATTCTTGTAACATGCTCTGGAATTTATGTGATTTCAACTTATTTTTTTTTACTTAAAAAGAAAACTTCGAATTAAACTCTAAATAGTTTTTCACAATCTAGTCTACTTATTTCAAACTACCCGAAAATTTTTGTCACTTACTGAATTCCGTCATTTTTTTTTCTAAGCATTAGTATTGTAACCAATTTCAGTTTAATCACATCACACCTTCTCCAACATTCTTTACAGAGAACGCCACCCGCTACTGCAACATCGACGGAACGTGGAACAGCTTCGCGAACTACGATGCCTGCAAGCACCTGGAACTGCCATCGTCCGATCCGACGCTCGAATCGTTCATCGAATTACCGATAGTGATTTATTTTGTAGGGTATACCATAAGCTTACTGGCGCTTTTTTGCGCCGTTACCGTTCTAGTTTACTTTAAGTAAGTCTTTCGATTTCTGAAGAGAATCGATGAATCAACTGATGGGTCATTAATTTTGCAGGGAGCTACGATGCCTCAGGAATACTATTCACGTCAATCTCTTCGTCACCTACATCATGTCGTCCAGCCTGTGGATCATCATACTCTCTCAACAGGTGTTTAGTTGGAGCAATTATGTTTGTAAACGTTTTGTCTCCGATAACCGATTTATGCCGTTACGCTTCTTGTTTTTTCTCTTCCGTTTTTTTTTCTTCTTTTTATCGCTTTTCTACTTGCAGTTGGCTGCCAAGCAGGGTCTGGTGGATTGCATCTTCCTGGTGACGCTATTCCACTACTTTAGTACGACCAACTTCTTCTGGATGCTGGTGGAAGGTAAACATAAAACTCATTGATCTTCAAAGGGCTTATTTGAATAATTAGAGGGTGTTATCGTAGATTGGAGATTGTCAATTGTCTAATTGGTCCTAATAGAATTATAATCATCACCAATTGATTAGCAGCTAATTGGAAAAATGCAAGCAGGACTGGAAATAATTCAATAGCGATGAATCTGGCAACAATTAAGTCAATTTTACTAGTTTAAAAAACTTACTTTCGTCAGGCAAACTTCTGTCTAGGTATTCCATTTTAATTTATTAAGTTAACATTCCTGTCTTTCTATAATCTTGTCAATGAATCTGCGTGAATAACGCCCAGGTGTTGGCAATATTTATTTCCAGGATTCTGTGAGAATATAAGCCTATGATTCAATGAAATTATGTATGAAAACATGGCCTCTTGTCCATAAGTTTTGTTTTGAATGCCGCAGGAAGTCATTGTAGAAACATTGTTGAAACACACAGAATTTGAGATTTAGAGTTTGAATCTTTCATAAAACTAAGTATCTAAGAAGATTTAAAGGAAACAAAACAATAAAAAAAAATTAGGTTGAACCTAAATTGAAAATCAAATATTTTTTGTTATGTTCTAGCTTTGGGTTGGTAGGAAAGTCAACGGGCCAAATATGAGAAGAATCTTCGAACCCTTCTCGGGCCGCACAAAATGAGGTCGCGGGCCGGATGTGCAGCCCTTATTGGGCAGCCCTTATCTAAACAGATAACACTGAATCAACAATTTCACGCTACAATATTCGATTCGTGGCCACATATCTCCATCCTCGGTTCTGCCCCACGCTCGCCAAATTACTGCCCACTTGATCCGCCCACCTAGCTCGCTGCGCTCCACGTCAGGGTTGCTGTCCGGCATTCTTCCAAAATGTTCTGTCCATCTTATCTTTCCAGCTTTGGCCACCTTCTGGATACTGGGTTCGCCGTAGAGTTGGGCAAGCTCGTGGTTCATCCTTCGCCGCCACACACCGTTTTCCTGCACACCGCTAAAAATCGTTCTAAGCACCCAACGTTGAAGACTCCAAATGCTTGCAGGTCCTTCTCAAGCACCGTCCACGTTTCATGTTGATAGAGGACTACCGGTCTTATGAGCGTTTTGTAAATGGTACCGGTGCGGGTGTGAATCTCTTTTGATTGCAGCTTCTTGTGGAGGCCATAGTAGGCCCCACTTCTATTGATGGTACACCTCCATATTTCACGTCTAACGTTGTTATCAGCATGCTGAAGGATCCAAGGTAGACATATCCCCGTCTATCGTAACACTGATACCTAAGCGAGTATTGCCGCCCTTGGCTTCAAGATTCCAATTAGAATGCCTCCAGAGATTCTATAGGGAGTTCCTCTAAAGTTCCATCAGGAATCTTATCAGGAATTCCTCCAGGGATTTGATCAGGAGATCCTATTGGGATTCCATCAGTAGTTCATTTTGGGATTCCATCGGAAGTTCCTCTAGGGATTCCAGCGAAAATTTCTGTAGGGATTCCGTCGGAATTTCATCTAGGAATTCCAAAAAGAAGAACTCTGGGGATTTCATCAGTAGTTCTTGAAGGGATTCCATCAGGAGTTTTTCTAGAGATTTCATCTGGAATTCCCCCAGGGATTCCATCAGGAGTTACTTCTGAGATATTACCTGCAACTCCTCTAGGGATTTCATAAGAAGTTTCTTCAGCAATTCCTTCAGAAGTTTCTCCAAGGATTCCATGAGGAGTTCTTCCAGAGATTCCACCTGGAATTCCTTCAGGGATTCTATCAGGAGTTCTTCTAGGGATATCATAAGGAGTTACTCTAAAGATTCTATTAGGTGTGCCATCGGAAATCTTATCAGCAATTCTTCCTGGGATTTCATCAGGAGTTCCTAAAAGGATTCCAACAAGAGTTTTTTTTTTAGAGATTCCACCAGGAATTCCTCCAGAGATTCAATCAGGAGTTCCTCCAGACATCAAATTAGGAGTTTCTAGAGGAATTCCATTAGGATTTCTCCTAGGAATATCATAAGGAGTTCCTCTATGGATTCTATCAGGAGTGAAATTGAGAATCTTATCAAGAATTACTCCTGAGATTTCCTGGGATTCCATTAGGAGTTCCTTCCGAGATTCCACCTGGAATTATTCCAGAGATTATAGTAAGAGTTCTTCCAGGGATTCCATCAGGAGTTACTTCAGGGATTTTACCTGCAACTGCAATAGGGTTTCTATCAGAAGTTCCATCAGAAATTTTTCTAGGGGTTTCATCAGGAGTTCCTTCAGAGATTCCACCTGTAATTAGAAGTTCCTATAGGGATTCCTTCAGAAACTTCTATAGAGATTCCATCAGAAGTTCCTTCAGAGATTCCACCTGAAATTATTCCAGAGATTATATTAGGAATTTCTTCCAGGGATTCCATTAGGAATTCTTTCAGGAATCTTATCTGTAATTTATTCAGAAATTTCAACAAGAGTCCCTGTAGAGATTCCATCAGGAGCCGTGAGTTCGATTATCACCGAGAAGATGTGAAACTTTTTCGAAAATTTCACATCAATTTGTCCATTTAATACAATTGCGAAGTGGAGGTGATGTTCAGTTTTGCGGTAGTTGTTCAAAATTTTACTCGACTGGATGGCCGTCAAACGATGAAGTCGTAATGAAAAAGTTTCTTTAGTAATCCTCCTGCAATTCCCCCAGGGATTTTATCAAAAATTTCTGTAGGGATTTCATTAGAAGTTCCCTTAAGTGTTTCAACAGGATTTTTTCTATGGATTTAATCAGGAGTACCTCCAGGGATTCCATCAGAAGTTCCTCTAAGGATTCAGTTATGAATTCTTTCAAGGATTCCATCAGGAGTTCGTCCAGGGATCCCATTAGGAACTCTCCTGGGATTCCATTAGGAGTTCCTACAGGGATAACATCAGAAGTTCTTCTAGAAATAACATCAACAGTTCCTCCCGGAATTTCATCAGGAGTTCCTTCAAAGAATCCACCTGGAATTCCTACAGGAGTTCTTTCAGAAGATTCTCCAGGGATTCTATCAGGAGTTTCTTCGTTGATTGCACCTAGAATTTCTCTAGAGATTATATCAGGAGTGCATCAACGATTTCCATTAGAATTTCTCCTTGGAATGTTATAAGGAGTTCTGCCAGACATATTATCAGGAATCCTTCGAGGAATTTCATCATGAATTCCTATAGCGATTCTCTTAGGAGTTCTTTTAAAGATTCCATCAGGAGTTCCTCCAGGGATTACATCAGAAACTCTTGTAGGGATTACAGCAAGTCCCTTTGGTGATTCCAGCAGGAGATCTTCTAGGAATTTCACCACGAGTTTCTCCATGATTTTCATTTGGAGTTCCTTCAGGAAATCTACCTCAAATTCCTACAAGAATGCTATTAAGAGTTTATTTGGAGATTCCATCAGGAATTCCTCCAGGGATTACATCAGAAGTTCTTCCAAGGATTCAATCAGAAGTTTCTCAAGGGTTTTCATCAGGAGTTCTTCAATAAATTTTATTTCGAGATTCTGCAACGATTCCATCAGAAGTGTTTCCATGGATTCCATTGAAAGTACTTGTAAGACTTCATTCAGGTCCTGGGATTCCATCATGAACTCCTTCTGGGATTCCATCAGGATTGGATTATATCAGGAATTCCTTTTGGGTTATTCTGGGTTCCAACAGACTGTTTACTACGAATTATTTCCGGAATTTAATGAAGGAGTCTACCAGAACTTTCTTCCATGGGTTTCTCTAGGGAAGTCTTTAAGAGATCCCTCAAGGAATTCTTCGAGGGAGCCCTCCCTGAACTCCTTACGAGATTCCTTCCAGACTTCCTTAAAGGATTCCATGTAGGGATTCTATTGGAAGTTCCTCTATGGATTCCAGCGGAAGTTCCTCTAGGGATTCCAATGAAATTTTCTGTAGGGATTCCTTCTAAAACTCATCTAGGGATTCCAGCATGAGTTTTTTTTCAGGGATTTTACGTGCAATTTCTCAAGGAATTCCATCAGAAGTTTCTTCAGCAATTCCTTTAGAAGTTTCTCCAGGGATTTAATGAGGATTTAATCCTTCAGAGATTCCACCTGTAATTCCTCCAGAGATTCTGTCAGGAATTCCTCTAAGGGTTCTATCAGGAGTTCTTCAAGGGATACCATAAGGAGTTCATCTAGTGATTTCATCAGGAGTTCCATAGAGGATTCCAGAGATTCTATTAGGAGTTCCTCCAGAGATCATTCTCCAGGAGTTTTTCGAAGAATTCCATCCGATTTTTTTTTCTAGGGATTTCCTCCAGAGATTTCACAAGAAATTTTTATAAGGACTTCTTCATCGGAATTACTCAAGAGATTCCTCCGGAAATAATACAGAGAATTAATCCTGGAAATCCTCAAGCGGTTCCTCCCCGATTTTTTCAAGGAATTTCTCGCAAAATATCTCCAGGTATACTAGGAGGTTTTCAGAAATTCTTCCAGCGATTTCACTAGAATTTTTTTTATAAGGATTTCACCTGTAATTTGGGAACCCACCAGTATACCCTCCAGTGACTCAAGCAGGAGTTCCTTCTGGATTCAAAAAAGGATTTCCTTCATGAATTCCCTTGAGATTTGTTTTATTAATTTTGCCAGAAATTCCTTACAAAATTCCACAAGGAATTTCTTCCTTGGAATCTAAAATTCCCCCTCATCCAGGGATTCCTCTAAAGATTCACCAGAGTTTCCTTCATGAATTTCATTTGGAATTTTTCAGGTAATTCGCCAGGATTTCTGTCAGAAAAACCACCAAGAATTTCAGCTGCAATTCTCATTGGGATTCCACTAGAATTTTTTTTCCGAAATTTCCTATATTTTATTCCATTTTTTTTTTTAGGAAACTCCTCCAAGATTTTACCATGAATTCAAAAAATCCTCAACAGTCTCTTCCAAAATATTCTGGAAAATTTCCTCCAAGGATTCCGCCAAGATGATCCCCATGGATGCCATACGTAATTTCTTATGGGATTTGACACAATTTCGTATGAAGATTCCACCAGTAATGCCTTCACAGACTGCACCGGATTTTTTTAAATTATTTCTTTAGTAATTTTCCAAGAGAGGAGTTTTTAAGGGAAATGGGGACTGGGAATGTCACCGGAGCTTCGCCAGAATTTCCACCAGAAAAATTTACCATAGTTTGGTTCTACTAGGATTTACTTTCTTTGAATTTATTCAGGGTTATCAGAAATCTAAAGAGTAATATTTCCGCGAGAGAATCTATCAGCAATTCCACAAGAATTGAACTAGAAATTCTTCATTTCTCCACTCTAGATATACCATCTGGAATCTTCTACAAAACTTTAAAAGATCATTCCTCCAGAGATTCCACTGATATTTACTCAAAGGGTTAAACAAAGAATCCCTAAAGTAACACCTGGAAGAATTTTTGGGAAAATTTCTGGAAAATGCATAAAGCGATATTTTGAGAAATCCTTGGAGGGATCACCAAAACAAATCACTGGAAAGATTCCCAGAGAATTCCTTGGAGAGATTCCTTAATATATCCCTGGAAGAACTTTTAAAGCAATCTCTGAAGGAGTTCCTAAAGGATTCTCTAAGGTAATTCCTGGTGGATTCCTTGGAAAAAATCTGGCGCCAAGAAATACTGGAAGGAATTGATAGATAAATTTCTTTAGGAATCCTTGAAGAAATTTCTGGAAGATTCTTGAAGAAATTCCAGAAAAAAAGGCTTCCTGTTGAAATTCCTGGGGGAATATTTGTTGCATTCTTTGGAGGAACTCCTTGATGAATCTTTGGAGAAATCCTGGGTAGAATCGCTTTAAGAGATCCTGGAGTATTTCTAAAGTAATTTTTGAAAAAAAAAATCGTGTAAGAATCCCTGAAGTAATCCCTGGAAGGATGTTTGGATTAATCGCTGAAGCATTTTCTGAAGGAATCTGTGGAGGAAATCATAGAGAAATCACTAGAAGAATCACTGGAAGTTTTTGGATATGAACAATTCCTGGTGGAATTTTTGAAGAAATTCCTGTACTTATTTATTGTAAGCTATTCCTTGAACAATCTCTTTGAGAATTTTTAGAGGAATTCCTGGTGGAATCACAGGAAAAAAATCCTGATAGAATCTGTTTAGAAATTCCTGAAGTTTCGTTGAGCAAATTCCATAATAAATCTTTGGAGGATTTTTTGGTGAAATTCTTGAAGGAAGCATTGGATGAATCACTAAGGAAATCCCTTGGTAAGATTTAATACAAATCCCTGGAAAAATCTGTAGAAAAATTACTAGAAAGAATCGTTTAAGAAATTCATGGTGGATGCTATGGGGCAACTACTTGTTGAATTTACGGAGGAACCCTAGGAGGAAGCACTGAAAAAAAATCGTTGGAAGCCCTGGAAATCTTTAGGGGAATTTCTGGTGTTTTTTTTTTTTTTTTTTTTAGAAATCCCTTGAGAAGTATCAGAAAGAATTTGTGATGTTATTCCTGCGTTATGCGTGATGGAATCCTTGGAACTTACCTCAAGATGAATTCCTGAAAGAATCTTTGAAAAAAAAAATGCATTGGAGTCAGCCCTAACGAATGAAGAAATTACTTTTTTTTTTGAGTTTTTTTTATTCATCTTCAAAGGAATCAGTGGAGAAAATACTGAATAATTTGCAGAGTAACCTTTGGAAAAATTACAACTGAAGGTATGCCTGAAGCATTTTCCCCGGAGGAACTTCTGATTTTATCTGTGGATTAATTTATAGAGGAATTATTGATAAGAAAAACCTGGTGGAATCCTAGGAAAAAATGTTGGTTTAGCCCCTCGTATAACCCATGGGTTCCTGGAAAAATTTCAAAGTAGAATAACTAGAGGAAACCACTAAAAGATTCTCAACATATCTATTCTATAGAATGTTTGAAAAAAAAAATCATATCCGTTCCCATATCGCTGACTGCTCACAATAATCCCGGACAGAGACTCCTCATAATTTTAGAATTCAATATCAATTTTATACGGTTCTCAAATTTGGAAAGTTATATTCTTCCTTATTACAATTATTGCCCAAAAATCGTAGAAATATTCTTCCCCACAGCCACAGCAATCGAAAAAAAAAAACAACTACTACATCCACTGAACTTGCCGAGATCATTCAAAACATACGAAGAAATATCGTTTTGCTGCAACGAACTTTGACAGTCGGTCGAACGGTTGCATCAACATAGATCGATTTGACTAACTTGAGGGCGGAGTCAATGTTGGTCAAACCGTCTGACCGTCTGTGGGCTGCATTAGGAAATCAAGGAAATTTCAGTTACGAAAAGATCCCGGATCGACCGGGAATCGAACCCACGCACCTGTAACAAGTTTTGCTTCATAGCAGAGCACGTTTTCGCTAGGTTAAGGAAGGACCCATCGCTTTAGAAGATTAACGAAATAATTACGTGTTATTTTCATAGATTGGAATTATTTAAGTGGATTGTCTCAATAAAGTAATATTTATTTCCACATCTAAAGCCGATCGATCCTAATTGAATTCTAATCATTACCAATTAGTTTGTAACAAATTGAAACCGCCCCATTATACACCCACACCGGAAGCGGTCGAGATTATGTAAACAGATCGTTTTGCATGCAACTGCCGTATAATCAATTGAAAATTGCTCTCCAACTTGCAATACGCTGCTTTCATCGTTTATACCATTTAGTACCAGAACCCCGGATGAAATTCAATGGCGATGCATCTGGCAACAGTTAAGCCAGACGTTGATTATGGCTGCTGCATGGTCCATGGCGATGAATTATCTCCCCGGAGCCGGATGTAATCCAATAACCTTGATGGAGATCTCATGAATAGCAAATGTGGGCTAATATTTACGATCCCCGTTTATGGGATTGAACCACTTCACCCTCTCACATATATGAAGGATCATCATGGCTGGAAGCGAACAAACATCCGCCGCAGCTGTAAACAATCGAAAACCGCTTCTGGCCAGGACACACCTCCCCACTTTACGTGCACTGTAATTAATTCACAGTCAGGCTAATTAATATACACCATATTAAGGAGGCACTTCGTCTTCCGGTGGAGCCAGGAACGGATTAAACAACACAGGAACATTATCGTCATTTTAAGAGCATGCGATATATATTTTATGTGCCATATATATTTCCATGTCGATGCGATGTGAGACAATATGTAGAATTTCATAATAATGATAATGACGAAACGAACGGTATTGGGGAACTTATACATTTCTTCTCATACAATTTTTATACATTACTATACCCGTTTATTTTTTGTTTCCACCGTCTTTGACATGGAGTCACACAGACTGAATTACTGTACTTAAATATTATCTCTAATTCTAACCACCACGGAGAAAAATCTGTATACCGTTTTGACTCATATTCCGAACACTTAAGGCCAACAGAGACTTCAAATGCATCTGATTGTCATAAACTAGTTGATAATTGTGTAAATTTTAATTTCTTCGCATAATCTAATAGTTAGCTGTTGGGTGTACCAATAATAATGTTGATGTTATTAGTTTTAGTATTGTTTTTACGTAAAAATATGGAACACCATTTTGATTCAAATGCCGAACACTGTGTTCATTCTGTCTCATATTCCGAACACCTCGATTCAAATTCAGAACAGCACGAATAAAACGTATTTAAATGAATAATTTGGCAAATAAATTAATCTGAGCTTGTTCTACTGATCTCATACTAGAGCATCATGACGACTTCTGCGGTATAAATTATATTGGAGACGATAAAATTGAATTGCAATTGACTGTCATTTCCTTGTCATTTGGTGACATATTTCAGCGAAACATTTCAATCAAATCGCCATACAAAAACCGAGTGTTCGGAATATGAGCCTGTTCGTAATTTGAGACAAAACGGTAGTTTTATATCCATACTTATGTTTGTTACAAACTTGTAGAATTGCTTGCTACCGAAAAGCTAAACATTACATATAATTTGCAATTGGATTAGATGGACAAATTGATGTGAAGATTTGCGAAAAAAGTTACTCGTCTTCTTAGTGAGAATCGAACTCATGACTCCCTAATCTCTAGTTAGGGCGCGTTACCCCTACGCCATGAGAGGACTCAGGAACACAGAAGTTAACCTGAATTCGATTTCAACTCAACAATCACGTGGTCCTTTTTCGCAAAGTGCACCTCTTTCGGAAGAATTAGATGTCCATCCAAACACAACGCTTTCTATTTATATCCAATGCACTCTCGGGCCAGAAAAAAAATGTCGTTTCTCTCGAAAGGCGATACCCTGAATGCCCCCACCCCCTCCGTATAGCCCATAGCTTTGTAAAGTTTTTGGAACTCATAATTGTCATAACTTTCTTCATTTCAAAATGGAGAACAAACCGGTATTCATATACACTCCCGTGCATAAGTTTGGGTTCACCCCCTTAAAAACATGCAAAAGTTTTCAGTCCATGTCTCTGTGACTACACGTCCAATTGAAACTCTCTAAGCCGCATTCGAAAGGCAAAGAGTTATTCTTACTTCGTATGTGTTTTTCCAAAAACATTCTTTGAACTTTGTATACTAAACTTTTACTTAAAGTTGTGACATTTTTCAAAAAACACACTGAAAAATCATATCTAATTCCCTCAGCATTGGATCGACCAAAATTTTAAATCAAAGTGTCATGAGAATCGTAATCTTATATTATTTGAAGACACCCCACGGAATTTTGGCGGAAAAATCTGGAAAGTATTCAAAATCAATGAAACAGTCAGTCAAGTCATCGTGCAAAAGTTTGGGTTCACCCCTCAGTATGGTGTATCGTGCAAAAGTTTGGGTTCACCGAACATACTTAAATCTGTGAAATCTCAAACCAATCATGTACGCGCTATTATTTGCGTACAAAAAAGCTTTAAACTATTAAAATTGCTTGAAAAATTACAGAGATATTGACAAAAATGATGTGCGTGCGGCGCAGGTGAACCCAAACTTTTGCACGATTTGCATCATATTGAGGGGTGAACCCAAACTTTTGCACTATGACTTGACTGACTGTTTTATTGATTTTGAATACTTTCAAGATTTTTTCGCCAAAATTTCGTGGGGTGTCTTCAAAGAATATAAGATTACGATTCTAATGACGCTTTGATTTAAAATTTTGGTCGATCCAATGCTAAGGCAATTAGATATGATTTTTCAGTGTGTTTTTTGAAAAATGTAACAATTTTAAGTAAAAATTTAGCTATATATTATCAAACAGCGTAACAAAAATGACATTTTTGCATGTCTCAAGGATCAAATTATGTGTCTATGGGGTTGCTGAATCTGATGCCATTCTCAGAAATGATCCGGCACGTCACAATTTTTAGTAACAGGTCGCCAAAGTTGTATAAAACACCGGTTTTATTGATGTTTACATGAAATTTAAAGTACAATTTATCTTACTTTTTTGTAATCTAATCCATCAAACATGCAAAATAGAATTTGAACTTTCATATCAGATATAGTTTAATTCAAATTGCACGATTAAATTCCTATTAGACCGATTTTTTCAACATGCTTGCATTCTTCATAGAAAATTCTTCGTTTCTCTTATATGGCAAAATACAATATTTTTTTAAACCATCAAAAAATAACTTTTCCGCATCGAAAGTATAATAAACTTTGATGATAAGCATTGTTATAAACATTAATTTTTAATTATGTGGCAAATTAAGCAAATACATTGCCGTACAAGCTGGCAAACTTGCATGCAAGTTGGCTGAAATAGTCAATTTTTGCATTTTCAACAGCCAATATCTTAAAAACTAGACGTGCTATGATGTTTTTGAAAACGGCTACAACACCACAGGGGTTTTAGTTTTAACACTGGGGTTGTTCCTAACTGACATTTCGGAAGGGACACGGAAAACAAAATATACCCAAAATTTGAGTTTAGGCCAAGGGGTGTGTCAATATCTAAAGAAACATGAAAAATGTGTTTTAAACTTAAACCAACGAAAAACATTAAAAAATTGAGTAAACATGTGTTTTTGGCCTACATTTAAGCGTTTGGCACTTAAATTGGGACAGGGCTTTAGGACCCTATTGGCATTAGTTTCGATTGACATATGACGGAATCCTTCGAAATATCGCATACCCTTACGCCATTTGTCGTCAGTAAAGGCAAATCTGAACGATGTTTCCGACACTCTCTCGGTGGTACCAGTGTTTTACATCTAGCTGCGAACTATTGCGTGTGACCTAAATCAGATATCTCATTCGGCACCTTCTGCGAGACGGAAGGATAACTGAATCCGTGGTATACATGTGTTCCCTTATTCATGCGGGCGTCTCTGTCTTTTTGCAGGTCTCTATCTCTACATGCTGGTGGTTCAAACGTTCTCCGGCGATTATCTACGCTTTTGGAAGTATTCCATCATCGGCTGGGGTAAGTTTGTCATATCGTAGCAAACCTTGTCTTGTGGTACGATTTCATGAATAGAATTAGTTAGCGTTGCTTCGACATGCACATCTTGCCAAAAGATATGCGAGTGACGCAATTATATGAACTACGTATATGAAACACAAATAAAAATACCATGTCTTGTGTGTTACTCTCATCTACATCTGCTACTGTAACCACTACCTTAATTTAATTCATGGTGTGATTATTAAGGCCCATGTGAGAACTCGGCACAGTTGTATGCACGCAGAATTGTTAAAAACTTCTTAGATTCTCTTCTCAATTTTAGGCATTGCATCTCTATTGGAGTAGAGCATGTTTCTTAGCTTTAAAATAACTTATGTAGCAATTGCAATCCTGTCTAGGATTCGTGGAAAATCCTATCTACGATTTGCGAAAAATCCTGTTTAAGATTCGTGAAGAATCCTTTTTAGGATTGGATGCGAATCCTGTCTACGATTTGAGGCGAATCATTTGTAGGAGTCGAGTTGAATACTGTCTAAGATTCATAGCAAATTCTGTCTCTACCTTATCTTTCGTTTTAAGAATCTAGCAGACGTTAGGCAAACATACAAATCTCCTTAAGAAGCTGAAGTGTGATACAAACACCTTGCAATAGATCATTGCAGGGCCACCGTCTTCAGCAAAAAGGAGCTTCTCAGTCTTGCAGCAGCAAATTCACCCCCTTCCACCATTGAGACACGTGTCATTGCCAGGGTTGGGGATTCTCAACTGGCAGAGAAGATAAATGGCTAAGCATTTGTAGGACAATACATCTTTCCGCAGGCTGCACAGATGATGGCTGCCATCAGTTGGCAGCGACCTGTCTCAGACCGAGCAACATTGTCCTCCCGGAGAATGAATGCCTTTCAGATATTAATTCTATTAAAAAATGTGCAGTGCCCCGGATAAAAATTTGCAATTAATTCAATAGTTAAACCTATTCACACCCAATAACCAATATAATCTATAATTTTTCAGTTATGGAATGTTACTGACAGGTTGTTTTTTTTTTATTTTACTAGAAGGATTGTTTTTCTATAGGGTAAGTGTTCCCTTAGTTGTGGGTGTTCCTATAGTTGCGGTAGTGCCGTTTTCACTGATTTTATCACATTAACCACAGAACCGACACTGCCAATCGACGTATTGGCTTGTTGATACACGGAATAGTTGAAAAGAGCGCTCAAATTGCTTTAAAACTGATGAAATATCACTAAAATTACTAAAACTTTTCTTACTTGTACCAATAGTTGCGGTAATGTGTTCCTATAGTGGAGGATCCCATAAGAAAACAACGGATACCGGAACACAAATTAAAAATATACCGCAACTAAAGGAACAGTGTACCGATAGTGGAGGTATTGTTTTTCACTGACATGTCGTGGATTACTGCGATGAAATCATTTTTCTCATTAAGTCAATGGCCGTTACTTTCCGTTACAACATTCACATGTACATTAATTGCGTTTCTTGAATTTAAGCGGTTGAATGAAATTCAATCGTGCTTAGTACCTCCACTATTGGTACAGTACATCTACCCTAAATAATTTTCATTATTTTTTTTTATTTTCCTGATACTTCTATTTTTAGGTGCTAACCAACTAACTAACATTTTGATTTGACAAATTAGAAATAGTAACATCGATGTTCGCTCATATTTGGTGGTCTCCTGAACTCCAAGAAATAATTTCAAGAAATGTTTTTGAACACATCCAGAATTAGTTGTATTGAAATAAGTTTATGTAACGAAGAAAGTCATAATTGTAAGGATCACAAGCTAGCATTTTGTAAGTGTCTATATTTGTCAAATTTTTAGATTTTTTTTATATTTGCAATTACTATAAATCTTTAAGGCCAACTTAAGCGGCACAATATAACACAACAAAATCTTCTACTACAACAAAGCAAGTCAACAAAGCACAATTAAAAAAATAAATTCTATGGCTTTTAGCAAAAAAAAAAAAACGTTTTGGAAAGCATCCAATAAAGGTACCATAAATTTTATTGTTTTGGTCTAAATTTACTATGGAAACTTTTCAAAAAAAATATTTTATAACAACCTTTGTTTTTGATGTGAAAAAACATCTGCAATAAAATCAAAGGCATGAAGCAATATAATCGATGGTGATTAAGGCGTAAAGCTGTTGTTGCTATGAAACCTATCGTACATCATAAATGTTTTTTTTTATCGGGACCACCGAACGGAAAAACGAGCTCTGCCAAAGCGTGTCGAATGCTTTTGTTCCACTTGACTTGCAGCGTTGTTTTACTTGAACCTTCGTACTTATTAATGTATTTCTCGATTTCATTTTTTTTTCTTTCAGGAGGTCCTTTAATCTTTGTCGGAGCGTGGGCCATTGCCAAGTCCTTTTATCCGTATGACCTGATGCCGGAGCATCCGAACAAGGTGAATGTCTGCGTCTGTTTGAGGGGAGTAGGGCAAAGTGGTTCAAAATGCACTCATGGCGTAAAATGGTCCGGTTTACTTTTGACAGAACTAGTAAAGTTGACTGTATTATTTAAGAAGGAAGTACTGAAGTACTCAAATAACTCCATTTGTAGTGAAATATGATTCTTGAAATAGAATTATTTTTAAAGTAAATCATAACAAAAGCTACCAATTTCAGTGAATTTGTTTTAAACATAGATCTTAAATTACCGAAGAAAAACAACAATTTCCAAATATAACAATCGACAGTGACTAAAACGTATTCAATAGAGCTCATATTAAGCATTTTACGCTACTTCTATATTTTATAGCTCTTTGAATCCGCTTCAACATCATTATGACCCATCCCCTCCCTTATTTACTCCACTTCACGATTTTCGAGGGAATATTATTAGGTTGTTCATAAGTTTGTCCATGGATTTCAGCAGTATCCTTTCAAAGATTGTTCGAAGTATTTTCTCACAGATTCTTCCATGATTTTCCATAAAATATTATTATTATTATTTATTCAGGAGTGCCTCCATGAATTCTTTCAATCGAGTTGCCTGGATAAATCCGTTGATGAATATATTAAAGGAAGAAAAACTAGATAAATTGCTTGAGGATATTTTGAGGAGGTCTTAAAATGTTTCGTCGTACCTTTATTCTGTAACAGTGGACGATTCAGATTTTTCTGTATGTATTCCTAGAGAACGTATTTAAAAAACATGTTTTCAAATTTATTGAATTTGTTGTGTTAACTGAGTTCGTGTTGTTATGGTGCATTTTGTCTCGTTCATTTGGCTGTTTTTATATATCATGAAAATCAATATTAAACGTTATAATAAACTGTTTCTCTGGACAAACATTTGATTCGGCAGTAGCAGAAATTCTAAACTGCTGTGTTACGGTAAAAATTCCAGGTAAAACTTCGTTATTTCTCTGT
Source organism: Aedes aegypti (assembly GCF_002204515.2). Taxonomy (NCBI): domain Eukaryota; kingdom Metazoa; phylum Arthropoda; class Insecta; order Diptera; family Culicidae; genus Aedes; species Aedes aegypti. Next base: position 67,020,003 of record NC_035108.1, on the reverse strand, counting down.
AAAATCCGATTGAGCTCAAGCTGACATTCTGAGCCATTTTCCCAATGGAATACCTCCCTCCTCACTGAAATATTAATGCTCATGTTGTTGATACGGAAAATTTATCCCTCACAGCTGGAAATCGAATGCTCGTGGATGCGGGAATCTCACATCGACTGGATTATTCAGGGCCCATCCTGTGCCGTGCTAGTAATCAATCTCATCTTCCTGCTGCGAATCATGTGGGTAAGTTTATCGCCCAACCGTTTTTCAATTCTGGCGTTCAGTCAATTCTGAGTTGACTTTTTTTAACGATTCGTCAGGTTCTCATCACCAAGCTCCGATCGGCCAATACGGTCGAAACGAGGCAATACCGGAAGGCATCCAAGGCACTGCTGGTACTTATTCCGCTGCTAGGCATCACCTATCTGGTGGTCATCTACGGGCCTCACGAGGGCGTTGGCAGTCGGATCTTTGCGGTCACCAGAGCGGTCCTGTTGAGCACACAGGTGAGGCCCGGAGGGAAGATTTTCATTTATTGCATTTTCAATTATTGCATTTGACGTTGTCACATGTCTAGTCCCTCGTGTGGACATGTGGGAGGCATTTGAGGTGTGAATGGGAATCGAAGTGAATGAAAACATTCAATGGAGGGATAATATCCGGTTGGTTTGAGCCAGGAGATTGGATTTGCCACTGATAGAGCACATTCAACAAAGACTGATAGAATGAATTTTTGTTCAAATGTGTTCCTTTAGTAAATAGATTTTATCTAGTATTATCCATGTATTATTAAGATGGTTATAAACCTAAGCTACCAAAACCAAGTTTTCAAGACCACAAGTTTAGAGAACCAAACAACGCTATGCGCTGTATATTGGATCAATTGTTCACCAACAGAAAGCAATTTCAATTTTGTCGATTATTTCTATTCTTTCAGGGCTTGGTAGTATCGTTACTCTACTGCTTCCTCAACTATGAGGTGCGAGGAACTCTACGGTTACACTACTACCGTTGGCGAGATGAGCGCAACATTCGACTGGGCATCATTTCCAAACATCGAAGGTAAGAACCGCCTCACTCCATGAAACCATGTAATCCCATCAATCAATCGCGTGAGTTGAGCTGCAATCTGGCTTCAAGTGTGATTGCATGGGGAAAATCGGATTCAATATGGCTCCGATGGCAGCTCACCACCAGCCCTTGTTATTATGACCATCCTAATTTCCCATTATTATTTATATTTCTCCCTACTCGTATGCTGCGCGGATAATGTTGCTCGCTTTCTTCCATGGAATTTTCCAACCATCGTCAACGAATGATTGCATTTCACGCTCTGCTCGATTATCTGCACCACCCACTCGACAAAAAAACCACACCGATGGACTTCGCCACCGACGACGTTGATGGCGACGGAAAATCCATCAATCATCAATCATCGCGGCGTTGGGATGTTTGCCGATCTACGCTGCACGCGTTTCCCTGGCGGGGATAAATTATAATCCTTTGTCAATCGAAAATCGAAATCAGACCGACCATCAGTGGAACTGAAAGTATACGGTTTGTATAGCGTACTCATCGCGCTTGATCATGCTATCATTAGTTAACTTTCATCTCTGCATTTATCCATAACTAACGCTATGGCGTCACTTGTTTCGTCACTGTGGGTTGTCTGCTGAATTTCGCCTGTGTGCTTCGTATCAGTTTCAGTCGTAATATACATATAGTACAGCCAACATTCGATCGTTGCACTAAACCTGTAGCCCACCTAGTGAAAGACTGTCACTAATCAGGCTGAGTCAGATAATGTACCCACTCCAAGTGATATGTCTGCCTCTGATTTTAATTTTCTAACTGAACAATTGAATCTAATGATTGATGCAATGTTCAAAGCCACCACTATGACTGAAGCAGTCCAAGTAGGTGTAAAATTTACAAATCAAATTGTTATTGGATTACGTTTTTCTAATGGATCCAAATAATAATTTAAATATTTTAAATTGGAATGCTCGTTCTCTGAATGGTAGAGAGGACGAGCTGTTTAATTTTCTTACGGTTAATAACGTGCATATAGCAATTATTACCGAAACGTATTTAAAACCTGGATCTAAACTCAAAAGAGATCCTAACTTTTTTGTTTATCGTAATGATCGACTTGATGGGGCATGTGGGGGAGTTGCAATCATCATTCATAGGCGTATAAAACATCAACTGTTTTCCTCATTTGAAACTAAAGTTTTTGAAACTTCAGGTGTTTCTGTTGAAACACAGTTTGGCAAATAACTTTCATAGCTGCCTATTTGCCTTTTCAATGCACTGGACAGCAAGTTAATTTGCTTCATACTGACTTGCGAAAATTCACTCGCAATAAGGCTGATACAAATATTAATTTTATTTTATGTCACCCCCTTCAAAAATCCGAAAATTTTGAAGGGGAGAAAAAAAAGATTCATCATTTTTTGACATCAGCTAGGTTTTTTTTTTAATTTTTAAAGTAAAAAACAAATAAAATAATGATCCAGGTGACGATTGAAGCAGTTTAACAACTATCGTTAAAAAAAAAAATCGAAAAAAATAACTTTTTTTTCATTTATATTTTTTTTGTTCCTTATTTATTTTTATCCCCCCCTCGTACCTACCAAGTGGTCTCGGACATAAAAGAAAATTAATATTTGTATCAGCCTAAGTCGAAATTTTTTGTCATTGGTGACTATAATGCCAAACATCGGTCATGGAATAATTCTCAAAGTAATTCCAACAGAATTTTATTTGATGAGTGCTCTTCAGGATATTTCTCAATTCAATACCCTGATAGCCCTACATGTTTTTCCTCTTTTAGAAATCCTTCTACGATTGATTTGGTCTTTGTAGCCAATTAGTTACTCATGCTGATTTTGATTCTGATCATGTCCCTGTGACATTTCAAATATCCCATGAAGCAATTCTCAATCCTATCAGCTCCTCTTTCAATTATTTTCGAGCCGACTGGAATATATATGAAACATTTATTGACTCTAATCTTGATGTTAATATTCCCTTACAAACAAAACTTGATATTGACAATGCTCTTGAAACTTTAACAAATTCCATTGTTGAAGCCAGGAGCATTGCAATTCCAAAATGTGAAGTAAAATTTGAATCCGTGATTATAGACGATGATCTTAAACTCTTGATCCGTCTTAAAAACGTGAGGAGAAGGCAATTTCAACGCACTCGCGATCCTGCTATGAAAATAATATGGCAGGATTTGCAGAAAGAAATCAAGAAACGTTTTTCACAATTAGGAAATAAAAATTTGAAAATAAGATTTCTCAATTGAACCCTGGCTCTAAGCCCTTTTGGAAATTATCTAAAATCTTGAAAAACCTCAGAAGCCAATACCGGCATTGAAAAAGGAAAACAAATCATTACTAACTTATTGCGAAAAAGCTCAAAAAAAGCTGTCAAATTCTGGGCTACCAACAATGATAAATCAAACTTTGTGTCAAAAAATTACGTTCGTCTTCATTTTAAGTAGCCTATAGCCCACCTAACGGGAACCCAATTAAAACGAAGCCCACCTAAAAATAGTTCAACGAACAAAATTCGACTTTACCATTGTTACACAAGCAGGGGGAAATTTTGATTAGATAGGTTAACGCTCCCTTATTGAAGGAAGCTTTATTATACTATCGAACGGGGCAACATATTTCAACTTCAATTCACTTAACCGTGCACTCTTAAAAGTAATGAAAAGCACTGTGGACGTAATTCACATTATGACTGAATGACACATGATGTAAGAGATGAAATGACGTAAAAATATGTTCAAAAAATGTATTGAATGAAACAAGTAATTTTAGATGATGAAGGACATGAAAACGATACCACTATGATTGACATTTCCCGAATCAGACACCATCGTATTTAAAATGTGACACAAATTCACGTCATTTGGCTCGCTTCTTTTATGTGCATCCAAAAGACATAAAATCACATGATTTTTTCGGAGTGTGTGGTTAAATGGCACTTAACATGTTTTGGCTTGAGTCAAGGCAATAATACCAAAATTCTCGAATACTTATTGAAAAAGTCTTAAGTCAGAAGAGCAAACAGATTTTTCCATCGATTTTACGTGATTATTAATTTTTAAGATCTACAAAACGACGAGGATTTTCAACTTTTGCAACCTAACCACTATTTTCACCGCTCCGTTATATAGCATAGCATAGCATAGACTGACTGTACATGTCAATGGTTGCTACTCCGTGATTGATCGTACCTGGTAAGAATTGCACTACGATCCAAATGAATAAGGGATGGGGGTTTCCGCTTATCCTCGCAGTACAATTTTAGCATATCTATTATTACACTAAAACCTCAATTTACGAAGTCTTTTTTTACGCTACCTCAATTTAAGTCACTTTTTTACGAAGTAAACACAATTTAAGTCACTTTTTTTACGCAGTGCGTAAATTGAATTTTGACAATTCTGTGGGAAATCATTGATCTTCGGTTTGGGAAAACCGTTGGGTATACAATATGGGTATTTTTGGAACGGGCACGACTAGGGGATGACGAAAATCGATGTCCGACGTCATTTTGGAATCCAAGATAGCGACCTCTAGTTTGGGAAAACCGTTGAAAACCCATACAATATGGGTATTTTTGGAACGGTCACGACAAGGGTATGACGAAAATCAATGTCCGACGCCATTTTGAAATCCAAGATGGTGACCTCTGGTTTGGGAAAACCGTTTGAAATTCATGCAATATGGGTATTTTCGGAACGGGCACGGCGAGTGGATGACGAAAAACGATGTCCGACGCCATTTTGAAATCCAACATGGCAACCCCCGGTATGAAAATATCGTTGGAAACTCATGCATTATAGGTATTTTCGAAATGGCCACGAAGAGGGGATGACGAAAATCGATGTCCGACGCCATTTTGAAATCCAAGATGGTGACCTCCGGTTGGATAAAATCGTTGGAAACCATGCAATATGGGTATTTTCAGAACGGGCACGACGAGGGGATGAAAAAAAATCGATGTCTGACGCAATTATGGAATCCAAGATGGCGACCTACGTTTGGAGGATATTGTTGATGAAAATTGATGTCTGACGCCATTTTTAAATTAAATTCGCCCAAACCTCAATCAACGAAGTCTGTTTTTAAGCAAATTCATTAGACGTCACTTGTTTAACGAAGTAAATTCATAAACATCAGTACAGATCAGTACATTGATCCATTTGCTTATATTAAGGCGAAGTAGGCCGTCATTGAAATTTGTGGTGGGCATCGATGATTGTGGCGAAACCGTCTCACGATTGCGAATTAAAGAAAATCACTAGGTTTTACACTGACATTGCTGAAAATGTATCAGCATATTTTCTATATGTAAGTGATACTTTTATGAATCAATATTACTTAAGATGACTGAGTTTTATCACTTTGAAATTGCAATCTGGAAAATCAACAAGGCTACCAAACCGAATGACGGGCTACTTGGCCTTAAGAGTTTACATTTTATGCTATAAATAAGTATCATCAATGTACAACTACTTAAGTTTGTAAATACTCAAGTCTATATATCGTGGAGTCCTCGGAAGCATAAGCATAAGCATAAGCATAGATGACCGTACAATTCGTAGTTGCTACTCCGTGATTGACCAGAACAATCGAAGTTGCACAGGGAATTAATGAATGGGGCTTGGGATTAGCTTACCATTCTTCAATGTGCACAAATCGAGAGCTCAAATTTAAAAGTCAATAACGGCGCCGGCCACGTCCTTACGGTCATCGGGGAAGGGAAGGAATGTTAGTGTGACTACCGTTGTTACTAGAGACCGAGATCACCTCTGCATCTCCACGGTTGTCATGGAGAGGATATTGGGTTAGTGGGATAAGGTAAAGATCTGGGAGTCACCAATGTTTGGTGATGCGAGCCATGATATAATCACGCCTAACCGGATTCGCGAAATAATTCGATAATCGCATTAAACGCCGAACAAGTGTTCGTCACTCGCCCACACAAGAGCAAGCGACGCGATCAATAGATCAAACACTACTAACGATCCGCGGCGCTTTTTCATTTCTCTGAGCGAACGACGCGCGACAAGTTTGATCCTGCCCCCATCACCCGCCCCCGCAGGAGCAAGCGTCAAGGTCGAAGGATCAAACACTACTTACGAACCGATCACTTTTTCACCGCTTCACTACCGACGCGCGACATATTTGATCCTGCCCTCATCACCCGCCCCAGCAGGAGCAAGTGTCAAGGTCGAAGGATCAAACACTACTCTATTCAAAAGATGTTTTTATTAATGACGAAAACCGAAAATAACATGTATATATTTTAAATTATATGAAACAGGAACAATGCCGACACCTGCAGTGACGAACCATACATAGTTTGTTTGAAAATCACATATGAGTATCACTGTGCATTTTGTCTCGATATGGTACAAGTTTTAAAAAACACGTCAACATTCACAATGTCGAACAATTCAAAAGACAATCTTTAATAACGTATAAAAGAGACAAATATATGTATATTGAAACTGTATAAGAAAAAAACATAATGCCGACACTTATAGTGACGAACCATACAAAGTTTGTTCTAAAATTACTCAAAAGTTACGCTTTCAAGAAAATATGTGTTATCACAAGAATGAAACGAACTCACCAGTTGGTAATCCATCCTCGACCGAGCACAAAACTGACACTGACAGCAAAACTTCTTGGCGTCCCGAAAACAAACCGTCTTGCTTGTGCCCTCCAAACACCCACCCAGCAAGACGCTCCAAAACAGAAAAAAAATCTTAGGAGCCGAAAACACGCGCGAAACCGTGAGCCAAATCTATCGGACGACGCAAAACCGAACTGTCCTGCTTGGGCTTCACGAAGCACTACCCAGCAAGACGCTTGAAAACAGGAAAAAAAAAAAAAATCTCCGGCGACGAAAACATGCGCGAAACCGTGAGCCAAATTTATCGGACGACGCAAAACTGAACTGTCCTGCTTGGGCTTCACGAAGCACTACCCAGCAAGACGCTTGAAAACAGGAAAAAAAAAAAAAAAATCTCCGGCGACGAAAACATGCGCAAAACCGTGAGCCAAATCTATCGGACGACGCAAAACTGAACTGTCCTGCTTGGGCTTCACGAAGCACTACCCAGCAAGACGCTTGAAAACAGGAAAAAAAAAAAAAATCTCCGGCGACGAAAACATGCGCGAAACCGTGAGCCAAATTTATCGGACGACGCAAAACCGAACTGTCCTGCTTGGGCTTCACGAAGCACTACCCAGCAAGACGCTTGAAAACAGGAAAAAAAAATCTCCGGCGACGAAAACATGCGCGAAACCGTGAGCCAAATTTATCGGACGACGCAAAACTGAACTGTCCTGCTTGGGCTTCACGAAGCACTCCCATATTTTTTTTTTTTTTTTTTTTTTTTTTGCTGTTGGCAAAATATAGTTTTACTTACAAAGCTCAAATACCTTAACACCCCATTTTGCATTTTCGTCAAAAATCACACATTTTTATGATTATCTCAGAAATCTGCCATAGGATCATCTTCATTGTAATTGGCTTTTGATATACACGTCGGGAGAATGGTAGGACTGTATTTTGTACAATTATTGACATACTAGAAGTTGCTCAAAATTTAGGTAGAATTTTTTTTTTTCATCCCTTAACACCCCATTTTACGGTATTTGTAACATTCGACAAAAGTAGGCATTGAGTAAATCGAATACCAAGTGTGCATTTTATAACAGTATGGGAGGAAACTAAAATTTCTAAAAATTACCACGAACTCAAAAGTGCTTATTTTAGGCTGATATTTCGTATAATTCATATCGCATACTATAGGAATAGTCAGAAAATAATTCTGATAGAAATTTCATTGCTATTACATTACGAGGCTCATTTATAATCTCAATGTGACTGTTATGCGGATATAATTACCAATGTGACAAAACCTTTTGGTATTTTTTTCGAATTTTCTAGAACAATCTCTCAGATTTCAGTTAGTTGATCGAAAGTATTTATCATTTGGTGGTTCTCCCCGGTATTAACTGCAATTTGTCAGCCGAGATGAACTAGCCCAGGGCTCAAAATCTCGTTAATAAAGTCAAACCAACCAACCAATCCAATTTGTCAAAGATGTCGAATGTGACTGTTATGCAGTTATGGGCAGTATAAAGTTCAATAAAAATAGAAAAGTAAATCGTTCTCATTACCCATTTAAACTGTCATCTATCTCTGTGTTTAATTTTGAATTCGTATTTCAAAAAATAAAAATAATTAGAAAAATAAGACATTTTTACTACCTCTTAAACAAGTATGTAATTTGAGATTGATCTTTTTTGGTAAAAATCATTTGTTGGAATGTTTTAGTGCTAATCCCTAGGAAAATGTTTGAAACGCGTAGGAGGAGTTTTGATTCTGATGCCTGTTTTGATATGTCCCACACAGATAAAAATGTTTAAATGTCAATGTAGTGTAAACTGAAGAGTACTGTGAAAATAAACCCAATTTATGTATTGTTACAGCATCATGTAAACCTAAATGAGTATACATTGAATTATAAACTAAGAATGTGTGATTTAAATTTAAAGTGAATGCAATTTAAAAATAATAGATTAGTCGTTGAAATTTACGTTTATTTCGAAGCTTCAAATATGTGCATGAAAATAAACTTAAATGTACAACATGTTTTTAGCTGTGCACCTACTCCGGGTAAAAAGATATTTTGGGGTAAGTTAGACCATAGAAATTATCATATTAAATGAAAACAAAATACCTATTTATAGTAAGCATATTGTAATAATACTTAAAACTGGGACTTACTGATGGTAATTCGATTTACAACTCAATTATTCTTCGCGAGTCAATGCAAGACGTGAAACGTGTCACAATTTACCATGCAAATTGAAAATGGTGCTGAATTGACAACTGTTACATGGACCACATAGTAATAAAAATAGCAATAGATCAATCTCAATGTCTTACTTTCCATAGTTGTTAATATAGTTACTTTAGGTTTTAACATATATTACAGTCTCCTACAAGTTTCACTTTTCGGTGGCAAATGCAATGCTTCATAACGTCTACTTTCTGCTTGTAAATTTTGCGAAAATGAACTTATAATTAGATTGTTTATACCATTGTTACAAAAGGGTATTCCTTATTATGGCAATGTAAAAAATCATATTAAAATAAGATTGTTGCCACTTATTTCTGCTCAGTGAATCAACTAGTCATTTTTCACATAGTAACACGACTAGAGGCTTGTAACAAAAATATAATAAAATTTCTATCATTATATGATATTCATATCATATTATGATATAATTTTGTTAGGCTCCGTTATCCACAAACGTGTTTTATTTATTTTGAAAATATTTTTTGTTTATTTTAAAGGTTTTTTTTTATTATTAAGGCACTCCGTGCTCGTGGCCACTACTGTGCCGGACTCAGTTGATCTTGTAGCTTCTTTACCGATACAGATCTATTTTCAACTTATCTATATTTACATCTAGTTTCACTCTCTCCTACTCTTTTACTCTCACACCGAGCAGGTAGGAAGAGAGCTCTGCTGTTAGTGAGGCTAGCTGCCTGCGAAGAGGGTCAGTTTGTCTCAGTCACCATCTGATACTGACGGAGGATGGACGTGCTCCCCAAAGCACGGTCCTCCGTGAGGCGTCTTCTGGTGGCTGGACGGGTTTTTTGTGGAGGGGCTGGGAATCGAACCCATGACCTTCCGCTTATGAAGCGAAAGCGTAACCTCAAGGCTACAGACCCCCCTATTTTAAAAGGTTGTTTAAAATAACAAAATTAAATACATACTTATGCATTTCAATAATATACAATTTTTTAACTTTTCTTATCTTTTAGACTAACGATTATTTGAAATAATAATGTTGTATCCAACTTGAGTTTTTGATTTACAATGCAAAATATATTTTGTTGTGTGTCCTTGATCACCATTCTTCATTATTTTAACAAGGCAAGGCCTCATAACTTTTCTGTCGTTGTCATTGAAATGTATTTCATAATACACTATACATTCAAAATAAAAGCATGGAACGAGCTCACCAAATTGATCATTCATCCTTGACTAAGCTGCCAGAAGCTTATTTATCAGCATTCTTGATATACACACACAAAAATCACTTCGGCGACGCGAAAACCGAACTCTCTGACTTGGGCTTTCAAACAGTGCTCGAAAGCTTTCATTCCATGTTTAATGGGAAAAATGTAAGAACTACTCAGAAACATTGTTTTTGTATTGAAAATTGGGGTGGTGAATACTTGCACCAGTATTCGCCATGTTCTTAATTTCGGTTTCTGAATTCACCACCTACGTTGATTTCTTATGGCGAGTGGCGAATTCAGAAACACCGTGGCAAAAATAGATGCGAAGCGACACAAAAAAAAATAAGGAAAATTTTATCGGATTACACATATTTAAAAACTCAAATTTTGTTCTATCAATGGCAACATGAACAGATGATCAATATACAAAATCAGAAATATCTTAAACTAAAGACTAGTAAAGTCAAAAACCATCGGCGTTTTCGCACTTTTCGTCATGAGAGGTTTTCTAAAATCTGTTATACAGCAGTTACACTATCATGGTTCGCCCACTCTCATGAGTCATTCTTATTTGGTTTTATGTAGAATACAGTGACTTATACTTGTGACAAAGTGATCCACAGCTTTTGTCTATAAACGCGATACTATATAACATCAGGGTGTCCATTCAAAATCAGTTTTCCTATTCCCGGATTTTTCCATGATACCCAAACAATTGAAACACATGACCAAATGATCCTGCGACATGATTTTTTTTATTTTTTTTTCATACCAAATGGTAAAATTTAGACGATTTCATTTAACTTATTTATAAATAATTTTGATAACAGTCGAAAAATACTGTTAGCTTAAAACGATTTCAATTTCGAGATAATTTAAAGAAAGATCTATTATATAAGTTACCGCGGGGCAAGTGGGTAAATGGGGTAGGTGAAAATAATTGGTATTTAACTGAATATTTGAATTAACGTTTTGAACTCATGCGTAAACCTTTGAGGCCATTGAGAACATTAGGATAGGTAAGAGATTTCTGAGATTTTATTTATTTATTTATTTACACCCTCTTCGATACATCGTACAGACTGAATTTAGTATATAAAAAAGTAAAATCAATTTCTTATTCTATTTAAAAATATGTTCTTCGTCACGTCAAAATCAAATTTGTCTCCAACATCGTTGAATGTTCGCAAGCAAGAACTCAAGGAGCTGTTATAACCATAGTTAGTCCGATGATTTGGTATATACAGAAGAACAGCGTTCCGAAATCTTCTAGAAGGAGCATTGAAACTCAGCAGCTCCAGTAGTGCAGGGCAATCTATTCCCCCTTTGATCAGGTCGAATATGAACAAACGTTGCTGATTGGTACGTCTGGCTGACAAAGATTCCAATCTTATCAGCTGGCATCGTTCATGGTAGCTCGGCAAATTCCTTGCATCGTTCCACGGTATCCTACTCAGCGCAAACCTCAGGATTTTTTTCTGCACTCGTTCTGTTGAAAGTATCTGCGTAACCTGAGATGGACACCAGACAGGAGAGGCATATTCTAAGATGCTCCGCACCAAAGAACAGTACAGCGTTTGTAAGGCGTAAACATCTGTGAAAGAGTTGGTGTGCCTTCGAATCATTCCTAGAACGGAGAATGCTTTGGCGGCAGTCAGCCCGATGTGCTCGTTAAATCTCACCTTGAAATCTATCGTAACACCAAGGTCGCAAATTGAATTAACGCGGACTAGCTCCTCCGCCCGATGAAGTACCGATGCTGGTAAGAGGTGTTACAGCGAGTAAACGAAATTATTTTACATTTCCCGCTATTCACGCGCATGCCGTTGTTGTCGCACCAGATGAGCATGATGTCGATGTCCTCCTGGAGGGCGATGCAGTCCTGAGGAGATGATATGGTGCGGTAGAGTTTCAGATCATCCGCGAACGACAGATTGCATGAAGAAAGCAACGAATACAAGTCGTTTATGAAGACGTTGAATATAAGTGGCCCCAAAACACTTCCTTGTGGAACTCCGGACGTAATGTTGAACGTACGAGAACGCGTTGAGTTGACCATCACAAAGGCGTATCGGTTCAGTGCGCATCGTACCTTCGTGCTGTGCGTACACGAATTCTCTCTGCCCTTGGAAGTTTTCTTAAAAACTACCTAAAGCAATAAAACAGTACTTTTCAGTGCTACATAAACAGTACTTTTCAGTGCTAAAATTAAAACCGGTACTTTTCAGTGCTACTAAAACAGTACTTTTCAGTACTATTTTTTCTACTATTGATCCCTTTACGATCCTTGTTTGGACCCGTGCCTTCGATTTTTCGTTGGACCCGTTGGCGAAAGCTAGCGGTGGTAATCCTTCTTGGACACCGTCTTGGGAAAAAACCTCTCGAAGGTCACGTCTTTCTCGTTTATTAACTAAACTTGGTATCAACAACTAACAAAAGGAAGGGTGAATCTCTGAATTCACTACTTCCTTCCAAAAAAGTGGGTTTTAAAACTGTCACTACACGTGACAAGAATGGAAGAAAGGACGCTTCCCCGGAATGCGAAGTTTCTTCCAAGGGTGAAATAAATAATTGTATCGAAATGAGCAATCAGTTCGATGCTCTTGACAAATTTTCCGAACACCAAATCGAAGCAGCCTCTAGCCCAGGCTCTTTGATTCAAGCGAGGAAGCAGAGTGCCGCCTATCGTGGTCAGTTGTTCCGAATTTGGAGGATTTAGGCAGGAGATCTTGAACTCCATTAGGGGAATCAAGGTTTCCTTCCAAATCGCAAAGAAAGGAGACTGTCGCGTTTTGCCGGAAACTCTTAAAGATCGTGAACTTCTTCTCAGACATCTTGAAGAGAAGAAGCACACATTTTTTACTTATGACGACAAAACTGAACGTTTGTTCAAAGTTGTCTTGAAAGGTCTCTCTAGTGACTATAAGTCACCTGAAGAGATCAAGAATGGAATAAATGATTTACTTGGATTTTCCCCAGTCCAAGTAATCATTATGAAAAAGAGAACCCAATCTGGCATTGTTCGGAAAGGGCTTTCTCAAGAATTTTATTTAGTTCACTTTAACAAAAAAGAACTAAATAATATTCAAGCTTTAGAAAAAGCAAAACTTTTGTTTGATGTCCGTGTGACATGGGAACATTTCCAGAAACCTGGAGGAAATTACCAGAACCCCACTCAGTGCCGTCGGTGCCAAAAGTGGGGTCATGGTACAAAAAATTGTCGCATGGATGCTAAATGCATGATTTGCGGAGGTTCTTCCCACGCCAAAGACGTCTGTCCAGTGAAGGAAGATACCACCAAGTTCATATGCTGTAATCGCGGGGCTAACCATAAGTCCAATTTTTGGAATTGCCCTTCACGCAAAAGGGTCATTGAGGCTCGTGCCAGGCAGATGAAAGATAATATCCGTTACGATAACGGTCGTTTCCGGAATTTGCCTGGTAGAGTATCGAACAATGCTCATTTTTCAGTTAACGATCGCTTGATCATGAATCATACCCATCAGGAAGATCATAATCATGCTCATTCACAAACTAATTTCAATCCGTCGGGTAGCCGTTCGAATCTTTCAATTTCGAATGTATCTACCCACGGTAAATCCTATGCCGATATCGTAGCAGGAAATTCGAACTCCTCCCCTGTTCGATCCATGGGTACCCATTCTACTTGTTTCAAATCAAATGGAAAAAACCCTACCGCCACAGGTAATTCCTACTCGGCTTCTTCGTCTACCGAAAATTCCAATGGGAAATCACATGACATGTCTGCCTCGGATTTTAATTTTCTAACTGAACAATTGAATCTAATGATTGATGCAATGTTCAAAGCCACCACTATGACTGAAGCAGTCCAAGTAGGTGTAAAATTTACAAATCAAATTGTTATTGGATTACGTTTTTCTAATGGATCCAAATAATAATTTAAATATTTTAAATTGGAATGCTCGTTCTCTGAATGGTAAAGAGGACGAGCTGTTTAATTTGCATATAGCAGTTATTACCGAAACGTATTTAAAACCTGGATCTAAACTCAAAAGAGATCCTAACTTTTTTGTTTATCGTAATGATCGACTTGATGGGGCATGTGGGGGAGTTGCAATCATCATTCATAGGCGTATAAAACATCAACTGTTTTCATCATTTGAAACTAAAGTTTTTGAAACTTTAGGTGTTTCTGTTGAAACACAGTTTGGTAAATATACTTTCATAGTTGCCTATTTGCCTTTTCAATGCTCTGGACAGCAAGTTAATTTGCTCCAAACTGACTTGCGTAAATTGACTCGCAATAAGTCAAAATTTTTTGTCATTGGTGACTTTAATGCCAAACATAGGTCATGGAATAATTCTCAAAGTAATTCCAACGGCAGAATTTTATTTGATGAGCGCTCTTCAGGATATTTCTCAATTCAATACCCTGATAGCCCTACATGTTTTTCCTCTTCTAGAAATCCATCTACGATTGATTTGGTCTTAACCGACTCTAGTCATCTTTGTAGCCAACTGATTACTCATGCTGATTTTGATTCTGATCATGTCCCTGTTACATTTCAAATATCCCAAGAAGCGATTCTCAATCCTATCAGCTCCACTTTCAATTATTTACGAGCCGACTGGAATATATATAAAACGTATGTTGACTCTAATCTTGATGTAAACATTTCTTTAGAAACTAAACTTGACATTGACAATGCTCTTGAAACTTTAACAAATTCCATTGTTGAAGCCCGGAGCATTGCAAAAAATCCGTGATTATAGACGATGATCTTAAACTCTTGATCCGTCTTAAAAACGTGAGGAGAAGGCAATTTCAACGCACTCGCGATCCTGCTATGAAAATTATATGGCAGGATTTGCAGAAAGAAATCAAGAAACGTTTTGCTCAATTAAGAAACAAAAATTTTGAAAATAAAATTTCTCAATTGGACCCTGGCTCTAAGCCCTTTTGGAAATTATCGAAAATCTTGAAAAAACCTCAGAAGCCAATACCGGCAATGAAAGAGGAAAATAAATTATTACTAACTAATTGCGAAAAAGCTCAAAAACTTGCTATGCAGTTTGAAAGTGCGCACAATTTTAATTTAGGACTTACTAGTCCAATTGAAAATCAAGTTACTCAGGACTTCGAAAATATTCTCAATCAAGAGAACGTTTTCGAAAATGCCTGGGAGACTGATTTGGAAGAAGTGAGAACTATTATTAAAAAATTCAAAAACATGAAAGCTCCTGGCGATGATGGAATTTTCTACATCCTCATCAAGAAACTTCCAGAAAGTAGCTTATCATTTTTAGTTGATATATTTAACAAATGTTTTCAATTAGCATATTTTCCTGACAAATGGAAAAATGCTAAGGTTGTTCCAATTTTAAAACCAGACAAAAATCCTGCAGAAGCTTCTAGCTATCGTCCAATCAGTTTGCTTTCCTCCATCAGTAAACTTTTTGAAAAGGTTATTTTGAACAGAATGATGGCCCACATCAACGAAAATTCAATTTTTGCCAATGAACAGTTCGGATTCCGCTATATATCGTGGAGTCCTCGGAAGTACAAAAACATCGACACAACTCAATACAACACTTCGTTTGCAAATATGGGCAGTAAGAGGCCTTTGCAATATTGAAGAACTATCTATTGATGATTGGTTACGCTCGTATATCCTAATGCCCATATTCGATAGAGATTTTAGAGGACCAAGGACATCCCCACAAATTCATACAATACACCGTTTACCCACAGAAATGGTAATGAGAGTATTTGAGTATTTGAAAATTATCTTCTAATCACTTATTATGGCCGTAGATTCAAAGGCTTTTATTCAATGGAGTCCTTGGAGCACCAAAAACATCCGCATAAATCAATAAAATATTCCGTTGACTTGAATGAATGGTTAAGAGACTGTGCCATATTAAAAAACTAGCTATAGACCATTGATCACGTTTGTAGATTCAAAGGTCTCTATTCAATGAAGTCTTTGGTGGACCTAGGATATCGGTACAAATTATAACAATACTCATTTTACTGCTACATATATATAAGGGCCTGTGCAATATCAAAAAAGCATCTATTGATAATTGGTTACGCTTGTAGATCCAAAGACCTATATTCGATATAGATCTTGGAGGACCTAGGACATCCACACAAATTATTGCAATACACGGTTTACTCACATGGATGGTTAGGGGCTTGTGGAGTAAATGAAAAGTAACCTCTAATCTCTTATTACGGTCGTAGATCCCAAGGCCTATATTCAATGGAGTCCTTGGAGGACCTAGGACATCCGCATAAATTATTACAATACACCGTTTACTCACATGAATGGTTAGGGGCCTGTGGAGTAATTGAAAAGTAACCTCTAATCTCTTATTACGGTCGTAGATCCCAAGGCCTATATTCAATGGAATCCTTGGAGGACCTAGGACATCGGCACAAATTATAAAAATACTTATTTTACTACTATGAATAGATAAGGGCCTGTGCCATATCAAAAAAAACATCAAAGGATCGCTAAATATGCTAGTACATTGCAGGTATATATTCCAGGAAGTTTTTGGATGAACTAGAACACATGTTGTACTCACTTAATTACCAATACTTGGATCTGACAATACAAACGCTTCCTAAAAATATAACAATCTTCTAGGGTCCAGTATTGTGAGACATTCTTCTACATAGAAATGATAAATTGGCAAAACCTCGTTTTACGAACTGAGCTCCCTCGTTTTACGCACTGATTCAATTTACGCACCAACTCAATTTGCGCACCCCCGATCTAGTTCGTAAATTGAGGTTACAGTGTATTGATCAATAACGGCGCCGGCCAAGCCCTTACAGTCAGTTGGGGTGAGGAAGGAATGTTAGGGTGTAATGATTGTTGCTTCTAGAGACCGAGAATACCTCTGCATCTCCACAATCACCACGGGAAGGGTGTTTATTAGTGAGGGAGGAAAAGATCTAGGAGTCACCATTGGTCAGTGATGCGATCCATGGATAAGGAGGAAAAATACGACTTAAACTTAAGGCTGGGCTGCTTGGGCACGTCAGGAGTTAATCATCAATATTAACCTCCTTTTCCCGAGCAGCCTAGATAGCCGCGTAGTGTCGGTAGCGGTTGTTTCAACTGGCTAAGAATTAACACTACGGACTGCCTGTTCCGGTGGTAAAAGTCCACCTCACAGGTGACCCCTAATTTATGGTGTGATGCGTACCGTGCCTAAGAATGAATGGTTAGGGGGGTCTAATAAAACCTAACCGCAAACGGAGCCTGTGGGGTACCAGGGCGCCCTCCACAGTATTGAGTCCTTCCTGTGCTACCCGGAGCAATGGTGCAGGTGACCTTGTGTTTCTCCGAGATAATCGGCTGCCCTTCTTCAGTCTCTATCCTGAGGCTTAATAAGGGTGGGATTATGAATATGTTGACATTTAATTTAAATTATCACCTATATGGATTCGCATTATGCGTTTTACACAGTGTATTCTGTGCTCTTTCGCCTTTGGCGACTTTAAATAGATACCGATCTGGTTTTTTCGTTGCTGGTCTTTTTCGTGCTGAGATTGCAAAAAGCTTAATCCTGCCTAGTTTGGGTAGTGGCTACGGTTAGGTTAGCTCAGATCAATCTTCAGCATAAAAGAACAGCAACGATCAATCTTTGCAGACTCATGCAAAATGGTGCAGCCCAAGTGGCGCTAGTTCAAGAACCCTACTTTCGTAGAGGGAACTTCTATCTAGGTAACCTTGTGGACCCAGTTTTTGCTACTTTCAGCAAACTTGAAATGGCAAACTCGCGTGCCATGCCCCGCGCATGCGTGCTCGTTAATAAAGCAATCGTTGCTACACTCATTTCTGAGTTAACTACCAGAGATGTATGTGCTGTCACAATCGATGTTTCTGTTGGTGACCTCAACAGGAAATACGTCTATTGTTCGGTATATTTACCACATGATGAACCATCCCCAACGGATGACTTCAAACGAGTTGTCGTACACTGCGTAACAAAAGGCCTTCCGCTGATTGTGGGCAGTGATGCCAATGCTCATCACATCATCTGGGGCAGCTCGGATATCAATTTGAGAGGCTCCAGTCTGATGGAATACTTAAGTAGTACAGACCTTGGATTACTTAACATAGGCAATCGCCCAACCTTCATGGTTTCTAATAGAGAAGAAGTGTTAAACATAACGCTCTGCTCGAATAGAATCAGTCACGAGTTGACGAATTGGCATGTATCAGATGAGGAATCATTATCTGATCATCGCTACATCTTCTTTGAACATTCAAATGTAACTGCGCAGACTTTGCGTTTTAGGAATCCCCGATCAACAAACTGGGAACTCTATATTGAATTGGTTGCGACCAAATTTTATGGATATTCTCCGTCCATTGAAAATCCAAGTGATCTGGATGATGCCGTTGATACTACAACATCCTACATTATGGAAGCTTTTGAAGAAGCATGTCCTCTGCGGTCTGTAAAGACTACAAGAGGGACCCCATGGTGGAATTCCGATCTGACTAGACTCAGGAAACAATGTAGAAGGAGTTGGAATAGACGCCGTTCAGCTGGATCAGAGTCGTTCAAGTCAGCTCGCAAGGCTTACAAGAAGGCTCTTCGTTCTGCTGAACGATCCGGCTGGAAAAACCTTTGTACAAATGTTTCCAGTTTGAGTGAAGTCAGTCGGTTGAACTAAATTCTTGCAAAATCTAAGGATTTCCAAGTGAACGAAATTCGCTTACCTAATGGTGACTTTACTTCTTCCGATGAAGAAGTTTTAGAATGTTTATTCAATACACACTTCCCCGGATGTGTGGACATAGCATCTACGGATGAACCAAATGTCTTTTCATGTAGTTACGAGTCTCTGGCCTCGGCTCGCAGTATCGTAACTACTGAATCGATTCAATGGGCACTTAATAGTTTTGCTCCTTTCAAATCTCCAGGAGCGGATGGGATTTATCCTGTTCTGCTCCAAAAGGGATTTGAGTCTATCAAACATGTTTTGAAAAAGCTACTTGTAAGCAGTTTTGCTACCGGGTACATTCCCAAATCCTGGCGTGATATTACTGTAAAGTTTATCCCAAAAGGAGGACGTGCGTCGTATGAGGAAGCGAAGAGTTTTAGACCAATAAGTCTGACCTCTTTTCTTCTGAAATGTCTGGAACGCATTATCGATCATCACATCCGTGATGTTTATTTGGCAAACATGCCTCTTCATGTGAATCAACATGCTTACCAATCTGGAAAGTCCACTGTGACTCTTTTACACAAAGTTGTATACGATATCGAGAAAGCATTCGCTCAGAAGCAATCGTGCTTGGGTGTTTTCTTGGTAATTGAAGGTGCCTTTGATAACGTGTCTTTCGATGCCATATTGGAAGCCGCACGAAACCATGGGCTACCTACAATGATTACCAATTGGATTCATCAAATGCTCAAAAACCGACATCTCTTCTCGACATTGCGTCAAGCAGCGATTCGAAAATTGAGTGTTTGCGGATGCCCCCAAGGGGGAGTCTTGTCATCACTTTTGTGGAATCTCGTAGCAGATACGCTATTGAGGCAACTCAATAATTGCGGTTTTCCAACTTATGGATTTGCCGACGACTATCTAGCTCTGATAGTTGGTATGTGCATAAGCACCCTATTCGACCTGATGCAAAGTGCTCTTCAGGTAGTCGAGAGTTGGTGTCGCCAATATGGCCTATCGGTTAACCCGAATAAAACATCTATTGTTGTTTTTACGGAAAGACGAAACCGCGATGGAATTCGACCTTTACGTCTTTTTGGCACTGAGATTTATGTGACTGATCAAGTAATGTATGTCGGAGTCTTTCTAGATTCCAAACTTTCATGGACAGCTCACATTGATTTCAGAGTCAAAAAAGCTTGTATGGCCTTCGGTCAATGCCGGCGAACCTTTGGTAAAACTTGGGGCCTCAAACCCAAATATATCAAATGGATTTACACAACAGTTGTTCGACCAATATTGGCATATGGATGTCTTGTGTGGTGGCAAAAGGGCGAAGTGAGAACAATCCAATCAAAATTGGGTCATCTCCAAAGGATGTGCTTGATGGCGATGTCTGGTGCGTTCTCTACAACTCCCACAGCAGCGCTCGAGGCCCTTTTCGACGTTACGCCACTACACATATATCTTAAACAAGAAGCACTTTCTTGCTCTTACCGTTTATGGGTACTGGATCTACTGGAGAAAAATCCAGTGAATCGTAGATCTACACACACTTCGTTGTTTCCACTTTTGGTGAATTGGGACAAAATTGTCCTTGCTCCAAGTGATCTCACAATTGCTTGCAACTTTCCTTACAGAACATTTACCACACAATTCCCTTCACGGGAAGAGTGGACGTCTGGCTATTTGGAAAGAAGTATATCAAACAATATAGTATGTTACACTGATGGCTCCCTTCTTGAAGGTAGAGCTGGTGCAGGAGTATATTCTCGTGAGCTAAGGCTGAATCAGTTTTACTCACTTGGTAGAAACTGCACCGTTTTTCAGGCGGAAATATTTGCTCTTATGTGTGGAGTGCAATCAGCACTTCAACAGCGCGTAATGGGTAAAGTCATATACTTCTGTTCAGATAGTCAGGCTGCTATAAAAGCTCTCGCTTCGGCCAACTCAAGGTCGAAGCTTGTTATCGCATGTCGAACTCAAATTAAGGAACTGAATTCAGTCAACTCTGTAAACCTTGTATGGGTACCTGGCCATTCTTCCATCGCTGGAAATGAATTGGCTGATGAGCTAGCTCGCGATGGAGCATCGCATGACTTCATTGGCCCTGAGCCGGCTATTCCAATTTCGAAGTGCTGGGTGAAGCTTCAGAACAACTCTTGGGCGGCAACTCAGCACAAGCAATATTGGAATAGTTTGGAGTCGTGTCGTCAAACAAAATTGTATATTACTGAGCCATCTCCAAAGGTGGCGAAGTATTTAACAAATCTGTCAAAGCAGAATTGCAGTCTCTTGGTCAGAGCGTTGATAGGCCACTGCCGACTCAACTATCACATGGCAAATATTCGGCGTGCTGACTCATTTGTGTGTGATAGTTGTGACTCAGATTATGGAACTTCGTATCACCTGATATGTAACTGTCCAGTTTTTGCGCAAATGCGATTCCAATTACTTGGTAAACACTTATTAAGTGAAACTGAATACAGAAGCCTGAATCTTCAGGACATCCTGTTATTCTTAACCCGCTGTGGTAATGAGCTATAGGCTCTCTTTACGCTCATGCGTTTTGCAGTGTCTTTTTTAGGGCGCTGTTCGAACCCATTGTGGTATGGAGCTACATGCTCTCATTTCGCTTATGCGATCTTCCCTCTTCAAGGGACCCCACTCCTATTTCCTCCCATCTTTCCCTTCCCTTTCCTCTCCCATCGGGTAGATGATGAAATAGGCTCAAATATGGCGATGGCACAAATCTCCCAACTGGTGGGGAACGTGCCTTTGGAGCCGGCCTTCTGATACCTGATACCTGATACCTGGATCTGACAATACAAACGCTTCCTAAAAATATAACAATCTTCTAGGGTCCAGTATTGTGAGACATTCTTCTACATAGAAATGATAAATTGGCAAAACCTCGTTTTACGAACTGAGCTCCCTCGTTTTACGCACTGATTCAATTTACGCACCAACTCAATTTGCGCACCCCCGATCTAGTTCGTAAATTGAGGTTACAGTGTATTGATCAATAACGGCGCCGGCCAAGCCCTTACAGTCAGTTGGGGTGAGGAAGGAATGTTAGGGTGTAATGATTGTTGCTTCTAGAGACCGAGAATACCTCTGCATCTCCACAATCACCACGGGAAGGGTGTTTATTAGTGAGGGAGGAAAAGATCTAGGAGTCACCATTGGTCAGTGATGCGATCCATGGATAAGGAGGAAAAATACGACTTAAACTTAAAGCTAGTTTTGCATTTTGTCCCGAGATGTTTTTGGTAGAAGATTTGAAAAATACGTCTACATTCATTATGTCAAACCATTCAAAAGATGTTTTAAGTAATGGCGAAAAAAGAAAAATATCCCAGACAACCAGAAGTCGCATAACAGTTTACGAACAAAGTCGTTTATTTGCACAAATTTAATGCACAACATGGTGGATGATATCGTTTGATCAATGAGTTTCCTCGCATAAAACGCTATGTTCTGAGTTCATATGAACATTTCGTTTCGTCCCGTATACTCGTACAAAGTAAGTCGAATCAATCCGTAGCAGCTGTCAAATCAATTTTGTTATGATAAATTTAGTCGCATAAGAGTACAGACTAGTTCGCAAGAAAATTTTCACACTCGCATAGCATGTTATTTTTCATCATACAAAATATGCACGTATAGCGCATCATCTTATACGTGAAACTTTCCGCATGTAAGCATCGCAGAACGTAAAAGGTGATTTAATTATACGTACATTCTGGTTGTCTGGGATATGTATATATTTTTAATAATATGAAACAGGAATGATGCCGATACTTGTAGTGACGAGCCATACATAGTTTGTTCGAAAATTACAGAAGAGTAACGCTGTGCAGTTTTGTCTCGAGATAAAATGTTTAATAAATGTATTCAAAAGATGTTTTTAGTAATGTTAAAGAGAGGAAATATATGTATATAGAAATTATATAAAACAGGCATAATGCCGACACTTGAAGTGACGAAAAATACAAAGTTTGTTTGAATATCACATAAAATTAACGCTGTCATGAAAAAAAATGTGTCATTAAAAGTATGAAACGAGCTCACCAGTTGGTAATTCATCCTCGACTGAACACGAATATCTTTTCGCACTCACACAACGCGAACCGTAAAACTACTCGGCGTTCCGAAAACGAACCGTCTTGCTTGGACTTTCCGAAGCACTACCCAGCAAAACACGCGTAAACGAAACACAAAATCCCAGCGTCCCGAAAACAAACTCTACTTTCACCGCTCCCTTATATGGAGAGACAAAGTGGCTTAACCACGAATCAAAACAAAACATAACTTGAGTCGACATTGGTAAAATAACGTCATAAGTAATTGAATAAAATGGTGTATCATTTTGTCAACAAATTTTAGTGGAAAATAGTATAAACTTAGGTTTTAAACGCGAGCTGATTGCATGCTAAATTTAGGCGATGTACACGGCGATAGAATGTTGAAAAGGGTTTATTTTTCAAACACGTTCAGGAGACAAGTTCCGATTCTTCTCAATTAATTTTCTCAAAACCTATGAAAGTTACTTACGTCGATTTTAAAAAGATATCGAAAATTCTCACCGCTCCGTGAATGCTCAACCCGTATATGTCTGAGTGGAAGCAAAAATACGTAAATCCTTAAATACTTAACGGATACAAATATTTTTTTGTCAGTATACTGGTTCACATATCTAGTTTCCAAAAGTGGCCAAAGATATCAGGAGTTTTGCACCATTTAGAATGTACCGGATAATCATACTTAATGCTTTGAAGAACCGGTTATAGATTTGTTGGATACTAAATCGTTTCAATTTTCGTAAAGCAGTGATTGTATATAAAAGTTCATTAAAAAGCATTCCAATTGGCTTGCAGTAGATTTTTAGATACAAGTTGGCCAACTGATCGTAAATTTGAGGCGTCACGGAGACCCGAAAATGGTCATTTGAAGAGCCAATCAAATGCTGGAAACATGTTTTTTTATCCAATTCAATCGTTTCCCAAAAGGTTTACACTGATGCGTTTATCCTAAAATTCTTTGATATAGTGGTGACATTACAGTCGATTCCGAAAAGTATCTGCGACTTGGGGCAATAACCGGAATAACTTTAGCCACAAAAACGTTTCTGTTCTGATATTCAACATTACAAATGAAGTGCTTTGGACCGTTTAGAATGTACTGGATGTAGCCACTCGGACCATATGAACAGAAGAATTGGCTGTAGATATTTTGAATACTAAATCATTTTAATTGTCAAAAAGTAGATACAAAACAAAATCGTTCGCAAAAATGCGATCCCATAAACTAAGAACAGATGTTTAGATACAAATTGACCACTTACAGCAAATTTAAGGTATCCTTCGGAACCCAAAAGTGGTCATTTGTAGGATCGAATAAATGCTGAACACATGATTATCTAATTCAAATCGATTCTCAATTCTTTTAATCCGATCTGACCAAGTGATCCACCGGAATAACTTCGACCACAGGAACATTCTCGAGTTTCTTTGGCCACTTCAATAAACTATACATAGGAGAATATGGTGCAAAATGCCAATTTGAGCTAAATCGCATTTTACAGAGATATATCGCGTATTTCTTTCACCACTGGAATGCGAAGTGCGGCCTCATAAATGCGAAAGTGTAAGGAAAAGTGTGGGATTGCGTTCAATCATGTCTTCAGAGCACTTATTCTTTGATTTGCGAAGAATAAATCCCCCGAGGTGTCCTACTCGATTTGATTCTGTTGCGCTCTTTTATTAGCGTTTCCGCACTTGTGTTTCGCGATAGTCCAGTGGCGAAAGAAATGCGCAATAACAAAACTTTTCTAGAAACTTGTAGTGTAACATAGTAGTATGTAATATTTCTATTGCCGAATCAAATATTTTTTGTAAAAAAAGTTTATCGTAGAAAAATACTGATTTTAAAAAGCATTCCAGAACAGTATTTGATCAAATTGCCAAATGAACGGGTCAAAACAAACCAAAACATTGGGGTAGGGCGAATCAAAATATGCTCTGATTTGAGTTTGATATACATGTACAGAAACCCCAAACAAAATGAGCTCAATAGGGCTTTGTTTCTTCAGCAACATCATTCATTAAGGTTTGAAAAATGAGTTTTCAATATGGGATGATAAGTTTCTACTTACATTACAGTACTAGCGTGAAACATTTCTCCAAATTACTCCATAGTAATTTCCATATAAACCTACATTGGCTTTGGGCCACCTTTAAATCACCACCTAGAAAGATTAAGGTGAGGAAGATATGGGAGATTGAACTTTCAAACATATTTTAAATTTGAATCGCCCTGATGACATAGCGCGAATCCTGCGTGTCATCTGCAGTAGATTGCAAAAAGTTTAGATATTTTTCCTTCAGGAGAAATCTTCCATTTTTGAATGTCAGCCATTCCATCAAAATCCGATCTCCGAATTCCGTGCAAATTTGCTAATTTTTTCCTTATCCGAAATAAGGATACACGTATTTTTGGATTTTTTGATTAGGGTGACCATTTCCGAAATAGGGTGACCAGAAAAATCGCGATTTTGCAAAATTTTTATTAAAAAAAAAATTATAACTTTTGAACCGTTTGACCGATTTTCAATCTTTTTGGACGAAATGAAGGCTAAAAATTTTGACTTTTCAGGAAAAATATAAAATTTCACAAAAATTGGGTTTTTACATGAAAAAACTCAATAGTTTCCGTTTTTTAGTGTTTTGAAAGCCTCGGGACCAAAGGGGCTATCGCTGTCCTCATTTTTTCTTGAAAGTTCAGAAAATTTTACGTATTTTGTCAAATTTTCAGCGATGTATGTTTTTTAGTTTTTGAGATATATTTTTTTTTTGAAAATAAAATATCAGTCATTTTTAATCGGCACACACTGTAGGTCTCAGCGCATTAGATTTGTAATGTTTAAAAAAAAAATCATAACTTTTGAACAGCTTAACCGATTTCCAATCTTTTTGTATGGAATGAAAGCTTAAAATTTCAACTATCTAGACAAAAAATCCAAAAATACGTTTATCCTTATTTCGGATAAGAAACAAAATAGCAAATTTTCATGGAATTCGGAGACCCACTAGATCGGTTTTTCATGGAATGGCTGACATTCAAAAATGGAAGATTTCTCCTAACGTTTTCAAAACTCAAATTGTTGGCCAACCATGTTGTATGCTATAGCAATATGGACAATAGCACCAAAAAGAAAGCTCTGCAGAGGATCCAAAATAAAATTAGGAAAATGATTCTGAAGCTCCCATCCCTGGTACTGATGAGAGCGGTTCAATTTGAATTCGAATGTCGGTTTACTTTTGTATTTTTTGATTTAGCTGAAATTTGGCATATGCTTTCTTTATACCCAAAAATGCCTTTTTGCATCATCGGTTCGCCATTTTTACCCTAGCGTTACTTTTGAGAAGGGCCTAAGAAAAAAAGCCTTCAAAATTTTCAAAAAATTAAAACTCTGAAACTATTTGTCTGATCGGTTTGGTGTCTTCCGCAAAGTTTTAGGTTATTGTTGGAACTTTCTGGAAAAATATACACTGTAAAAAAATTGTTGTAACTTTTTTTTTTATTTCGAAAATAAAGCATAAAAATCTTTTTTTATATGTTAAAGAAGACAAAAAATGGAGTCTTTTGCACAGTGGGTCAAGATGGAGAAATCATGGACAAAAAGTTTTGATTTTTTAAAAAAAGGTTGATTTTTCAATATGGTCTAAAAAAACTTTTTGAATGCTTTTCGACTCGATTTTATGAAAGTACGCAAAATTTGCAACAAAAAAGGTGCATGAGAAAACTTTGCTTATTGCTACCGTTTCCGAGATACAGCGATTTTAAAATTAAATTTACTGAAAATTCACAACTTTTGGTTGTTTTCGGATGTTTTTCGAGTTGATAAAATCAAGAATATTTTTTTCTGAAAGCATTTTATTTCATGTTCTTATAAAATGGTGGAGCGTCCTATTTTGATACAGATTTCTTACTTTTTAATAATGTTTACAATTTTTTTTACTATCATTACAGTTTGAAAATTGCCTAACTTCTATTTTCTCTACGGAAACTGGAATAAATGAATGGTATTTTTGTGTTTCCTGAATAGTTATTGCTTTCGAATATTGTTCATTAAGCTGCTCCTTGATATGTTCATACTCTGTTGTAGTTGCATAAGAAAAGAAAATTTGTGTTAGTTGCTCCTCCTTTCGCTTTTGAGCCCAATCAAAAAATTCCGTGGCATGTTTGATGGGATGTTCACGTTCTTTAGCTAGACTAGCCCTTGTAGCCATGCGTTTTATTGTTCCCCCTAATGCATGTAGCGAAAAAATGCCATTCAACATCTATATCATAGTTTTTCCTAAATTGGCAAAGACTAGAAAAGTTCTTTCTATTTTCAGACAACGAACAAATTTCTAGGCTTATGAGCCTCGAAAAACATTCGAAAATGACCGAAAATTGAAAATTATATCATAACTTTGTTTAAAAATCGCTTTTCCCGTATACCTTTTTTGTTGTAAGTTTTGCGTACTTCATAAAATCGAGTTGAAAAACATTTAAAAAGTATATCATGATAATTTTCAAAATTTCACCTTTTAAAAAAAAATCATTACTTTTTTGTCCATGATTTCTCCATCTTGACCCACTATGCAAAAGACTTCATTTTTTGTCTACTTAAACATATAAAAAATAAAAAAATCAAAAATACGATTTTTGAGAAAATTGATTTTTAAGCTCTATATTCGAAATATAAAAAATTACAACATTTTTTTACAGTGTATATTTTTTTTCCAGATAGTCCCAACAATAACCTAAAACTTTGCGGAAGACAACAAACTTTTGAAAATTATTGAGGATTTTTTTGTTAGGCCCTTCTTAAAAGTAAGGCTAGAGTCAAAATGGCGAAGCGTTGATGCAAAAAGGCATTTTTGGGCATAAAGAAAGCATGTGCAAAATTTCATCCAAATAAAAAAAATATAAAAATGAAATTTGGGAAAAAAGTCGTCATTTTCTGTGGAACCGCTCATCTTTGAATTGGTTTGAAAGTGCGTGAAAGTACTTATTAAGCTGGGAAACAGGTTATGTCCAAGATTATACGTTACTCCAGTAAGAAGAAGAATAAGAGGTCTTTAATCATTACCTGGTCGTTATTGGTCACTAACTTTCTAACATGGGCTGAAAAACCGTACCATGTTTTCATCTGACGTCTTCAGTAGGAAAATTTAACCTTTTTTTTTTTTAATCCTTACACTACAGTTATAACATGGAATTATCGCCATGAAAAAATGGCAAGCTTAACTCATTTCTTTGGAAACAACACCAAGTGAAGAAAAAACAAACGATGATTGATTACCCGAAATATTGACCATTGACGATACCATACCATCTCGTCTGCACTACGGGCTGGTGAACATTTTTCAATGAGGAGATTTTCCACTCTTTGACGATAGCGGGAATGGAAACGTTTTCAATGTGGTCGGCAGGACCATTTTGATGGATTAAATTTTCACCGATCGTGGTTGGTAGGATGGAAGGATCAGAAATAAATGCAGAGCGACATAGTTTAATTGTACATCGAATTTCAAAAAAGGCTTGTTCCTCGAAAGCATTATCAATCAGAAGTCTGATGGAAAAAATCAAATCATTTTCGGAGCAACAATTTTACAGATATAATTAGATTATAAATGAATGTATGATGTGATGTGAATTAATGTGATCAGCTGTTTTCATAGTAAAAGTATTAATTAATAGAAAACAATTTAACATTCAGTTTTGCCTACAATTATCAAATTTTCTCAGAGTGTCCGGATATTGGTACCGTCTGGATTTTGATTCATCACGGTATTTTAGGTTCTCGTCTTTTGCGGTCGGTATTTATGAGTGGATATAACTAGATAAGTACATCTTCTTCTTTCTGGCGTTACGTCCCCACTGGGACAGAGCCTGCTTCTCAGCTCAGTGTTCTTATGAGCACTTCCACAGTTATTAACTGAGAGCTTACTTTGCCAATGACCATTTTTGCATGTGTATATCGTGTGGCAGGTACGAAGATACTCTATGCCCTGGGAAGTCGAGAAAATTTCCAACCCGAAAAGATCCTCGACGGGTGGGATTCGAACCCACGACCCTCAGCTTGGTCATGCTGAATAGCTGCGCGTTTACCGCTACGGCTATCTGGGCCCCTAAGTACATTTTGTTTGTAATAATTGTACAAAATCATATCATTTTCCCCTTCATTTTTTAGAGCAACATGTATTAAATTTGAAGGGAATTTATATGAGTACATTTTTTTGGTTAAAAGTAAGTTCTGGGGAAAGTACTAATGTATTATTAACAAGTGGTCCCGGTAAACTTCGTTTTGCCATCAAGTAGGCTGTTGTGTACGCTATGGATCGTCCCATACAAAATGACAGTTCCGTCCACTCTTGTTTTTCTGGCTTTCCCGTAAAATATCCTGGGATTTTTATACGCACAAAGACGTCGGAACCCTTGACGAACAAAACGGAAAAATAATCATTCAAATCCGTTGACCCGTTCGTAAGCCATTTCGTGACATACAAACACCACTCAATTTTTATTTATAGATATATAGATATGAAAAACAACTTACGCCTTCAAAGAGTTACTTATTAAGTCCCCACGTCACATTCAAAGCACAATAGAAACACAATTGCTTTATTCTTAGAAGGCCTTTTAAGACATTGACATTGACATTGACAATCATCAAAATTGGCAACACTGCTGTAATAAATTCTTAGAAGGCCTTTTAAGACATTGACATTGACATTGACAATCATCAAAATTGGCAACACTGCTGTAATAAAATCGATTTTATTTTCCACATATTATTTTTATAATATGTTATTCTGAGATTATCAATTGAAATATTCGGAGAAAACCGTTTACAATTTGCTGTAGATCGATAACTATGCGTACATGATTTTAAAAGTATGAGACTTTTTAGTAAAACTACCATAAACAGTAAAATTTATACTTTAGACTGTGGTTTAAACTCACGATTAAGCTGTCGTTTATACAAATATAGTTTCTCTAGTAATCCATACTAGTTTTGAACACGCTTTTTACTTTTCTCTTTTGCTGGGAGTGAAAGGATGGTGCATCAGCAAATTTGGCCATAAATGGGTAAATCTTTAAAGTAACCTAATGTCAGAGAATTGTGGAATATAATTGATTTTTTTAAAGCTATACCTTCAGAAGAATACTAAAAGTTACAAACAAACACTTTGTTAAATAAAATTAGGATTCTTGTTTTGCGAAAAAAATGTTAAACTTTGACTTACAGCTTTTCTTATGAGTTTTTGGAAAAACTATTTAGCTCTTCAACCAAAAGCATTTTTTTTTTCATAGCATTGTAGATTAACCTTCCGCGGATGTTAAGAAAAACAACTTAATAAGATACTGGGGTCATTATGACCCAGAAATGTATACCCCTATAAATCAGCGAAATATCAACCGAATAATGAAATTTATGCCGCATTCGAAAGATATACTCCTCAAGACTCTGATCACTACCTGGAATACCGGTTCCGGATCCAGTGGCCACCGGGAATCGGCTACGAAGGGGACCATGTTGGCCACGTGGAATTTCAGTACACTCAGTCCAGAAATCTGCAGTCATCACCAAATTGTATAAGATGCAGGCCATATAGGAATGTACTGTCTTCAGCAAACTTGTTTCGGGGACCAAGAACTTCCACATGGGATACAATTTAGTTCAGAACTCGACCACCGCGTGGCGCTAGCGTCGATATGAACTTCCGGTAGAGGCTAATTATGCGATAACTCGAGATTGCGAGCACATAGAAGGATGCAGTCTTCAGCAAAGTTGCTCAGGAGGATAAGAACTTCCACATGAGATACAATTTAGTTCAGAACTCAACCGCTGCGTGGCGCTAGCGTCGATATGAACTTCCGGTAGGGGCTAATTATGCGATAACTCGAGATTGCGAGCACATAGAAGGATGCAGTCTTCAGCAAAGTTGCTCAGGAGGATAAGAACTTCCACATGAGATACAATTTAGTTCAGAACTCAACCGCTGCGTGGCGCTAGCGTCGATATGAACTTCCGGTAGGGGCTAATTATGCGATAACTCGAGATTGCGAGCACATAGAAGGATGCAGTCTTCAGCAAAGTTGCTCAGGAGGATAAGAACTTCCACATGAGATACAATTTAGTTCAGAACTCGACCGCTGCGTGGCGCTAGCGTCGATATGAACTTCCGGTAGGGGCTAATTATGCGATAACTCGAGATTGCGAGCACATAGAAGGATGCTGTCGGCAAAGTTGTTCAGGAGGATAAGGACTTCCACATGGGATACAATTTAGTTCAGAACTCAACCGCTGCGTGGCGCTAGCGTCGATATGAACTTCCGGTAGAGGCTAATTATGCGATAACTTGAGATTGCGAGCACATAGAAGGATGCAGTCTTCAGCAAAGTTGCTCAGGAGGATAAGAACTTCCACATGAGATACAATTTAGTTCAGAACTCGACCGCTGCGTGGCGCTAGCGTCGATATGAACTTCCGGTAGAGGCTAATTATGCGATAACTCGAGATTGCGAGCACATAGAAGGATGCAGTCTTCAGCAAAGTTGCTCAGGAGGATAAGAACTTCCACATGAGATACAATTTAGTTCAGAACTCAACCGCTGCGTGGCGCTAGCGTCGATATGAACTTCCGGTAGGGGCTAATTATGCGATAACTCGAGATTGCGAGCACATAGAAGGATGCAGTCTTCAGCAAAGTTGCTCAGGAGGATAAGAACTTCCACATGAGATACAATTTAGTTCAGAACTCGACCGCTGCGTGGCGCTAGCGTCGATATGAACTTCCGGTAGGGGCTAATTATGCGATAACTCGAGATTGCGAGCACATAGAAGGATGCTGTCGGCAAAGTTGCTCAGGAGGATAAGGACTTCCACATGAGATACAATTTAGTTCAGAACTCGACCACCGCGTGGCGCTAGCGTCGATATGAACTTCCGGTAGAGGCTAATTATGCGATAACTCGAGATTGCGAGCACATAGAAGGATGCAGTCTTCAGCAAAGTTGCTCAGGAGGATAAGAACTTCCACATGAGATACAATTTAGTTCAGAACTCAACCGCTGCGTGGCGCTAGCGTCGATATGAACTTCCGGTAGGGGCTAATTATGCGATAACTCGAGATTGCGAGCACATAGAAGGATGCAGTCTTCAGCAAAGTTGCTCAGGAGGATAAGAACTTCCACATGAGATACAATTTAGTTCAGAACTCGACCGCTGCGTGGCGCTAGCGTCGATATGAACTTCCGGTAGGGGCTAATTATGCGATAACTCGAGATTGCGAGCACATAGAAGGATGCTGTCTTCGGCAAAGTTGCTCAGGAGGATAAGAACTTCCACATGAGATACAATTTAGTTCAGAACTCAACCGCTTCGTGGCGCTAGCGTCGATATGAACTTCCGGTAGGGGCTAATTATGCGATAACTCGAGATTGCGAGCACATAGAAGGATGCTGTCGGCAAAGTTGTTCAGGAGGATAAGGACTTCCACATGAGATACAATTTAGTTCAGAACTCGACCACCGCGTGGCGCTAGAGTCGATATGAACTTCCGGTAGAGGCTAATTATGCGATAACTTGAGATTGCGAGCACATAGAAGGATGCAGTCTTCAGCAAAGTTGCTCAGGAGGATAAGAACTTCCACATGAGATACAATTTAGTTCAGAACTCGACCGCTGCGTGGCGCTAGCGTCGATATGAACTTCCGGTAGGGGCTAATTATGCGATAACTCGAGATTGCGAGCACATAGAAGGATGCTGTCGGCAAAGTTGCTCAGGAGGATAAGGACTTCCACATGAGATACAATTTAGTTCAGAACTCGACCACCGCGTGGCGCTAGCGTCGATATGAACTTCCGGTAGAGGCTAATTATGCGATAACTCGAGATTGCGAGCACATAGAAGGATGCTGTCTTCGGCAAAGTTGCTCAGGAGGATAAGAACTTCCACATGAGATACAATTTAGTTCAGAACTCAACCGCTTCGTGGCGCTAGCGTCGATATGAACTTCCGGTAGGGGCTAATTATGCGATAACTCGAGATTGCGAGCACATAGAAGGATGCAGTCTTCAGCAAAGTTGCTCAGGAGGATAAGAACTTCCACATGAGATACAATTTAGTTCAGAACTCGACCGCTGCGTGGCGCTAGCGTCGATATGAACTTCCGGTAGGGGCTAATTATGCGATAACTCGAGATTGCGAGCACATAGAAGGATGCTGTCTTCGGCAAAGTTGCTCAGGAGGATAAGAACTTCCACATGAGATACAATTTAGTTCAGAACTCAACCGCTTCGTGGCGCTAGCGTCGATATGAACTTCCGGTAGGGGCTAATTATGCGATAACTCGAGATTGCGAGCACATAGAAGGATGCTGTCGGCAAAGTTGCTCAGGAGGATAAGGACTTCCACATGAGATACAATTTAGTTCAGAACTCGACCACCGCGTGGCGCTAGCGTCGATATGAACTTCCGGTAGAGGCTAATTATGCGATAACTCGAGATTGCGAGCACATAGAAGGATGCAGTCTTCAGCAAAGTTGCTCAGGAGGATAAGAACTTCCACATGAGATACAATTTAGTTCAGAACTCAACCGCTGCGTGGCGCTAGCGTCGATATGAACTTCCGGTAGGGGCTAATTATGCGATAACTCGAGATTGCGAGCACATAGAAGGATGCAGTCTTCAGCAAAGTTGCTCAGGAGGATAAGAACTTCCACATGAGATACAATTTAGTTCAGAACTCGACCGCTGCGTGGCGCTAGCGTCGATATGAACTTCCGGTAGGGGCTAATTATGCGATAACTCGAGATTGCGAGCACATAGAAGGATGCTGTCGGCAAAGTTGTTCAGGAGGATAAGGACTTCCACATGAGATACAATTTAGTTCAGAACTCGACCGCTGCGTGGCGCTAGCGTCGATATGAACTTCCGGTAGAGGCTAATTATGCGATAACTCGAGATTGCGAGCACATAGAAGGATGCAGTCTTCAGCAAAGTTGCTCAGGAGGATAAGAACTTCCACATGAGATACAATTTAGTTCAGAACTCAACCGCTGCGTGGCGCTAGCGTCGATATGAACTTCCGGTAGGGGCTAATTATGCGATAACTCGAGATTGCGAGCACATAGAAGGATGCAGTCTTCAGCAAAGTTGCTCAGGAGGATAAGAACTTCCACATGAGATACAATTTAGTTCAGAACTCGACCGCTGCGTGGCGCTAGCGTCGATATGAACTTCCGGTAGGGGCTAATTATGCGATAACTCGAGATTGCGAGCACATAGAAGGATGCTGTCTTCGGCAAAGTTGCTCAGGAGGATAAGAACTTCCACATGAGATACAATTTAGTTCAGAACTCAACCGCTTCGTGGCGCTAGCGTCGATATGAACTTCCGGTAGGGGCTAATTATGCGATAACTCGAGATTGCGAGCACATAGAAGGATGCTGTCGGCAAAGTTGTTCAGGAGGATAAGGACTTCCACATGAGATACAATTTAGTTCAGAACTCGACCGCTGCGTGGCGCTAGCGTCGATATGAACTTCCGGTAGAGGCTAATTATGCGATAACTCGAGATTGCGAGCACATAGAAGGATGCAGTCTTCAGCAAAGTTGTTCAGGAGGATAAGAACTTCCACATGAGATACAATTTAGTTCAGAACTCAACCGCTGCGTGGCGCTAGCGTCGATATGAACTTCCGGTAGAGGCTAATTATGCGATAACTCGAGATTGCGAGCACATAGAAGGATGCTGTCGGCAAAGTTGTTCAGGAGGAAAAGGACTTCCACATGAGATACAATTTAGTTCAGAACTCGACCACCGCGTGGCGCTAGCGTCGATATGAACTTCCGGTAGAGGCTAATTATGCGATAACTCGAGATTGCGAGCACATAGAAGGATGCAGTCTTCAGCAAAGTTGCTCAGGAGGATAAGAACTTCCACATGAGATACAATTTAGTTCAGAACTCAACCGCTGCGTGGCGCTAGCGTCGATATGAACTTCCGGTAGGGGCTAATTATGCGATAACTCGAGATTGCGAGCACATAGAAGGATGCTGTCGGCAAAGTTGTTCAGGAGGATAAGGACTTCCACATGAGATACAATTTAGTTCAGAACTCAACCGCTGCGTGGCGCTAGCGTCGATATGAACTTCCGGTAGAGGCTAATTATGCGATAACTCGAGATTGCGAGCACATAGAAGGATGCTGTCGGCAAAGTTGTTCAGGAGGATAAGGACTTCCACATGAGATACAATTTAGTTCAGAACTCAACCGCTGCGTGGCGCTAGCGTCGATATGAACTTCCGGTAGAGGCTAATTATGCGATAACTCGAGATTGCGAGCACATAGAAGGATGCTGTCGGCAAAGTTGTTCAGGAGGATAAGGACTTCCACATGAGATACAATTTAGTTCAGAACTCAACCGCTGCGTGGCGCTAGCGTCGATATGAACTTCCGGTAGAGGCTAATTATGCGATAACTCGAGATTGCGAGCACATAGAAGGATGCTGTCGGCAAAGTTGTTCAGGAGGATAAGGACTTCCACATGAGATACAATTTAGTTCAGAACTCGACCACCGCGTGGCGCTAGCGTCGATATGAACTTCCGGTAGAGGCTAATTATGCGATAACTCGAGATTGCGAGCACATAGAAGGATGCAGTCTTCAGCAAAGTTGCTCAGGAGGATAAGAACTTCCACATGAGATACAATTTAGTTCAGAACTCGACCACCGAGTGGCGCTAGCGTCGATATGAACTTCCGGTAGAGGCTAATTATGCGATAACTCGAGATTGCGAGCACATAGAAGGATGCTGTCGGCAAAGTTGTTCAGGAGGATAAGGACTTCCACATGAGATACAATTTAGTTCAGAACTCGACCACCGCGTGGCGCTAGAGTCGATATGAACTTCCGGTAGAGGCTAATTATGCGATAACTTGAGATTGCGAGCACATAGAAGGATGCAGTCTTCAGCAAAGTTGCTCAGGAGGATAAGAACTTCCACATGAGATACAATTTAGTTCAGAACTCGACCGCTGCGTGGCGCTAGCGTCGATATGAACTTCCGGTAGGGGCTAATTATGCGATAACTCGAGATTTCGAGCACATAGAAGGATGCTGTCTTCGGCAAAGTTGCTCAGGAGGATAAGAACTTCCACATGAGATACAATTTAGTTCAGAACTCGACCACCGAGTGGCGCTAGCGTCGATATGAACTTCCGGTAGAGGCTAATTATGCGATAACTCGAGATTGCGAGCACATAGAAGGATGCTGTCGGCAAAGTTGTTCAGGAGGATAAGGACTTCCACATGAGATACAATTTAGTTCAGAACTCGACCGCTGCGTGGCGCTAGCGTCGATATGAACTTCCGGTAGGGGCTAATTATGCGATAACTCGAGATTGCGAGCACATAGAAGGATGCTGTCTTCGGCAAAGTTGCTCAGGAGGATAAGAACTTCCACATGAGATACAATTTAGTTCAGAACTCAACCGCTTCGTGGCGCTAGCGTCGATATGAACTTCCGGTAGAGGCTAATTATGCGATAACTCGAGATTGCGAGCACATAGAAGGATGCAGTCTTCAGCAAAGTTGTTCAGGAGGATAAGAACTTCCACATGAGATACAATTTAGTTCAGAACTCAACCGCTGCGTGGCGCTAGCGTCGATATGAACTTCCGGTAGAGGCTAATTATGCGATAACTCGAGATTGCGAGCACATAGAAGGATGCTGTCGGCAAAGTTGTTCAGGAGGAAAGGACTTCCACATGAGATACAATTTAGTTCAGAACTCGACCACCGCGTGGCGCTAGCGTCGATATGAACTTCCGGTAGAGGCTAATTATGCGATAACTCGAGATTGCGAGCACATAGAAGGATGCAGTCTTCAGCAAAGTTGCTCAGGAGGATAAGAACTTCCACATGAGATACAATTTAGTTCAGAACTCAACCGCTGCGTGGCGCTAGCGTCGATATGAACTTCCGGTAGGGGCTAATTATGCGATAACTCGAGATTGCGAGCACATAGAAGGATGCTGTCGGCAAAGTTGTTCAGGAGGATAAGGACTTCCACATGAGATACAATTTAGTTCAGAACTCAACCGCTGCGTGGCGCTAGCGTCGATATGAACTTCCGGTAGAGGCTAATTATGCGATAACTCGAGATTGCGAGCACATAGAAGGATGCTGTCGGCAAAGTTGTTCAGGAGGATAAGGACTTCCACATGAGATACAATTTAGTTCAGAACTCAACCGCTGCGTGGCGCTAGCGTCGATATGAACTTCCGGTAGAGGCTAATTATGCGATAACTCGAGATTGCGAGCACATAGAAGGATGCTGTCGGCAAAGTTGTTCAGGAGGATAAGGACTTCCACATGAGATACAATTTAGTTCAGAACTCAACCGCTGCGTGGCGCTAGCGTCGATATGAACTTCCGGTAGAGGCTAATTATGCGATAACTCGAGATTGCGAGCACATAGAAGGATGCTGTCGGCAAAGTTGTTCAGGAGGATAAGGACTTCCACATGAGATACAATTTAGTTCAGAACTCGACCACCGCGTGGCGCTAGCGTCGATATGAACTTCCGGTAGAGGCTAATTATGCGATAACTCGAGATTGCGAGCACATAGAAGGATGCAGTCTTCAGCAAAGTTGCTCAGGAGGATAAGAACTTCCACATGAGATACAATTTAGTTCAGAACTCGACCACCGAGTGGCGCTAGCGTCGATATGAACTTCCGGTAGAGGCTAATTATGCGATAACTCGAGATTGCGAGCACATAGAAGGATGCAGTCTTCAGCAAAGTTGCTCAGGAGGATAAGAACTTCCACATGAGATACAATTTAGTTCAGAACTCAACCGCTGCGTGGCGCTAGCGTCGATATGAACTTCCGGTAGGGGCTAATTATGCGATAACTCGAGATTGCGAGCACATAGAAGGATGCAGTCTTCAGCAAAGTTGCTCAGGAGGATAAGAACTTCCACATGAGATACAATTTAGTTCAGAACTCGACCGCTGCGTGGCGCTAGCGTCGATATGAACTTCCGGTAGGGGCTAATTATGCGATAACTCGAGATTGCGAGCACATAGAAGGATGCTGTCTTCGGCAAAGTTGCTCAGGAGGATAAGAACTTCCACATGAGATACAATTTAGTTCAGAACTCGACCACCGAGTGGCGCTAGCGTCGATATGAACTTCCGGTAGAGGCTAATTATGCGATAACTCGAGATTGCGAGCACATAGAAGGATGCTGTCGGCAAAGTTGTTCAGGAGGATAAGGACTTCCACATGAGATACAATTTAGTTCAGAACTCAACCGCTGCGTGGCGCTAGCGTCGATATGAACTTCCGGTAGAGGCTAATTATGCGATAACTCGAGATTGCGAGCACATAGAAGGATGCTGTCGGCAAAGTTGTTCAGGAGGATAAGGACTTCCACATGAGATACAATTTAGTTCAGAACTCGACCACCGCGTGGCGCTAGCGTCGATATGAACTTCCGGTAGAGGCTAATTATGCGATAACTCGAGATTGCGAGCACATAGAAGGATGCAGTCTTCAGCAAAGTTGCTCAGGAGGATAAGAACTTCCAAATGAGATACAATTTAGTTCAGAACTCAACCGCTGCGTGGCGCTAGCGTCGATATGAACTTCCGGTAGGGGCTAATTATGCGATAACTCGAGATTGCGAGCACATAGAAGGATGCTGTCGGCAAAGTTGCTCAGGAGGATAAGGACTTCCACATGAGATACAATTTAGTTCAGAACTCGACCACCGCGTGGCGCTAGCGTCGATATGAACTTCCGGTAGAGGCTAATTATGCGATAACTCGAGATTGCGAGCACATAGAAGGATGCAGTCTTCAGCAAAGTTGCTCAGGAGGATAAGAACTTCCACATGAGATACAATTTAGTTCAGAACTCAACCGCTGCGTGGCGCTAGCGTCGATATGAACTTCCGGTAGAGGCTAATTATGCGATAACTCGAGATTGCGAGCACATAGAAGGATGCAGTCTTCAGCAAAGTTGCTCAGGAGGATAAGAACTTCCACATGAGATACAATTTAGTTCAGAACTAGACCGCCGCGTGGCGCTAGCGTCGATATGAACTTCCGGTAGGGGCTAATTATGCGATAACTCGAGATTGCGAGCACATAGAAGGATGCTGTCGGCAAAGTTGTCAGGAGGATATGGACTTCCACATGAGATACAATTTAGTTCAGAACTCAACCGCTGCGTGGCGCTAGCGTCGATATGAACTTCCGGTAGAGGCTAATTATGCGATAACTCGAGATTGCGAGCACATAGAAGGATGCTGTCGGCAAAGTTGTTCAGGAGGATAAGGACTTCCACATGAGATACAATTTAGTTCAGAACTCGAACCGCTGCGTGGCGCTAGCGTCGATATGAACTTCCGGTAGAGGCTAATTATGCGATAACTCGAGATTGCGAGCACATAGAAGGATGCTGTCCAGCAAAGTTGTTCAGGAGGATAAGAACTTCCACATGAGATACAATTTAGTTCAGAACTCAACCGCTGCGTGGTTTAAAATCAACAACCTTCAAGCAGAAAGATTACGTTCAAATTAAAGTTTATGACGTGCACTTTTTTAAGTAGGGGTGAGAAAATGTAGGAAGTTTCTTATGAAATGTGCTCAAGAGTTTCTTTCGGAATTCTATCTATTATTTCTTCTAGGGATACGCCACAGAATTTTTTTTTCGGGGACATCCTTATAAATTATTTCCTAGGAGAGACACCCCCAGTTCTCCTCAAGGCGTTATTTTATCAATTTATTTATTTATCCAATGATTTTAAAAATTACTCCTTAAATTACTGTTTCGTTCTTTTTGGAGTTTCTCACGAATTTCTTTCAGCAATTTATTTCTTTGTTTACATTAAAAATTGGCCACGTGGTGGTCGAGTTCTGAACTAAATTGTATCTCATGAGGAAGTGCTTATCCTCCTGAGCAACTTTGCCGAAGACAGCGTCCTTCTATGTGTTCGCAATCTCGAGTTATCGCATAATTAGCCCCTACCGGAAGTTCATATCGACGCTAGCGCCACGCGGTGGTCGAGTTCTGAACTAAATTGTATCTCATGTGGAAGTGCTTATCCTCCTGAGCAACTTTGCCGAAGACAGCATCCTTCTGTGTGTTCGCAATCTCGAGTTATCGCATAATTAGCTCCTACCGGAAGTTCATATCGACGCTAACGCCACGCAGCGGTCGAGTTCTGAACTAAATTGTATCTCATGTGGAAGTCCTTATCATCCTGAGCAACTTTGTCGAAGACAGCATCCTTCTATGTGCTCGCAATCTCGAGTTATCGCATAATTAGCTCCTACCGGAATTTCATATCGACGCTAGCGCCACGCAGCGGTCGAGTTCTGAACTAAATTGTATCTCATGAGGAAGTGCTTATCCTCCTGAGCAACTTTGCCGAAGACAGCGTCCTTCTATGTGTTCGCATTCTCGAGTTATCGCATAATTAGCATCTACCGAAAGTTCGTATCGACGCTAGCGCCACGCGGTGGTCGAGTTCTGAAATAAATTGTATCTCATGAGGAAGTGCTTATCCTCCTGAGCAACTTTGCCGAAGACAGCGTCCTTCTATGTGTTCGCAATCTCGAGTTATCGCATAATTAGCCCCTACCGGAAGTTCATATCGACGCTAGCGCCACGCGGTGGTCGAGTTCTGAACTAAATTGTATCTTATGTGGAAATGCTTATCCTCCTGAGCAACTTTGCCGAAGACAGAATCCTTCTGTGTGTTCGCAATCTCGAGTTATCGCATAATTAGCCCCTACCGGAAGTTCATATCGACGCTAGCGCCACGCAGCGGTCGAGTTCTGAACTAAATTGTATCTCATGAGGAAGTGCTTATCCTCCTGAGCAACTTTGCCGAAGACAGAATCCTTCTATGTGTTCGCAATCTCGAGTTATCGCATAATTAGCCTCCACCGGAAGTTCGTAACGACGCTAGTGCCACGCAGCGGTCGAGTTCTGAAATAAATTGTATCTCATGTGGAAGTTCTTATCCTCCTGAGCAACTTTGCCGAAGACAGCATCCTTCTATGTGCTCGCAATCTCGTGTTATCGCATAATTAGTTCTTACCGAAAGTCCATATCGACGCTAGCGCCACACGGTGGTCGAGTTCTGAACTAAATTGTATCTCATGTGGAAGTCCTTATCCTCATGAACAACTTTGCCCAAGACTGCATCTTTCTATGTGTTCGCAATCTCGTGTTATCGCATAATTAGCCCTTACCGAAAGTCCATATCGACGCTAGCGCCACGCAGCGGTCGAGTTCTGAACTAAATTGTATCTCATGAGCAAGTGCCTATCCTCCTGAGCAACTTTGCCGAAGACAGCATCCTTCTATGTGTTCGCATTCTCGAGTTATCGCATAATTAGCCTCTACCGGAAGTTCGTATCGACGCTAGCGCCACGCGGTGGTCGAGTTCTGAACTAAATTGTATCTCATGAGAATTTAGTTCAGAACTCGACCACGCGCGTGGCGCTAGCGTCGATATGAATTCTCGGTAGGGGCTAATTATGCGATAACTCGAGATTGCGACACATAGAAGGATGCGTCTTCGCAAAGTTGCTCAGGAGGATAAGACTTCCCATGAGATACAATTTAGTTCAGAACTCGACCCTGCGTGGCGCTAGCGTCGATATGAACTTCCGGTAGGGGCTAATTATGCGATAACGAGATTGCGAGACATGAAGGATGCTGTCGCAAGTTGTTCAGGAGGATAGGACTTCCACATGAGATACAATTTAGTTCAGAACTCGAACCGCTGCGTGGCGCTAGCGTCGATATGAATTCCGGTAGGGCTAATTATGCGATAACTCGAGATTGCGAGCACATAGAAGGATGCTGTCTTGGCAAGTTGTTCAGGAGGATAAGGACTTCCACATGAGATACAATTTAGTTCAGAACTCGACCCGCGTGGCGCTAGCGTCGATATGAACTTCCGGTAGACTTATCCTCCTGAGCAACTTTGCCGAAGACTGCATCCTTCTATGTGCTCGCGATCTCGAGTTATCGCATAATTAGCCCCTACCGGAAGTTCATATCGACGCTAGCGCCACGCGGTGGTCGAGTTCTGAACTAAATTGTATCTCATGAGGAAGTGCTTATCCTCCTGAGCAACTTTGCCGAAGACAGCATCCTTCTATGTGTTCGCAATCTCGAGTTATCGCATGATTAGCCTCTACCGGAAGTTCATATCGACGCTAGCGCCACGCGATGGTCGAGTTCTGAACTAAATTGTATCTCATGAGGAAGTGCTTA
Source organism: Aedes aegypti (assembly GCF_002204515.2). NCBI lineage: Eukaryota > Metazoa > Arthropoda > Insecta > Diptera > Culicidae > Aedes > Aedes aegypti. The sequence goes on along the minus strand of NC_035108.1, from coordinate 66,977,885 downwards.
TCCTCCTGAGCAACTTTGCCGAAGACAGCATCCGCCACGTCGCGGTCGAGTTCTGAACTAAATTGTATCTCATGTGGAAGTCCTTATCCTCCTGAGCAACTATGCCGAAGACAGCATCCTTCTATGTGTTCGCAATCTCGAGTTATCGCATAATTAGCCTCTACCGGAAGTTCATATCGACGCTAGCGCCACGCGGTGGTCGAGTTCTGAACTAAATTGTATCTTATGAGGAAGTGCTTATCCTCCTGAGCAACTTTGCCGAAGACAGCATCCTTCTATGTGCTCGCGATCTCGAGTTATCGCATAATTAGCCCCTACCGGAAGTTCATATCGACGCTAGCGCCACGCGGTGGTCGAGTTCTGAACTAAATTGTATCTCATGAGGAAGTGCTTATCCTCCTGAGCAACTTTGCCGAAGACAGCATCCGCCACGTCGCGGTCGAGTTCTGAACTAAATTGTATCTCATGTGGAAGTCCTTATCCTCCTGAGCAACTATGCCGAAGACAGCATCCTTCTATGTGTTCGCAATCTCGAGTTATCGCATAATTAGCCTCTACCGGAAGTTCATATCGACGCTAGCGCCACGCGGTGGTCGAGTTCTGAACTAAATTGTATCTTATGAGGAAGTGCTTATCCTCCTGAGCAACTTTGCCGAAGACAGCATCCTTCTATGTGCTCGCGATCTCGAGTTATCGCATAATTAGCCCCTACCGGAAGTTCATATCGACGCTAGCGCCACGTCGCGGTCGAGTTCTGAACTAAATTGTATCCCATGTGGAAGTTCTTGGTCCCCGAAACAAGTTTGCTGAAGACAGTACATTCCTATATGGCCTGCATCTTACACAATTTGGTGATGACTGCAGATTTCTGGACTGAGTGTACTGAAATTCCACGTGGCCAACATGGTCCCCTTCGTAGCCGATTCCCGGTGGCCACTGGATCCGGAACCGGTATTCCAGGTAGTGATCAGAATCTTGAGGAGTATATCTTTCGAATGCGGCATAAATTTCATTATTCGGTTGATATTTCGCTGATTTATAGGGGTATACATTTCTGGGTCATAATGACCCCAGTATCTTATTAAGTTGTTTTTTTGTGGCGCCATCTTAGAATCACCTTAAGAAAAAAATTTTTTGGTCTTGCGCTTCGTTTCCACAAAATATTAAAAGTCAGGGAATTTCAGAAAGATCCGTTTGATAACAACAGAGATATTGCAGGTTGAAATTCGATTTTGGGTCATTATGACCCCAGTATCTAACTAAGGTTAATAGTTGAACGATGCACAGAAAACCGATTGCGATTTTATCAATAAATAAAAAAGATATAGCATAAACAATGTGTCCACTTTATAAAATGAACAGTCCTTATAGCATGTGACGCTCGGTTGCATTCAAAATAGCAGAATGCTGTTTTTTAGTTTTTGCTAGACGATAGATAAAATATTCTGGATCAAATCGATATCCCCAATCTTGGAATTGGAAATCATATTGTTATCTTCTAAGCTACTCGGGCCAAATCCTTAACTATTTAATTTTAATGACAGCATTCTAGCATTTAAGTTAAGCCTCATCCGTTGCAGGCTGCGATGAAATGTCAATATTAACATAAATAGACACGCAACCACGGAATTAGCATACGATTAATTTGCAAAGCTATTAGCCATCAGCCACATAAATTAGCGATATTATACCATCCCGGTGGCTAGCCAAACTATCCTATACTCGACCAAAGGCCATTCATCAGTGCATCGATCGGTTTCTAATATTTTATGCTTTGAAATTTATGAAAATATATATATTTATGCGATAGGATTCGGAAGCAGCCGGCCTAAGTTTGATGATATGTTGCTTATGTATTGCCGACTAATGAAAATAAAAATAAATTTAAATAAAATTAACATTTTCGTTCCTTGTTGTTGTGTTTATGTGTGACATGTAGAAAACCATTTTTCATCACCCATGTTCAAATAACATTGCTTCGTATTAATTTGAAACGTAACATCCTTCCCAACACAATACCCACATTAGGGCGCGATCTATTTTTTCGAAAGTTCCCAAATGTAAAAAAAAGTACTTTTTAGTATTGAAATCACATTAAACAAAAAATAAACTCAAAGTTTAGGTAATAAAGCCTACATTCAAAACTAACTTCTGAAAATGGTCTATAGAAATATTTGAAAAATTTTAGCTCCAAAACTTCTGATTTTATGGAGAAGTTTCATGGAAATGTTTGGGTTACAAGAAAAATATATACAAAAATACATATTTTATTTTTCATCATGAAACATTGAAATCTGAAGTTTAATTTTTAAACTACGCGGAATCCCATAACAAGTTTTTTTTTTATTTTCACCATAGAATCTTCATAGAAAACAAATGTTCGGAATTTTATGATTGAGAAATTTTCAATATTTTTTTTCTAATAACAACTTTTGGTCAATGAAAAAAAATGTTTCTTCCATGAAAAAACACGCTTCAAAGACACAAGCACCTTGAAATCATTCTGAAACACAATGATCATCATGATAATATCTCTAGAAGCAATCAGTTTCGAGTTAAAGTTTAAGCAAAAAATGGTCATTACATAATAAAATAGGCCATTTTTATCAGTTTTTGAGGATCTCTATCGAAAACAATAAATAAGTAGAAAAAAATGTGTTTTATCCTCTGACAATCGATTGTTCTTGATGGGAAATCTTTAATCACTCATGGAAATTGCCTATTTTATGATAACCTCTTGCATTAAACTTTTTTTTTATAAATTGAATTCAGAAGAGCATACGAACTTTTGGTTTTGATAACTTTTGAAAAATGAGCCGTACCCTAAACCAAACCCATCGAGTCCCAATCGGCCAACCGAATAATTGAATCGCCCCGTCCACTCATATACTATCCAGATAACCACCATCAAGCGACTTCATCGTCCTCAGTGTGGTTTTGTATCGTTTTTTTTCTCTCTTCATTTCGGTGTCCCCATGGCTATGTTTTAATTTTCAATTTTCCCCAAATGCTCCCCTCATTGGCAAGCAGCATTATTCCACGAACGTGCGATCAAAATATTTTCGTTTTATGCAGTATTACCACTACGACAACCACAACAACAACCACATCGGTGCCGTTGATTTAAGTTTGATTGCATCAACCCGAACGGACTGATGACCGAGCAGAGGCGAGCAGAATGGAAATTGAGACGGAAAAATATAAAAATGTCGACACAAACAACCACCCACTACTGGTTCCAGTTTTTTTTTTGTTACAACCGACGCGAGGCAACGTTCGAACGAGTTTTCCTCAGATTTTTTTTTCCTAAACGATCTCTACGTGATGACAAATTCAATGACGATGGTATTGATCGTCGTCGGATGTTGTGACTAATTAAGTGTGTAAGTTTAAGTTCGTTTATTTTTTTCTGTTGTGTCATGTTTTAAAAATTTCTTACAAGGCTGTGTCTAATTTAAATATTATGTTATGACTTTGCTGCAAATTACATGTTTGGGCCTTATTTAGCAGAATGATAAGAATTCGAGGCTGAAAAACAAGGCCAAATTGAAGGTGTCTGGGTTAAATCCCCGATCAGTCCAGAATCTTTTCGTAATGGAAATTTCCTCGACTTCCCTAGGAATAGAATGTCATCGTGCTTGCCACACGATATACGAGTGCAAAAATAACAGCTTTGGCAAAGAAAGCTATCAGTTAATAACTGTCGAAGTGCTTATTGAACAGTAAGCTGAGAAGCAGGCTCTGTCCCAGTGAGGACGTTTATTCCAAGAAAGAATACCATATATATGAAATGTTCTTTTATCAGAAGGTCTTGTTTTAAAGCTTTTCGTGATAACATTTTTCTAGAAGAAGATTCTCTTATTTTTCAGAGGGCTTATTTCAGACTCCTAGATAACCCAAAATGATTGATGATCTTTATTGTTCAATAATATTTAACTTTCATTTGTTTTATGAATAATTATCTGTACACAGTTTCTCATCGACAGGAACCCAATTTTAGCTTCTCATTCAAATTTCTCTCCTACAGCAGGTAATTAAGATCTAGCAAAAATCAATTAACATACATTTTCTTTTGTTTTCATGTTTCCTGATATGCCAACTTGAACCGACCAAATTGCATGTTGACTGTGAATCCCACCCATATGGCATTTCCAGCACCCTGGAGTATAGTGTCGTGATAATGAAAAGCTTGGCACCACCCTCCTCAAGGCACCACCACCACCACAACCATCACAACAACCTTGGCGGTAGCAACTGAACTTCCGTACATAAAATTCAGCTTCCGGTCAAATTTGTACTATGGACCTCCGGACAAGTTTGGAACCAACACTGTCCAGGGAGTTGCAAACGAAACAACTTTGCGGAGAGAATTGTTAGTTAGACGACACGGCGAGCAGGGCGGTGGCAACTGCTACAATTAAATTGAATTTCAAAACAAACATCATCGTCTCACGAATGGGAACTTTTAATTCAATACTCCGACGACGACGACGACAATGATCTTTTGTGTGCAGGACAATGGCGAGCGATTGCATTTGGAACGGTGTGAAGTATTTACCGAAGTAGAAGTCAATACAATTTGCAACAGACAGACAGACAGGCAGTCAGTAGGACGACATAGAATCTCATCTCGAGCCAAGTGGGACATGTTTGCACTTCATTTGGCGGTTGATTTCAGTTAGCGAAGGATTTCGCTCGGAAGGTTGGGATTAAAACGAAATTTGCGGACGGGCTGCGGTGGGAGATGTAAATATTTACAAATTCGATTGAAATTTCTAGGCGAGTCGTTCGTGTGTTTGGATCGGATTTCACTGTCAGCATGTGTGGAGTTGGATGTATGATAAGGAAAGTCAGAATATGGCAGGCAGCTTCAACGTAACTGATGTACAATGTATTTAGGTTAGGTTTATGTAGTTTAATTATCCAAACGGGTTTAAAGAGAGACCAAACCAAAGCTTACACATGTTAGTATAGATTAAATTGTCATTTTTGTATATATTTGAAACATTGAAACATGCAGATATAAGATTAAAAGAACATTGATGTAAATCCTGTTTAATTTTTTGAGAAAGAAATATTAGTCCTGTTTGATATTACCCTGTAGCATTTCAATGATATATAGAGCACTGAAATATCAATCTCAATCTCAATCTCAATCTCAATCTCAATCTCAATCTCAATCTCAATCTCAACCTCAATCTCAATCTCAATCTCATTCTCAATCTCAATCTCAACTCAATCTTTGAATCTGAATCTCTGGATCTGAATCTATGAGTCTGAATCTCTGAATCTAAAACTGTGAGTCTGAATCTCTGAATCTCTGAATCTTTAAATCTCTGAATCTGAATCCTGACTGGAATTCCGAATCTCTGAATCTGATTCTTTGATTCTGATTCTCTGAATCTGAATCTTTGAATCTGAATATCTGAGTCTGTACCTGAATCTGACTTTCAGTCTAAATCTCTGAATCTGAATCTCTGATTCTTAATCTCAGAATCTGTATTTCTGAATCTCTGAAATTGAAATTGAATCTCTGAATCTGAATCTCTGACTGAATTTCTGAATTTCTCAATCTCTGAATCTGATTCTTTGATTCTGAATCTCTGAATCTAAATCTCTGAATCTAAATCTCTGAATCTGAATATCTGAATCTGAATCTGGATGATTGATTCTTAATCTCTGAATCTGAATCTCTGAATCTGAATCTCTGAATCTGAATCTCTGAATCTGAATCTCTGAATCTGAATCTGAATATCTGGGTCTTAATGTCTGAATCTGAATCTCTAAATCTGAATCTCTGAACTGAATCTCTGTACCGTTTTGATTCATATTACGGGCACTTAAGGCTTCAGTAAATTACAACTAATCACTAAACATATAAATTGAATCGTTGTGTTCAAAACTTTAGCGTAATCAGGCCTTGCAAACACTTAAATTTCAAATGGTGGATGAAGATTTGGATTCCACATCTCTTATTTACTTTTTATCAATAAAAATGTTCGGCCTCTTCATGATTTTTATTCCGGACACAACCACACTTTCGCTTCATATTCCGGACACTTTGATTCGAATTCCGGACAGCTCTTGAAATACACAATCAGAATAGTAGAATCATTAATTAAACGCACTAAGCCGTTGGAAAGACGTCAAATCTAGTTGAACAATGTAAATTTTTCATGGGTTGCTATGTAAAATGTTTATAAAAATCAACTTTAAAATTGGGAACTTTTTGACGGCGCATTTTGAAACATTTCGAGTGAAATCTTGCCCATACAAAATAGAGTGTCCGGAATTTGAAGCTGTCCGGGGTTTGAATCAAAACGGTATCTCTGAATCTGAATTTCTGACTGAATTTCTAAATCTCTGAATCTGAATCTCTTAATCTGAATAAGTGATTGTGCGATATTTGCCAGAAAACCATTCGCCAGAAAACTATTCGCCAGAATGACATCTGCCAGAAAACCATTTGCCAGAAAGTACCATTCGCCAGAAAGTACCATTCCCCAGAATGATTTTTCTTGTCGTTTTTTATTATGAAATAATTCAGAACCAGGATTGCCGTCACGATATTCGACTTATGCCACTTTTCACATGTCCAAAAGCACTAAATTGAACAAATAGTACGGTAACTATCTCGTTCTTCTCATTTTAAAATTTCTGCTAGTGCACAGAGCGAAGACAATATAACACTGTAATTCTACATCTCTTGCGAGATTTTTTGCCTATGAGGTTTTGATACAATATTCTAAGCTGTTTTACCTAGTTTAAAGAAAATTTCATTTCCTGTCACCGCGAGCTGTTCTTTATCAGAATATTGTATTGTACAGAATTTCTCGTACAACTACCAGATAGTTTTTGCTTTTCAATGGACAGTTTATTGGGGTTGTGCTACTTTGTCCCGAATATCGATACCCCGAATGTCGTTTCCCTGAAAACCACTTCCCTGAATACCCCGTTTTCTCAAGGAAATAGGTTCCTCGAAAATGTTTTGGCACTCATAATTATCAGAACTTATTGATTATTTCAGGCTGATGAACGGTTCATATGAAATGCACCCTTCTTTTTTGATCAGCGGTTCTTTAAAGTTTCTCCGAACTCAGCAATTTTTCTTGTTTTCTTTATCGTTCTTTCTAGTTCACCACTCTGTCTCTGAAGATTGTTTCTTATCCATTTTGAACTGCATCTAATTTGGGGCCGTCCATGAACCACGTGGTCGTTCAAGAAGGAGTAGAAGTGGGTGGTTCTATCATAATACCACGAATAAAAATCTGATCCCCGCATCATGATTGATTTGTAAATTCATAAATTCATAAATTGGTTAGGTCATAATATCAGGATCATGAATCATGGTTCCTGGAGTCATAATCATGATTCTTCATAAGCGTGACATCCAGGGTGAAAACACAAACCGTTGCGCTTTGCTTCAACTCATTTGTATCGATCACCCATAATTCAAGATAACGAAGTGGTTCAGTGGTAGAGTACGTGCCTTTCAATCGAAAGGTTCTTGGCTCAAATCTCAGTGCATGCCATGTTTTTATTTTTATTTTTTTTATTTCTTCGATCATAAACGGATGTAGTTGCTTACCGCTACTTGACATGTTTTTTGGCAAATAAGAATTCTTCATTCCCCATATATAGGATGTTCTTCTTGTTTTACATTTGTCTTATTTGTCTAAAAGCTCCTGAAAGTTGTTATAGTAAATGTAACTTTGGTTTGCGAATGGAGGCATTTATTACTTCATCGAACGGACGGCACAAATAGTTGCAACGTATATCGAAATCTTGTAAATATCAAATAAACTAGCTTTTAAAAAGCAACAAAACTTTTAAGAACAGCTTATGATGAAAATAAGAGAGCACCACTTGTGAAATATTTCAATCCATAGTTCCCTGTAAAATTGAATAATCTAAAAAAAAAACATTTAATTGAAGCTGAAAAAAACAGAAAGATGGAATATAATAATTATAAAATAGCATAATCTCATGCTGTAACATCTGTAGAATGATAGTTGCAACGTATATTGAAAAGAAGCAACAAAACTTTGAAGAACAGCTTATGCTGAAAAGAAGGGCGAACCACTTGTGAAGCCTTTCAAACCATAATACTAGAGGGTCTTGTCCCGGGAATCCCGGGACAAAAATCCCGGGAAATCCCGGGATCCAAAAAATCCCAAATCCCGGGATATGTTCAAAAATCCCGGGATTTCCCGAAATTTCATGTTGAACTAGAAAATGCTGTTGTATTATTTTCAAATAATGGCACAAAACAAGCGGCATGTTTTTTTTTTCAGCAGTGCAAGAATGTATTTATTGCATTTAGCTTAGTCATAAGAGCTTAATTGATAATTAAGGCCACGTATGCTTAAAATTGCAATTCTCTGGTATGTTTGTTACGTAGTTTTTAATAAACTATAACAGGTTTTTCTACGGTTTGTTCCATTTGTCAACAATTGATTTAGTGGTTGATTTTTTTATCTTCCCGTAACCGTTATAAATTGCCCGGTGTACCTTACACTTTTCGTGGTCTAACATGTCTAACGTAGCTCTATCGTCTAACGTAGCTGTTATGCCAATAATATAAAAGCATGATAACAGTGTAAATAAGTTACATAATCATGAGAGTAGATTTTGAAAGATTTTTTTGTAAAATTTGAGAGTGATCACCTATACCTATTCCTTATGTAACACGACTGATTTTCGTTTCAAATTAACTTTAATAAATGGCCATTGACTTTCACTGCAGATAGGTGAAATATTGATGAATTTAATCTAAGATAGCTGTTCTTTCCTATAAGAATTCAACTTAACCATCAAAAACAGGTTCGGTTATTACGAAACTACTCTATAAAACTAAACATTGCTTCAAAACCCGCTCTATAGTCGTTTTGGAAGTATTTGATTTATATCCCGGGATTTTTTCAAGTCCGGGAAACAAGACCCTCTACATAATACCATTCTACAGGGACAACATATATTAAAAAAAAACTTACTTTACTATCCGTCATGCTAAATATCCATTCTTTACATCAGTAAGCAGTATCTTTCATACATAGTGAAGCAGCTTTTAATGAATGCAATCGTTATTCTACTGTATTTTTTTTTCTTTCTAGTTCCACGGTCCCCCAGTATTAAGTGTTGCTTTTTCAATTCATATTCATAAAACTTCAAATATTGCTGTTGATCGTTGAATGCTCGAGAAATCGATATTTTTATTATATGTACCCAGACCAACAATTAGAATATGGATTTTTATATGTTTTTTTTATTCGAAGCTGGCTCACTAAGTCAACGGTAGGTTGTGTCCAAGAGACCCTGTACTTTTTTGAGTATATTAACCAAAATATTCTCACACATTTTTTTAATGCTCTACAATTGCAAATTTGATTCACCTGAAAAAAAAAAAATAAAAAATTCTAGGTGATGGTCAGTTCTGGGGAATGGTACATTCTGGCGAATGGTACTTTCTGTCAAATGGTTTTCTTTGAACCTCTGAACTGAATCTCTGAATCTCTGATTCTGAATCTCTGAACCTCTGAACTGAATCTCTGATCCTGAATCTCTGAATCTAAACCTCTGAATCTTTGAATCTGAATCTCTGAATCTGAATCTCTGAATCTGAATCTCTGAATCTAATCCTCTGAATCTCTGATTATGAATCTATAATTCTGAATCTCTGAATTTGAATCTCTGAATCTGAATCTGAATATGAATCTCTAGGTCTTAATCTCTGAATCTGAATCTCTAAATCTGAATCTCTGAATCTGAATCTCTGAACTGAATCTCTGAAGCTGAATCTCTGAACTGAATCTCAGTATCTCTGAATCAGAATCTCTGAACTGAATTTCTAAATCCCTGAATCTGAATCTCTTAATCTGAATAATTGATTCTGAATCTCTGAATATGAATCTCAAAATCTGAATCTGAATCTGAATCTTTGGGTCTAAATCTCTGAATCTGAATTTCTGAATCATTGAATCTCTGAACCTCTGAACTGAATCTCTGATTCTGAATCTCTGAATCTGAATCTCTGAATCTGAATCTCTGAATCTGAATCTTTGAATCTGAATCTCTGAATCTGAATCTCAGAATCTGAATCTCTAAATTTCTGAATCTGAATCTCTGACTGAATTTTGGAATCTCTCAATCTCTGAATCTGAATCTTTGAATCTGAATCCAAATCTCTGAATCTCTGTTTTTTAATCCGAATCTCTGAAGCTGATATTCTGAATCAGAATCTTTGAAACTGAATCTCTGAATCGAAATTTCTGAATCTGAATCTCTGAATCTTGGAATCTGAAACTCGGAATCTGAATCTCTGAATTTGAATTTCTGAATCTGAATACAATTCTTATTATATATTTTTATTTATGCTTTATAATTTCTACTATCTATTCAGATTTCTGATTTCTCTGATGTCTCTTATTTCTCTGATTTATCTGATTTCACTGATTTCTCTGATTTCGCCGATTTCTCCGATTTCTCTGATTTCTCTGATTTATTTGATTTCTCTGATTTTTCTGATTTCTCTGATTTTTCTTAATTCTCTGATTTCTATAATTCTCAGATTCTCTGATTTCTCTGATTTCTTTGATTTTCTTATTTCTCTAATTCCTCTGATTACTCTGATTTCTCTGATTTCTCTGATTTCTCTGATTTCTCCGATTTCTTCGATTTCTCCGATTTCTCCGATTTCTCCGATTTCTCCGATATCTGATTTCTGATTTCTGATTTCTGATTTCTGATTTCTGATTTCTGATTTTGATTTCTGATTTCTGATTTCTGATTTCTGATTTCTGATTTCTGATTTCTGATTTCTGATTTCTGATTTCTGATTTCTGATTTCTGATTTCTGATTTCTGATTTCTGATTTTGATTTCTGATTTCTGATTTCTGATTTCTGATTTCTGATTTCTGATTTCGTTCTGATTTCTGATTTCTGATTTTCTGATTTCTGATTTCTGATTTCTGATTTCTGATTTCTGATTTCTGATTTCTGATTTCTGATTTCTGATTTCTGATTTCTGATTTCTGATTTCTGATCTGATTTCTGATTTCTGATTTCTGATTTCTGATTTCTGATTTCTGATTTCTGATTTCTGATTTCTGATTTCTGATTTCTGATTTCTGATTTCTGATTTCTGATTTCTGATTTCTGATTTCTGATTTCTGATTTCTGATTTCTGATTTCTGATTTCTGATTTCTGATTTCTGATTTCTGATTTCGATTTCTGATTTCTGATTTCTGATTTCTGATTTCTGATTTCTGATTTCTGATTTCTGATTTCTGATTTTCTGATTTCTGATTTCTGATTTCTGATTTCTGATTTCTGATTTCTGATTTCTGATTTCTGATTTCTGATTTCTGATTTCTGATTTCTGATTTCTGATTTCTGATTTCTGATTTCTGATTTCTGATTTCTGATTTCTGATTTCTGATTTCTGATTTCTGATTTCTGATTTCTGATTTCTGATTTCTGATTTCTGATTTCTGATTTCTGATTTCTGATTTCTGATTTCTGATTTCTGATTTCTGATTTCTGATTTCTGATTTCTGATTTCTGATTTCTGATTTCTGATTTCTGATTTCTGATTTCTGATTTCTGATTTCTGATTTCTGATTTCTGATTTCTGATTTCTGATTTCTGATTTCTGATTTCTGATTTCTGATTTCTGATTTCTGATTTCTGATTTCTGATTTCTGATTTCTGATTTCTGATTTCTGATTTCTGATTTCTGATTTCTGATTTCTGATTTCTGATTTCTGATTTCTGATTTCTGATTTCTGATTTCTGATTTCTGATTTCTGATTTCTGATTTCTGATTTCTGATTTCTGATTTCTGATTTCTGATTTCTGATTTCTGATTTCTGATTTCTGATTTCTGATTTCTGATTTCTGATTTCTGATTTCTGATTTCTGATTTCTGATTTCTGATTTCTGATTTCTGATTTCTGATTTCTGATTTCTGATTTCTGATTTCTGATTTCTGATTTCTGATTTCTGATTTCTGATTTCTGATTTCTGATTTCTGATTTCTGATTTCTGATTTCTGATTTCTGATTTCTGATTTCTGATTTCTGATTTCTGATTTCTGATTTCTGATTTCTGATTTCTGATTTCTGATTTCTGATTTCTGATTTCTGATTTCTGATTTCTGATTTCTGATTTCTGATTTCTGATTTCTGATTTCTGATTTCTGATTTCTGATTTCTGATTTCTGATTTCTGATTTCTGATTTCTGATTTCTGATTTCTGATTTCTGATTTCTGATTTCTGATTTCTGATTTCTGATTTCTGATTTCTGATTTCTGATTTCTGATTTCTGATTTCTGATTTCTGATTTCTGATTTCTGATTTCTGATTTCTGATTTCTGATTTCTGATTTCTGATTGTGCGATATTTGCCAAAAAAACCATTCGCCAGAAAACCATTTGCCAGAATGTACCATTCGCCAGAAAGTACCATTCCCCAGAATTATTTTTATTGTCGATTTTGATCGATTAATGTATGGTGAAATGCCTCGGAATCCAAAGATGGCCGTCACAACATTCGACCTGTGCCATTTTCACATCTTTAAGAGTATTGTAACAATCTCGTTCTTCTCATTTTAAGCTTTCTACTAGTGCACAGAGCAGAGACAATATAACACTGCTATTCTACATCTCTTGCGAAATTTTTGCCTATGAGGTTTCGATACAATATTCTAAGCTGTTTTAACTAGTTTTAACTTCGAGAAAATTGCATTTCCTTTTACCGCGAGCTGTTCTTCATCAGAATATTGTATTGTACAGAATTTCTTGATAATTTTTGCTTTTCAATTGACAGTTTATTGAGATTGTGCTACTTTCTACCGAATATCGATATCCCGAATGTCGTTTTGCCGAACACCAGTTCCGCAAATGCCAGTTCCCTGAATATCCCGTTTGATCAAGTGGCCTATTTTGTCGAAAATGTTCTGGCACTCATAATTATCATAACTTATTGTATATTTCAGGGTGCTAAACGGTTCAAGTAATATGCATCCTTCTTTTTTGATCAGCGGTTCTTTAAAGTTTCTCCAAACTCAGCATTCTTTCTAGTTCACCACTCTGTCTCTGAAGATTGTTTCTTCATATTGAACTGGATCTATTTTGGGGCCGCCCATAAACCACGTGGTCGTTCAAGGGGGTAGAAGGGGGTGGTTCTATCCTAATACCACGATTCATACAAATTTCGAGTCATTCGGGAGAATGGATTGCGGGGAAAAGTGTCATTCGGGGAAATGATATTCGAGGGAACAACATTCGGGTTATAATAGACCAAAAGGGTTTTAGTGATAATGTTCACCTAAATTTCAGTACACGAAAAAGTATTCAAAAAAGAATCATTGCCTATCGCTACTTGATATAATTTGGGGAAAATAAGAATTATTCATTATGCATATATAGGATGTTCTTATTAATTTTAAAATTGTTTTCATTAGTCTGAAAGCTCCTGAAAATTGTTATAGTAAATGTAACTTTGATTTGCGAGTGGAGACATTAATTACTTCATCGAACAGACGGCACAAGTAGTTCCAACGTATATCGAAATCTTATAAATTTCCAATGAACTAGCCCTTAAGAGGCAACAAAACTTTGCAGATCAGCTTAGGATGAAAATAAGAGAAAACTACTTGTCAAATATTCCAAACCATGATTTCCTATAAAACTTAATAGTATAAAATAAAAAACATTTTATTGAAACTGAAAAATTCAGATAGAAAATCGTATGGAATTTACTAATTATAAAATAACATTATTTCATGCTATAACATTTGTATAAGAAAAGTTGCAACGTATATTGAAATCTCGTTATTATTGAATGAATTAGTCGATAAAAAGAATCACAACTTTTAAGAACAGTTTATGCTGAAAAGAAGGGCGAATGTCTTGTGAAGTCTTCCAAACTATAATATCATTTTACAGGGACAAAATATCTAAAAAAAAGCTTACTTTATTATCCATTATTCTGAATATAAAATCGTTACATCAGTAAGCGTAAATAGTGGAGCAGCTTTTAATGAATGCAACTGTTATTCTATTGTATGTTTTCTGCTTTCTAGTTTCATGGTCCCTCAGGATTAAGTGCAGTCTTTTCAATTCATATTTATAAAGCTTCAAATGATGATGTTGATCATTGAATGCTCGAAAAATCTATATTTTTTTAACCGTGAGGAAGCCATGTGTACCTAGTCCAACAATTAGAATACTAGAACCACAATCCCCTGATTTCTAATTTCTGATTTCAGATAAATTGTAGTAGCGGAATAAAGCTTTTCGTCTAAACGTTGTCAGTTTTGGAGCTGATTGGCTCAAAGACACGGGATAAATTCTTCTAAAGAGGATATGCATTGCAGAAGTAGAAGAGATACATCGTATAAAGCAAATACGAGAAAAGCCTGAAAAAACATAGAGCTCATGTGGATCGAATATGGCTGCAGATCTCAAAGTCAAAAGCCTCAATTAGCAATCCCTGTCGGATCTTGTTCCATCACATTATGCATCTAAAAATATTCACTAGATTCTTGACTGCTCTATAGAATACAGTGCTACCAATAGGAATATGCCTCCAGTTGTAGTCCAACTGCTTCGCATTCAGATATGAACCTCTCACCCGGAGAACAAACACAGACCGCAAAACTCCATATTGGAGTGAAACAAGAGAACATCCTGCACCTGACTGCAACACTTTATCCGGTCGATGTGTGACGTTATTCGTCTAGCTCTGTGCCGGATGTCTCCACATATTACGAGGTTAGAAACGTGAAGTGAATTTGATGCACTTGTAATTTGTGCTTGCGGAGCTTTGCGGTGACGGTGGTCGTGGTTGATGTAAAATGCTTCTATGATGTGAACGCAAATCGGAGTGCTGTAAAATGAGCTATTCAATTGAAACTACTTAGTGGCTTGCAACTGCTTCACCGGAAATGGCGTAACGATTTTTAAAATGTCTGCAAAAACAAAAGTATCAGTCAAATTTAGTTATTTGTCAAATCGTACACTTCAGGTTTATTATCAGAACTCCTAGTCTGAAAGACGTCCTATGTGAGCTGGTGTTCCTCAAGGCAGCAATATTTTCACATGTGACTTACCTGAGTTATCTCAGGGATATTAAAAATCTTTGTTTGCGGATGACACAGGCCTCTCCGCCAAAGGACGAAGCCTGCGTGTCATCTGTAGTCGATTGCAAAAAAGTTTGGATATTTTTCTGCATACTTGCAAAAATTTCTTCTAATGCTTCCAAAACTCAACTAACAATATTCTCACATAAACCAAAAGCTCTTTATTTGAAACCTTCAAGTAGACATGTTGTCACGAGGGGTCCCAATAAATTGGTCAAATGAAGTTAAGTATCTAGTGCTCGTGTTAGATAAAATCTAACTTTCAAAAATCACATTGCGCATTCAAGCCAAATGTAACAAAAATATAAAATGTCTGTATTCACTTATTAATAGACAATCAAAACTTTTTCTTAATAGCAAGCTTCCGATCTTCGAACAAATTTTCAAGCCAGTCATGTTATATGCTGTAGTAATATGGTCAAGCTGTTGTAAAATCAGAAAGAAAGAGAATTCAAAATAATATTTTGAAAATGTTTCTTATGCTTCTTTACTGGTTATACAGAAAAAAAAATTCTGGGTCAATAAATTCTCCTGTAAAAAAATCTGAACTGCTACGGCAAATGAAATGTAATACGTTTGTTAATAAAATGTTAATAAATGCTTGATTTAGTTTTACCAAACTAGGATGATAGTGTTGCCTAACACAAAACACCTAGATATAAAAAATGAATGTAATGTTTAGGATGATACTAATAAAAAATTAGAAAGAAAAGTGATTTAAAAAAACAAATTCACATACATCACATGATCAAAATCAAATTGAGACGTCATTCCGTGCATAACATCAAAAGATGACAATTTAGTCAAAATGGTGTCACAAATTTCCGTAAAATGATGCGCTTCTGCTTTGGCCATAATGTATTGCGGCTCAACCGCATCCGACATCGTTTGGACAGCACCAGTGATTCCGTTCTGCGTGCCTCTCCCATGCCCACTTCCCGGACCAACGTCCACTGAAATGTCCACGTTGCAAATGATAGGCGATTTCGGCGTTCAATGGTGGATATCGACCAACGAACGGAAATTTATGCTTTGTTAGCATACGAAACAGCCCCGCTCGGTAAACAGTCGCGGAGAATTGATGACAACATTCGCCGAAAACGACATCCTGCCGGAGTCGTAAATTAATCGCAGGTTGTAAACTGTTCCCGGCATCGTCGTCATCACGCTCAATTTGACGACCGGAAAGGGAACCAATAAAATGGTGTAAGAAAAAGGTTTGAATGAATTGGCATCTATCTGACGTGTTTTTGTTCTAGTGGTAGAATTTATTTGGAACATCTATGTCAAGATCGGTTGTATACAAAAATAGCTTTGAATTCAGAATGTTTTAGATGTAACGTTGCCACGTTTGTTCTCCCTCATCACATGATAATAGTTTTTGATGCATCTATCAGAGATAATCGGATTTCAATTCTTTGACCCCGTACCCAACTTATAGTGGATGCAGACAATGCCCTCAATGTGAATTTTCGATTTATTTTTTATCTAGCATGAGCCTTAGATACTCAACTTCATCTGACTAATTATTGGAACCCCTCTCATTGTGACAACATGTCTACTGGAAGGTTTCAAATAAAGTGCTTTTGGTTTATGTGCGAATGTGACAAGTTGAGTTTTGGAATCATTAGGAGAAATTTTCCATTCTTGCAAGTATGAAGAAAAAATATCCAAACTTTATGCAATCTACTACAGATGACGCAGGCTTCATCCTTTGGTGGAGAGGCCTGTGTCATTCGCAAACAAACATTTTTGACATACCTGAGGTAACTCAGGTAAGTCAGATGTGAAAATATTGTATAAAGGGTGTCCACGATGAAATTGCCACACACAAAATTGATTTGCAAAATTCGAGTTTTCATCCGATTGCCATCAAAAATTTCATGGATTGAAAAATAACTATTAAACTTCATTCCACCATTTTACTCGTATTTTATTTACAATCCATACGCAAATGCCCGCACCTTGACCTTAACCCCGACCATGAGATTCTGCACAACCTGTGAATCAACCGTTTTTTGCATGTAAACCCATACTTTCTTCAGTTCCTCGACTGTCTTCACTACCTTAGGTCGATGAAGAAGGTGCTGCTTCATAATCGCCCAGTACTTCTCGATGGGGCAGAGCTCCGGAGTGTTGGAAAAGTTGAACATTTTCGGCACGAAATTGACTTTATTGTCCGCAGACCACTTCAGCACGTCCTTGGAGTAGTGGCATGAGACCAAATCCAGCCAGAAGATTGTTGGGACGTTGTGGGCCTTCAGGAAAGGAAGCAGCCGCTTCTGGAGACACTCTTTCATGTACACCTGTCCGTTCATCGTGTCCTGGGTCACGAAAGGTGCACTCCGCTTTCCGCACGTGCAGATGGCTTGCTAAACCAGAAATTTCTTCGCAAATTTGGATATCTTCCCAAGTAACATTTTTAGTTTTTCATTTACTACAAGCTGTTGTTACCACCATATCATTAAAACTCATTTGAGAACTTATAAGTCTTAACAACCTTAATAAACCTCTGATAAAACCCCGTTAAACCCGAAAAGGCCCACACTACAGGAGGTTGTTAAGGCTATACCTTAAAACCGCTTTCAAACTTCTTAGTTATATTGCGTATGAATACATCTACTCTTGTAGTATGCTATAAAACATTCATAAGAGCTATTGTATAGTCTTATTGAGCTCATCTAGTGGTATTAAATATTTTGCGATATCCTAAAACACGGAATAAAACCAATGTTAAGAGCTTATGATTGAACGAACAGCTGCCAACAAGTTGTTTATAAACCATAAACTTTTTTAAAATATTGAAAGCATCGTGATGTTTGCCGACTCATAATAATCAATTAAAATAATCATTTTTTGTCTTGTAGAAAATTTCCATACAATCGCGTGAAATTCATGCCAATGAAAATTTACTGGTGAAATGACATACAATTTTCCGATTTACAACAACGCGCCACACTTACGATATCATTATTAACTATCTAATATTTTACTACATTCCATTTTCAGAATGATTTCATGCTCATCTCAATCATAAATCGAAATTTCCCACGCATATTGTAATTAAAAACCAGAAATGGCGACAATAAAAATGAATTCCATCCATTTAAATCTTGCTGGTCTTGTCTGGGATGGTTTAAGATCAATTGGTAACTATTCCGTACAATATAATCATTCATGAGAGCTTTTCATCTTAAGAATCCTTTCGCAAAACCCTTTACTAGCTAAATTGTTCTGCACAAAGACAAATAGGTTTTTTGGGAGCCTTGGGTTAAACTTAATGCGCTCAGGAAAGCTAGTGCTGTCAAAAGAGTAAACAAATCGGAAGATTTTAATTTTGTGATGAACTAAATTCAATTGTTACGTATCTAATTATGTTTTTACTGGAATGCTTTGTTGTCATAAAGCCCGTGGTTGATCGATTGTATTGATGCAGAAAACGGTAAGTGATAGGTGCCTGAAAAATGAAAGCTTTCGTCATGTAACTCAGCTGTTATGTGCAGCATAATTGTACCACTAAAACGGGAAGTTCAGGCAAGCATGGGAGAAATATGCTCTATATGGTAGTGAGATAATTCTACGAGAGGAATATTTGCCATTTTTGATAATTCACTACAAAATTATCATTATCGACATAATGATTTTGATAATCACACGCAGACTGCATTCCAGTAACATGCATCAGACAGTTGAGATTTATGAAGATTTTAACATGACTTATTGCAGTCCTGAGAGTTTTATCGATGTTCTTGCAAGACCAACAAGCTGAAGTTTTAAGTATAGGTTTTAATAGATACTAAACAGCTCCTTCAAAATAAAATTTATTATCAACAAGAGTGACCGGCAAATAAGTTTTACGGGAGCACTTTTAGGTATCTACAAAGTATTTTAAAGTGTGTTTTACCCAAAAGAACGTTTAGTACTTTTCAATGCTTTGTTAAATCTGTTAAGAATGGGTGCATCTCTAATAAAACCTCCATAAATAACATCTAAGATCAAAAAGCACTGAAATTATTACTTGGGTTCTGAGTGCGGACATGCTCCGGAACGATGAGCTTATCCTTGGCGGTGAAAAACAGGTTGCCGGGGATCTGTTTGAAGTCGGCCTTCACATATGTTTCGTCGTCGATGATGCAGCATTCAACTTTCGTCAGCATGTTGAGGTACAACTTCCTGGTACGGGTTTTGGCGGACTTGTTCTGCTTCTCGTCGCGATTAGGGGCTTTTTGTGCCTCGAACGTTCGAAGCCCAGCCTTAGTTTTGGCCTTCTGGTTCGCGATTCCCAATGTTTTAGTGATGAATGCGCAAGAATTTATCACGCACGAGCTGTTATTTCGACTCCATTTCCGCGAGTCACAGAACTTTAAAACTTGCAGGATGTAAATGCTGCACTATGAACTAAATCCACCCAAATTTTCATTAAATTCTACCCAACGGATAAAAAGTTAGGGCAATTTCATAGTGTGGCAATTTCATCATGGACACCCTTTAATACTGGTCCCATAATGCAGCCTAGAGGAAAACCAGCTCTTACAGGAAGTCTTTCAGACCTGGAGTTGTACGATTTGCCAGATAACTTTCAATTATTCTAACAATGTATGTCGGAAAATTAAAGTTCTTTGATTATACAATCAAGCCTTCATGCCAAACACTGTCGAATGCTTTTTCTATGCCTAGAAGAGCAAGACCAGTAAGATAGCCTTCAGATTGGTTGGAACGGATCAAATTTGTTACACGTGAATGTTGATGGGTGGTCGAATGTCCTTGGCGGAATCCGAACTGTTCATTGGCAAAAATTGAAGTTTCGATGATGTGGATCGTCATTCTGTTCAAAACGTCCTTTTCAAAAAGTTTACTGACGGAGGAAAGCAAACTGCTTTCTGAAAGCTAGAAGCTTCTGCAGGATTTTTGTCTGGTTTTAAAGTTGGTACAACCTTAGCATTTTTCCATTTGTCAGGAAAATATACCAACTGAAAATATTTGTTAAATATATCAACCAGGACAACTTTCTGGAAGTTTCTTGAAGAGGATGTAGAAAATACCATCATCGCCAGTGGCTTTCATATTTGGGGATTTTTTTTTATTACCGTACGGGTTTGGGCCGAAGGGTCTCAGATTTTTATGAAACTTTTTCCACAGGCAGGGCTCATGGATATATGAATAAAAAAAAATTGAGAAAAATTCAAAATTGACCATAGATCAGGAACTAAAGAAAAGTACATCCTTAAAGTTACCAGAATTGAAGTTTATAAAGTTTCTTTCTTAAAAATATTTTATTAAAAAATTTCCGCGAGTTCGGGCATAGATTTTCCAGCTTTTCTTTATGAATTTCCCCAACGGTTCCAGTTCATATTTTTTTGGGATTTTTGAGAAAATTTGCTTAAATTTTCATATAAAAACTTTGTTTCTACGATGCTTCGTTCTTGAGTTATGATTTTTCAAAGTAAGTAGTGTCAAGGGAAAACAAAAAATTTCCACCTGAGTTTTCCGGAAAAATAGGCGACCCTGATTTTTTCTAATTTTTTTTTTTTTATTCATATATCCATGAGCCCTGCCTGTGGAAAAAGTTTCATGAAAATCTGAGACCCTTCGGCCCAATTTGTACGATAATAAAAAAAAATCCAAATTTCTGATTTTTTTAATAATAGTTCTCACTTCTTCCAAATCAGTCACGCAGGTATTTTCAAAAACAATCTCTTGATTGAGAATATTTTGGAAGTCCTGAGTAACTTGATTTTCTATTGGACTAGTAAGTTCATAATGAAAATTGTGCGCGCTTTCAAACTGCATAACAAGTTATTGAGCTTTTTCGCAATTAATTAGCAATAATTTATTTTCTTTTTTTCAATGCTGGTATTGGCTACCCAGATTTTTTTTTTTCAAAATTTTAGATCACATCCAAAAGGGTTTAGATCCAGGGACCAATTGAGAAATGTAACAGGGACATAATCAGCATCAAAATCAGCATCAGTTGGCTACAACGGTGACTAGAGTCGGTTAAGACCAAATCAATCATAGAAGGGTTTGTAGAAAAGGAAAAAAAGGGCTATCAGGATATTGAATTGAGAAATATCCTGAAGAGCGCTCGTCAGATAAAATTCTTCCATTAGATCTGCTTTGCGAATTATTCCATGATCGATGTTTTGCATTAAAGTCACCAATGACAAAAATATTGACTTGTGTGTAAGTTTCCGCAAGTCATTTTGAGGCAAATTAACTTGCTGTTCACTGCATTGAAAAGGCAAATAGGCAGCTATAAAAGTATATTAACAAACTGTGTTTCAACAAAAACACACAGAGTTTCAAAAACTTTGGTTTCAATTGACGATAAAGTTGATGTTTTATACGCCTGTGAATGATGCAAGCAACTCTCACAGATGCTCCATAGAGTAACGTTAAACAAAATGGCTTGGATCTCTTTTGTTTGAGTTTGGATTCAGGTTTCAAATAGGTTTAAGTATTGACCAGTGGTGGAAATGTTCGCATCACGAAGCACCTAACGATTGTAAACCAACGCAAAACAAACATGACTCGCAAACATGCTTGGTGTGAGTAAGTTTGCACCCGTCTGCTCGCAAGAACATACCAAAATAAATAGTTAAAAGTTCGCGACTTTACTCGTGAGTAGCTGAACAAGGTGTGACTTATCATGGTTTTGACAGACAACTCAGTTGTATATCCATTTAAACGACAGTAAACTGTCATGTTGTAATCGAAAATCTTTGAAAATCAAATATCTCGAAGGACAAAAAAGTATTTTTTCTTTAAAGCGCAATTGACTTTTTACTAGATTGGTTCAAAATATCGATTAGCTAATTACTGGGGCGTCCGATTTAAAAACGGTCTTCGGCAAAGTTGTTGCTGATTATTGTATATCACAGTATCAACATAGTTATTTATGTATTTATTTATTTTAACTAAAATTTTGAAAGAGGGAAAAACCCCTTTGAGTGATCACTTAATTAGATCTTCTCAAAAAGGCACAAAACCTCTTCATCTTTTTTAAAACGTTATAATAAATATCTTATAAACTAAAGGCTTACTCGGATAGAACCATAACAGAGCCAGATTCTTGATCTTCTGAAACGTTAAATCAGAAAAAAGGGAAATAATCTCTCTTGGTAGGTGTTTCATATATTAATCCTGAAAAAAAAAACAAAGAAAATTAAGGCAGATACAATTCAAACAAGATATGATATCTCATTTAGATAATTATATAATAGTTTCAAAGTAGGATAAAATTTACTTCCAAGTATATCACGGACAGATGTAGGAGGAGTTTGGTAAAAGATTTTCAAATTTTTAATGAATTTATTTCTAGGTATCACAAATTTGGTGCATACAAACACAATATGATCAATATCTTCATTAAATTCCCCACAATCGCATAAATTTGAATCCTTCATATCAAAGCGATATAAACAACTGTTGCATATGTAATGATTCGACATTATTCGTGAAAAAGTGCAAATAAAATTTCTATTTACAGATATGTTTTTAAACCATAGGAATTTATCAACAAACGGACAAATGGAATGACACCAACGTCCTTTATCACTCGAATTCCAAAAATGTTGCCAATTATCCATACAATATTTATTAAGTTTCGAATGATATTCTGAAGCACAAATTTCTCTATTGTAAATAATTCCACGAGTAACCCCTAATTTGGCCAAAGAATCAGCTTGTTCATTGCCATAAATATTACAATGAGCAGGAACCCACAAAAATTTAATTAAAAACCCTTGAGTATATAAATCATACAAAAGATTTTTAGGCTCCAAAAGAATGTGATGAGTTTTTGAATTAAAGTTTATGGAATTCGAAGCATGAAGCGAACTCAAACTATCAGAACATATTATAAATAAGTTTGGAGTAAAATGTCTAATCAAGTTACCGTCGATGGGGGTGACAATGGGTCTAGGGGGTGAGATTGGGTCAAAACGGAAAATTATGATTTATGTAATATATCAGCTAATAACGCTGGTATCGCTAGAAATAATTATTCATATGTTGGGGAACATATTATTACACATAATTCATCACAATATACATTTTTAAAATTAGTAATTTTTGTTTACTATATCAATAAACTTGTATGTTGAAACTAGATAAAACTTACAGCATTAAATTTCTCCTGTGCAAAGTGTAACGCATGTACTTTAACCTCTATCGTTGTATTAGTAGAAGGTTGAAAGACTTTTCATTACACTTCACAAGTATTTTCCGGAATCTAATTGATTTTTCCACAAAAAATTTATTTCCTTCGGTACGGTGTCTAAAATTTAGAAAATTAGGGTGAGATTGGGTCAAGCAAGAACGATAGTAAATTAAATTGCAAGACCACTTTTTTGACATTTTACGATGCCGGGTGTTCTTATTACTCATTAAGATGTGTTTATTCTTTCTAAATACAGCATCTCTGAAACATCAAACAAGTCTATTTGAGGATTCCGTGCATCGAATAACAATGCAACGAATTTTGACAACTTCTCATACCAGCAACTGTGTTTTGTGCGTAGCAACATCGTAAAATTATATCAATTGTTGTTTTTTTATAAAATTAATTACACAGCGCAACAAAAATGACCTTTTTGCGTGTCTCAAGGATCAAATTACGTGTCTCTAGTAGATTTGGGATTGCTGAATCTAATGCCGTTCTCAGAAATGTTCCAGCACGTCAGGATTTTTAGCTACAGGTCGCCAAAGTTGGATAAAACACTGTTTTAGTTGATGTTTACAAGCAATTTAAAGTATGAATTATCAAAATTTTTCGTGATCTAATTCATCAAGCATGCAAAATATGCCTTTAATTTTCATTTCAGACATAATTTGATTGAAATTGCACGGTTAAATTTCGATTAAATCAATTTATTCAACATACCAACAATCTCCATACAAAAATCTTCATTTCTCTTATATGGCAATAAACAATACTTTTCTAAACCATCAAAAAATAACTTTTGAGCATCAAAAATATTATGAACTTCGTTGATAGGTATTGTAATTCACATGAAGTATGAGTTCTGAAGCAAATTAAGCAAAAAAAATGCCATACAAGCTGGCAAACTTGCATGCAAGTTGACTAGGCTGACCATAAGCCAACCAGATAAAAATGGGACAAATAAAAAACAAAAACGGGACAATTTTAAAAGACATAGATTATGCCCGTTTCTCCGAAGCCATTTCTCCGAATGGCCCGTTCCCTTGTAAAGCAATGCAGCTCAAAAATATGCAATAATAGTCTTTACCCGAGCAGGCGAAAAAAGCAAGTATTAGCAAATGTTTATATGGACATACAAAAGTGATATTAACTTAAAAGATATAAGAGATAAAAGATCCGAAAATAATATCTAAAATTTACTCCTCGAATACTATTAGCATATAATATTTAGCTTTTATAAGATCTCACCAATATTAGCGAGCTATTCCTTAGATCTTCCAACATCAAATTTAGCTATGGCTCAGAAGTTCCAGTAATAAAATTTTGATATTATCTTCAGATCTTTCATCTCTTATGTCAATCAAATCAATATCTCGATTTAATGGTTAGAACTTTGCTTCTGCTCGGGTAGTGATATAGTGTTGAGTTAGAAAGATCGATAAGCTATCAAAGAAGAAGATATTTGATCATTCTCGACTAAATACATATTGCCTAATATACAAATTGTTCACCACCTTGAAATGCGAAAGGTTATGACAATTATGAGTGTTGTGACTTTTTGGAGAACTGAGCTATTCGGGGAAGCGGGGTTTTCGGGGAACTAGCATTCTAAGAACTGGCGTTGGGAGAAGGACATTCGGGAAACCGCCATTCGAGGGAAAGTAGCAGAACCAGATTATGAAATCCCAAGCTACATGTCTGTATGATTCAATAAAAATCCTTAAGAACCTTGAAGCTTATTCTTTGATTTCCGAGAAGCAGCGTTCTTAAAGAATTTCCCAAAAAAAACGTAACACTTTTCTATTTTCCAATCCAAACGTAAATTTTTCTAATATTTCACTACTTTATTGAAATATCCACTTTTTAAACAGTTAATCCAATTAATTGCGTATCAGAAGTAAACACATAAATGTTCTTTTTCATTTTAAGTATTATAGAATAATTATCTTATGAGGATCCGTATTATGGAAATCCACCAAAATTTGGCATGAATATGAGTAAAGAAACGCAAAAAGTTAAGCGCATGTGCGAATCAAATTTAACTCTGTTTGAGAAACTCATTATTGCTTGGAAAATAGATGAGCAAGACAATAAACTCTGAAATATTTTCAAAAACTGTTTGTTTTGTTGTTATTTTCATTGTTTTACTGGTGTTGAAAATTATGTGCCAATTTTCCATTTCCTAAAATACGGGACAATTCGAGCATTTTCCATAAAACGACGGGATAGCCCGTCGAGGGGATGAAAACGGTACTGTCCCATTAAATACGGTACGTATGGTCAGCCTAAAGTTGACTGAAAAAGTCAAATTTAGTATTTTCAACATCCAATATCTCGAAACCTAGACGTGCTATGATGTTTCTGAAAACGGCAATGGATTCAGCAACCTTTAATTAAGTAAATAGCGGTATTTTGGTGCTTGAGACAAAACCGTGTTCCGCAGTGTTATTTATAAGTGTTTTCATATTACAGAAACATCTCACGAAAGTACGAATGAGTTGGATCGCTGAAATACCGGTACTATGAAGTCAAAATCTGCCTGAAATATATTGATTGAGGAATGTCGCACCGAAATATAACTATTTGCGAGGGTTTAAAATAATCACTGCTTAAGTACACCTCTAAGAAAACTGAATAGGCTTTATGGCAATGGGGATGAGATTTTGAAGATAATTTGAGGAAAACAAACAAGAAAATTTATGTAAACTTGACGATAAATGTTGGGTCTCATATATTTTGTCATAGCTCTTCAAATTTTTGGTATAATCGTTCTTTTAAGTGGGTTTATCATACTTGTGAAACATCTTAGGTATCTTTTCGTCTTGTTTGCATCCTATTTCATCAATATTTTTCAGCTGTGAATGGTTTTGCAATCATATTCTCAAAGATAAGTCATTTCAATAATAGTGACCCAATGTCACCCCCTCTATGGGGTGAGATTGGGTCATTTTACATTCATTTGTAGTGCCGCTGTGAAAAAATATTTTTCAATAATTTTTTGAACAGTTGTCAATGTACCATCGAAGTACATACACACCAAATTTGAAGTTTATTGAAGCTAAATTGCGATAGTTATTCAATAAACAAATCGTACATATGCCTTTTTGACCCATTGTCACCCCCAACGACGGTACATGCAAAATATAAAGCAGTTATCTCAGCTATGAATATAGAACAAGGATTTTGTAATTTAAAAAAGTGAGCCAAAAAATTATTAAATACTCCAAATCCAGCAACATTCTGAATTAAAGATCCATCAGTGAAATAAAATTGATCACGACTGATACCTTCAAATTTACGTTCAAATAAATAATTTGCAAAACGCGAATGTTCAATTTTTGGAATTTGTTTCAATTCTTCATATAAAGATAAATCAATAAGGGGTCGAAAAGTATGAATATTAATATTGTAATTTTGGAATCCAGGGGAAGAAATTGGCGTTAAATTCTCATTTAAACATTATATAAATGAGCTTAATATTTTACTTGACGGATTGATTTCATATAACGATTTTAAATTATCAATAATCGGATGTTTGTACGAAGCACATTGCAACAGAAATTTACAATTTAATTTTTGAAATCGAATTTTGAGAGGTTCAATTCCAGCCAATACTTCAATAGATTGAGTATGAGTTGAATTCAGAAGCATCAAACAAATTCTTAAACAACGAAATTGCAATTTTTCAAGTTTTGAAAAATGAGTTTGAACAGCATTACCAAATGTAAAACATCCATATTCCATCACAGAGCGAATAGTTGTTTTGTAAAGCGTTATTAAATCAGACGGATGAGCACCCTACCAAATACCAGTAATTGATCGAAGGAAGTTTATTCTTTTCGAACAAACTTTTTGAATATATGAAATATGACTTGCCCAATTTAATTTAGAATCAAACCATATACCAAGGTATTTATAGTCAAAAACTTGTTCAATTTCATATCCATTTAGATATAAACTAATACTAATATCAACATAGTTCTCATCCCCAAAAGCACATGGGCAAACACTATGACCGATTGAATGATTTGCTAGCTTTTCCCATAGTAATTCCCATATAAACTTCAAGGGGCTTGTGCAGTCTCAGTTTTTATACAAACGAGCTCAAATTTTGGGAGGACACTCAGGATTTGATCTAGAATCCAATGAGCGGTGTGGAGCAAAAACGATTTTTTGAACCACTCTACTCTTTACTGCTCCGAACACCTTCACTTATCACTTTAGCTGCATTTACTTGTGAGCTCGACTGATGCGAATAAATCAGCACTATGACGCTCATGAGCAATTTGTTTTGGTTCTGCTCTGGTTCAGCAAACATATTAACCACTTTCAATCACTGGTAACAACAGCCAAATGCATCTCAACTAACAATTTTAGCGCTATAAGCCAAGATTTGTTGCTTTCTGCTGCTGTACAACAGTTGAATTGAAGCATCGTACACAGCAAGAAATGAAAGCTGTCAAAATAGAATGATTGCGTTAATGTAGCTGTAACGCAAATGTTTTACAGCTTAAAATCTTAGCGGAATATATTTCGTCTGTTATCGCTTTTGCTGCTTTCACTAAGCTACAACTCAACACCTTAAAAAGCAGCAACCTAATGTTGTGAACCTTCGACATATTGGTTATAATTTTGCAAACAACAAACTTGTGTCAAAATATATACCCATTTTTATTTATCACAGTTTCAAAATTGATTGTCTTAAACAATTTTTCGCCCCACCGGTGGGGCAAGAATTCGAATCTAGTGTGGGGCAGAAGTTCGCTGGCCGAAATATATCGAAACACAAATAGTACAATAAATAGTAATACCATCCAAAAACTTAAATTTGCAGAAAAATACACACTAAATGTTCACCAAAAAATTGCCCAAAACAGGGATAGTTCTAATATACCCAATATATAAATTTTTCGCAAAACTAGTGAAAATGTAAATTTTTGATGATATTTTTCGCACGATCAGCAAAACTTCGCTGAATGTGGATGTGGATTTTGAGCAATTTGAACAGTTTTTCATAATTTTATGCATGGCTCGAACTTTTGCCCCACTATGGGCCAAATATTGTTTCCAAACTAATACTCTTCAAAGCATCCTTATGATTGGCCTAGTAACGTCCTAACATAAAATATTGTAAAAGATTTTATTTATAGTTTACCTACCATGGCTTTTGATTTCGTTACTAGTACTTATTCTAAATGAAATTAAATATGGGAATCCTGTGAGGCTGTTAAAGATCATCACACATTAGTATTTGATTGATACGCGTCTGTTTGCAGGATGGAAATCGACATATTAGCTGTGTTCCCCTTTCTACTTTGATCCATCGTTGCAACACATTCCACCAACTCTTTGTCGACTCCGGTACAGAAAGCAAACAATTTAACTCGAGAGCATCATTCTCTGCTGTTGAAACTGAGCACCGACACCCACTTGTTGATATGCTCGCTTCTTCCACATTATAATCAACTCCAAATGTTCGAATTTCGAACATAAACATAAACAATCCGGCGTTCTTCGCCTCTTCGGGAAATTGACACGCCGGTCTCTTTGAACGAGCACGTGCGTGAGAGATTTTCCGGAAAATGAGCGCCAACTTCTCCCCAGTCGACAAAGGCAGTGCACAGTGCATTTTTGATCGACTCCAGTCCGATGGCAGCGTTGTGGAAAAGCAACAGTCTTTTCCACAACAGTTTTTCGCGAGCGGTCACCGTGCTTACACGTCGGTTTACGGATACGGGTTCTTGAGTGCTATCGCATATCTGGGAGTTTTCTGTGCTTTGTAAAAAAGGAAATTTGGGAAGTGGAAGTCTAAGTGCGGTGATTTTTGAAAGCCGTGTTAGATTGAATTGTCGGTGGAAAATCATTGAAGTGAAGTTGCTAAACCGAAATCGTTAGCGAGTTTGAAAAATTATGTAGGAAGAAATATTTACAATGTGGAAATGTGACAACGGAAACGGATGATACTTGTTGATTCATGCTGATGCCAAGAAGATCCCAGTGACGGTTGGTTGTAAATAGTGGAAAGCATTAAATTGAATGCCGGGATTAATGTGAACGTGGTGTGCTTTCCGGGAATTTTACTGGTGGGGACGATCTGTGGTAAGTAATTATGTGGTAGGGAGTTGTATGCGTTAATCGATGATGACCTCATTTCCCGTCTTTGTGTGTCCTGTAATTAATGTTTTGTTTGAGGAATGCATATTGGTCGTTCAGAACCAAAATCTTTTGAAATCCTCCAACTCTCAACTGGGGCAGAGTCTTCTTCTCAGCTTAGTGTTTTGTAAGTACTTCCACAGTTATAATCTAAGAGATTTCTCTGTCAATTGACCATTTGAACATTCAAATGTCGTGTTACAAGCATGAAGATAACGGCGGTTCAAAAACAATATAGTAGGATTCCGTTTTTGGCAACAAAGTTGAAATTTTCAGTTGCCAAAACGGAACCGTGCCTAAACCGGAAGCCAATTTTTTAATCTAAAAAAAATAGTCTGGATGTAGTTACCGTTTTGATTCATATTACGGACATTTAAGGCCTTAGTGAAGTATAACTCGGCAGAGAGCATACAAAATAAATCATACTGAATGATTTCTCAGCGTTATCGAGCGTCGAAAACCCTTGACTTTCGAATGGTGGGTAAAGAATACGCTTCCGCCACTTGAATAATTTTAAATTAATCGAAATGTGTGGTTTTTTCATGATTCTTATTCCGGACGCTTCCTCAATTTTGACTCATATTCCGGACACTTTGATTCGAATTCCGGACAGCTCATGGAAACCATTAATAGAAAAGTCAAACCATCAGTTGAAGTCGTCAAGCCACTAAAGAGACGTATAAGGCAGTTGGATATTAAAATTTTGCATAAATTTGTATAGAAAAAGCTTATTAAAACGAGCCTCGAAAGTGAGAACTTTTGAAGAGCAAAAATTAAAATGTGTCGTGTGAAATGTTTCCCATACAAATTAGAGTGTCCGGAATTTGAAGCTGTCCGTAATATGATTCAAAACGGTACATCATCTCTATGGAAGCAAATGATGGCTAGACTTCGAAACGGTACAAAACTGAATGATTTTCTTTTAATATAATAAATCTAACAAAATCAGCCTATCTTTGAAGCCCTAGTGGTTATTAAGAAATGGCTCTTCAAAATTATGTTTCTTTCACAGGATACCTTACCTGATATCTAATGATTGACTGCTGTCAGAAGGGCGCAAATAAACAGCAAAAATCAATTGATCTGCACAAAAATTTACAGAATCATAACAAAGCTTATACAGGATTTACCATAGTAATATGGATGTAATGTTGAATTCAAAGATAAATGATTACAAAATGGTATATGACAGTGACACTTAACATGCTCAATAAGCTTTTCATCAATTTAATTCGAAATAAGTTCAAATGTGTTTTCAATTTTGAGCTTGTATGTTATAAATCTTTTTTAAACTTTTGAAATCAACTGAAATAAGCCATATCTCGCTATAATACCCGAAGATACGCATACCATAGGTCTAAATGTGAAGGAATTGTTGGGGGACCTTGGCCTACATATTTGTTAGTCTGATAAGGAATCATTTACACCTATGATATGCTTAGTATAAAAATAAGAAAAACATCTTGAAGTAATAAAAATGGTCAACTTAAAAGCAGACTCAAAAAGGTAAAACCACATCGAACCAAACTCCCTCAATTTAAGATGAAGATGCATCAAAGCCAAAACTCAGTTTTTCAAGAGCACGAACCTAGAGAACCAGGCAACTATTTGTGCTGAAAGTTTGTGATGGTAACCAATCGATCAAATTTTTAGCACAAACGGTTGTCAGGTTCTCACGATTGGTGCTTTTGAAAATTCGAGGTTTGGCTTCGAAGCATCTTCACCTTAGAAACTGATTCACTTTATGAAGTTATTCAATTTAAGAAACCCCCGTTCTAGTTCTTCATTTCTGCAAAGCTGCAGATTTAGACAAGATGAACAAGTTTACTCAAGACAGTTGTTTTGCAAGGCTTCATATGTTCCGATAAATCGTTCATCATTTTCCATAAAAAGTCGGACTTTGGTCAAATCATTGTTATTTTGGAACTCGCTAATGAAAAAAAGCCTACAAAAGCCTGCTAAAAGCTTTGTACAGTTCACTGATGGTCATTTTGAATAACTTAAAAATTCACTTCCAAGTCACTTGCTTGAAATATGTTTTAAGTATAACAACTACCGAAAAGCTAAACATTACATATAATTTGCAATTGGATTAGATGGACAAATTGATGTGAAGATTTGCGAAAAAGTTACACGTCTTCTCAGTGAGAATCGAACTCACGACTCCGCGATCTCTAGTTGGGGCGCGTTAACCACTACGCCATGAGAGGACTCATGAACGCAGAAGTTAACCTGAATTCGATTTCAGCTCAATAATCACGTGGTTCTTGAAAAGGCTATACTGCCGTGAATCGCAAGTCAGTCCCATCTGTAAGAAGTAGGCATTGAGAAAATGGGCTGTGAAGTTTTCAAACTCCTTTTCCATACGAATATTTAAAAAATTCCAGAGGATTGGAACATGTTCCAATCTTAATGAAACTTTCACAACTTGCTTTTCTTTACGATATCATTTTGAGAAAAATATAAAGATGATCAAAACAAGTTATATTTTTGTGTTCCACGATGCGAAAGTCTGTAGTGGGACTGACATGCGGTTACTTTTCAGTAAGGGACAATTTGACTTGCTGTTTATTTCCTAATTTTTCCGAACAAATCATATTATTTCATTAGTGCAGCTGAAAGAGCATTGGAAGAGATGTTCAATACTAAACTCAACTCAATTTTGACGAAAATGCAGATGGGACTGACTTGCGATTCAAGACAGTATACACATACCAAAGTGGAGGCTATATGCGTACTTGACACGACTTTTTCGGACTTTCTGAGATCAGAAATGAATAATGGAAAAAAAACAGTCATTATATATTTAAACAGTTTTTTTTTGTGATCTTCATTAACGGGATTTGTAGCCCAGGGCAAGTTCATCTCGGGACCAACGGCTTTACTTCCCTGCAGAAGAAGTCATCACTATAACCTTTACGTCATAAGTGACTAACTAGGGGATGGGATTCGATCCCAGGTCCTCGGCGTAAGAGGCATGTGTTCTAAACAGTACACCATCAGGCCCATCCCTCAAAACAAATTTTGACACAATGCTGTTTCTTAACAAGGTCCAAACAATTTTTAAGATAATTGGACAAACGATCTGACGTAGTTAGTAAGATGGCCTAAATCGTCCTAATAAAATCACCCAGAGATTTTTTTTCTGTGATTAACTTCACAATGCAAGTATTTGACAAACTTTTTTTGAAGGATTTGTATCTCGGAATTGCTGGAGAGATTTTTCCTGTATTTTTTTCATATTCGTGCATGAACGGTTATGTACAATTAAATACTTCGTGAATTTTTTCGGGTTTTTAAGTAAAAAATTCTTCCATGAATTAATTCTACGATTTCTAAAGGATTTTTTTTAAAGATTTTCACAAGGTATTTGAATTTAAAAACTGCTTAAGGTTACTGTTAATCGTCATGGTTTCTTGAAGGAATTCTACTTAACATTCCTAGGGAGATTCTGTACTCTCCTGATTATTAAATATAGCTATTTAGGATAGAAAATGTCATTGTGAACTTATGTTACTCATATCTTGAAATATTTTTAAGACACTATTGGGCAAAACTTCTGATAATTATTTGGAATTTATGTAAGAAATCAGTCCTTGAGGTACACCTTGCACTTCTATTCCGTTCTTTTTCATGAGTACAGTCCTAGACCATTGTATGAGGGCTGCCTCCTTCCCGTCCGTTACCAAAATCAGAGATTTGGGATTAACCCCTAACTCTTATACAAGATTGACGCATCCTCCAATAATCGAGAGCTGTCCTGGCCACGTCCTTGCGAAAGCTGGGGAATTGGAAAGGATGATTGATTGAACACCTACTTAAGATAGATGCAAAGAACTCTACGATCTCTCATAGGTGTTACGGGATGTTGTGGAATGTTGATGGAAAGGGTAGTGCCATAGGGTACGTTTGGTAGACGTTCTGGCCAACAAATAATTATTATTAACGCATTGTGAGTATATACTGCTGATCAGAACAAACTCACCAAATTTCTATTCGAAAATCCGCTGCAATCTGTCGCTCCAATAATAATGAACAATAGCGTAAGCCGTAACTTAGCACTGTCCATCAAAATGCACGCACTGAAGTTCTAAATCCAACCCGAATCGGGCATCCATGAACCACATTTGATTTTTGAATCAACACGCTCGGGAGATAAAAAAAAAACAAGTCACGCGAAACGAATTCAATTGATGGTGCCATGATAGAGCACTCTCGAGCAAAACGCAAGCAAGTCGAATAAAAGTAAAAAACAAAACTTCACAAAACATCTTCAGATATAATCTCCGATAAAAAACACATCTGTCACTTCGAAAAATATGATTCCACAGAACATTTGCATGGGACTTAGCACCGCCAAATCTAATTTTCACCAACGGAATTGAAAAAAAAAACTCGGCAAGGCAAACGTGACATAAAATTCAAAAAGCAGCCGCCCGCGCGCATGGCTTGCTGCGATCCTCTTCTAGGATTATTTCATAATAAGTAATAATTTAGATATTTTGATCAGACTACACAAATTCTTTCGGCGATTTATTTATGAATTTCAGAAGTTTCTCCAAAATACTAATATGAATATCCTAAGAAGATCCTTTTGAAATTCTCTTAACATTCTGGTTGTCGCGTGGTTTGCTATCGCAAATATCACCACGCTGGTGCTGTGGACGACAAGCGTGCTCCTTCTATGCTTTTTGTAAAATACACAATAACATGACTACTGAAGTGTTAAGCATACTTCAGAAAATACCATCAGAATTTTATTCAGACATGATTTCGTCCAATAATTTGTCAAAAATGTCCCCAAGAGCCACTTGAACTAGTATTTATACTAAAGAAATAACTACAGTAATTTCCAAAATAACTTTTGTAGACTAAGTCCTTCACAGTCAAATAATCTCACTCTCGTGATTCTCGCTGCAGCTCGATTAGAAATAAGTCATTTGATTCAACACAAATTCCTAGCGAATTTGTAGGATTATTTTCTAAAGGATTCTTGCAACAAATGTTGTAAATATTGTGGATTAAATTTGAGCGGAAATCAACAAACATAGATACTTAGAGAAATACTTAGTTTCTTAACAGAAAAAGAGAAAGAGGATGTTTCCAATCTAAACCCTCATTCTTTACGACAATAATATGGGTAAACCATACTACGAAAAACACACAAAGTCTGATCCGTCAGTTTCGAATCCATACTATAGGAATATTTCCTGTACGCATTTCCGATTTAAACAGGAAGTTACCATTCGCTGTTCCAGAAAATACCAAGAATCAATCTACCATAATCAAAAGTTGCTGGTTTACTTCGTGGACTTTCTTTGTCTTCGTTGCACGCTATAGTCGTCACCATAAGAGACGGATCACTTCATTCATGAGAGCCCAAAAGTCCACAATGGTATCGTAAGCTTTTATGTGGTTTCCCCCAAAACTGCTTTCGTATCTATAAATAGCCGAACATAATCCCCGCAATGGTTTGGTTGAATTTCCCGAACTGGCGGTTTACATTCCTTCGGTTTGTAAGGGGAAAACATTCACTGTCGTTCAGTGGCCAGAGAAAAAACAGAGTATTACTACTCACTGAGGTTAACTGGAGCAAAAATGCTATTGCCTAAATCTTGATTTGCGGGACTCATTTGTTCAAATTTAGTGAATCATACTATTTGTGATGTTACCATTAGCGTAGCTAGTTTTCCTAGGGAATTGAACCTTGAATTCAAAAACCAATCCTACAAAAAATTCGTCTGGAGAATATCAATGAATTGTCTGGGTAAGTTCATCAATAACACCTCCAGATATAACTTCTATCCCCTCTTTTCCTACGCCGATGCATGTGACCAACTTTCCATTGAATCCTCCCGATGATGATGGCTCAGTCAAGCAGCTGCTTAATCCGATCTCGCCTCGCAGTAACCACATTCGAAGAAAAATGTCCAATCTCCTAAAATAATAATGCTTCGTCCTTGCGGAATTCTGCTTAACATTTCTGTTTTTCTTCCAATTTCAGAATCTAATTAGACGGAGCACGCCAACATATGACAAAGCTAAGAGTGAGGAAAATTCTGTGTTTGGGGACAAATCTCCGCTTGTAACTCGTGGTGATGATGATGTCCATTTTCACAGCTCAATAGAAGCTTCACGTCGCACGTCGCCTGCGTCATCGTCATCACTTCAAGCCAAAAGTGTCGACATTTGGAAGTGATTTGCTACTCGGCGGAAACCGAAACGTATCGGCCAAAGAAAGGCAATACACATAGTAGCATAAGTCGTGCTGTACTGCCATTTGGGTTGGCTGGATTGGTGTCAGCTAATAGGATTTGGGATTAACGTTCGCTGTGTGAGTGTTCCTTTGAATTGTGTGCTGGGGAATTGTGTGACGGAGTTGTGTTCCAGGAACATGGGCACCTGGTGAACAAGGTACAGTATTTTTGATAACATATAAGATTTATGAAAAATGATTTTTGGATTCTGGACAGTTTGTGATCCGATACACTCAAAGCCAAAATAAATTTCAAGTGTAAATATTGGTATGACAATGATTCTTTTTAACAGTGAACACCAAATGCTTAGCAAGTTTGTCCATAAACATTTGTGGAACGACTTTAAAAATTGATGAACAAATTTAAGGCAAAAACATCCTCTGATTTTTTTTGTATAGGGTCGAGGAATCAACATTCATTTAGGAAACTCAAATTACTTTTGTGAATGTTGCAAATTCATTGAATTGGCAGTAAAATACTTATCTTAAGGTAAAAACATTAAATGATGTACAAATTTACAGAATTTACAGGCATTTCCAGATCGTGTCCGGTATTGGCTGCCACATTTAATTATTGATCAATTTGATACTAAAATACATCTTCAACATGCAATGTCAAAATTCATATTTAAATTTTCAAATTTATTTTTGAACGCTACAAACACGATAATACTTATCATATATGGTCGGTGTTAAGCCAGAGTGGATCAAGTGACATGTTTCATACTTTGAGCAAAATGGACTTGAAGCTTAACGCTCCGTAATTTTTTAACTTGTTTAAATTTTGCGAATATTGAAGCACATTTTTCACATTTTTGTGTTACTTTCAAACATGTGAAGTGATAATCATGGAAAAACAAAATCCAAACCTCTGATAGAACGATTTTTTGGTGGTTTATTTATGTACTTGGTCTACTCTGACTGAACTAAAGACCACCGT
Source organism: Aedes aegypti (assembly GCF_002204515.2). Lineage (NCBI taxonomy): Eukaryota > Metazoa > Arthropoda > Insecta > Diptera > Culicidae > Aedes > Aedes aegypti. Next base: position 66,941,228 of record NC_035108.1, on the reverse strand, counting down.
TCAGTGAGTTGGTTCACTCTGACTGAACAATTAATAGTAAAATAACAATTATTTAATATTTCTAAGATAAACACTGTTGAAAATATTGAATTTGACTATTTCAGTCAACTTGCATGCAAGTTTTCCAGCTTGTATGGCAATTTGTTTGCTTAATTTGCCTTAGAACTCAATTTTCATGTGTATAACAATACTTATCAACAAGGTTCATAAAACTTAATTGACTGGAAAAAAATGTTGTGTTTGATTTTTTTTATCAATTAATGATATTTAAAGATAACCCTTCACAAATAGCAAAAAAAATTCTCTGTTTATTGATTTGAAAATTGTTTCTTGAAACTGTACTGCCCTTTTCGATTATCCAAAAACCCAGTAAGTTTTACCGAGCAGATTAAGTGTATTTTACTACTTAAGCATGAACATCGATCATTGTGCAATACATAAATGCAGCTTTGTAGTCGAACAGAACAAAAAAAAATTATACCGAGTTATTAAAGCATTTTTAAAATACGACTGATAAGAGTTTATGGACAAATGGTCGAAAGACGAGAGGTCGAGTATGATTTCTTTTGTGTGTGTGTGTTTTTTTTGTCTATTTTGAACAAAGGTTTTCGATCGTTTATCCTTTCGGTATATTACCTTTAAACCCTATGTCTTTTCGACCTTTTGTTTTTCGACCCTTTTCATGAACTCCCTAATTGAGTATGTCTAAGGATGCGGTTTATTTCTCAAAAGTTCTCAAAACTTAAAATTCGGGCGCCGAAACTACGAAAAAATCTACCACCTATCCAGTCGATAGTGTCGCTATTGAATTCAAATCATATAAAAAGAGAAATCTCAAAGTTTGAGCCAAAAATATACAGATTTGGAGGAGGCGCAAGCGTCTTGAGCAAATTTTCAAGTTATAAAATATGACCTTCGTTAAAATCACCATAACTTTGTTATTTTTAAACCATTTTTTTTAGCACCATTCTTTACAAAATCAAATTTATTAATATTGTGTAGAACATCAAATTTGTCTAAAATCAAAACTAGTCTTAGTTAAGAGTAGATGTCTCCAAATTTTTTCCCCATTTTGCTAAAAAATCATCTTTGTTTGACAATAACTTCTTAAAAACTCAAACGATTCTAAATCATTTCATATTTTTTAAGCTTATTTATTTGTTTTCAAATTGTGTATACAGAAGATTTATATAAAAAATGTTTTGACCAAGTTATTCAACAAAAACAACCCAAAATAATTTTTCGATGAAAAAATCAAATTTCTTTGGATAGTTTAAGTTTTTTTGCCGTAAATTACATTTTTACATATTTTTGAGTCTAAATTATAAGAAATTATCACAATGCCCTTATCGAAGAATTAGTAATGACGTTTAATTGGAAAAAGAAGAGGAACAAATAGATGTTTTTGTGCAGTTTTTGCTAGATAACTAAGCCAAAATCATTTTTTATGTATATCTTCTGTATACACAATTTGAAAACAACTTTAGAAAGAAAAAGATTTAGAATCGGTTGAGTATTCATAGAGTTATTGTAAAAGAAAGTTGATTTTTTTAAGTAAAATGAGAACAAATAAGTAGAAATCTGTTTTTAACCCGAATAGGCCTGAGAGAAAGCAAAAATTCTAAAACCCTCACCGCTCAGCGAATTATTAATGAATTCAAATGGTTTTTTGTCAATATACTGGCACACATATCTAGTTTCTAGAAGTGGACCGAGGAACGCGGAAATATTCCTGTGGCCGGAGTTATTCCTGTGGATCACTGGGTCAGGTCGGGTGAGAAGGGTACTGTGCCTTTGTGCCCCTAGAGGTAGGAAAATTTCTAGTCACAGCTAATTTCCGGAATCGACTATAATGTGACCACTACATGACGGAATTTTAGGAAAATTGCATCAGTGTCAACCATTTGAGAAACGATTGAATTGGATAACTATGGGTTTTGTATTCGATTAATCCTACTAATGACCATTTTCGGGTCCCAGGACGCCTCAAACTTGCGATAAAGTGGCCAATTTGTATCTGAATATCTGTGTCAAGCTTATGGGAACGCATTTTAGTGCACAATTATGTTTGATTTCTACTTTTCGAGAATTGAAACGGTTTAGTATCAAACGATTCTATAGCCGTTTCTTCCGGGCATTACGACCGAATGGCCACATCCGGTACGTTCTAAACGGTGCATAACTCTTCATTTATAATGTTGAGTATCAGATCTTAGTGATTTATGCAAATTAAAATGATTGTCATTGCAAATAAATACAGGTAACTTGGCGTGTCCCAAAAAATAGCCCTTTTTTACCCGACTTGTCCCAGTGACCCACCAGAATAACTCTGGCCACAGGAATATTTCTGAGTTCTTCTGGCCACTTCTAGAAACAAGATATGTGGGCCAGTGAACTGACAAAAAATCATTTGAATCCATTAAGAATTCTTTGAGCGGTGAGGGTTTCAGTATTTTTGCTTTCACTCAGGCCTATACGGGTTAAACTAATTTTGATTTTAGACAAATTTGTTGTTCCACAAACTCTTCATGAATTCAATGATTATGTAAAGAATGGTACTAAAAATGTCGAAATTGTTTGGAAAATAACAAAGTTATGGTGACTTCAATGAAGGTCATATTTAAAAGGTCAAGTTTATGTGGTAGCAAGGGTAGTGTGCACATATCTCGATTGTTTTTAGCAATGTTCTATGCTCAAATCCCGTCCCCGGCATCAGTTTTTAATTATCCACATAGTGATAATTCTCGGGAGAAGTTGGTGAGCGGAAATATGATGGAGAAAAAAAAAATCTTAGAGTGGAATGATTCTCGAGTATTCATTTTTCGTTTCATTTATTTAGTTAACATTCAAACTGATAACACTGAATCAACAATTTAAAGCACAATACTTGGCTCGTGGCCGCATCTCTCCATCCTCCGGTCTGCCCATGCTCGCCAAATTGCTGTGTACTTGATTCGCCCAGCTAGCTCACTGTATTCCACGCCTTCTTGTACCAACGAAGGGAACACCATTCTGGATACTGGGTTCGCCGTAGAGTTAGGCGAGCTCGTGGTTCATCCTTCGCCGCCACACACCGTTTTCCTGTACACCGCCAAAGATCGCCCTAAGCACCCGACGTTCAAAGACTTCAAGTGCTCGAAAGTTCTCCTCGAGCAGCCCCAGACAACCAGAAATCGCATAACAGTGAACGAGTAAAGTCGTTTATTCATACAAATTTCATCACTCCCGCACTACATGGTGGATGAAATCGTTTGATCGATGAGTTTCTTCGCATAAAACGCGTTTTTATGAGTTATTTCGTTTCGTCCCGTATACTCGTACAATGTAAGTCGGATCAATCCGTAGCAGCTGTCAAATCAACTTTGTTATCATAAATTGAGTCGCATAAGAGTGCGGATTAGCTCGCAATAAAATCAACCCACCCGCATTGCATGATGTGTTTCATCATATAAAATATGCACGCATATCGCCTCCACTTTTGTACGCATAAGGCCTTTTCGCAACATCTTATACGTGAAACTTTGCGCATATAAGCATCGCATAACGCAAAAAGTGTTTTCGTTATACGTTAGTTCTGGTTGTCTGGGGCGTCCATGTTTGATGCCCGTCGAGGACTACCGGCCTCCGCCAATGAGAATATATACCGAGGTGAGGAAGACGACATTTAGTGTGCGTGGCATCCGTGTACGATGCAAAATGCTTCACAACTACAAGCGAGCGAGCTCCCATAAGAGGCCGTGTAAATTAGTGACGTAGTTATTTTTGTTTACGTTTTTACTCTTTACTAATACGTAGCCATTGCTTCTTCTTCCACACCTTAGTATATATTCTCATTGGGCCTCCGCATAACACCTTCTGACGAAATATTGAACAACAGGCGCGAAAGTCCATCACCTTTTCGTAGTCCTCGGCGGGATCCAAACGAACTGAAGTGTTCGCCTGAAACCTTCACACAATTTTGCACACCTTCCATCGTCGCTCTTATGAGTCTTGTAAGCTTCCTGGGAAAGCTGTTCTCGTCTATGATTTTCCATAGCTCTACGCGGTCGATACTATCGTATGCCGCCTTAAAATCGATGTAAAGGTGATGCGTTGGGACCTGGTATTCACGACATTTTTGGAGAATTTGCCGTACGGTAAAGATCTGGTCCGTTGTCGATCGACCGTCAACGAAGCCGGCTTGATAACTTTCCACAAACTCGTTTACTATAGGTAACAGACGACGGAAGATGATCTGGGATAATTCTTTGTAGGCCGCATTTAGAATGGTGATCGCTCGAAAGTTCTCACAATCTAACTTGTCGCCTTTCTTGTAGATGGAGCATATTATCCCTTCCTTCTACTCCACCGGTAGCTGTTCTGTTTCCCAGATTGTGCCTATCAGCCGGTGCAGACAGATGGCCAGCCTTGATGAGTTCAGCTCCGATACCATCCTTATCAGCAGCTTTATTGTTCTTGAGCTGGTGAATAACATCCTTAACCTCCCTCAAAGTGGGGGCTGGTTGGTTTCCATCCTCCGCAGTACTGACGAAGACATTTCCTCCGTTGTCCCGTCCTTCATTGCCTGTGCTCTCAGCACCAATCAGGTGCTCGTAGAAGTGCTGCTTCCACCTTTTGATCACCTCTCGCTCGTCCGTCCGTCCGTCTGCTCCCATCCTTATCCCTGCACATCTCGGCTCGCAGCACGAAGCCATTGCGGGATGCGTTGAGCTTCTGATAGAACTTACGTGTTTTTGAGACCAGCATAGCTGTTCCATCTCCTCGCACTTCGTCTCCTCCAGGCGGCGTTTTTTCTCCCGAAAGAGGCTCCATCTATAACGCTCAACGTTCTGCCGGGTCCCTTACTGCAGCAAGACCACCCGCGCTGCATTCTTTTCCATCTGCCTACATTTCTCGTTGAACCAATCGTTCCATCCGCTCCGTCCCACGTACCAGACGTTGCTCTCAGCTGCATTGTTGATGGCTGCCTTCACTGTTCTCCAGCAGTCCTCAAGAGGGGCTTCGTCCAGCTCACCCTCTTCCGGTAATGCAGCCTCGAGGTGCTGCGCGTATGCCGCATCGACATCCGGTTCCTTGAGCCGCTCTAGGTCATACCGGGGCGGCCGTCGGTACCGTACGTTGTGAACGACGGAGAGTTTTGGGAGCAGTTTGCAGTGAAGATGAATCGAAGCCAAAATTCAAATTTTCAAGAGCACGGATCTGGAGAACCAAACATCCGTTTGAGCTGAAAATCTAATCGATCGGTCACCACCAGCTGGTTACCAATCGATTAATTTTTCAGCTTTAACTGATGCTTGGTTCTAAAGATCCGTGCTCTTGAAAATTTGAAGTTTGGCTTCGATTCATCTTCACCTTAACCATCACCAGATAGTGGTCAGAGTCGATGTTAGCGCCACGATAGGTCCTGACGTCGATAATGTCGGAGAAGTGCCGTCCATCAATCAGAACGTGGTCGATTTGTGATTATGTCTGCTGTGGTGATCTCCAGGTGTATCGGTATGGACGGCTGTGCTGGAAGTAGGTGCTATGAATGGCCATATTCTTGGAGGCGGCGAAATCAATTAGTCGTAGGCCGTTTTCGTTCGTCAGCCCGTGGGCGCTGAACTTTACGATAGTCGGATTGAACTCCTCCTCCTGGCCAACCTGTGCGTTCAAATCTCCTATGATGATTTTGACGTCATGGCTTGGGCAGCTGTCGTACTCGCGTTCGAGCCGCGCGTAAAAGCGTCTTTATCATCATCAGTGCTTTCGGAGTGAGGGTTGTGCACGTTTATTATGCTGAAGTTGAAAAACCGGCCTTTGAGCCTCACTTGCACATTCTCTCGTTGATCGGCCAACACCCGATCACGCGCCTCTGCATCACTAGAAAAGCTGTTCCCAGCTCGTATGTGTTGCCGCAGCTCTGGTAGATGGTATGGTTACCTCTAAACGTTCGCACCATTGATCCCTTCCAACACACTTTCTGCAGCGCTACGATGCCGAATCCGCGGTCCTTCAGCACGTCGGCGAGTATGCGTGTGCTCCCGATGAAGTTGAGAGATAGTTCCACGTATTGAGCTTCCAATCGCTAGTCCCTTTACGTCGCTGTGGTCTTCGCCGATTGTCCCGGTCCGTATTCTTTCGTTGATTATTCGTTGCTTGATTTTTTACGACTGGCTTGCAGGGCCTGACACCAACCCCCTAGATTTCCAGAGGATCATTCCTCGTAAATGTTCGGAGAGCCATAGTGCGCAGTTTAGCTTAGAGTCCTTCTCTGGCACTCGGACGATGATCAGTCGCCCCTGATATGGAGAACAGACGCTGTTGTTAGCCGCTCCTAACATGGAGTACAGACGCTTCAGGTTTGCAGAAGCAAAATACCGCCCTATTGCAAGAACTATTCCAAATACTTGTAAGGCATATTTGATTACCTTGCCTCAGGGTTTAAACTTCATGTATTCAACAATACTTATCAAGAAAGTTCATACTGTTTTCGATGCTCAAAAGTTATATTTTGACGGTTTAGAAAAGTATTACATTTTGCCGTATAAAAGAAATGAGGAATTTTGTATGGAGACTGCAAACATGATGGAAAAGTAGCAGTAGCGTAGCTAGGGGGGTGCGGTGGGTGCGGTTCGCACCGGGCCCCAAGATCATAGGGGCCCCAAAATTGCAGTGCGGATTTCTCATAGCATTGAAAGTTCGACCTAGCTTGACAATTTGTATGTTCTCAAACTAAAAATTAGTATAATAAGCATAGGTTTTGAAGGTGATTTGGATCAGCTATGTACAGGGGCCCCTTCATTATCCCTTATTTTAAATACTTAATGGCTAGATTTAGAACCAGCAGAGGGGCCCAGAGGGATCGACGCTTCGGGCCCCCCATTCTAGGGGCCTCCATAAATATTTGTTGTTGTTAAATCGATTGGGCGCATGAAAAAACTGAGCCTCCGAAAAGGGCTGCGTTTAGATAATCCTCATGTGGATACTTAAATAGGCTCAGATACCTTTTTTTAAATGTCGAGTCTAATTACGACTTTGGATTTATAAATATTTACTTCATGAATTTTGATTTTTAATTAAATGTACCTTAGTTTGTTGGCCTCCAAAAATCTGGAGCATTGGTGAGCTTTGAGCTTGAGACAATCAAAATTCCTTTTTTTTATCATTCAAAAACACTTACCAAAAATAATTTGAATTTATTCTCGGGTGGCTTTAAATAATTATTCAGGATATTTCTTTTAAAAAATTTCCTGGTTATTTATATGAAATTATTCAATGAATTTTACCAATTTTTATGTAAAACTTATTTTGAGAACCCTCAAAGTTTCGTAATATTTCTTCCAAGAATTTGTTTAGAAATTCCTTCAGGATTTTTTACAGACATCTTAACTGGGTTTCTTCAGAATAAACATTAGCAACAAATTCAGGGATCTTTTTCCAGTGCTATCATGTAAAGAACATGCTGAGCAATGCAACCTGGAATTTTTCAATTAATATCTGAAAGAATTGCTTCGGGCGTAAAACCACTATAAAATAGCTAGTAATAATCGTTTTGGCTTTCCGATATAGGCATCAATTAATTAATGGGTTTTAAAAATTACCTCAGAGATTCCGAAAATGATTACCCTGATTTTTTCAAGGATCCTGGAAGATTGCATATAGGAATCGTTCAAGGAATTTATCAAGGTTTCAATCAAGAATTTCATTGAGGGAACTTCTAAACATTTTCCCCTAAAAAAAACAACTGAAGGGTTTTCTTGGCGTATCCTTGGTCAAGCCCGAGATTTTCCCGAGTACTTCTTTACCAATGCAATGACTCCAAGGAATCTTCCACGAATTATACCTTTTTAAATATACTCATATTTAACTGAGGACTTATTTTTTGGTATTCATAATAGAAGTTTGCGAGAATTCCTCAGATGATTGGAAATCTTTTTGGATGTGTCCTTCATTGTTCCCTTGGAGCCCTTCTTCATTACTATAGGGTGTCCGTAAATTACAAATCAAAATAAGTGAAAGATTATCTCTCATTTAAAACAATACAAATCTATGTCGATGTATGTATTTTAACCCTCTAATACCCAACCCCGCCTTTAGACGGGGTACACTTGGAATTTTGTGTATTTTTTCGTAGCTCGGAAATCAAAATGATTTTATTTTTGGCTTAAACCTTGACTCATAACACGTATATGAGAAAATGTTTTTTATGACTTTTGAAACTTTTTTTTGTATATTTGAAAATTGTTTGAAAAATTCTATTCTAATACCTACAAATGTCTGGGGTTTATTAACGTGAAAAATAAAAAAATATTATCTTTTTTTATTTTTAAACTATTAACCTATAACAGAAGAAGAGCTTGGTGGTATTAAAATAATTTCCAACCTGTTTTTCTGTTAACTACACGGAAAATAAAAAAAAAATCAGAAAAATATTATATATTATAATGTATTTTCAAAAGTACTATAAAAATAAGAATTTTATAATTGCCAAAAATAAGTAGCTAGAAGAGACTTCAATAAAAAATGAAAGAGGATAAAGATGTTCAAAAATAAAAATTATAAAAATCAAAAACCAAAATTCATAGATTTGCGAAAAAAAAATAAATCATTGACCAAAACCGTTTTAGATAACTCAAAATGATATTGAGATCGAAAATAAAAATTTGGGTTTCAGAGGGTGATACATCTATGAAAAAGCGGAAAATAAAATGATGGGTAATTTCAAAATTATTGCTTTTTATTGATATAATCAAATTGAAATTTATTGGAGACATGTTTTTGAGGGGTGCTAGCCATATTAGATATAATTTCTATAAGATGAGTTCAAATATTCTTTTTATGATTGAAATTTTCTACAGAATCTTGGCTGTAGGATAGACTGGAAACAGAAAATTATTCAGTTTAAATCCATTGAGATCGAAGGGCTTTTCTCTTCCATCATGATGCCCGCAAAACGGCGTTCGTTAAAACAGCCCAACACGATTGGGTAGGATTTTACAAATATTTGACATCAGAAATGGGTCAAATTTGTTGCTTGAGAATATAATATTAAACCATGTAGGAATGCTCAATGTATCTAATTCGGTTACATAGAGGCATGTCTTCAAATACTAAGATAATATGCGGATACCCTGTACGAGAAGTTCTTCAGGTGATAAAAGCAGAAATTTCCCCAGGAACTCCTGCCAGTATTTTTTTTAATCAAGAATTCTTTCAAATATTCCTGCAAAATGTCTTCAAGACTTCTATTACAAGAAGTTTTTTTTTATCCAAGAATTTAGATAATTTTGAAAGAGTTCTATTAGTTCCAAAATTTTACTTCAGAAGAATCTGTTCATGTTTTTTTTTCTTCAAGGTATATAATTTTTTTCCTAGGGTACCTCTGTGAATTTTGCCGGGAATTCCTCATAAATAAAAACATAAAAAATCAAGGATATTATCTTGATTGCCTCCTAGATCTGCAAAAAAACACAACAACGAATTTTTCCAATGATTGCACCAGATATTTACCGATGAACTGTTCCAAATGTTTTTCACGAGTTTTCAAAGATATCAAATATAAATACCGTAAGCATCCAAGAGTATCTTCAACGATCTTTTTAAATAAAAATAGATAGAAGCTTTAAATACACTTATATTATTTCGTCGACCTCAGCAAAATGAATAGCCGAGAATCCAACAGCTGAGAATTCGGTACTTTTCAATACCGAATATCGGTTATTAGTTCACCGAGATTTCCGCAATCCAAGTTTTTTATCGAGATTTCGGCAATCGCTATCGGTATACGTTTGTCGAGACCTCGTTAAAAAAAAATCCGACATATCAGCTGTAGGAAGTGTGTATATATATATTTTTTTAGATTCCACAAGAAGTTGTAACAAAAACGATTTCTTGGCCGAAATTGTATTTTTTACCGGCAGATTATTGTATGAACCTTTGACCCCTCTACCGGTAGCTTCATTTTTTTACCGCTAAAAATATTCAAATCATGATAACTCTTTGGTTCTCAAAATTTTTGCACCATTTTTTCACAAGATCTCAAAAAATTCTTTTGATTTAAGATTAACATTCCTTGGGGACCGACGAGTAGCCATAACCTACGTTAATATCTCAGGATACAGAATTTTTATAGTATTTGGATATTCATTCCACGGAATGATACAATGCGAGTATGTTGTGAAAAAATGAAGCAATTTGGTGCAGCTGTCTTTGAGAAATAAGCATTTCTGTTTCTGGTACCACGCTGGATAAATAAAGATCTTGAAATTCTTACGGTCAATAACGTGCATATAGCAGTTATTACCGAAACGTATTTAAAACCTGGATCTAAACTCAAAAGAGATCCTAACTTTTTTGTTTATCGTAATGATCGACTTGATGGGGCATGTGGGGGAGTTGCAATCATCATTCATAGGCGTATCAAACATCAACTCTTTTCGTCATTTGAAACTAAAGTTTTTGAAACTTTAGGTGTTTCTGTTGAAACACAGTTTGGTAAATATACTTTCATAGCTGCCTATTTGCCTTTTCAATGCTCTGGACAGCAAGTTAATTTGCTCCAAACTGACTTGCGTAAATTGACTCGCAATAAGTCAAAATTTTTTGTCATTGGTGACTTTAATTCCAAACATCGTTCATGGAATAATCCTCAAAGTAATTCCAACGGCAGAATCTTATTTGATGAGTGCTCTTCAGGATATTTCTCAATTAAATACCCTGATAGCCCCACATGTTTTTCCTCTTCTAGAAATCCATCTACGATTGATTTGGTCTTAACCGACTCTAGTCATCTTTGTAGCCAACTGATTACTCATGCTGATTTTGATTCTGATCATGTCCCTGTTACATTTCAAATATCTCAAGAAGCGATTCTCAATCCTATCAGCTCTACTTTCAATTATTTACGAGCCGACTGGAATATATTTAAAACGTATGTTGACTCTAATCTTGATGTTAACATTTCTTTAGAAACTAAACTTGATATTGACAATGCTCTTGAAACTTTAACAAATTCCATTGAAGAAGCCCGGAGCATTGCAATTCCAAAATGTGAAGTAAAATTTGAATCCGTGATTATAGACGATGATCTTAAACTCTTGATTCGTCTTAAAAACGTGAGGAGAAGGCAATTTCAACGCACTCGCGATCCTGCTATGAAAATTATATGGCAGGATTTGCAGAAAGAAATCAAGAAACGTTTTGCTCAATTAAGAAACAAAAATTTTGAAAATTAAATTTCTCTATTGGACCCTGGCCTTAAGCCCTTTTGGAAATTATCTAAAATCTTGAAAAAAAACTCAGAAGCCAATACCGGCATTGGAAGAGGAAAACAAATTATTACTAACTAATTGCGAAAAAGCTCAAAAATTTGCTATGCAGTTTGAAAGTGCGCACAATTTTAATTTAGGACTTACTAGTCCAATTGAAAATGAAGTTACTCAGGAGTTCGAAAATATTCTCAATCAAGAGAACATTTTCGAAAATGCCTGGGAGACTGATTTGGAAGAAGTGAGAACTATTATTAAAAAAATCAAAAACATGAAAGCTCCTGGCGATGATGGAATTTTCTACATCCTCATCAAGAAACTTCCAGAAAGTAGCTTATCATTTTTAGTTATATTTAACAAATATTTAACAAATGTTTTCATTTAGCATATTTTCCTGACAAATGGAAAAATGCTAAGGTTGTTCCAATTTTAAGACCAGACAAAAATCCTGCAGAAGCTTCTAGCTATCGTCCAATCAGTTTGCTTTTCTCCATCAGTAAACTTTTTGAAAAGGTTATTTTGAACAGAATGATGGCCCACATCAACGAAAATTCAATTTTTGCCAATAAACAGTTCGGATTCCGCCATGGACATTCGACCACTCATCAACTTTTACGTGTAACAAATTCGATCCGTTCCAACAAATCTGAAGGCTATTCTACTGGTCTTGCTCTTCTAGACATAGAAAAAGCATTCGACAGTGTTTGGCATGAAGGTTTGATTGGTAAATTAAAAAACTTTAATTTTCCAACATACATTGTTAGAATAATTCATAGTTATCTGTCAAATCGTACACTTCAGGTTAATTATCAGAACTCCAGATCTGAAAGACTTCCTGTAAGAGATGGTGTTCCCCAAGGCAGCATTTTGGGACCAATATTATACAATATTATCACATCTGACTTACCTGAGTTACCTCAGGGATGTCAAAAATCTTTGTTTGCGGATGACACAGGCCTCTCCGTCAAAGGACGAAGCCTGCGTGTCATCTGTAGTCGATTGCAAAAAAGTTTGGATATTTTTTCTTCATACTTGCAAAAATGGAAGATTTCTCCTAATGCTTCCAAAACTCAACTAATAATATTCCCACATAAACCAAAAGCTCTTTATTTGAAACCTTCAAGTAGACATGTTGTCACTATGAGAGGGGTTCCAATAAATTGGTCAGATGAAGTTAAGTATCTAGGGCTCATGCTAGATAAGAATTTAACTTTCAAAAATCACATTGAGGGCATTCAAGCCAAATGTAATAAATATGTAAAATGTCTCTATCCCCTTATTAATAGAAAATCAAAACTTTGTCTTAAAAACAAGCTTTTGATATTCAAACAAATTTTCAGGCCAGCCATGTTGTATGCTGTACCAATATGGACTAGCTGTTGTAATACCAGGAAGAAAGCTCTGCAGAGAATTCAAAATAAAATTTTGAAAATGATTCTGAGACTTCCTCCCTGGTATAGTACCAATGAGTTACATAGAATATCCAATGTTGAAACATTGGAACAAATGTCAAATAAAATAATTAATAATTTCTGGCAAAAATCGTTACAATCTTCTATTGCCACGATTAATGCGTTATATGTTTAGGTTAAGTTAGGTTAAGTACATTCGAAGCGTTTTTTTTTCTTATAAGCAGGTGAAATCAACTCACCTGTAAAAAATCTGAACTGCTACGCAAATGAAATGTAATATGTTGTTAACAAAATGTTAATGAAATTTTAATTTTGTTTTACCAAATTAGGATGATAGTGTTGTCCAATAATACAGAACACCTAGATATAAGAAATGAATGTAATGTTTAAAATGATACTAATAAAAAAAAAATTAAAAAAAAAGATCTTGAAAACTCAAAAAACCTTATATCGTAATTTCCAGATTTCTCCAAGAACATTGAACCGATTTGTATGATTTTTTCAGAGTAGATCCTCATGACTTGGCTTTGTATAGTACACATTTTATTTTTTTTTTTGATAAATTGACCTAAAACAAAATGGCCACCAACGACATTTTATATGGAGCATGTCGGTCCTCCAAGGAACACGGAATCTCTTCAAAACCAGATCACCAATGATTATTATCGATACGGATTCTTATATTAGAAGAGGTTTTTGAGATCTTGTGAAAAATGGTGCAAAAATATCGAGAAACAAAAAAGGTATCGCGATTTGAATATTTTTAGCGGTAAAAAATTAGGATGCCGAAAGAGGGGTTAATCACGATTTTTTTACAAATACTGAAGATACGTGTGAACTCGCTAATAAAAGACATATCTTGCAAACCTCTTTTCGAGGGGCTCCCAAATCTACCTCCGCACTGGGCCCCCAAAACTCTAGCTACGCCACTGAAAAGTAGATTCAATCCAAGTTTTGGCGTGAAATTTAAGTCAAATTAAATCTTAAATAATAATTGAAGTACTATTCTGCATGTTTTGTGGATAAGATCACTTTAAAAAATTGATGAATCATGCTTTAAATTTAATGTGAACATCAATAAAACCAGAGCTTTATAAAACTTTGTCGACCTGCAGCTGAAAATTGTGACGTTCTGGAACATTGCTAAGAATGGCATCAGATTTAGCAACTTCAAAACTAATTTTACCTTGAGACATTGTTGGGACATTCACAGTTCCTTGTTATAAAATTCACAGTTCAAGAATTGATGCAGGATACAGATCTATTTTCAACTTATCTATATTTACATCTAGTTTCACTCTCTCCTACTCTTTGGGTCAGTTTGTCTCAGTCACCATCTGATTCTGACGAAGGATGGATGTGCTCCCCAAAGCACGGTCCTCCGAGAGGCGTCTTCTGATGGCTGGACGGGTTTTTTGTGGAGGGGCTGGGAATCGAACCCATGACCTTCCGCTTATGAAGCGAAAGCGTTACCTCAAGGCTACAAACCCCCCTATGCAGGAGTCTCACAACAAAAAATGTCCTACCTTCTGCATTATTTCCAGTCAAATTCCTCCCGATTGTTTAGGCTATTTTCTCTGCCAACAAATTTTGTATTTGGTTGAAATATGCGAATCAAAGGACTTTTGTAGCCAATGTTCATTCCACCTTTAAGGCAGTGACACACTAAAAAGCACTTGTGTCGGTCCCACATGCGTTCAGACCTCTAAGTAAATGAAAACCATCGATCGGAGCATACCAATAGCCTAGTCGCCTAAGCAATAGCGGATGTCGAACGAATCAATCAACGCCAGTCGCATGTGCTCGAGCTATAGCTATTAAACATCCGAATCTGATTGATCTGCTATCAGCATGAGAACAGCTAAATCAAACAGATGGATGCCTGTCGCCTCTCGTGCTCAAAATGGATCCGGCCAAAGTAAATCGATTTCATCGATGGAATCGAATAACGGCCGATGCCTATGGGCACTTGAGGGAACACACACAATTGTGAAGGAGGCAGATTGTCGCTTTTCCTCGCCTGCTTCCCGAGCATCAAATAGGATCCATTGTGTCGCCATTTATGTTTGCGCCAAGGCTGTTGCCATTGTCGTTTTAGTCCTCGTCGTCGTCGTCGTCTTCGTCCCCGTTGCCTCTGCCAGTGATAAAGTGTGTCACTCATCCTGCTGAGCCTTGTGAGAGTCTGACAACCCTTGAACGAAAACCACACCGGCCATTCAGCGAGTATGTAAGCGATCAAATTAGGACCGGATAATTCGATGACACTCATCATCGTCGTTCTGGTTGTTGTTGCCCATTATTGTTGACATAAGCTTGGAGAATTAGAAATGATTCTGTTCCGACCACAAAACTTGTCGTGTTTCCATTTGAGGTGATGTTTGTCGGGTTGTGGTTATAGAGGGAGAGTATTGCTTGAGTGTTATCTTATGTGTGAAGAGAGGAAGGGTCATTTGAAATGTTACGGTTGTTGACCTATTTAAGCCTTCTAGATATTTCATATGTATTCTTGTACGTCATCTTGTTTTGTTCCATCTTCTTCTTCTTCTTCTTCTTCTTGGCATTATGTCCTCACTGGGACAGAGCCTGCTTCGCAGCTTAGTGTTCTTATGAGCACTTCCACAGTTAATAACTGAGAGCTTTCTCTGCCAAAATCGCATTCGTAAATCGTGTGGCAGGTACGATTATACTCTACTGACCTGGGAAATCAAGAAAATTTTCATTACAAAAAAATCTTGGACCGACCGGGAATCGAACCCAGATATCTTCAGCTTGGCTTCGCTTTGTAGCCACGGACATTACCACTATGCTTAGCAATGACCAAGTTTCATGTTAGTCCGATAATTAGTGTGGTATCAGTGCTACTAAATGTGAAACATTTTAAAAAGGTTAGAAATTAGCAGAGGTTATATTTCAAAGTTTCATATTTTGCATTATATTCAACAGCGCTGGGAAAAATCGCCATTGGAAGCATTTAAAACATGTCTTATGATCAGAACCATGTTATTACTTCAAAAAATCAAATGATTGGTCCATATAGAATGAAACAAATACGATCTAAACAATGAAATATTTTCAATTTGCATTTCAAAAACAAGTTCACGAGCTAATTCAAAACACCAACAGCACTTCTCTGACTGCCACTGACTAGGTATTCATTAGCGCTATCTTCGGTCGGATTTTAGATTTAGAGCAAAACCACCATTCGGTGCCACCATCACTACCACCAACTGCAGCCTACAACGACTTCAATTATAGTATAACGGCCCAGCTCTTAATTAAAACAAATTCAATTACTCCCCACCCAATCCGATTTTAATCCACACAGCAGAGCAGCGGTTCTGATATACCGTCATTCATATACAGTTGTGCACAGACCAATGGTAGTGACAACCGATTTTCTGAAACGAAATTTGAGTATACGGCATGTTAGAGAACTACAAATATTTTTTCAAGTACGTGTTGCAGATTCAAGCACCAGGTAAAATCAATTAAAAAATATTCGTAAAAATCTCGTTCAACAATAATTTTGAGAAAAAATGACTCTTTTTTGTAAATGTTTTGCTTGGGTTGATATTATTGAATCGATGAGCAAAGAAATTATGTGAAATAATTCAGCAGAAATTTAAATGTCTAAAACTAATATTATTTTGAGCGATTTTACATGCTGCTAAACTTTTCAATAGCTATTTGAAAAAGTTTCAATTTTTTTAGCACATGGTATGCCTCCGTCAACTATTTTAGCCGCTCACAGTGAGATAAGCTAACAGCATTCGAACATTTTGTTTGAGAATCCACTTTCACAACTATTATTCTGAACACAACTGTAATTTTACTGTCAGCTGAGCCAGACGTGGCAGCCATGGCGTCATATTGCATCAAACCCACCAACCAACTTATCGGCGGACCGCCAACTACTTTTAAAACTAAGCCACCCTCTTGCTGCCGCCTCCAAAGTTGTTGATGAGGAATAAAAGGAACACCACGTTTCCACTTTTAAATTTTATTCATTTCACCGCACATCCTCCTTTGGCCGACCGTCTGTTATATTTATACACGGAGAAAAATTACATTTCTCGATTACTTTTTCCAATCGACGTAAGTAACTTTCATACGGTTTTGAGCAAGTTAATTAAGAAGAATCACAAACTTTCTTCTAAAATCGATTTAAAATGAATCCCCTTGTTAACATTTTTTATCATGTATATCGCTTAAATTTTGCATACAATCTGCTCACGTCAAAACACGAGGTAGTTCCTAATGTTTCCCACAAAAATTGTATGACAAAATGATAAGCCGTTTCAATCAGTTTACCTACGACGTTTTTGTACCAGTGTAAAATCGACTCAAGTATTGTTTTATTTTGATTCGTGGTTAAGTCACTTTATCTCTCATACAACGGAGCGGTGAAAGTAACGGTTAGGTTGCGAAAGTGGAGAATCTTACTTTCGTCGTTTTGTAAATCCGGAAATTAAACGTTCTAAAGGTGAAAAATCAAGTTAGTTTAGAGAAGAATTTCGACTGCGAAACACGTAGGATTTATAAAGTAAGTTTGTTTACTTTTCTGACTTGAGTCTGTTTGAATAAGTCTTCGAGATTTGTTTGTAGTAACCAATTTTGTTGTTGATTTTCAAACTAAAAACCGTAAATTGGTTGCTTCGAAGTCACACATTCAACAAAAATCATGCTTCGATCAAATTAAATGCGGTGGTGTTTTAAGCTAAAAGATAAACAATCTTCAAATAATTAAATTTTTATTATAAGTCTTCATTGACCTATCAACAAAATCATAATATCAAATCTTAAGAAATATTCTACCGTTTGGAGGATATTTGTAACTTTTCATGAAAGTACCGAGTTTGAGAGGTAAATTTGCTTTGGAAACTGAAACATATAGCATCGAGTTAGGGAACATCGAATTAGAGAGGTATCGACTTAGTGAGGGACCTGAGTATGATAGATTTAAGGGACAGTGCGTTTCATTCGATTTAGGGACACGAGAATATCGAATAAGGATAAGTTGACTGTAATTGTTTGTGCATCGTTCAAATTGTACAACCGGCTGATTTGATTGTTTCAATATTTTTTCCTCCGTGTTATATACACGATGCACTATTAAATCTAAACTAGAGCCATCGCCGGCCTTTTCAACCGCAGCCAGTCGGTGGTGGGCTCCAACTTCCCTGGCGTACCAGGAATACTTTTCTTGATTTAATTCCATTCTACCTATTTCCGAGCGATTTTCCTCCCCGTCAAAAACTGCTTCAATTGCGGTGCGCTTCATTGAGAACATTGTTCTTCGAGCATTATTATTTTTTCAGAGCTTCATTGGTTTTTAATTTTTGAAGCTTTTGCTACAGCTTTACCATTATTTTCTTCTTCTTTAGAGTGTTACGTCCTCATTAGGATAGAGCCTGCTTCTCAGCTTATTGTTCTTATGAGCACTTCTACAGTTATAAACTTGAGAGCTTTCTTTGACAAGTGACCATGTTTGCATTTACATATCATGAGGCAGGTACAAAGATACTCTATCAATTTCCTTTACGAAAAGATTCTCGACCGGGGGGAATCGAACCAACGACCCTCAGCTTGGTCTAGCTGAATAGCTGCGCGTTTACCTCTATGGCTATCCAGGCTCCCCCAGATATTTGAAAATAATTGAAATTTAGGGTGAAGATGAATCGAAGCCAAACCTCAAATTTTCAAGAGCACGGATCTGGAGAACCAAATATCCGTTTGAGCTGAAAACTCAATCGATTTGTCACTAGCTGGTGTGACCAATCGATTAAGTTTTCAGTTCAAACGGGTGTTCGGTTCTCCAGATCCGTGCTCTTGAAAATTTGAGGTTTGGCTTCGATTCATATTCACCTTAAATGCTTGTTCTCTGAATGGTAGTGATGTCTGCTCAATTTTTTAACAAGTTTTACCGTACATATTGCATCCAAATTCAGAAGGGATTTCAAAATTTTCATGTAGGGAAATGATCGCATATATGCAACATGTGGTGGAGTTGCTATCATCATTCAAAGCGGAAGATAGATTGTAATATAACGTCAATTTAGTTGCACATAGATCCGGTCATAGAATGGTTAATTGGCAAAGAAAGATAGATAACTAAAACCATTCGTTCATAATATCTCTCATTGCAATTTACCGTCACCCATGCACTAGATAGAGATGGATGCTACTTAAGGTGACATCTCTAAACTGAAACACAAGTTGAGTCAGTTGTTGGTTAGTCGCTTAACAGCCAAGACTAGCTAGCCAAGTTAATATATAAGCCTGACCAGCAAAAACGGAGAGTGGAGTAACATGTGTAGGGATGGTAAAGGCACGGGAAAGTGCTTGGTGAAATAAGTACCAGTTTGGCGAACATGAAGTATTTTGAAGAGGTTTCTGTCTGTCGGCAATAAGGTGAAGGCAAACAATACGTTTGCTGTGCCCCTGTTGATGTATAGTTTCGGGGAACCAGGGGTACGAGTGGCGTTCACCAAGCACCGAATCCGTCGCAGAAGGATTGCCATCTGAACTGCGACATCAAATCATCGGTAAAATGATCATAACGTGAGAGCAGAAAGAGTTGCATGGAACGCACGTGCTGGTGCGGAATGGCCTCTTCTCATCCAGGACCAGGTAATTGCGACAAAAAACTATCGGCAGTACCTACATATTGCACGAAGACCTGGAAGACCGCTGTAGGAAGTGCAATTCAGTGGCGGGACTATCGAGCATATCGTTGTCGAGTAAACTAGTCGGATCAGCCTATCTCGATCGTCACAACGAAGTTGCCAAGATTGTGCATCCACCACTTGCTCTTAAGCACAACTTGTTGGACCGGTTTGTGCCCTACTGAAAATACCTGCCTGACCCGGTTCTGAAAAATAGTTGCATAAAGCTGTACTAGGCTTAAGAGATCATTACGGACGCCCTCATCTGTACCTACCGCCACGACATTGTAGTCTACAACCAAATGTTCAGTCAACGTTCTCCAACAAGATTGCAAAGTACCATGACTTGGCGGAAAAGTTGAATCAGATTTGGCACCTATAAGACGTCCGTATAGTTCCGGTAGTCCTCTCAGCGATCGGAATTGTCTCAAAATCTCTACTAAGGTTCCTAGATGAGCTGGAATCGAAGAAGGACCTACTTCAAAGCATACAAAAAGCGGAACTGCAGTATGGTGAGACGGCTCCTGAGAGGTGCACGACGTTAGGCATAAGTACAATAGGCATAAATACGATAGGCATAATGGACGTTTGGCATAACAGATGTTTGGCATAATGGACATTAGACATAATGGACAATAGGCATAATTTTCAAAATGAAAATAGAAATCGTTTAGTGGAAAACTGTACTGACTTTTTTGATAATTTTACATACAAAGGTATCGACCGTGATAATTATATTTTGAATTTGTTGAAACGGGGGCTGTCTTGGTAGTGTCATTCTAAGAACACACCAAGCCGTTCCCGTAGGGGACGTTAGCCACATGGATGGACGTTTCAAGTAATACTGTTTCATATAGTATGCCCTCTTCAACATCTAATCCAATTTCTCTCGCCGTTCCCTTACGGTACCTATACATCTAGTATTCATTGCTTTCTTCTCCATGTTCCCTCTCACTTCTAGAGCAAAATAGACCGATATGACGATAAACAAATTCAAAATATTTTTTGATAATTGTGAAAAGCTTTGAAGATTTAAAGCGTGTCCTTTGAATTAAAATGCGATTGTCATCCCATAGTTTTGAATCCTTTGAGGTCAATTTCTGGGCCAAACTTGATTAAACGATCAGCATTATTATGCTGTAAAGGGCCTTCATTAGCTTTCTGGCTACTTCTGCTACCATAGAACAAAACCATACTGAAGGTATCTTAGTTCGATTCCTAGTCGATCCAGGATCTTTTCGTTTTCTTCACTTTCTTGGCCATGAAGCATAATCGTGTATCGTCCACAAATGAGAAAGCAAAATGGCTAGTTTGGCAAAGCAATCTTTTGGTAAATAGCTGTGGAAGTGCTCCTAAAACAAAAATTTGGTGGGGAGTATTGCCAAGAATAAGAACGACGCTGTACATGACCTTTTTTTTTTAAATTTCTTTATTAGTATTATTCCAAACATTACATTCATTATTTCTTACATCTAGGTGTTCTGTGTTTGTTCCGTACGGAACGAGCCGTAAACATGTGCGACTCAAAGTGCATCCGAATGTGGCCCCTTCTCGATTCACCCCGACTACGCCCCTGAGTGCATGAGTATCAACAGTGAGCGTGAGTACCATGTGAGTTACCAACAGGAACTCAAGTGCCGTGAGTTCCCTATGAGTGAAGTATCCCCAACGAGAGTTTCAGTGAGCTCCGTCAGTGAGTGCTGTTCCAGAAGCTTCGAGAATGAGCACCTTCGAGAATGAGTACCGTCGAAGCATCTAGAACGCAGATGAACTGATATAAATACCGCACCGCTCCGCCCTAGGAGTCAGTCTTGTTTTAACCTCCGCGTGATTAACATCGAGTGAACAGTGAAAAGTGAAGTGTAACTAGTAAACAGTGTAGTGTAAAGTAGTGTAAAGTAGTGTGAAATAAAGTAGTGACTAGCAGAATCAGTGGTGTTGATTCCCTTCATCCGAAAATACAGTCCACTACGACCCGACCGGAGTTGGCCACGGTGAACAGCGCCAACAGTGACAACACTATCATCCTAATTTGGTAAAACAAATCTAAGATTTTATTAACATTTTGTTAACAACATATTACATTTCATTTGCCGTAGCAGTTCAGATTTTTTACAGGTGAGTTGATTACACCTGCTTATAGGAGAAAAAAAAACGCTTTGAATATACTTAACCTAACTTAACCTAAACATATAACGCATTAATCGTGGCAATAGAAGATTGTAACGATTTTTGCCTGAAATTATTGATTATTTTATTTGACATTTGTTCCAATGTTTCAACATTGGATATTCTATGTAACTCATTGGTACTATACCAGGGAGGAAGCCTCAGAATCATTTTCAAAATTTTATTTTGAATTCTCTGCAGAGCTTTCTTCCTGGTATTACAACAGCTAGTCCATATTGGTACAGCATACAACATGGCTGGCCTGAAAATTTGTTTGAATATCAAAAGCTTGTTCTTAAGACAATGTTTTGATTTTCTATTAATAAGGGGATAGAGACATTTTACATATTTGTTACATTTGGCTTGAATGCCCTCAATGTGATTTTTGAAAGTTAAATTCTTATCTAGCATGAGCCCTAGATACTTAACTTCATCTGACCAATTTATTGGAACCCCTCTCATAGTGACAACATGTCTACTTGAAGGTTTCAAATAAAGAGCTTTTGGTTTATGTGGGAATATTATTAGTTGAGTTTTGGAAGCATTAGGAGAAATCTTCCATTTTTGCAAGTATGAAGAAAAAATATCCAAACTTTTTTGCAATCGACTACAGATGACACGCAGGCTTCGTCCTTTGGCGGAGAGGCCTGTGTCATCCGCAAACAAAGATTTTTGACATCCCTGAGGTAACTCAGGTAAGTCAGATGTGAAAATATTGTATAATATTGGTCCCAAAATACTGCCTTGGGGAACACCAGCTCTTACAGGAAGTCTTTCAGATCTGGAGTTCTGGTAATTAACCTGAAGTGTACGATTTGACAGATAACTTTGAATTATTCTAACAATATATGTTGGAAAATTAAAGTTTTTTAATTTTACAATCAAACCTTCATGCCAAACACTGTCAAATGCTTTTTCTATGTCTAGAAGAGCAAGACCAGTAGAATAGCCTTCAGATTTTTTGGAACGGATCAAATTTGTTACACATAAAAGTTGATGAGTGGTCGAATGTCCATGGCGGAATCCGAACTGTTCATTGGCAAAAATTGAATTTTCGTTGATGTGGGCCATCATTCTGTTCAAAATAACCTTTTCAAAAAGTTTACTGATGGAGGAAAGCAAACTGATTGGACGATAGCTAGAAGCTTCTGCAGGATTTTTGTCTGGTTTTAAAATTGGAACAACCTTAGCATTTTTCCATTTGTCAGGAAAATATGCTAATTGAAAACATTTGTTAAATATATCAACTAAAAATGATAAGCTACTTTCTGGAAGTTTCTTGATGAGGATGTAGAAAATTCCATCATCGCCAGGAGCTTTCATATTTTTGAATTTTTTAATAATAGTTCTCACTTCTTCCAAATCAGTCTCCCAGGCATTTTCGAAAACGTTCTCTTGATTGAGAATATTTTCGAACTCCTGAGTAACTTGATTTTCAATTGGACTAGTAAGTCCTAAATTAAAATTGTGCGCACTTTCAAACTGCATACCGTAATTTCGGGTGAAATTGATCATTTTTCACGGTTTTTCTAGTCTGTTTTCTATGAAGTTAACAATGCCAAACAACTAAATGCAAGAAAACAAGTACGAAGGTGAGCCTCATCGACTCATGTAGCGAAATTTTCTAACAAATGTCATTTTAGTGTTAACAAATATCTCTAAAATAAAAAATCAGGGGATCTCAGTTCGGGGTGAAATTGATCACTTGTCAATGCCATTATTGTTAGTTTTCAAAACAACTCTACATGATAAATTTGAGCTCTCTGAATCCGAATATGCTTGTCAAATTCTTAACAATGCAATATTTATATAAATAACGAACAGTTAAATTTCAACAATTACGCGGAAAACGCCTAAATGTATGCAATTTCCTAAGGAATTCAATGATATCTAACAGAAATTCAATTAATTCAACCATATGAGCTAATTGGTACGAGTTTTGGTAATGAAATCTGGTTTAGGGATATATCTCAAGCATCCTCACAAACTTTCAGGTTTATACCATGTTCAAATCCTTGCTTAGTAATAGAAGTTCATAGGTGTTTGTCATTACTGCACCGTGCATGATTTTGAAATTTTACATTATTTTCATAAGAATAAACATTCTTTAACGCAAAAAAACTTCGAAACACACAATTCGACAATAGTTACGACAAACAACGTTCATTTATTGCAGCTTACATTGATATTTATGCTGCATTACGAATAAATAAAATCGTGTGATACGATGATCAATTTCACCCTTCTGATCAATTACACCCGATTTTACGGTAGCAAGTTTTTGAGCTTTTTCGCAATTAGTTAGTAATAATTTGTTTTCCTCTTTTAATGCCGGTATTGGCTTCTGAGGTTTTTTCAAGATTTTAGATAATTTCCAAAAGGGCTTAGAGCCGGGGTCCAATTGAGAAATTTTATTTTCAAAATTTTTGTTTCTTAAATCTGCAAAACGTTTCTTGATTTCTTTCTGCAAATCCTGCCATATAATTTTCATAGCAGGATCACGAGTGCGTTGAAATTGCCTTCTCCTCACGTTTTTAAGACGAATCAAGAGTTTAAGATCATCGTCTATAATCACGGATTCAAATTTTACTTCACATTTTGGAATTGCAGTGTTCCTGGCTTCAACAATGGAATTTGTTAAAGTTTCAAGAGCATTGTCAATATCAATTTTAGTTTCTAAAGAAATGTTAACATCAAGATTAGAGTCAACATACGTTTCATATATATTCCAGTCGGCTCGTAAATAATTGAAAGTGGAGCTGATAGGATTGAGAATCGCTTCTTGGGATATTTGAAATGTAACAGGGACATGATCAGAATCAAAATCAGCATGAGTAATCAGTTGGCTACAAAGATGACTAGAGTCGGTTAAGACCAAGTCAATCGTAGATGGATTGCTGTACATGA
Source organism: Aedes aegypti (assembly GCF_002204515.2). NCBI lineage: Eukaryota > Metazoa > Arthropoda > Insecta > Diptera > Culicidae > Aedes > Aedes aegypti. The sequence goes on along the minus strand of NC_035108.1, from coordinate 66,916,826 downwards.
CCTATTGCTCATCTCTCGGGTTTGGTTCTACACATCTTCTTCTTTCGGTTCTACACATATAACTGGCAAATTTTCCATCAGAGATTATCCCTTTTTTAAATTGAAGGCTGTTCTTTATAGTTTTAATGCCAACAAAATTATTGGGGTTAGTGCTGCTAATGAATTAATCATAAAATTCCCCTTCTTCTATAAATAAGCTGTTCTTTCTAGATATTAATGTCGTTATTGCTCTTAATATTTCCATCATACATTTTCCCTTCTTTAAATCATAGGTTTTCTTTATACTTATACGGTTAATTTAATGTCTGGAGGAAAATACTGTTAGAGAAAGCATCTTCTTCCAATAATATGTTGTTATTTGTATTCTTCTTGTTCTAATAGTTATTGTAATTGTAGATGTAAATATTACCATTATGAGGAACACTGGATAATTAGATAAGTTGTAGGAGCTCTATGCAATAAAATTGGGAATATCATTTTGATCCTAAATGTACGCCAAATTTTAATTTTTAAACTCAACGAATTTCGTATAAATTGATTGAAAATCATCAAAAATTGTTTGCATAAGAAGCAAAGGAACCGTTCTTTTTACATTAAATTGATGAGCAATGTAACGCCAAGAAGATAGTTGTCATACTACCAAAAAAAATGTTCCTGAAGATAATGTCATCTATCATAACATAAATTCTTGACTTGCCTCTCGATTATTGTATTCAAGGTAATCATTTGCATTATAAGTATTGATACTTATATGGAAGGTTTCCCTTCTTGAGAATTAACGCAATTATGTAAGAGAAATATAACAAAAAAAAACATATATGCTTATTAAAATAAACATCTTTAACACTTCAGTCGTCGCGCTGTTGTATTTTGTACAACACTGTTGAAAAAACCTCGCTTTTTGTTCACAACAGCAGCGTTGTGGTTCTGACGGTGGCAAACCGCGCGACGACTGGAGGGTTAAAAACAAATAAAATTTTGATTGCACATCGCAATTTCAAATAGATACTTACAAAAATGTATTGAGCTGGATTTTAAAATGATAACAATGACCATGACAACAATTTTCTTCCATATCTGTCATACGGTTCATGGTCACATTTCATAGCATCGAAAAAAAAAATAATACCAGTCAATCAATCCATCCCCTCGTAACGCTGTTTGCTTTAACATTGCACTTTTTTATGAGCTGTTACATCTTAAAGACACACACCCACCTCCATCAGCGATGCATTTATAAATGGGCCCGAAAATATTTCGATATAAGACGAGTTTCAAATGACACACGCACAAGTTATTTTATGCCAAACGTCCATTATGCCTAAAGTATATTATGCCTAACATCCATTATGCCTAATGTCTTTATGCCTAACGTCCATTATGCCTAACATCCTTATGCCTAACGTCCTTATGCCTAACGTCTTTATGCCTAATGGGGTATACTCGCTCCTGAGCCACCACAACTGAGAAGCTCATACAGCAGATTCATTAGGATTACGTAAACCGATTAATGTGAACCACAGAACCTAACCCTCTTTAGCATACATATTGCTCGGGAAAGGTGAAAGTTTCTAGTTTTTTTGTTGAAAAATGTCAATTTCTATAATAATAACAAATTCTTCTGGAAGACTTCAGAAACATTATCAATATATTTTTTTGCAATTGTGGAATATGATTTTTTTTCAAATTGTAATCAACCAACATAAAGTTTTCAGATGGAGCAATAAAATACGATTTATTTATCAAACCTTATCGATTATCATTGATTCTATTGATTGTAAAAATGAACATCCTTCCTAGTCGGGATGCTACTGCTGCTGCTTTCCGGTGGCAGGAGATTAAAACATAATATTGTTTATTGGCAATGTTTTGCTGGGTAAATATAACATTACGAATGCTACTGAAGAAGGCTCTTGTCTCGTTCAAAGCCTCACCAAAGACAGGCATTATGTTTCCCGACGAATCGAATTCCATGCTTCAGAATGTTTGAGAATGGCTAGACCGGCTGACTTTTTCAATTCAATGTTGTGAGTTTAATTAGGTGATCGATATATTTATTCGTTTTGCGTTCAATTTTCGACAATTAGTTGAAGTAGAAACGAACTCAATTGTCATCATTCTCGAAGTGTATGCAGTACCTGTCAAATAATGAGAATGATTTACAGTATAAAATGGATTCGCCAGCAATACTAGAAATGCTTCTAGAATAACTACCTATAACTTAATGCAAACTTCATTCGATATACTCATTCAGCAGATTACTGCTAGTGATAGTGAACCATCGCAACGCCGCACACATGAGTAATTTGCAACAAACATGGCCATAATTATTGTCGGTAAACGCGCAGCTAGTCAGCAATACCAAGGTGAGGTTGTGGGTTCGAATCCCACCGGTCAAGGATCTTTTCGCAAAGGAAATTTACTCGACCTCCCAGGGCATAAACTATCTTCGTACCTGTAAAAAATTCCAGAAAGAAGTATAATTATAGCACAGACAAACAGACGTAATACTTAGAACTAAATTTCTTCAAAATCCATCCCCCGGTTTACACTATCATCACCTGGTGATCATGTTGCACGTAATACCGTTTCGCGCAACAATACCTGCAGATAGCGGTAGTGTGAAACGTCAAACACGAAGAAAAACGATGGGCGCGCCACTAGTTGTGAGATTCGTAGCAAAGCGAATTTGAAAGGATCGTTAAATGAGTGGTCGATGGAAATTTCATTGGTGTTACGTCTGTTTGTTTGTGAATATAGTGAAATGAAAATCTTGAATGAATTTGAAATTAAGGCCACGAATTTGATTTATTTACTCCTCTGTGCACCGCTTTCATCCACATTCCAACCGGGAAAGAGGAAACGTTCGTTATCGATCATCGGGAAAAAGAGCCACGTCAATTCAAATTAATCGCCTCTCGTTATCCTGACAGCTGATTCGGTTGTGCGTCGCGCTTTCAGCTCTAGCTACTATCGCACACAGTTTTGATTTACGATGTGCCACGATGCCGTGAGAGTGAGAAATTTATCGATTCCAATCCGGTGCCAATTGCGATTTAAAATGAACTCTTTTTTTTCCTTTCGGAACAGATAAAGCTGTCGAAAGTTTTTTTTTTCGAAGGCACTCGTTTCGGTTTGTTTGCACTGACGCCGACAGATATTGGCTCATTGGGAGGGGGAGGAGGTCGCTACCCAGTTCGAAAAGTTCCATCCTGGCAAACACCTTGAGGGTTGTTAAACCGTAAAGTACTGCGAAATCACGATCCATAAACGCAAACAACAGACAGGCAACTTACCCCGCGCTGAAACTTGCCGGCCACGTGATGGAACTGAACAAAGATTCGTAAAATGAGAAACATCGACTTCGTTACCAAAAAAAAACATTGTGCAGTGTCGTCTGTACTTCTTATTTTTCTCTCGCAAGTGTATTATTGTTACATTTGGTTGACGCTACCTGGATATTTTCGGTTTGAATCCTTTCGAGATCCCGCTTCCTTATCCGGAGGAAACCGGTTTGGTTCGAGAGCGTACTTTTGGGTTTTCTTTGATACTTTTTTCTCTCTTTCCCTTACTTCGGGGAAAGTTTTTCGATGGCTGGAAAAATACGTCCCCGGTGACATCTGATCTAATTCAGAGAAATAAGTGTTTCATTTTTTTTTGGGGCCCAGATAGCCGTAGCGGTAAACGCGCAGCTATTCAGTATGACCAAGCTGAGGGTCGTGGGTTCGAATCCCACTGGTCGAGGGACTTTTCGTAAAGAAAATTTTCTCGATTCCCAGGGCATAGAGTATCATCGTACCTGCCACACAATATACACATGCAAAAATGGTCAATCGGCAAAGAAAGCTCTCAGTTAATAACTGTGGAAGTGCTCATAAGAACACTAATCTGAGAAGCAGGCTTTGTCCCAATTGGGACGTAACGCCAGAAAGAAGAAGAAGTGTTTCATTTTGGATTTCAGTAAATTGGTATATAGTGGTTGAGATTCTTCAAAACTACACTAAGCGCATTATATTTTTTTCAAGAATGATTTATACCTGAGGATCTAAATAGGTACCGTGGTGTAGGTGTTTCGTCTCAAGCATCGACGGAGGTAGGTTTGTTGTCTGGAGGGGGTCTATAACATTTTGGTTTCAGAGATGGATACCCGTCGTAATAATGGTGGTTTTTGAAAATTGCATTTTTTTATTGTAAAGTTCGGTCATTGTATTTTTTATGATTTTCTTGGATCTATCGTTGTGTCTCATATCGTACAGGAAATTCCTGAAGTTTTGTCAATGGTTCTTTCTGAATAATTTTCAAAAACTTGTTCTTGGGGAAATTTCTCAAGCATTTTGGGAACTTCGCAAGTTTCATTCGAAATTCTGGAATTACACCATTTACTCTTGCAGCGATTCTTCCCAGAGCTTCATACCGTATTGATTTGAAATTTCCGGATGCTTCGAATCCTGGACACTGGCCATAAATCACCCAAAAATTATTTTATTCGACGGTTTTTTATGCATGGAGGATGTGGAAGACGTTATAACTATAGATTATGGGCGAGAAAAATCGAAATATGGTCAAAAAACACCGTTTTAAGGCCAGTGTCTGGCAACACGGTCATCAACTTTTCTTACAGGATTTACGTCAAAATTCATCATATGGTTTCCCTAAAATTCAAATCTAAAATGTCTCTTGCAACCCCTTCGTTTATTCTGGGCTTCGTGGCCGTGCGGTTAGTGTTACAAAGCATTTAGCCGCATCGAGTCAAGGGGTGTGGTTTCGATTCCCGCTTCAGTCCGGAAAATTATTAGTCCGGAAAGTTTTTCGACTGTGCCACTGGGCGTTGCATGCTAGTCCGGTGTCTTGTGTGGTGCTTCCTTCACAGGGCAAATCGTCCACTGGAAGCATTAACGTGTCGGTGTCTTAAAAAAATCCTCATTAATTATTTAAAAGAATCTTCAGGCAAATGATTTTTCAGAACAGAGATTTGTCAAATACTTTTTCAAGTTGTTTTTTTCTTCAAAGATCACCTTTCTGGGTTCGTCCTGAATTTTCATTACAAATTGTTTTTGAAAGTTTCTTGAGTGAATTTTGCAATTAATTCGACATGCTCCATAAATTTCACCTGAGAATCCATTAGAAGTTTTGTGTCTTCTTATTAATTAATTTGTTCAAAACTTTTTCGGGGATTCTTGAAGATTTCTTTTAAAAAATCATATGTGCTCTGGATTATTTTATAGCTTTTCGGATGATTTGTATGATACTCTCTTGGAACTCGTATTTAAAAGAATCGTAAAATTAGAAAATTTCATAGCGCGATGACCACACAATTCGAAGTTGCTACTCCAAGATTGACCAAAATATTCAAAATTGTGCAAGGCATGATAAAACAGTAGGAGCTTGGAAAAAGTATACACTTTTGAAAGTCAAAAAATGCGAAGTCAAACAAGTAAATTTGATTATGAGTGTTTCATTTAATATGAAAATCACAACGAACAATTCAGATTTTGTTTAGAAAAATAAAAAAATATAAAAGTATTTACGGAAGAATTAACGATTAATTAAAACAATCAATATAAAAATATCATATTTTTCATATAAAAAACATTTAACGAGCTCTCCAATTTATGGATTGAGGCTGAATAATGGCAACCTTGTTGTATACTGCTATTTTCGTTCAAACCAATCGGTCTACGCGTAAATCGTACAAGAATGTCATACTCTAATACACGAGAAACTCTTCTATTTGAAAACCTTTTGGCGTAAGCCGAAAGATTTCAACCTCTTCAGTGAGGGAAAAATATGAAAAAGGAGAAAAACATATTTTTGAGCACAAAATCTCAAAAATTACTATCGGTGCATGTGTTCCAGTAGTGGCCGTTCGGAAATAACGTTAATTGTTCGACTGTAGTTTCTTGTTGATGTTGTTTTGACAAAATTAAAAACTGTTATTTTATTTTGTCTAACGTTTCGGTCGGTTTGGAACCTTCTTCAGGGATTCAATTGTTAAATCAGAAGAACTGTAACAATTGGATCCCTGAAGAAGGCCCCAAACGGTCTAAAACGTTGGATAAAATTCTATAACAGTTTTTAGTTGTACAATAATGCAAGGTTTTTCAAACTAAATTGTTGATTTTTACATAGGTTCAACATGTTTTCCTCTAAACAGCTAATTAAAAACTTCCGAATGAAACATATATATCTTCTTCTTCTTCTTTCTGGCGTTACATCCCAACTGGGTTAAAGCCTGCTTCTCAGATTAGTGTTCTTATGAGCACTTCCACAGTTATTAACTGAGAGCTTTCTTTGCCGATTGACCTTTTTTGCATGTGTATATCGTGTGGCAGGTACGATGATACTCTATGCCCTGGGATTCGAGAAAATTTTCTTTACGATCCTCGACCAGCGGGATTCGAACCCACGACCCTCAGCATGGTCATGCTGAATAGCTGCGCGTTTACCGCTACGGCTATCTGGGCCCCGATTAAATATCATCTCTGGAATTTTCCTTCATTTTTATGCATCAATTTACAGAACTGCTTGCATCAGTTGATCAACTACTGGAACTCGAAGGCAACTACTGGTGCAAGGGACGCAATTTTCGTAAATAATTACTTATGTATTTATATGACTTTTTGATAAGATAAAAAGCTTAAGTTTGGCAATTCGACTAATCTAGAGGCGATCTCAACCACAAAATAGCGCATGTTATTTTCATCGGAAAATATAGGTTTTTATTCCTATCTACTGGTACATTACAACCATTTGTACCGTACCCCAAATTAAATCAATTAATTAGGCTCTACCCCATTTGGCATAATGCCATCTGGCATAATACCATTTGGCATAATGCCAATTGGTATAATGGACATTTGGCATAATGGACATTTGGCATAACGGCCATGTGGCATAATTTGAAGAATACATTTCCTCAAATTATTGTCCTCAACTTATGGCCTGATAATGATCAGCCTAAATGAAATACATGTCCATTCTAGACAACATAATAGAATCATTTTCGATTTTCAACCAGTGCCCTTCAAGTCTCACTTGTAGCTGTGAGGTTTTATTCACGTAGCTTCATAAAAAAGTTTTATGAGGAGTAAAAATTTGGCATTATAGAGTGAGTCGGCTTTTATCATTCTTGTTATGCTCTTTGAACGTATGTCTTTAATTATTTTTAAAGCATTAGCTCGATTTCTGGCCGTCGCTTGGGTGCCACGATTTTATATTGATTTTTTTTTTTGAGGGCACAGAAGTTAAATATGAAGAACATCCAATGTTCCAAAGAAGGAAAATCTCAAGAGAGATGCTTTGCCTTAAATGCTACAACAATCAGTCGATACACGGTTATTAGTTAAGCAGAATATTTCGCCTATTGCTGAACGGCCTTAAATCTCGCCTATTACTGAAGAATATGTGTGATCCTAACGAAATATTCAACAATTAGCGATCATTTAATGCATTCAATAATTGGTGAACTACCCAACTAGAAATTTTACCTTCTTTTAAACAAAAGCTGTTCTTTTAGTATCCAGCGTAGTGAATCATAGGCACGCCATGATCGATTTTTAATAACATCGGATGCCCTTGGTACCGTGTTGATTCAAATTTCCCGGACGCTTCAAATTCCGGAAACTCATCTTAATTGAATGAGCACGACTTAGTGGTGAGATCCATGATATGATCACGACTAACCGGATTTCCGATATTACTCGGTTACGCATTGCATGCCCAACGAGTATGTTTCTGGTCCCATCGCTCGCTCCCACCGGATCAAGCGACACATTCAATGGACTAAACACTACTCAATTCCAGACACTGCCCCTAATTCACCCAAAAGTAATTTTTCTTCTACTTTATGCATGAATAATGTAAAGGACGTGGTAATTACGGACTTTAGACGAAAACGTCGGAGTTTAGTCTAAAAACATCGCGAAAAGGCCACTGTCTGGCATTCGCAGCGTCCACAGTTCGTTATGACTCGCTAAACTGCAAACTCAAAAGAACAGCTCATGTTTGAAAGAAGGCGAATTTTAATAAGGAGCTGCCCATTAACCCATGGTCATTTTTTCGAAATTTTCGACCGAATTGTTTCCTCCCCTGTGGTCAGTTGTCCACACAAAAATTTTAAAATTTGTGTGGACTGTGGTCTTCGGCCAAACCCCCCTTCTGTCCATAAATGACCACATGGTTCATAGACGACCCCCAATCTAAATTAATTACCCCATATGTTATGTTATGCCTCTCCAGCGATATGCTCAACCTCAGATGTGACAAGCAATAAAGTTGGTAATATTATTATCATCAGCCTCAAACGCACTATTTGGACGAGCCTATCATAAAGTATTTCACATTAACTTTTTTGGACTAAAAATCATTGTCTATATGAGTCCCTTTTCCAGTCATTTTGACTTGTCCTAGAAAAAACATTTCAAGCACTTTAAGGGGCAGGATCCGTCATTGATTTCGGAATTTTCAAAAGCAGTTTTTTCGTTCAAAATCAAGAAAATTTACAGGAAAATGTGTTCACTGTATTCCATTCTCCAACTGATACACAGTGAACACATTTTCATCGAATAATTTCCAGTTTTGAACAGAAAAACTGAATTACAATGACGGAGCGTTGAACGTTAAACGTGAAATGTGTGAGAAAAATATATTTTTTTAATTATGCCAGATGGCCGTTATGCCAAATGGGGTAGAGCCAATTAATTACCAATTCAGGGAAAAAAATATTTCAGAATTAATTTCAAGCGCATATTTGGAAACAGTCTTTCTACCGAAAATCAAGAAGACATTTCGTGAGAATGCTTCTCCTGCTTCTTGGCATTACTTCCCCACTGCTTCTCAATGGGGGACAGAGCCTGCTTCTCAGATTAGTGTTCATATGAGCACTTCCACAGTTTAAACTAAGAGCTTTTTTTTTGTCAATGTTACCATTTTTGCATAAGTAGTTTGTGTGGCTGGTATGATGATATCATATGCCCAAGGATATCATGGAAATTTCCATTACGAAAAGATCTTGAACCGACCGGGAATGCTTTTAAGAGTCCTTTTTTCAGTTAAATAAACAGCGCAGTTATAAGTCACATAATTACGGAAGTATTTTTCAACATTTCTGAAGATATAGCGGAACTTCTGTTGGAGTTCATTGAAGAGTTTTTTTCCGGAAAATATTGACGAAATTAAAAGCAACTTTTTTGGAATATAGGATTGTTGTGCTCTTCCATAAATGCATGTCATCAAGTATAATTTCTAATGGATTTCTAGTAAAATTTCTGTAGATTTTTGAAGTAAGAAATCTATGTGCACCTGAAAAAGTTATCGTGAAATCTTAAAGCATTGCTGAGGAAATGCATTTAGGAATTTTGAATTCAATTTTCAATTCTTAGATTTATCTATTTGAACTGAAATATTTCTATCGACGCTTTAAAGTATTTTTCAAAGTATTTCCTAATGGATCAAACTTCCATTATGATTATGCATTAAACTATAGTTGTATTGAGATTTTCTCTATAAATTTCCTAAAAAGATTCACCAGAACCTCTTCAACTAAATCTACAAAACCTCATCCAATCATTTAATCTAAACCACCAACCGGAAACTTAGGAATTTCTGTAACAGATTGGCAACCGAAAACTTAGGAATTTCCGTTATAGATTGGCTCCAGAATTCTACCTCAGAATGTGGACAAGAAATCAATTATACTTTAAAAATAACTGTAAAATATTCTGCATATTAAATACTGAAATAATATCTGTAAATTTATCTCAAGAGAGGCCTTTTTTGTACACATAAATTCTGTGCTTGAATCATTTAAAATAATTTCTTGAAAGCAATCCGAGATCCCTTTTGAAAATAGTTTAAAAAAATGAAAATAGGTTTCAAACTATTTTTTTTATTTTTTAGTTTATTTAAGGCTCAATGAGTTAACATAGTATTGGACTGATTCATAAGCATCTTCTTGGTGTTCCAAGAACTCCACGGAATATAGGCCTCAGGATCTGCAAGCGTAACCAGTTAGCTAGTAATAGTTTTTAGTTATGGATATGGTATAATATTGATCTTAGTATTGTACTGATACTATATTTTTCGTACTGATGTTCTTGGTTCGTCAAAAACTTTATGTAATACAGGTCTTAGGATCTATAAGTGTAACCAGTGCATGCATTTCCAACTAGAGTTACTGTGCACGTGCTGTAGCCTTGGATGCAGGAGCCTCATTGCTTGCAAGCGCACGGGCGCGCTGGTACATTATAAGACCTTCTATGGTGCACCTTATTTTTCTTGAGATATGTCTCAATGCGATCTCATGCGCTCCATCACATGTGCTGTTTACAATTCAGCGCAAAAATTGAAGTGATTACAAAAGTTTTCAACGGGGATCGAAATTGTAACTCTTGGATCGTAAGTCTTCGACCATATCATGTAGGCCATCTACATACCTGCATTATGAGGTGAAAATAGCTGTAGAGGCTCTTCGCTACTAAGCGTTTGTTCCACAACTTGGAGACTGATGGCGAGCCGTACCACCGAGCAGCGCATAAGACAAGTCTCCCCGAGAGCACACCACCTAGCGCGCGCTTTTAGAATTTTCGTGAGCCTCCGTCTAGCGCAGCACACTAGGATTCCGATGAGCTACAAGATGGTTTGGTTGGAGGCTCGTCAGTAGGGGAAGTGGTATATATCATCCTGTTTTTGATAGAAAAACGAGGTAATTGTGTAGTTCTATCGCCCAACATCAAACATAGGAATGTTATCTATAGTAGTGATACGAATTCAGACTGTAATAGTTATTTTTTTACATATTTTCACCGCTAGCAAAAATTGATGCAAATGTTCATTTTACCTGCACTATGTGGGTAAAATGAACAGCTGTTGGTGGTAAAATGAACATCATGCAAAAAACGTGAGAAAAACAAATATTTTTGAAAAAAAATATTGCATTCCCAAAAATATATGCATTAATGATTGTAAACCTTCCAATAATAATTCTAAAGGTATCAGATTTGACATCATATCACAACGATATTCACCTCACTGATAAACCTCATGTCTTCCGTGCTAAAAGTTACGTCAGCTCTAATTTTCAGTCGTGGTTTTCTAAAGTCGTTGTTTTCGTTGATATTTTCACTTCAATTGACCTACGTATCAACGAATAAAGGACAACGATTGGAAAGTTGGATCTTGGAACGTGAGAACTTTGAATGAACCCGCGCGTGTTGGGCTCCTGGCTCGTGAACTGCGGAATGTCGGCGTGAACGTGGCAGCTATCCAGAAAATACGCTGGCCGAGAACCGGAGAACACGAATTCCGAGCGGTGGACCCCATCGCCAACACTTCATTCAAGTACCACATCTACCGCTGTGGTGGCGACAGAGCAGAACGTGAAGTTGGCTTCATAGTGATTGGGAAGCAGATGAAGCGAATTATTCGGTGGAAACCGGTAAGCGACCGAATCTGTGTGTTGAGAATGAAGGGCAAGTTCTTCAACTACAGCCTGATCAGCATATATGCGCCAACTAACGATAAGCCCGATGACATGAAGGATGAGTTCTATGAGAGTCTGGATAAGGCCTACGGAGAGTGCCCAAAACAAGATGTCAAGATAGTCATCGGCGATGCAAATGCGCAGATCGGGAAAGAAGATTTCTTCCGACCCGTCATTGGAACGGAAAGTCTTCATTCCGTTACCAATGATAATGGCCTGCGGCTAGTAACCTTCGCTGCTGCTAGAGGGATGGCAATCAGCAGTACATACTTCGCGCGAAAGAATATCCGCAAACACACCTGGCGACACTCGAGTGGCGATGCCTGCTCCCAAATAGACCACGTGCTGGTTGATGGGCGACATTTCTCAGATGTCATTGATGTCAGGACCTTCCGAGGCCCTAATATCGACTCAGATCATTATCTTGTTGTAGCTAAAATTCGGGCGCGGTTATCCAGCGTCACGAGTTCCACAACAAACAGAACGCTGCGCTTCCATATACAACGCTTGTCGACTGATGAGGTAGCTGCGCAATACCGTCAGCAACTAGACGAGCAGTTGGGAAGAATCAACGTTGCTGGAGACGTCGACAGCCTGTGGGACCCTATCCACGAAGCTGTGACAACAACGGCGCGGAAAGTGATCGGCACTGGTCAACGACGAAGACGAAACGGCTGGTTCGATGAAGAGTGCCAGAGGGTGACAGACATGAAGAATGTCGCCAGAAGCCGTATGCTTGTGGTCGGTACCCAACAGAACAGAGAGGGGTACAGGGCAGCGAGAGCCGATGAAAAGCGAATCAACCGCATAAAGAAAAAGCAGCACGAAGAAATTGTGGTAGCTGACGCTCAATAAAGCATGAACCGGAATGATATGCGGAGATTCTATGCAACGGTCAATGGTGCGCGGCACAATACCGTACCAGTGCCCGCCATGTACAATGATCGAGAAGGGAATTTGCTGACCGATAAAACGGCGGTGGCTGCCAGGTGGAAGGAGCACTTTCAGCAATTGTTAAACGGTGAGAATGGAAATGTAGCGAGGGACAGGATGAACATAGATGATGACGATCAAGCTGCGGACCCACCAACCATAGGAGAGATTAAAAAGGCTATCAGCGAGCTGAAGAACTGTGAGGCTGCTGGGAAGGACGAGATCCCGGTCGAACTTCTCAAGCACGGAAGCGAGCAGAGGACGAAGAATTGCCCACCGGCTGGTTGGATGGCCTTATCCGCCCTATCAACAAGAAAGGGCACAGACTGGAGTGTGCCAATTACAGAGGAATCACCCTGCTGAATTCGGCGTACAAAATTCTGTCACGCATCCTGTTTAACAGACTGAGACCGCTCGAATACCAAGCTGGTTTTCGTGAGGGCCGTTCGACAACGGACCAGATGTTTAGCTTGCAAATGATCCTAGACAAATTCCGGGAGTATAACTTGCAGACTCACCATCTGTTTATTGATTTCAAGGTGGCGTACGACTCAGTGAAAAGAAATGAGCTTTAGCAGGTAATGTCTGAAAATGGTTTTCCGGCGAAACTAATTAGGCTGATACGTGCTACGCTGGATGGTTCGAAATCAAGTGTTCGGATCGCAGACAAGCTGTCAACCTCGTTCGTGACGTTAAACGGATTGAAGCAGGGAGACGCACTTTCGAATTTACTGATCAACATTGCACTCGAGGGTGTTATTAGGAGATCTGGCGTGCAGAGAAATGGCACTATTATCACAAGATCACACATGCTCCTTGGCTTTGCGGACGAAATAGATCTAATTGGAATCGATCGCAGGTCAGTGGAAGAGGCCTTCGTGCCTCTGAAGAGGGAGACAGCGAGGATAGGCCTGACCATTAATTTTACCAAGACACATGGTTACAGGTAGAGATAGAGTCAGGCATGGTGGTGTAGGTGCTGAGGTAGTGTTCGATGGGGATGTGTTTGAAGTTGTTGAAGAATTTGTATACCTTGGAACACTTGTGACATGTGACAACGACGTTTCCCGCGAAGTGAAAAGACGTGTTACGGCTGCGAATAGGGCCTTTTACGGACTACGTAACCAGCTTAGGTCCCGCAGCTTGCAAACGGAAACAAAATTCGCCCTGTATAAAACATTGATTCTTCCGGTGGCTCTCTACGGGCACGAAGCGTGGACGTTGAAAGAGTCAGACCGGAAAGCTTTCGGTGTTTTTGAGCGTAAAGTGCTGCGGACAATACTCGGTGGGAAACTTGAAAATGGTGTGTGGCGGAGACGCATGAATCACGAGTTGTATCAAGTGTACAAAGATGCGAATATTATCAAGCGTGTAAAATACGGCAGACTTCAGAGGGCTGGTCACGTAGTGCGAATGTCGGAAGAAAGAATTGCGAAAATAATATTCAGCAGGGAACCAGGTAGAAGTCGGCGGCTTCGGGGAAGACCACGAATACGCTGACTGTACGCAGTGGAAGAGGACCTGGCGACCCTAAACGTTCGGGGCAACTGGAGAAGTTTCGCCCAAGACCGATGAAGATGGAGCTCTACAATACGCCCGGCAATGGCGTGACGCTACGCTGTAGCCATCAGGGTATCAAGGTAGGTATCAACTCGAACACTCCGATTTATGCTCTAAATCGACGGTGCGGGATGAAAATTCATCAAAATTTATGTTTTATCTGTGAAAGGCACGGCATTTATTTACCACCCGTGTTCATTTTGCCACCACTTCCCCTACATGAAGAAACTTCCCCTACACGAAAGAAACGAAGAATTTCGAATGGAGACTGCACTGCCCATGAAAGCGTAAGTGTCCCATATATAGTTTCTAACCAGCACATTTGTTAATTGTTTTATAAATATTTCACATTTTATTTTATAATATATTTCACATAAAATTAAAACAGTTTGTTTGAAAATGTTGAAAAATAAAGGCATTCATGTTTTTATATGAACTTTCAACCACCAACTGGAAAACATTAGATTTGTTATATATTTTGCTAATCCTTATCGCTAAAAAGAGTAACTTGTGTGGTAATTTAAAATGAGTGAACGAAGTTAGAGCGACATTTCCCAGACAACCAGAAATCGCATGAAAGTTCACGTTACAACTCGTTTATTCATACTAATTACATCAAACTCGCTAAACACCGTGTATAAACTCGTCAGATTGATGAGTTTCTTCGCATAAAACACTTCTTCTTTGAGTTCATTTGTACATTTTGTTTCGTCTCGTACACACGTACCAAGTAAATCGGATCAATCCGTAGCAGCTGTCAACTCATCATTTGTTATCATAAGTTAAGTCGCATAATATTGCAGGTTAGTTCGGTAGAATATTTATACACTCGCATTGTATGTTATTATTCATCACATAATATATGCACGCATATCGCCTCCACTTTTGTACGTAGAAGGCCGTTTCGCAACATCTTATAAGTGACATTTTGCACATATAGAGCCTCCAGGTGATTTCGTTATGCGTACATTTTGGTTGTCTGGGTTTATCAATGCTCTTCTCTATATGGGACAGTTATGCTTGAATTTTAACGATGTAATTTAAGTTTTTTACGCGCATCCATAAACAATACAAACGTCGTTCACTGGATTTATTGTACAGTAGAAATTGAATTTTCAACTAATTTTTAATATCTCAATCGCAACAATTCACCAACTTTAACTCTTTAGTTTAATAAACACTAACAATCGATAGACATCGACTCCCAGAAAAGAACTTTTAACTCAATTGCTCTCGAAAAAAATCTTCCCATGGATGACCCGGTCACCACCCACGACCAAGCATTTGATTGTTTGGGAGAAACAACCCTCTAGTCGGCAATAAAAGCCTTTGCCAAGCCCTTCCTATACTCTGTGGACCGCATCGGATCAAATGGGGATGATGCTTTTACCCCAACAAACACACACGCAGACACTTGAGCATGATGGGTTGATTCGGAGACCTTGGTCCATTTGTAACCGCCACTCGGAATGCGGAGTTTCCCATCGCAATTTCCATCCATTCATAGTCAAGTAGTGGCAGACAACATGGAAATGCTCTAGCTCCCGGAAAAGGGAAACTCGCGCGTGTGTGTGATAGAATTGCTTGCCGAGGGCGGGCAATTTAGCAAATCACTCCATAGGTCGACATGTTAATGGGGTTTTGACCCAGCTCAAATGTATCCATGGTCATTGCTGGAATCAATTGTATGGGATAAGCTCAGGTACACTCCCGTGCAAAAGATTGGGGTCACTAGAACTTACTTAGAGCACGAAAATTTTGTGAAATGTCAAATCAATTTTGTGCGCATCATTATTCGCGTTTAAATGAGTCATAGTCTTCTGAAATTGTTAAAAATAATGGGGTGACCTCATTCTCTGGCACGATACAAACTTGTAATAGGGTAGGTGTACCAGTTATGGACATAGTGGTTCACTATTTCGCCAAACAGAATTACTTGAATGTTTTCACATTTTGAAGAATTTTGTGTGTTGTAGTAGTAAGATTTAAGATATATCTTGATGTTAAAACATTCAAAAAGATTTAAGATTTGAAAGTTATCGAAATTTTACGTATGGCCAAATAGAGAACCACTATGGCCATAACTTGTACACTTTCCCTACTTTAAAATTGATATTATATTTTTTTCCCGCCAAAATTTTGCAAAGTCTTTTTAATGAATATTAAAATTTGAGATGGGAAAATAAACTACCGTTTTGATTCATATTACGGACAGCTTCAAATTCCGGACACTCTGCTTTGTATGGGAAACATTTCACACGAAATGTTTCAATTTTCGACGTTCAAAAGTTCTCAATTTCAAGGCTGTTTTTAACAAGCATTTTCCAAAGATATCTATGAAAATGAATAATGCCCAGCTTCCTTAGGCATCTCTCTAGTGGTTTAACGAATTCATTTGATGATTTGACTTTTCTATTTATTATTTGTTTGACCTGTCCGGAATTTGAATCGAAGTGTCCGGAAAATAAGGCAAAAGTAAGGAAGCGTCCGGAATAAGAATCATGTAAAGTCCACACAATTCTATTTATTTAAAATTATTCATGTTTCGGAATCGAAATCTTCACCCACCATTCGAAAGTTAAGGGGTTTGAAGGATCGATAACGCGGGGGAATCATACAGAGTGATTTATTTTACATGCTTTTTTGTGAGTTATACTTCACTGAGGCCTTAAGTGTCCGTAATATGAATCAAAACGGTAACTTCAAATAAACATTTTTGATCAAAATTTCTACGAAATAAAACTTTAAAGAGCCATAGATAGATTTAATTGGACGTGTGATCACAGGGTTATGGACAAATCTTTTTGAAGAAGTCGAGTCTAGTACATGATACTGAAGACGGCCTTACAGTTGAAGTCGAAATACGCGTATCTGTCAAAGGATACAAACTCTAGTGGAATTAAATGGTATAGTACTAAATTCGTTTTTTTCATCTAATTTTTAAATATTTTTAAGGGGGTGACCTCAAACCTTTACACGGTAGTATACATGCTGAAACTGAGACTCAAAAAAGAGGTTAGCATTGATACCAATTTATGGGTTAATCAACATGAACCGTGAAGTTCGAGTGAAAAAATGAAAGGTCTGACTTACAATAGAGGAAAATACAAACCGTAATTTCACATTTATATTCAGTTCGTTTGGAATTGACCCAGAAATTCCCCAATGACAAGCCTCCGTCGAACAAATCACAATTCCTGCCACATTGAAACCGATCCCGGATAACGAGGGTAAACGTCCGACACAAATTTGCCTGCCATTTCCCATCTGGTTGGGCTCCTTTCGCAGGCCGACAGGCAGGCAGGCATCCAATTTCTTCATCTCTCGGCAACGCCAAAGATAGCGAAGACGTGCCAACCATCAATATGAATAATGTCACCCCAGTCGAGAGGCGTCTTAACGTTTCACACTTTAATTCTAATCTATCGGTCCTCGACGACAGACACCAGCCAAACGGAGCCCATAATGCAATATCCGTCTGGTTGCCTTGGTCCCAATCGCAAACATCCTCACGGTGCTCCCCAGACCGTTGATATCAAGAGGAAAATCCAACAAATTTGTACTAACCTCAAAATGGGCCCAACGATTTTTTTTTAAATTTTGCCCCAGACATGCTTAGTTATAGAAAACGACTGGTGAGCACATATATGATGGATATTTTTAATAATAACGATCTGTGTAGCACCATGTCACCGATTCCTTCCGCCATCATCATCGCCTTGGTGGATATTTCTTCCTCGAAAATGTGCACGAGTAATACTTTCCATCATCACTCTTTTCGCGTACACCAAATTTTCAACTTGAAGTACGATGCTGTAGGTATTACTCCCCGTTAGCGGGTTTCGGTGGACAAGGGTAAGGATTGTCGCTCAACATTGTCGCCGTCTTATTTGAATTTGAATGGTACTGGATTCAGTTGGTTTTGGGTTGGATGATCCGTTGGTGGTTTGAGGGGTCGATTCCAGAGAAGATGAAATTGATATAGATTTGCATCGGAAGATGGCAGGCCCTTGTGATCCCATGATGTATTGAAAGAAGAAGTGGAAATATTACGATGATGAGGGTTTCCTTGAAGGGAAAAATTGAACAAGTAATGATTTTTCAAGATTTTTGTTTATTGATTGAAGCGAGACATTTGAGTGTACATTATTTGATTTCATTTGCATAATTCAATTTATAAACCTGCATGACAGAAGAAACAAACAATTATTACATACTATGAAATATCATCCGTACTCATGGTGCTATTTTGTTGTAGGCAGAAAAGGTATTTTCATGTTGAAGCAAACCATTTTGATTTTGGATTGAGTTAGTTAGGTGACTTCAGCAACAGATGGTGATGTAATAGATAATGAAGAAGAGAAAATATGAGAGAAACTTAAACCATCATCCTTAAAATATTTTACATAGTATCGTGCTTGCAAAGATACATGAAATATCCAAGATATTTAAAAAAAACTACATAAGGGATTTCAGAAACATAAAAAAAACAAAAACCCTATCTTAGTTTCTCATGTTCTTCACTCAAAAATTCGAACAGGAATCCCACCAAGCACAAATCCAACTATTGCACTAAGTTTTCCCAAGAAATAAGGTCGATGAATAATATTTAAATAAGTAAATTATTTACTGAGAGAATCCTTCAAGGATCAAAGACATAAGGGAATTTTTCCGGTGAGAAAGTTTATGAAAAATTGAATTCAGTAGGGGAACGGTGAGTAGAAAAACGGTACACACGATCTTTTCAGTAGCGCCAGTATTGAGAAATGATTGATGGTCCGAATTACAACAGGATCCGTTCTAATTCGGACCATCGAGCATTTCTCAAAACTGGCGCTACTGTAATGATCGTGTGGATCTGAAACAATAAGTATGACGATTTCCAGTTATTTCGTTTGATTTTTATATTACTTAGTTATTTTCAAGTGCTCTAGTGTACTGTCGGTGAGCATTATTTCCAAGCTTCTGCGACAATTATTGTACAATCTTTCTGTGTTATTTTATAGTTAACCTTTCGGTTGTCGCGCGAATTTTTGTAACGCGAGTAGTTGCGCGTTGTGTTTTGTGCAACACCCTTAGTTTTGCAAATATCCCAGGAGTCTGACCACTTAGAAAGATGACGTCTTCGGCAAAATTGTTCAGTAGCTCAAGGGCTATCATCATTTTAGCCAAGAAATTCAGGATTTTGCCACTAGGCGGCGCTAGTGAGCATGAAACTTTTGTTTCGCAGATCCCAGGATCCTGACCACTTAGAAAGATGGAGTCTTCGGCAAAGTTGTTCGGTAACTCATGGACTATCATTGTTAGAGCAAGTTGATTCAAAATTCTGCCACCAGGCGGCGCTAGTAAGCATTAAACATTTGTTTCGCAAATATCTCAGGAGCCTGATCACTTAGAAAGATGGCGCCCTCGGAAGAGTTGTTCAGTAGCTCAAATTATTTCTTTGTTTAATGAGATTTTGTAAAATAATGATAGTCCCTGAGCTTCTGAACAACTTTGCTGTAGGTGCCTGTCTAAAAAGTCAAGATCCTGCAGTATTCGCAAAACAAAAATTCCATGCTCATTAGCGCCGCCTAGTGGCATAATATCCAATTTATTGGCTCAAATAATGATAGTCCTTGAGCTATTGAACTACTTTGCCGAAGACACTATCCTTCAAAGTGGTCAGGTTGCTGAGATATCTGCAAACAGAAGTTACGTGCTCACTAGCGCTGCCTAGTGGCAAAATTTTGAATCAACTAGCTCGAACAATGATAGTCCTTAACTTACTAAACAACATTTCCGACGCCATCCTTCTAAATGGCCAGGATCCTGAAATAATTGCGTTCATTATTATGCAACTTTCATGTATATTTGTTGATTTTACCGCATTATAAAGGGCCGTACTTTAAATAAAAACTGTCGAGAATTGTTCTTAAGAAGATTTTTGAGGAATACATTTTGGTTTGGTGTCGATAGATATCTTAGTTGCAAAATGATAGCCTATAAATCACAACTGTTGTACAAAGTACAACAGCGTGACAGCCCGAAGTTTAAATCCCCAAGCTTAAGCTTTCAACTGATCATACGGTTTTGTTATATCTGCACTGTTTCTACTTAACTAGTTCGACAATCACAAAATGTATACGGACCTCTTGATTTTCATCAAACACTCAGGCTATTCCAAGAGCTCTACCCCATGAAAATCTTTTCGACTTGGTAGAAAATTACAGAAGTTATAATATTGATCAGCTGTGCCTCTGTTTCTGTTGCGATAAATAAAATCTAAAGAATATGTACATAAATCACCAAAAAGTAAAAGAATCAATGTTGAATTATTGATACTTTCATATGTTGGTGATCTACCTACTTGAAAATCAATACCACAGTCAAGGTGTATCCAAGATAGTTCGACAATACGATACATAAAAAACGATTACAAGTGTTGAAAACACTACAGTTAATTTTCTCTTACCCGATATTCGGTGTTTTTGTTCCCTAGAACGATAGAATGCGCATTCTCTTCAACTCCTAATATTCTCCTAATAATATTCCTTTAACTCCTATATTCTCTTGACTCCTATATGTGAGTCGATACTTTCCCAACTTGATGTCCCGAGACTCGACACAGTCTGTTTCAGTTTCTCATACTAGTTCACCATTTTTTTATGCAAAGTTTCAATGTGTTGAAATTTTACTATATTCAAAGAAAAATTACTTTTTCGTTTTTTTTTTGTATCCCATTGACGAAATCAGGCTTTTTATTGGAATTATTTGGTACAAAAAAGGTGCTTTGTCCAACAATCCCATTCCGATAAATAGTAATAGTATATTATTATTTGCCTAGAGGTTGTCCGTCTTTCAAATATGAATTATAATTTTGAGTTGCGCTATTGACTGTTTAACGATAAACTTGCGATGATCGACGCGCCACCATATTTCATATAACGGAGGTTATTAGAACTAACTTGGAGGTGATGTTTTGGAGGTTATTTGGTAATTTGGAGGTTAAAATCTCCTCCAAACACTAGCGATTTTGCGGTGGGATGTTGACGTTTGATCACGAATCAGAATAAATTTCAGCACTGAAGATAAGACATATTTATCACAAATTTACCCTGCTTTCAAATATTGGTTGTTCTTTCAAAATATTATGTAGCAACAATTTTATTTATTACAACTCTCGAATACTTTTTCAAATCGGCGTAAGTCATTTTCATACGATTTTGAGAAAATAAATTAAGAAGAATCACAACCTATCTTCTGAAACGGTTTCAAAATGAATCATTTTTTTAACATATTTTTGCCGTGTAGCGGTTAGGTTGCGAAAGTTCGAAAACCTTACGCCGTTTTTTAAATCCGGAATTGAACATTGTAAAAGCGAGAAATCGAGTTGGTTTAGAGCGGAACACGTAGAATTTCGTCTGCGAAACGCTTTGGATCGATAAAGTAAGTTTGTTCACTTTTCTGACTTGAGACTGTTTGAATAATTTTTCGAGAACTGTTAATAAATTCAAATAAATTTTACCTTCTTCCAAGCATAAGCTATTCTTTGGAGCTATATTGTTCCGATAATTATTGGTTTGAAGCTGATATTGTAGTTCCTACTGAAATAAGGGTGACAAACAAATACTTTAATCTGCTCAAGTCATCAGCAAATATAGAAGAGAGAGATCGATTGCTGCAGTTACTCCGATGATGCTTGACGCTATTTTTACTACTCTTTCTTAAGAGTTGTATTACTATAAGACAATATTTCGTAAAGCCTCATTTAATACATTTTTGATTCATTTTTTCAAGCCGTAATGTTAGAAAAGTAATTGTTTTAGATCCTGCCAATATTTTAACACACATTTGTTTTTCACAAACACTAGACCTAGTTAATATCCCGAAAAAAATATATTTCTTTTGATAATTTTCCCTTCTTTGATAAAAATGATTAGCACTTCTGAGATTAAACTATATTGGATCGTTGAAAAATTAAGCCACAAATATTTACTCTTAAAAATTTGTCGTTTGTTTAAATTATGCTGTACGAAGATATTTTGGCATGCCGTTCATCGTGCTGAAAAGATATGGCCAAAAAACTGTTATTGTTCATGGAAATATTGTAACAATTGAAGAACTAAATTGGACAATTCTCGACAACAGCCTGCTGGAGTAATTTCTGGACTTTAGACTTATGTGTCGCCGGGCCATGTTGTCATCGGTAATCCATTTAACTTATATTTGATAATGTTTTCTTAAAAATTCTTAAGGAAATATTAAGCTATTGCTTTAGGAATTCATATAGATATATTTCAAATGGTTTCTCCAAAAATTTATTTTAAAATTTCTCCATGGATTTCAACTAGAATCATTCTGAGGATGCCTCCAGGGATTCAGCCAATAATTTATCCATGGACTCATCTTTAATTCTCCTGGTATTCATGAATAAAACTTAAAACATATTCCTAAAATAATTCGGACAGGTATATTCCAGAAACTCCATTAGTTAACCCTCCTGAAATTCGTGTTCAAAAACTTCTAAGATTTTCTAAAGAAATAATGCCAGGGATTCCACCAAATTTTAAAGCAATTTCAGAGATTCCTCTCAAAGTTTCTAGGAATATTTCATTAATATTGATTTAATGGATTCCCGTCTTAAGAATTTCTTGACTAATTTCATCAGAAAGTCCGTATTCAATTCCACCAAGAAATGGTTTTAATATTCCTTCAAGATTTTTTCCAGAATATGTACGAGAGATTCAGGATTCTAGGAATTATAATTCCACCATTTTGAATTTCTCCAATAGTTTTGTCATCAATATATATGTATTTTATTGTGCCTTTGTACAACAATTTCACCAAGTAATATCTCCAGGATATAAAATTGATTCAACTATTTAACTTCAAACCATTCCGCATATGAAACCTTATATTTTTCCAGGGTCTAGAAAGTCATCAATTATTTCAGCAATTTTTCATGAATTATTCCAGCCTTTTTGGAGAGCAATCCAGGCTTGAAAAATAAATTATTCAAAAAAATCGTACAAGAATTCGCCCAAATCCTAAAAAGCAATTTTCTTGGCATTTCTCCAGAAATTTCATTATGATTTTCTGCAGAACTTCTTGAAATATTTATGCAAAAACCTTTCTTTGTACTATTTAAGTTCCTTCGAGTATTCTATGTGAAATTATATCCTTCATTGATTCCATCAGGAATTTCATAAGAAAGTTCTCAATAATTCTTGTTCATTAGGTTCTTCAAGTATTTCTTGAAGACGACAAGTCTAGAAATTTTCCTATGGATTCGATGGAAAATATATTAAGGATTCGCCCAAAAACGGAGCAAATTCCCCCGATTCCCCAGAAAATTCTCCTAGAATAATGCCGATAATTCCACTACGCATTCGTTCGAAAACTTTTGCATGGAAAATTCCTCAGATACAGTTCTTGTTTTTAATGTAGTTTTATAGTGATTTCTTCATGAACTCTGAAAAAAATCTAAAATTCTGTCAAGAATTTAAAAAAAAAGATTTGCTTTGGGAGTTTTACCACGAGTTCTTCATAACAAAATTCTTGAATTTCCATAATAAGGCTATGCACTGTTTTGATTTCGTATGGGGTTTAGACGTTTACTGGCCTTGTTGTTTACAAATTTGATGTAAGAGTGAAAGAGAGAGGAAGATTTTTGTGCAGTGACCCATTGCCTGCTAGAAATGTTCATGGCCTGCTCAACATTAATTTTTTTAAGAATAAAGATCTCATTTATAAATTTCTTTTGTTGTTTCTCTGAGTGTTTAAGGATTCCTCCAAAATTGTATCCAGAATACATTTCTTAGAGAATCACTGCAGTAGAGAGGTAAAAAAAAAAGAAAAATTAAAAGTATAAATACGGCAAAATATTCAAAAAATGAAAACTGAACTGAAAATGCCTGTTTGTTCAATAATATCGATGTAAGGCTCATTTTCTCATCAAACAATACATGTTGAACGAAATTTAGAAAAATATAATATAACTTCGATATAACGTTACATCGATATAACGAAACGAAAATAAAAATCGAGTTACGTTATATCGAGGTATTACTGTAAATCAGAACTGGAAACGAAGAGATATAGTTTTTTCAGCATTAAATTCCTTGTTTAAGATAAAATAGACTTATTATAAATGAAATTTCAACAACTAAACCCAACAAGGAAAACTTATATTTTAACCTGTAAATTTAATGTTGAGAACTAATTTGAATGCGATGACAAGTGAAAAATTTTATTTGAAAAAAAAACACATGCCATCGCTTTGTGTTTTAATTTACAAGAAAATAGGCTTGAATTAAAATAATATTGTAAGATTACAATACAGTAGGTACAAGAAATTTAAGTGTCATCATAATTGCTATTTGTGCTCATGGACATCTTAGATATTGCCGTTTCTTGAACGGAAGATGTTGAGAGAGTTTGATAATTATGTTCAGATTGCGCATTTTGTCCGGGCGGGTGTTACGCAACTAACAATCGGTTGTGGATGCCTTTTAACCGTTCGATGACCCTGGAGGGATCGATTCTGCTTTTCGTAGAATTTTGAGCAGAAAAACCGACTGTGTTATCCTAGGGTGTTTAGTTCGAACGCGCTTCCTCTCGTTTTTCGATTATCTAAAAATACAGAACCACTGTTTTCTCTTTTTTTTTTCACACTATCCGATGACCCTGGAGGGATCAATTTTGCTTTTTAGTGGCTATTGAGCAAAAATAGTACTGCACAATCGACAAGCATTTCGCGAAATACTATTTATACTATAAATAAACTATTATTTTCTCTTTTGATTGCCGGCATTCAAAAGATTAAATTGAAAACACTTAAACAACAAATATTTATGGTCTATCACCAGCTTTCTAGGCGAACCCTGACAATATACCTTCCCCAACCTCCAACTCCGTAGCACTTATGAGGGTGTCTCTGAGTCGGTGGCATCCCATTAAGTAAGTGCTACATCAACATTTCCTTCCCCTATCCCAAGTTACGGTAAAGATGGGCGTGGCCGGGAATAGTGAAATTCATGCTTTTAGTATTCTTGTTTATGATTTGAACAAGGTATACTCCCCTGCCGTGTTCCTGAAAGTAGTCAGGATGAGATTATTAAAAAGAAACATGAATGTTGCTAGAATCCAATCTACGAAGTATACCGTAACTACGCTAACGCTAACGCTAACATCTTAGATATTGCCTTGAATGTTGATTTTCAAGCAGGTTATATATAATTTAAAGTATAATAAACACATTTTTTCCTGCTCTTGCATGTTCAATTCACCTCTACAAACAATTTCATGTCGATGAATTTCGATCAACAGACAAACAAGTCAAAAACAAGGTTTTAATAGTTTTTAAAGGTAACAGATTTCGGGTGTTTCCAATAAATACTATTTCTACTCAATTTTGCATTTACTGGCAAATATTCATAGAAAAAACAGGTTTTGATTAGTTTTCTTCCTGTAAAATAAATTTTGTGTGTAATCAAAAATTTCCATTTCATTCTAAACATGTACACTGAACTCCAACTAAATTTTGTGTTTTTTGAGTAAATGAAGTTTCGAGTGTAATCCAACATGTATCTCTCTACTCAAACAAACGCACCGTTCCACTCGAATTATAGACAAATAGTTATAATACAGTAGGTATTTTCATAGTCTTTTAGCAAACGAAAATTTGAGTGTAACCAAAAATTACTTCTCATGCCCAAACAATTTCAATGAATTTGTATAAGTGAATTCACATCGCAAAAATAACATGTCATGCTTTGAAAACTGATTTGAAGGCAAGCAGAAGGATTTTTTTGTAGATATTTATTAATCTATGAGTGTAACCTCCAATTTTAATTTCTAATTAAGAAGTTTTATAGACTTATCCAATTATTGTTGCAAAAATTACGTGCTTTGATTTTTGGTCATAGGGAAACAGTTAAGAAGTTCTTTTCAGTAATCTAAGTTTTGAGTGTAATCAAAAATTTATATTTCAGGTCTAGCATGTTCTCTTCAATTATACAAACAAAGTTTTGTCGAAAAATGTCAAAAAGGTCACAAACAAACACAAAAAAGAAAACTTTTTTTTTACCAGAACGTTCCTGTCAAGAGATAAAACTGATCTAGATGAATTATAAGTTATCTAGTTATCAAACTCGTACTGCAACATGTAGTGCCACTTTTTCCAAAATACTTTGCTGATGATTCCAAACCTGTAGCATGCATATCAAGAGCACTAAAGGTTATGACATGCGAAATCTGCCTCGTTAGGGAATGCTCGAAATATATTTTTTACTTTACATGCCTTATTCGTCTAGTTATCTACGGCCATTTGGATTCGAAAAAAATTAAATTATAATATTTACGGTAAAACTCAACACGATTTTCATGATTCTTATTGCTCTTGGGGAAATTTGAACACCCTTGGAACATTTTTCTTACCGTACTTAGCTATAGAATATAGCTATATAAGATATGTGAAAGAATTTTGAAAATCGGTTGAACCGTTATTGAGACATGGTTGAATAGAATTTAAGATACAACCAGGGAATGTCTGAAAACTCAGTGCAGTGCCAAAAACATGCGTGCCACTCAGAAATTGATTGTGCGTCTCCCATTCTTTGCGAGTAAACTCAAAGCAAGGCGCAGGAGACAATTTGTTTTTGTGCGAGACAGAGCAAAGCACAATCTCTACTCTTTCAGTCTCTTTCGTGAAAGCACAAAATCCACTCTAGAATATTTTCAACAAAGTATGCTTTGAAAGCGGACAAGCTTAATTAGTGCTTTGCAAAAACTTATTGTTGTGGATCTTGACATATTTGGTAAAGTCAGAAACATAAGGTGGTGACGAATTATGTTCAACGTGTTTATGAGTTTTGACAGTCACATATTAATGAAATGAATTCAAGTGAATTTGTTTACGCGTGTACGAAACGCAAAGAGTGAAAATGAGACAATTCGATACCATGCACTCCAAAGCACATTGCGAGTCAGCACAGCCAGGGTGCAGTCCAGAGAAAAGTACTCCTGCACGTCTCTTTCGAATTTTGGGTGCTATCTCGCATCAGCGCGTGTAGCACCGAAAGAGATTTGAGTTGCACCCCATCCCTGGATACAACTGATATTTGATCCCGGGGCTCCTAGTGTTATAAGGGAAAACATTGAGTTTTATAAGATTTCTACTAACGGAAGAAGTTCGATTACTGACTATATACTGGAGAATGTTTTACCCAAAATTGAGCGAAACTCAAGGTTACCGATTACAAGAAAAAAAAAACAATTATTTCAAGAAATGGCAACGATCATAATTGTTTTTGGTGTAACACTGCATAAAGCAAAAGGAGAAGCAAAGGTTCGGAAATGGTAGTTTTTTGTGTATATTACGTGAATAAAACTTGTATGGATATTAGTCATACAGAAATCACAGTTGCCCTTCAAAAAAGAACATCTTTCATCCTTACTAAATTCATACTCATTCTCATAAAATCTCCAAAAGACTCCTGTAATATAATCACGTAGCAACAAATGTATCATTTTGCATGCTTACCAACCATAAAATACCGTAAGCCTCACCTTACCACGAAACCCATCACGCCATTCAGTACCGTTTCCTATGTAGGCCTACGCGCCAAATAACAAGACAACTCTCATGAATTTCAACATAAACTTCCTCCGGGCAGGGTTTGGTATTTTGTCACATCAGTGTCAAATTATCCTTTTTTTTCATTCTTCTGATAGAAGAGTACGGCATTCTGTTAGATCGCAATTACCTATTTAATCT
The DNA here is from genome assembly GCF_002204515.2 of Aedes aegypti. NCBI lineage: Eukaryota > Metazoa > Arthropoda > Insecta > Diptera > Culicidae > Aedes > Aedes aegypti. The sequence continues at coordinate 66,889,095 of NC_035108.1, read as the reverse complement.
TTAAGTTTGAAAAAGATTTTGTAACGCTTCCATTTAATTTTAAGAGTGATGATTTATTGAAAATTCTTCATCGTATATTCATCAATGTTCAAAGATGTTGGTCGAAAGAATTATATGCTAGCAAAGTCTGACTATTATTTTTTAGTCAATTGAGAATACATTCAGTGGTAATATTCAATGGATCATTGAAGGTAGTTTTTGCAAGTGCTCACCGCATCAAAACAAAGGCGCCACTGTATATGGGATTTAACATTGTGACAGCAGTGCTGTTCTGTCAAACACACAAGGCTACGGTGGTTATTTTAATGATCCATTGAAACGTTTGGTATAATTTTTATATATTTATATTATTATCTCACAATAAGTGGATTAATCTCGATTTCTTTTTCTTTTCAGAAATGTTCTATGCTGCATCCTTACGACGTAGTTAAGGTACGAGGGGGTGTTAAAAGACGATGTATACACAAATCGTAAGGTTTCGTTTCGCACAAAAAGGCATTGTGCCAAATAGAGGCAGGTGTTGAAAAATTGATCATCCAAACCCAGCAGATGGAAGAGCTCCCGGGTGAGCGTGGGAATATGGCATTGCCATAAATTTGGGTCATGGTAATGCCGACGAATTTTGATGAAGGCAACCGAGTGCGATTGTCGTCTCCGAGGGATACTATTTCGAGTGTTTGTTGGCGTGGGGGGAAAGGTGCAAACGATTGTCATCTTTACGAGAGTTCAAAAACTCTTCGGTTTGAGTTTTTTGTTGCTGTCGAGAGTGCTGTCTCCGTTGTCAGTTGATTCCTGTGTATCTACATAAGATGGAAAATTGGATTCAAAAATTTGTAAACTGTATCAAAATGAGATTTGTTTTCGAATTTATTTCATTGAATTTGTTCAATGATCCAGTTTATTTGAATAAATCTGGAAAGATGCCTTCCTACCCATTAATAAAAAAAATCCGTCCTACCAAACCTAACCTTCGTTTCACTCCATCATTATTAAATGTTAACCTCACGAAGACCATTTCAGGTGAACTTCGCCTCACAACGAATTCAATTTTCACAAAATCCTTCCAAGAAGATACCGCGCTACCTCACCTGAAGCATCGCCCAGCAGAAGGCATGTTTCTTTTGCCACTACACATTTTTTTCCTCGATTTCTCATATTATGAATTCATCAACTAATAAAAATTCAAGCAGCACTGGGAGCATTTATTGGAAAAGCGAAAAGAAAGCAGCGGTTTTCAGCCATCCCCGGAATGGTACCGGTATCGGATCCTCGCATTCTCATGAATATTTCCACTGGTTTTCGGCAGCTTCAGACTGAGCTAAAAGGGCGATGGGCTGTCATCCACAGTGGGATATTGGTGACGCAAGCTCGTACGGCTGTTTCATATGACAGACCATAAAAGTTTGAGGTGGGTTTTGATAGAGCGGATTTTTGTGACTTATTCAAATGCTGAGTCATATTCAAGTGTCATTGAAGATGTAATATGAAAAAGGTTTCCTGGAGGAAATACAAATTTGGCAGATACATCTACAGGATTTAATGAAGGATATCTTTCCAAGGGTTTTCTCCATTCATCCTTTGAATGTTTGCTGATTCCTTCTAATGTTCGTCTTGGAATTCTACTGCCTTGTGATGTTTTCCAACAAACAATCCACATCTAGGAATTACGCCCTATGAGGCTGATACAAATATTAATTTTCTTTTATGTCACCCCCCCCCCTTCCTTAATCCGAAAATTTTGATGAGGAGAAAAAAAAGATTCATCATTTTTTTGACATCAGTTAGGTTTTTTCAATTTTTAAGGTGAAAAACAAATAAAATAATGATGCAGAGGTTGTTTGAAAAAAGTTAACGATTATCGTTAAAAATAAAAATGCGCAAAATAACTTTTTTTCATTTTTATTTTTTTGTTTCTTATTTATTTTTATCCCCCCCCCCCTCGTACCTTCCAAGTGGTCTCGGACATAAAAGAAATTTAATATTTGTATCAGCCTACAATTAATTTTGAACTAGTTCTTGCCAAAAGTTCCTGATATTGTTCGTGTTTTTTCTCAAAAATTACTTTGAAAATAATACAGGAACTTATAATTAATACCAGGAACATGACCAAAAGTTCCTTTTGGAGTCTCGCTTCAATATTTTCTAGCAGGGACTTAACATTTGAGGACGTTGCCAATTGTACTATGTATTATGATAAGATTAGGAACAGGTATCGATAGTCAATCACAGATAGACAAATAAAAAATCTTCTCCTTAACACAAATATTTTCTTCGATTATCGTATCTAAATCAGTGCAAACCGTAAAACTTACCTAACAAATCATCCTTATTGTTCCGTAAAGGGCAACGTCTTTCAGAGATAGTTTGCTTCACTACTCCCCATGCCGCCAAAGCCCACGAAGGAAGCAAAATGAGCAAAATAGGATTTACCACTGACACCACGCTGCTCCCCGAAGGATTAAATCTTTGCTGGCATGGAACGATGAACTTGCAGCGAGATTTATTTTCAATCTGATAACGGCCTTTTCCGACTCCTCCTCCTCCTCTATTTCCAAAGCAGGGGCGATTTCTCCGGAACGATTCCAGGGAAGTGATTTCAACTTTAGCGCGGAACTTTACTTCAGTGTTTCACCTCACAAACGGCGAAGGTGTTGCTGGAAGTTATCTGCGCTGCAATTATTCATTTCGGGTGCGGTTGCCTAACGATCGAAAAACCGAGACAACAAAAAAAGAACTTCCCGGAAAATTATTAAGAAAATTTCGGCGGATGGAAATCCATTAATTACCGAACTGGAAGAGATGGTAAGCTGCTGGGGTCCAGCTTCAGTCACGTTCCGGCCACCAACTTTTAATGGGTCCGCATAAAAAAAGTGAAACTCAAACTGTCGTGCACACACGATGGAACGGTGTGGGTGGTAACCTTTTGTAAAACTCTCATTTCCGGAGCGGAGTTCTTTCTTTATTAAGTGCTCTCAAGCACTGTTTGAAAAGTCAGCTCCACTTCTTGGCGTTACAACCCACTAGAGGAACTGTCTGCTTTCCACATTGGTGCTTTATATTATATCTATTATATTTGTTTTACTATATGGGATATACGATATAACCTTGATTGACCTGTGTTTTTCCTAATTAACTGAGTAATTAACGACCCCATCTGGAAGAATAAAGAAAACTTTTTGGTTGCTCTTGCAGATACGCTTTGTCTTGCATTTCTCATTTGCTATAAAATCATTTTATTATAGATCATGGAACTAAATGTCTTGTGTTTGATGACTACACTACGCATATAAAGTTTTATTAATTCTTAATAACATTTCACAACTTTCAAAATAGCTATCATTTAGATATCACATCTTAAATCTGGTTCTTCTTTGCTCATTAGAAGCCTATTTTGGAAAAGTGATCCATTAGATGTGGGGGTTCCTATAGATGTGATAGTGCCATTTATACTGATTCCATTGTATTAGCCACTGCATCGACACTACCAGTCGATGTATTGGTCTGTTGATACACGAAAGAGTTGAAAACATCGTTTGAATTGCTTTAAAATTGATGAAATGCCACAAAAATTGCTAAAACTTTTTTTTTTGCTATTTCTCATTGTAATAGGCTGATTTTCATGACGCCAATCTGTCATGAAACGGCCTACTTTCCTGCACTGAAGTATGCAGTGCAGGAATATTCATTACGCAACTGAAACCAGTGTTGTAATGATTCTTTACGCAACTGTTTTGAGTTGCGTAATGAATTATTACACAACCATTTCTCAGAAATTGTAAAATGATGGTGAATGCATTCCGATATTATTTCTGATACCCTCAATGGTCTTCTACGAAATTGTAAAAAATGTTGTACGTAACTCGCTGCAGAACTCGATTTTTACAGCACTCGTCGTAATTATCCTACTCGGCAAGCCTCGTGGAATAAATTTACGACTCGTGCTTTAAAAACCATCATTCTGCAACTTGTTCCATAAACTACTATTACTTGTACCAATAGTTGCGGTAAAGTGTTTGTAATTGAGGATCCCATAATAAAACAATGGATACCGCAACTATGGTAACGCAAATTAAAATATACCGCAACTAAGGAACGGTGTACCAATAGTGGAGGTGGTTTTGTCACTGAAGTGAATGTTACGATAATAAATTATACATTCATTGCACTTGCACATTTGGTATAAAGTCGTTTGGCATAATGGTCGTTTGGTATAATGGTTGTTTGGCATAATAGTCGTTTGGCATATTGAGTCTGAAACCAAGAATTTCTTAAGATGACATTCGTTTTTACGTTTCAATTGAATCTTTTTGAGGACATCAGGCTTGTTGTGGGGTCAATTGATACAAAATGTCACTTTATTTAACAATCATGTGCTCTTGAATAAACTAAAGCATATTTGGAAAGTTTTTGCCAATAGTATTTGATTATTTATCCATAAATTACCCTTCTTTCAAATATTCATTCTTATTTTGAGTTCCGCTATTGGAATAGATTTTTGCACAGAAGATTATAATATATTTAGCACAAATTAATTCTTCTTTCAAACTTTTTTTTTTTCTTGATATGATGTAACCATGATTAAAGGTATAAAAACTGATTTGAAATTTCAATAAATTTCACCTTCTTTTATACATAAGCTGTTCTTTGGAGCTATATATTTTAGATATATTTTTGCTTCCAACTGACAATAGGGCGGCAATCGATAACATTGATCTGCTCAAGTTATCAGCAAAAAGTGAAATCGATTACTGCAGTTACTTCGATGGGTTGTGCTACTTTTCCCAGAATGTCGGTTCCCCGAATGTCGTTACCCCGAACGCCAGTTCCCCGAATGCCAGTTCCCCGAATATCCCACTTCCACGAATAGCATACTTCCCCAAAAAGTTCTTTGTTTAATTGGCAGTTCTTTCGAGCTTTACCTCCTCAGCATTTTTCCCAACAGAATGACAGAATACCTCCTCATATTGGTTGCTAATCGTTCTTTCTCGTTCACCATCCAGCCACTGAAGACGATTATAGCACCTATTTAAACTGCACCACTTTTTGGGGAAAAGGGTAACCAGAACACAAGATCTTCTTTTGAGATATGTTGGAAAACAATTTATTTAAATCACAAATGTTTCCTTCTTTCGATAATAGACAGTGTTTTTAATGTACACTTTCAAAATTAAAATATTTTAAACCAAAAATAACCTGCTCTCGTACATAGGCTATTTTTGCAGTATGCTGCAATAATAGATCTATGGATAACAGCTTTTAGTATTTTGAAAATAAATTTTCCCTTCTTTTACCAAGTGTTACGTTCATACTGGGACAGAGCTTGAGAAATAATCTATGCGCGTTAATAACGTTGGGTTATTAACTTATTAATAACTGCGAACTTTCTTTGTCAATTTACGATTTTCAAATATGTAAATCGCAACAAGCTCATCGATACTCTATGTTCTGGGATGTTGAGAAAATTATTATTCCGAAAAGATCTTCTACCAGACCCGTCACGAGTTTTATGTAGTTACACTCTCTACAAGTTTTGACATTCATAGCTTGGAATATCCCTGAACGACCACCACGCTTGTTGATCTCGGTAAAAGCTTCGAAAATGACGATATTCATTCTAAATCAATCATTATGCCAAATGGCCATTATGCCAAAAGACCATTATGCCAAATGACCATTATGCGAAATGGCCACTATGCCAAACGACTTTATGCCAAACGGCTTTTTGGCAAACGACCTTATGCCAAATGAATTCATGCCAAACGGGGTACAATCGGCTACTTCATAGAAAATGGTTCCACGGGGTCATGTATGATTTAACTTCGAAACTAAATCATGTAACTGTAACACATCAATTCACATCTATGCAATGAAATATGTTCATCGGAATGACGAATAATACTTTAAACTCTTGATGGCTTTTTGCGAGAATGTCTCTTCTGAAGGATCACTAGTTTCTAGCTAGTAATATCAAAAACGACCTCACGGAAGCATTATCCGGAACATCCGGAAGCAATTCCTTGTGGACATTGAATTTATGAAGTATTATTTGACATTTCAATGATCATATTTCATTTCGTAGATGTGAATTGATGTGTTACATGATATAGTGTCGAAGTAATATCATATGTGACCCCGTGAAACCATATTCTAGAACGTACAGTGCCGGATTCGGGCTTCGGGGGGCCGGGTCAGGTCTCTTGATGGGGGTCGTCGGAACCAAATTAGCAGTGAATACTGAGCAAAGGCATGTCTAATGTTATGAAAATAAAATATCCGGGAAACTCCGAAAAATGTAACATTAGTTGAATTTGACTATACTCATATTACTTCGTGTTTGTTGCGTAAAATATATCATCTGTATAAAATATTTGAAAAGTCGTACGATCATCATCGTATAGATGATAAAATAAAATCTTCTTGGCATTTACGTCCTCACTGGGACAGAGCCTGGCTCTTCAGCTTATGTTCTTATGAGCACTTCCACAGTTATTAACTGAGAGCTTTCTTTGTCAAAGTTGCCATTTTTGCATTCGTGTATCGTGTGGCAGGTACGATGATACTCTATGCCCAGGAGAGTCAAGGAAATTTCCATAACGAAAAGATCCTGGACCGACCGGGAATCAAACCCAGACACCTTCAGCATGGCTTTGCTTTGTAGCCGCGGACTCTAACCGCTCGGCTAAGGAAGGCCCCAATAAAATTTACTTTTACCTAAATCGTTCTCAATCAAGCCCAAAATTTCAAAAAAAAATCATTATTTAATTTTTCAGTTTTGCTGCAGATATTTCCATTTAATGAACTTGAATGACACAATATGTGAATCGATTACCTAGTTTATTTTACTGTTTAGAAATTTTTCTGATTTCCTACCTTTATTGTCAAAATGTAATCCTATCGCAACTGGAGTTAACACATGTTTGTAAACACCTTATTTGATTTTCGTAACGGTAAAGGATCAAACGATTGTGTGGCGTTGCTTTAATCTAATATTCATCTAGTCTTTGCGGACAAGGAGCAATTGCTTTCAGACATACACATAAGCTTCACTCGAACATGTAGTACGTAGTATTTTCGAACATGAGCAGTGACTGATGCTGCACGTTAAGAAAAGTCCATTCAGTGTGCAGCGTAATATCAATAAAATCATGCATTTAAAGGGCATGCCAAATTTGTCACTTATTCACACGACAAATCATGTGAAAATATGAATAGGGTAAGTGTTCCCTTAGTTGTGGGTGTTCCTATAGTTGCGGTAGTGCCGTTTTCACTGATTTTATTACACTAGTCACAGAACCGACACTGCCAATCGACGTATTGGCTTGTTGATACATGGAATGGTTGAAAAGAGCGTTCAAATTGCTTTAAAATTGATGAAATATCACTAAAATTACTTAAACTTTTCTTACTTGTACCAATAGTTGCGGTAACGTGTTCCTATAGTGGAGGATCCCATAAGAAAACCACTGATACCGCAACTATAGGAACACAAATTAAAAATATACTATAACTAAAGGAACAGTGTACCAATAGTGGAGGTATTATTTTTCACTGACATGCCGTGGATTATTGCGATGAAATCATTTTTCTCATGAGGTCAATGGTCGTTACTTGCCGTTACAACATTAACATGCACATTAATTGCGCTTCTTGAATTTAGTTGATAAAATGAAGTTCTATCGCGCATAGTACCTCCACTATTGGTACATCTACCCTATTACTACATTCCCGCTATATATCGCGTAATCGATCATGAACACAAATTTTTGTAGGTTATGTAATTTTACACGATTTGAAGTGTAAATTTGCTATATGTGCATGAGCATTTTATAATGATTTGACAACAAAGATTTTTCTGAGAATTTTGGAATTTTAGCTAGTAATTTATATCCTATGAAGGAATCTTGAGATTATAGCGACTATGAATTATAATGTATTGTGCTTTCGAAACATTTACGTCCTTGCAGAATGGAACGAGTGGAGACGAAAAAGAACGATAAACCACAGATAAACAGACGTCACACTCTCATGATTGTCCATCGACCACCTTTTCAACGGTCGATTCGAAAATACGTTAGGTGGCCAATCCGCCACCCGCAGCGCTTGCTTCGTTTTTGTTCGTGTTTGACGTTTACACACTACCGCCATCTGTTGGCCCGTCGGCCAAACACGCTGATTTTAGCATTGGGCGTACATGTCCTCGTGGCTATGATTTTGATTGAGATTTGTTCTAAGTGTTACGTCTGTTTGTCTGTGGATAAACAGTCAAAAGAAGGAAGAATTCTGCCATTCTCGGCTGTACACATGTTGGTCAAAAAGTTGAGGACGGTAAAACTCGAAAGAATCGCCAATTAAATAAAGAAGGGTGCATATTAGATGGTCAGTTCGTTCACCACCCTGAAATGTACAAAGTTACAACGATTATGATTTAGCACTCATAAATTTTAGGGAAAGTGGGCCAGTCGGGGAAACGTGATATTCGGGGAACTGGCATTCGGGGAACTGGCATTCGGGGAACTGGCATTCGGGGAACAGGCATTCGGGGAACCGACATTCGGAGAAGAGTAGCACAACCCACCGAAGTAACTGCAGTAATCGATTTCTCTTTTCGCTGATAATTTGAGCAGATCAATGTTATCGATTGCCGCCCTTTTGTCAGTTGGAAACAAAAAAATACTTAAAAATTATAGCTTCAAAGAACAGCCTATGCATGAAAGAAGGAGAAATTTATTGAAATTTTAAATCAACAGTTGTTATACCTATAATTATGGTTACATCATATTTAGAAAAAACAAATAGAACAATTAAAAGAGAGGTAAATTTGTGCTAAATATATAAAAATCTTCAGTGCAAAAAAATGTTCCAGTAGCAAAAATCCAAAAAAGAATTAATATTTGAAAGAAGGGTAATTTCTGGAAAAATGATAAAATACTAGCGAATGATTGTTGAATAAAGTGTCATTTTGTATTAATTGACATCAAAACAAGCCTGATGTCATCAGAAAGATTCAATAGAAACGTAAAAACGACAAATTGAGAAATCTTGGTTTCAGACTCATTATGCCAAACGACTTTATGCCAAACGACCTACCACCGTTCAGAGATATTCCAAGCTATGAATGTCATGAATTGTTGTGACATTAGAGAGCATAACTAAATAAAACTCGTGACGGGTCTGGTGGAAAATCTTTTCGGAATAATAATTTTCTCTAAAGAACATAGAGTATCTTTGAGCTTGTTATTAATGAAAAAACGCTCATAGAGTATTTCGATGCAGATCAAGCTTTGTCCCACATTAAACGTAACACTTGATGAAAATTACTTGGTAAAGAAGGGAAAATGTATTTTCAAAATATTAAAAGCTCCTATCTTAAGATCTATTAAAACAGCATAATGCAAAAATAGCCTATATACAAGAGCAGATTATATCTCGTATGAAATGTTTATGGCTCTAACGCATAAAAAACCTTCACACAGCATAACTCAAATGAACAACACATCTTTGAAAAAAAAATATTTGTGGCAAAACTTTTAAACGATTCAATATAAATTTTTAGTTTGGTAGTGTACATCTAACCACTGTCTATTATCGAAAGAAGGGAAAATTGTGATTGAACTAATATTTTTCCAGCATATCTCGAAAGGAGACCACGTGTTTGCAAAAAAAAGTTGACAGGTTATAAAGTAATTATCATTCTAACAGCACGTCTTGCAAGAATTGATTAAACAGCAAAATGTAAAAATGGCAAACTACTTTACTTTACTAAATAATAGAACTTAACACAGTATAAATATAAAGAACAACCTATTTTTAAAAGAAGGCAAAATTTATGATTAAGCCAATAGATGATTGGACGCGAATAATTGTTGCGTCATAATAAGGATGATACAAATATTAAATTTCTTGTATGTCCGAGACCAGTTGGAAGGTACGAGTGGGGGGGAGGGGGGCGGGGGGTATGGTGGTTTTAAAAATAAATAAGGAACAGAAAAAATTAAAAAAAATATTTTTTCGCATTTTTATTTTTAACGATAATTGTTAAACTTTTTTCAAACGTTCTCTTCGTCATTATTTTATTTGTTTTTCGCTTTAAAAATTGAAAAAAAACCTAACTGATGTCAAAAAAATGAAATCCTCCCCTTCAAAATTTTCTGTTTTTCAAATGGAGGGGGGGGGGGGGGGTGACATAAAAGAAAATTAATATTTGTATCAGCCAAAAACGAAGAGATAAAATTGCGTTCAGAATCATCGAAGTGATTGTGCTACTTTTCCCCGAATGTCGGCGGTTCCCCGAATGCCATTTTACCGAACGTCCCGTTTCCCCGAAAAGTAGTACAGTTTAAATAGGTGCTATAATAGTCTTCAGTGACTGGATGGTGAACGAGAAAGAACGATAGGCAATCAAAAGAAGGAGGTATTTTATCATTTTCGGCTATACTCATGTTGCTAAAAATGCTGAGGATGGTAAAACTCGGCGGTTCGCTAATTAAATAAGATAGGCTGCATATCAGATGGCCAGTTCGTTCACCACCCTGAAATCTGTAAAGTTAAGAAAATTATGAATGCCAAAAATTTTTCGGGGAAGTGGGCTTTTCGGGGAAATGGGATATTTGGGGAACGTACATTCGGGGAGAAGTAGCACAACCCATCGAAGTAACTGCAATACTCGATTTCCATTTTCGCTGATAACTTGAGCAGATCAATGTAATCGATAGCCGCTTTTTGGTTAACAAAAATTAAAAAAATATAGCTCCGAAGAATTGCCATGTATGAAATTTATTTAAATATTAAAGCAACAGTTTATTTATAATTATGGTTACATCATATTTAGAAGAATACACAGAGTAAATTTGTACTAAATATATCAAAATCTTCAGTGCAAAAATTTTTTCCAATGTAAAACTTGAAAGAAGGGTAATTTCTGGGTAGGGTGCCGGACCAATGGTTGTAATGTACCAGTAGATTGGACTATGGAATAAAACGAACATTTTGCTATAAAAACGACATGTGATATTTTTGGTGGATAGATCGTCTCTAGTTTAGTCGATTTGCCAAATTTCAGCTTTTTATTTTATCAGAAAGTCATATAAATAATTAAGTTTATGCAAAAAATTTGCTCCCTTGCACCAGTAGTTGCCGTAGTGTTCCAGTAGTGGATCAACGGATGGAAGTAATTTTTGAAATGGATGTATAAAAATGAAAAAAGCCCTAGAGATGCTCTTTATACTTCATTCGAAAGATATTTTTGGCTGTTCCGAGGAAAAAATGTTAAACTTATGTAAAAATTTAAAATTTTGTTTAAAATTCCTTGTATCATTCCCGAACGTCTACTACTGGAGCAATAGCGCAACTACTTGAACACGTGTACCAATAGTGACTCAAGCGATTTTATGTTAAAAAATTAGTTCTATCACTCTTTTTATATTTTTCTCATATAGTAGAGGCTGAAATCTTTCTGCTGATTTTTTATAGCTTAGGTAGTCCACTAATGGCACCGGAACCCCAAATAATAAACAAAATATTGATAATAACTTTCCTAATATGCTTAAGTTTATTCGTGAGCATATGATTGTTGAATAAAGTGTGATTTTGTATCAATTGACTCCAAAACAAGCCTGATCATCGGAATGATTCAATAGAAACGTAAAAACGAATGTCATTTTAAGAAATTCTTGGTTTCAGACTCATTATGCCAAACGATTATTATGCCAAATGATCATTATGCCAAACGACTTTATGACAAACGGCTTTATGCCAAACGATTTTGTGCGAAATGACCTACCACCGACGATCTTTAGCGGTGTACAGGAGAACGGTATATGGCGACGTAGGATGAACCACGAGCTCGCTGCACTCTACGATGAACCAAGCATCCTGAAGCTGGAAGAATGCGTTGGGCGTGGCATGTTGTAAGAATGTCGGACAACAACCCTGCAAAAATGGTGTTCGCTTCGGATCCGGCAGGTACAAGAAGGTGAGGAGCACAGCGGAACCGCTGGGCCGAACAGGTGCTGCAAGATGGACGAAGACAGTTGCGAACCGAGTTGTATGGTGTGGAATAGTTGCCGCGGTTTTATTGTAATTTAATACCAATAAATGAATGAATGGGTTTCTGGAATGATTCTAAAAGGATATACTATAATAATTCATAGAAAAAAAGTTGATAAAATGCTAGAAGGTTTGCAATCATTAGTTCGAATTTTGCACGTGAGGATATCTGCATACGACTAATTTGAAGAAGAGTTCCAGAGAGGGATATACTAGAGGTTCCTCACTTTTTATATTTTTTTTTCTGAGTGCAGAAGATACCTTACTTGGAAGGACCATCCATAAATAACATTTTTTATAGTGAGGAAAAAATCCACAATTTTGTGACGAATCATGAATTTAATATTTGAATTCAGTCTAAAATAGTGTAACATACGTTAGCCAAAAAATTCTACGTCTATTGTGCACGGTTCTGTGTTGCGTATTGATTTCGGTTCCAGTTACCACGAAACAATTCATAGTAAAGCATTTGACAAAATGATTGTCAAGGTTGGATCCTGTCCTCAACAAACACACAACATTGGAGACAAAACTTGCTCAACGGCTAAAAAATGGTTCCGAAAACGTGTGGGTATGTTTTTATATCGCAAGGTTTCTGTTTGAAGAGACACATATATTTCACGCCGAGTGGGAGCGAAGCAAGATCGTCTATTTTGCGTTTTGACTTTTGCTTTGGAAATGCTACCATTTTTTTCCATGCCCATGACAAGCCCCTTTCCACGTGGGGGGAAAACTGTTTGCCTTTTGCCTTCGTCATCGTGTGCTGCTCTCCATGATGGTTAAATATTATGTTATAAACTTCAGTGTTCTTCTCGCACCATTGGCAAACGCTCTTCGACACAACCAGGGCAATGGAAATGACGTGAATAGAGGGGGGAGGAGAAGGAGGGATACCATAAATAATAATGTTTACCTTCTGCTGGTTGCCAACATCGCTGCTAACTGACTCGGTAAACAGTTTCAGTTTAAAAACAGAACGATTGATGGCGCAGCATCCCAAGGCCTTTTCCGGCGACCGGTCCCGTCTCACAGTGGCGGGCCACCCTGCAAAAGTCGGACAAATCCTCAAAAATTGATTCGCTAATTTTATATGTTGATTCAACTTTTACATATCATGCATATTTTCATACCTTGGGTTAAATTTAGAGATCGAATCCTTATTTTCATATACAAATTTTAATCTCGTTCGTAAAGCAATCATCCAATCATGTTGATTTTTTAAGAGTTTTATCATACATAGCATGGCATATTATTGAAAAATAAAATCAGATTTTTCATCAGGAGACTTAGGGGCTCAACGATTCTGCGCATGATAGATTACTGTACAGTTCGTAGTTGCTACTCTGAGATTGACCAAAATAACAATCGAAGTTACACAGAGATTCAATGAATGTGGCTTGGGATTAGCATATCATTCTCCATGTGCACAAATCGAGAACTCAAAATTTCAAAGCAATAGCGGCGCTGGCTACTTCCTTTCGGTCATCGGGGAAGTAAAGGATTGTTAGTTGGACAACCATCGCTGTACTAGAAATCAAGTATACCTCTGCATCTTCACAGTTGTCATGGAAAGGATAATGGGTTAGCATTATATTCTATTGTTAACACTATTTATGACATATTTATGCCTAACCGTATTCGCGAATTACACAGCGTAACAAAAATGACATTTTTGCGCGTCTCAAGGATCAAATTATGTGTCTCGAGTAGATTTGGGGTTGCTGAATCTGATGCCATTTTCAGAAATGTTCCAGCACGTCACAATTTTTAGCTACAGGTCGCCAAAGTTGTATAAAACACTGATTTTATTGATGTTCACATAACATTTAAAGTATAATTTATCAATTTTTTTTGTGATCCAATCCACTAAGCATGCTATTTTGCACTCAACCTTTCATTTTGGATTAAATTTGGTTGAAATTGCGCGATTTAATTTGGATTAAATCGGTTTTTTCGACATGTTTGCTGTCTTCATACAAAATTCTTCATTTCTCTTGTATGGGAAAATACAATACTTTTTCAAACCATCAAAAAATAATTTTTCCGCATCGAAAGTATTAAAAACTTTGCCGATAATTATTGTTATACACATAAAGTTGGAATTCTGTGGCAAATTAGGCAAATAATTCGCCTTGCAAGCTGGAAAACTTGCATGCAAGTTGGCTGAAATAGCCATTTTTTGCATTTCCAACAGCCAATATCTCAAAAACTAGACGTGCTATGATATTTTTGAAAACGGCAATGGATTCAGCAACTCTTAATTGAGTGAATAGCGGTATTTTGGTGCTTGAGACAAAAACGTGTTCCGCAGTGTTACTCAATAAAGGCATGGCACAGTGCACACCGAATAAGTATTCATCACTCGTCTCCGCAGGAGTAAGTAACAGTATCAAAAAACCACAGACTAGGGTGCAGAGCTACTTGGGCACTTCCACGATTCACTTTGACATGGGAGTTTTTCTTGGCCGAATTGTCTGAAACTTTGCAATAAAATGCCCAGTGGCTTTTAAAAAACCCCACTGCAGAAGTGAATCAAAAGTACTAAGAATAGGATCCGGCTCCCAACTCCTTAACCGTGCGTCTCCATCATTCAATTTTTACAAGGTTTAATTTGGCGCAAAATTCCTAAATACAAAATTTTCGTTCGTTTGGTTTTTTAAATGAAGTAGTTGAATATATTTGAAAAACTAGACAAATATTTTAAATATCAAATGTTGAAGTTTTGTCCGGCCTTTCGTCACTGTGCGTCTATTTAAACAGTACACAAGAGAAAATTTGTAATTTAATTTACTCCAAAAAACGAACAGTTTGGGAAATTACGCTTCAGGAAATCTCCACTCTTCAAACAAAAGTGTATCGTCAGCATATTTTCTGTTTTCTCAAGATGGGATGTGACCTTCTCGTGGAGCTTGAAATCTTCCTACAGGCGTGAAAAATGAACTTCTTAAACTCACCGGATTATGTTCATCTCCAGCGCTTACAGATATATCTCTATCGAAAATGGTTGCGCCATTGTTCACCACATTCAAGCTGAATCTATCTCCTCTCTCCAAGGTAGGCTTTGGATCGATTTTGCCTCTTCATCAAGATGGGATCAAGGGACAAAACGAGCAATAAATGTACTCTGCTGCTTTCGGAAAAGCTTTTATTTCATGCGCTCGGCAACATAGACAGTTAAGCCGGCAGCATCCGGGAGAAGATCGGCCAATCCAAAACGGGAGGAGGAAACTTGAGGATAATTGAATTTTAATATCAACTTAATGATGTTTAGATTGATAGCTGGTTGAGCGAGTAAGTGTGTGTCATGTTTTGCTTTGTTCGCCGGGCAGAGGGTGGGAGCCTAGTTAAATCTATAACTGGCCTACGATGTCAACGGATATCACTTCTCTATCTTCTGTATGTGTGGGCTTGTCATGCTCCGAGCGAGACATAGGCGGACTACCAGGTCGATGCCATATCTGACATATTAATAGGAACGGAGTGTAGGACGATTCGATGAATCAGCAGAATCTTCATTGTGCTTACTCGGGTAGAGGAGAATTATAATAACAAAATAATAATAAAAATATAGGCAACAGTAAATAACAAAATATATTATTATATTAATATTGATAACAAAATAATAACTAAATAAGCTATTCACGAGTAGATCAAAATAATGATAATTTAAGTTCTTTGATTTTAATATCTAAATTGAGCATGATTGAAAAATAAACATTTTGCTTTCCTGCAAAACAAACATTTGCTTTTTAAATCTTCAATGAATATCATATGAATTGTAAAATGAGCTATTATGGCAAAATTTGATGTTGGTTAGTTCTCATAAATTATTTCAATAAAGTTTTCAAATATTAAAATAATGACATATTTTACTGTGATGGCGATGTTTGTTATTCTTTAGATATTTAATGTTTTTTTTTTTTTGTATTTTTGCACAAATAACAAATTTTACCATGATAGTATATTTTGTTATTGATTATTTATTACATGACTTTCAAGTATAATATACCAATGACAAATTTTGCTATGATTGTATGTTTTGCTATTGATAAAATATTTATGTCATATATTAATAACATAATAATAGTTAAACTAGATATGATTGCAAAATTTGTTTTTATTGTACCATTATTTTGGTATTCTTCTCTACCCGGGTATTTGCTTTGATAAGCAGCATAGAATGTAAAGGAAGCTTTCTCTAATTAATTGCTTTCACTTTGTTTACGACAGTCAGACGCTTCTCAGTTAAGCTATCAAAAATCGTTTTATTTGTTGTAAATTTTCGTTCGTATTTATTTTACTGTTGCTATTTTATTGCTTATGTTTTATTTCGTCGGTGAATCGTGAAGTTTTTCCAAAAACGTTACTTTAAACGCCGTTAGATCAATTATAATTTCTACTGCATCTCCGAGTTCGGGTTTACATCCATCAGCGACTGCTACTGCTACACACAAGTATGGAGAAAAAACAATGCGGAGCTTGCCAGCTGGAGGTGAATGAAATCGAGCCTTTGCGCTGTGGTTTCTGTGATGTTTATTTCCACATCGGACAGCAGTGTTGTGGATTCAACCTCAGTCGCCCCAGCAGAGATCTGTTCTCTCAAGGCAAGGCAATGTTTGTGTGCCAGATTTGTCGTGATGAACTGAACGGTAGAAGTGTGAAATCGTACATTGCCGATATCCGTGCACCGGTCACCTCTTCGTCGCCTGGCTTGCAAACTCAGGTTCAACAATTGTCCAAACTGGTCGAAACCTTGAACGAAAAAGTTGATTGCTACATCACCAAAGACGTGAATGCAGACCGTCCTCCGGTTTGCTTGCAGGATGTTGGCGGCTGGCCGCGACTTGGAGTCAAACGTCGTCGTGGTAATGACAACCTACCGATTACTACGACTACTGATCGTGGGATTAGTAACATTGATCTCAGCGATCTGTCCGTGGATCGCCTGACACCGGTAATTTTGCCACCGAAATTTTGGTTGTATCTTTCCGGTTTTCACCCGCAAGTGACTGAGGACGACGCACAGTGCTTCGTCCCTTGGACAAAAGTCAAAAAATCAACTTTCATATTCGAAAGAATCAAGTAGGCCATGATGTTGACATATATTTTGAGCGTATAAAACAGATACTAGAAAGTCCGTGCGCTTATCAAAACAAACCAAAACACCAGGTGTTGACAAGTTGTTTCATCGTTATATATAATTTATTGTTTTTGTGTCAATCCAATCCCTTTTTAATGCGATTTATTCTCATGCTAATCACATTTTCAAAGTGAAAGTCGTTAAGGATCGTGTTGAAACAAGTAAGTAGGAGTCATTCCGTTTGATTTTCTGTGATATATTTTAAAAATTGTAGAAAAAGATGCTTCTGAACAATAAGCTCTTTAATACAGAAGAAAATGAAAACTCCTATCTTCTTCTAGCCCATACAAAAAAGTACCTCAAAGTACCTTTCTGAAATTCACTTTAAAATAAAATTTGAAATATTTTTCAAATTCTGAAAGTGATTCCAGCTGCATATGTTTGCCGATTGTATGTCATTTTATGATTTTTAAGTTATGCTGCCACAATCATCAATAAAGATTGTTTCAAGCAATGATATTCTGCCAATCCACGTATTCGAAAAAATCATGTTGTGGATTTCATGTACGGTTGTTATAGCATTGATTCTTTCTCCCAGACATTTGAAAACAAGTTAAATACGTTCAGCAAATTTTATTGCTGCAAAATACACCAAAAATGGGATATATATAGAAGATCATACGATATTTTTGTGAAGCAAAACTCCGACTGATTAGCAAAGCCAGTTTTGCTTCCGCGCCAACAGAAAATTGGCGATGCAGAGTTTTCCTATTCGGCTGTAAAGGCTGGAATGGGAAGGCCTTTCATATCGTTCAATGAATGTTCAAGATAAACCTATATACATATCTTATCAACAATAATGAACCTGAAGAGCTCGCGTACGTAGCCTATGTATCAAATTGTTTCTAATAATCATCAAACAGAAACCCACGACATTTCAACTATCTTTGTAGAAAAGATGATAATGATTCGATTGATACGTTTTTGGATGATTAATAGCTGGTAAATGAATTGTATTGCTAATAAAAATAAATTTTATATGACCTTTTTTATTGGGTTTGATTTAAGTCGTTGGAATAATCCGTGCTTTAATATGTTTATAAAAAT
Source organism: Aedes aegypti (assembly GCF_002204515.2). Taxonomy (NCBI): domain Eukaryota; kingdom Metazoa; phylum Arthropoda; class Insecta; order Diptera; family Culicidae; genus Aedes; species Aedes aegypti. The sequence goes on along the minus strand of NC_035108.1, from coordinate 66,870,863 downwards.
TTGGTTATTGAGTCACTTTAACATTTACGCATACCACATACATAGTTTATGCAAACGACTCAAGTACGTTTTCATGCGTTTTTATTTTAAACATTTATTTAAAATCGAGCACTGTTCTATGGTGTCAAATCTCAAACGTGACGTATAAGCCACTTATGCCATTACTGATGTAATATGTGTCATTCATGCCAATAATGAGATTTTTTGTGTATAACGGCTTTCTCCTCAACTTCGTAGGGCAAAACCGTATTAAACATCCAGTTCAGACTTTTGTCCCCAAGTGCCATACGTTCGAAGCACTGTGCGACGTACATACAAAAAATTTCATCCCGATGTCTGCAGCTGACTACTTCTGCTGATGTGGTGCGTTTAGTTCCCAAGGGTGCAGAAGTCGCCAGGTTGACATTTGTATCGTTCAAAGTTGGCCTGGACCCATCATTAAAGGATCTCGCACTCAATGCCTCCACCTGGCCTAGTGGAATACTATTCCGGGAATTTATCGACCAATCAAAAAACCGAGTTACGACGATTATCCAATCGACGACTATCGCTCCATGTGGATATATTACCAGAATGTGCGTGGGCTGCGCACTAAAATCGATGCACTATACTGTAACGCCGTTGACTGCAATTATGACGTAATCATTCTGATCGAAACAGGACTTGACGCAGCTATCAACTCTGTACAGCTTTTTGGAGATAATTTTTAATGTGTTTCGCTGTGATCGAAATGCCAAGAATAGTACCAAATCGAGCTTTGGAGGAGTTCTTATTGCCGTTCATCGCCGTTTTACCAGCTCCAGCATCAGCATTACCACTAGTGAATCGCTTGAACAGCCCAAGCAGCACATATTGTTACAAGTAGCTTACAGCAACGGCTACTTAACATATTCAATAGTTACAATATGATAAATTTGCAATATGGAAAAATACTGCCTTATGTAACTTGTTTGTTCGTTACATAAGAAGTTTACAAGCGACTGCTATGTAATTTGTTGATTACGCATGGGTTTTCCTGTGACAAAATAAATGAAACGGCGTTGAAGTTGTTGAAACTTTCTGACAGTTTTGGAACCGAGCAACCATTTTAGAATTGAATGTCAATAAAAGTAATACGTATGATTTTCGAACGCGTAATTATTCACTAGTACATAATAGATTTAACATGCCGATTTGAATTTGTGGTGAAATCAATCATTTTACTTGCTCAAAATTGACGCGCTCATAAAATAGATACTAATTTTATATTGAATAACACATGATACCTGGATTGTTGAGATATTATTCCATTAGAACTGACACAAAAAAATTGAAATTGACACTTTTTCTCAAATCAGCAGTGTTTTGGATTTTAATTTAATAGTTTGTGAAGATTGTGATTCCAAAATCACGTTGTTTCGTGTCCCGCAGTTGGATTTTCTGGGTTGCCTATCATAAATCGCCATTTAATTTCATCTTGCTGCAGAAACACTTCCGAATAACTGATGAAAATGATGAAAACTATTGAAAAGCTGTTAGAGAGGCTGCAAATTGTAAATTCAACAATTTTAATTAATCACTGGAAAAATATCTATGAAAACAATAACTAGTCATAAAATAGTAAAGTTCTTATATCAAAATTCACAATACGTATGAAAACTTTTGACATGTAGTGTTGACCACTGTCAGCAAGTTACTCATTTGTTACACATTAGTTACCCAGAAATCTTATGTTATTTTGAAACTGATGTGTAACTATACTTAAACTGTCAATAAATTACACTGCTGTCAATAGGGGAAGGGGTATTAACACCTAAACGATATCGTCTTGATTTAAATGAAAAAAAAAACGATAAATTTGCGATAAATCATCAAATAATGTGCAAAAATCCCCTAAGCCAATTGACTGGAACCTTACAAAAGTATGAACATTAAATGCTCCGTCAAAGAAAGCACATGGTTTGTGACTAGAAATCCTTTATAAGGATCATCCTTTATAAAGGATCACTATTTGTGACGTGCTCAAATGGCTCAAATAGATCGAAAGAAGGCAAATTCAAGCATGTGATATAATAAGGGCGCAAGTCGCATGATCGATTTCTCTTCATCGATCCTCTCTTCTGTCAATAAAAGTGACAAAATGCGTGTTTGTAAACAATTGTTCACTACAAGACGCTAGAAAGTAATGCAATCTTGCGTCCTGAGGTGAAACAACGAAATGAAATTAGAAATTGATCAATTTGTGCCAATATTAGGGACTGAGGGTAATATGCCCATGATAAGGAAAATGACGATTTAGATGTGAAAAACATGCTTTTTTTATTATAATCGGATATACAAATATGCTCTCTATCAAATAGTAGAAACAATATCCATTCATTTGAGTATTTCTAGGGTTAATTAAATCAATTTAAAAAAAATGCGTGCTTATTGGTCATACATAAACCACGTAGTCATTTATTGTAAATTTTGTGTATGGACAAATGACTACTAGGGGGAAGGCGAGTCTAAAATTGGGAAAAAATAACCGCGTTGTTAATGGTAGCCCCTTTTGCATTTCTGTGCTGTCACTTCAATAGGGCCTAACTAACATGAGTGATTTCTCTTCATCAATTCTGGGTAACTTTGAAACAAGAGCATTTTTGCGACGCTTACAAACAATCTTTTTTTAAGTCATAATGAGTTCGTCACTTATCCATGACAGCCTAGTTATAGTAAAACATGAATTCCGTCTCAAATTTCTTAGCGAAGACCATTTTTACAAGTTGAAATTTTTTTTCTAATCAAAGTCAGAAATTTCCATATAGAGTTAAACGCCCAGAGGTATGCAACGCCCTACAAATGTTACGCAATTCATTCATGTTTATTCGATTTATACTCCATTATCAAAGTTACCCCAAAACAGAAAACCGACTTTCGATTATATGAAAAATAATATATCCATTCAGAATAAATATGTTGGCAATCTATCAAGTGCTAGGATGTCAGTACTTGTTTTAAAAATATGAATTCTAATTCTTTGAAACAGGATGCATAAATATTGAAGGTTTCTTCGTAAAAACTATCTAAGTTATCCCGTTTTACGTACAGTGCTGTTCTGAATAATAGCAGCGCATGTCGATTTTCATACAAAATGCTCAACTTTGACATGCTGTAGATTTGTTCCCTTTCAAGCAATCGAGCTGAAATTTTCCCCACAGAACTACAAATATGATCAATTTTGTAACTACAAAATTTCAGTTTTTTTCTGAGTCCCTGCCGAAAAGTGAGACACTAGGTGAAATTTTCGGTTTGGGTGCAGGTTTGATAAGTAGGAGGAGATTGTTCCAATGGTAAGTGATATACAATTTAGAACTATAATGTCAAGCCGAAATTCAAATTTTTAAAACTGCTATTTTTTCGAACAATTTCACCTAGTATCTCACTTTCCGGCAGGGGCTTAGGAAATTTTGAAATTTTGTGTTTACAAAATTGGGCATATTTGTAGTTCTGTTGAGAAAATTTCAACTCGATTGCTTGAAAGGGAACAAAACTATAGCATGTCAAAGTTGAGCATTTTGTATGAAAATCGACATGCGCTGCTATTATTCAGAACAGCACTGTACATGATGATGCGAAAAATTTACATTTGTAAGGTTCTAATTTGCGCGTTACTTCAGCGTGGCATTAGGGGCGGTCCAATAATTAAGTAAGACAATTGTATGGCGCGTAAGAAATCTCAAACCCCCCTCCCCCCATAAACCCTTACGTAATTAATGGATAGCTCCTTACGTGTGGTAGAATTTGAATTCAACAGCTGTTTTGGTGTTATGAAATAAGGGGGTGGGAGTTTTGCCCCCACGATTGATTAAAGTTTAGGTCCTTCGATAAGTTTTTCAAGGACAAATTTAACATATTTATTGCACGTAATACAAACTATGACAGCATAAGTGGACCCTGTGGGAGTTGGAATCCCAGAACAAATTTCAACAAAGAAGACAGCCACTGACTGCTGTCGTCTAAGAGTAATTAAGCTTAACAAAACACAATCATTTACGGGATTGACTATTTAACGAGAAACTTGCGACGATCGACGTGCCACAATAATTCGTTGACGGAGGGTATTAGAACTAAGTTTTAGATGTTGATTTAGAAATTTTGAAGTAAATATCACCTCCAAACACTAGCGATTTTGCGGTGGAATGTTGACGTTTGATTACGAATTGTCTAGAGGACCCAAACACTTTAACGTACAAGGATCCGTCATCGTAATCATCGAAACTTCAACAGCCATTTTTCTGTTCAAAAATGAAATTTACTCGTCAAAAATGTGTTCACTGTGTTTCGGTTGGAGAATAAAATACAGTGAACACATGAATATATTCATGATTTTGAACGAAAAAACTGCTTTTGAAAATTATCGAGTTGATGACGGATCCTGTCTCCTTAAACGAATTATCGTCATTCCGTGTCATCGGCTCAAAGATTGGCGTTCCCCACAAAAGTAGTAAAGAGAACATTACAAATGTAACTCGATGTTCTGTGATATGTCTACTCGCAAAAATTGTCCTTCATTTATTAATTTGTTTATTAATTATAACTAGTTCTATCGCACAACATCAACAATAGAGATGTTAATTGACGCAGCGACACGAATTAAGACTAAGACAGCAAAATTTTCACATACTTTCATCGTCATTAAAATATTATGGAAATGTTCATTTTATGTTGGTGCACGCAACCCGAGCCTGTAAGATTTCATTACAATTCTGCATGATTCTAATACAGAAACTGTATTAGATCGTTGCATATACAGAAATTGTAATGGTCGACAATACAAGGCATTGTATAACAAGGAACATGGAAAGAAGCGAAAGAAATCGGAAAAAATAAGCTTGTGTTCCCGCCGAGTTCGAGATGCATGAGAAACAGGTTGGCTGCGTCATCACGCAGCTATGAGGCGTAATGAGTTTAAATTATTACAAAAAGATTCTGCCGTCGCGGTCGGGATTCGAACCAGGAATCTTGTTCTAATCATCCATCAAATGACGCGCCATCTATCACGGCTATATCAGTCTCTTAACAAGAGCATGCTTGAAGACAATTAAAAACAACCTTCGGCTGCTGTTGGTGAAGCCGAAGAGTGGAAGTAACTACAGTCAGGTCTCAAATTAGACACACGGTTGAGGAGCGTAATAAATATCAGCGTTATATATGGGATTTCATCTTCGACAATATTCCCAGAGTATCTGATATGTATTAGAAGATAGTTCAGTACTGTTTTTGGCGATGTTTTACTACACGATACGACCTACCTTGAAGAGTTGAGGATTATCCTTTTAGCTGAGAACTTGGCCAGTATGAGTGCTGCTTCTGGGCTCCCACAAATAAGTAACATATGATTTCCTTTGGGGTTGTCCATTAATTATGTAATACATTTCAGAATTTCAAACATAATAAGAAATCAAAAGGTCAAAATACCAAAATGCGGAAATTACCTAGGCCAAAAATACCATAATAGGTAGAAAAAAATGGCAAAAATTTCAAATAAACAGGAACCCCTACAAGGCAGAACATCATGGGGGTACAGAAGGGTTACAGAAAAGTGAGTAATCAATTCTGACTCCACTGACACTCCTACTAGAATCTTACATGCCTCTCTAAGGGGGTAGAGGGATTACTGAAAAGTGTGTTATGAGTTCTAACCACATTGGATGCTCAGACTAGAATACAGCGTGTTCCTCTAAAAAACATCGAACACAGGATTGAAACTCAATTCGACGAGATCTCAGAATGCGTGGTGTTTGTTTGCTGATGTACAGGAAATATTTTACTGAAAGCCAGCTGACAAACGTAATTTATTGCTGAAATTCAGTTTGAAAAATTGCCGAGGGGACAGAATTCCATAGCCATTAGTGAGTATACATATTATATGTTACATACATGTCCCAAAAGGTTTATATAAAATCATATATAAGGCCAAGTTCTCAACTTAAAGAATGATCTTCAGTCTTAAAGTTCGAACGTTCTGCTTATTGAAACTGTGTTATATTTTATCACATACGAGTTATTGGATAATTAAAGCTCTGAAAACCTCCGAAACGATGAAATCCCATATTCACTGGTTTTCAAGTTCGCGTTTTAAGAATGCGTTCAATAGGAGACGCGACTGATTCGGAAAGAGGAGCTAATTTATTTTTAGATATGGATTCGTGCTTTACACGCTGTAAGGGAATGGTTGCAAGTATTGAAAAAATAAATGGTATAAAACGTTCAAATACGAGCTACCGGCGGACTCAATACAATTCTTGTACAGTTCTTATGCAGGGATTATAGTAGGTATTACCTTGCATCTTTTGTGAGGAATCGTGGGGCAAGTGGGATAAATGGAAATAATATGAATATTTTAATGAATATGTGAATTAACGTTTTAAAATCATGAGTAGACCTTTGAGGCCATTCATATCATTACGATGGATAAGTGATTCCTGAGATTGTTCAACCGTTATTGCATAATAGACCGAAAGATTGTCAAGCTGTCAACAATTATTCCGTAACAAGTTGGCATCGTACAATCTTATTTCCACTGAAAATATAGTGGAAAAAGTTGCAGAAAATATTTTTTTGTACCATTTTAAGTTGTCCTCTCTGAAAGTTTAAAACTGAAATAAAAAAAAAGTTTTAGAATTAATTTGACGTTGAACTAAAAATAACTAGATTGACACACCGTCAATTTTCTAATCACGTGGGGCAAGTGAAAAGTTTATTATTAAAGATTGAATTTGTGTTTGCTCTTTAAGTAGCTAAAAGTAAACAAAGTTTGCAATTGTCGTAGAAAAAAAGGACGTGCTGATTAAAGAAACACTTTACACAAAGCCTTAAAAGCTTTAAAAAATCATGGAATTTCTCTAAAAGAGGTTGCCAAACATTACAATAATAATGTGTCTACTTCGGACAGCCAAATAAAAGGAAGACGTTGATTAAATGATCCAATATAAAAGAACACATGGAAATCCCGTAAAGCCATTTCAAAACATAAAAGCAACATAAGAAAGTCAATCAACATAAAAAAGGTTCTAAGTACTTTATTTAATGATTCCGTTCCAAGAAACGAAGAAACGATTACTTCCAAAAAGTTATCCGACGTTATCTCCAACTTTCGTAAAAACAAATAACTGATAAATAATAAATTTACAGAGCAGGAAGGCAATTGCTGTCTCATGATGTAAGATTTAACATTGAAATTGTTGTAGTTATATTGTTGTACAATCATTTAAACGAACATAATTAAACATAGGAAAACATAACTGACCAGAATAACATTACATAACATTTTTATTTACAAATTATGAATGTTATTGTTTATTTGCGACTCCCTAACAAATGTTAAAGTTGATAGAAATCGTAAACATAATTGTTAGTATTTTAATTTATTGATCAAAACGGTAAACTTTTAAATTGCTTCATTTGTGAGGCCAGTGAAAGGGAGAGATACCATGTCCACACAGTTACGGATCACTTACAGTGACGGATCACTTTGGCGTTCAACATCGGATAACTCGCTCAAAACATAAACGTTGAAGTAAAACATATTTTTCCCATGTTATACTATTTGTCTTCTAGCATTTGTAAAGTTAAGCACAACATTCAACCGCTTAATAACGATGTATTTGACAAATGTTTAGTTGGTACCACACAGCTATCCTTATATGGTCGTTTTCTGTAAGAAGTGCCGTCAGCATTCATAAGCTCCCACAAGTGGTAAAATTCATATGTTATAGTATAAAACATGCTTGTTCGCTTCGATTAAGTGTGAATTCATCTTTAGAAAACAGTTTTCTTGATTGTTGATTCTAAATACCGAATATTAGCACTTCTAACTAGTGATCCATAATATGGACCAGGAAATGATTGTTTACCACGGTTATGGATCACTTCCAAAGAATGTAGATTTCTACCATTTTAAGCATTGGATTCGACATTTTCAGACAATAGCACTAAGGATAAAACTAATACAACATCAAGGTTGGTAAATTTCATTTTTTTAGCAGACAAAAATGGGTGGAAAACTTGGTGTGGAGCGAAAACAGTTCATGCCTCAGTTACTACAATGCAGTATATCACAAAAAAGGACATTTTACCCTTGTTTCCAGCTCTAACAATGCTATTTTTTGCAGTAATATGTGACACATTGTTAACTATCACCAAATCATACAATACAGATGCATTGAGTTTAAAATCTCTTGATTTTGCGCACTGATCCGTAATATGTCACAATTTGATCCATAATATGAAAATTGATCCATAATATGGTTTTCAGAAACCGATGCAATTTTTAATTGTTATGTAATACTATGTAAATATTACACTCAAAACAGTTTACTAACCGAAGTTCCAATTTGAAACGATTCAATTCGTGCTTTTCAATTACAATTTTACGTTTTCCATGTCGTTTTATTGAATTTTATATGTTGGACTCTACACTATTTGATCCATAACTGTGGGGTCATGGTACATGTTTCAAAACTTTGGCTGTATTTGTTTCATTTTTACATGAAAATCAATTGAGCATACCACTCATATTTGGCGGTAGTCAAATTAAAAAATATACACGACCTCATTTATTTCAATTTAAAGTCTTTAGAATTTGAAGAACCTCAACTATACATTTTCCATTACCCACTTGCGTATACATGTTCCTTTCTTTCTTTCTTTGCTGACATTACGTCCCCATTGCAACATAGCCAACTTCTCAGCTTAGCGTTCGTATGAGCACTTTCACAGTTATTAAGTGAGAGCATTTTTGCCAAAGTTTCACATTCGGGAAGTCGAGGAAAAAACACTGGCCAAGTTCTCAATTAAAAGGATGATTATTAACTCTTTAAGGTAGATCTAAAGAGTACTGAAACTCCGTCGAAAACAGCATTGAGCTATCTCTTAGCACATGCGAGATATTCAATAATACCTTTAAAAATGAATTCTCATATGTTCTAATGTTCGCTTAGTAGTAGTGCGCCTAATTGGAGACCCTACTGTATTCGAATGTCAACTGGACACGAAAGAAGGAAAGCATACTGTGGAGCTGATGTATCACATACTGCTATCCCACTTCGTCCAAAAGAGAATCGAAGTTATTTTTAGACATGGCTGCGTGCGTTTAAGTTTAAAGAGGGATGTTTGCATGTTTTGGATAAAATGAAGTAAAACGTTATAATACAATGAGCTGCCGGTAGGCACAATACAATTATTGTATTGTTCTTATGCAGAGATTGTATTAGGTGGGACCTTGCAATTTTTGTAAGAGATTTTTATTTTGCGTGTGGTAAGACACACGAGCAAATCAAACATTTTTGATTTTTTATATTACAGTCCTAAAAAAACATCTATGAATGATTATAATCCCTTCGAAATCAGTTCTAAAGGTTTCTGCTTCGACATCATATCATTACGATATTCACCTCATTGAAAAACCTCAACATCTCCGTACCTAAAATTACATCAGTTTTAATTTCTGTACGTAGTTCTGACTTCAATTTATCTCCGTATCAACAAAAACACTCTTATTTATGCTCTAAATCATCCATGCGTAATAAAAAATAATTAAAATTTGTTGTTCATGCGTAACAAGTTTGGTGTTCATTTTTTCACCCCTTCCCCTATGACAAATGGTAAACAAACTTCATGCTGTTATACACATGTGACTTAGCAATCTGTATGTAACCTAACGTGATATTTGTTTCTTTGCAACCACAGATTCAATTTCAATGTAACTTATTCATTTTGACAGCTCTAGGTTAAGTTACATGCAAGTAAAAATGCAACACCTATGTAATGTAAACAAAGCGTAAGTTACAATGTAATAGTTCAGTAACCAAAATTGAAAATCATCAATAAGATATGCTACAAATTATCTGAAATGCAACGGCAATGTAATTTGTTTTATTTTTCTATAATATTGCATTTGTTACAAGTGCTACTTGGGAGGTTTGCGTGTATGTACTGGTAGGCAACCAACGGATACTCCTGTGCGCAATTTACATTCCGCCAGACAAAAGCAAGGATGTCAAAGTTATGGATTTTTTTTTTTTTTTTTTTTTTTTTTTTTTTTTAAGGCACTCCGTGCTCATGGCCACTACTGTGCCGGAATCAGTTGATCTGTATCCACTATACCGATACAGATCTATTTTTAACTAATCTATATTTACATCTGCTTTCACTCTCTTCTACTCTTTTACTCTCACACCGAGCAGGTAGGAGAGAGCTCTGCTGTTTAGTCCAATCGATTTCCATATGCCATAGTCCTTTGCTCTTGCGCGGTGGGGTTCATTTTGCCGTGTTCCTAAGTCGTTTGAGGCTAGCTGCCTGCGAAGAGGGTCAGTTTGTCTCAGTCACCATCTGATACTGACGGATGATGGATGTGTTCCCCAAAGCACGGTCCTCCGTGCGGCGTCTTCTGGTGGCTGGACGGGTTTTTTTTGTGGAGGGGCTGGGAATTGAACCCATGACCTTCCGCTTATGAAGCGGAAGCGTAACCTCTAGGCTACGGACCCCCCTAAAAAAAAAAAAAAAAAAAAAAAAAAAAAAAAAAAAAAAAAAAAAAAAAAAAAAAAAAAAAAAAAAAAAAAAAAAGCACATTGAATCGGTTCGTGAACTACGAAATTTAAGCTGTGGTAATGACTATCTGCTGGTTTTTGGCGACTACAATCAGCCTGAATTATGCTGGAAGCGGTGTGGCGATGAGATTCGTCCCACTAATAGTGGTTCTATATCAGCGGCTAGTTCATCGCTAATTGATGGCATGGATTTCTGCAATCTTCATCAGATGAACATCGAGCGCAAACACCTGAATCGGACTCTAGATTTGATTTTCACCTCTTTGGAATTATCACCCGAAATTACATGTTCCTTTGCACCGCTTTTACCAACTGATCAGCATCATCCTCCATTGGAGCTTGACCTAATGCTACCTAATGGAGTCAATAATGTGCCCACCGTCAGCAATGCAACTGGGGAATTGGATTTTACGAAGATCGATTTTGAGGCTCTCTCGCTTTTCCTGTCCAAAACTGTTTGGCATGTTCTTCTGGACGGGTTGACGGCCAACAATATGGCTGAAACATTCTGCTCCGTCATAGCGAATTGGTTGAACACAAATGTTCCACTCGACGCCCTGCGGTCTCTCCGGTATGGGGCACTCCACTTTTGAGAAACCTGAAACGGCGTCGCAATGCTCTTCAACGTAGACTCCGTCGCCACCGATCGCTTGAAAATACACGCAGTTTTCATCGCACCTGTGATGAGTATCGGGAACTCAATTCGTCTCTTTACAAGTCATATGTGTTGCGAGTACAATCAAACCTTCAGCGAAATCCAAAACAGTTTTGAAACTACGTGAATTCCAAAAGGAAAACCTCGACCATACCGAATTTTCCTGAACGATTCCGTTTCCTCGTCACCTTTGGAGAAATGTGAACTTTTTGCCGCCCACTTCTCATCTGTATTCGATGCGAAACCCGCATCCCCATCTGAGGTGGATTCTGCTGTATCAGATGTCCCTAGGGACCTTTTAGATCTGGATATTTTCCAAATTACGCCTGCCATGGTCTCGCAAGCTGCCAAAAAATTGAAATGCACATTTTCACCTGGTCCGGACGGTATTCCTTCAGCCGTATATTGTCGATGCATGAGTGCTTTGGCTGAGCCACTATGCCGGATTTTCAGTCAATCTTTTGGTGATTCGACTTTCCCCGCGATTTGGAAACAGTCGTTCCTGGTTCCGGTACATAAAAAAGGAGAGAAACGGGATGTAATTAACTATAGAGGTATCACTAGCCTTTCTGCTGCATCGAAGTTATTCGAGATGATCGTGAGCGATGTTATATTGGCGCAAGCCAAAGGCTATATTTCCATTGATCAGCATGGCTTCATGCCTGGACGCTCAGTGACGACAAATCTGCTTGACTTTTCAACGATCTGCTTTGAACAATTGGAAAATGGTGCTCAAGTCGACGTAATTTATACTGATCTTAAAGCAGCGTTCGATACAATTAACCACGACATTCTGCTGGCGAAAATATCCAAACTAGGCGCGTCGAATCGACTATCGTTATGGTTACTCTCCTATTTCACCGGAAGAACGCTGCGAGTCAAGGTCGATTCCTGTATGTCGTCGAGCTTTACAAGTATGTCTGTAGTGCCGCAGGGCAGTAACCTGGGTCCACTCCTGTTTCTTTTATTTTTTCAACGACGTAATGCTGCTTCTAGGGCATGGTTGCAGGCTTGCATATGCCGACGTTCTTATGTTGTACTTTGTCGTACGCACAGTGGAAGACTGCGTTCGTCTACAAGCCTTGTTGGATATGTTTGTTGATTGGTGTAGACGGAACCGTATGACGCTGAGTGTACCCAAATGTATAGTTGTGTCGTTCTATCGAATAACTCGACCAATTATGCACAATTATGTTGTAAATGACGTTGTTCTTAAGAGAGCCGATAGTTTTTGCGATTTGGGAGTCTTGTTGGACCACAAGCTCACGTTTAATCTGCATCGATCCAATGTAATTGCGAAAGCTAACCGTCAGCTGGGATTTATAGCAAAAATCTCCCGGGATTTCACTGATCCGCATTGTCTGAAAGCTCTTTATTGCTCACTCATACGACCTATTTTAGAGAGTGCTGCTGTGGTGTGGACCCCTTATCAACTATCGTGGAGCTTGAGATTAGAAAGCGTGCAACGGAAGTTTATCCGACTAGCACTGCGGAACCTTCCTTGGCGTGATCCGCTGAATCTGCCGCCATATCCGGATCGCTGTACGCTGCTTGATTTGAATACGCTGGATCGTCGACGCAAAACCCAACAAGTTGCTTTTATAGCCAAACTCATGAACGGCGAAGTTGACTGCTCCCGATTACTCTCGATGCTGAATTTCCGTGTCGCTCCAAAGGTTCTACGTAGCGGCGCCCTTCTGCAGCAAAGATTTCATCGTACTGCTCTTGGAAGTAACGAGCCTTTTACGTCGATGATCCGTTTATTTTCTATGTTTGAAGATCTCTATGACTTCGATGGTTCGTCCAACCAATTCGTTTCGCGTGTGATGAGCTCGGACTTAATATAGGATTTAATTTCAATTCATGTAGACAAAAGTCAGATAGATAATATACAAATATACAAATATACAAATGTATATGAGACATTTTTGCTTGATAAATTGATAATAATTTACATGCTTTAAATAAGATGGACTGTCGAAACATTTTGCAGCTATTTTTAGACATTTGAAGCTTGTATTCTAATTTCGGATGTTTTGGACACAAAGTTAATGGTGATAGTTCAAAAAGATTTGGTTGTATTTAATAACTTATAGAAACAATTTGATTTGGTACTGTTTATTTGAGTGACCTTTGCAACCAGCATTGCAAACAATAGTAAGAGTATCAAAATAGTTCAGTAAAAATAATGGTATATATTTAATTCTTAACTAAAGTGACCAGACGTCCCGCTTTTCACGGGGCAGTTCCGCAAATGTTCCGCATTTCACTAAAATCTAAGAAATTCTCTTATTTATGAAGCAGCTATAGGGTGTCCAAGAAAGTATGGGCACGACTGTGACAACAAGAATCAAAATATTTTTTCAAGCTAATAGGTAAATATTTTTATCAACTACCGAAAAGCTAAACATTACATATAATTTGCAATTGGTTTAGATGGACAAATTGATGTGAAGATTTGCGAAAAAGTTACACGTCTTCTCAACTTTTTCGCAAATCATCACATCAATTTGTCCATCTAAACCAATTGCAAATTATATGTAATGTTTAGCTTTTCGGTAGTTGTTAAACTTCCACTCGGCTGGTTAGCCGTAAACCACGATTCAAATTAAAAACAAGAAAATATTTTTATATTTTCGTTGACGCTTATATTGAGCTGTTCGGTAATCCAATCCGCATGGTTATTAAATTAATCAACTCATTACGCGTGGTAACGATGGAAAAATTATGGGTGAAATTATGAAAAAAAATCCACTTTCATAATTTCTCCCATAATTTGTCCATCTCTACCACGCGTAATGAGTTAATTAATTTTATTTTTTGTGTTTTTCCTTTTGTATTTAAATGCCTCAATTTGAATGCTGTCTGTGAAAATTTGGTGTGATTTACATTGAAATTTTCGAAAATCAATTCGTATCTAGCCAGCACAGATCCTACTTATGTGTTTTTTTTTTTTGGAACATAACAACTAATTAATGTTTTTATCAAAATCTTTCGATGTGGTGAGTTCAAGTACGTCGTATATAAGATGTTCCAAAAGAATTTTTTTTTAAATTTTATTTTATTGTGCTAGAAAACATTTAAAAAAAGTAAAATTCGAAAAAAAATCGCTTGTTTTTCCCAACACCATTAAAAACTGTTTTTTTCATTTTTGATGATTGCTAATGGTTGAATGATGGATTCTTGAGCCATAAACGCAAAATACCCAATCTCAATGTGTCCGCATGAGTTCTGAGCCGGTAGAGGTAATTTAACCACATACTTATTGATTTTTTTTATAATTGGCTTTGTAAATCAAACGCTTGCATAAAATTTTTGATTAAATGATCATTGATGTGGAATAAGAATTAATTTGAATACGACGTTTGTTGACTTTATTCAGATAATTCATGTAACAATACAAATGTTCGGAATTTGATTCATAAGTGTCCGGATTTAAAACCAAGTATAATGCACCCCACAGACGCTCAGACGGTTTGACCAACATTGACTCCGACCCCAGGTTGATGCTATGCTTGACGAACCGATTTGACAGTTTGTGAAACCAATTTGACGGTTGACGAATCGGTCGGCCAAAATCAAACGAGTGATTATTCCTCAACCAATTTCTCCAGAAATATCTTCAGAGAATACATCAGCAGTTTCACCTGTGATTCAAAAAGTCTATCCATGGATTTTACCAGGATTTGTACAACAGGGATTCCATCACAAAATTTAACAGGAATTTCTCCAGGTAAACCTCTTGTAATATCTTTAGGAATTCTTCCAAAACTCCTTTATGATTCCATCAGGTGTTTTTCCAGAAATTTAATCAACATTTTCTCCAGTGATTTATCAAGAAATTCCTGTAACAATTCCTTTATAAATTCCTTCCGAATGTTCATCTGGAATTCCTCATGGGATTCTATCAGAAGTTCCTACAGGGATTTCATCAGTGATTCCTCTGAGAATCATAAGTTCTTTTCCTTCTTGGCGTTACGTTCTCACTGGGACAGAGCCTGCTTCTCAGCTTAGAGTTCAATGTACATTTCCACAGTTTTTAACTGAGAGCTTTCTTTTCCAAACTTGCCATTTTCGCATTCATATATCGTGTGGCAGGTACGATGATACTCTATGTCCAGGGAAGTCAAGGAAATTTGCTTTGTAGCCGCAGACTCTGAACACTCGTCTAAGGAAGGCCTCTAGAATCAGGAGTTATTCTAGGGAATTGAACACGATTTCATCCAGGCATTCCATCAGGAGAACTTCTAAAGATTCAATCGTAAATTTCACGAAGGTTTCATACAGCAGTTCCTTCAGGGTTTTCATCAGGACTAGCTCTAGGGATTCGATCGGAAGTCCCTCTCCGGATTCCATCGGAAGTTCCTCTAGGAATTCCATCAAGAATTCTTCTGGGGGTTTCATCAGATGTTCGTCTAGGGATTCCATCAGGAATTCTTCAGGGATTCCATGTGGAATTCCTCGAGAGATTCCATCAGGAGTTCCTCTAGAGATTGTATCAGAAGTTTCTTCAGAGATTTAACCTGGATCCTCGAGGGATTACATCAGAAGTTTCTTCTAGGGATAATATCAGGATCTCTTTTGGGAATAATAACAGGAGTTCTTCTGGGGATTTCAAGAAGAGTTCCTTCAGAGGTTTTATAAGCATTTTCTTTAGATATTCCACCTGAAATTCCTTCTGGGATTCTATCAAGAGTTTTAATAGGGATTCTATCAGGAGTTCTCCTGAGTCTTTCAATAGGAGTTCCCAAGGATTTCCATTAGGAGTTCTTCTAAGGATTTGATCAGGAGTTCCAATAGAGATTCAATTAGGAATTCCTACAGGACAAAAGAACAGAAGTCGTTTTTGGCATTTCATCACGAGTTCCCAAGGGATTCTAAAAGGAGTTCTTCTAAAGACTTCATCAGGAGTTCCTCTAGGGTTTCCATTAGAAGTTCCTTCAGAAATTCCACCTGGAATTTCTACAGGAATTCTATCAAGAGTTTCTCTAATGATTCTATTAGGAATTACTCCAGCGGATTACATCACCAGTTTTTCCAATGACCCATCTGAAGGAGTTTTTCAATAGATTTAATTGGAAATTTCTGCAGTGTTTCCATCGAAAGTTCTTTCATGGAATCCATTAGAAAAACTTCTAAGACTTTATTATAAACCTCCGGGGATTCATCAGAAGTTCTGTCAGAGATTCTATCAAGAATTCTTCTAAAAGTTCCTTCAGGAATCCCTCAAGGGCTATTCTGGGTTAATTTATTATGAATTCTTTTCCAAATTTATTAGGAGAAACTACCCGAACTTCTAAAGAATACTTCAAGAGATTCATCTAAGAAGTCTTCAAGGTATTTCTCCTGGAATTCCTTAAGGGATTCCTCCCGGAATTAGTAAAGGGATACCTCCCGAAATTCCTCAAGGAATCAGCAAAATCTCCAACGATTCTCGAAGATTATCAGGATTTCCTCCAAGGATTTTATCAGTAATTTCTTATAAGTATTGCATTACTCAAGAGATTCCTTCCGGAATTTCTCAAAGGACTCCTCACGAAATTTATCATGGGGCTCCTCCCGGATTTCCCTAAAGAATCAATCCCGGAAATCCTCAAGGAATTTTTCGTGGAATAACTCCAGGGATTCTTGGGGGTTTTCAGGAACCCTCCAGCGATATTACCGGAAATGTATTATAATAGTTTTACCTATAATTTAGGAATCTACCAGTAAATCATACAGTGACTCCAACAAGAATTCCTCCTAGGATTCAAAACAGAAATTTCTTCAGGGATTCCTCTAGGAGGTTCCTTCGTAGATGCCACCAAGATGAACTCCAATTAGCCAATAACGAATTTCCTATGCGGTTTGACCACAATCTCCTATAAAGATTCCACTAGTAATTCCTTCAGATACTTCAACAGTATTTTCCCCAATTATATCACCTGTAATTTTTCGCGAGAGATCTTTTTAAAGGAATTTCACAAAGAGTTCTTCTAGCGTTAACACTGAGAATATCACCAAAGTTTCACTAGAATTACCACCAGAAAAATCTACCAGAGTTTCGCCGGAAGTTCAACCAGAAAATACTTCAAAGTTGTTACTAGGATTGTGCTTCAGGATTATCATAAATTCCTCCAGGGAGTTAACTGATATTAACTCAGAGTTTCAAACAGCACATTTCTCTAAATGCCTCAGGATGAATCCCTAAAGTAGACCTAAAAGATTTTTTTTTTCATTTCTGAAAAAAAGCCATGGAGATATATCTTAAGAAATTCTTGGAGTTATCACCAAAGAAATCAATACATTAATTCCTAGAGAGTTTCCTGGAGAGATTCCTTAGTATATTTCTGGAAGCACTTTAAGGCAATCCCTGAAGGAGTTTCTGAAAGATTCTCTAAGGTAATTACTGGTAGATTCCTTGCAAAAAATCCTTCAAAAAATACTGGATGGAATTGATGGATAAATTCCTTAAGGAATCCTCGGAGAAATTTATATTAGATTATTGAAGTAATTCGTGCAGAAATCCCAGGACGAATGCCTCGTAGGGTCCCTTCAGAGATACAAGGAAGAATCTTTGGAGGAAACACTGGTGGAGTTTATAAAAGAATTTATTGAAGATTCTCTCTAGAGGAATACCGAAGGATAACCTGGGGGATCCTCTCAAAAAATTACAAGTGGAATCTCTAAAAGAATTCCTGCTGATCAAGTTTTGATGAATTTTTTTGCAGTATTTCTCTTGAAATCTTTGAAGGCTTTCTGATGCAAGTCTTGGAGGAATTGCTTGTGGAATCCCTGGAGGAACTTGATGAATCCTTGGATAAATTGTGGACAGTATCTGTATAGAAATTCTTGAAGTTTCGCTGGAGGAATTCTTCAATGAATCTTTGGAGGATTTTTTGGTGGAATTCTTGAAGGAAGCATTGTGTTTGCGCGCGGGAAACGGATCGATTTCGGACACCGAGAAATTAGTTCAGTTTCACTTTCACTCCGTAATTCAACTTTATTCCGGCAATAAATCAACACAGCTGATCGCGGATAAAACACTTTATTGCGGACTGAACGGACGAGGACTATATTTCCCGGCGGTATACTAATAACTAAATTTATTTGCCTATTTACATGATCAGCTGGCAGTGAGAGATTTGGACTACTCCCATCAGTATCTTTTCTCTTATCTCTTCACCGTTCGCTACCTATCCGAAAGGGGTATAGTTTAACCGTGTGATAAACGGGGACAAATAGAGTTTTGAGTTGTGGAACATGATCGCTGTTTCTCATCGCTCTCTGTTAACCCTCGCGTAGCCATGCCGGCCGCCTTGAAATCTCGGCGATTTCAATCAACTACCTACTCTATACTAACTTCTATCTACTCTGTACTACTTTGTTGAATTCACTTTTTACTTTTAATTTACTATTTACACTCTCGGTCGCCGGGTTGACCGTACTCCTACTGCTACTAGTGCTGGACGCATTGTGTTGCTGCTACTTCGATGCCGAATGACCCATACTCGGTGGTAAACATTGGCTTGCTGTTGCTGTTGACGCTTTGGTTGCTTGCAGAGACGATGACGGTTTCGGATGGTTGCTGGACTTCGATCTGGATTCTGGACGATTCTTGCTGCTGCGGACTTGACTTCTTCTTCTCTCAGGCTGACGGATCTGCTGCTCTTCGACTCTTGGCGGATAAACGGATGCGGTTGGACTTCTGACTTGCTTGACTGGGTGACTTGTTCTCGTCGGTGGTGATTCGTCATCGGTAAGACGGGGCTCCCTCGCCTCGCCGCGGTAGATCTATTAATCATATGAACGGGTGCTTTTTAAACTGAATTACTGGACAAAACAGAGACTTGCCTGGAACGGAGGCCTCCTGGCCTCCGTGGCGCCTCCAGGCGCTGATGATACCCCTACACGTCACAGTGGCGATCGTCGGTACTTGCTAGCGAACTACAAATGTGCTGGTGGAACCATTTCCGATTCGAGACCGTTGTTCGAGTTGGCCATACTCTTTGACGACCTCTTCGTTGATTCCGGGAGGACGAATAGCGCTCTTCTACCTCCGTTGCGAGTTCGCACACTCGTACCTCAAATAGCCAAGCGTGTGATTGTGGTTAGCAGGGTTTTGAATTGTGCAGTCTACGACTGCCGAGATGACTGACTTCACGGAACAAAATAATATTGCCGAACTAAGTTCAGCACGACTGCTTCATGCACCGTTCATGCAGAACGTACCACCACCAGAACAAAACAGATTACCTCGATAATTGGAGAGACCGGATCGAATAGTGACTTCCATCGTTTCTTGGGCTTGAAACGAGGACGGAATGTGGCTACGAATGAAAAATGAGCCGATTAACTTTTTGAAATTCAAAACATTACTTAACTTAACTGGTCTGCGGAGGTCTTTCGACCTCCGCCGGTGGAGGAGTCCTAGTTCTCCCCTGATGCGGATTGCATATTGTCGCTGATTGGAAGGATGCAGATCTTCGAGATTGCTCGTTTGTAGCTGCCATCCTTCGTTCGGACTGTCACTACCCGAATGTTTCCGTCTGCTCCAGTGTGTACTTCGGTTATCCGACCCAGAAGCCAACTCAACGGTGGCTGATTCTCCTCCCTCAGTACCACCATCGTTCCAATCTTCACGTTGTCACGCTTCTTGGTCCACTTCGTGCGGTTATGCAGGTTGGACAAATATTCGGTCGACCATTTCCTCCACAAAAGTTGCACAAAGTGCTGCACGGTTTGCCATGCAGACAAACGGTTGTCCGGTAGACCATCAAGGTTCGGCTCCGGAATCGCTGCCAACGGACGTTGGATGAGAAAATGGCCCGGTGTTAGTGCCTCATAATCACTGGGATCGTTGCTGACTGGTGTAAGCGGACGAGAATTCAAAACTGCCTCGATCTGCGTGAGCAGTGTCTGGAACTCGTCGTACTGTAACGTCCTTGAACCAATCGTTCGTTTCAGCAACGTTTTGAACGATTTTACTGCGCTCTCCCACAATCCTCCAAAATTTGGGGAGCGGGCTGGTATGAAGCGGAATTCAATGCCCAACTAACATTCACTCATTTAACAAACACCATAATAGCAGTTTTATTCAGCATCATGTTTAATAACATTTTAATAATTTTCATGGCCAACCTTTGTTCAGGCGTTGTTCACACAAATTTGGAGAAACTTTAAAGCATGTCATTGAATTCCAACTTTATTTTTCAGCTTTTAAAACGTTTTACTAGAACTTAGTTCAGCTTTTATACGACTGGTCCAAAAATAATTAAAAACAAATAAAACCCAAAACAATATTTTTTAGGCGCTTCAAATGTAGTGCACACAATAATTATTATGATATAACAACCATATTTAAAAACCGCCTGGATACTGGATTCGAACTCGAGACCTTCCAATCGTCAGCGGTATGCCTTGCCATCTGCGCCATCCTAGAATTGATTAATAAATCGTCTAGTGCAAAATATAAACCTCTCATAGCTGAATATTGATCATGTTTGAGCTTCTATTCGACATCGTCTAATCAACACATGGTATGCTAATTAACAACTGAACAAGCATATTATTCAGTTGCTGTTTAGTGCTGATCCAAGCTGAGTTCAGTCGGCTATTTTTAGCGCACAGTGAGAAAATTTATGTCAATGATGGTCAAAACTAATTTTTATTTACACGAAGTGAAATCAGTCTGAAATGATAAAGGTGAATATGCATCGAAACCAAACCTCAAATTTTCAAGAGCACAAATCTAGAGAACCAGACAACGCAGCGGTTCGATTGGTCACACGCTGGTGGTTCAGCTTGAACGGATGTTTAGTTCTCTAGATTTGTGTTCTTGAAAATTTGAGGTTTGGCTTCGATGCATCTTCACCTCAATCTAATTTCATAGTAAGTTTTAGTTTATTCAAAACTTAAATTTGAATGATTCATCAACTTAAATTGAAATTCATTTATTTTATAAATTATTTTTGTAATTATTTATTATATTATTGATTTCTATTTTTCATAAACCTATTATGCATCAAAGAAATAGTCTTCTGTATGAATAAATTGAAATCATGTATATTTTATGAACAGCTATTTAAAAAGTTTCGAGAAAGCATAATTATAAGCTTTGAAAATCATTCGGAGCTCAACACGAATTTCGGATATTTTGTCCATTTTATGAAATATTGCTATAGTGTGATCGCTTTTACAAGGCTTATTTATTGCTGAACAATGTGTTTGTTAATCATCATTTTGGCCTCTATTAGATCAACTGTTCTTATAATATACTGAAGCTGAGTTAGGATTTTATAAGATTCTTATTCAGCTCTTATTCATGCTTGTGTTAAACATGTGGAAATAGCTGAAGTGCGACGCAAGTAAAACGTTAGTTCGTCTTCTGAATATCCTTTTATACATATACATTTGTTTAGTGGAATATTGGCTTTTTAATTGGGGGAAACATGTCTTGTTCAGCTCATTAGTAAAACAATCTTAACTAGTCGAATGAGAATCTTTGGAAACGTTTAATAAGTGGCGATTCAACTTTTGTTCATTCTAATGCATAACGTTGAACATTGACCTAAGTTTGTGTTAAAAAAGCACCTTCTCAGCTCTTTATAGAGCAAAATTTTTATTCAGCTGTCATTACCATTATTGAACAATAATTAAACATGCATGCTTGTTTGTGGCTCTGAATTGTTAGTTGGGTGTGGTCTTTCGACGATTCTTGGACCACGGCGTTCTGGAACTGTTGATTGACGAAGAGCTTCCGTAATTCTGCCAACTCGCGTTTAGCTCCGACGAAATTTCTGCCGTTGTCGCACATGATTAGCGATGGTTTTCCACGTCTAGACGAGAACCGTCTGAGGGAAGCCAGGAATGCCTGCGATGTTTGGTCAGCCACTAACTCCAGGTGGACTGCCTTCGTTACCAGGCAAACGAAAACAACGACAAAACACTTCACGGGACGGGCAGAACGCTGGGGGTATTTGACTTGAAACGGTCCACAAAGATCGATGCCGACGCGTTGGAAGGGACTACAAGGCGTAACTCTCTCCGATGGTAGATCGGCCATCAATTGCTCGTGAATCTTCGGCTTGACACTGAAGCAGCGTACACAATCATGGATCACCTTTCGAGCTAGATTTCGGGCGTTTGTCGGCCAGAACTTGCCACGAACAGTCGAAACTAGTAGTTGCTGTCCCGCATGGAACAGATTCCGATGATATTCGGTCATGACAAGCATGGCGAATGGATGGTGATGACCGATGATATACGGATGTTTCCTACTCGACGGAACCTTGGCGTTCCGTAACCGGCCGCCAACGCAAATAATGTCGTCCACCATTTCTGGGTTTAGCGAAGCGATTCGCGAGGAATCTTGAACACTCCGACCACGTGACAGTAAGGGTATGCGATATGGATTTTTTCCATGTCGATACGAAACGAAACGATACGCGGAATATCTTGCGCTGATAATGACGAAACGAAACGAAATTTAAAAATGTTTCGTGTAACTCGATACGAAATCAAATATCTCACGGAATTTTTCGAAACGAAACGAAATTTTTGAATTTGTTTCGCGGAATACTCGTTTAAGTTTTTTTTTCTTGTCAAAAGCTGGGAATTTTGACAATAGGCATAAAAACGTCTTTTTATATTCTCTACCATATGGAAATCTTAGCGTTGCTCAGCGGAATCCTTACATGTTTTGGTAAAACTCTTTTCTGTTTGTTTGAAATCTTCTAAATAACTTTTTAAGGTTTCATTTCAACATATCTGACACTCACACAAGGCAATGAGTGGGTTTAAGAGGAAAATAATCATCATCGTTCTACACTTGTTATATGTAATACGATGATATATTTTCATGAGGATATCTTGAAATTTGAACGTAAAAACTGTTTTTTTTTTATTTTTGATGATAGCTTTGCATGATGGATTCTTGAGCCTTAATTCAAATGTAGCAACTAAGAAGTGGGTCGAAAAGCAGTTACAAACATTCAAAACAATTTTAAAAATATTGAGAGGAGTCCAAAATTAATTTGATTTTTAGAAACGCCTTACAATTTTTTTTAATCATGTGGATATGCTAATATATACCATTAAACATGGAATAATGGTATTCATATTTTTTGCTGTACTTTATGCTTTGTGGCTTGAATGAATGTAATTGGGGACACAAGTCGATAAGTGATCATGAAAACACTAAACTGAGAAGCAGACTTTTCTCCAGTTGGAACACAACGCCAAGAAAGAAGAAGAAAAATTAGTAGAACAGAGGAATCACTGGAATATCTGCTTTAGACTAATTAAATTAAATTTTAAAAAATCCATCAACACATCCCTAAGAAATCAATCAAGATAAATTTAAAAGAACTGCAAAAGTAATAAACTCCAAGAGATATTGTGACAGCAACTTAACCAGGATTGCCTGTTGGGGTTAATTTAGAAGTTCCTAATAAATTTTCTGGAAAAGCCTTGCATAAACTGTGAATTAATTCTTGGAGGGATCAAATCTGGATGAATGCAAACTTCAAGAGTATACCTTGTAGAAAATACTGAAGGTATTTCTATTATTTTGTAGAGCAAATACTGGAGAAATGATCCTATTCCAAAATCTGTGAAGGAATTTCTGGACGATTTCTGGAAGAAATAAGGATTGTTGTTATTATCTCAATTTCAGATTATTTGCTTAAAACTGACTACAAAATCACATTTTCACTGAATTTTGAGCCTCGAGAGTATTTTAAAAATATTTGAAAATTTCGAAAAAAAAAAGTTTTGAACCTGGACTACATAGCATAGAGGAACCGCAAATAAGATTGACAACTTCACCCATGTTCGTTCAGACAATCCGTCTTTCAATAAGCTAAATTTAATGTTTGGCTAATTTTTTTTCTCGAGATCTAGAAGTGCGAAAATTGAAAAAAAATGTTGCGCTTTTCTATTGTGAAATACCCAAAGTATACCACCAAACTTGAATCTAAATCCGGAACCAATTTTGATGGAATGCATGAATCAAATTTAAAACTGATTTTTGATTTTTACTAAAACAAATCTTCCAAATCGATCGAAAGATGGCGAAACTAAAGAATTTTGAAACTTGATGTCGGTATTGAAAAGGTTAAGACCTTTGCCTTGCGGCATTTGGCTTCCAACACTTGTAATGATAGATTATCAATATTCGCATTTTTTTTAAATTGGGGGTCGTGAGGATATTATGTCACGTTATAAGAGGAGAGAGGAGTTGGTGGTGTGGTACAGCGTGAATAAACCTAGATTCATTTTTCGATATAAAATAATGTATGCATCTTCCTTGTTTAAGGTGAATATAAATCGAAGGCATGCCTCAGAATTTCAAGAGCACAAATCTAACGAACCCGACAGCGGTTCAAGCTGAACACTCGATCGATTGGCCATCGAGTAACCAATCGATAGATTTTTCAGCTTGAATGGACGTCTGGTTCTTTAGATTTGTGCTCTTGAAGATTTGAGGTGTGGCTTTGGATCACCCAAATCAACGCGATTTTTTACAACGACAGCGACAAACAATCGCTGCGATTTCGCTGCTACATGTAGAGTTTTATGACACAACAACGAAATCGCGGAGAACCTTATCTCATTGATGCGTGCTATTAGTTTTCTCTTCTATTCTCCCGCTGTTCTTGTGCAGAGTTAAAAGTGACGTCATAGCGGGAAAGCAAGAGAGAACTAATGCGCACATCAATAATCTGCACCACCTGAGCAAATCCAGAACATCAGGGACTCACGCTCCGCAGCTTTTTTTTGACATTTGTGTACAAACAATTTTTGCGATATATCAACAAATTTGCTCAAAAGGACACGCAATGTTCCCCGGAGGAAACCGTGCTTTTGCTCTCTTCATTCTTATGGAAGATAACATTGCGGTAATTCATCAAACGCAGTTGTTCCTTTCCTGGGCTATTCGCCGCGAGGAATTTAGGGCAAATGGACGTTTTTGGAAACTTTACAACGGCAGTGCAGTTTATCATATCCTCCGAATTAGTCAGTACTACAGTCATCCCACAGTTATGGATAGCACACAGATATGGATCTAAGTTGGATTAAATGGAGAATATCTCATCAAATGGAGTAGTAATTACGCAGAACCCATTTTACCTACGCGAACCATAAATCTATACAGCATCGCAATCAACAATAACATGCTTAAACACATTTGTTCCATTCGTAGGAAATTAAATGTCATACATATGCCTAGAAGCGTTGATTCATAATTGTGGGGCATTGAAGCCCATACCACAGTTATGAATCTAAGATAAGACTATTCCTAAAGAAACGCCAAAACGCATGCTTTCACTAGCACACCATTCGTTTGCCTCGCAGATAATATGCTGTTATAGTGATCTGATCCATGATATGAGTCGATTTGATCCATAATACGGACCCATTTTTGACTGTAGCTGCTAGGAGTAGAAGCGGTTTGCTTTTTTTGTTCGAAATTTAACTCGAATTTCGCGAAATTCCGTTTTATTCCGTTTGTTTTCAATTTTCCGTGGAAATATTTTAACATTTTGGCGAAACGAAACGAAATAGCAAAATACAAATTTCGCCAGTGCGAGTTCCGTGGAATTCCGCGGAATTTCGTTTCGAAGCGTATTTGACGGAATCATTCGGTATTTCGCATACCCTTACGTGACAGCTCGGCGTACTCTTGCGGAAAGGATTCTTGCTGTGCTAGGCGAACTAGCAATCGAAGAGCCTCGTCGCGTTCGACGAGCGTTAGTTGACCTTGCTTGCGATGGTCACGATTCGCACTCCTTGCATTGAAGCAGAACCGTTGTAGGAAAGCTACAAGCTTTACAAGCTCTGTCAGCGAAGACCGTGAATCGAAAATTTCGCTAGGTTCCGTACTGGGCAGTAATGCAGAAATGACTCCCTTTTCTTCCAAAAGCGACGGATGCAGTTCGCTTGTATCTGGCTCAGCTATCGGCCAGTTTGCTCGTTCTTGGAGAAGCCAATGCGGTCCACGCCACCAGAGAGACTGGTACTGCAGCTGCGGGGGTGCCATACCCCGAGAAATGATATCTGCCGGGTTTTCCATTCCAGGGACGTGATTCCAGGTACCGCCAACGGTGATGTGCTGGATCTCCGATACTCGGTTGCTGACGAACTCCTTCCATCTGGAGGGAACTGACGATAGCCAGTACTTCACAATCGTGGAATCCGTCCAAAAATGCGACTCCACGGTCATGTGGATGCTGTCGATCACCTTCTCGTAGAGATGTGCGAGTAGTAACGCTGAGGAAAGTTCAAGCCGTGGTGTGGAAAGCGATTTTTTCTTCTTCTTGAGGTTCTCGAGAGGAGCAACTCGAGACTTTGCTGTCAGCAATCGTACGTCTACAGTACCGTCTGCCGCGACGGATCGA
Source organism: Aedes aegypti (assembly GCF_002204515.2). NCBI lineage: Eukaryota > Metazoa > Arthropoda > Insecta > Diptera > Culicidae > Aedes > Aedes aegypti. The sequence continues at coordinate 66,844,257 of NC_035108.1, read as the reverse complement.
ATATAGATGCACGCACCGTACGCCTTCCTGGATGCATCGCAGAAACCATGCAGTTCTACAGACTCCCGAGAAGTTGTAACGCCAATCCAACGTGGAATCCTTATTCCGTCCAAGCCGATCATATTTCTGCGATATTCAAGCCATCTTTCTGTCATATCTTCGCTCAACGGACTGTCCCAGCTACATTCCCGCTTCCAGAGTTCCTGAACGAACAACTTTGCTTGAACGATGACTGGGCCGATCAATCCCAAGGGATCGAATAAACGGGAGATATCGGACAGAACTGTCCGCTTCGTTACTGCATCTGATTCATTCCACTTCGGAGTGCTGAAGCGATAGACATCCAAACGTGGTTCCCACTGTAGGCCTAGTGTCTTCACAGTAGAATCGCTTGAATCCAGCGTGAGAATGGTCCGATCGTCGTGTAGATGCTCCGGAACGTGCCGCAGAATTTCTTCGCAATTGGAGTTCCACTTTCTCAGCGTGAAACCTCCGGATTGCATCAAATCCACCATTTCTTCGACGAACTGCTTGCCTTCATCAATCTCGTCCACGCCGGACAGCATATCGTCGACGTAGAAGTCTTCTCTTAGCACGGCGGCTGCCATGGGATGGGACTCCTCTCCTTCTTCCGCCAATTGTTTCAGGCACCTCGTGGCAAGAAGAAGCAGTACCGTATGTGACGGTTGTCAACTCAAACGTTCGAATTTCTTCGTCGCTGCTACCTCTCCACACGATCCTCTGGAGCTTTCGATCATGTTCGGAAACTGCAATCATGCGATACATCTTTGCAACATCAGCAACGACGGCGTAACGATGGAGACGGAATCGGAGATTAATATTGATCAACTCGTCTTGTACGACGGGACCGACCATCAACGCATCGTTCAACGAAACTCCTGTTGAGGTTTTGCAGGAGGCATCAAACACCACTCGAAGTTTGGTTGTTGTGCTCTCCGGCTTGAAGACTGCGTGATGGGGCATATAGTATGCAACTCCCTCGCAGTCCTCGGTGACTTCTACCATGTGTCCCATGTCCAGATATTCTTGGATGAACTCGGAGTACTGGTGCTGCAGTTCGGAGTCCGCTGACAATCTTCGCTCCAAACTATTCAACCGTCTGATCGCAGTAGACCTTGATTCACCCAATTTTTCGATGAGGAAATCCTTCTTCGGCAGAGCAACTACGAATCTTCCCGTATCGTCGCGTACAGTTGTCTTCGCAAAGTTCTCCTCGCAAGCAGATTCTTCTACGGAATGTGTACTGATGCAACGACAAGTTTCAATTTCCCAGAATCTAGTCAGCTGGTCTTGGAGCTCCGCAGTTGAGCAGACGTTGACTATGGAACGGGATCCGCTGATTGGGCAATCCGGCACTCGGCCAGAGACGATCCATCCAAAAACAGTATTCTGCAAAGTCGGTCCATTCTCCGTCGCTTTCAGTCGTCCATCTGCCAGCAAATCCAAATAATGTTCTGCTCCGATTATCACGTCCACCGGTCCGGATTCATGGAAGTCTGGATCCGCCAAGAATTCTGTTTCCGGCAGACTCCATTCCGATGGGCTAAAACTGGAGGTAGGCAACGACACAGTCAGCTTCGGCAAGACGAAAAAACTGCATCTCTTCTTCGAACGGAGAAATCATTCGCGACCTTGGAGAAACTTCAGCACTCACTCGCTTGGTGGATACGCTTTGTGCAGACCCAATACCTTGCACGGACAAAAAGGTGGGTGAAACTCGAAATTTGAGCTTGTTCGAGAACTCCTTAGTCATGAGACAGTGTTGGGAGCAAGAATCCAACAATGCTCGAGCAAGCAGGACATTTCCAAAACGGTCTTTGACTCGTACGAGTGCCGTTGACAAGAGGATGTTGTGTGTAGGTGTCTTGGGTAGTGCAACGTAGTTGTGGCTTGTGCTGGCTTGACTTGTGCTAGGCTGTGGCCTATTGATTTGTGAGTTGGCAGTGTGTGTGGGTGCATTGTTTGATTGAGTGTGTGCTTGTTGGTTCGGTTGCTGTGGGTTGGACTGTGGTTGACGTTGGGGTTGGCTGGCTTCTTGACTTCGCGTTTGCGCGGGTGGAACGGAGGATCTTACCGGGTTGAAGTGGAGCATGGTGTGGTGTTTCTGCTGACAGTGGTGGCAGACACCTTTATCGCATGTTCTTGAGATATGACCAGGATGCAGGCAGTTTCGACACAGCTTGCTTCTCATCACCGCTTCGTTGCGTTCCGTAACCTTCATCTTCTGGAACTTGTTGCAATGGAACGGAGAATGCCAAAACTCGCCGCAAAATGGACATTTGTTGGACATCTTCACCACAGCATGACACACAGCAAACTTCGTCGGACGTTGATCGGAGCTGGTAGACTTCGACGGAGCTATTGACTGCAACACTGCGCACTGGTTGCGCAGGAATGTCACCAAATCCTGATATTTCGGCACATCTTTGGAGTTATGATGAGCTTCCCATAAACGCAACGTCGCAGTATCGATCCTAGCGCAAAGCATGTAGGCGAGAATGGTACTCCACTGGGCTGTTTGCTCGCCTACCTTGTCCAGCATCTGCAAATTCTTCTCGAACTCACTAACGAGATGATTCAGTCCGTCATACGACTCCTTCTTGAGTGGTTCCAGCGAAAACAGAGTATCCAAATACGCCTTGACGATGAGTTTCTTATTCTCGTAGCGCTCCAGGAGAACCTTCCACGCAACTTCGTAATTGGCAGCCGAAAGCTCGATGGTGTTGATTTCCTTCAGAGCATCTCCCGTAAGCGACGTCCGAAGGTAGGTGAATTTGTCCATCGAGTTCAACTGTCCGTTCAGATGAATCAAGCTGCGGAAGGTGTCGCGAAACATCACCCATTCTCCTAATTTGCCACTAAACGTGGGCAAACTAATTTCGGGCAACTTCACCTTGGAATGCGCTGCGGTTTGATCGGCTGGTATTCCACAGTCGCGCCTGACCGGATCATTGGGTGGAAGCAGTTTGAGCAGGGCCGATTTCACCTTACAGTAGCGGTTTTCAAATTCTTCGGCTACACGGAAGTTTTCCTGCTCACGGGTGTGCGCATCCTTTCCGCCAGAAGAACCCTTCTTCAACAGATCGCTCTCGTCTTCATCCTCCTCTTCTTCCTCTTCGTCTTCCATTAGCAGCTCTATCTTCTCACGTAGCACGAAAAACTCCAAATACACTTCGTTCAAGCCCTTGAGTCGCACTTCAACTTCACACTCATCACGATCCTTATCGAAAGCGGCCACAAACTTCTCCACGATTGTCACCTTTTGCTGAAGCAAGCGTTCACGCTTGAGCAAAGCACGCAAATCACTGGCCATCACTGCACTGGTCAAATCAAATTCAATCACCAAGCACGAATCACTATCACCGGTACACTTTCACTGTGACAGATCTACTCGACGTTCCACGATCGCGTTTAAAGTAGACAGATTTAGAACTGTACAGCCCAACGACAGCAGCGAGGGGAGATCAACCACAGAAAAAAGGCAACGAACAAACCCAAGCGGAACTTCGAGACCAACAGAAAGCGGACACAACTCATGCACCTTGCCAAAGGAAAAAACTCACATGCATTTACTGGATTTATTCTGCCTTATTTTGGTTGGCCACATGCACCAAGCCACCGTTACACAGTACTTCCCTGAATCTGCAACTCCGATGGCGCCGACGATTTTCTGCAGCACTTTCCTCGATGGCGCTCGATCACTAGCAGCTTTCTTCCTCCTGATGGCGCTCGAATTGCTCCTGCGATGGCGATTTACCGCGTCCAAAATGGTACGAATTCTTCACGCCGACTTTTGTTCACCGGCGGTTTGCACACTTTCTTCCTCACTTGCACTTAATTTCGCCACCCGCCGTGACGATCAACACTACACCGTTCAATTTTTCACTGCGGCTTTCTCAATGTAAATCGCCCACACAGTAGCTCACACAGTAGTTCGCAATCCTGTTTTTCGTACTGTTCACTTAAGCGGGCTTCGTATCCGCAAACCGATCCTGACCGTCCTCGATCCGGTTCGAAGGACCAAAAATGTTTGCGCGCGCGGGAAACGGATCGATTTCGGACACCGAGAAATTAGTTTAGTTTCACTTTCACTCCGTAATTCAACTTTATTCCGGCAATAAATCAACACAGCTGATCGCGGATAAAACACTTTATTGCGGACTGAACGGACGAGGACTATATTTCCCGGCGGTATACTAATAACTAAATTTATTTGCCTATTTACATGATCAGCTGGCAGTGAGAGATTTGGACTACTCCCATCAGTATCTTTTCTCTTATCTCTTCACCGTTCGCTACCTATCCGAAAGGGGTATAGTTTAACCGTGTGATAAACGGGGACAAATAGAGTTTTGAGTTGTGGAACATGATCGCTGTTTCTCATCGCTCTCTGTTAACCCTCGCGTAGCCACATTGGATGAACCACTGGAGAAATCCCTTGGGAAGTATTTGTATAGATCCCTGGAGAAATCTGTTGAAATTGCCAGAAAGAATCGCTGAAGAAATTCCTGGTGGATTTTCCGATGTAACTCCTTGAGGAATTTAAGGAGGAGTCCTAGGAGCAAGCCCTTAAAAAGTCCTGGTGAAATCCTTGGGGGAATTTCTGGTGATGATTTTTTTGAGAAATCCCTTGAAAAGTATCTGAAAGAATTCGTGATGCAATTTCTGGGTAACGCGTGATGGAATCCTTGGATCTAACTTCTAGAAATTTCTAAAGAAATCTTTGAAAAAATTGTTATAACAATCTGGAGGAATTCTAGGAGGCAGCCTTGGAGTTAGCCCTGAAGAAATTCCCTGGGATTTTTTGGACAGATCTTTGAAGAATCAGTGGTTGAAATCCACAACAATTTGCAGAGGAACCTCTAAACCTAAAGGAATCCTTGGAAAAATTCCACCTGAAGGTATGCCTGTAGAATGTTCCCCGGAGGAATTTCTGGTTGAATCTGTGGATAAATTTCTAAACGAATTATTGATAAAATTCGTGGTAGAATCCCAGGAAGAGCTTTTGGTGGAATCTTTAGTACAGCTTATGGATTCCTGAAAAAACTTCAAAGCAGAATAACTAGAGGAAACGACTCAAAGATTCTGGATAGAAAAATCCCTTGACCATTCCTATATCAATGACTGCTCAGAATATTTCCCGAAAGAGACCCGTCATGATTTCTGGGTTTTGCCGGAATATTTCGTACGAATTATAACTGGAATTTCTTTTAAATTCTTCCGGTACATAAATGTTGAAACTTCTTCTCTTCCTTACTGCGATTATTGTCAGAAAATCGCGAAATGATTTTCCTTCACAATCACATATTCACTAGAGTCTCGGCAAGTCTAAAAACATGCGAAGAAATATCGTGTTGCTGCAACCAACCTTGACAGTCGGTCAAACGGTTGTATCAACATAAGTCGGTTTGACTAACTTGGGGGCGGAGTCAATGTTGGTCAAACCGTCTGAGCGTCTGTAGGCTGCATAAGTCGGCTGTCTGGATTTAAAGACCAGACGTTCTTGACTATTTCAATTTCATGATAATTTCCTAGTCATCTGTAGTCGATTGCAAAATGTTGTCACGATGGGAGGGATTCCAATAAATTGGTCAGTTGAAATTAAGTATCTAGTGCTTATGCTAGATATGAATTTACTTTCCAAAAATCACATTGAGGGCATTCAAGCCAAATGTAATATATATGTAAAATGTCTCTATACCCTTATTAATAGAAAACCAAAACTTTGTCCTAAGAACAAGCTTCTGATATTCAAACAAATTTTCAGGCCAACCATGTTGTATGCTGTACCAATATGGACTAGCTGTTGTACAAAGAAAGCTCTGCAGAGAATTCAAAATAAAATTTTGAACATAATTCTGAAGCTTCCTCTTTGGTATACTGCCCATAACTGCAAAACAGTCACATTCGACATTTTTGACAAAATGGAGTTAATACCGGGGAGAGTCATCAAATGGCAAATACTTTCGATCAACTTACTGAAATCTATGAGATTGTTCTAGAAAATTCGAAAAAAATACCAAGTTGTTTTGTCACATTGGCAATTGTAACCGCATAACAGTCACATTGAGATTGTACATGAGCCTCATAATGGAGTAGCAACGAAATTTCTATCAGATTTTTTTTTCTGACTATGCACCTTATATGCGATATGAGTTGTACAAAATTTCAGCCTCAAATAAGCACTTTTGAATTCTTAGTGATTTTTTGAAATATTAGTTTCCTCCCATACTGCGATAAAATGCAAACTTGGTATCCCATTTACTCAATGCCTACTTTTGTCGAATGTTACAAATATGCAGTTATGGGCAGTATAGTACCAATGAGTTACAAAGAATATCCAATATTTAAACATTGGAACAAATGTCAAATAAAATAATTAATAACTTTAAACAAAAATCATTGGAATCTTCTGTTGCCACGATTAATGCGTTATATATTTAGCTTAAGTTAGGTTTAGTAAAATGAAAGCGTTTTTTTCCTCCTATAAGCAGGTGAAATCAACTCACCTGTCAAATTTTTTGAACATCTGTGGTAAATGGAATGAAGTATGTTGTTAACCCGTATCCGACCGGGTTAAGAAAAAAAATTCAAAAAATTCTCGTGAAGCTATTTTCTATCTGATTTGCAAACTTCTTTCACTATATGAAATCCAAACTCTTCTTTTTTCCTATGCTGGAGAAAGTGGTCCAAAATTTTGCCTGTGGCCGGAGTTATTCCGGTGTCCTCCTGGGTCAAGTCGGGTGAAAAAATAATCAACTTCCTTTCCTGAACAGTTTTATAATACTAAACTGTCATTTAACTACTCAAGTTTTGTAGGAACAGTCAATCGTGCAACATGAAAGATATTCAAGTGATTTAAGGAGTCACTTTCATGGAAGTTTCCTTGAAAAACTGAAATATGCCTTCCGGAAGATCCGGAACATCCGTAAAAGTGGTCAAATCGTTAAAAATGACTTGGAAAGCCGCGGTTTTTATCGATCTCACTAGTTTTCAACATACATGGACATAAACGATGCTTTGAGTGCATAAGACCCTGTATGGCCATTGGGGGGCTCACTGGAAGATCCGGAACATCCGGTAAAGTGGTCAAATCGTTAAAAATGACTTGGAAAGCCGCGTTTTTTTTCAATGTCGCTAGTTTTCAACATACATGGACATAAACGACGCTTTGAGTGCATAAGACCCTGTATGGCCATTGGGGTCTCACCGGAAGATCCGGAACATCCGTAAATGTGATAAAATCGTTAAAAATGACTTGGAAAGCCGTGGTTTTTTTTTTTTTCAATTTCACTAGTTTTTAACATACATGGACATAACCAATGCTTTGAGTGCATAAGAGTGCAAAAACCCAGTATGGCCATTGGGGGGCTCATCAGAAGATCCAAAATATCCGGAAAAGTGGACAATTAACGTGGCTTACCCTACAACACTACATTTTTTTTTGAAAATTTATTGTTTTTAGTATTTAGGCCACTTTGTGACTCTAGTTGGCTATTGATTGGTCCCCCGAACGATCCGGAACATCCGTAAAACTGGCCTTATTATAGATGATGTCTCGGAAATTCTCGTTGTTTTTTATTACACTTATTTTCTACATTCAAGGACGAAACTAATAAATAGAACGTTTTATGATCAGCTATGGCCACTTGGGGGGTTTCCATGTATGTTGAATACTAGTGAGATTGAAAAAAACGCGGCTTTCCAAGTCATTTTTAACGATTTGACCACTTTTACGGATGTTCCGGATCTTCCGGTGAGCCTCCAATGGCCATACAGGGTCTTATGCACTTAAAGCACCAAGGGGACGGACCTGGTGTAGTGGTTAGAACACACGCCTCTCACGCCGAGGACCTGGGATCGAATCCCATCCCCGAGATAATCACTAAAAGTTTCAGTGACGTCTTCCTTCGGAAGGGAAGTAAAACCATTGGTCCCGAGATGAACTAGCCCAGGGCTAAAAATCTCGTTAATAAAGAAAGAAAAAAACACTCAAAGCATCGTTCATAACCATGTATGCTGAAAACTAGTGAGATTAAAAAAAAACGCGATTTTCCAAGTCATTTTTAACGATTTGACCACTTTACCGGATGTTCCGGATCTTCCGGTGAGCCCCCCCAATGGCCATACAGAGTCTTATGTACTCGAAGCATTGTTTATGTCCATGTATGTTGAAAACAAGTGAGATTGAAAAAAAAAACCGCGGCTTTCCAAGTCATTTTTAACGATTTGACCACTTTTACGGATGTTCCGGATCTTCCAGTGAGCCCCCCATTGGCCATACAGAGTCTTATGCACTCAAAGCATTGGTTATGTCCATGTATGCTGAAAACTAGTGAGATTGAAAAAAAAACACGGCTTTCCTAGTCATTTTTAACGGTTTGACCACTTTACCGGATGTTCCGGTGAGCCCCCCAATGGTCATACAGAGTCTTATGCACTCGAAGCATTGTTTATGTCCATGTATGTTGAAAACAAGTGAGATTGAAAAAAACCGCGGCTTTCCAAGTCATTTTTAACGATTTGACCACTTTTACGGATGTTCCGGATCTTCCAGTGAGCCCCCCAATGGCCATACAGGGTCTTATGCACTCAAAGCATCGTTTATGTCCATGTATGTTGAAAACTAGTGAGATCGATAAAAACCGCGGCTCTTCAAGTCATTTTTAACGATTTGACCACTTTTACGGATGTTCCGGATCTTCCGGAAGGCATATTTCAGTTTTTTCAAGGAAACTTCCATGAAAGTGACTCCTTAAATCACTTGAATATCTTTCATGTTGCACGATTGACTGTTCCTACAAAACTTGAGTAGTTAAATGACAGTTTAGTATTATAAAACTGTTCAGGAAAGGAAGTTGATCATTTTTTCACCCGACTTGACCCAGGAGGACACCGGAATAACTCCGGCCACAGGCAAAAATTTGGACCACTTTCCCTAGCATAGAAAAATAAAAGAGTTTGGATTTCATATAGTGAAAGAAGTTTGCAAATCAGATAGAAAATAGCTTCACGAGAATTTTTTGAATTTTTTTTTCTTAACCCGGTCGGATACGGGTTAACAAAATGTTAATTAAAGCTGCATTTTGTTTTACCAATTTAGGATGATAGTGTTGTGTAGTACCTGGATATAAGAAATAAATGTAATGTTTGAAATAATTCTAATAACAAAAATCTAAAATAAACCTCTCTTCCGTAATTCTATAACTAAAAAAGACAGTTTCCCCTATTTATCATTCCACGGACGACACACCATCGCTCTGCTCGAACTAATGAATATTGGTTCGTTGAAATGCGCAAATTGAATCATACCCGGTGTGGTGTCGCTGAAATGTGGGTAACGGCCGCCTCCGGAAAGCATCTCAGAAACGTTCAATCAATTAGTTCCATCAAGAATGCAAATTGATAGAAGCTGCCACGATTCCACGAACACAACACACTCATCATCACTCCGTGGGAGATTCTTCAAGTGGCTGACAACGCGAGAAGTTGACTGATGGTGAAGTTTAGAGTTTGGAATTTTATGTGAAATAGCTTAAGTCTAGTAAGTATTAATGTCCGAATATTGGTCCATGTGTGAAATTTTATTAAAACTTTTTAATAAAAACTAAGCCACACAGCAAAAAATAAATTTATTAAGGCCGAAGTCATATATCCGTAATCGAACGTTAGTGATTAGATGACATTTGAATTCGAACGACGAAAATGCCAAGAAGCCTATTTCATCCAGCTGAGCTTGAACTTAAGCTTGACTGGCCGCCCATGGTTGCTACTCCAGTATTGCCAGCTTAGCTGTACTTACACAAGAAACCCACTAGATGATTGCTTGGGGCTAACAGTATAAATGCTGGTGAACTTCTATTTCCAGCAACAATGACGCCTGCCAAGTTGCATCAAATCTTTCCTGCTGAGAACCGTGGAGTCCACTGCATCTGCGCAAGGTAATGTGCAGCTTTAACGACGTAATATTATAATTTATTTTTTACCGTGTAGGCGCTTGATAGAACAAGCTGACGCTGCAAAGTGAAAGTGATCGCATTCCATTCCGATGAAATGCCTTTCAATTAGCCCAAGAGCGTTCGACCGGCAAACATCCATTTCATGCTGCTACTGTTCGTTCATAGAGGGTTGTTAATAGGATTCTGTGGAACATTTTCACTTTCTCCACCTGATGCTCCGACTGGGTGCCAGGAAAGTGCGGTGGTCGGGTTGCCAACGGTGGATTAATTAAATGTCATCGTTTGAAGTTTCGATTGTCTCCCAGGTGGATTTTCAATTTGAGATTTTCTCACCTTCGTGAATTAATGCTGGTCACGACACATCAGGATCTACACTATAAATTAAATTATCGTTGCTTCAGTGCACAAGGGTTATTTAGTTTGGTCATGATATCGGTCTGTGACCGGACGATACATATGACGGGAGTTAAAACTTTTTCATGCAGGTTGTTGTCACATTTCATTTGTGAATAAAACATTGAACAACAATTCATGTTTAATGACACCTCTGAAAAAAAAAAAATCAAAACCATTGTCCTCACTCAACAAACCCATTTAATATCGGTGTAATTGTCGAACAGTGATGTATTGATGCCTGCGGTTTACGAGCCCGAAGGTTTCAATTGACACTGGTTTGCAGTTGATTTTGATAATTGATGAATATATTTCTACCACCTCGAGCTATGTTCGTTACACCCGATCAGAGAATGTCAAATTTAAATACTAATATGCAGGGCTAGTTTTCACGTGGTACTCAAGTTTGCCGAAATTGTTATATTAAATTTGAGAACTGCAATTGATATAACACAGGTACATTATAGGCGTTAACTTGTAGAAACTTTCTGCTTGGGTGTAAACGTTATACATAAGCTTTAAATGTTGCTGGAATCTTACCACATGCTGGTACATTCATTGCAGTTAAATTAATAAAGTTCTCCAAGCCATGTGGGGTGTATGTCACTTTGATGGAATTATGACGCCTGGATATTTACTTCCAATAAGAAATTAATGTGAGTGCATAATTGTTTGAACTCTGTTGATGGAATTTTAAAGTTTAATTCGTGTATGGGTGTATAAGCTCGGGCTTTTGTTTGACCGCATACAGAGCCGTATCATAGCTTTATTGCGCCCTTGGCGAATTTCGAATTGTGCGCCCCATTATTAAAGTCGAAGTTCATCATATTATTTTTTTTAACAAATCTGATCATAATTCAAAACACAACCAGTTGATTCCTTCAATACAGACGTAAACAATAGAATAAAAGAGAAATCTTTCATTTTTGAAAGTATGAAGAAAAAATATCCAATTTGTTTTTTACAAAATGTTACAGATGACACCCAGGCTTCGTTCTTTGGCGGAGAGGTGGATGATACACGCACGCTATGTCTTCGATTATGAAGATCGAATGTACCTCGGATTTTTTACCGCTAGTTATCAGTATTTGGTCTATAAATTCATAATCGGAAGGTTTCAAAATATTCTATCGGTGAAATATTTCCATACATTTTGTATGGGCGGAAATGCGTAGGAAAACGTGATTTTCATGAGCTGTATATGAAAAAATGGCTAAAAAGTGAAAGAAATCCAAATTTCACCGAAGGAATATTTCGAAACCACCCGATTATGAAAGTATAATCCAAATACTGAACTCTAACGGAAAAATATCCGTGCTACATTCAATTTTCATAATCTGCTGGTTTGGACATAGCGTGACACGTAGACAAAGACATTTGAGATCCCTGAGGTAACACAGGTAAGTCAGATGTGAAAACATTGTATAATATTGCTGCCTTGAGGAAGACCAGCTTTAGAAAGAAGTCTTTCTGACTAAAATTTCTGATAATTAACTTGAAGTGTACGGTTTGACAGATAACTTTGGATTATTTTAACAATAATGTGTTTTGGAAAATTAAAATTCTTTTCTATTTATTTCAAGCCTTCATGCCAAACAACGAATCAAATAAGTTACACGTGAAAGTTGATGAGTGGTTGAATGTCCATGGAATCTAAAATGTTCATTGGCAAGAATTGAATTTTCATTGATGTGGACCATCATTCTTTTCAAAATGACCTTATCAAAAAGTTTACTTAACGAGTAAAACAAGCTGGCCAAAGAAGTTTCTGCAGCCATGGCATTTTTCCATTTATCGAGAAAATATGCCAACTGAAAACATTTGTTAAATATATCAACCTAGAATGATAAGCAACTCTCTAGAAATTTCTTGATGAGGTTGTGAAAACTTCTATCATCGCCAGGGGCTTTTATATTTTTGAATTTTTAACAATAATTCTCACTTCTTCCTAATCAATCTCTCAGGAATTTTCAATAACTTTCTTTTGATTGAGAATGTTTCCAAGATCCCAAGTAACTTGATTTTTAATTGGACTAGTGCGTTCTAAATTAAAATTGTATGCGCTTCCAAACTGCGTAGCAAGTTTTTGAATATTTTCGTAATTTGAGCCAAAGTCCTTTTGAGTAATGTTATTTTCAAGATGTTTGTTTCCTAATTGAGTAAACCGTTTTTTTTTTATTTCATTTTGAAGATCCTTCCATATCATTATTATAGCAGGATCACGAGTTCGTTGAAATTGCCTTCTCCTCACGTTTTCAAGCGGATCAAGAGTTAACGATCATCGTCTATAATCACGGATTCGAATTTTACTTCACATTTTTGGGTATTGCTATTCCTTTGTTCTTAATTTTCCGGCAACGCAATCTTTATTAAAGCTATTCCTTTGGCTTCAACAATGAAATTAGTTAAAGCTTCGAGAGCATTGTCAATATCAAGTTTTGTTTGCAAAAAAACTTTAACATCTAGATTACCACCAATGTATGTTGCATATGTAACCCAGTCGGCTCGTAAATAATAAAAAATAAAACTAATAGGTTTAAGCAGCGCTTCATGGAAATTTAACAGGGACTTGATCAGAATCAAAACCAGCGTGAGTCATCGGTTTGGCTTCAAAAATGACTAGAGTTGGGTAAGACCAAATCTATCGTAGAAGGGTTTCAAGAAGAAGAGACATAAGATGGGTCATCAAGGTACTGAATTGAGAAAAATCCTGCACTAATCAAATAAAATTCTGCCGTTGGAATTGCCATGCGAATTATTCCATAAGCGATGCTTCGCATTAAAGTCACCAATGACAAAAATATTTGATTTATTGCGAGTCAATTTCTGCTAGTTAGTTTGAAGCAAATTAACTTTCTGCACAGTGCATTGAAAATGTAAATAGGTGACTATGAAATTATATATACCAAGCTGTGTTTCAACAGAAACATCCAAAATGTTGGTTCCAAATGACGAAAAGAGTTGATGTTTTATATGCCTATGAATGGTGCTATCCCGTTAGGCCGAATGCCGTTAGGTCGAATGTCGTTAGGCCGAAGGCCATTAGACCGAATGCCGTTAGGCTGAAGGCCATTAGGCCGAATGCCGTTAGGCCGAAAGGGTCGTTAGGCCGAAAGGGTCATTACGCCGATAGTTCTAATAAACCGTAAGATTTAGTGGGTCACAAACAGGGATAAGTCAGTATAATTTGCATTACCTAGAAGAATGGATGAATGATGCTTTGGTATCATTAAGATCACTTTTCTTTAAGGTGAACTCAATAATATTCTTAAGAAAGCACACTAAGAAAGGTTCTCATTCTCATAATTATTGATTGGACTGGGGAAAATCCAAATCATTTATTCCATTTTTGATCTCTTCAGGTGTCTTATAGCCATTTGGGAGTCCGAAATAAACGACCTTGCACAAACGTTCATTTGTCTCGTCATATGTAAACGAATGTTTTTCTTCTCTTCAAAATGTTTGAGAAGAAGTCCACGATCCTTAACGTGAAGATGAATCGAAGCCACACCTCAAATTTTCAAGTGTGCAAATCTGGAGGAGCAAACATCAGTTTAAGCTGCAAACTTAATCGATTGGTCACTAGCTGGTGGCAACCAATCGATTAAGTTTCAGCTCAAACAAGTGTTCGGTTCCCCTGATTTGTGCTCTTGAAAATTTGAAGTTTGGCTTCGTTTCATCTTCACCTTAATAGTTTCCGGCTAAATGCGACAGTTTCTTTTCCTTGCGATTAAGGAGCAAACTTTTAATCGCCTAATGGAGTTGAGGATCTTCTGCCTAAATCTTCCAAATAGGGTACAAATTACCACGATTGGCAGCACTCTTTGTTTCCTCACTTGAATCAAAGGGCCTGGGTTGGGGGCTGCTTCGATTTGATATTCGAAAAAAATGTCTATAGCAGGGATTTTTTAGAATCATTTTTCAGACACGTCTTCATAAAGTTATGGGGATTTTTGAGTCTCAGATTTTCATGAAACTTTTTCCACAGGCAGGGCTCATCAATAAATGAATAATAAAAATTGAGAAAAATTCAGGGTCGCCTATTTTTTCGGAAAACTCAGTTGGAAATTTTTTGTTTTCTCCTGACACTACTTACTTTGAAAAATCATAACTCAAGAACGAAGCATCATAGAAACAATGTTATTTATGAAAATGAAAGCAAATTTTCTCAGGAATTAAAAAATATATTAACTGGAAAAAGTTTTCCAAAAAAATTTCCACCGTTGAGAAAATTCGTAAAGAAAAGCCGGAAAAACTATGCTCCAACTCGTGGAAAATTTTCAAAAAAATATTTTTGAGAAGATTATTTCATAAGCTTTAATCGCTGAAATTTTTGAAATGTACTTTTTTTTCGTTTTTGAGTTATGGCCAATGTTGAAAAAAATGTGCAAATGTGACATTTTGAGCCAAAGAAACCAAAGAAAAGAAAATATTTTGTGTTAGCAACCAAAGACAATCTTCCTGGTTGAAAAAATAGATAGTATTAAGATGAAAATGTAAGTTATATACTGAATAATCGAATAAATAAATCTTTTTCGGCTTTTCTCTACGAATTTTCTCAACGGTGGAAAATTTTGTAGCAAACTTTTTGCAGTTAACATTTTTTTCTATTCCTTAGAAAATTTGCTTTCATTTTCATAAAAAAAAACTTTGTTTCTTCGATGCTTCTTTCTTGAGCTATGATTTTTCAAAGAAAAGGCTCAAAATGGCACATTTGCACATTTTATTACAAAATGAGCCATAACTCAAAAACGAAAAACATAAAACCATTTCAAAAATTTCAGCGATTAAAGCTTATGAAATTACCGTCTCAAAAATATTTTTATGAAAATTTTCATAGTTTTTCCGGCTTTTCTTTACGAATTTTCTCAACGGTGGAAAATTTTGTGGAAAACTTTTTCCAGTTATTTTTTTTTATTCCTGAGAAAATTTGCTTTCATTTTCAAAAAAAAAAAACTTTGTTTCTACGATGCTTCGTTCTTGAGTTATGATTTTTCAAAGTAAGTAGTGTCAGAGGAAAATAAAAAAAATTCAACTGAGTTTTCTGGGAAATTAGGCGACACTGAATTTTTCCCAGTTTTTATTATTCATATATTATGAGCCCTGCCTGTGGAAAAAGTTTCATGAAAATCTGAGACCTTTCGGCCCAAACCCGGAAATAAAAAAAAATCCCCATGTCACAAAATGGGCTAAGAACGGGCTATCGGATTTCGAAAATTCTTCAATAATTATGTTCCTAAAGTGTTTCGACGTTGTTGTGTACCTATATAGCACAGAATATTGAACATTTTAAAAAACGAAAGTGAATGGAACTGTTGTTTTGTACGGGTCGTTTCATGGCGTTTTTCAACAGCGACAAAGTTTACTGAGACCACTAGTATTCTGAAATCGTCCAAAAATAATTAAATAAGACCCAACCATGCTTGGAAAATCGGCCATAATTTGGCATATGCACATTAAATATGGCATACAACACAACAAGTTATTAAGAAACATATACTGTCTACAAATTTAGTTAAACTTTGAATGGGAAACTGATAACTACTGAAAAATATTAAGACACAAAAACTCTGAAAATAAATAAAAGAATGTATATTATACTGCTCTTTTTTGGTTATAACTGTTGTAATATGCAGAGTCTATTCTCAATCTCCAAACAAAAAACGGGACAATTTAGGCATTTTCAAGAAAACGACGGGACAGCTCGCCAAGGTGATAAAAACGGTACCGTTAAATACGGGACGTATGGTCAGCCTTTGTATCAAAGAAACTACAAAGGATCTTGCTCCAGTATTCCAGGAATATCTTAATATAAGTGTTTACTATGTATTGATGTACCAGAAGAATCCATTAGAACAAGTCTTTATTTCGATTATTGGTCGCCTGATCGCCCATAGTGCGTAAGAGGGGTCCACTAATTTGAGTAAACCGAGATGAATATGCTCCAGATTTAGCATACACTAGCGACCAGATCTCTGTGTGAATTGCTTTCACCTTTTGATTCATTCTCAGTAATTAAAAAAATATGCTTGAGTGATTTATATTTTTTCTCAGTATAAAAGTCAAATCGCACACCTGAATTAAAATTTGGCACAGTATTTTTCTATCAAATCATACTAATGAAAGCATTCAGATTACTCTTTGTACTGTCAGCTTATACTCGAAAAAGGAGCAAGTTAGGGCAGACCGACCACAAAGTGGGTACCAAAACGCGAAGTACCAAAAACGATGGGGAAAGAGCCGAAATGTATGCAGAATGACAGCCATGTCAGTCCTCTTGTAAAAACGTTTCCAAAAAGCTTTTAATAAGTAGGTATGTTGGTGTGAATCGATAGAGGATTGAGCAGTGCATAAATGTAAACAGACAAACACATAATTTGTCAGCTGATGTCCGAAAAAATAACAAAAGAAGCGCAGCATTGGCTTAGACTGCCGATAATAGGGGAAATCAGGGTAAAACCTACACTGTGGGTAAGCTCGACACCCTTTGATTTTTCATGTTTTGAGCAGATTTTCATGCATTTTCCACCACGCTCTATCTTAACTTGTGAAATGTTGTGTTTCGAATGACATTACAACTGACGCTACCAATAAACTGCCAAAATAAATAACAAAATCATATTGGATAACTGTGAAGTTTAGAATTGTTGTTGGCAAGCGGGAGCCCCACGAAGAACCTTTCATACCATTCTGACGTTACTATAGGAGTGAGGCGTCGAAATTGTGCCTACTAGATCGTTTGATGTCCGATCCGATGCTACATTCTCGGAGTTCTTTCAACAGGCTTTTGATTATTAGCCATCATAACAGGGTTGGAAGACAAGGTCTACGACAATGTTCATTCAGTACCATTCATATCCCTCTTCTCAGAAAAAAGTGAAGTGATGAGTTTCCACATCGTTTTCGTCATCACGAAAGCTTCTAGGAATTCAGGGAATATCTCCTACATCACTAAAAACTTCACTGATGTATACTAATTCATATCTCTACTGTTCATTTGCACATGCGACTTTGAAACATTTTTCCGCTGTAGGCTACCCACACAATCAGAACAGCGTTGAAATTATTGATCGGTTGAATGTCATTCGTTCATTAGAAACGTCAAGCTAATTGTAAGCAACGACAATTCTAAGACGAACTAATTTTGGACAAAATATTGCTATTGATGGACTGCAATATACGTGTTCTACAGAGTAGCATCAGCGACTTTCATCGTGTTATACATTCAATTCGCCGTACTTCCACGGAAATACTCACTCGGACTTGTTTGACTTTTGTTACTTGTTTTGATATAACATACATTGATCTATTTGAATGTAAATGTAAGTTACCACACATCATTGGGCTTGCATACATTTTCGACCGCCAGTCGCACATGCATGTGAGCATCACTTTTATTAGGAACCAATTTGCGACCACCAGTCGTGATAGCAAGTGTACACCACCATTGCTAAGAGCAAATATACGACCACCAGTCGCGCTAACAACATCAATAGCGCCTGCTAGGAACAAGTATGCGACCACCAGTCGCGGTAGCAAGTGTGCACCACCATTGCTTACAACAAATATGCGACCACCAGTCGAGCTAATAACATCAAAAATACTTGCTAGGAACAAGTATACGACCACCAGTCGCGGTAGCAAGTGTGCACCACCATTGCTTAGAACAAATATGCGACCACCAGTCGCGTTAAGGTATTTTTTTCCATTGCACCCACTAGTCGCGTAGGGAACTTTTTCTTATTATTTCAACTACCAGTTTCATTGAGAACTTCTTTTTTTTCATGGCATCCACCAGTCGCATTAAGGACATATATTTTTCATTGCGATGGTCGCAATGTCGCAAGTCGCGTGAAGGATTTTTTTTGTGAAGACAAATTCTAGTATTTTTTTGTGTGTATGGTTTAATGCATTCTAACTGCCACTGTGTAGTAGTAGTATTATTATTAACAGTCTTTTTTCTCAAAACAATGTCCATACGCATGTTACTGAAGAGGGAAAAAAGTACATTAAGCAATAATCAGTTCGATCTCACCGATTATTGATGCAACTTTCAAAAAAATCCAACCAATCATTCAGCTTTACATTCATTCTTTTAGGCAAAAATAACTGGATACGTAATGTGCTGAAGCAAATATGAAAGACAATAGTCATTCAAGCTCACCAATATTCAATTGTCAATCGATTCATTTCATTTTACGGACATATATCCACAATAAATTATTTTTTTTTTGAAAATTGGTAAAAAGAAGAAATTTACAATAGAAATACATATATTAAGACAAGCGACGAGAGAATCGACACACACAATGAAAGCGAAATTTTATTATTACTTGTATATAAAATTAGCAAACCTTTAAATGCTACCAAAATTTTCGAACGGGTTAAATAACTAACTTATCAAATTGATTTTACAAATTTTGCATGGAAATATCTAATCGACTCCTGCGGAAATATAGTTCAGCTCTAAAATGTTCATTCCAGTAAACTCATTTTTGTTTTCTATAATCTAATGCAGCAAAATATGTTCCGTTATTAGCAGGATGTTTACTTCAAGGCTGAGAAGAATTGGGAGTTTTCAGTTGAAAGCATAATTTTGAATTGATATAATTATTCTGATTCTGCTGAGCTGATAAACTTTTGTCAATTGTGTGTACATCCGACTTTTTACAATGAAAGCAATCTGTTTGAGTATTCTTTAAGCAAAACTGCTTTACTTCCTTCGGAAGGGAAGTAAAGTCGTTGGACTCGAGATGAACTAACCTTAAATTCTCGAAATAATGAAAAAAAAAATCAAGCGGACCAAAATATGCTTTTCGAAAGAACTCTTGCGCAACTCAAACTGTTGAGGAGATGCTGGTTTGTATTGTTTTCAACAAGAGCAAGCAATGCTGCTTCTCACCTTGTCTCCTCAGTCAGCCATAGTTTTTAACTGTTCTCAGAAAACATGAAAAAATTCTACTTACAGATGTATTCGTTTTTTTTCCAATCTACCTATTCCAGACTGAAAATTCACTCCACAATCACTTTTCAAACATTGACTTTCACCCGCGGTGTCGGAAAACCAAACGATACAAACACATTTTCCTGTGGACACTCCCACTTGCTAACAAATCCAGGCTCTCGAGGAACACGAAAATAAGTTTTAAATTCTGGTAGGATTGCCAAATGTGGAGTTTAGAATCGTTGTTGGCAAGCGGGAGCCCCACGAAGAACCTTTCATACCATTCTGACGTTACTATAGGAGTGAGGCGTCGAAGTTGTGCCATGCCTACTAGATCGTTCGATGTCCGATCCGATGCTACATTCTCGGAGTTGTTTTAACAGGCTTTTGATTATTGGCCATCATAACAGGGTTGGAAGACAAGGTCTACGACAATGTTCATTCAGTACCACACAATGTTCACTCGGGGTAAGATCGACACATTCATTTAGGGTAAAATCGACACCTTTCTTTGCTTCATAATCTAACTTCAGGGAACCTTTCTAATCGGAGGACTATCTCTGTAGTTTGTGTGAGTCTTTATTATCGAATTTCAGTGAAGCTCACGGATGGCGAACTTGTTAACATGTAAAATAAGACACTATATGACTAGTCACAAGCTATCATTAAGTACTGAAAAAAAATTTCTATGTTATAACGTTTCAACTTATTTGATGAAGCTTGAAGAAATTTTCCTCATTTAAAATTGAAAAATTAATAGAATTTGAAATATTTTCACATAAATTAATCTTTTTGTTTACTTACAAACCATGAGGCTCGACAGTTTTTATTATATATACAATAATTACACTTTTAAATTCTGGTAGGAAAAAGTGATCGGTTCGTTAGTAGTGTTTGATCCTTCGACCTTGTCCCTTGCTCATGCGGGGCGGGCAATGAGGGCAGGATCAAACTTGTCGTGTGTCGTTCGCTCAGAGAAATGTAAAAGCGCCGCGGATCGTTAATAGTGTTTGATCTATTGATCGTGTCGCTTGCTTTTGCGTGGGCGAGTGACGACACTTTATCGGCGTACAATGCGATTATCGAATTATTTCGCGAATCCGGTTAGGCGTGATTATATCATGGATCGCATCACCAAACATTGGTGACTCCCAGATCTCTACCTTATCCCACTAACCCAATATCCTTTCCATGACAACCGTGGAGATGCAGAGGTGATCTCGGTCTCTAGTAACAACGGTAGTCACACTAACATTCCTTCCCTTCCCCGATGACCGTAAGGACGTGGCCGGCGCCGTTATTGACTTTAAAATTTGAGCTCTCGATTTGTGCACATTGAAGAATGGTAAGCTAATCCCAAGCCCCATTCATTAATTCCCTGTGCAACTTCGATTGTTCTGGTCAATCACGGAGTAGCAACTACGAATTGTACGGTCATCTATGCTTATGCTTATGCTTATTATATACAATAATTACACTTTTATGTTTTGTATAAATAAAACAGTATTTATTTTCTCAATCAATCATTCGCTACAACTTGATCTTCGTAAGCATTCCATGAACACAAATTAATAATATCCATGTGTATTCACCCCAACTTTGTAACCTCAGCGTGGGACATTTCAAATTTTCACATATATTTAGTGGATCTTTGGCCTCTCCTCAATAATTTACGTAATATGTGATTAATCCTTTGGAGGAAGGGGTCATAACTGTCGAAGGTCATGTTTAAAGCATTCTTTTAAATATGCATTGTGATGGTGATGTTCACAACGTATAAATTCTACTCAAAGTGGATGTGTCGGTTTTACGCCAACAGGGTGTCGATCTTACCCGCACTCTCAATTGTCTTACCTTAAAATGATCGCAAGGATTGATAGATTTATAACCAATATGTGATTCTACAACAATTTATAGTTCGTTTAACAAGCAAAAGTACACAAATTTCATCAATAAGCTTAGTATGCAGGTTTTACCCCGAATTCCCCTACGTAAATTCGTGTTTAAAACGTTTCTGACGACTGTTGCAACTTAAACTTAAAGATGAGTACGTAGAATCTAGTCTTATCCAAGAATTTCCAAGTAAATAAAACCAATTTTTCCTAGAGTAATTCGTTGTAAGAGTTTCTTGTACCTTGGGGCCGTCCATTAATTACGCAAGGAGTTAGGGAGAGAGGGGGGGGGGGGTTTGAGATTCCTTACGCGCCATACATTTTTTAATATTCATACAAAAAATCTTACTATGGGGAGAGGCAGGATTGAAAAACCGTCAAAATTGCCTCACGTAATTAATGGACACACCTTTTAAGTAAAATGCACCATGTAACGTCGTAGTCTTTTTGTTGGTCATACCAATAAAAGGGACCTTACTTGAAAACTCATCTCCTGTAATTTGTCAACATTTTTCCCGTAAATTTCATTCGCACCACCGCTCACGCAAAGCCAGTCAACTCCCATCATGTCAGCCGAAAATACCTAACGTCATCTGATATGAATCTTATACTTATGTGCAGAACCTTACGAATAAGACTCCATGGGAAATGCTTTTTCCAGTCACCGTGGAATGTGGGCAACTGAACCTCGTTCAGAAAACCGTTTTCCTACGCATTCACGGTAAACAAGCAAGTAAAGATAAATGATCCCAAAACGGCACCCTCTCGCTTCACCTTTTGGACGTTGAGCTGGTTATATGGAAACGCAGAGAATGCGATTCCGAGGCATTGGGATACATGGCGACACGGAGCAGTGATTGACAGTGACAGTGAAATGCATCGTTTTCAAGGGCTCTTACCCTCGTGTTTAAAGTGAACAGCTTTCGTTGATATCAATTTCCACCTGAACCTGTCAAAAGAATTCCATTTCGATGAGAAATGGCAAGATGATTTTTCAAAATATCCGCAGTTTCAAAAGTAAGTTTTACTCAGTGAAGTCAATATACTGGATAAGAGCAGTAGAATTTTCGGCTTATTCAAATTGCTTCCTACAATTATAAATGTAACTCTTTAAGACCACCATACTCAATCCTTGCATATTTGCTACATTGCAATTTTTAGCACTATTTACTTTACCTTATAATTTTACGAACAACGTATTTGTAGTTTCGTAATCCATATAAAATTTGTCCAGCTTAAGCTCAATATGCATATATACAAAAATTGAGACTATGATTTGTTTAATGATGTAGTACCGTTTTGATTCATACCATGGACACTTAGGGCCTCAGCGAAGTATAACTTATCAAAAAGCATACGAATTGAATCATTCTCATGATTCCTTTGTGTTATTGAGTCTTCAAAACACTTAGCTTTCGAATGGTGAACGAACATTTTGATTCAGCAACATCAAAAAATTTTCAGATTATATGGAAATATGTGGGTTTTTTATGATACGTATTCCGGAAATTTGATTCAAATTCCGGACAGCTCATTAAACTCATAAGTAGATAAGTCAAATCATCTATTTAAATCTTCAAATCACTAATCAGACGTCTAAGGTAACCGGGCATTTTACATTTTCAAAGATATCTATGGAAAATGCTTGTTAAATTGTGCTTTGAAAATAAGATCTTGTGAACAGCAAAAATCGAAACATTTCGTGTGAAATAGTTCCCAACACACTCTTTGTGTCCGAAATTTGATGCTGTCCGTAGTATGAATCAAAACGGTATTAAAGTTTTGTCCGTCATTGTATATTATTTGTGATGGTTCACAGCTGAAAGCAGCTTCGCACGTGTTGCGACCAAATGATAAAATTCAGCCCTTTCATCCACGATGAGACTACATTTTAATGACGACGAGTGGTGGTTCTGAGGTGAACCACATTTTTCCGAAAAGTACAGACGCACAAGTCTCTCGAAGTGTGAAATTGCTACACGGAAGCATGACACGTCAGTTTGCTGGAATCATCATTTGCATTTCTGATCCCCATGGGGAAGAGTTCTAAATGTTGCGAACATGTCTGAGTGGGACCAGAAACAGTTCATAGCCTTCTCGTAAATTGCCATGGGAGCATTGGGGCAACGCCCCATCACAACTTTGTTAGTTAAAGTGCGAAACGGTCATAGTGGTGAGTGCTAACAGCTTAGCTAAAGAGGATCTGTCAGAGCGTCGCGTGGTTAACCAACGGGAAAATTAGAAAATTTACTCTACTTTGAAGTGGCAGATTTCTAGATAAGTGAAGTAAGGGTTGTAGAGATGTTGCATATAATGCTAATGTGATAGCTGGAAAAGTATTTCAGGTGTTAGTAGTTTGATTGACCCCCGTCATACCTACAAATAGGTACTTAATTTTATACTTTTCAGAGCCTTTTGCTATGTGATCTCCAATTTACTTGTCGATATGAATAGAGCGACAAAGGGAGGGATGGGGTGTTGGTTGATAGTAGTCAATTTTTATGTGACGTACTTTTTAAGCTCCCTTTAAATGTGACTTATTTTAGAAGTATACTGTATGAGGGTTGAATAAACTTAAATGAGTTGCACACATTCAACACTTCATTTTTAGATATGGAGAAGAATGAAAAGTTTCCAGCATACAGTCTACAAAATACTCTATTATAACAAAACGTTCAATCAAAAACAGACGCTGTGTGAAATTTTCTTGGCTCAAAATACGCGTCAGGCATCAATTGTAAAGATCAAAGCAAACAAAACGCATCCTCACATGAGATAAGCAAATGTATCCTCGAGCAAACGATCAATTTCCATTTCCAATGAGCCGTCAAATGGTTTGAACGCTTAAGCTGAACTGAAGGGTGGGCTGTAATGTCTAACCGAAATTGGGCTATCTGCACTGCTGTGAATCGTAAGTCAGCCCTATCTCCTATCTATAAAAAGTTAGCAATGAGTTAAGGGGCTGAGTAGTCTACCAACTGGTTTTCCATATGAATATTAAAAAAATAAATAAAAAAAATTTGAAATATGTAGTCTGAAAAAATCAAAAGCTGACTTGTTTCAATGTCCGACATTTCGATGTATTTTACACCTTTTTCAAGAATTCTAGGATTACAAACATTTAGGAACATTAATACATAAATACATGTATAAATTGTTCAAAAAATTAAACGAATCTGGCGGAAACAACAACTTTTTCGACAGTTGGCTTTAACTGTCGAGCGATGGTCATAACACATATAAACATTAAAACAAGCTTCCTACAAACATTACAGAAAGCATTTATTGTTTGTACTAGGTCCAAAGATTATATATTATAAAATTTACTAGCACAAAAACACTTAAATCAAAAACTGATTCTAATATAGTTTTCTTTATCGTATATCTATTTGTCATTTGTTTGAAGGGGAAACTGCATTACTTCATCATTATATAGAGAAAGATCGTTGGTTCAGATACGACAGTCAAAATACTGGACCAACATCTGCATTGCCCATACTCGAAGTTTGCAATATAGTCAACACTGATCATACGGTAAACAAACAATCAGATGTTGACTGTTAATCTTCACAGTATGCTGGTGTCTCACACGCAATCAAAAACCAAAGAAGAGAACATAACGAAATCGAAAACAAACAACACACAACTAAATTGGACAGCTGGCTTGCATACAATATTGAATAGTTAATTCACCCCTCTACCAGCAGCTTCATTTTTTACCGCTAAACAAATATTGAAATCGCGAACCCTTTTTTGTTTTTCTACATTTTTGCACCATTCTTTCACAAGTTCTGAAAAAACTCTTCTAGTTTTCGAATATGTGTCGATATTCATAATTGGTCATCTGGATCTGGAGATTTTCCAAAATTCCTTTGGGGGACCGATGCGTAACCATTTAATTTTTATCGTATTTGGATATTCACTCCTTGAAATGATACATTCATGCGAGTATGTTGTGAAAAAATAAGCAATTTGGTGCCGCCGTCTTTGAGTAATGAGAATTTATGTTTCTGGTACCACCCTGGACAAATAAAGATCTTGGAAACTCTAAAAAACCTCATAAGGTACACCGGGGCAAGTTGAAACGGCTGGGGTAAGATGAAATGGGATGGTATCATAGGGAAATTTAATTATGATTAGAAATATTGTTTCAGAAACATTAAGTTAATAGATGGAGCAAACTTTTAAGGACGAAAAATCTGTAAACTTTTATTGGGATCATACTCAAAACTTTGTATTTCATCTTGCCCCACCCGTTTCAACTTGCCCCGGTGTACCTTATCGTAATTTTTAGATTTCTCCAAGAACACTGAGAAACAAAAAAGTTATCGCGATTTGGATGTTTTCTAGCGTTGAAAATTGAGTTTATTGAAATAAGTGCATAAGTTTCGGTTCACCCCCTAAAAAACATACAAAAGTGATTTGTCCATATCTCTGTGACTACACGTCCAATCGAAGCTCTCCAAGCCGCATTTGAAAGGCAAAGAGTTATTCTTACTTTGTATGTATTTTTTTTAAAACATTTTTTTTAATATTGTATACTAGCATAGCATAGCATAGCATAGACTGACTGTACATGTCAATGGTTGCTACTCCGTGATTGATCGGAACTGGTAAGAATTGCACTGGGATCCAAATGAATAAGGGATGAGAGTTTCCACTTACTCTCGGAGTTCAATTTTAGCAGATCTAATATTATTGATCAATAACGGCGCCGGCCAAGTCCTTACAGTCAGTTGGGATAGGGAAGGAATGTTAGGGTGTAATGATTGTTGCTTCTAGAGACCGAGAATACCTCTGCATCTCCACAATCACCACGGGAAGGGTGTTTATTAGTGAGGGAGGATTAGATCTGGGAGTCACCTCTGGCCGATGATGCAATCCATGGACAAGGGGGAAATACACGACTTATATTTAAAGCTAGTTTTGTATTTTTATCTCGAGATGTTTTTGGTAGAAGCTTTAAAAAATACGCCAACATCTATAATGTCGAACAATTCAAAAGAATTTTTTATTAATGACGAAAACTGAAAATTACATGTATATATTTTAAATTATACGAAACAAGAATAATGCTGACACTTGTAGTGACGAACCATACATAGTTTGTTTGAAAATTACATATGAGTATTACTGTGCATTTTTTCTCGATATGGTAGTAGTTTTAAAAAATACGTCATTATTCACAATGTCGAACAATTCAAAAGTTAATATTTAATAATGTCAAAAAGAGAAAAATATATGTATATTGATATTTTATAAGAAAAAAGCATAATGCCGACACTTATAGTGACGAACCATACAAAGTTTGTTTTAATATTACAAAAAAAGTGACGCTTTCAAGAAAAAATGTGTTACCATAAGCATGAAACGAACTCACCAGTTGGTATTCCATCCTCGACTGAACACAAAACTGACACTAACAACAAAACTTTCTGGCGTCCCGAAAACAAACCGTCTTGCCTGGGTCTTCCCAAATATCTACCCAGCAAGACACTCCAAAACAGGAAAAAAAAAATAAAAATCTCCGGCGACGAAAACATGCGCGAAACCGTGAGCAAAATCTATCGGACGACGCAAAACCGAACTGTCCTGCTTGGGCTTCTTTTTTTTTTTTTTGAATGTTGTATACTAAATTTTTACTTATAGTTGGGACATTTAAATAAAAAACACACTGAAAAAACATAGCTGATTTCCTAAGCATTGCATCGACCAAAATTTTAAAACAAGGTGTCATTAGCATCGTAAATTTATATTCTTTGAAGTGAACTCACGAAATTTTCGCCGAAAAATCTTAAAACAACTCATAATCAAAGTAACAGTCATTGAAGTCATCGTGAAAAAGTTTGGGTTCACCCTTTGGTATGATGCAATTTGTGCAAAAGTTTGGGTTCACCTGAGCCACACGCAAATCATTTTTGTCAATATCTCTGCCATTTTTCAGCCGATTTAAATATTTCGTAGCTTTTTCAAACATAAATAATGGTGCGTACATGATTGGTTTGAGATTGCATAGAATTTTTGTTTTCCAAGTAAGTTCAGGTGAACCCAAACTTTTGCACGATATTTACACCATACAGACGGGTAAACCCAAACTTTTGCACGATGACTTGAATGACTGTTTCATTGATTTTGATTAAGTTTCAGATTTTTCCGCAATAATTTCGTGAGTGCTCTTCAAAGAATATAAGATTACGATTCTATTGACATCTTGTTTTAAAATTTTGGTCGATCCAATGCTGAGGTAATTAGCTATGTTTTTTCAGTGCGTTTTTTTTTCAAAAATATCACAATTTTAAGTAAAAGTTTAGTATAAAAAATTCAAAAATGTTTTTGGAAAAATACATATGAAGTAAGTATAACTTTTTGCCTTTTGAATGCGGCTTAGAGAGTTTCAGTTGAACGTGTGGTCACAGAGACATGGACAAAACACTTTTGTATGTTTTTTAGGAGGTGAACCGAAACTTATGCACGGGAGTGTATCTATGTTTCAGGATGATTTTATTAATTTCAATAAACCCCTCTACCGGCAGCTTCATTTTTTAACGCTAGAAAAATATTCAAATCACGATAACTTTTTTGTTTCTCGGTATTTTTGCACCATTTTTTCAGAGATCTCAAAAAACTTTTAGTTTAAGAATCCGTATCAATATTAACCATTGGTGATCCAGTTTTGAAACTATTCCAATGTTCATTGGTGGACCGACATTCTCCATATAAAATGTATTTGGCTGCCATTTTGTTTCGGTCAATTATCAAAAAATTAAATAAATATGTGCTATACAATGCAAGGTAATGTGAAGCAGAATGTCGATAGGCCGAAGGCCATTAGGCCGAAGGCCATTAGGCCGAAGGCCATTAGGCCGAAAGAGTCGTTAGGCCGAAATAGCATTTGATCATTTACTACTATTTCAAATGGCTAACACATTCATCAGTGTTTTTTTTTTCTTCTTTTAATCAAAGGCTGTTCTTACTAGTTATATTTCACAGTGGATATTGTGGGCTTGACATGTTCCCCAAGTAGCACTGGTAACAAATGCAATATTTTAGAAAAATAAAACAATTTACATTGCAGTTGCATTTAAGATAATTTGTAGCATGTCTTGTTGACGGTTTTCAATTTTGGTTACTAGGCTATTACATTGTAACTTACGTTTTGTTTTCATTACATAGGTGTTGCATTTTGCCTCGCATGTAACTTAGCCTAGAGCTGTCAAAATGAATAAGTTACATTGATATTAAATTTGTGGTTGCAAAGAAACACATAACAAATTAGGTTACATATAGATTGCTAAGTCACTTGTGTGTAACAACATGAAGTTGTATGTTTGGTTACAATGTGTCATAGGGGAAGAGGTAAAACAATGAACAGGGTGGTGAAATGAACACCGACCTGGTTACACATGAAAAACAAATTTCAATGATTTTTATGACGATAAAAATATGTGGAAACTCATTTATCTTAGTCTTAATTCGTGTCGCTGCGTTAATAAACATCTCTATTTTTGATATTGTGCGATAGAACTAAATATAATAAATAAACAAATTAATAAATTAGGGAAAATTGTGCGAGTAGACATATCACAGAACATTGAGTTACATTTGTAATGTTCTCCATATTACTTTTGTGAGAACGTCAATTTTTGAGCCCCACTGGATGACGAGAGTTCGTTTACGGGGCAGGATCCGAATTTTCAGGTTTTCATTTTCAGTATTTCATTCTCCAACCGAAACACAGTGAACACATTTTCGACGAGTAAATTCCAGTTTTAAACAGAAAAATTGCTGTTGAAGTTTCGATGATGACGATGATGGATCCTTGAACGTTGAAACTTGAACGTTAAAATGTTTGGGTCCTCTAATCAATTCCGTAAATGATTGTATTTTGTTAAGCTCGATGACTTTTAGACGACAACAGATCAGTTGTTGTCTTCGTTGTTAAAATTTATTTAACATCACAATCACAAACGCCTGCATTAAATATGCAAGCATGATCGAGTACGTACGTTTACTGCACCACTAATCGTCTTGCTTCTAAGGCAGCATCCATTTATTACGTAACGCTAAATTTGGAAATTTTGCCCCCTCCTCCCCTTGAAGTGAAAAATTGCTAACAAATCCGCATCTTGTCACCTTTATTCACAGAAGAGAGGATCGATGAAGAGAAATTGATCATTGGATTGGCGCCCTTTTTCTAGCACACGCTTGATTTTACCTTCTTTCAATCTATATGAGCACGTCATACTCCAAGTGCTTTCTTGGATGGAGCATTTAATTTTCATACCTTTGTAAGGTTCCAGTCAATTGGCTTGGGGATTTTTGCACATTATTCATCGCAAATGCATCATTTTCCCATTAAAAGCAAGACGATATCCATAAGGTGTTCATTTTAACACCCCTTCCCCTATTGACAGCAGTGTAATTTAATGGCAGTTTCAGTATAGTTACACATTAGTTTCAAAATAACATTAGATTTCTGGCTAACTTATGTGTAACAAACGAGTAACTTGCTGACAGTGGTCAACACTGCAGACCAAAAATGTTCATACGTATCGTGAATTTTGATATGAGAACTTGACTAGTTTATGACCAGTTATTGTTTTCATAGATAAAAATATCTATATCCAGTAATGAATTACTTGCATAATTGTTGGATTCACAATATGCAGCCTTTCTTACAACTTTTGAACAGTTGACATCATTTTGGATTGGCTGTCTTCAAACAGTTATTCGGAAGTGTATATGCAGCCAGATGAAATTAAATGGCGGTTTATGATAGGCAATCAAGAAAATCCAACAGCGGGGTACAAAAAACGTGATTTTGGAATCACAAACAATGAAATACAAATGAGAAACACTACTGATTTGAGTAACAGTTTAAATTTCCATTTTTTATGGCATTTACAATGGAATACTATCTAAGCAATCCACGTATCATGTATTATTCAATTTAAAATTAAGGTACCGTGGGGTAAGTGGATACAGAAAAATCAATAGTTAGCTTCATTGTTATGTACAGCTAACGTGAATAATGTCACTCAAACTTTTTTCTGTGAATAACAAATAAGGGACTATTATACTTCAAATCGTCATTTATTCCGATTTTTCTGATTGTTATGTATTGAATATGTGACTTAAAAATTTGCGCCAAATGATCCACTTGTCCCACCATGGTGGGGTAAGTGGATCACCATTAAAAAAAATCTGTTCTCGAAACAAATGTAGCGTGATTATGTTTAATAAGAATCATATAACCCTCGTTTTTGTTATTAGTGTTAGTAATGTTACATTTTAATACTTTAAAATTAAAAAGTATCTTTATTAAATCAAAATATAATAAGAAGTATGTATATATGAGCTCATACTAATTTGAACAAAAAAAAATACATTGTAAGTAGAAAACTTTGGAGAAAATTCATCCATTTATACGCATAAGCTATACAGAAGTATTGTAATATAATTCTTAATGATATTTTCGAAAAACACTCTTGGTTTAAAAATATTAGTTACATTTATTTTTGAATAACAAACTGAAATCGTTCTATTCTATTTATGAATATATGTGTATCATCTGTCTGGAACAATTTATATGTTCAAATAAGGTACGATACTATGCTTTCGATTAGAAAATAAGTATATCTTGCTCTTTTACAACTCAACTTAGATAAATCACGAAAAGTTTCGTGTAAATTTTGAAATTATTATTCTTTTAATATTTTTTTTCATACCAGAAAGGTTAAATAAACTTTAAGGTGGATTAATTCAAATTTTTTATGGTCAATTTGACAAATTCAAGCTGGGAATGAAACAAAATAAAGGAAAACAACATTTGCGGATATTAAAGCTTTTTAAAATTCTCGTAAGCAGTCTGCCAATAAATGATAATTATTCTTGATCCACTTACCTCACCCCATTGAAAAGTAGGGGTTAGTGTACCATGTCGAATATATTTGTATTTATTTATAAAAATGACATATTTTTCATTGTGTTTCATTCAATAAGAACTGAAATGCTCACCATGTGTCGAAAAAAATAATAGAATTCGTTTTTAGACAGAGATACAATAGCTTTTTGATTGATGGAAAACAATTTTCATATTAATTACTTTTTGCAGCTACCAAGTTTGCTTGTGTTAGTGTACGTGTAGTACCAGTTTTGCAATAGTATCAGTGTGGGCATAAAAACATAACCTAAAACGAAGCAATGGTGCGAAAACATTCAACATATTCAAGTATTTAGGCTTTATATTGACAAATGATCCACTTACCCCACTGATACACTTCCCCCACTGTACCTTATAAGATATTTCATGAGCGCGTCAATTTTGAGCAAATAAAATTATTGATTTCACGACAAATTTAAATCTGCATGTTAAATTTAACATGTACTTGTGAATAATTACGCGTTCCAAGATCATAGGCATAATATTTGTAGACATTCAATTCTGAAATGGTTGTTCGTTTTCAAAACTGTCAGAATGAAACAATAAGTTCAACGCCGTTCCTATTATTTTGTCGCAGGAAAACCCATGCGTAATCAACAAATTGCATATCCGTCGCCAGTAAACTTCTTATGTAACGACCAACAAGTTACATAAGGCTCGACTTTTTGCGCTTTTTCGGTTACATAGCAGTATGTTTCCATGTTACAATGTTTCCTTTTGTAACTATTGAATATGTTAAGTAGTCGTTGCTGTTACTTACTTGTTACAATGTGTGCTGCTTGGGTCGGCATAATGACCGTTTTGGCCGAACGACCCTTTCTGCCTAACGGGATACAACCGCTGAAACATCAATCAATAAATAAATTATAACTGCCTAACAAAAATTACATTTTGCGAGTCTCTAGAATAAAATTATGTACAAATTTGAGATTGCTGAGTCTGATGCTTTTCTACAGGTCATCAAAGTAGTATAAACACCCACCGGTTTTATTGATGTTTCCATAGAATTTTAAGTATTATTTGTCAATGTTTAATGCTATAATACACCAAGCATATATTTAAGGCATAACTTAATTAAATTGTAGTTGTATCTTTACATACAACTTTGTTTTTCTTACATGGAATACAATGCGTTACTAAATCATGAAAAAAAAAACAATTTTGAGCATCAAGAGTATTATGAAATTTGTATCATTTAACATTGGACAGGACGTGACAGCTCAACTAAGACTGTCCCGTTGTTTTTCAGTCGATAACCTTGACGATGCAAAAACCATTTTTACCAGTGTCCTTTTTAAGCAAACCTTATCAAGGTTCATAATTTGGTTGTTTCTTGCATGCTTCATTTATTCAATTTAATAGAGGATGCTAGCTTTTTAACCCGTATAGGCCTGAGTGAAAGCAAAAATACTAAAACCCTTATCACTCAGCTAATACTTAACGGATTCAAATATAATTTTGTCAGTATACTGGCCCACATATCTAGTTTCGAGAAGTGGCCGGAGGAACTCAGGGATACTCCTGTAGCCGGAGTCAAGTCGGGTAGAAAAAGGCGATTTTTTGGAACATGCCAAGTTATCTTTATTTATTTCCAATGGCACTAATTTTATTTTGCATAAATTATTAAGATCTGATATTCAACATTATAAATGAATAGTTTTGCACCATTTAGAGTGTACCAGATGCGGCCACTCGGACTTAACGCCCTGAAGAACCGGCTCTAGATTTGTTAGGTACTAAACCGCTTCAAATTTCTAAAGATATAGATCGAACATAATAGTTCACTAAAATGCGTTCCCATAAGCTTGACATAGATGTGAAGATACAAATTGTGCACTTTATCATAAGTTTGAGACATTTCGGGGACCCGAAAATGGTCATTTGTAGTATAAATCAAATGCAGTGGACATAATTATTCAATTTAATCGACTATCAGAAGGTTCACGATGATGCGTTTTTCTTAAAACTCCTTGATATAGTGACCATATTATAGCCGATTCCGGAAATTATCTGTGACTTGAAATTTGCCTACCTCCAGGGGCACAAAAGCACAGAACCCTTGTCGCCCGACCTGACCCAGTGATCCACCGCAATAACTCCGGCCACATGAACATTCCCGAGATTCTTTGACCACTTTTGGAAACAAGATATGTGTACGAGTATACTGACAAAAAATGATTGAAATCCGTTAGGTATTCGCTGAGCGGTGGGAGTTTTAGTAATTTTTCTTTCACTCAGGCCTATGCGGGTTAAACAATCAGGTTTTTTTTCAAAACTGGCGATAGTTTTAGAGAAAATTAACACAATTCCATGATTTTGCTCTCAATTAAGTATTTTATATTTTTTTCAGCATTTTAGAAGCACATGCGGTAAATTTAACATTGAAAATAACAAGATTTGAAGGAAAAGATTTAATGCAAAATATTCAAACTTTTGGAGAAAATTTTTATTTAAAACTAGCAACAGAGTGCCCTGTTGCAATTCAAATCAACTAGGGTAGGTGTACCAGTTATGGCCATAGTGGTTCCCTATCTCGCCATACGTGATATCTTGAATGCCTTCACATTTTGAAAAATCTTTTGTGTTTTAGCAGTAAAATAAAGGATAAATCTTGATGTTAAAACATTCAAAAAGATTAAAAATGTAAATGTTATCCAAATTTTGCACATGGCCAAATAGGGAACCACTATGGCCATATGGGTACACTTTCCCTATGTGGAAGTAGGCTGTCGTTCTATGCATATTTTTCCCGCTGTCCATAAGGTTTACACAGAACATGGGACAAGTAGGCGTAGAAGGGCAGTAGGCCTTTGCCAAAACGACCAATGAGAAGTGATCTTTTTTGACAGGCTATTGGTTTCGTTTTGTACTATTAACTGACACGTCTTGTCTTTGCATTTAACATTCAAATCTTGATTTCTATTGTAAACTAAACAAATAAATTACCATACAAGCTGGTAAACTAGCATGCACGTTGGCAGAACTCATTGTATAAAGCAAAGCCATGGTGAAGGTGTCTGGGTTCAATTCCCGGTCGGTTCAGGATCTTTGCGTAATGGAAATTTCCTTGACTTTCCTGGGCAGAGAGTATCATCGTACCTGCCACAAGATATACGAATGCGAAAATGGCAAACTTAGGCAAAGAAAGCTCTCAGTTAATAACTGTTAAAGTACTCATAAGAACACTAAGCTGAGTAGCCGGCTCTGTCCCAGTGGGGACATTAATGCCAAGAAGAAGAAGAAGAAAACTTCAGCAACTCTAAATTAAGCAAATAGCGTTATTTGGTGCTTGAATTAAATTAATTGTATTTTTTATATGAATAAGGTAAAGAAATGATCTTGAATTTCAAGAAACCTTATCAAAAACTTTATATATGAAACGGAAATAATAGGCTTTGTCGAATTCAATAAGCAGGTCGCAAACTCCGATTAGCGGGTGCGAAGCAGCTATTAGCTGTAATGTTTATTAAAGTTAGATTTACGTATATGCATGAATTATGCTACTTACCATTTTTGGTGTTGTCCATATCTTGAGCTAATTCTGTAGCAGTTCTGTATGCTTTGGTCTACCTATGGTTTCAATTTAGGTTATAATTAGCAATATTAATATTGAAGCTTAGTTTATAATACAGTAAGATTAAGTTACCTATTAATTGTAAGCTTTAACTATGAACACTGCTACCAATTCAATATGATGGTTCTTTTAATTTACTGCTGATACACTATAATGACTAATAATTCGTTTGACACGTCTGTCAATTCAATCCTTCAACCCACTCATGTGTCTGCAGTAGTGATCCTTCATAGAGAGATAGGCGGAAGTGAAATGGAATGATTTGGCAACAGACCAGCAGTGCTGATATTGCTCGGCGTCGAGAATAATATAGTAACACGAACATTTGAGCTACATATCCAAACTAATAAACAGCCGAAAAAACAACGACTGAAAATCGCATAGACAAAAATTTAAAAAGGAAAAATATTTCAAGTGTTTACTTCATTAAAAATTACTTTTACCGAAATAATTTCAAGCGGATTGCATTACACCTCAAAAAAAGTTCAAAACAAACATAACGCATGTTCGTTTGGCTCACACTTTGACAGAAATGTCAGCTTCCGCGAAACTCTCTTATAAAGGATTACCTGAGAGAGACTCGCGAAGAGGAAAAATATCAACGTCATATGCAGCCCAGTTTCCCCTCTCACGAAACGTCAAATGCAGCCCACCGTTTTTATGGCTGAAAAAGTGAAAAGTATTGTGTTCAAAGTAAACTGTTATTAAAAACCTCTGTCGGTGGAGCAGTTTTTTCCAAAGTTGCTGATAAATCTAAGCAGAAGATTAATTATTTCTAATGTCTGCTACGTTTGCTGGCATGAAATTTCACTCAAACGGCTATCTATGATTCGATGTGATGCAAACTCAATGATTTTTTGCTGAGAAGTTCATGTGAGGATTTGAACAGCATGCGCATAATTGATATAAACACAAAGTGGAATAAGAAAAAAACTCAGCAATCACAGAAAAAGAAGACCGTCTTCGCGAGTCTCGTCTCAGAGGATTACTAGTCTGCAGCATGATTGCGGGGCAGTGTTGGCAGCAACAGTAAAGTTGATACACTTGTAAAAATGTACCATCTGTTTCAGTTTGGAGACTATTCCACACAAAAGCAAAAGATGGTCATTTTATAGAGCATGCACTCAAGTTATAAAACTGAGAATTAAACAGGCTCTATTTAGGTTAAGACGTTAAGCTACCGTGAAAGAAATTATTATTGATATATAAATTATTTTTTTTTGTAAAAATACAATATTCTCCAACAGCCTACAGCTTGCGAATACCAAAACGAATAGAAATTTTAAAGTAGATGAAAAACCCGAATTTAGTACTATACCATTTAATTCCACAAGAGAGAATTTTATTTTCATTTCGCAATGATAATTTGACCTAAATTACAATTTTAATCTTAAAAAAACGAATAGTCATAACTTTTCCAAATCTCAATAGATTTCGACAATGTTTGGGATAAATGTAAGAACCTTACTTCAATAACATTCTAACCACCATGCCATTCATAACATTTGTTTTGAACTGAGCTAATATTCTTCCAAAGAAACTCTTGCCTCACTCGAAGTTTTACCCCACTCTACTCTATGCATTTTGTAATGGGACAATTTGACTTGGTATTTTTCCCGAATTTTACTGAACAAATCATGTGATCATGCTGTTGCAGCTGAAAATTTCATGGAGTATGTTGAAAACTAATATCAACTCAGTTTTGACGGAAATGCAGATGGGACTGACTTGCGTTTCACGGCAGTCCATATGGAGCAAAAATGAAAGCGAATCTGTTCCAGCGTGAGCACAAGCTATCAGTAGCATCCTCACGCCTCGGGATCTGATTTCACCCTTTTCCCCTTCACATACACCCCCATCAAGTAGGTGTAAATTGAATTAGTTCTAACCATCAAAGGAAACAGACAAGAAACGAAGCTACGGAACGGATACGCGAAACTCGAAGCTGAAGTAAGTGTTTCCAACGGAAAAGCTTCCACAGAATCGAACGCTGCTTTGAGCACCGACTAATGCAATTTTCACGGAAGGTTTGCGGGCCACAATCGGCAGATCTAACGTTTCATTTCTACGGAGTTCAAGAGGTGTTTCGGAATAGGAATGGATTCGGGGAACGATTTTCAGTTGGTTTGGGGAGGGTCTCAGCAAATATTACTTTTCGGTGGTGGAGTATGCTATTAACGTTAAAAGGCTGTGCTATATTAGTATGAAATTGTAATACGTTGGATTCGAATGGTGATGTCTTGAAATGATTTCATTATTGTAGCACTAATTCTTCTTCTTCTTCTTGGCATCAACGTCCTCACTGGAACAGATCCTGGTTCTCATCATAGTGTTCTTATGAGCACTTCCACAGTAATCAACTGAGAGCTTTCTTTGACAAAGTTGCCATTTTCGCATTCGTATATCGTGTGGCAGGTACTCTATGCCCAGGGAAGTCAAGGAAATTTCCATTACGAAAAGATCCTGGACCGACCGGGAATCGAACCCAGACACCTTCAGCATGGCTTTGCTTTGTAGCCGCGGACTCTAACCACTCGGCTAAGGAAGGCACAGTTGTTATGGGACCCAAAATACAATCCAAAAAGTAAACTGGGGTAAGAATCTGAAATTTTTCCTTCATTACTGGCTACATCCATGCTGAGATATTGTATTTAATTTCTAAGGCTTAATGCTGATTTTATTAAGACCATCTATTGCAATGCCACAAACAATCATTTCTATATTCAACTGCAATAAAACCCATCGGCGTTTTTGTGGTCAATAACTCTGCCCCCAAAACATGGCTTTTTATCTGCCAAATTATGGAAACGACCCATTTTATTGCGCTCTGCAGCAACCATCGGAAAATGTTCGCCATCAGGCGGACACTGCGGTAATGAGTGTGAATTCTGATGATTGCGATCAACAATGTGCTCCTCCCAACTCCTTTTTGCAATCAAAAACCTCCACTGCTCCGCCATGGAAAAATACTTTAATTTGCCGTTTTCTGCGCACTTTATTGTTTTAATTATCGGTGGGTAGTAGGTAGGTACCTGTAATCGGAGCACGCATTTGGTTGTTTTTCGGAAGCATCCTCGCTGCCGGCGACGACACAATTTCGCCACGGTCAACATCAACGTTCGGCAAGCGGTGGACATCCTTCTAAGAAACCGTGACGCACGATGCACCATGGGCCAGGATCGCAATCTGGCTGGACAAAATTACTGCATAATGAAACATTTCCGGTATTTGGAGTCTGAAAGCTTTGGAATTTTAAAATTTTAACAACATGTAAAATCTCTACTTTTTTGTTAACTGTATCTTTATTAACAAGGCCAGTTCATTTCCTTCGTTGGAAGTTGTCACTATATCCTTAACGTCAAATGTGATTATCTTGGGAATGGAGTTCAATATTAAATCGTCGGCGTTAGAGATATGTGTTCTAACGTTACGGTATAGAGTTAGATTGAGGTCCGTTCTATGCGAACGATTTTTGAACTATTAGTTTACATTAATAGTTTATCCATGTTGTAACCCACTAATTTTTCGAAGACTCTGACTGTCAGAATAGCTTCTGTACGAAGTTCAAGAAGTTTCAAGAAATGTTGTCCCGCCAGATTGCGTTCCTGCCTCATAGTGCCGTTAATGGTACGAAATCCAAATGGCCTTGAGGAGTGCTGGCGGAAGGGCGAAGGAATGGGAGAATTTCCTATGGATGCAAATTGCTGAGCTGAAAGGAAAGACAACGGAACGGTTGGTATCCACCGCCCCTAAGTGAAGCTGATTGACTTTTAATTACCCAGCAAAGTATCGTGGTCGGGTATCTCTCAGGCTGCGCGAGATAAAATATATTTCGAAGAATTTCCCGGGGAGATTGAGCTGATGGCAAATTAAAGTTTCCCTTTGTTGGATGTCGAGTTGAACTCTCGGACCAGGACCAGGGTATATTCATGCTGCTCACAACAACCACCCAATGGCTAGAGGATTACCCGGGAGCATCCGACCGAGAAAATTCCCCGCACTGTGCACAAATGGGAAAAGACGTACCGTTCAATTTATGTTTGTTAATGGACAGCGATTGTTTGTAAGCGGCGAGATTGGATGATGAACAGGAAGTAATGGAAAGCAAGCAAATTGGCAGGCGAGATTAGCTTCGCCAATTGTGGAGTTGGGTAATGAATTGTTGTTAATGCTGTTCTCGAGGGAGATCTCGATGGCCATTGTGTATGGAACTAATTCAAACTTTAGTAAATAAATTGGTATTTTTCCTGAAAAGTCGGGAGGAAATGTTTGGTGGACTCATTTCAAAATTATATTTCAAACTTAGGCTTATTCAGATTTATTCATATATGATTTTAACATAAACCTGCAAATGTATCTCTAAGCAAATGCAACTGCGGTTGTCTTGTTTTTTATGACACTTTACTGAAAACGAATATTGAACGCCTCTCAATTCATTAGAAATGACAACGGTCCCAAAGTCAAACGATTTCCACGGAAATCAAATGAAGTTACCCTCATCACTCACAGAACCAGATCAGACGTTTTGCCTCTATTATCCGTGCTCCAATGGGCCCGCCTCCTCCATGCCCATCCAATAATTTCGAATCTAATTATGTTCACCTAGAAGAATTCCTTTTTGCAATCCTTTTCTCCGTATTAATCTGACTGGGTCTGCATTAATCATGAACCTTACGCCTTTGAGCAAGACCCAATAACGAAAAGAACCATATTGTATTGATTATCCTTCAGTAGGTCAATTTTGTGCCGAAACATCTAGGGTTTCATTCTACTTCGTCGTAAGAGCTACTATTCGTCGTATCAAACTTTAAATGTTCCACTACGGCGGATATTCCAACTTACTTGCAACATAGATTCATTTTCCAAATGTAATTTTGTGAAAGCTTTTATGATTCGTCCACCTGTACACCAAAAATGTAATGAAACTAATGTAGTTCGATAAATAACTTCAGTTCAATTATCCACTTTACACTTTTTCATCGAAATCGCATGGACGAACACGATTTGAGAGAAATGCTTAGAGATCGACATCAGTCACACCACTTTCCAACACAAGTTTCTTCCTGCCACCGTGGGTGACTTACTTCGCCAGGCACTTATTTTCACTATGGAAAACCTTCGTACTTCTTCACTGAAGGATCTCATTCCAATCACACGCCGTAAAACGTCAATAAATCACCGAATTTTACGAAATTTCCTCAACCGCCGCGTATGATTGAGAATGTAAACAAAATTCTATCCGTCGTACTGAGAAAAAAAAAGCTTGTGCGCATCAATGTGTGCGCGACGCTCGACGTAAAAATACGGTTCCTTTGATTGTGTTGTTTTCGCTGTACTGTGAGCAAATGCCATAATTGTACGGTCAAAAGAAATTGTGTTCATATATTTGGGCTGAATTTTGATGACGAACAAATAATTTTAAAGGAAATTTGTACATTCCAACATGCTGAAGGAATGAAGGGCGATGCCCGTAGATCTATATAATCTAGTGAAACATTTTATTATAGCGTTGATATATTGTGTTTTAACCACTCAATACATCACAGTGAACGGTAAGTTGTGAGACGAATCTGGAAACTGATTGCGACGGAGTTGAAAACGATATGATGGATTGAGAATACGATAAGATGCATTTTCTTTGCATTATTTCCAAAAACAGATCAAGATTTATCAAAATGTTATTGTACAATGCTAAAGCCGTTTTGAGAAAAAATTGTTTGACATCGGTTTGTATCAGCATCATTCACTGCAATACTGGGAAAATTGCACGCTCACTGATCAATGCTTAATACGATGGATACTAGCACATCACCCTACTGCCAAATTCTTCTGTTTTCTTATCGACATTCGCCAACTTTTTCCCAGAACGTTATTATTGACAAAGCGTGGTTTTGGAAACAATTGGTTCTGCAGCTTGTACGATTAT
This sequence comes from Aedes aegypti, assembly GCF_002204515.2. NCBI lineage: Eukaryota > Metazoa > Arthropoda > Insecta > Diptera > Culicidae > Aedes > Aedes aegypti. The sequence goes on along the minus strand of NC_035108.1, from coordinate 66,803,605 downwards.
AGCGTGGGTCACAACTGCGGACGATGGTGGAGTTAGAGCCGCTTTTTTTATGCTGCGCCTTCAATGGGACTACGGAGAAATTATTTGCATCAACGAATCTCAGTTCCTCATGGTGGCTTTAAAAGTTTATGGAATTATACGCAAGAACGAATATTATTCATCACCACTGCACCCATTTTGCACGGAACGTCGAATTATTAAGCACATATGCCCAAGGCCGTGGAAGTTTTTTTTTTTCTTACAACGATTGATTTTTCAGCATTTCGAATTGTTAAAAAACAAGGATCAACCAAACACCGCCTTATTTTTCTTTCACAGTTGTCAGAGTGGTATCATAACTCGTCTTGTTTCAATTTCTAACTTGGTTCTATTGAGAAATGGGTCCATTTAACGGCTTAAAACATTACAGATTGGAAAAAGTCTGAAGATTCGATTGGTGAAGTTCCCTTTGACCGGCAATTACACCCTGGCCTGTTTTTGATTCAGGATTTCGTATAGTTCCGTCAGAAATCTCCTATGAAAAAAAAACTGGTGGAATCTAGAAATTTTTCCAGTTTTTGCTACAGCATTTTTTGTAGTTTTTCTTACTATAAGTTTTTTTTTTTTTATTTCATTCAAGAAGTTCTACATGGATGTATAATTAATTCAATGTCTCAAAAGATTCAAATTCTTTCATTCAAATTGTTTGTCTTGAAATCTTTCAAAAAATGATTGTCATTACTTTTAAGGTTGCTTCAGGGATACTGTGAATGATTTTAGGAATCGATTGACCTTCGAGCTATCGCGCTGTTGTACTTTGTACAACGGTTGTGCTTTATATGCTATCGTTTTGCAACAAAGATATCTATCGACACCAAACTAAAATGTATTCCTCAAGAATCTTCTTAAATACAATACTCGACAGTTTTTATTTACAGTAGAGCACTTTATAATGCGGTAAAATCAACAAATGTACATGGAAGTCGCATAATAATGAACTCACTATAGACGGTTCGAGTAAACCGCAGTTTGAAATCGGTAATCTTAAAATCCAGATAAATTAGAAATTTGGGGTCTTCATCAAAGGTGGTCTAGAGATGAAGCGCTATCTTTTTTTTTTTTTTTTTTTTTTTTTTAAATCTTTATTTGAGTGTATTTTAACACACGAGGGCTAGTTCTACACTTGAAGCGCTATCTGATGGTACATCATTTAATTCGGAATTTGACCGCTAGGTGGAACTAGTGGGCATGTAAGTTTTGCTTTTGTTTTGCAGATATTTCAGGATTCTGACCATTTAGAAGGATGGCGTCTTCGGCAAAGTTGTTCAGTACGTTAAGGACTATCATTTTTCGAGCTAGCAGATTCAAAATTTTGCCACTAGGCGGCGCTTGCAAAACCAAGGGTGTTGTACAAAGTACAACGCGACTACTAACGTTACAAAACATCGTGCGACAACCGAAAGGTTAAAAACTTTTGTAGGACTTTTCTTACGGATTAGATTTGATTTTTGAACATGTTGATTTTGCTCTAAGTACTTACCTTTTGTCAGACACGCGTATTTTAGCTACCACTCGCAATCCTCTTCAGTGTCCGTTACTCATTTCCGCTGGGTCAATGTGTTCAAATTTAACAGGGCAGGCTCTTTACTGGTTTAAACATCCAATTCGATTGTTAACATGTCACGTCACTCCTATCGTTTCATATACCATCCGGACCACTAGACCATTTTTTTTCATAAATTTATTCGAGGTGGATATAAATGATGTCGCCAAGTAACTGTCCGTTTTCTGAATATATCACCTTCTTAATACTGTACACCGTGCACTGATCTAGCTGTTAAAAGTTAAGTAATTAAGCTGGATTTAAATGGGGTAGTAATCAAGTCTACTTTCATTTTAATTTATATTAAGAATCTAATAAGAGGATAAGAATACGCTAAAATAAAAGATCCTCCATCTTTTGATAGCGCAAAGTTTTTCAAGACATGACCTGCGCCACAATGTTACGCCAACAAACTCAGACCTTGCTGTATGCCTCCAGTTTCGTTCGCCCATTGGCGAAGCTAGAATTTTTCCTGGTGGGGCCTGGGGGGCCTATCGAACTATTGTTTTACGGCAGTAATGTCAGTCGCAATAATCACTATGTTCAAAAATTTTGTTGTTTTTATAGATTTGTATTGATTTTTTTTTTTTTTTTTGTAATTTTGTCTCATATCGCTGCACGTCAGTGATGTTTGTAAGTTTCAATTTTCACAAGGGTATAGATTCATTCTTCGTTTAATCAAGTAAAAAACCTCCAAGAATTCTTCCAAAGAACTCATGAGAATTGTGAAAATTCTGTCAGAAAATTCAAGACGATTAGCCTCAAAAGCTTAGGGGTTTTTTGTTTTTTGTAGTGCTTATGACAAAAAAAAATGTAGGGAAAAGTTTTAGTTACAGTAGAGGCTCGTTATAACGACAACTTTTATAGTGACAAAAACTTTCTATAGCGACATTATTTGGCCTCTTGAAATATATGTGAATGTTATATCTTTTCTCTATTACGACGCTCCCTTGCAATGTCGTTATAATAATTTCGACTGTATTATGGTAAAACTATATAAGTTTAGAGCAAAAGTATTTGCGGTATTTTTAACGAAATTGACAAGGATTTTTCATGAAAGATTGGTAATGTAATGTAATGCAAAGGTAATGCAAACACCTTGGAGGAAATTGTTGCAATTTGTTCAGCAATTCCTTCCAGAAAACAGACACCATACGCATAGAAATTCTGAAATTTTTCAAAACTCCTCAAATTTACCACTATATTGGATTTTTTTTTTGTATGGAAATAGTTTTGTACAAAGTTCCTCAATAAAGCGTCAATGAATGGAAAGTAATAAAATATTTAAGCAGGTTTAAACAACAGATAGACGATGGAACACCGAGTGATAAGTGGTTATAGAAAATTGCACAAGAATTCAATCCCAGAATATGAATTCTTCAATAAATGATGAAACTATTTCTAAACATATGTTTAAAAAAAGATTTTTTCAAATTGCTTTATGAATTTCTTGCTAAATCCCTTCCTCTTGACCAGTTATTTCGCGAAATGTTGCTCTACAGATTCCTTTGCCGCTTTGCTAATTCCGAAGCAAAGTATTCCTGCGGTTCTTAAGAAAATAAATCTCTGGAGATTTGAAGGCAAGAGATAGTTCATAAACAACATTCGCAAAAAAATTCTTGTATAAACCGGCGGTTTTAAGCATAATTTCTAGAAAAAAAAACTTCTGACGCAATGTATATTTCTGAAGAACTTTTAATGAACTTTACGTGAGAATTTGTAATACAATTTATGAGAAAACAATTTAAAAGAATTCACAGAGAAAATTCAAATAGATCTTTCAACAAAACATCAGAGGATAAGAAAGGAAAGGCAAATTATTTTTAGCTGAATCCGGGAAAATTTTCCGGAACCAATTTGTGGATAAAAACATAGAAGGAATGGTTGTCCTTCAGGAGGAATTCCCATTGAGAGTATGAACAAACCTCACAATATTATTTAACTTATTTCCAATAAGTAGATGAACAAACCGAATTTAGTACTATACCATTTAATTCCACTAGATTTTTTCATCTACTTATAGGTGTTCTACTAAACACCTCGAAGATTTATTATTATTTCTAACAGATTTATAGCAAAAGTTCTGAAGCCACTCTTCGATATTCCTTGAGGGATTTAATTATACTAAAATTCTTCAATGAATATCGTAGATTGGCTTCAAAAATGTTATTTCAAATCTGTGGAAAATCAATCGAATAATTTTTGAAACTTTAAAGAAAAATGTAAAACGTAATACGTTTTCTTTGAAAAATATAGTTTAGAAGTTTAATAAGCAGTAAGTAGATTCATGAAAAATAACTTAAAAATGGAAGCAACTTGGAAGAAAGAATTCATTGCCGGAATATTATGCTAAAATAAAATCCCTGTTGTCCACACATAAAAAAAAGTAATATCGGTCGACGTAAATACTTAAGAAAACCTCACAGGGCAATGTGTACGGAATTCCTACGAGATTTTTACAGGGTTTGTTCATAGCTTATCCTGCTGGTGAGTTTCATTTCCCCAACTATGCATTCAAATATTTCCTTTTGAATTTCTTCAAGGATCACACTCGGATTTTTTTTTAAAGATTATATCAGGGATACTGTCAATATATTTTCTGGTATCAATCCATCATTTTTTCAAGGAATTTTTTCACATCTTATCTAACTTTTAATTAGATATAATTAAGATGTTTCCTTAGACTCCAGGTTTTTTCTGTAATTTTTTTTAAAGCTTTCTTTCTTCCATCGATTTCTTTCCTGAGAAAATGCTTGTTCAAGGCACCAAAGTTCCCACAGAAAATTTCTCCGAAATAGTAACATTGTATTCCACAGAAGCTCTCCTTAGAACCTCTTAAGTCAAACTTAGAAACAAGGGCTCTATTTTTTTGTTTAACAAGAATACTTTAAAAACATCTCCGGTTATTTCCTAAAGAATTTTGCCAAGAAATATTCTAGTAGTTCATTTAGAAAATTCTACAATCATTTCTCCAGGAGTGTTCTTGGAGACATTCAAAGAAAAATGAAGCATGGAGTGAACATTAGATGGAGTCCTAAAAAAATCTCTGAAATTGTTTCTAATGCACCTTTGGAGAAATTCCTGATCAAATATTTTGAGATACTTGAATCGGGAAGAAATGTTTAAAACAATTTACAGGGAAAATACCGAAAGCACGTGGTTGACGGGTATCATCACCGGCCAAATTCGTCCCGACCACAATTATCGCTTCAGGGCAAAAATGGGGGACTGAGATTCTCAAGCAGTTCGGTTTAGAGTAACAACCAATAAACAAGACTACAAAAACAAATAACGAAACGTGAAAAATATCCTTTGACCAGTGCACTCAATATAAGGACACAATAACTTTAGCTACAACATTTAAAAAAACGCAAAATCAGTATCAATTTTTATTATACATTCATTTTTATTTGAGTACCAACTTTCTACAAACACTGAAACAAGTGTTGAAGTAATGAGAACCATTTACGAGTATGGGGTCAGTCAAAAATGATATCCATCATTAAGGGGATGGGGGAGTTTACGAAAGTGTGACAGTACATGTATAATAGACTGATACAAATCTTGAAGTTTTTGCTCCCCTATGCTTAAACGATGTCAATTATGTTGAAAATAATCCTCCCAAAATTTGAAGTGATTCGGAAGAAAGTTGGTTGTGCACACGCTATTTGAAATTAATATGGAATTTACTATGGAAAAGCCAAACCTTTTGTGTTCAGTTCTCTAACTGCTCGTCATGATAATCTATGGAAAAGTGAACACACTCATCTCATGTGAAAACTTCCCAGCTACAACTATGCCGAAGACCACATTTTGATTGGATTTCTGGATATTTTGTTATTCTTGATTCCAAAGTTCAAACCTCGCTGAGATGATCATTCAACTACTTTCAGAGCAACACTGCTGTTTTGCTGTAGAACATAGTTGCTTTGATTATTTTGATCTATTCTTCCCGCCAGGAGCACCACTGTTGCCTGCCGAGCAGTTGGTTAAGCAAGTAAAATGCAAACCCACTTTATGATGATGAATAACAATTTATCCTGACGTGTAATCAAAAAGTGGTCTTCGGCAAAGTTGTAGCTGGGAGGATTTCACATGAGTAGAGATTTTTCACATTTCCATGCAATATTATGACGAAGAGATTGAGGGATGAACACAAAATATTGGCGTTTTCCATAGTAATCTCCATATAAACTTCAAATGGCGTGTGCACAGTCAAATTTCTTCCGAATCACTTCAAACTTTGGGAGGATGCTATTTACCATAATTAAAATTGTTCAAGCATAGGGGAGCTAAAATTTCAAAATTTGCATCACTCTAGTGTATAAGGTATTGGAAAAGCGTGAAAGAGGGGGAGGGATGTCTAGAAATCCCGAAGAACGATTGTCAAGTAGCACAGCGGTGGGATACACAGTTTAGTTTCAGGAACCGTCACTTTCTCTCAAACTCTTTTACAGTTCGTTAAACACTTACACCACGTTTCATTTAGGTTAATATTTCAATAATTTCACTACTTTAATTTTCCTTACTTCACCTTACAGCAATAGTTCTTGATTTATTCAACTTAATTTAATTCACTAAATTTCAATTCTTCACTTATCCCGATTCACTTTCGATGACCAGAATTTTTCGTGCCCACCACTCGTCGACGATGACTAAGCTTCCACCTGACGGTTGAATCGAAGACAAAAAAGAGAGGGTATCTGGGTCGATGAGTATTGCTCGCGCCAAGCATTGGCGTAGCTAGCATTTTTTTCTGGAGGGGGCCTAGGGGGGGGGCTTACTGATACTTGTTTACAGACGTTATATCGGTCGTAATTAATAATCACGATTTTAACAAATTTCGTAGTTCTAACAGATTTGTTTTGTTATTTTGTCTCATTTGTCTCATCAGTAATATTTGAAAATTTAAATTTCCATTAACAGAACTAACAGAAATTTACAAATTAATTCTTTTTGTAATTCAGCTAAAAATCCTTCAAGAGTTCTAGCAAAAACATCACAAGGGATGTCCTTTTTTCAGGTATTCAACATGTGGTATTGCTATGCTTGCTCTTAGAATTCCTACGGGAATTCATTTATGAATTATTTTCGTTCTTTTCAGTGCTTTTTTCAAGAACCAGTTTCTACGTAGTTCGTCATGGGATTTTCACAGAAAATCATTCCCAGACTTTTTGATCTTACATCAGAAAATTTCTCGAAAAATTGCTTCAAATATCCCTTTAAGAATTCCGCCAGAGAATGCATTAGAATTGTTTTAATTATTTCTGCTGGAAGGTCCTATACGTACTTATTACAAATAAATTCGAATTGTTAATTTAAAGTATCCTCCAGTTGTCCATTAAAAATGTATTCAGATTTTTCAGGATTTACTAAGGATTTCTTCAAAATATAGTAAAAAAAATCTAGGAGTCTCATCAAAAAAGTCTTCAAGATCACCAAGCAAGGATTCATTCCACCAATTCTTCAGAACAGTTTTCTTTTGAAGTTCTTTTTAAACTTCTTCCACAGGATTGTTTGAAAGAAAAACAGCAAAAATTATCCAGATTCCCCGCAAAAAAATAAATGATTCTTCTAGGTGTTACTTTAAGTATCTTCATGATATTCCATGCAAAAAATCATGTGCAGTTAACAAGAATCCAATTGGGAAAATGTTATTCATTATTTCTCAAAGAAGTTCTCCACAGATCTATCTGCATTTTTTACAGATAATTATTTTTTAACATTTCTCTAAAATCATCCCCCTGAAATAAAATACTATGGTCGATTTTGTTGCAATTTTTTAACCATTCATCTGAAGAAAATTTGCCCATGCCGAAATTCCTAGAAAGTTAAACATTATTTTTAGACATAAATTCCAGCTACATATGTATTTCCTTTACTAAATTTGTTTATTTGAGGGATTCCACGGAGGCATGCAAGTCGATTCTGATCGACCATTTCAAAAATATCTGAAACTTTGCACAGTTTTTCAGTTCCATCTAAATCGTCATTTTCCGATATCAAATCTTCAAGTTGTGTCACGACTAACTTTTCAAAAGGGTGTATGTGAAAATGGTTCAAAAATATTCAAAAAGCTGCACAGCAAAAACGGTTCGTTCGATTGTTAGACAACATTAAAAAACATCATTTTTGTCACAAAAACTCAAATATCTCAAAACCCTATCGGAATACCAACGTAATTTTTTGAGGGAAAACGGTCTATTATATTAGCTATCTGGTGATGGTAAGCCAATAAACAAAAAAGTTATGACATTTCAAATATTTCACAAATTTGACACTTAGTGAAAATTTTTTTTTTTTTCATTGTTAATTTTTTTTAGGACCGCAGTTTGTTGCTGAATTTTTTGTTAAGGGTACCACATGAGGTTAACAAGTTGTTTTCATGATATTTTATTTAATTATTCATAACTATTATAGCATCTATTAGAAAGTTAGACGCGATCCAGTGTTGTGATCTAAAGTCTTGATAGTGTCATATTTTTTATTGTACGTAACTGAAAAAAAATTCTCTCAATAGTGTTGAAACCTTTTGATAAAAGAAACCTATAAGAAATCTAATATTGAAGACAAAAGCTACAAAAAAAGTTTTCTATACAGGTATACGACTAGTTTACCTGCAAAAAGTTTACCTCCTAGAGAACAAGGCGGGTCTATACCCAGGTGATCTAGTATACGTAAAGCAGGTCGGTTTTCTCGGCGCTGGTTTTCTCCACAAAGTTAAAATCTGATTACACCTGGGTATAGACCCGCCTTGGTAGAGAATAGACTTTGTTAATCATATTTGGGAGAAAGCGAGTAACTTCAACAACATCAAAAACATGATAGGTACATACCATGAACATACTCACGAAAAAGCTAAAAATATACTACCACTATGATTATAAAAGATTTAATTATAAAATTTTTCTTCAGTCAAGCAAACGACACCAAACTAGTCAGTAAAAACTTAAAAGTGATTTTGTTTATTAAAATCTAACGAGCAACATGAGTAGTCGCTTTCTCAACTGTTGCAGGCCGTTTGCAGAAAAAAAAGTGTTCGAAAGAGCTACGAAATCTCACCGAAAGCACCATAGATAAACTGAAAGCGGCTGGTTATGCTCCAATGTCTACATTGAATACAAATTTACGCATTTGTACGTCCTGCCGTTTAAACGTTGACAAACGGGCAATCTGTACATCATCGGTGGATCAGGTTGCAGGAAGTTCGAAAACAACAACAACTGAGGAATTACTAGATGCACCGACAACAACTGAGGAGTTACCAGAAGTACCAAGTGCAGATAGTCTTGCCACGGTACCATCAGCGACATCTGTTTCAACCAATCAATCAGAAGATGAATGCATCCAGAAGGTCAACATCGAACGCTTCAACGAAGGGATAGCTGGAATAAAAGTGACTCCGATTAAATGGACGAAGATGGGTTACGTCAATTATCCCGAGAAAAAATACCGTGAAATCAACGAAGCTGTACGAAGAAACCTCTTCAAATTAGGACCTGAGGATGTGGAAAATACAGACTACGATGAGGTAATTATGAATATGAAGGAAAGGTTCTCGAATGTAGCCACGACAAGGAAAGAAAAATTATTGATTTTGTCGATGCTGCCAAGCTCGTGGTCTATTCAAGACGCCATTGATGAGTTCAAAACCAATAGAAATACAGCAAAAGAGGCAAAACAATTCAAAAATAACTGTCTTGCAACCAAAAATGCTAGGTCGAGTACTTCATTAACAGATGAGACAAAAGAAAAAATAATTCAATATTTTGAAGACGATGAAGTAAGTAGAGCTATGCCTGGCCAAAAAGATTGTGTATCTGTAAAAAAAGATGGAAAGCGTCAAGCAATCCAAAAACGATTAATGATGACTACTTTGAAAGAAGCGTATACACGCTTCAAGGAAATTAACGAAAATATTAAGGTAGGTTTTTCCTCATTTGCTAGCCTTCGTCCAAGGCAATGCAAGCTTCTATCCAATTCAGGAACACATAATGTTTGTGTGTGCACAACACACGAAAATATTAACCTAATCTTACATAGTTTGAAAAGAATCAATTTATCAAAGGATATTAAAATGTTAACTGGTAGTCTTTTGTGTGAAAATACAACATCAAATTGCTATCTACGATCTTGTTCGGATTGTCCAGATTCTTCATCATTGGAAAATACTTTATTCGCTGAGTTTGAAGAAAATTATATTGATCAGTTATCATTTGAGCAATGGGAGACCACGGATAGGTGTGACCTAGAAACTATTGTAAAACCTGAAGATGAGTTTGTGTCATTTTTTTGCTTGAAATTAGAAAGTTTAATTCCTCACGACTTTATTAAAACAGAGCAATCCCGCTTTTTAAAAAATACGAAAAATACATTACAAGATGGTGAATTTTTAGTCATTTGTGATTTTTCTGAAAACTATAGCTTTGTATTGCAAGATGAAGTGCAGTCCCATCACTGGAACGTACAACAAGCTACAATTCATCCATTCGTTATTTATTTCAATGGAAGTACGCAAATTGAACATTTTAGTTTTATTGTAATTTCCGAAGATTTAAGACACGACTCAGTATCTGTAAATTTGTTCATTGCCAAAATGATTAACTTTTTACGCGTTGATAAGGATAAAGAAATCAGAAAGATATATTTCATGTCTGATGGAGCAGCATCGCAGTACAAAAACCGTAAGAATTTTTCGAGCCTATGTCAATTTAAATCAAAGTACGGAATTGATGTGGAATGGCTTTTATTTGCTACGTCACATGGCAAAGGTCCTTGTGATACTATTGGAGGAACCATAAAGCGCATGGCCACAAGAGCAAGTTTAGCCAAAGAACGTGAGCATCCAATTAAAACTGCAAAAGAACTATTTGATTGGGCGAATCGCAGAAAAGAAGAAGATTTAACAAAATTATCATTTTGTTTTACTACTACTGAAGAGTACGAATTAACGGCATCAGAGCTCAGCGAGCAATATAATAACGCGAAAACGATCCAAGGAACCCAAAAATTTCACTGTTTCATTCCATTGTCAGAAAATAAAATTAAAGCAAAACTATACTCGAACTGTACTGATAATGATGCAAAAGTGTTCGATATTGTAAAAAAATTGAATAACAATAAATAAATAAATAAGTATTAATAAAATGTTTTCATGATCTCATAACGCATACCCAAATCCAAAACTTTAAAAGTTTATATATAACATTTAGAAACTCATCGATCATACTCTAAAAAAAATATCCTGGTAAAAAAAAATTATTTTCGTGTAATCTGTTAATTCATTTTAATTTATACATATATACATATACATATAATATTTATACATATACATAATATTTATACATATAATATACATAATACTAATGAATACATGAAAACGACTTGTTTAATTCACGCAAGGCCCTTAACAATAAAATCAGCAACAAACTGCGGTTCCCGTAATAATTTACAACGAAAAAAAAAATTATTTTCTACTAAATGTGAAAATTGTGACATGTTTGAAATGTCATAACTTTTTCGTTTATTGGTTTACCATCACCAAATTTTTATGGTAGATAGCTAATATAATGGACCGTTTTCCCTCAAAAAATTACGTTGGTATTCCGATAGGGTTTTGAGATATTTGAGTTTTTGTGTCAAAAATTATGTTTTTAATGCAAAAAAAAAATTTTTTTTTACTGTGTGTATTTTTTTTGGAATCTTTATTTAGTTGTCTAACTTTGTTTCTTTAGTTGTCTAACAATCGAACGAACCGTTTTTGCTGTGCAGCTTTTTGAATATTTTTGAACCATTTTCACATACACCCTTTTGAAAAGTTAGTCGTGACTCAACTTGAAGATTTGATATCGGAAAATGACGATTTAGATGGAACTGGAAAACTGTGCAAAGTTTCAGTTCAATAGAAAAAAATGAATTAAAAAATTTACCAAATTTTGGTGCTGTTGCTTGGAATTACTCATTTCTCCTATTATTTTTTCGGACATTATACGACTTGAAGTTAATGTATGGATTTCTTATCTTTTTTATTTTCGACTTTTGCAGTCAGCTATTTTTACTTTTAGGGGAAAGGTATTCAATATCGGCTGATAGTGATATGTTTGCCAAATTAAGTGTAATTGTGGTAACATTGTGCAAAAAGATTATGTAGCCGGCAGGACTTGAACCCACAATTTCCATTATGTACACGGACGCATTACCAATTATACTACAGCTACGCTACGGTAAACTGAAGTATTTGGCTAATGACCTTTGTAGCATCCCCAAGCCCCACAATCTTACTAGTCCAATGTGAAAGTTGTCTTTAGAGAAAAACATAAAAAAAATTATTAACGCATTACACGTTGTGAAGATAGATAAATTATACGTAAAATTATGAAATAATCCACGTGATCAGCTGGAAATAGAGTGTCCATTTCCCAAATTTGTCCATTTTTTGACAAATTTAAAATATGCTGACAAAATCGGGTCAAAAAGCTGACAAAATCGGGGCTGACAAAATCGGGTCAGTACTGTAATCTTCTTAGTAAGCTGACGAAGAAGTTCTCTGTGTTTTGAACAACTTCCTGGCAGTATTCAAAAGAAACATGCTAAAAAATACCTTGAGGTATTGCTGACGACTCGTCGGCGAAATTTGAGGTACTCCGAGGGACGATTTTTGGAAATAAACTCTGCAGTAATGTTTGAATAAATTCCTTGAAGAGTGGAAAGAAAAACATATAGATGCATCTCTGGTGTAGTTCCTGGGGATATGTGAAGCTATCAAGCTAATAAAATTAAATCAAATATCGAAGAAGTTTTCATCGTTTTTTTCGGTGAAATTAACATTAAAACGTAGTGAACAGGTACACTCCCGTGCATAAGTTTGGGTTCACCCCCTAAAAAACATGCGAAAGTGTTCTGTCCATATCTCTGTAATTACACGTCCAATTGAAACTCTTTATGTCGCATTCGAAAGGCAAAGAGTTATTCTTACTTCGTATATATTTTTCCAAAAACATTCTTTGAACTTTGTATACTAAATTTTTACTTAAAGTTGTGACATTTTTCAAAAAACACACTGAAAAATCATATTTAATTTCCTCAGGATTGGGTCGACCAAAATTTTAAATCAAAATGTCATTAGAATCGTAAACTTATATTCTTTGAAGAGACGCCACGAAATTTTGGCGGAAAAATTTGAAAAGTATTCAAAATCAATGAAACAGTCAGTCAAGTCATCGTGCAAAAGTTTGGGTTCACCTGAACTGACTTAAATCTGTGAAATCTCAAACCAGTCATGTACACGTCATTATTTGCGCTCAAAAAAGCTTTAAACTATTAAAATCGGTTGAAAAATGGCAGAGATATTAACAAAAATGATGTGCGTGTGGCTCAGGTGAACCCAAACTTTTGCACGATGACTTGACTGACTGTTTCATTGATTTTGAATACTTTCCAGATTTTTCCGCCAAAATTTCGTGGGGTCTCTTCAAAGAATATAAGATTACGATTCTAATGACACTTTGATTTAAAATTTTGATCGACCCAATGCTGAGGAAATTAAATATAATTTTTCAGTGTGTTTTTTGAAAAATGTCACTACTTTAAGTAAAAAATTAGTTTACAAAATTCAAAAAATGTTTTTGGAAAAATACATACGAAGTAAGAATAACTCTTTGCCTTTCGAATGCGGCTTAAAGAGTTTCAATTGGACGTGTATTCACAGAGATATGGACAGAACACTTTTGTATGTATTTGAGGGGGTGAACCCAAACTTTTGCACGGGAGTGTAGATGATGGTGTAGGACCTGCTCTATAGCATGAACCACTGAGGATGACCGAATCCATAAGTTTGTAAATCGAAAAACGAAAAAATCGAAACGTTCGGTAAATGCTACATATTGATGTTAATTTCACCGAAAAAAAAGCCGATTGAAACATATACAAAATTTCAAAAGCGGTGATGAAACTGACATAGTAAATAAAATATTGAAGAAATTAAAAAAATACCTGGATGATTTCGTTTTTGAATAAATTGGTTGACCTTAGATATAAGCACTTGGAGATTCATAAAAGGTTTTAAGAACATTAGACACAAGACATTCCTATTGCAGAAAAAAAATCAGAAGACCAGGAGAAGGCGAGGCTACATCGAGTTCTCTGATTGATTTCTGGAAACATCTTTGGCAGAAGCCTGATTAGACTCCAAGAATTATCCAAAAAGTTCATCATGGCTCAATCTTATATGAATATGAATGCTGAAAACAAGCTATGAAAATTCACTTTTCTATCAAAGATGATTTTGATTTTTGATATTTTTTTTTTTTTCGTCTTCCCGATGGTGGGAACGGCACGCTCCCTCTGCCCTCCATGGATGTATATCGTGTGGTAAAGCACAAGGATACTTTGCGTCTTGGGAAATCGTAGAAAATTCCGTTACGAATAGAACCTCAACTGGCAGGATTCGAACCCATTACCCTCAACTTGCTCTTGCAGGTCGTCGTTAACCGCTATGGAAAAATATCTTGTGTTTTGAAGAAAGTTCGGTCAGAATTCTTGGAAGTATCTTCAAAAAAATTCTTCGTGTAATTTTTATAGCTGATCCATAGCAATTGTCGTAGGAAACCTTGGATGAACATCCAATAAAATACTTCAAAGTATTTCTGAGGACTTACTAGAGAAACCAGAGGTATGCAGAGCAAAGAATTCTGAAATAAACTCTAGATTTTATTCTTTTTAAGTCAGAAAAATCATATCTATAAAAAAGAAGCAATTCCTGGGTGATATAAGAAGCTGTCCATCATCAGAATCTTTGACGTGTTTTCGAATAATCCATATATATATACTCATTTTGAATATAATGCGATGAACAGTTTGAAAATAAATATAAAAACTACAAATATGCTAAAAAAAATCATATGTGAATAGTTTGAAAGGATTTTCACATTCTTCACTTTAATCTATCATTCAACTCCGCTCGGGAGCGATTTATTTGTCCTTGCGGTTTCTGCAAATACAACACAGCTGCCTCTTGGTTTGCAATTTTGCCGGGGAGGAATCCTCCATTTTTCGGCGGTTGGCGCCTGCATTCCGTGGAAACATGCATCGATGTCATACTGTGCCGTTAACACGTGCTGTCCGTTATTTGTGGTATACAGCAACAAGACCATGGACAAACATATATCATGCGAAGCTTGCTAGGGAAGATGACTTATTGCCATTTCATTGTGTCTGAAGACAGCACACAATCGCAGAAGCTGGACAACGCGTGTCAACCGATATTTGTTTGAACGTCCTAAGCGCATCCGTCAGCAGTCCTAACCACTCAGCGGGACCCTAACCGTTTTCTGACAGATATCAGTGGTGAGGCAATGAACGCGATGCCACAGCCCTTTTCTGATGACATTTGGCTTTCGCTGTACCGTCAAACGGGGTAATTTGCAACATTCCTCAAAAGTTTGTTTAATTGAAAATTATTGGTAGTCAGTATATACTGTAGTAAAATAATTATTATTGAATAATTTGAAATAATCAACAGTTCAGAATTTTTCCAGGTGAGTCGATTTGTTTATTTCATCTGCTTATAAGAGAAAAAATGCTGTCAATTAATCCAACCTAAATATAAAACGCATTTATCGATCGCAATTGAGGTTGCAATGATGTTTGTCTTAAATTATTAATAATTTCATTTGACATTTATTCCATTTATTGTTTCAACATTGCATTCTCTATGTAACTCATGAGTACATTTCCAGGGAAGAATCACTTTCAAAATTTTATGTTGAATCCTATGCAGAGCTTTCTTCTTGGTATAACATCAGCTAGTCCAGATCGGTACAGCATACAACATGGCTGACCTGAAAATTTATTTGAAGATCGAAAGCTTTTTCTTACTACAAAGTTCTGATTTTCTGCTAATGAGTGGATACAGCCATATTATATATTTGTTACATTTGGTTTGAATGCCCTCAATGTGACTTTTTAAAGTTAAATTTTTATCTTGTATTAACCCGACATACTTAACTTCATCTTCATTTATTAGAACCCTTCTCGTTGTGGCAACATGTCTACTTGAAGGTTTGAAAAAAAGCTTTGATTTATGTGGGTATATTATAAGTTGAGTTTTGGAAGCATAATGAGTTATCAAGTATGGAGAAGAAAATGACTAACTTTTTGCAATCTACTACAGATTATAAGCAGGGTTTGTCCTTTGGCGGAGAGACCTGTGTCATCCACAAACAAAGATTTTTGACATAACTGATGCCGTCTAAAGAGCTTTGAAGTTGAAAAGTGTTGCAAGTTACCCCGTTTGGCGGTATTCTATTTCGTTGGCATGATGCAGATGCGCACGAACTGCAAGTGATGTTTTCGTTCCTGTCCTGTCCTGCCCTGTCCTGGCTTCAATATCCTCTACATGGATGCTTTTTATGGTTGCATTGGAACAGAACTGCAGGGCTGTTTGTGGTCAGTTTCACAATTTACAGTGTTTTTCATTGTTCGCTTTCCAGCAGTTTTTGTGTGGTGAATGACGACAAAGTGGTGACGACGCGACGACGGAATACTCCCCCGCATCATATATGGAATGGTGGCTCTGGAACTGGACAATCGGTGGTCGTTGTCCCATGGCCACAGTGGGAAAAAATTGACCCAAAACGGCACCTTATTCATGCGGATGATTGCGGTTCTCGAAAACCTCCATGTTCCATGGAAAATACATCAATGATGCAAATGGTGATGTTATATTCACCGGAATTGCGTTGAAGCGCCCGTTTCGCCCCATTTTGCACTAAACATATAAAGGATTCCGAGAATCACAATAAGCCGCATGAATTAAGTTCCGTTTAAGGTTCATATTTTCCCACTGTGCAATCGAGGGCTGCGGGCAGTCAGACCCAGACTGCAAATATGGAAAACGGTTCACTGCTATTTTTTGGGGGTGGTTGTGATGCTATAGCCAGCAGGTGGTTATCATATCGGAAATTGAAAATTCATAAGGCGACGTCAGATGTTTGCCGGACAATGGAATCGCGTCAGTTTGGATGATTTACGCCATGTGAATGTACGGAACGAAAATTATTCGTTACTTCTCACTGACTGTGAACTTTTGCTCCGAATAGCTCTGCTCGAGTTGGTTCAATTTTGAATGGTGTCGGCATTTTATTTAATTTCACTTTCTTTAATTTGATCACCGTTTACTCAATGAATATTGTACTGAAACCATGTTTGGAAGAAATTTTCATCTAAATTCAAACTTTGTTGCTATGTTTTCGAAGTTTTTTAATTGAGGTTATACCTCTAGAATCAAAAGAATGCATTTACATGTTTTTTTCTCATGATTGTATTATTATTAATTATGCTCTTTAGTTCAATACTTTAATTTAATACTGATATCTTAAAAATAGTTTTACATAAACATCCAGGATTGATAATCCTTAATCCCATTCAATCAAAATCGTTATTATCGCATTGGCTCTCATCATTATTATCATGAAATAAAATAATATCCTCCAGAAAATCACGAATAATTGTAAAAGGGGTTTTTCTCACAGATATCCTGAAATAAGTACTTGTAGTACTTGTTCGAACGACTCCTGTAAGAACCTTTGGAGTTTGGCTTAAAGAATTCCTGGAACGGTTCCTGGAAATATGATATTCTCATAAAATAACTTACAGTCACAAAATTGTATTGTTTCCGATAATATGTCAGAAGTCCCAAGCGCAACATCACTGACAAATGTCGTCGCCCCCTGGCTACCTAGGTGGAAAGCAAAGACACACCAGTCAGTGTCTTGCCGAGTCGAGTGTGGGACTTTCTTTGCTCTTTCGTCGGAACTTTACGCCGGGTGAAAACAAACTTGTCCCAAAGGTGGAAACGTACTTAACTATTACCGGTACAGTAATGCTCGGTGAGTCGCGAATCTTTCTAGGGTAAAACAAGCTTGCCTATTGCATATGTTTTGATACTGCACAAATTCTAACGATTTAATAAGTTAGCTACAGAACAAAACCATCCTGAAAGTGCTTGTATGCGATTGCCACATTACCAAGGATCTCTTCGTAACGAAAATTATCCTGAAATCCCTGGGAAGTTAAGAAAATTACAACTTTAAAAAGATCCTCGACCAACGCAATTCAAAACCACGACAACGCTACGGCGGGGCTAAACCTAATAGTGGACATTAAGCTTATGCAGAATGCATGAACAATAGGGCGATATTCAAAACTAAAAAATCAATAGATGGCTCTTTTTCAGTGGTAGTAAAAACGAAATCCTGAAGCAAAGGAAGCACCACGGAAAATGAACTAAACACAAGAAGTTATCTATTCATATTACACTTGATTTCTAATCACTACTTTTTTGATCCAGTTTACTAATTGCAAGTAATTTACGTTTTTAATTATTTTTCATACGTTTTGACAGTTCTCTGACTACCATTCTTCCATGCGCATGTGTTGAAAGTTTGAGAAATTTGAGAATCCAGCGTAGCGCGATTAGTGTGTGGAATACAAACAACAGTGTCGTCGCTCGGCGGCCAGTGAAAGAACGAAATAAACAGTCGTTACCCTATTTTCTCGATTCTCCCTGGAAAGAATTGTAAAGAAATTTCTAGAGGAATTCTTGTAAAAATTGAAAAAGAATTTTTGGAATCAACCTTTGCATGAGCTCCTTGAAAAAAACTCCAAAGTAATCCTTTGAACGAAGTTTTGGTAGCGTTTTCGGAAGTACTTCAATAATTTTGATTGAGAATATGGTACCTAGAACAACCCAAGGAATGTTTTTTTGAAATATTGTTTAGGATTACGGATTGACGTAAAAGATGGAGTAGTTAACTGAGAAATGCCAATTTTTTTTGTATAAATATCTTCTCTGGGTCTGAGGGAGAGGAGACAGCTCACTGACAGTTGGCATGTTTTCTTGCCTTCTTTGACTTCTTTCTTTAATTCTTGGGTTGTGCACAACGATCAGATGGACTTATTTTGGTCAAAATCCTATTCACTTTTTGTTGTTCACTATGAAAAAGGAAATGAATGTATAAAAATCAATAGCAGTTTACCAACACACAACTACATTAAGGAATTCAACTTTTCATAAAGTGAAATCATCGAAAAACACCTAGAAATGTTAGTTACGTTCACTTAAATTTTTACGGTTTAGTTAGTGACAGTTTCCCTTGACTTTTGGGAGCTCGCAATCTAAGCCAGCTGTCTTCTCTCTCTCTCCGCTCTGGGTATGAAATGGACCGATGCACGAGTTCACTATTTTGACGTTTGAGCGGTGCCAAATTCACTTGTTGCCATGGAGACATAAATAACAAGGCACCGCTAAAACGTCAAATGATGAACTAGTGCATTGGTCCATAATGAAAAGCTGGAAGAAATAAAATAAGTGAAATCATGGCAATCTGGGGTTAGCCTAGACCTGGGAGGAAGGCACAGATACTACAGACGAAAAATGAAACGTAACTTTTCTAAACTGCAAGATAACTCCAGCTCCCCAACGATAATCAAGGCAGACTTGGGGAAAATCGCTAGTTTTCATTTGTTGTGAACCTTTGATCTTTCTGGACAAACATGGGAAAAGGGCCATAGTTTTCTGTGTGTTTTATTTTTTATTTTTATTTGAAAAGAATAAAAAGATGCGTGTTTCAATACTTATGTTCTTTCCAAATAAAAGTTGATTGATAAAAATATGTTTTGATAAATTACGTGCTTTTTCATGTTTGTCCACTCTTTAAGATTTGGGCTCACAGTGACAGTTCGTAACAGCAGAAATCTCGGCTCACCTTGATGTACAGAAATTTTGTATCGGTTTCTCCTTCCCAGGCCTAGACCGGATACGTCAGTCGAATCAGCGTCAACGTCAAGGTATCTAGAAGGGAGGTAGTACAATGTGTTTCCCATTCCGCCATTTTGAAATGCCAAGTGACACCTGGCGAGTTTGTTTTGTTTGATTGGATAACAGGTGCATGGCGTGATAAAGTACGTATAGAATGTTTTTTTTACATCCATATCTGTATGGTATACGCGGCAAAGTATCTGAATTTCCTTTACTTTGTAATGCACTGATAGTAGAATGACTATGAACATACGAGTTAAAGTTCTTCTTATTCTTTCTGACGTTACGTCCCCACTGAGACAGAGCCTGCTTCTCAGCTTAACTGTTATTAACTGAGAGCTTACTATGCCAATGACCATTTTTGCATGTGTATATCGTGTTGCAGGTACGAAGATACTCTATGCCCTGGGAATCGAGAAAATTTCCTTTACGAAAAAATCCTCGACCAGCGGAATTTGAACCCACGACCCTCTGCATGGCTATGCTGAATAGCTACGCGTTTACCGCTACGGCTATCTGGGCCCCGAGTTAAAGTTACAAGAACACAATCGGCACCGTCAGACGGTAATACCGTGGCACATCCTCTCTTTCATCGGTGGACCGTCGGTGGTGGGTGGCTCTCACCCACATAACTATACGAAATTTCCCCATTTACATGCATTACATGCAATTGTTAACCAACTTTTCAAGTTTGTGATCAACGTGTGGAGTATCGACTGTATGTTTTAATCTTAATTTTCCGGCAACGCAGTCTTTATTTAAGTAAAACAAGGTGCTTATTTGCCCGACGTTTCGACACGGGTATTGTGTCTTCCTCAGGGGGTAAACGAAAACTATATTTACCCCCTGAGGAAGACACAATACCCGTGTCGAAACGTCGGGCAAATAAGCACCTCGTTTTACTTTAATAAAGACTGCGTTGCCGGAAAATTAGGATTTGTGATCAACTTTTCTGCGATTCAAAGCACCGGAATTCCGCGGAATACAATACAATAACGACGACGATTTGATTCGCGACAAAACAGCTCTACAATGCTGGAGAAAATGTTCACTTTGCTGTATTTATGTTTGTTGTAGTAAACATTCCCTAACAACCCCATAGAAACGATAGAGTGAAAAACAATGTACAAAAACCCGCCAGCTAGCCAACTCGCCAGCTGTCACTTCCACAATCCCCGCAGCTAAGCACACCGCGCGCCTACTGCTAAGATCGATAAACCTGTCATTATAAAAACCTTGGTCAACGTCGTAGGCTAGGAGAATCCTTCAGGAACTCATACAAGACACCTCTAGGAATCATTAGGATATTTCTCCGGGAAATTCTTAAGGAGTTAGTCCAAGGATTCCACCAAATATATAACATTGATGTGATATATTTGATTCCACCACGAATTTCTGCTGGAATATATTTAAATATTCCACAACCAAGTCCGCCTACAGATATCTCCAGGAGCTTATCCAGGAATTCTACTGAAGTTCCTCCGATTTGCCCAACAGAATTTCCAACAGAAACTTCTCTGGGGATGTCTTTCAGGTATTCATCCGAGAGTTTGCTGCAGGAATACCTTCGTGGAATTTGTTGCAGGAATTTCTTTGGGGATTTGCTCCAGGAATCTCTTCGGGTATGTATTTCGTTCAGAAACTTTTTTCCATGTATCGTCCAGAAATTCCTCCGGGTCCAGGAATCCCTTTTAGAATTTTCTCCAGAAATTTCTCTGGAGATTTGCACCAGGATTTTTTCCGGAGTTTTAGTCCAGGAATTCCCTTGGGGATCTTTCCGGAAATTTGTTTCAGCAATTCCTCTGGAATTCTCTACAGAAATTACTTCGGACACTTTTTCAGAGAATTTATCCGAAGATTTCTCACTGGAATATTTCTGAGGATTTACACCAGGAATTTCTCCTGAGATTTCCTCCAGGAATTTCTCCGGAGATTTCATTGAGGGTTTCCTCTGGGTATTTCATCCAGTAATTCATTCCAGAAATTTTCTCCAGAAATTGTTTCCAGCGATTTTTCCAGAGAATTTTTGAAAGGTTTCCTCCAGGAAGTTCTCCGAGGATTTCAAGGATTATTCCGGTGATATCCCCCAACATTTATTTCGGGGTTTTTTTTTCAGGTATTCCTCCAGAAAATTCCTCCAAGTTTTTTTAAGTCCTTCAAGAAATTATTTCGGATTTTCTCTGGCAATTCTTCTGAATTTCGTCCAGCAATTCCTTGGAACGTTTTCCGGAATTCTACAAGCAATTCTTCTAGATTTTTTTTCCAGAAATTCCTCTGGAGTTCCTCCGTAATTCCTGAAAGGTTCCTTCGGTGTTTCTTCCCAACAGTGGGAATTGCTTCGAATATCTCTCTTAGTTTCTCCAGCAATTTCTCCGGAGCTTGTCAAGCAATTTCTCCGGAGTTGCTCTAGGAAGGCCTCCGAAATTTCTCCAAGAATTGCTTCATAGTTCCTTCAGGATTTCCTTTGGAGATTCTCTAGGATTTTGTCCAGAGTTTCTGCAGGAATCCTTTAGAGTTCCTCCAGGAATTCCTCGGAGCTTGTGGATTTTATCCAGCATATCCTCCGAAGTTCTTCCATAGCTCCAGAAGGAAATCCAAAGGAATTGCTGAAGGAACTTCGAAATTTCTAGAGAAAATTCCCGAAGCAGTTCTTGGGGAAAATCTCCGAAGGAATTCTTTTTCTAAAGCAAATCGCCAGATGATATCCTTGGAAAAATACCTGGATGAATTCCCCGGAGGATTTTCCAGATAAAATCCCCGGAAAAATTTCTGGAGGAGTTCCCAGAAGAAATCTCAGGAGAAATTCTCTGAAAAATCCCCCAAGGAATTTCTCAGAGAAATTCTAAACGAAATCCTGGAGGATATCTCTGAATGAATTCCTGGAGGAATTCTTAATCTAATGGATCTTAATCTTTGGAGGTACTTATAAAATGGAAGAATTTCTGGATGAAATCCACAAAGGAATTCTGGAGAAAATCTCCGGAGGAATATCTGGAGCAAATTGCCAGAGAAGTTTCTGAAGAAAATTGTCAAACAAAATTTCTTGGCAAAATCCCTGGAGAAATTTCTGGACGAAATTCCCAGAAGAATTCCTGGAGAAAATCCCAGGAGGAGTTTCGGAAGGAAATCCTCGGAAGTGCTTCTTGAGGAAATCCCCAGAAAATCTCCTGAAAAAATCTCTGGAAAATCCCCGAAAGAATTTCTGGAGGAAATCCTCAGAGGAATTCCTTAATGAATTTCTGGACAAAATCCCCAGAGAAAATCCTGACCGAAATCCCCTCAAAAATTTCTATCCGAAATCCTCTGAGGAATCCCCGGTGCAAATCGTGAACGAAATCCACGAAGAAATTGCCTTTGGAATTCACATGAGAAATTCTTGGAGAAAAACCCGGAGGAGTTCTTGGGGGAATTCTTATAAAAAAATCTCCCGAGGATTTTCTGGACGGCTCAATCGTGAATTCCATTAGAGCTCCACTGGGAGCTCCTTCGGAAATTCGTTTGGAGCTCCACCGGGAATATCTTCGTATTTTCGCAAAAGTTCCTCCATGAATTTAATCGGAGTTTTTCAAGGAATCTACCAATAATTCCTCGGGAAATCCTCCAGAGTATCTCCAAATAATTCTCCTAAATTCTTCCAAGAATTTCTTACGAGTTTCTCCTAGAATTCCTTCAGAGTTCCATCTGAAATTCCTACGGGTTCCTTACTTTCCAAAATACCTCCAGTAATTTTTTCGTAGTCTCTCCAGAAGTACTTCCTGGGTTCCTCCAGGAATTCCTCTGGAGTTTCTCTGAATATTCTTTCAGTCATCAACCGGTCTTACTCCAACGTTCCTACGGAAATCCTCCACATTTACTTAGGGAATTCCTCCACAATTGTTCTGGGAATTTCTCCAGGAATTCCTCCAAGGTTTTTCCAGAAATTCTTCCAAAGTTCATTTGGAGCTCGACCGGAAATTTATTGGCAGTTCTTCCGGAAAACAGCTAGGCTTTTTCAACAGAGTTGTACAAAATACAACAGCGTGACGATTGAAGTGTAACAAAAATAATTGAAAGAATTTTCAAAGATATTTCATATATTATCTCTTAGGGACTTAAGAACAAATCCCTTGGGGAACTTTCAGATAAATCTCTAGCGAATAAATCTTTGGTGGAATCTATGGCAGGAAATTCAGGGAGGAGTCCCTAAAGTTAGTAGTGCTGATAGTTTCTTAGGAATGCTTAAAGGAATTCTAGGGTAACTTGTTTGAAAATTTTTAGGATCGCGAGAAGAATACATAGAGGAGTACATGAGATGGAGAAATTTGCTAAAGATTCTGAATAAAAGAGTCGAGAGAAGTACGTTGAACATCGAACCCAACAACACTCGTTATCAAATGGCTGATCTCTTCACGAAATCCCTGGATGCAATCCAGCTCCAACGGCTGGCTGCTAAACATGGTACGTCGGATCAAGAGCAGTGTTGTGAAAAATTCTATTTCGCATAACTCACGCTTGAGTTTTTTTATGCGTGAGTTGTCAATCACGCAACCCAGCAGTCAAAAATCATGGATGAGTTAGCTCACCTGTTTGACTCATTATCTCGTATTTCCACAGTTTACTCACACGGTGATAATTTCCTGTTAGTCTGGTAAAATTAAATTAACCTTTAACGGTTCGAGTTGATTGAGTGATTTTGCTTCAAAATCTCAAGCGTGAGATTTGCGAGGCAGCATCCATTTATTACGTAACGCTAAAATTATAAAGTTAAGTCGACAGGGGGGGCCTGCTCTGTAACGCTTTTTGTATGAGAAATTTCAAACTTCAACAAGAAGCATGGCAACCAAATCAACAACCGAGAGCTGTATAAATTGCAAATTTTCACCTTGCTCGATTAGTTTCAAACCAACCATCAAGCTGTATATTTACCATTAATGAATAGTTGTAAACCACGTGTTTCTTTGCTACCTACAAGAAAAAGAAAGATGATTAACAAATTATTGAGGAATCACTGGATAAAATTGGAGGGATATCTCTAGACGATATTCCGAAAGAATACCTTCTGTCGATGAATTCATAACAATACGCATAGAGGAATGCATTTGACGAATTCATAGAGAAACTATAGACAAATTCCTTAAGCAATCCCTAAAAATTGTTAAAGTTATCCTTGAACTTTATGAAAAATGAATGAAATTGGATGCATCTGGAAGCAGTCGACGGCAAATTTGGTCCAGTTTTAGGAACTTGCTTGGCCATGCATATTGGCCACTGGACATCGGAGATGTTCCGGATTTTCTGAGGTCATGTCCAAATGTCATTTTTTCTGTCGCTTGTATTTTTGTGCGGTGTAAAGTTAGATAGATGTTTGCATGAACCATATCAATATGGGCATCAAACTTCATTATTTTCAAAGTTTATGCTTTCCGAAGCATTTCCAGCATCACCGGCTGCCATAACCACTTTATAGTAGGTTCCAGGTGCCCCGGGGGGTGTGGCCAATTCGGAACATGTCCGTTCATCTGTTTAGAATCACATTCTACCATAAACAGTAAGATCCATGTGACTTGGAAAATGGCGAGCATTTTCAGAACCACAAGATATAATAATCACTCTATAGTATATTCCAGGGGCTCCTAGAGATGTGGCCAACTCGAAACATGACCTCATCCCCCAGGGCCCATGGAACCTACTATACAGTGGTCATATAAATAAGTTGCGCTGTAAATACTTCTATAAGCATCACCTTCAAAAATCTTGATGTTTTTACCCATATTGCTGTGTTTTCGGGCATGTTTTGAATTGGCCACATCCCCCGGGGCACCTGGAACCTACTATAAAGTGGTCATGGCAGCCGGTGATGCTGGAAATGCTTCGGAAAGCATAACCTTTGAAAATCATGAAGTTTGATGCCCATATTGATATGGTTCCGGATATGTTCCTAATTGACCACTTCCCCCGGGGCACCTGGAACCTTCTATAGAGTGGTCTGTGCATCTAATGGTTCTGAATACGCTGCAGGAGACATCATTTTTAAGGTTGATGTCCACTTGGATATAGCTCCGGATAATATTTACATGATTGGAAATACAAACATGACTGACCATGCTTTCCGGAACCAGTTTTACGGAAATGGTCATATTTCTGAAGATTTCCAACCAATCTTAATGCATCCGGTGGCATTCAACTTCCTATTAGTTCTAGTTTCTAGGAAAAATGCAAACATCTATCTAACTTTACACCGCACAAAAATACAAGCGGCAGAAAAAATGACATTTGGACATGACCTCAGAAAATCCGGAACATCTCCGATGTCCAGTGGCCAATATGCATGGCCAAGGAAGTTCCTAAAACTGGACCAAATTTGCCGTCGACTGCTTCCAGATGCATCCAATTTCATTCATTTTTCATAAAGTTATAAGCATTTGAATTTGGGCAAAATTTTGCCTATCTCAATCATTTTGCCTATCCCCTGTATCATGTAAATATCCATGATATTCCACGCCTCAATTATGTGCATTATATGTCTCAGGAATTTACACGTTTCGTTCGAACTATGTTTGAAGCTAACCCACGAACCGTGGAGTTGAGTGTGGACAAATTCCTCAATCAAGTTCATGGGAAAATCTTTGAACAATTTCGTGGAGAAATCTCTGGAAGAATTCTTAAATGAATCTTTAGAGAGGTTTTTGAAGAATTCCTGGAAGAATCATTTGTAAAACTGAAGAAGTTATAAAAAAAAACCATCGAAATAGTTGTGACTTTCTAAAAACTCTGATAAATTATCAGAAATTCTTGAAATAACCCTTGAAGTAAATCCTGCATGAACCCTTGAATGAAATTTCAAATATTTCGCAGAGAAAAATTTATAAACCTTTGAAGAAGTTTCATTACAAAATCCAGTAAGAATTTTTGGTGGATTTTCGAAAAACTCTGCAATTACCATCCGAATACACTACGAATGATAAATATTACTGACGGTATTCCTGAAGAAATTTAAAAAAGGGTCGAAAAATTACTACACACATTGAGTTTTTTTAATAATTTTTAAGAAAAAAAAAGATTGTCAAAGCATTTTTTAAAAAATGCATTAAACATTTCGAAACATAGAGTAAATTGCCAAAAAAAAAACATCTACATCCTATCATTACACACTTTGAGCCCAATTATTGCACACATCTTTAATTTTGCATTTTGCGTAGAGTTGATTCGCTAGTGTAATTGGAGACGGCATGATACAACATTCCAAACAATAAATATAACGAATTACGACGAGTTTGCATGATAATTAGATGAAATATTTTTTTACCGTCGTGCGGGGTGACATTGGGCCATAAGGGTAACTTTGGGCCAAGATTTTTACAGCAGACTAAGGCCAAAGTAATGAAAACAATGTGGCAAGCTTCAAGAATACGTTATAAATAGCCACTGGATAGTCATGGATTAGTTTTTTGACTCACGTACTAGCCATGAGATGCATCGAAAGAGGCGGTCAAAGTCACCCCCTAGGCTCAATGTCACCCTGCACGGCGGTATCAAAGAAAAAGCCAGTAGGAGTGCAAAACTGCATTTTGTTCTGTCAGATTTGTTTATATTCTGTAACAATGGGTATTGCATAGCCAATAAATTAGGCTACAACTGCTGGCGGTGTGCCTATTATTAAACGCTTTAATATTTACAATGATAAACCATATTTTTCTAATAAGTTCTTTTCGCTAAGTGCTAACTGAATAGCGCTGAACACGAAAGTTTAATTTCGAACTTTTTAAATGAGAAACAAACTGCTGGTAGCTGGGCTGAAGTATATTGGCAATCTACCCTATATTCAAATATTTTGAAACTCATTCAAAAACTTTTGAAATTTCCATGACATTCTCCTTGAAAGATACGACCAAATATTTCACTAATCACAGCATCAGGACGTTCCCGTGGATAATAATCTTTATTTAATGTATTTAATTATTAAATGTATTCCTTCTAACATTCCTAAAAGAAATGCTACTAGGAATAAATACTTCATACTACGGAACTTAAGGTTTCAGTAAAGTATAACTCATCAAAAAGCTTATATGCTTTTTCTTGTATAATTCTATCGCGTTATCAAGCCTTGAAAACACGTAACTTTAAGTTGTTAGTAAAAATATTGAAAAATAGAATAATTTGAAATACATAGATATATGTGAACTTTGGGTTCTTATTCCGGGCGGTACTTTCACGGACACTTTGATTCTATTTGCAGACAGTTCACGAAACTCACAAATAGAAAAGTTAAATCATCAATTTTAATCAACAAGTCACTAATGTGACGTCTTTTGGGTAGTTGGGTATTATCAAATTTCATAAATATCTATGGAAAATGATTATTAAAACGAGCATATCTAAAGAAAGAACTTTTGAACGGCAAGAACTGAAACATTTCG
This sequence comes from Aedes aegypti, assembly GCF_002204515.2. Classification (NCBI taxonomy): domain Eukaryota; kingdom Metazoa; phylum Arthropoda; class Insecta; order Diptera; family Culicidae; genus Aedes; species Aedes aegypti. The sequence goes on along the minus strand of NC_035108.1, from coordinate 66,775,809 downwards.
TGTGAAATATTTCTCATACAAAGTAGAATGACGTACTTCATAATATGAATCGGTAATAATTACCATGATACCATAAATAATTCAAGTAGAAATTCCCTGAAAAGGTTTACTACACAATTCTTCAATTTTACAAAATAACTTTCAAAATTCCTGTTTAGGTTCTGGACAATTCTTCAATTTTACAAAATAACTTTCAAAATTCCTGTTTAGGTTCTGAAGTGGTTGCAGCAGCAATTATTAAGGAAACGTCAAGGAATTTTTCAGAAAGAAGCTCATGTAGAAAATTCTAAATTTGTTTTGGTTGGAAATTCTAGCGGAATGCTTAGAAAGATTTCAAGAGAAGCTTTATTAGTATTTAGGAAAAAGGTTTGGAAACTTTCCTAGGAGCAATTTTTGAATCAATAAAATAGAAATAATCTTAGAGAAACAACTATATTAATGAAGTGATTGTTGGATCTTAAAAAAATTAAAAATGATTCTTTGCGGCGTTGTCCGTGGTATCCCTTGACATCTTTTGGATAAACTGAAGCGTATGCTAGAATAAGGGCGAAAAACGTATGGTCAATTTTCTTCATTGATCCTCACTTTTGTGAATAAAGGTGACAAGACAAGACAAGTTTGTTAGCATTTTTTCACTTCAAACAGCTTGAAAGCGATACGATCTTGCGTCATGATGTGGAAAAATGCTGACAAACTTACATTTTGTCATATAGGTGACAGAAGAGAGGATCGGTTGATGAGAAATTAATCATGTTACTGTACGTCCTTATTTTAGCACCGCTTAAATTTTTAGATGCCTTTTATTGAAAATCTCTCAAAACAATCTTAAGGAAGGCATATAAGATGGAATTTAATACAGAAACTCACAAAAATTCTTGGGAGTAATGTATAAAAAGTTAACCTGTTGATATCCTAAGCCTGGTCTACTCCTCAACATCACTCATAGTTTGGTAGCATGATCTATAGCTGCGTGTTATCTTTGGCTCTTAGTGAGGGAGCGAATAAATATCAAGCAGAACTCAAAAGATCCTTTAAACAGTAAGGGTGAATATAGAAGCAAGAGAGAAAGAGTACCAGAAAAAATCCTCGCATTTCGATGCGCTTTTACTCGAACCGTTTGAGGATTAGTGTTGTGAATTTTGAGTTCAATTGTTACTCCTTAGAAAAATCTTGAAATCGCTTAATTTTTTGCATCGCAAAGCAGTTTTTGTAAAACCGTCCTAAGACAAGGAATTTGAAAAATGTCCATGAAGAAATCTTGAATTGATTCCTCTGCCAAAAATATACAGAATCCATGAAAAATGTCTGAGAAGTTTCGGGTGTTATTCCTGTATGAATTTAATAGTAAACACCTGAAAATATCTGTTTAGGAGCCATTACTGAAATTCTTGGACAAATTCTTTCTGAATTCATACTTCGAGGTAGTTTAAAGAACAATGGAGTTGGCCGAATTTGATATTTATTGGTGAATAATGAGTAATTCAAAAATCTTCAAATTACAGATTGTTTATTATCTGACGCACTTTTCGGGGTAACGCTCTGGACAAACTTGGCCCATGAGGTAGCAACCAGCATCATACAGAAATTGCGTACTTTGCGTCATGGCGATTGTTTGTTTCTCATCAAGTCGGCCATCTGAGAGAGAGGATATGTGACTTTCTTATGAGCACACATTTATGGAAGAAAGGGAGTACAATTGGAGGACTGTTTCTGCTTCGTCTTCTTCTTCTTGGCATTAACGTCCCCATTGAGACAGAGCCTGCGTCTCAGGTTAGTGTTCTTATGAGCACTTCCACAGTTATTAACTGAGAGCTTTCTATGCCAAAGTTGCCATTTTCGCATTCGTATATCGTGTGGCATGTACGATGATACTCTATGCCCAGGGAAGTCAAGGAACTTTCCATTACGAAAAGATCCTGGACCGACCGGGAATTGAACCCAGACACCTTCAGCATGGCTTTGCTTTGTAGCCGCGGACTCTAACCACTCGGCTAAGGAAGGCCCACTAAGGACGGCTAAGGAAGGCAAGGTTTCTGCTTCTGAAGCTTCCGGCAGTTTTTGACACCAGTTGGTATTTGTTCAATCCCAATGCTAAGTAGAGATAGAGCCTGGAAAGTTCTTCTTTTGCTGAGCGGTAGAACCAGGTTTCTCATCGGGATAGTTATATTTTTGATGCGTTAAACAAACGTGAACTCCGATGAATTGGTTTTGTTGATTTGATTATAAGTATACACCCTGTTTAAAGTTTGACATTGCCTCAAAAATAGCTAAAAATCTGTGGGCGGAATGTTTAAAAATTGCATAAAATAATATGTGTAAACTTAAATAAAATCAAATACAAAATTTGTATTAGATTTTTTGAACTTGCTGTCTGTTAATACGTACGTTATTAACGATAGATGCAATTCTCTTCCAGCAGTTGAATTCTTATGGTTTTTCTACGATTCATACAAATATCAATTCAATCTCAGACGAACACAAAATTAAACTGCAGAAAATAAATCATTTTTGTATACCCCTTTGACAAGCATATTTCATCACGCACATTTTCGCATCATCTGTCCAAATCGGTTGGGAAAGTTGGTCGCAAAACATCTAACTCATTCAGATAACGGAAAAAGCATCATTAGCAGCGGAGCCAATTTAATAAATTCCCTCGACGAACTCTCTTTCTGCGCCCTGCTGCTGCTGCTGCCATCCTGCGACTAGACATCGTCAAAAGGGGTGCTGGTTAGCCGAAATGGGATGACAATCTTCTGGGATGTTTTTCTTTGGTTTACTCTTCGCATGAACACGTTTCATCGCCACCAGCCCGTGGGCAATCAACGAATGGTAGAAAACTCATTTTGGGAAAATCACAAGAGAAAATTGATGACAACTGTCTCGGTTTTCTGTATCTGATGATCTGGCCGCTGAACGGAATCATTTGAGCGGAAAATGTGCTACGAATGATTTAGGCGAGAAAAAGTTTAGCAAAGTTTGCGAAAAACAAATCATACCTTTCGATTGGAAATTAAAAAAAAACGCATTACATATTACTTTAGGTGCTTCAAGATGTCAATAATAAAAGGTAAAATAGTGCGAATATGATTATTGTTCTGAAAACTTTTTATTGTATTGAATTGATCCACTAAAATCGTGCCCATTTAACAATGAACATCAGAAAGACTAGTTTTTACGGTGAAACAGCAAGAAAATGGTGTTATTTTGAGTATATGTCGCAAACATCATCTAGCAACTGAAGCTATATGTACCTTTAAAAACAAATATATTTAAAGCCCAACCCAGGAAAAGGGAATATTCCACTAAAACAAACGCAAAGATGAGCACCAAAGGCGCTATATTCCCGTTTGATAGCACCAGCTCTAACGGCTTTTCGCAATGCTGTATACAGACAATAGCGTCCAGGCGGAACTTGATTGCACTTTTGTTTCGCTTTTTATTGCACTCCTCCTATAGATTGTAGCCTATGGAATCCGGTTTTGTAGAGCAGGAAACGAATGGCTTACCGACAGCGGCAGCTCAGGGTAGGTAACGATAACTTCGAAATCCGTTTGGGGAGCCGAACCAAAGCTTTTGTGCGGGAATGGCGTAGCATTTCCGCTCCGCACTGGACGGCCATTGAGTTGCGGAAAGAATGGCTTAACAAGTCAATTTATGGTGCTTTACAAACTGGACTTGAAAGCAAACGGAAGGGTTCTTGTCAGCTTGTTGCCGTTTTGCCACTGTGAATTTTTAGAGCTAACATTTTTGGATATTTGGATAACTAAACAAATAAAAACTGTGCTCTTCCAAAACATAACCATTGCGATAACAGTTCCATGAAGTTTCATCCTTATTTCTCTTTATTTCTAATTTAGTTTAGACGTTTAGTTTTATTGAAACATGACGTAAGACAAAGTGTTTTTTGTGCCATTATAAATATTTACATTGTAGTAACTTAAGTTCTAGCGAACACTTAACGTTTTTTGAACGAGAAATAAACTAGTCTCTGTTAAAATATTCTAGTGCAGCCTTTTTATGCATTGCTTTATGCGTATTATGAGTGTTCATACCCAGGACCATACCATTCTTTTCACTAAGGTGTATCAGTGGGGTAAGTGGATCATTCGTCAATATTACACATAAATACTTAAATATGTTGAATGCTTTCGCACCATTGATTCGTTTTAGGGTATATTCTTACGCCTACATTGATACTATTGCAGTACTGGTACTACACGTACACTAACACAAGCAAACTTGTTAGCTGCAAAAATTAATTAATTTGAAAATTGTTTTCCATCAATCAAAAATCCACTGTATCTCTGTCCAAAGTCGAATACTATTAGTTTTTTCGGCACGTGGTGAGCATTTCGATTCTAATTGAATGAATCACAATGAAAAATAGGTGATGTTTATAAATTAATACAGATATATTGAACATGGTACACTTACCCCTACATTTTAATGGGGTGGGGTAAGTGGATCAAGTATTATTATAATTTATTGGCAGACTGCTTACGATAATTTTAATAAGGTTTAGTATCCGCAAATGTTGTATTCCCTTAACTTCATTCATTCCCAGTTTAAATTTGTCAAATTGACCAAAGAAAATTAATCCACCTAAAAGTTTTTTTAACCTCTCTGGTATAAAAGAGTAATAATTTTTGAATTTACACGAAACTTTTCGTGGTTTATCTAAGCTAAGTTGTAGAAGAGTATGATATACAAATTTTCCAATTGCAAGCATATAATCGTACCTTATTTGACCTTATAAATAGTTCTAGAAAGATTATACAAATATATTCATAATTAGAATGAAAGGATTTCAGTTTGTTATTCAAAAGTAAATGTAGCTAATATTTTTAAACTACAAGTGTTTTTATAAAACATTGTTAGGAATAATCCTACAATAATTCTATATAACTTATGTGTACAAATGGATCAATTTTCTTCAAATTATTCTAGCTACAATATTTTTTTTTGTTCGAATTAGTGTGAACTAATGTATAAAATATGTATATACATATATTTTAATTAAATAAAGATACTTTTTAATTTCAAAGTATTAAAATGTAACATTACTAGCACTAATAACAAGAACGAGAGAATTATCATTCGTACTATACATAATTAAACCACATTTGTTTGAATTGCATCATTCACGTTAGCTGTACATAACAATGAAGTTGACTATTGATTTTTCTGTATCTTACCCCACGGTACCTTATCAATAATATTGAATTGGTTGTTTCAACTCATCAATTTTTTGACAAGATATTGCCGACTATATAACTCAGATAATTGAAATCTTTTTGTATCCTCCGTTGTGACACAAGCTCCATAAAGTCCAGATCCCGTTACATTTGGCCAATCCACTTTTTTCGATGTGCCTAGGCCTTCGTGTTTTCACTGGATCTGATGAGAACACAGTTTTCACAGTATATTTATGAGACAATCTTACAACCTGCCTTTCTTAGTGTAGCCCTGTAGCTTTAGCCACCCTCACGTGCTGGGTTCACAGTAGATTTAATTCTAAGAGATGATTCTAAGCCTCCATGGCTTGAAGACTTTAAGTACTTGCAGGTTTTCTTCCAGCACGATACAGTCATCTTTCAAATGCTTGACTTTCAATGTCCATATCATCCACGAAGCCAATAAATTGACTGGATCTGTTGATAATCTTTCCGCGACTATTATAGCAAAGCTCTGAACAATAGACACCAAAATTCATCATCAGCTAGAACACGTACCCGAATTCTTCATGCAGTTTTACGTCACCGTACATCTCTAATTCTTGCAAACTGTCCAGAAAAGCAGTGGTAATCAATGACTTTCAATAGCTCAACACGGTGAACATTGTCGAAATCATGATACTTCTTAAGGATATGCTGCGTGGAAAAGATCTGCTATGCCTTCAATAATCTGAGCTTGAAAAACTCGTACAAATGTATTGGAACCCAGAGGAATATCATTTTGTATGTGGCAGTTGGGAACGTGGACTTTCTATAGTTTTCACATTCCAGTGTGTAGCCGTTGTGAAAATAGGGCAAACGACGCCTTGCTTCCACTCTTCCATATGGATGAAACGATACCATCAAGGTATCTATACTTCTAATTGAAAGTACCGTAATCCGGGGTATCATTGATCAGCGGGGTAACATTGATCGGAATGACTCATCTCGTAAAAAGTTGGTATCATCATTTATTGATGAAACATTTCCAAAGCATGAATGTTGCTTCTCTCTCTAATAATAATAAGCTATTAAAAATTGAGATTTTTGCAAAAATTGCGTTAATTTTATGCGTAAATTTGTCAAGTTTGCGAATCAATGATTTCAATGGTTAAGGATGACACTACCGAAGATTCATGTCTCACATAGGTTCTGCAAGCGATATGAGCAAGGAAAATGCGGTTCTCACTAAAAACGGCATCGCCCAAAACGATTCCGCTGTCAAAACTTTTATAAGTATGTTCAATTAGGCAACATTAACGAATTACTGTTAAGAATGTAAAATTCCCTTAGGAAATTGCCTACCTTTAGGCGTATTTCGCAGTTTGAGGTGTTTTTAATTTTAAATTAACTCAAAAAGTAAATGAGATGTAAGCGTTTGGACATCATATTCGGCTTCAGGGGCCATGATTTAAGTAAGTAACGACATTTTCAATATTACCGAACGTTGTTTACATGGATGATCAATGTTACCCCATATCAGCTAAATGAAAAAACCACATAAAACATTTTTGTAAACATGCTTAAATCTTTCAAAAAACAAAATACAGTATGTAGTCACGAGCTATGGGTGGCAGTACTTGTTTTAAAAATATAAAACTCAGAACATTTGCATTTTTGAATTAAATATTTTAGAAACATCCTAAAAACTGATCAATGTTACCCCGGATTACGGTAATATGAAAGAATTCATGAATCATCCGAGCATTTTCTATTTTTGAGGAAAAACAGGATGTGAGAAAAGGGATTATACAAGTGGTGAAAATATTGAACAAATGGTGCAACAAAATTAGTAACTTACCCTTTGTTGAAATAATATTGCTGAACGACGCTCTTAGGGAGCTATGACCATGGGCTCTAGGGCCTGTTTCTTCGGATGATGGTTTAGAAAGCTGGCTAGATTTCCTATTTCTGAAATAAATAGAGCTAGGCCTTAGTTAGACAGACTGTATTGTCCAGCTTCAACGCTCGTCTATAAAAATGCACATTGAGGTTAAGTACAATATCGAATCTTATATACAAAGAAGACCCCCTTACTGTGATGCTTTGTAACATTGTAGTAAAACGTAGTGGTTTTTCTGATGTTCATGTATATTTGATGTGTTGTTTGTGTTAGTTTGAAAGTTAGTAATATAGGCTGCTCTTCTGTTTTTTGCCTACATTGATATTGAACCTGCCATAATTTCAATAAGATTTTTTTCTTTCTTTGTCCATAAGCTGCTCTGTTGATTCAAATTAAAGTTGCAACCGTAAAATATTGTTTACACACTAAAAAAATATAATTTTTCAAGTTGACATAAACGTTGAAGTTACCGTAATTATTCGTGCCGTAAATCAAAATGTGATTGATTTGTAAATCATCGATGACATAAACACAAAAACCAGTAATTTTAAAATTTCTCTGAGAAATGACTTTCAACATTCCGTTATCTGACCTGGTTTTAAGTTATAAGTAACTGAAAATTACACGAATGGTAACTCAATTGAAGAGAGTCACGTTGGAGAAACGTCAAACGCCATCGAAAGAAAGCTAGAAGTGTTGTATTCGAATAATAATTGTTTGGTATTTCAACGTTCCTTCACATCTTCAGCTGCTGAGATAATCTGAAGAACACGGGGAGTTTTTAGAGTGATTCGTCATCTTCGGAAGCGTGCAGCTATGTGCAAAGCAATCGTTCACCCCATCGCATCGGATCCATAATGCGTTGTGATGTAGAACGGGAAAGTGGTCTGATGTATGTTGTATGAAATTTAAATTGTGTTGTAGTTTGAACATGTGAATAATAAATATATGTACTATCATGTACTATCATGTTATTTATTCTTATAGCTGCTAAAGAGAATAAGAAAGGAATGTGGGAAGTATTGCTTCCAATGGTTGAGGTTATGTTAATACATAGTTACGTCACATTACAAAATTACAACATGCGGATTGTTTACTAGTAAAATTACAATTCTGGCTTATAAGACCTGACGCAGAAATAGCAGAAGACGTAATTTTGTGTCATTTTTCTCGCTTTAATATGTCGGGCTTTTGTGACGCAAAATTACATGATTTTTTCCAAGTGTGTACGACTACTCGCCAATTCTCTCTTGTGACAATCACTTCACCCATCTCTTCAAACTATGGATTGTCTCAAGAGTATTTATTTTCGTGTAAGGTTTGATGATTATTGAAGTTTAGAAGAAGCATCTCAAAAACCAGGTAACACAGAGGTAACATGAAAGTAAGATTTCACTTAGAAATTCATGGATGAACGTAAAATAATTTAATGAGACTTAAAGTTTCCGTTTCTAATTGATGATTCATCACATGAAATTGGAATTTATAACATAAAAATAGGAATAAATAAGTATGGATTCGGTAGAACAGTTCCACCCGGATATAAAACCGTAGAATATAATACAAAAGAAATACTGGGAGAGGTATACTTCGAGTTTAGCTTATCCTTTTGCAAGTGTCCGACTTTTGAATCCACCAATTTGTATGCCTCAAATTCCGGACACAAAGATCTATGAAATTAAAAAGTTAGTTCTGCACACAATTGCACCACTATAACTCTTCGGTAGAGCAAATCAAGGCAAAACTATATGTTAAAAGCATCAAAAATACCTAGCTCAGCTGTTGTTCTTAGCATGGGCCCTCATTGCAAAAGAAATTTGCAGCTGACAAGCAATTTTATTTCATTTTTCAGTTTTATTAATCTCCAGACTACTTTGATGCAGTTACCTTCTCATTGAGTTTTACAAACCTAACTATCGAGCTACATTAATAAGTTTTAGTATATCGCGCATTGAATCTATAAAAATCTAATAATTCCTCAAGAGTGTCCGGCTTTCCAAGCGTCCGGCAATTCGATGCAAAACGGTACATGCTTCAGTAAGATTGTGGATCAATAAATTTTGAGCCACATTGCCGAAAAAAGTTATCTTGTAGCTCTTAAATTGACCGATTTGAAGATTTTTTCTCATATGGTGACATACACACTTAAACGGAATGGCCGAGAAACCAACAGCTGATATCTCGGTAATAATTTGACGATTAAATGTTTACCGAATCTCGGTAAAATAAGTACCAAGATTCGGCATTGAAAATTACCAAATTCTCAGTTGTTGGGTTCTCGGCAAAACGTTTTACTGAGGTCGGTGAAATAATTTAAGTGTGCAGGGTGGTCCAAAAAAACATTTTTTTCTTGGAACACCCTACGTTGATTGGGGAAAAATGCTCTAAATCGGTCAAATTTTAGGCTACAGAAAAACTTTGTTTTCGCAAAGTTAATTTAAATTTGACGTTCTACAAGTTTCCTTAGGCTAAAGGCCTTCCTTAGCCGAGTGGTTAGAGTCCGCGGCTACAAAGCAAAGCCATGCTAGAGGTGACTGGGTTCGATTTCCGGTCGGATCTTTTCGTAATGGAAATTTCCTTGACTTCCCTGGGCGTAGAGTATTATCGTACCTGCCACACGATATACGAATGCGAAGATGGCAACTTTGGCAAATAAAGCTCTAAGTTAATAACTGTGGAAGTGCTCATAAGAACACTAAGCTGAGAAGCAGGCTCTGCCCCAATAAGGACGTTAATACCAAGAAGAAGAAGAAGATTGCCGAAGAATGAGAAAGTTATTAGATAACACTAAGTAAAAGACATTTTTTTAGAAATAGTTCGGTAAGAGACTGTTTTTGTCTGAAATTCAATTTTCACGATTGAGACCATGGGAAATAAAGTAGTTTTTTTTTTCATATTTTTTAAGTTTTCTCGTCAAAGTAGTCTATTAACGACTTTTAGAACTTGAGAAAACGCAAATTTTGCGAAAAGATTATTGATGTCTATTTCAGCATAACAGTTATTAAAAGTTTTGAGATAAAAATTCTTTGTTTTTCAATGCATTTTATTAGAGTTGCAAAAACAACCCATCTGGATTTTTTTGCTATAATATACAATTTTGTTTTGTTTTTTTAATGCCGTCAAAAGATATTTTCTATGTTTGCTCCAATCAGAAATATCCCCAATCAAAGTAGGCGTGTTTTTACTAGAAAAAAACAACAATAACTTCCAAACGGAAAGAGATTGCAAGTTGCTTTGCTCATCAAATTGCGCATTTTTAAAGCTCTTAAAGTGTTTCATAGATGACTTTGAGGAGATATTAGAATTGAAAATGCTGGAGCCAGAAAACCAGTTTTCTTTGGACCACCCTAGGTCACCATATGGAAAAAGCTCTAAATCGATCAATTGAGGAGCTACAAGAAAACTTTTTTCGGCAAAGTTGCCTGAAATTTAATGATCTACAACTATGCTGAAGCATGTGTATTATAATTTCTACAAACAAGAAGGTAAGTTATACCATTTCCATGAAAATTTTCCATAAAAGTTAGTTATACCAATTCCATGACCACCCTTAATTTCCACTGTGAAATTGTGCATAAGATATTCAGTATCCGGTAATTTGGCCGAATTCCGTTTTGCCGAACACCATTTGGCCAAACGCCATCTGGCTAAATTTGGAATTCGAAATAACTTCAGTTGCCAACAATGCTGAAGTGTCGGGTTCAGTAGTGCGACCCAAACATCTAAGCGCTAAATCGTTATCACAGCACCCTCTCTGCTGTCAATGACATTTTGTGGAAGTGACCTTGACTAACTTAGTGCATGCATTTTTTTTTTCAAAATTTATCTAGCCTATCTTTTAAAAAGGTCCAAACTTTATAACCAGACTTTTTGAGAAATATTGTAGTGGATAAATGGCAAACCATATAAAAAAGTGTTGTCATTAATATACTTCATAGGCCCACATTAAAAAATTGGTTTTCAAAATTCAAAGTCGATATAAAAATAGCCATTTTTTTAATTTTGATAAAAATTTGTCTCATGATAGGTAGAGTAATGTGGGGCAAAAGTTCGACTTTAGTGGAATAATCAAAATTTCCAGAAAACAACAACACTGGATAATAAATAAACACCACACAGTGAACCTTCAACACATTGGCTATCATTTCGCTGAACAAACTTGTGTCGAAATATTTACCCATTTTTGGTTATACCTGTTTCAAAATTGATTTTTTGAAACGAACTTTTGCCGCACCGATGGCGCAAGGGTTCCAATCTAGTGTGGGACTTTAGTTCGTTGGTCAAAAAACACTCAAAAATTTATGTTTGCAAAAAATACACACTAAATTTTCATCAAAAAATGTCAAAACATGGTTTGATTGTAATATACCCAGAAGTAACTGTTGTCCCGCTCATTCGAACTTTTGCCTCACTATGGACCAAACATTGTTTCCAAGCAACTAATACACCTCAAAGCACCAGTTCTAGGCTCTCCGAATATAAAAAGTCGAATAAGATTTTATCTTCATTTGGCTCCATGCACTGAAAGTTCGACCATAACTTACAATTTTCACGTCAAAAAACAACAAATACCCATAACTTTTCCAAATCTCAATCGATTGTTATGATATTTGTAGTGAAAGCCTCTTACTTCTGTAGCATTCGAACCACCAAGACATTTATAAGTTTTGTTTTGAATAGAGCTAGAAATCTTATGTCGTTTTCGTTTTCAAGATCTGGGTCAGTGATCTACATGTAAACAAACCAACGCCAAGCAAATTGCAGTTCTGTCGAACCTGAATCGGGTTGGGGATGAAACTGTGATTCAGAACAGGTTAAATAGAAACTCTTGAACCACTTTACTCTAATTGTATTTACAACCAACATCTACATACATCGTGAGGTTATTACTTTTAAGGAACCAGTAATTTTGTAGCAAAAACTTTTTCTTTTCCCAAAAAAAACTTTTAAGCATGTCATTTTCAATCAAAACTAATCAAATAAAGTCAATTAAAGCTCAAGCGAGTCAATTTTGTCTTTCAGTTGATTTTAATTATTGCGAATCACACGCGTTTTTTGGCATATTATATTCGAACTTAACAGCACCCTCTTAGGCAGGCTTGATAGAAACTCATCTGCCATGCAAAGATGAGGCGGTTTTGTCGTTTTTCTGAGGACAAAAAACTGAACTCAAAATTCAACACAGATCCTCAAGCGGTTTGAGTGAGAGTGCAAAAAAATGCGTGGTTTTTTTCTGATGCTCTCTCTCTCTCGCTTGTTGCGATGCTCACCTTTATTCACGCTTCAAAAGAACTCTTGAGTCACCCACCCGAACAAGACAGCCCTCGCGAAGTTGTAAGAGAACTCTCTTTCGATGGAATTTTGGTCTGTTGTGTTTTGTGCTGCATCTTCCTCGCTCATTTTTTGGTGCCTCTCTGCTTAGCATTTTTTCACTTCCTCGCAAAGAGGCAAAGACAGCACGCTGCTCTAGAGTATGTCATCGGACTCTGATGATGTTGAGGAGTATTATCGAGCCTGCTCTTAGGATACAAATAATAAAGAAGGATATAAGACTTTATCAGAAAACATTATTATTTTTTTGTTTTGTCTAGTACCGAGGATAAATGTAAAAACATGTACTTTCACATATCACAAAAACATTATTTTCATACTTCAGTTATCGGATCGGATAATGTTAGAAAGATAGAAACATCATAAATCAACGATACCGAGATTGAAGAAATATAATAAATTGAAAAAAGAAATTTTTTTTTCTCTTACATATTGTTACATTTTCCCTCGGTACAGGACAAAACAAAATAAGAATAATATTCTCTATAAGGTCTCATATATATTTTCCGTATTTCATGAGATAATATATGTGGCGTGTAACATGCATAAGCCCTTTCTGTATAGAATTCTCGATAATTTAAAGTAAATTGATAAGAAAAATTTAACTCGCTAATAGAGCTCCATCGAATTCTGAATGATTGTGACTTTTGTTTTACAGTTTTGTTTGACAATTTACAAACTAAAAAAGACAAGAAAAAGTTTGTGCTAGTATTTAATCAAAATCGTCATATTTGTTGAATGTGACAAATGCGCAGTTATGGGCGGTAAAAGGCATGTCAACTATGTAACAGCACTGTACAGGGTGTCCGTAAATTATCAGAACAACAAAATATGACGGAGACGTTTTTCCTAAGGGCCGCCAGTCTCATAAGCGATGTTATCTCCCAAAAATATAAAATAAATGAATCCAAATGTGCTATTATTATTTGAACTAACCTACAGCTCATTCGCCTTAAGTTAGGCTAGAAATTATTATTATTTTTAGTTTTATTAGGGAGATTTTCAGCCCGTGGCTGGTTCATCTCCATAGGCTATAAATTAAAAATTATACGGTTCAAATTCAGTGAGTTCTATAGACATCTCTGTTCCGTCATTAAGCTCGAAAAACGGCTCTCTCTCTCATACAACTTGGCATATTTGGCTTGGTTTTACAAATATTTATAATCAGAAATGTGTCAAACTTACTGCATAAGCATATAATAGGTCAATGTATTAAAACATGCAAGATTACTTAATTAATTCCGCTTTGCCTTCAAAATTTGTACGGATAATATGCGGACACCCTGTATTAGCTCGCAAGGCGAAAAAAGTGTCATTTCGTTACCTGAATATCCCTTCTTGGAATCAAAAGCTGTTATTTTGATTTTTGACATTGCACTTTCTGATACTCAATTAGATATTTTCCCTTCTTCTAATGATGAGTTTTTCTAACGAGTAGTACTGTGATAGTGATTGTTGACATTATGAATTATAATCTTTTCCTAAGAGGTTTTACCTTTTTTTACAAACAGGATCTTCTTTCAAATGGTATTGTTACAATAATCAAAGATCATGTATCACTTATCTGTATGAAGTGGTCGATGTCATCTCTCTAGAATACTTATAGTCACACTCCGCACGGTTTCATTCATAATGTATCGCTCATATCATCCTACACTGACGAAGTATGAGCTTCACATATTGTTCCTGTTATGCTATATTTATAGTTTCTCATTAATGCTTTTTTCGGCCAATTGGCATTCGGCGTTCAACCAAACAACCCGTAATCGATATGTTAAAGTTAAAATTCGATGTTCATGAGAAACGATGCAAATATTTTAACATGTACCGAACTACTAATCCGATTCAATCTCCAAGTGCTATCGGGTTAATTTGCTCGCCTTACTAGTGACTTAAGTATCTTATTATTTCTTTTGCAAAAGGTAAGTGAAGTATTAATGTTCAATTTGTTGTTTTTTTTTCTTAAACATCCTCTAATAATCCTTTCCAAACAATAAAAAAGGTGTAGATCTAATTGGTTTGAAAGTTATGCAACCCTTAATACTTTAGGATCACCTAGACAAAACGTAAAATTTCTTAATTACAATTGAATACCGTGAAACAATTCATTTGTCAGAATACAACATGTCGCATTTTAAATGTTTCCTTCTCCTTCACATTTTTTATATTAAAAAATAAAAGATCAACATCTTCCTTTATTAACCTCTTAAATGTATGTTTAAAGACTAAAATTTTGAAATTTAAAAGTTTTGAAACGACATCGGAGGCTATTTTAAGGTGGTACGTAAAGTACCAAGCACAGTGGTTCCCTCATAGGACATATATCTAAAATTCTACTTCAACGAAATCGTGGCCTTTTTTCAATGATATCAAGTAAAATACTTATAAAACAATGTTCCAAAATTTTTTTTTTTTGAGAATTTGGTCATAAAATGTTTAATGAAATCTTGTTTTATGTAATGACACGAAATAGCATGTTACTGCAACTACTTTAGGAATTTTTCCCGCTCAAATGACGGCTACGTCATTTTTAAACTTTAATTTAAAAATTGGGTCCATTAATGAACCATGACACTTTTGATAATGTTTGACGTTTGCTTAGTCGCCAAAAACACCACAGGGGTTTTAGTATTAACACTGGGAATGTTCCTATTTCACATTTTAGAAGGGACACGGAAAATAAAGTACACACAAAGTTTGAGTTCAAACCAAGGGGTGTGACAAAATCTAAAAAAAAACTTAAAAAATGTTTTTTGGACTTAAACAAACGACAAACAATAAAAAATGAGTATCCATTTATTTTTGGTCTGAAATTAAGCGTTTGGCATTAAAATTGGGACAGGCCTTTAGGACCCTATTTTTGCTTTTGAATTTCGATATGGGTCATTAAGGTGAGATGAGTTAAGTGGAGATATAAATAATAAAAATACAAAAATTTTAAACATATCCCTTGTAGAAATCTTTACGATAATTTATAAGTACGTTATCAGTGGTGCTGATTTTCAATAATCCAACAATTTCTTTCTAATCTATATTTATATATCAATTATCTGTTCAAATGAAATCAATTTGACAGAAAACATATGAATTCATCAGGATACTAACCACATTGTTTCCAACTCCACTTCTCTTTCCAGGATCATAAATAAAAAACGAGAGCAAAACCGTCAGACTGCAAGCTAGACTGAGTGGAAAACTTCCACAGCATAGAACAAAGCCTAGCATATCAACAAAAAGAGCCGGAAACAAGATAAAAATTCCACCCAAGCTACTTTGGATGAGCGAGAACACAAAAGCACACCAAACGTTACTTCGAGCAATGAGAGAAAAAACCCGGCAAACATTATAATCCTCAAGTGAAACTGTTGTGCTGCAGGAAAAAAAAAGAATAAAACATCAGTGAAAAGTTATGCCAGGAAATCCAATTTTTCTCGTCTTTGTTGCTAATTCCACCGTAATTCCCATTATTAGCGGTCCGTCTGCCAGCGAGTGAAGAAAATCAAAAGAATTAATGTTGCTGATTACTCAAAAGAACGGGAAAAAAGGTCATCACACGAATAGCGGAAAATTCACCCCACAATTGGACGCACAAACCTGCGAAAGCGAAAATAATTGAAATGTTTTTAAGTGTAATCTCATTAGAAATTCCAAGTTCAACGACCAAGGACGCGCGTCCTAAGTGAGTGGGAAAAGTGCAAATCAAACGAGAAAATGACGAGTTTTCCTCAGCAATTTAGCGCAAGTTGAAGAGACAAACAACGATTACTGAAGTGTTTGCGGCTGAAGTGGTTCAAGCAGTTGGATAGTTTTGCGAAACCAGTTTGAATTGCATCGAGTTTGACGAGGGAGCCTGGGAAAGAAAAGAAAAAATACGGTCAGGAGGTCGTCGGTCCAGCAGACATAGTGGCGGACTTCGAGGAGCTAAGCACCCTATCGCAGGATCTCTTCGCAGAGTACGAGAACAGCACCGAGCTAGCATGTTACCTGCAGGCGCACCTGGATGCACAAGCCGAGGTAAGAGCATTATGACGGCATGCGAAATGTGTTTGTTGACGTTCTTGTTTTCTTCACAATTCACATGGCTGTTTAAAAAAATAATGAATTATTCTGTTCATCTGAATTGAAGAACTTCAAGCGGATTGGTGCATTTGCATGGTGCAGAATTTTTACACATCGTACAAGACAAAATATTGAATTTATAATATATACGTACTCAAAAGCTATGTTTGCTCCAGAAAATTATTTTAGCTTCTTATTTTTTTTTTTTTTTTTTTTTGAAACCGTTCATGACATTGTAAAGTGCAATTCCGACTTTTCTCTAAGCAAATTTTATTCACTTTCCAAAGCAAAATTCACTTCGAGTAGGCAATTTTATTAGCCATTTTGATTTTGATATAATCTCTAAAGCCACTTCGGCATTTTCAAAACTCTACATTGTTTTACATTTTACATTTTTTTTTGCACAAATCTAGAGAACCTGACAACCTTTTCCGTTGAACATTTTATTTTATTTTTTTATTATTATTATTCCAAACATTACATTCATTTCTTATATCTAGGTGTTATTAGACAACACTATCATCCTAATTTGGTAAAACAAATTTAAGATTTTATTAACATTTTGTTAACAACATATTACATTTCATTTGCCGTAGCAATTCAGATTTTTTACAGGTGACTTGATTCCACCAGCTTATAAGAGAAAAATAATAATTTACTTAACCTAACTTAACCTAAACATATAATGCATTAATCGTGGCAATAGAAGATTGCAACGATTTTTGCCTGAAATTATTAATGATTTTATTTGACATTTGTTCCAATGTTTCAACATTGGATATTCTATGTTACTCATTGGTACTATACCAGGGAGGAAGCTTCAGAATCATTTTCAAAATTTTATTTTGAATTCTCTGCAGAGCTTTTTTCCTGGTATTACAACAGCTAGTCCATATTGGTACAGCATACAACATGGCTGGCCTGAAAATTTGTTTGAATATCTAAAGCTTGTTCTTAAGACAAAGTTTTGATTTTCTATTTATTTGGGGATAGAGACGTTTTACATATTTATTACATTTGGCTTGAATGCCCTCAATGTGATTTTTGAAAGTTAAATTCTTATCTAGCATGAGCCCTAGATACTTAACTTCATCTGACCAATTTATTGGAACCCCTCTCAGCGTGACAACATGTCTACTTGAAGGTTTCAAATAAAGAGCTTTTGGTTTAAGTGGGAATATTATTCGTTGAGTTTTGGAAGCATTAGGAGAAATCTTCCATTTTTGCAAGTATGAAGAAAAAATATCCAAACTTTTTTGCAATCGACTACAGATGACACGTAGGCTTCGTCCTTTGGCGGAGAGGCCTGTGTCATCCGCAACAAAGATATTTGACATCCCTGAGGTAAATCAGGTAAGTCATATGTGAAAATATTGTATAATATTGGTCCCAAAATGCTGCCTTGAGGAACACCAGCTCTTACAGGAAGTCTTTGAGATCTGGAGTTAATAATTAATCTGGAGTTGATAATTAACCTGAAGTGTACGATTTGACAGATAACTTTGAATTATTCTAACAATGTAGAATCGAGTCCTAACATACCCACACACTTTTTTCTAGTATAAATAATAGATCCATGCAGTAGCGCAACCAGGATTTCGCTTTAGGGGTAATGTAATGTTTTATTTTTTAGAAAAGAAGAGTCTGTAAAAAATTCCGTGTGGAGAATTTTAAAAATTCTCCTTTTTATATAAAATTTATCGCTAGCCAAAAAGAAACTTTTGTAGCTGAAGAAATTTTCTAGAAGTTTTCCGACAAACGCTTGTGGGAAAAGAAATATTTCGTGTTTTTCAAAATTTAGCGTAGATTTCACTTATTAAATATGAATGGTTAAACGACATTCCAATATTCTGCTATGGTCTGTTCGAAAGTTTATTCATTTGGATGCATATATATTAGCATGATAGCGCTCTTCGCCTGTGATGTTCCTCAACCCCTCTACCAGCAGCTTTGTTTTTTTCCGCAAAAATATATTCAAATCGCGATAACTTCCTCAAGGAATTTTCGAATATCTCCGAATCCGGATGACCAATATCGACACAGATTCTAACTATATGAGCTCTTTGAGAATATGTGAAAAAAATGGTGCAAAAATATCAAGAAACAGAAAAGTTATCGCAATTTGGTTATTTTTTTAACGGTAAAAAATACCCTTTTCCAAGTTTTTCAAGTTTTTAAGCGAATCGTCATAGCAGATATTGAAGCATTTTTAGCTTGTAGACGATTTTTTTTAGCTTAGGAACCACCATTTCCCTCGATGTTTACCAGGATTTTTACTTGAAGTCATTAAAAACTGAAGAATTGCTTCTCCGATAAGTCAAGTGCTCTCTGAAGGTCATAAAATTTAGGTGAATGCTGGACAGACTAACAGATTTTGCATCAACCAGCTTTTTAAATGGTCTCAATATACATTCATATCTGCACGTATATTTGACAAACTTCTTGTTCAAAACATTTGTTTTTTCTTAGAATACGAACTTAGAAGAACATAGCTGCTTATACAATTTACTGTTCCGGATTTTTGTGGATTGTAGTGTTGAATTTCAAAACTATATTTGGTAATTCTTATAAATTTTTCTGCCCTGGAGGGGGGGGGGTTTGACCCCCAAAAACCCCCCTTGGTTGCGCCACTGGATCCATGCGATGTTCTCTTCAAGTCGAGCACTCGACACTGAAGAAGTCTGTAAGTCGCAGACGAAATAGGCCTATCTGTCAAGATAAGCAACACATATTAGAGTTTAAAGGTATTTGCTCGCCTTACTAGTGATTTAAGTATTTTATTTTTTGTAAAAAGTAAAGTGTTAAAGTTCAATTTGTAGTTTTAAACGTACTCTAATAATCCCTCCCCTAAATTTAATATAAAAAAGTGTAACCTTAGCATTTTTCCATTTTTCAGGAAAATATGCTAATTGAAAACATTTGTTAAATATATCAACTAAAAATGATAAGCTACTTTCTGGAAGTTTCTTGATGAGGATGTAGAAAATTCCATCATCGCCAGGAGCTTTCATATTTTTGATTTTTTTAATTATATTTCTCACTTCTTCCAAATCAATCTCCCAGGCATTTTCGAAAACGTTCTCTTGATTGAGAATATTTTCGAAGTCCTGAGTAACTTGATTTTCAATTGGACTAGTAAGCCCTAAATTAAAATTGTGCGTGCTTTAAAACTGCATAGCTAGTTTTTGAGCTTTTTCGCAATTAGTTAGTAATGATTTGTTTTTCTCTTTCAATGCCGATATTGACTTCTGAGGTTTTTTCAAGATTTTAGATAATTTCCAAAAGGGCTCAGAGCCAGGGTCCAATTGAGATATTCAAAATTTTTGTTTCTTAAGTTCCCGCAATTTGAGCATATGAACTTGGTGGTATCTTCCTTCACTGGACAGATTTCCTTAGCGTGAGAAGAACCTCCGCAAATCATGCATTTAGCATCCATGCGACAATTTTTTGTACCATGACCCCACTTTTGGCACTAAATAATAGTCTTGAGATAGCCCTTTCCGAACAATGCCAGATTGGGTTCTCTTTTTTATAATGATTACTTGGACTGGGGAAAATCCAAGTAAATCATTTATTCCATTTTTGATCTCTTCAGGTGACTTGAGATACCATTCAAGACGACTTTGAACAAACGTTCAGTTTTGTCGTCATAAGTAAAACATTTGTGCTTCTTCTCTGCAAGATGTTTGAGAAGAAGTTCGCGATCTTCAAGAGTTTCCGGCAAAACGCGACAGTCTCCTTTCTTTGCGATTTGGAAGGAAACCTTGATTCCCCTAATGGAGTTCAAGATCTCCTGCCTAAATCCCCCTAATTCGGAACAACTGACCACGATAGGCGGCACTCTTTGCTTACTCACTTGAATCAAAGAGCCGGGGCTAGAGGCTGCTTCGATTTGGTGTTCGGAATGTTTGTCTAGAGCATCGAACTGATTGCTCATTTCGATACAATTATTCATTTCACCCTTGGAAGAAAGTTCGCATTACGGAGAAACGTCCTTTCTACCATTCTTGCCTCGTTTAGTGACAGTTTTAAATCCCACTTTTTTGGAAGGAAGTTGTGAATTCAGAGATTCACCCTTCCTTTTGTTAGTTTTTGATACCACGTTTAGTTAATAAACGAAAGAAGTCGTGACCTTCGAGAGGTTTTTTCCCAAGACGGTGTCCAAGAAGGATTCCAACGAAAAATCGAAGGCACGGGTCCAAACAAGGATCGTATAGGGATCAATAGTAGAAAAAAAAATAGTACTGAAAAATACTGTTTTAGAAGCACTGAAAAGTACCGTTTTTAATTTTAGCACTGAAAAGTACTATTTTTTTAGCACTGAAAAGTACTGTTTTATTGCTTTAGGTAGTTTTTAAAAAACTTCCAAGAGCAGAGAGAATTCGTGTACGCACAGCACGAAGGTGCGATGCGCACTGGAGTGCCTGTCTTTATCACTTCTGGGTGAAAAATCGTGAATTTCGAGCGGTTGGAAGGTATTTGTGCATGATATTTGTTCCTTTGTTTCCTACCAGAACCGATATTCAGTGAGCATGTTCCTGAAATGACCACAATAGGTGCCATACTGAAATAGGTCATATATTCTATCAAATAAATAAATGTTTCATAGATTTTGGTATTTTTTTTATGAAGCTTCTTGCATTTTTTCAATAATTCTCATTTAGAATTACCCTAGGTACCCCAGCAAATTCTGATCTAAATGTGGGACCATCACCGAATTAACATATTTCAATGCATGCATCCAAAATATAGCTCACTCATGATTATTCCTAAAAATCTATTCAATGGCGAAAATACAGAATTTTAAAACTCTGATGTCGGCTTCCCAGTACCGTAAAGGTTGAAAGACTTTGGCTTTCCAGAAATTTATTTTGACTTTTTCAAATGTCAATTTCATTTTTTTTCTAAAGGCATTTAAACATTTTACAAAAATCATATTGTGTCTACTCTACCAGCCATTTCATATTTTCAGGAAGTTTTGTTTTTCTAAACGTCAACATGGCTTTCCTAAAAACCAGTCTTTAAAGATCATCCTTCTACTCCAAGATTCAAACAAGCATGCTTTGAATAAATCCCAATAAGTAGGATCGTTTTGAATCCTGATTTTACAATCTCAGTGAGCGTAATTTTGCTAGGGATTCAATCCCAGGATTGAATCCTTACTCATGAAGTGTTATCATTGTATCTCTGTACGGGTGTTGTTTGTTTCAATTTTGTGTGGAATTCTGTCAGTTGTCCAGATTTTTACGAACGCTCATGGCCGCCACATATAGGCACCCTTGCTGGTTGGAATCAAATGATCTGACAATCGACTTGCGTGCGTTTGAAAACCAATAGTTAAAATTATAAGTGAAGGATCGACTGTAACTCAAATATTGGAGGAATTTTAAGCTTTCAGTCATCAATTCTTAAATAAAACAGTATTTTTCTACTGTTTAAATTAAGGATTCAAGATAGTCCTCCAAAATGTAAGTTTGATGATCGATCCTAAAAGCCCCAGACAAATAATGCAGGGTCCTATTTTTATGTAGAGATGAAAAGGTTTTCCTACGTACAACGCTCTAGCTTCCACTAATGTGAAGGATTCGCTTGCAATTCGAGAAAGGGAAATAACAAACAATCCTACACAAATTCGTTCAATCACAATAATTTTATTATTTACATATTTAACGTATTATTCAATATTTTTGGTGTCCAACTTTTAAGTATTTTCTTAAGGACTCCTTCAGTTCAAGAGCCGACTGCATTCTTGGAACCAATCCAAGTCAGTTTTGATTGAATTTTTAGTTATGGACATCATACGGTCCGGTGCCATCATAGTTACGCATATGACCCTTGCTAACTGCACCTTTTGGATCATCTCTATCAAAATTGGAAGCGTTAGACTTGGAGGGACTTCGACAGATGCGTTTGCTTGAACTGCCCATAAAAGCATAACTGTCCCATATGGAATTGCTATCGAACGAGAAATCTATAGATGAAGTTAAATATCTTGTCGTCAAAAAAACACCAATTTAGCGTCGACAATGCCAAAATAAATGTCCAGCAGAACATCATCGTGTTCAATAATTAGCGCTCAGATGTATTTTGAGTAGTTTCTCTCGGATATATAATTATAAGAGCATAAAAATGAAGAAAGTTCTCTTTTGCCTGTATTTTATTGCAAGGCAACAGAAATAAAGCCATATCAGGCTCACCGCCAGCTCAGAACGATGAGCAAAATTTTGGCCAATTCCAAATGCTCATAACTTTATGAAGAATGGATGAAATTCAATGCATATGAAAGTAGTCGGTGGCAAATTTGGTCTTGTTTCAGGAACTTTCTTGGCCCTGCATATTGGCCACCTGACACCAAAGATGTTCCGAATTCTCCGAGGTCATGCCCAAATGGCATTTTTCTGTCACTTGTAATTTGTGCGGGGTAAAGTTGTATGAGTGTTTACAATTTTCCTAGAGACTAGAACTAATAGGAAGTTAAATGCCGGCAAACGCATTTAAATTTGTGGAAAATCTTCAGAAATATAACCATTTACGTGGAACTGGTTCCGGAAAATATGATCAGTCATGTTTCTATGTCCTATCATGTATTGTATATACTATCCGGAGCTATATCCTAGTGACCTTTAATGCTCAAGAATACATCATTCAATCATCAGCAATCATCAGCAATCATCCAAAATGAAACCCCAGTTTTTTTGTTCAATTTTAAAAAATCTTCATGAAAATCTATGATTGCATTTCAGATTGCAAGTGTAATGCAATGATAGATTTTCATGAACATTGCTTCAAATTTGAGCAAAAAAACTGGTTTTGAAATTTTTTAAAACGATTATGGTTATTTTCCTTTTATACTTCAAGATGATGCTTCCGGCAGCATATTCAGAACCTTTAGACGAATTGACCATTCTATAGTAGGTTCCAGATGCCCTGGGAGAAGTGCCCAATTAGGAACATGTTCTGAACCATATCAATATGGGCATCAAACTTCAAGATTTCTAAAGGTGATAATTCCGGAAGAATTTGCAGAACCACCGACTGCCATGACCACTCTCTAGAAGTATCCAGGTGCCCCAAGGGATGGAGCCAATTAAAAACATGTCCGGAATCACATCAAAATGGGTATCAAATATCAAGATTTTAAAAGGTGATGCTTCAGAAAGTACTTCATAAACCTCCGGCTGTCATGACTACTGTATAGTAGGTTCGAGGTACCCTTATTAAAGTGGATAATTTTACACGGATATTTTTGTGGGCTGTATGGGCACGTCAGGAGTTAATCATAAATGTTAACTTCCTTTTCCCGATCAGCCTAGATAGCCGCGTAGTGTCGGTAGCGGTTGTTTTAATTGGCTAAGAATTAACACTACGGACTGCCTGTTCCGGTGGTAAAAGTCCACCTAACAGGTGACCCCTAATTCAAGCGGCTTTAAGCTTACCGTGCCTAAGAATGAATGGTTAGGGGGGTCTAAATAAAACCTAACCGCAAACGGAGCCTGTGGAGTACCAGGGCGCCCTCTACAGTATTATGCCCTTCCTGTGCTACCCGGAGCAATGGTGCAGGTGACCTTGTGTTTCTCCGAGATAATCGGCTGCCCTTCTTCAGTCTCAAGCCTGAGGTTAAATAAGGGTGGGATTATTAATGCGTTGTAACTTAGTTTAAATTTTCACCTCTATGGTTTCGCATTATGCGTATTACACAGTGTGTTCTGTGCTTTTCGCCTTTGGCGACTTTTAAGAGATACCGATATGGTATTTTCGCTGTTGGTCTTTTTCGTTCTGAGATTGCGAAAAGCTTAATCCTGCCTAGTTTGGGTAGTGGCTACGGTTAGGATAGCTTTGTTAGACCAATCTTCAGCATAAAATATCAGCAATGATCAATCTTTGTAGACTCATGCAAATGCTACAGCTCAAATGGCGCTAGTTCAAAAACCTTACTTTTGTAAACTTTTATCTAGGTAATCTTGTGGACCTAGTTTTTGCTACTTTCAGAAACATGAAATGGCAAACTCGCGTGCCATGCCTCGTGCAAGCGTGCTCGTAAATAGCGCTATCGTTGCTACACTCATTTCTGAGTTAACAACCAGAGATGTATGTGCTGTCACAATTGATATTTCTGTTGGTGACCTCAATAGGCAATACGTCTTTCGTTATGTGGTTTATTTACCACATGATGAACCATCCCCAATGGATGATTTCAAACGAGTTGTCGTTCACTGCCTATGAAAAGGCCTTCTGCTGATTGTGGGCAGTGATGCTGATACTCATCACATCAGCTCAGCTATCAATTTGAGAAGCTCCAGTCTGATAAAGTGCTTAAGTAGTTCAAATCTTGGATTACTTATTTTAGGGAATCGCCCAACGTTCATGGTATCTGATAGAGAAGAAGTGTTAGACATAATGCTCTGCTCGAACAGAATCAGTCATAAGTTGACGAATTGGCATGTATCAGATGATGAATCATTATCTGATCATCGCTACATACACTGGGAATTGGTTGTGACCAAATTCCATGGATTCTCTCCGTCCATTGGAAATCCTAGTGATTCGGATGTTTCCACTTCTGGTGAGTTGGGACACAATTGTCCTTGCTTCGAGTGATCTCACAATTGCTTGTCACTTTGCTTAAAGGAAATTTTCTACACAATTCCCTTCACAGGAGAAGTGGACGTCTGGCTGTTTGTAAAGTATGTCAGATAGTCAGGCTGCTATAAAAGCTATTGCTTCGGCCAACTCAAGGTCGAAGCTTGTTATCGCATGTCGAACTCAAATTGAGGAACTGAATTCAGTCAACTCTGTAAACCTTGTATGGGTACCTGGCCATTCTTCCATCGCTGGAAATGAATTGGCTGATGAGCTAGCTCGTGATGGAGCATCGCATGACTTCATTGGCCCTGAGCCGGCTATTCCAATTTCGAAGTGCTGGGTGAAGCTTCAGATAAATTCTTGGGCGGCAACTCAGCACAAACAACATTGGAATAGTTTGGAGTCGTGTCGTCAAACAAAATTGTACATTACTGAGCCATCTCCAAGGGTGGCGAAGTATTTAACAAATCTGTCAAAGCAGAATTGCAGTCTCTTGGTCAGAGCGTTGACAGGCCACTGCCGACTCAACTATCACATGGCAAATATTCAGCGTGCTGACTCATTTGTGTGTGATAGTTGTGACTCCGATTATGGAACTTCGTATCACCTGATATGTAACTGTCCAGTTTTTGCGCAAATGCGATTCCAATTACTTGGTAAACACTTATTAAGTGAAACTGAATTCAGAAGCCTGAATCTTCTTAACCCGCTGTGGTAATGAGCTATAGGCTCTCTTTACGCTCATGCGTTTTGCAGTGCCCTTTTTAGGGCGCTGTTCGAACCCATTGTGGTATGGAGCTACATGCTCTCAATTCGCTTATGCGATTTTCCCTCTTCAAGGGACCCCACTCCTATTTCCTCCCATCTTTCCCTTCCCTTTCCTCTCCCATCGGGTAGATGATGAAATAGGCTCAAATATGGCGATGGCACAAATCTCCCAAATGGCGGGGAACGTGCCTCTGGAGCCGGCCTTCTGATACCTGATAACTTCAATATATTTAAAATTTATGCTTCTGGAAGTAGTTTTAGAATCATCGTCTACCATGAACAGTAGGTTTTATATGCCTTGGAAGATGTGGAGCATTTTCAAAATCAAAAATGTAGTAATCATTCCAGGGGCTGCTAGATAAGTGGCCAATTCGGAACATGATCACATCCCCCGGGGAACTGGGAACCTGCTATACAGTGATCTGGCAGCCGATGCCCATGGATATCCGTATGCTCAAAATCTTTACAGTAAACCAAAATATCCTAAATAAAAAGGAAAGACTAGGATGCGCATGTTTCTATCTACAAACTGCTGTTCACAATTGAATTTTGATTAAATAAATACTAAAACAACGCATGATTTGGAATACATAGACTTTTTTATAACATTAAAAAACCTAACTCAGGGGAACGGTAAGCTCTTCTGAACGATTCTTGAAGAACACGGGTGCAATCCCATCCGGTCCTGCTCATTTAAATGCGTACAGGTTTTTTAGTGCTGTGAGTTTCTTGTTGTGATAGTTTTTCAATCTGAGAGTTTTCTTTGCCAATCAACTGTTTTTACATTTTTATAACGAGTGGTACGAAGATATACTATGCCCTGTAAAAGCAAGAAATTGTTCAACCCGAGTAGATCCTCGTCCGGACATATATGCATTCATACCACCTTCACCATGGTCTGGATGAAGAGATGTGCTTCTCTCGCAACAGCTATTTCAGTTCCATTGTTTATGCAACTTCAATTATTTGATTGAAAACGAATTAATCATCAATATTGCAAATGCAATACGGTAAATTAGCTTTCGTAAAGATTTAACGTATTCAACCCAAAACTAGCTGACCATATCGACATTGCCGCCAGAAGCGGTTCTGCTTTGTGTACAGTAAAGGGCGCGGTTTTGGGTCATTTTACAATATTCAGTAAGACACTACTGTTCTTATGTTAAATATATAGGATATTCTACATTACAAAATGGAATGAATTGAATGTATAAATGATGCTAAATTTCAATCAAAATGTGCTCGCGATAAATTTGTATCGCAGATAATTTTTGCTAAAGAATAATTATACTTTTTGCAGGCTGATCTATATAGAGACTGTTATGCCTTTATTTTTCAATATGGGACAGCACTAGTTTGAAATTTTTTCGCAATGTTTTCGAACAAACTGATCAATTTTATGTGTGCATATGAAAATATACATACAAATATGCGTAGCCCGCCAAAAAAAATTTTTTGGAGGAAATCCATATGGGACAGTTATGCTTTTATGGGCAGTGAATGTGTCTGAAATATTTTTACATTGGTTAGAGAAGCTCAGATATTTATCGTATAAATGGAGTCATGGAGTTTCACTTATGGATCCCTCGAATCAACTCAACTTTTCCTGCAATATCACAAAAAATTACAAATACACTGCAGTATAAATAAGAATATGTCCTGTCACACCATTTTTTTCTGACACTACATCATCAACGGTAACTAGATATATTTTCATCGTTACGCCAGACGTAATCATCATCAAGGATTCAATCCTGGGATTGAATCCTCGCATAGAATAGGCAAGATTCAAAGCGTGCCTTGCTCAAAAGGAATTGAGCGCAGGCAAGCGATCTTGCCTTGGAAGATTTGGATCTCAGCAGCTCTTGAAGTGAGATTTTTTGAAGACTGCCAAAAACCATGTTCGATGTTACAAAAGCCATTTAAATGTAGTACATAAGCAAGATAATGAAGAATCTTATTTTGATTGTATATGAATGTATTTCAAAACATATTTAATGTAACTGAAAGGAAAATATGATTTAAGTATTGTTTGTCTTGTACCACCGTTTCAAACAATTTGATTTTGATATGAATGTTATTGCTGCACAATGTTTCAGATACAATTTGATGAATGATTTTGTCTAAATTGAAATTTCTATCAGTTAATAAGACGTGTTTTGTCAGTCGTCTAGCAAGTTTTTTTTAACTTAAATTTCCCATGTCAATGTTTAATATGCTTTAAATTGGCAACATATCACTGAGTCATGAAGTGAAAAAATAATTTGATTCGAATTCAAATAGATTTGAGACACTTAAAGTTTATGTCCGGTATTGGCAGCCTCTAAGATTGATGAATTTGGTACTTACAATTCAATGTAAAGATTCGTGTTTATATTATCTGATCCATTTTTGTTAGCAACAATATTGATAATATAAAACAATTAATTTAATGTTCAGTACTAGAGGATTTCTCCTTAGTCTTAGTTGTTTTTGCAACAAAAATTTTAAGCTATTTTGACTAACAAAATGATTCATTTTACTGTCGACTGTCCACAACTCGATATCAAAGGGACCATAGGGATAGAGAGAGATCGAGACAAACAACGTAATTTTATTAAATACAAGACTGAAAAGCGTTCCGTTGTAAGGAAAATAGGAAACAGGACACCATTTCGTGTTCCTACATTATTCACAATTATGAAAATCTGATCTAGTATCATTTAATAATGGGCATGAAAAAAATTTTATTCGACATATGGAGAGAATGCCAGGAATGAAATCACATCGAGATAAGGAGGATTTTGAGATAAGATGAGGCAAATTGTAAACAAATTAAGGGGAAACATCGACATAAAGAGACATATCGAGATGTAGAACAGCGAGATGTGGGAACATGTAACATTTACTCATACACAAAATACACAAGATTTACTACACTTTTGGAATGAGTAAAAAAAACTTTTCGAACATGTAGTACGTACTGATTTCGAACATGAGCGTACGGGTAGCAGGGAGCTGATGCTGCACGTAAGGAAAAATTCATTCAGAGTGTCGCGTAGAATCAATAAAATCATGCATATAAACTGAATGGACAATTTGTCGCTTACTCACACGACAAATCATGTGATAATATGAATATTACTGCATTCCCGCTATACATCACGACGAGCATGAACACAAATTCATGTAGGTTATTTTACACGATTTGCAGTGTTAATTTGCGATAAATCTGGCATTCTCTTTCTGAGATTCAGATGTAAAATCCGAAAATTTTACAGAAATGCCTTTTCAGAGCTACCAAAATAATTTAAATAGATCAATACCGGGTTTGTATTATTTCCACGATAATCCCAGAATGCCTTGACTAATCCAAAAATTATTATAACATTTCTAGAATGTCTATCGAAATCCCAGAATTACTTCAGAAATTCCGGAATATCAAAAGAAATTCGAGATTCTTGAATGTCACATTTCTAACGTAAATTTCAGTATTACTTTATCAATATCTGCATTCACACATTAGACTGGCCCTTAAACAAAAAAGTTGTAAAACTCAACGGGGCACCCCCTAGATATGACCCTTAGGGTAAGAGAAACGCTCTCTCAAAATTTCAACTCAATTGGTTGTTCCACCAGCTGGCGCATTCGATTTGAAGTTTGTATGGGATATTCGTCTCAAATATATTGAAAATTGATCCTATGTCACTGTTTCGTTCCGTATATTAATTGTTCACGTTCAAATAAGCCCAGAATGACAAATACACTAGTTGATACCCTGATGAACATAATTGCAGAAGGTTGTATCTGGATTTAATCTCATTTTCATTACTCTTTCAGTTGTTGAAAGTTAGGCTTACATCAGCACTCCCGTACAGTCACTTATATGCATGCGACATGTGCCTCAGCTCGCCCAGCGTCATAGGTGGCTATGATGCGTTTAGTGGCTACCTCCAAGCTATGTTGAAGAAATACAAGCAGTATTGCATGATATACTTCAGATGGTTAAAACACAAACTTTATTAATTTTGATCATGGTATAATCTTCTACAATATTCTTCGCTATTACATCAAGTAGTGTTTTTGACATTCTGGGTCCAATTGAACGCGATCATTAATTTTCCTGAACCAAACAGTAGATGATGTGCTGTTGCTCATATATTTGAGCTGAAAATCCCATATTAACTTCAATTCAAATGCGCCAGCTCATGGAACAACCAAATGAGCTGAATTTTTCAGAAAGACTTCCTGTTACCCCAAGAAATAATCCTGGGGGGTGCCCCGTGGAATCATACAACTTTATTTTTCTCCCATACTGAGCTGGGCCAGTCTATTCACACATACATTTAAGGATTTCTAAGAAACGACATGATTATCGTAATTGAAATTCACGATAATCTTACCAGAATCTCAAAATTCTGTTTGAAATCTCAAATTTTTTGTCGATATCTCAAAATCTCTTTCGAAACATTGAAATTCACAACGTTTTTCCATGATTTTTACTCAAATTCTAATCATTCTATTCAATCTCAAAGCCTGAGTTGCAACATCTGAAGCTTACTACCAGTAGCTTTAGTCAACTTTACTACATTTTATTAATACCGCCCATTATCATGAGCTATTTTTCATCTTAAGGGAGTGATTGACGTGTCATGACGATCTTGTATGAAATTTGATAACAGTCCTTACAGAACAAATAAACATAATAACTAATTGATGACATTGCCTTTTTTTCAGATTCCATTCGATGGCTGCCCGGTCAACTTTGACAGCATCCTGTGCTGGCCGAAGACGCCAAGCAATACCTGGGCGGTGCTTCCATGCTTCAAAGAGTTCAAGGGCGTCGCTTATGATGCACGCCGTAAGTATTTGATTCAATTAATCTTTTCAATCACTGTTGTATTTTGATGCCCATGGTCACAAAATTCTCCGAAGGGCTGCTAATTGTTACAACCATACATACTGAATGCCGATGATAAAGTGCATGAAATTAAAAAGTTCCTCTTTGAAATAATGCCATTCAATCTGGTTACGAGAGTTTTCAGTTTAGTATGGCATGCAAGCTAAATTCCGGAACTGACGTTGCTTTGTCATCCTACACAAGAGCAATCTGTGTTATGGCCTGTAGGGAGCGTGAGCAAAGTTTCGTCCCAAGCTTAATCATTTTATTAAACTCGCAAATTTTTAATGCACTGGGCGGTTTGCTGCCACTCGATTGTCATCAGCGCAAGGCAGTCAAGTTGCATCGCGTGGTGCCATGATGCTCTGCTAGGTGGAAATGTTCCCAAGTAGAGTGCAATAACAATATGATATCAACAGGTTAAACAAGCTTTTTTTTTACTTAAAGCCATTTGTTTGACGAAAGCTATTTGGCTTTCACGGAAGTAATACGGTTTTGACTAATGCCATTTGGATTTGACGGCTATTTGTAAAGTAATTCAAATTACAAGTGTATTTAAGACATAACAAACATTTTGTTAACATTAAAACGATGCCTCTAGTAAATCAAAATTTGTTTCTAATGCATCATCATTTCCTACTGGTGCTCGCTCTCCACGTTCACCGATTTTCTCCGTCGTCAAAGTTTTATCTCCTGCTGGCTATCTCGCCATTCATAATGCATAACTTTGGACGATAGCCAACTGTGAATCCCTTGAGTGTGATGAACGATGATGGAATTTTCTGTTGTCTGTTTTTTCTTCCTAACGTTACACCCCTACTAAGAGTTTTTTTATCGTTGAAATCAGTGCTTGTCAAAAAGTAAAATCAATTAGACATTTGAATTCACTTCCCTGTCGGGTGCCATAGGGAGGTTTTTTTTCGGAAAAGTTGAATCTGAAATCGGTATCATCCCTACTGCTGTGAAGCACTATTGTAGCACAAAATTTCTAGACCAACATTTTAAAACACTCTATATAACAAAGCTCGCGAACGGAGAAAATAGATATTGATGTCCGATATTCCATAGCAACTCACACTAAGTGCATTTTAAGATTTTGTGGTATCTTTCCACGAATCAAACCTAATGGACAGCACGGATTATTCTCGACATAATTTATCACTTAAAACAAACACGCTTTGTTCCCATTTACGACACACGGTATTTTCAAATGTTAGTCTAGAAAGTGATGCCACTTGCGCACGAAACAATTCGAATTCCACTTCAGGCCAAAACGGGTACAGAGTGGACATTTTATTGATAATTGTCAATGGTGCTGGTGCTGACAATGGTGAACGCAGTGATGGCAATTTCCACACTTGAATCCATTATGTTTTTTTTTCTCATACAAACATGATGGAGCACACGCGCACTGATTTCAAGTACGGCTTGAATATCGTTGGTTTCGAATTGAACAGTGAACGGATTATTGTGGATATCAACATTGAAGATCAGGAACTCTTACATTTTATCCCTCTTCAAACATTTGTGAAAAAGGTTTTTCTGTGCTGTTCAGGAAAGCTCAAAGTTCTGAATATTAAATATATAAAAGCCTTGTTTTCAAATCGCATAAATTAATAGAGGTACCAGATGTAAAATGCGTTGTCAGGTTTATCTCCCATAACATGAATGGCCCCCTATTAATGATAGCTATCGAACTGAACACAGTTCAATTTATTCAGCGATATGCCGGCGTAATTGTTATTCATTAATTTGAGCGCCAATAAATTGGCTGACATGCACATTGCTAATTTATTCGCCACCTCTTGCATTAATTCGATTATTCTCATCACATCTCGAAAGCCAATATGCGGCAATTCAGCAGCTTTCTGACGCCACCGATACACTGTGTTATATTTCGTCGATTTCATGCGCTTTTTGAATACGACCAAACAGTCGATTTTAGCCATATAGTTTGTTCGGAACTGATACAGGAAATGAAATAAAGTTATCACACTCGAATTGGTTCCGTCCTCTCAATTATTTTTCAATACAACATATTTGTTAACATTCAATGTTTTCCATGAAGAGTTTTGTTTATTTTCATTTCGAAGAGCATTTTCTGGGGAGGTCTGCAATAATGGCACAATTTCAAATTTCATCATGATATAAAAAGACGTAACAAAATGTGTCGCATTAGGGCGGTTCGAAAAAAAAATGAACACCGTGCCTTTAACCAACGAAAAACAATTTTCAATGAATTTTTAACACGCACGGACGATTGAGAAAAAAAAGAGTGTTCGGGTTGGTACGGAGGTCAATTGAAGTGAAAATATCCACGAAAACCAAGATTTTAGATAACCACGGTTGAAAATTAGAACTGAGTACCTTTTAGCTCGGTGGTCTTGAGGTTTTCCAGTGAGGTGAATATCGTTATAATATAATGTCAAATTTGATACCTTTAGATTTCTTTTTGAATGGGTTACAATCATTTATGGATATACTTTCGGAAATGTAATAAAAATATTCAAAAATATTTGTTTTGCTCACCAATTTAGCATGTTGTTCATTTTATCTCCAACAGCTGTTTATTTTACCCACAAGGGTCGTGCACAAATTATGTCACGCTCCAAGAGGGCGAGGGGCTCAAGCCAAGCGTGACAAGCCTTACAGAATTTTTGGAGGACTCATATGAAAAGTGTGACAAAGGGGGGGAGGGGTGGAAAAAGTTGAAATTTAGCGTGACATTATTTGTGTACCATCCCACATAGTGCAGGTTAAATAAACATTTATATTTTTTTGCTAGCGATGAAAATAAGTGAAAATTGAGCTATTTCAGTTTTAATTCGTGTCGCTTCTTTAGATAACATCCCTATTTTTGATATTAGGGCATTTTTTTAAATTATCGGACTGGTTTGGGCCGGAGGTTCTCCGATTTGCATGAAATTTTCACCAGAGATAGAGCTCGTGGATACATGACCAAAAGTGAAATTCAAAAAAATTATAGTGGCCTATTTTCCCGGAAAACTGTAGATGAATTTTCACGATTTCTCTATATACCTCAAACTTTGAAAATTCATATCTCCTGAACTATGCATCGTAGAACAAAAGTTTTTTAGTGAAATCGAAAGGAAATTTTCTCAGCAATCTATTAAAATATAAAAAAAAGTAAGAGGTTGTTTCCGAGATACGACCGCCGAAGTGACGTTGGATAACGTTAGCTTCTTCTATTTGCTGGCTTGAGACAGTCACAAACTTAAGAACATTTCTTATGCTAAAAATCCAATTAATTTTCACACTATTTTTTGCATGTCAATTCTGATTTATTATAGACATTGTGTGTTATTATTTTGTGTTACAGTGATACCTCCATGAGTCGATGTTCCATGACTCGATATCGACTCATGGAACCATACTAAAAACATAATTTCATGGTTACTATGATGGTCCCTAGAAGCAGCTTTCCAAAGAATTGCTGTTCCATGACTCGATATATCCATGAGTCGATGGTCCCTTCAATATCGACTCATGGAGGTTTTACTGTAATACAAAATAATCACTTTACATGTATTCAGAAGCTTAGGCGATTATATTGAAGAATTGTTTTTCAAATGTATTAATTCAAAATAACTCTTTTTCATTGATTTTGTGGCCCTGAAAAGGGCCGTTTGATTTGTTTGTTGGTTGGTTAACACTTCAACACCGATAAAACCGGTCGATGGAAGAAGGAGCCTGAGCGGTAAATCTTGCTCTCCAAACAAATATTCCAGGTAAACGTTAGGTCCACGCATCGCCCGATGAGATTTGCGGTGCGGATGATGATGTGCGCTTCAACAAGCGGCTTTGGTCGATTTTCTTCAGCCATCTCGTACAACAGCTTGCCTCTGGTAGCGAGGAGCTGAGCAGGTTTGGAGGAGCTCTTACCAGCTCGAAAGCGAAAACAGAATGAAATCAAATTCAACGAAGGAGGGATGCTTTATACCCTTAGAATAGCAGATGATGCTCCTCCTTTCATATTCTTCGTTTTCTTATCTGGGAAATAGGCTATATGAAACTGATGTCTGGGTAAGGGATGTACAGATTAGCATTATGCTGTTATTGCAACCCGACGGCACTGCAGCAGCATCCTCGGAAACAGCTTCAAATTGCCGTATTGTCAATTATTCGTAATGAATCAATTGTTGTATGATGCTATGAGATGAATTAAGAGATTATAGCAAGTATGTGGTAAACACATTAGGGAATATTATACAAATAACTCTTTAAAACACATTTGTTGGCTCTCAAAAGGGCCGATTGAATTGTTGAATTTGCGTAACACGGACACATTTTGACGGCGCACTGGTTTCAATCTGCCTCGCTCGATGAGATTTGCGGTGCGGATGACGATGTGCGCTTCAACAAGCGGCTTTGGTCGATTTTCTTCAGCCATCTCGTACAAATTAGGGAGTATTACACGGACGGTGACGGCTGGTGCACTCAAATGAGCGGCTTCAGTTGCTGCGGCTCCGAAATGCGTGGTTCTTTGGTTCTAATGCGTGTTGTATTCGCGTCCTATTGAAAACTGAACTGAGGACGCGAATAACTCTCGAAATTTGCTCGCCGACCGTGTTCACAGTCTGACGGCAAAAAGAAGAATGAGGGAAGAAGCAGGGTGCGGTGCGCTTTTATAGTGGGAAGCGGAACCGAAAAATGTGCTTGAACGTGATTGGTTAGATAAGAAAGGGGTCAACGTTTTACGATGTTTCAATAGTTTGTTGCTAATAATCAATAGTGTCCTCCGTTTGAATCGACGCGTAGATAAATTTCCAATCGATTCATGGATAAATATTGAAAATCTATCGATAAATGACTGAGTTATTAGCGGTCAAAACCTGACCATTTTTCGTTACATGCTCAATTTTTCGTTTTTCTGAATTGTACCCCCATATGTTGCCGTAAGACGTTATCCAACGTCAAAAACATTTCTCGGAAAATTTTTCACCATGGAGAAAATTGTCGGAAAAATAGCGAAAAAACTATCGTCTGTATCATGAAAAATTTTCAAAAAAATATTTTTTGTTTCATCAATCCATTCCCTAACTTTCGTCCATAGACGCCAAAGTGGTATCTTTTACCGTTTAGGCGACAGAACTGAAAAACCGATGACCACCCGCATACTTCCCATAGGAAAATGTGTGCTATTGTGGGCCTCATAACCGTGCGCTAACGGCGGCAGTAATTTACACGCATTGTAAGTGTAACACAGTAAACCACCCTTTCCTTTCCTACCACTGAGAGGCTTACCTTTATTACCACTGAGAGGCAGCATGCCTACTCAGTGGAGAAACGAAAGAAACTACATTATTACAAATTCAATGGGTGCGCCTTATATAGGCGCACGATACGGCCAGGCAAAACATACAATAATTATTCATTACGCGCGTACGCTTCTCAATACAGTTTGGCGCGCTGTTGGATTGGCGCCAACTGTAGAGGCTGCATGCTGACTGGCAGTGGAATATTCCACAGCAGCCATCAATGGAACAATAGATAGCGTCCCTGAGTGTTATACAGTTGATTGATATTATATACATGCAAATACTATACTATATTCTTCCAAGGAACAATCAGAATTTATATCAAATATATCACTTATATAGAAAACAAAACTGAAAATTTATTCGCGCGTTTTTAGTTAATTATCTAATCATTTGATAAATTGAACAAAATTTGAAAAAGGCAAGAAAATCACAAATAGCACTTTATGTATGTATAAATATCCTTTTTGCATGGCAACTATATGATACTGAGGGTCAAGCATGGGAAACACTCACTCAGTTATTGTGTTTCCCTCACTCGCTTCCACGCACAGTCGGGAGCGAGAAAGCCGTTTTTTTTAACCAAGCCGAACGTTTCAATTTCCAGTGCCCATTCTGCTTCTACGGCGAGCACTAAGCGAAACAAAAAACGGCATCTGATCAGTCGAATGCAATACCAAAATTCGGACAAAGGACAAACATTTGGAAAGGGCCCAAGAGGTCTTGAGCTTTTTTTTCAGAAACGTTGGTGTTGATCCCTTTTTAGCCCGCCCACGCAAACTAACCCCATTATCAGAAAGATTGGTGTTAGCTCTTCCTGATAGTGGTATTGGTGAGCGTGATCGAGTTGAATTGGGTTCAACAGCGGCTTGCAAAGCCAATGCTTACCAATGTCGATGTGCCCTTTTGAAATGTTTGTCCAGGAATGATTGTTTACATTCTGATTCCGTTTGGATGGCATTCGGGTTTGAGTGCTATTGAGCGTTCACTGACTGGCAGTCCACATCACGGAATGATTCAGTGAGTAGGAATCCTCTCAGTTAGTTCAATGCATTCGGCGAATGGATGCTAAGTGCATTAACTCGTGCCTCGCAGATACAAGTGTATTGGTATTCACTTCTTCCGATTGTCGCTTTTACACAATCGGTTTCGACGCTTTCATGCTACACTCCGCCTAGGACGGTTCAGCTATCACTGAATGTTCGATAGCAGCAGATTTTTTGCTATTTTTCATCGGTGGCATTCGGGTGAGTGAGTGAATTTTCCCATGCTTGCTGAGGGTCAGTTCCTATTTCCTATATTATTAAATGTTAGGATCGTTTTCAATTAAAGACTGTTGGTCTCAATAGTAAAGGTTACGAATAGAGGACATACAAAACACCCAACAAACCAAAGGAGAGTGCTCCGATTGACGAAAAGCTTCTTCTGTCTGGAGAGGAAAGGATGGTTTACTGCGTTACACTTACAATGCGTGTAAATTACTGCCGCCGTTAGCGCACGGTTATGAGGCCCACAATAGCACACATTTTCCTATGGGAAGCATGCGGGTGGTCATCGGTTTTTCAGTTCTGTCGCCTAAACGGTAAAAGATACCACTTTGGCGTCTATGGACGAAAGTTAGAGTATGGATTGATGAAACAAAAAATATTTTTTTGAAAATTTTTCATGATACAGACGATAGTTTTTTCGCTATTTTTCCGACAATTTTCTCCATGGTGAAACATTTTCCGTGAAATGTTTTTCTTTTTATATTTTAATAGATTGCTGAGAAAATTTCCTTTCGATTTCACTAAAAAACTTTTGTTCTACGATGCATAGTTCAGGAGATATGAATTTTCAAAGTTTGAGGTATATAGACGCTTGACACGTGCCTTGCTTTGCGCGCCACTGCAGCCACACAAATTAATTTGTTGCAGCTACGCACTCTCAGCATACACAGTCAAACAAATATTTTTTTCCGCACACTTACATACAGGCAGAGGAAAGCCCACGTGAACGGCAAAGCCCATTTTGCTTCTTTCTCTTGGTTTGGATAGGAAAAATCGGCCGAATAGTCGTGAGTTGTGGAAAGAAGGTATCAAGAATGAGAAAGCGAAAGATACGAATTATTACATTCTTATGAAAAGTTTTAGTCCCAAGATAGTCACTTAAAAAGTTAAACCTAATTAAAGCCTTATGTTGTGACATAAACTAACTTTCGGTTGAAAATGTTGGTTATAAATATAACGAAGCTATTCCAAGGAAATATTGGATATGGAGATCAAAATTTTGCACAATGACTCGAATGATTATTTTATTATTACCGAATGGCTTTCAGATTTTTCTGTTGAAATTTATATAGTGCTCTTCAAATAATATAAGTTTGCGATTCTAATAACGCATGCTGAGAAAAATAATTATGCTTTCTCAGTGTAATTTTTGAAAATGTCATAACTTAAAGCAACAATTCAGTAAAAAAAATTAAAAATGGTGTCAAAATACCCTAAATTCTTGCAAAATGGTAACAGATAGAACAAAAATCGGTGGTCATCTTTCTGTATGGAGTTACGTGCAGAAGTTTGGGGTCACTTAAACATAGTTAAAACACTGAAACTCTGTAAATCCCATACAAGCCATGTACGCCTGATAATTGTCTTTCAAATGGTCAAAAATGCGTGCGTCACAGGTAGCCCCAATATTTTGAACAATTACTTGAGTTAATGTTTCATTGATTTTAAAAAGTTTTCAGTTAAACGTTAAGTAAGAATTTAGTAAACAAAATTGTATAAAAACAACGAAGCAAGATTAATCAATGCGATTATCTAAATAGAGCAGATGAATCAATCGAAGGTTTCCAGCTTAAAAGTTACGTGTTTTATTTTCCACACCTAATCTGTCTCCAGCCTTAAAAGTTCCTCAAAAGTACCGAAGAGTTGCCCAAAACCCCATTTCACGCCAGATCGTATCCGAGTTAGCATCGCTTTCTCAGATTTTAATGAAATTTTCTGGACTAGTGGATTTTGAAAAATAATTGTGATGGTAACGCTTTTCACTTGTTTAATATTGTTTATTGTATTTCTATTGTATTTAAGATAAAAAAAGTTTATGTTTGAAAAACTGGTTTTCTTCCAAAAATTTCCAACTAGCGGCTATATTTTTATAACAACATTATATTTTAGATTTTTTTCAGTGTAGGTCACGAATGAGACAGCGTTTATATAGAATTTTTAATAATTTAAGAAATCTGATAAGAATTTGAATTTACTTCCTTATTGATAGCCATTGAATTCTGAGATGATTGTGTCCTTCATTTTCTTGAAAATAACACGCTCAAAACATTACATTTAAGACAACAGAAGTTTTTACTAGAAAAACTTACTTTTTTTCTTTAAAGTACTTACCTCGCGATGTTGGTGATAAACATAATAAGCTATCTTGAGGTGAAATTTCAATAAAAAAAATCATTGCTTTAAATCGACCATAAATATTAAAAATCAATTTCAGTGTAAGCAACAAATGAGATTTATTTAGGTTTTGTATTCAAAATTTAGACAAGTCATTCATGCTACACTTTTTTGAAGCAGTTACCATTTTTTGACAACATTATTTTCATAGGAGAAGGTTTCGACCGTGATTTTTTTAAATTATTTTTGTTTATGGCTATAGCGGTCATGCTACTCAAAGGTAGAGGGAGTTTATAGTAGATTTTTATAAATGATTGAAATGAATTGGTGGATAGGCGTCGCAAGGGAGTGACAAGATTGAAATTTTTATAAGGTGGTGAAAGTTGAGCAAGCCATTTTAAAGTCAGTAAGCATCGAAGCTTCCTGTATTCTACCTAGCTTCTCTACTAGAGAAGGGTTGGCTCAAAGCTTTGAGCTTTGCTACCAACACAGGCCTATCTACCTATATATTTCTATCATTTGTAAAATTCTTCTATAGGCTCCCTTTACCTTGGAGTCGCATATGATCGCTCTAGCCATAAAAAACAACGATTTATGGACATAAGGTCAAAAGACAAAATATCGAAAGGACAAAAGGTCGAAAGACGAAAGGTCGAAAATGATTTGCTTGGTGGGAAATTTTTCCTTCTTTGAAAAAAGATTTTCGACCTTTTGTTCCTTCATTTTTGTTCTTCGACCTTTTGTCTTTCGACCTTTTGTCATAGATTCAAAACAACAACATTATTTTGCAAAAAATCGAGTGAGAAAGTTAATACTACAGGTGAGTTTCAAATGATTGTCCAGATTTATTTTGGATAACTAAGTTACACAACAAGGGTTGTTGTAACTGTTATGGCATACCAGTCGATTACGATAGCTAGAAAAACTTGATTTCATTAATACACACTAATGTCAATTTGGACAAAGTGTGATGCAAAATTATGAAAAAAATATGGAATCGTTTTGGTGGGCTTTGATTCTACGACTCCCCGTACGCTTGACAGGGTGCGTTAACCAACTACGCCACAGAACCCAACACCAGATACTAATATAACATACTAAAAGATTAAATTTCTAAATCATTCACTAGCTGGGCTCAAGTGCCGTATAGCTTGACGAAGCCAATATCACATGTTGATAACATAGAATTCTGATATATGAAAAAAAAAACACCTAAAATGGGTCAACCATGCGATGATGTTGACTATTTCCAAAAAATACAAAATCTGTTCTATCAGAGTGAAGAACCTTCATTAGAGTATAAGATAGCTTTTTCAAGACTTTTTTTTTCATCTTTCGTGTGGAGAGGAATCACTGTGCGGTATTGCGATAGGGAGATCGTTGCTCAATTTTACACAACTAAGGATGCTGTCACTTTTACGATTCCATTATTCCTTATAATTGACATTTGTGTCTATGAACTTCAGGTTTTTCTAAGCAAAGTTGCTTATGGTGTCAAGGCCTGCACATCCAGAAAATTTCATTGAAATCTGAGAAATCGCATTAGGTTTTTAATAAAAATCAGGTGAACCAAAAGAAATAACAGATTCCCATGGAACTCCTTGTGAGTTAACAGAGGGTTTAAAAATAAATCAACTCCTTCCGAAAAGTTTTAAGAAGGTTTGAAAACTTTCTAAGAACTTTTGGAAAACAACTTTTTAGGACAACTGACTGACAATCCACAAAAACTCTTATTTGTTATGTACAGTGTTGCTGAATCTGAATTCTCAAACCTACAATTATTTTGTTGAATATTTATTCTTTTTTTTTTAATTTATCGCAAAACGACGTTATCTAATTCATCAACAGCAGTTCAATGATTATGCCCTGTTTTATACTACACGTAGAGTTAAGTGGGGCAATAGTTTGGGTGGACCAACAGTTCATTTTGAAGATATCAAACTCAATTCAAAACAAATGTTAAAATGCCTGATTAATTTGAATGATATTAAAGTAGAAATTTTAGAAACCGGTTGAGAAATGCAAAACTTGTGGCTATTTATTGTGATCAGCGTGAAAATAGTAATTTTAGACCTAAGGAGGCTAAAGGCCATTCATCTAAAAAAAATTCAAAATTTCAATTTTTTTTTATGAAAACCATTGTCGAAACTACAAACTTAAACCTGAAGAGCAAGATCGTCTAGCATCTCACACTCCATGAGCTTCTGGAAAGATCCTTAACGAATGTCTCTCAAAAT
Source organism: Aedes aegypti (assembly GCF_002204515.2). NCBI lineage: Eukaryota > Metazoa > Arthropoda > Insecta > Diptera > Culicidae > Aedes > Aedes aegypti. The sequence goes on along the minus strand of NC_035108.1, from coordinate 66,734,231 downwards.
AGTGTTGAAAAAACTGTCGGATTCCAGTGAAGTCCTTTGTCTGATATCTCCCAAAAACATTGATTGATTTTTGTAGGACTCTTCATCGATTAAATATACTTTTGACATTCATAGTTTGTTTTTTTGACATTCTTTTTTATTTCCTAGCGAGACTTTGATCAGACACTAAGCAGATTTCTGTTAAAATCATCGGTGCTGGCGAAATTGTTGCAGGATTTCCTGGATTTGATATTTTAAGACCCCCGATAGATTTTTAAAGGATTCCTATTGTTAAACTCTTGATGAGATGCTGGATATAATTATAGGCGACAGACTGGTAGAAACGAATCCTACTGTGGTTTTTGGAGACTTCAAACAATAACCTTGAGAAAATACTTGTCAGATACCTAGGAAAATCAAAACAACCAATAGTCTTCTAAAAAGTGATAGATCATTGTCTTAGCATGAGGCGAGTTAAATTTAAGAATTTATTTAATACATGAGCATTAGAAGTTTCTAATAAGAAGTTTCTTAAGATCGTACCTCAACGTAAAATATTAAAAAAAAACAACTTTGTAAGGAATATGAGGAAAGTTCTGAATTTGATACAAAATGAAATTTGCACAGACATTATGGAAATTCTAAAATGTCCTGATTTTGAATCTCCAGGATATGGTCACCCTAACCAAACAGCTTGAGAAGAAACAACGCTTACTTCTGAACCGCCGAGGTTGCTAACAAAAACATTGATGTAATGCCTTATTGTTATCCACATCATCACTTTTGCAAGGAAGTGACATTTCTTTCAGATATGGCAGCGGCAACACGGTGTGATATAATTATTGCAACTACCGACAAGAGGCCTCCATACGTTGCTCATACCGTCCGGATTTTGATTCATCATGGTACACCGCAAATGAAATCCCTTGAGTTTCCCTACAAAACTTCATATTTAGTTTTTTGACTTAGTTCGGTTGACAAAAAATAAGTCGATTTGAAAAAAAAACTTATTTTACAAAATAACAGGTTTTTCTCGATATGAAACATTTTTTATTCAAATACCATATTCATTTTGAAGTTCATAAAACGTTAAGTAAACATGCAAAATTTCATATGAATTCGTGCATTTTTACTATAGCTCATTCATTTATTTAGTTAACATCTACACAGATAACACTGAATCAACAGTTTCACGCCACAATACTCGGTTCGTGGCCGCATCTCTCCATCCTCGGTTCTGCCCCACGCTCGCCAAATCGATACGCACTTGATCCACCCACCTAGCTCGCTGCGCTCCACGCCTTCTTGTACCAACCGGATCCGAAGCGAACACCATCTTTGCAGGGTTGCTGTCCGGCATTCTTGCAACATGCCCTGCCCATCGTATCCTTTCAGCTTTGGCCACCTTCTGGATACTGGGTTCGCCGTAGAGTTGGGCGAGCTCGTGGTTCATCCTTCGCCGCTACACACCGTTCTCCTGTACACCGCCGAAGATCGTCCTAAGCACCCGACGTTCGAAGACTCCAAGTGCTTGCAGGTCCTCCTCGAGCATCGTCCACGTTTCATGCCCGTAGAGGACTACCGGCCTTATGAGCGTTTTGTACATGGTACATTTGGTGCGGGCGTGAATCTTTTTTGACCGCAGCTTCTTCTGGAGGCCATAGTAGGCCCGATTTCCACTGATGATGCGCCTCCGTATTTCACGGCTAACGTTATTGTCAGCCGTCAGCAAGGATCCAAGGTAGACGAACTCGTCGACCACCTCGAACGTATCCCCGTCTATCGTAACACTGCTACCTAGGCGAGCCCTGTCGCGCTCGGCCCCACCAGCTAGCATGTACTTTGTCTTGGCCGCATTCACCACCAGTCCAACTTTTGCTGCCTCGCGTTTCAGGCGGGTGTACAGGTCTGCCACCTTTTCAAATGTTCGGCCGACGATGTCCATATCATCCGCGAAGCAAACAAATTGACTGGATCTCGTAAAAATCGTACCTCGGCTGTTAAGCCCGGCTCTCCGCATAACACCTTCTAGCGCAATATTGAACAACAGGCACGAAAGTCCATCACCTTGTCGTAGTCCCTGGTGGGATCCAAACGAACTGGAGTGTTCACAACTGGAGTGTTCAAACTGGAACCTTCACACAATTTTGCACACCTTCCATCGTCGCTTTTATCAGTCTCGTGAGCTTCCCGGGAAAGCTGTTCTCGTCCATGATTTTCCATAGCTCTACGCGGTCGATACTGTCGTATGCCGCCTTGAAATCGATGAAAAGGTGATGCGTTGGGACCTGGTATTCACGACATTTTTGGAGGATTTGCCGTACAGTAAAGATCTGGTCCGTTGTCGATCGGCCGTCAACGAAGCCGGCTTGATAACTTCCCACGAACTCGTTTACTACAGGTGACAGACGACGGAAGATGATCTGGGATAATACTTTGTAGGCCGCATTTAGAATGGTGATCGCTAGAAAGTTCTCACAATCTAACTTATTGTCTATCTTGTAGATGGGGCAGATTACCCTTTCCTTCCACTCCTCCGGTAGCTGTTCTGTTTCCCAGATTGTGCCTATCAGCCGGTGCAGACAAATGGCCAGCCTTTCCGGACCCATCTTTATGAGTTCAGCTCCGATACCATCCTTACCAGCAGCTTTATTGTTCTTGAGCTGGTGAATGGCATCCTTAACCTCCCTCAAAGTGGGGGCTGGTTGGTTTTCATCTTCCGCAGTACTGACGAAGGCATTTCCTCCGTTGTCCCGTCCTTCATTGCCTGTGCTCTCAGCACCATTCAGGTGCTCGTCGAAGTGCTGCTTCCACCTTTCGATCACCTCACGTTCGTCCGTCAGAATGCTCCCATCCTTATCCCTGCACATCTCGGCTCGTAGCACGTAGCCGTTGCGGGATACGTTGAGCTTCTGATAGAACCTACGCGTTTCCTGAGACCGGCACAGCTGTTCCATCTCCTCGCACTCCGTCTCCTCCAGGCGGCGTTTTTTCTCCCGAAAGAGGCGGGTCTGCTGTTGCCGTTTACGTCTATAACGTTCAACGTTCTGCCGGGTCCCTTGCTGCAGCATGACCGCTGCGCTGCATTCTTCTCCTCCAAAACTTCATGGCACTCCTCGTCGAACCAATCGTTCCGTCGACTCCGTCCCACGTACCCGACGTTGCTCTCAGCTGCATCGTTGATGGCTGCTTTTACTGTTCTCCAGCAGTCATCAAGAGTGGCATCGTCCAGCTCACCCTCTTCCGGTAATGCAGCCTCGAGTTGCTGCGCGTATGCCGCTGCGCAGTGAATAAATTGTCACCCAACACGCAGCAACAAAGACATTGTCACCTCCTATTCATGTTGCAACAATTTTATTCCGCAACATGAGTTTGTCATCACCTGAACATAATACGACAAAGATCGATCACCACGTGCGCGGCGATTTTCTGGGCATCGCATTGCAATTTTCGAGAACTTTCTCCGTGTTGGTAAACATTGACACATTATCAAAGAGCATCCATAAAAAAAAAATTAGTTTTGTGTTTAAAATTACTGATTAATCGCGAGTAGAAAAGGTTGCAACAATATTGCGCTCTGTGATTGTCATGACAATTCTGCTTTTAATTGTGTCCTCATCCGCAACAGTTGTGACAAACGGTTGTGAGCGAGCTTGCTTTGTTGTTTGTTAATCGTCTCTTTTGATGACAATTTGATTCACTGCCAATGCGACATCCGGTTGCTTGAGCCGCTCTAGGTCATACCGGGGCGGCCGTCGGTACCGTACGCTGTTAACGACGGAGAGTTTTGGGCGCAGTTTGACCATCACCAGATAGTGGATGTTAGCGCCACGATAGGTCCTGACGTCGATAATGTCGGAGAAGTGCCGACCATCAATCAGAACGTGGTCGATTTGCGATTCTGTCTGCTGTGGTGATCTCCAGGTGTATCGGTACGGAAGGCTGTGCTGGAAGTAGGTGCTACGAGTGGCCATATTTTTGGAGGCGGCAAAATCAATTAGTCGTAGGCCGTTTTCGTTCGTCAGCCGGTGGGCGCTGAACTTTCCAATCGTCGGTCTGAATTCCTCCTCCTGGCCAACCTGAGCGTTCAAATCTCCTATGATGATTTTGACGTCGTGTCTTGGGCAGCTGTCGTACTCGCGTTCGAGCTGCGCGTAAAAATCTTTATCATCCTCAGTGCTTCCGGAGTGAGGGCTGTGCACGTTTATTATGCTGAAGTTGAAGAACCGGCCTTTGATCCTCAACTTGCACATTCTCTCGTTGATCGGCCACCACCCGATCATGCGCCTCTGCATATCACCCATCACTATAAAAGCTGTTCCCAGCTCATGTTTATTGCCGCAGCTCTGGTAGATGGTATGGTTACCTCTAAATGTTCGCACCATTGATCCCTTCCAACACACCTCCTGCAACGCTACGATGCCGAATCCACGGTCCTTCAGCACGTCGGCGAGTATGCGTGTGCTCCCGATGAAGTTGAGAGATTTACAGTTCCACGTACCGAGCTTCCAATCGCTAGTCCCTTTACGTCGCTGTGGTCTTCGCCGATTGTCCCGGTTCGTATTCTCTCGTTGATTATTCGTTGCTTGATTTTTTTACGGCTGGCTTGCAGGGCCTGACACCAACCCCCTAGATTTCCGGAGGACCATTCCCCCTAAATGTTCGGAGGACCATAGTGCGCAGTTTAGCTTAGAATCCTTCTCTGGCACTCGGACGATGATCAGCCGCCCCTGACATGGGGAACAGACGCTGTTGTGAGCCGCTCCTAACATGGAGTACAGACGTTCATGGTTTGCAGAAGCAAAAGCAAAAGCAAACCCCCCCTTCCCTGTCAGCATACGACCAAAGTTCCTACCGGGGGTTGGTTACCCGATCTTCCCTAAGGTTACTCGTACCACGGCCAGTACCGCGAGGAGGTAGGGATAGGAGTTGCTGGGCAAGAGGCTAAGGATCGCACAAAGGGGTCTATTTTATTCCTTCAGGTACGCGAGGTACCAATGGTACGCCATGCCCAGCCATTTTACTATAGCTATAGCAGTTTAATTGATTTTGTGTTATTTTTATACATACAGTGGTTATTTTGAACCACTTCCCCCTAACATAAAAATCTGAATTTTTGCGAAATATCTTCTTTTATATAGGAAAACAACTCCAGTAAATTTCAGCTCGATCGGAGAACACCAATACAACCTCTCTATGCAAGGGGGTGCGGTACTCGCAAAATAGCTCAAGTTCAAACACTACCCCGAAAAAAATTTTTTTTTCGAAAATTTTTGAAACGGCATATCTGGATTACACCTCAAATGAAAAACCATGAGTTGCCCGACAAAACGTCATATTTAGTTTTTTTAACTTGTTCGGTTGCTAAGAAAAAAATCGATTTGAAAATCACTACATTTTTTATGAAAAACTATTTTTTCTCGATTAAAAGTGCTTTTAAAATTCATATCTTAAAGTTGATAAAACGTAGAGTAATCATGCCAAACTTCAACATAATCCGTGCAGTTTTACTATAGTTATATTAGTTTTGGTGATTTTGCATGTTAAGTGACATGAAATTATTGGGGGATCATTTTGTCCCACTTCCCCTTAAAATAAAAATCTATAATTTTGCAAAACATCTTCTTTTATATAGAAAAACAAGAAAAACAATCCCTGAAAATTTCAGCCTGATCGGAAAACATCAATACAACTTCCCTTGGAAAGGGGGTTGCGGTTCTCGCGAACTGGCTCTTAAATTTGTATAGCGTGTAAATTAAAACTGTACTCCACTAATGCCTTTTATTCCATTCCTTCCAGAAAACGCCACCCGCTACTGCCATTCGGACGGTAAGTGGGACAACTACAGCCACTATACAGCCTGCCATCACATGACAGAACCACCGCCGGACATAGTCGAGGTCACATCGATCATCTACTACTCCGGATACATCGTTAGCCTAGTTGCGTTAAGTCTCGCTGTGATAGTTTTTGTCTACTTCAAGTAAGTAGGGTTCGTCGGCAATTATTTCCATTCTGTACCTACTGTCTATTTTTAACGCTGATCCCATTGCACCCACTTCTGTACAGGCTTCGAGGCCGATAATAATCTAATTTGGGTTCTCTCCTTCACAGGGATTTACGTTGTTTGCGTAATACGATCCACGCAAATCTGTTCATCACCTACATTCTGTCCGCCCTGATGTGGATTATCATTCTGACGCTGCAGGTCAGTCACGAGTCTCGCAATCATAGAGATTTGATTCAAACTGTTGAAACGTTAGGGTGTTCCAGAGAGAATCGGAGCTTGAAAAGTTATGGTGCTCAACTCTAAGAAAAAAAAAAGCCTCTGCTTGATACATAATATGTAATGGAAGTTGTGAAAAGTACATACTTATCACGTATAACTTCTATTGCGAATTGATTTTTGTTTTGTTCTAGTTTTAGTATACTTAAATGGTATAAATGCGCATATCTTAATGGTTGAACACCATTGCTTCTCAAACATTGATTTTTTCCCTAGGACACCCTATTGAACCATCCAAACAAGGAGAAATAAAAACACTGGGGATTGTTATGAAAGTTCATCACCCGCACACTGACAATAAAATTGAACTTTCGCATCGAACGGATCTCCGACTTGCCATAAACAATCCCCATGGTCGCAATTTCCTCAAACAACCTGGTCCACAACAAATAAATTATTCTCTTTCCATTTCTATTTCCTCTATCACTTGCACTGGGTTCCACTGGATCTCAACTGGCCACCAGCTCTCCGGCAGTCAGAGTGGCATCGCTAGTTGTGTAATACTCGTTACCTTGCTGCACTACTTCACGCTGACCAACTTCTTCTGGATGCTGGTCGAAGGTAAGTTCTGTTCTGTGCCTTGGGGGGAGGGAAATGCAAGATGCTTGTTGTGGTTTTACTTGGTAGGTACCCTTTTACCAGTACGGAAGGTTTTTCCAGCTGCCAGCTCCGGGCTGAAACCGAAAACCACACAAATTCCGTGTGCTAACCACCGGCAGTCCAATGCTTCCTTTCGTTCATTGGCAGTACACTATGAAGAGATCGGTTTTCAGTTACTGGAGTTTGATGGAATAAACTGTTTGCAGCATGAGCTGGGGTGGATTCAGCCACCAGAGGTTAATGGAATGGCAAATTGAACTAATCAGCAAGTGGCACAAATGATGCTCAGAATTGGTAACGACACGACGATGGGGTTGGGGAAAGTTATTTCTACCAAAGTTAAGGTGAAGGTGAATCGAAGCCAAAGTTCAAATTTTCAAGAGCACAGATCTGGAGAACCAAACATCCGTTTGAGCTGAAAATTTAATCGATTGGTCACCACCAGCTAGTGACCAATCGATTAAGTTTTCAGCTTAAACGGATGTTTGGTTCTCCAGATCCGTACTCTTGAAAATTTGAACTTTGGCTTCGATTAATCTTCACCTTAAATTGAAAAACAATTGGAAGGTCAATTATACTTATTACTTTTGATTTTATTGATTTATCCGCGCAAAATAAAATTAAATGCTTTCTATTCGAAAACATGAATTGAGAGTGCAGAAAATTTCATAGCAATTCATACCGAGCCTTGGCAAGGCAGAGGTGCACCTGCATAAGAAATAGACTAGAAAATACCCAATAGGATACAGCTAATTTTTCGAAAGTTCAGGAAACCAAAATTGTGTGTAGAACTATACCTAGAATTAGTCTATAACTATAACTAGAATAAGTGAATAGATTTGCACATTTATATTACCTAGTTCTAAGCTATTCCAGCCTAATGCAGCCCACAGACGCTCAGACGGTTTGACCAACATTGACTCCGCCCCCAAGTTAGCCAAACCGAATTCCGGTTGCTTTAACCGTTTGACCGACTGTCAAAGTTCGTTGCAGCAACACGATATTTCTTCGCATGTTTTGAAAGATCTCGACAAGTCTATTGAATATATGATTGTTATTATTTAGGATTATTTGGCTGTGGGGGGAACACTTCTACGATTTTTGGGCAATAATCGTAGTAAAGCAGTAAGCAGAATTTTAAAAATTTAAGAACCGGAAGAAATTGATATTGATGAGAAATTCCAGTTATAATTCGCACGTAGTATTGCGGCAAAACTTAAAAATTATGAGGGGTCTCTGTCGGGGATTATTTTGAACAGTAATTGATATGAGAATGGTTATGGTAATTTCTTCAAAGATTCTATCCAGAATCATTAGTGGTTTCCTCTAGTTATTTTACTTTGAAGTTTGAAGGGATACCACAAGAAATTTTCCCTGGAATTCTACTATTCTAATTTTATCAATAGTTTCTCTAGAAATTCATCCACATATTCAACCAGGAATTCCTCCGGAGAAAATTCTTCAGGCATACCTTCAGGTGGCATTCTTCCAGAGATACTTCCAGAGATACCTTCAAAGGTTCCTCTTCTGATTATTCAGGATTTCCTCAACTGATTCCTTCAAAGATGAATCCAAAGAAAATCTCAAATAATATCTTCAGTAATTCAGCCTCCAAGAATTCCTCCAGAGATTGCTATAACATTTTTTATTCCTTCAGGAATTTCTCTAATTCAGATACTTCTCGAGAAATTCATCACCAGAATTTCCCCCATGGAACTCACAAGGACTTTTTTCAGGACTCACTCCTAGGACTCATCCTTAAACTCCACTAGGAGTTGCATTAGAAATTTCAAAAGGAATTTCATCAGCGATTCATACTTGTTATTTTCCTACAGAGTTCTGTAGGGATTTATCGAAAATTTTCCCAAGGGATTTCTTCGGTGATTCATTCAATGCTTCCTTCCAGAATTCCACCATAAAATCCTCCAAACACTTATCTAGGAACCAGTGTTGACCAGACTAATTTCCCCGAATTTCGAATTGTGAAGCCATGAACTGTTATAACTGTGCGTAGTATTCCTGAGATGGAGGGGGAGGTGGTTGGGCTTGAGTGTTGCACATGGGATCCGACAGTTTCGATCTCGGTGGGCCGCAATTCAAGTTTCGGTGAAATGATTCGCACTAACTCACTCACTCATTTCATTTCACCAAAACTTGAATTGTGGCTCTCTAGGATCAAAATTGATCGATTTTGTGTGCAGTACTCAAGCTTAACAATCTGCTTTTCTATCTTAGGAGGATAGAGCATGTTTGTAGTAGTTCGTGGCTTCGTAGTTCGGAAAATGTTATTTTCGGGGAAATGAGTCTGAGCAACACTGCTAGGAACTCCTCCAGCGAAACTTCAGGAATTTCTAAACAGATTATATAAAGATTGTTCACCTGCCATTCCATCAGGAATTCCACTAGAAATTCTTAAAGAGATTTTTCAATAAATCCCTCCCAAGAAATTAATACAAGCATTTCATCAAAAAATTTACCAGGTATTGCTCTTATCGAAAATCTTTCAGTGATTCTTTTACTGATGTTGCTAGGAATAGCTCAAAAATACTTAAGCGATTATTTCAAACATTCTTCTTGGGATTGCATCAAGGATTCCTTCATGATTTTAACTTTTTTTTATTCCTTCAAAAATACATGCAGAGATTTACTCCAGGAACTCCTACAGTGGTTCTACCCAGAATTTCTACAAGGGTTCCACTAGGAAGCCTTCGGCGATTCCTTAACCAATACAGCTAAAGAATTAAAAAAGCTTCCTACACTGGACGCCACCATGAAGTATTTTAGAGATTTCACTTGCAATGTTTGGATAGGTTCCCCCAGGTCATTCTCAGGATTCTTCTACTGTTTCCTTCAAAGATTCTTCCTTGTATCCCTGATGGGACCCTACGAGGCATTCGACCTGGGATTTTTGAAGGTACTACTTCAAGAATCTATCAGAAATTTCTCCGAAGATCCCTGAAGGAATTTATCCATCATATCCTTCCAGTATTTCTTGATGGATTTTTCCAAGGAATCCATCAGTTATTAAAGAATCCTTTAGGAACTCTTTCAGGGATTGCTTTTTAATTTGTTCAAGAGATGTATTAAGGCCGCACGGGACGTCATTATAATCATCCTATCCATTTGAAGAAGCAGATCTCAAGTACCACTCCATATATGGATGTGAAAAATTTATCACTATATGCTATATATGTGGTGCACAATCGATTAAATTTTCAGCTTCATCGGTTCACTAAAACTCGAGATTTGCTTCGGCAATGTTTTGATGATAATTGTTAGAGTGAGACAAAAGATAGGGAAAATAACACGGTCTCCCGTGTCCCCTTAACGATCAACGCTCCGTCATCGTAATCATCGTCATCATCGAAACTTCAAAAGCAGTTTTTCTTTTCAAAACTATAAATTATTCGATGAAAATTTGTTCACTGTGTTTCGGTTGGAAAATAGAATACAGTGAACGCATTTTCCTGTAAATTTTCTTGATTTACATAAAACGGAACATACTTGTGATTTTCTATGCAACTCGCACCGTTTTCTCATTAAGTTTTCTGTGTGTTACTTTCATCGCTTTCCCTTGAGTTTAGTGTCTTATTGTGCAAAAAAAGCTCTACTGCTGTTAAATAGTGGAGTTTTATACTCAGTTGTGAGAAAAAATTGAGAAATTTTGAAAATACTTTTAGTTGAACAAGAAGTTGTTTTTGATTATCATTCCGCACGGCGGTTTGTTAGTGTCCCCTAGCTACACTTCACTCGCTACCGTATATTTTCGTCTCCGTTTCGATAGTTGATCGATAACTCGATTGTCTCGATTGCTACGCGCTCGTTCGGTAACAGAGTGATTTTTCAACAACAAGTCGTCTCTTGAGTTTTTGCGATCGTCAGTTGGTGATTTTTCAAAACATGTCTGTGGTTTGTGCCGCCTGTATCGGTGATGCGACGGAGAGTCACGTGCGATGCCGGGGATTCTGCACTGAAACGTTTCATCCAAGATGCACCGGTATATCTGCTGACACTTTTGAGGAAGTGATGAAGAATCAGCAACTTTTTTGGTTCTGTCCATCTTGCACTTCGTTGATGAAAGATATCCGTTTTCGGAACACTGCTCGTGCGGCACATGATTTTGGGCATGATCAAGCCATTCATTCTCAAAGTGACACGCTGCAACACCTCAAATCAGAAATTTTGATGGAGCTGAAAAATGAGATTCGCACAAATTTTGCTACATTGATCAATTCAAACTCATTTACTCCGAAAACAACTCAACGTGTTAAAATGGATGCTTTGCCTACAACAAGAGGACATCGACTTTTCTGCACGGCAAATTTGTCTGCGCCAAAATCAAAACCAGTACTTTTGCAAGGAACTGGCAGTACATTGTCCCCATCAACTGAAATACAAACTGTTCCAGCACCACAACCGAAATTTTGGCTTTATCGGTCTCGTGTTGCACGGGATGTTTCCGTAGAGCAGATAACTGCGCTTGCATGTCAACGTCTGAATACCGCTGATATTCAAGTCATTCGCCTGGTTGCTAAAGGAAAAGATATTAGCACCCTGTCATTTGTATCATTTAAAATTGGTATGAATGCAGAATTGAAGCCAAATGCGCTTTCCACCTCCACATGGCCAAAAGGACTTGTTTTCCGAGAATTTTCCAATGATAATGCAACTGGAAATTTTTGGCGACCAAGACCTCCATTTGCACACAACGATCCGCTGAGTATTCCGATGGAAGCAGACAACATGAGGATGGAATAGAAGACATTCAACCAGCCACAGTTTTTGATATCTACGATGCTACTTTACTTCCAACGCACCACCATCAGCCCCCGGGACGCACACTTACCGCAAGCCTCATGGAAGCCCCTGATCTAATCAACACAGTCGAGCCTCTCCTGCCAGCGATCAACAGCCGTCCCGGTCCTGTGTTTGAGACAGTTAAAGGGGTCTTCCATAATCGGAACTCAGGCAAGTACGTCTTCGATACGAATTGTTCGCTGCCTGAAAAACATCTTAATTCCAGCCATTACGCTACGTGTACAACATTATCTTCAACGCTATTTCATCAACTACCGGGACGCAAACTTGCCTCAAGCCTCATGGGAGCCCCTATTCTACTCAACACAGTCGAGCCTCTCCAGCCAGCGTTCAACAGCCGTCCTGGTCCTGTGCTTGAGATGGAAGAAGGGGTCTTCCAAAATCGGAACTCAGGCAAGTACGACTTTGATACGAATTGTTCACTGCCTGAAACGCCTCTCGATTCCAGTCACAACGCCAGTAACTTAACAAGATCTTCGACGCTGCAGTATCATCCACCAGGACGCACACTTGCCTCTAGCCTGATGGAAGCCTCTAATCCGCTCAACACAGTCGAGCCCCTCCAGCCAGCGTTCAACAGCCGTCCTGGTCCTGTGTTTGAGATAGGAGAGGGGGTCTTCCAAAATCATCACAAATGCAAGTACGATATACACACGAACAGTGCGCTTCCTGTAATATTACCCGCTTCTAGCTTGTCGTCTGACGGGGGCCAAGATTATCCCCAGACAACCAAAATGTACGCATAACGAAATCACCTGGAGGCTTTGTATGTGTAAAATTTCACTTATAAGATGTCGCGAAAAGGCCTTCTACGTACAAAAGTGGAGGCGATATGCGTGCATATAATATGTGATGAAGAATAGCATACAATGCGAGTGTATACATTTTATACCGAACTAACCTGTGATCTTATGCGACTTAACTTATGAAAACAAATGTTGATTTGACAGCTGCTACGGATTGATTCGACTTACTTTGTACGAGAGTACGAGACGAAACAAAATGTACAAATGAACTCATCAAAAAAAGTGTTTTATGCGAGGAAACTCATCAATTTGACGAGTTTATCCACGGTGTTTTGCGAGTTTGATGTAATAAGTATAAATAAACGAGTGAACTTTCATGCGATTTCTGGTTGTCTGGGTCTCTTCCAAGATATTGCTCGTGTTTCCACTTCTGCCACTACTGTGCCTTTCGCTCAGCACATATCGGCGGGATCAAACCAGAGTGATGTTCATCATTCAATTCGTGGATACTCTTCATCTGAATCTCATTCAGAACTGCGAGTGTATTACCCAAATGTCAGAGGACTTCGCACCAAAATCAATCAGTTTTTTGTAGCAGGTGCAGATGCAGAATATGACATAATTGTACTAACGGAAACTTGGCTCGACGATTGTATCTTTTCACCTCAGTTATTTGGTAATGCATACTCAGTCTACAGAACTGATCGCAGCCCACTCAACAGCAGAAAAACTAGAGGTGGTGGGGTGTTAATAGCCGTTTCGTCCTGCTTGCAATCCTGTATTGATCCATCTTCAGTGAGCAGTTCTTTGGACCAAGTCTGGGTGAAGGTCCGTTTACGAGGTTTTGCTGTTAGTATTGGAGTACTTTATTTACCACCCGGAATCTGTTGAATCTGTTATGTCAGGTTTGGAACAACATGATTTTGCCATTCTTTTCGGCGACTACAATCATCCTGAGATGCTGTGGTCTCCTTCTGAGGATGGAGGCTTTAAAATTGACTCCGGACGCACAAGTCTCAGTGCCTCTAGTAGTGCGCTGTATGATGGTTTCTGCTTCCATGGCCTAACACAAGTCAATTCGATAAAAAATGCGTACGACAGGATCCTAGATTTAGTGCTGGTGAATGAAAGAACGCTACCTGTATGTCGTCTCTCTCAAGCAGTTGAATCGCTCGTGGTACCCGACACAGCTCACCCAGCCTTAGAAATCGGCATTAGGATAACTACGCCGGTGAAATTTGAGCACGTTCTCGAATGTAGAAGGTTTGATTTTCATCGAGCAGATTATGATGTGCTCTCCAATGAGCTTGCATCAATCGATTGGCAATTCCTCGACTCTGTTTGCAGCTTAAATGACATGGTCGACATATTTAGCAATGAAGTTCTGCGAATCATCGAACGACATGTTCCGGTTCAGCGCCCTCCTTTAAAACCACCTTGGACTAATCCTTACCTCCGTAAACTGAAAAAACGTAGGGGATCAGCACTGCGGAAATACAGACGCACTCGCGTACCACTTTTAAAACGACGCTTCGTGCTGGCCAGCAACAAGTATGTTAGCTACAATCGTTTTTCATATGTTCGATATGTTGATCGAACTCAACGGAATCTTCGTCTTTATCCAAAACGTTTTTGGTCTTTTGTGAAGTCTAAGCGAAAGGAAGATGGACTACCGTCTGTAATGCATTACGAAGAATCTACTGTGGAGACCGCTGCTGAAAAGTGCAACCTTTTTGCACAGCATTTCAAGGCTGCTTTTTCTGACGTAGATGTCTCGTCATCTCAAGTAGCCGAGGCCTTACGCAATACTCCGTCGGAGAGCATCGATTTCAGTATCTTTGAAATAACTGAAGATCACGTTCTTAAAGCTTTACGAAAGCTTAAGTACTCAGCATCACCCGGACCAGATGGAATCCCGTCATGTTTGCTGAAAAGGTGTTCAGCTGTCCTTTTAGTACCATTAATGAAATTGTTCAATTGCTCGTTACAACGAGGAACCTTTCCCTCTCTTTTCGAATCATGCAAGAACTACATTTCTACTGCTCAACACGGATTCTTTCCAAAACGGTCAGTGAATACTAACCTAGTCGAGTTTACCTCGCTGTGCATTCGGTCAATGGACGCAGGAAAGCAGGTCGATGTCATCTATACGGATTTTAAATCAGCATTTGATCGTGTGAATCATGCTATTCTCCTTCGAAAGCTTGAGAAGTTGGGGATGTCGCCTCATTAGATGGTTCGAATCGTATCTTTCCGGCCGATCTATGAAAGTACGGATTGGGGCAGCTCATTCGGATTCTTTTGCTATTCCTTCAGGAGTGCCACAAGGAAGTAATCTAGGACCTCTCTTGTTCTCTCTGTTTATCAACGATGTTGCCTTCATTGTGCCTCGCGGAGAACGAGTCCTTTATGCAGATGACGTGCAAATTTTCATAGTGGTCAATAGCGTTGAAGATTGTTTGGCATTACAGGCGACCTTAAATTCTTTCGAATGCTGGAGCAGGCGTAATAAACTTGAGCTCTGCGTAAGGAAATGCTACTCAATCACTTTTAGCAGAAAACATAATCAAATCCATTTCGATTATTCGTTGTCCGGTCAAACATTGGAACGTAAAAACGAAGTTAAGGATCTTGGAGTGACACTGGATAATGAGCTGACTTTCAGGCCGCACTATGAGGACGTTCTTTCTAGAGCAAACAAGCAGCTTGGTTTCATATTTAAGATTGCAGAAGGTTTCTCGGATCCTTTGTGCTTCAAATCATTATACTGTGCCTTAGTTCGCTCTATTTTGGAAGCTGCTGTTGTAGTTTGGTGCCCGTACAATAGAGTTTGGATCGATCGTTTCGAGGCTGTGCAACGGAAGTTCGTGCGACTGGCTCTCAAGAATCTTCCGTGGCGTGATAGAATTCATCTTCCTCCGTATGAGCACCGATGTATGCTGCTTGGGTTGGATACTTTGGAAAGTAGGAGAGTTTCAATGCAATCTAGTTTCATAGGAAAGATCTTCAAAGGCGAAATTGATGCTCCAGCTATACTCCACGAGTTGCGTATCTATGTCCCAGAACGCCCTTTGAGACGACGCAACTTTCTCAATATGGATACGCGCAATAGCCGATACGGGCAACATGATCCTATTAGATACATGGTTGCTCGTTTTAATGAAGTTTTCGAACAGTTTGATTTTATTTAATGTATTTATCTTGTAATATTAGGTTTTTAATACTTTGTATGTTAGTTTTAGATTTTAAGTGTCCTTTCTTGTAATTTTTTGTGTTACTTGTTTCAAAAAGATGCGGGTTTTATGCCTATTTCAGGCTTTCCCAGCCATACTTCATTAAGACCCAGGTCAGATGAAGAAATACATATAAATAAAATAAAATAAAATAAATAAAATTTTGAACGAAAAACTGGTTTTGAAAATGCCGAAATCAATGACGGATCCTGCCCCCTTAAGGAATTTCTACAGAGAATATTCTAGGATTTTTTCCAGTCATTTCTTGGGTGATTCCTCCAAGGATTTCGCAATAAATTGTTCCATGAATTTTCCCAAAAAAAATTCCAAATAATTCTTCCAGGGATTCAATCTGAAAATATTCGCGTAAATGCTTTGTTTAATCCTCTGAATAAATATCAGTGGAATCCTTGGAGGAATAATCTTTTGGAAATTTGTTGAAACCTTTCTCGTGGAATTTCTTCCTGGAGGAATTTCTGATAACCCTGAAAAATTCTAAACAGGAAAATCCTAGTAAAACCATTGAAGTATTTACTCGTAGAACTTCTGGAGAAAGTATGGTAGATTTTTCTGATGGTAGTTCTAGCGATATTCCCAGTATTAACCCTGGAAGAACTTCTGATAAAATTCCTTAAAATAATCCTCTCTCGGAAAATTTCCGATAAAATAATTGAAGAAAATACTAGTGAAGTGTCTGAAGGAATTACTGGGGCATTCTTTATAGGAAACTGTGATCAAATCCCAAAAGAAATTTGTTATGGGATTCTTGGAGATCATTTCCAAGATCTGGAGACGCAGGATTTTTTTGGAATGTTTTGGAAGAACCCCTACAGGATTTTTTTCAATTCCCGGTGAAATCACCGGAAAAATATTGGTGGATTTTCTGAGAAAATTTCTAGTGAAATCTTTATGTGAATTTCAGCTAAAACTGTTGAAGGTTTTCCTGATAGAAATCTTGGAGAATAGCTGTTTTTCCAGATGCAATCCATGGATGAACCATGATGGAATCCTTGGAGGAACTCCTGATGGAATCCTTGGAAGAAAACCTAAAGATATAATTGAAGCAACTCCACATGGAGAAACTTCCTTGAGGAGCTCCTGATGGAATCCCTATAGAAACTCCTGATGAAATCCCTGTTGGAATTTCCGATAGAATTCCTGGTGGAACTTCTGATAGAAACCCTAGAGGAATTCAATATGATATACCTTGAAGAAATCCTGAATGAATTCCTCTAGGAACTCCTGATATAATCTCTGGAGAAAGTCCTGATTGAATCTCTGGAGAATGTCCAGGTGTAATCTCTGAAAAAAGTTTTGATGGAGTAACTCCTGATGAAATCCTCAGAAGAACTCTTGGAGGTACTCTTGATAGAATACCTATAGGAACTCCTGATAGAACCCCTGAAGAAACTCCTGATGGAATCATTGGAGAAACTTCTGACGTAATATCTAGGGGAACTTCTGAAGGAATCTATAGCAACTCCTGATTCCTGGTGGAAATCCTGATAGAATCCCTAGAAGAAATACTGATAGAATTTATCGAGGAACTCTTGATAGGATCTCTGGAAGATTCCTAGGTGGAATATCAGAAGAGATCTATCTTGATGGAACCCCTGGAGGAACTATTGATATAATCCCCAGAAGGACTCTGATGGAAGCCCTAAAGATACTCCTGATAGAATCCCTATAGAAACTCCTGATGGAATCCCTGGAGAATACGGATACGGATTGGATTACCAAATAGCTCAATATATGTGTCAATATGCTTCTTTTGAAATTAATGGAGAAATTCCTGATAAGAAGCCTTATGGAAATCCTGATAGAATCTCTAGAGGAACTCCTTATGATATCCCTAGAACAAATCCTGATGGAATTTCTTGAGGAACTCCTGATGTAATCTCTTGAGGAACTCTCGATAGAATCTCTGTAGGAATTTCAAGTGGAATTTCTGAAGGAACTCTTGACGGAATCCCTGGAGGAACTGCTAGTGAATTCCGGAGGCTATATCAGGAGTTCTTCAAGATATTGCATCAGAAGTTCCTCAAGTAATTCCCTCAGGATTTTTTCTAAAAACATCATTAGGAGTTCCTCTAGGGATTCTATCAGGAGTTCCATCAGGAATCTTATCAGGAATACCTCCAGAGATTCCAACAGAAGTTCCTTCAGAGATTCCTTCTCGAATTCCATCAGAAGTTCTTTTAAAGAGTTCATCAGGAGTTCTTCCATGGATTTTATTAGCAGCTCCTTTAGATACTTCAACTGAGATTCCTCCAGGAAGTCTATCAAAAGTTCCTCTGTGGATTCTATCAAGAGTCCCCTTTAGGTGAAGATAAAACGAAGCCAAACTTCAAATTTTCAAGAGCACAAATCTGGAGAACCGAACACCCGTTTGAGCCGAAAACTTAATCAATTGGCCATCACCAGCTTATGACCAATCGACTAGGTTCTCAGCTTAAACGGATTTTTGGCTCTCCACATTTGTGCTCTTGAAAATTTGAGGTTTGGCTTCGATTCATCTTCACCTCAAATCTTTCCACAGAAGTTCTTCTAAGGATTTCATTAGGGTTTCCTTCAGAGATTCAATCTACAATTTCTCAGAAGTTATTTCAGAGATTCAATTTGAAATTTTTCCAGAGACTTCATCAGGAGTTCCTCTAGCAGTTCCATCAAAAGTTTCTACAGGGATTCTATCAGGAGTATCTTTAGGGCTTCCATCAGAGTGCCTCCTGGGATTCAATCAAGAGTTCCTTCAGAAATTCCACCTGGAATTCCTCCAGAGATTATATCAAGAGTTCTTTAAGAGATTACATCAGGAATTCCACCCCCCCTTAAGTCTTTTCACAGGAGTTCTTCTAGGAATTTCATCAGAATTCCTCAAGGGATTCCATCAGGAGTTCCTTCAGAGATCCCACCTGGAATTTCACCAGAGGTTCTTTCGAAAGTTCCTTAATGGATTCCATTAGGAGTTCCTTCAGGAATTCCATCTAGAATTTCTCCGGGGATTCCATTAGAAGTTCTTTCAGGAATTTCACTTGGAATTCTTCTAGGGACTCCATCAGGAGCTCCTGTAGCAATTCCATCAGAAGTTTCTATAGGTATTCCATCAGGAGTTTCTCCATAGATTCCACTTGGAATTCCTCCAGATGATTCTATCAGGAGTCCTTCTTGGGATTCCATCAGGAGTTCTTTCAAAGATTCCACCTGGAATTTCACCAGAGGTTCTTTCAGAAGTTCTTTTAGGGATCCCATTAGGAAATTCTTCAAAGATTCCATCAATATCCATCAGATATTCCTCCAGGGATTTCACTTGTAATTTTTCTAAGGACTCCATCATCTAGCGATTCCATCAGTCTTTCCTTCAGATTCTTCTTCTTTCTGGCGTTACATCCCCACTGGGACAGAGCCTGCTTCTCAGCTTAGTGTTCCTATGAGCACTTCCACAGTTATTCACTGAGAGCTTACTATGCCAATGACCATTTTTGCATGTGTATATCGTGTGGCAGGTACGAAGATACTCAATGCCCTGGGAAGTCGAGAAAATTTCCAACCCGAAAAAATCCTTGACCGGTGGGATTCGAACCACGACCCTCAGCTTGGTCATGCTGAATAGCTGCGCGTTTACCGCTACCGCTATCTGGGCCCCAACCCAATATCCGAGATCTGATTATCCTGATAGTGTACTCCAGCCGACCTTGAGACCAGAGAGGTGCTCCAGATCGCGCTAGCCAAGAAAAGGGGTCCTTGACGCATCCAACCTCAAAAGGCAGGCCCGATGCTTAGCCAAGCTTGCCAAGTTCTTTGTTCTGGCAACGTGGGCAACGTTGCCCAACCTAGCAGTAACAAAATCACCAGAAGAATCACTGGACGATTTTTGATAACATCAATTCCCGGTAGATTTTTTTTATGGCATCCCTGTGCCAAGAGATAAGGCAAGGGTTCCTTGAACGAATTCTTTAAGAATTTCTAGAAGAATTCCTGGTAGAATCCCAGGAAAGGAATCATGAAAGGATTTGTTTCGTAATTCCTGAAGCTTCTCTGGAGGAATCCTTAAACAAATCTCTTCACGATTTTTGGTGGAATTCTTGAAGGAAGTGTTGGAAGAGTCACTGAATAAATTCCTTCGGGAGTTTTTGGATTGTAAAAAAAGTTCTAGAAAGAATTGCTGAAGATATTCCTGGTGAAATTTGAGGAGAAAGCCTTGACAAAAGTCCTGATGAATGGGAATTTTTCTGGAGATGAATATCGTGAGGAATTTCTAGACAAGTTTTTCAAAGAATTCATGATATGATTCCTGGGTAACGCATGAAAGAATCCTTGTAACTAACTTCTAGAGGAATTCCTGAAGGAATATTTGAAGAAATTATTCTAACAATCTCTGGATAAATTCTCGGAGGCAGCTTTGAATTAAGCACTGGAAAATAACTAAAGAAATCTCTTGAGGATTTTTTGTTTTGGATTAATCACTGAAAGAATCAGTGTAGGAAATCCTGAACAATTTGAAACAGTTCTTTGAATGAATTAGAGTGTCCATCCCGGGAAATCCCGGGACAAAAAATCCCGGGATTTGACAAATTTCGGGATTTTCCGTTTCCCGGGATTTTATTTCTGACATCCCGGGAATCCCGGGATTCCCGAAATGTACGTAAAATTTGATGAAAACCACTAAATTTCAATAAAAAGCAATGACATTTTTCCTCACTATTAACCTTATTTGATAAAGTAGAAACGCATACTGTAAAAGAGAATAAACGCGTAATTATTTTCATCAAGAAACACATATTTTTATTTGTCTAGTTGCAAAGTTTTAATGTTTTTTTTTTTTCATCTTTAGCTATTTGAGATTCGCATCTCAAATGCAAACAGCAATATGTATTTGCATTTGAGATGCATATCTTGACTAAACATCCTTCAAATGCGGTACCTAACACAAAACAATGAAAGGACACCTAGCAACGATTATATGAATCACTGCCGCCCTAGCAAGGAAAATCTATCTTTGACATCGCATATCTTGTGAAAAATCTTACCGCGTTTGGTGTTCCCGCATTTGATATTTGCATTTCAAACGCTCACAGCAATATAAGCCTATGCTGTGATAACAAATTTAAAAGTACCCCCAAACTGCCGCAAATCGCAAGTCAGTGCCATCTTTAGAAAGTAGGCATTGAAAAAATTGACTGAGAAGTTTTCAATCTCGTTTTAAATACAAATATTCCAAAAAATCCAGGAGATTGGAAAATGTTTCGATCTCAATGAAACGTTCATAATTTGCTTTTTACTTCGTCACCTTTCCATGAAGAAATATAAAGATTTGACTTGGTTTTTTTTTCCTAATTTTTCTGAACAAGAAATGATTTCTCGTTAGTTAGAAAGGTCATTAAAAGATATAATGAAAACTGATGTCAACTCAATTTTGACCAAATTGCAGGACTTCACGATTCACGACAGTTAACTTTAGTCAATAATTTCCAGTAATTAACTTCTAGCATGATCTACAATACCTTCAATGATCTTTTATCGTTTCTTTTATTCTAAAATTTTTTGACTTTTCAAATGTTTGAAGCAAATTGCTTTAAAAATATGTTTTTATCATGCTTCCATTTATAAGTGTTATAGAGAATTTAAAAAGTCAAGCTAAGTTTTTATTTTCGTTAGGTTACTTCAACAGAATAAGAAAGTCTTATCTGAAATGTGATTTGCTATAATTAACATATTATTAGGAAAAGTTACATTATCTGTTTATTTCATTAAAAAAATTATTGTTAAATTTGTACTTCCATTTCAACCGAAATGCTAACTTTATTGAAAACTTGATAAATCCCGGGATCCCGGGATTTCCCGGAACAAAAATAGATTTTTGTCCCGAATCCCGGGACGAGCAAAATGGCCGGGAAATGGACACTCTAGAATGAATCTCTGGAAGAATGCCAGGATATATTTCTGAAGGTATGCCTAAAAGATTTTTCCGGAGGAATTTCTGGTTGAATCTGTGGATTAACCACTAAACGGTTCTGGATAATTGCTTGGAGAAATTCCAATAGCCATTCCCACATCGATGTCTGTTCAGAATATTCCCCGACCCCTCATAATTTTATAGTCCTGCAGGAATACTTCGAATTATAACTGGAATTTCTCATAAATATTCATTTATTCCAGTACTTTAACTTTGGAGGTTTCGATATCTTCTTTTGCTCCTTACTACGATTATTGCCAACAAATCGTAGAAATATCACACTTTCCGCAAAATGTCATTTCATTCCTGAGCAATTCTATATTTCCAGCAGATTATAGAAATTATATAAGACTATTATACCCGGCGTTGAACTTTCAGTTCAATGCCTGTACATTTTTTGTCAGCATTTATTACGATCAACTCAAGTGTCGTTTTACAAATTTATTTAACCACGCCGTTACCAAGTGAACAGCCGTAGACTTTTAGGAAATATATATTTCCCTTTTTCTTCCCTTTCTCTTATATTTTCCCTTTTTTTTAGGGGCCAAGATAGCCGTAGCGGTAAACGCGCAGCTATTCAGCATGACCATGCTGAGGGTCGTGGGTTCGAATCCCGCTGGTCGAGGATCTTTTCGTAATGGAAATTTTCTCGATTCCCAGGGCATAGAGTATCTTCGTACCTGCCACACGATATGCACATGCAAAAATGGTCAATCGGCAAAGAAAGCTCTCAGTTAATAACTGTGGAAGTGCTCATAAGAACACTAATCTGAGAAGCAAGCTTTGTCCCAGTTGCGACGTAACGCCAGAAAGAAGAATATTTCCCTTTTTCGCATGGACAACGATCGCTGATTGGTGACCGTTGTCGATGGCATTTTCATGTATCGGTGCTTCAAGTGTCTCCAGTCCAGGATCCTGTAGAAGACACGAATATGGAAATAAATTGATTCTAGTACTAACTTCAGACCAATGAAGTTCTGAATGGATATCATTGCCACGACCGAGAACCAGCGAATAACGGCTTGCCACAAAAGTACTATTCCTGAGTTATATCTCAAGAAGTTCTTCTGGTTAAAGTTCTTCCAAGCATTCTTCCAAATTTTCGTCCATATGTATCACAGAGAACCTCCGTAAGAGTGCTTTACAGGAATCATCCAGAAATTATCCTCGAAAATTGAAGAATCCTATGAATGAACTCTTGAATCCTTCCTTCAATGACTGGAGTATGTTCCAGGAGAAATCGGGAAGAGATGCCTGAAAAAAAATAGGCCGAATTTAAAATATAATAGAAATTATCTACGCGATTCTTGCATGGAAGCCTAAACCAATTCCTGCAGGAATCTCTAGAGGCATATCTGAAATATCTGAACAAATGTTTGTAATAATTTGTGCAGGAATAATTGGAGAAAACCTTGCTCAATGAAAGTTGCATTGGCCCTTTTAAAGCGAAGAAGGCTGTCATTGGAATTTGTACGCGTCGATGATGATTGTTGCTAAATCAAGTCACAATTTTGAGTTAAGGCGAAGTAGGCCGTCATTGCAATTTGTACGTGTCGTTGATGATTGTTGCTAATTCATCTCTCGATTTTGAATCAAAGAAAAACAGTTGTTTTTGCACTGACACACCTGAAAAAATATCAGCATACTTTATGCATGTTAGCGCGTACAGTGATACTTTTTCAAGTCAATATAAACTAACAAGGCTGAGTATTATCACTTTGAAATGCAAGCTGAAAAATCATCATTGTTGCCGAAACGAATGACGGGCTACTTAGCCTTAAAGAAAATCGATTGCAATTGCACTGAGGCAACTGAAAAAATATCAGCATACTTTCTGCAGGTCTGTGCATGTCATGATACTTTTTCGGATCAATTTGAACTATGCGGACTGAGTTCTTTCACATTGAAATTGCGAGCCGCAATGTCAACAAGGCTACTTAGCCTTAAATAGTATAACAAATACATAGACTTTCTGAATGTCTTGGTCATACGGCCACTACACACCATGGTTATAATTTCGAATATGTATCATCAAGCATCTGGAAACAAAGCTTACATATATAAAACGTGTTGCAATCAACATAAAAGCTAAATTTTCTCGTGTTTCCCTTAACATGACAGTAAAAGCGCTACTTAATAATCTGGTCAAAGAGCTACATTTCCAAACTGCATCGTCATCATCCAAACTCCAGACCACCAACTGTCATTGCCAGACGAGTAACCCTTGCGCCAGAACAAAAAGTATTCTTAATTATACCAAACTTTTCATCCCCGCCACCCCAACTTGGAAAACGCTTGAGCAAAGTGATTCCGGAGATATGCGAAGCAGAAAATTTTCCCCCTCAACCAAGGCAAGGCAACTTCATTGTTCGCATCTGGTTTAGAGGATATTCTTTCCGATATGCTTTTCTTCTGAGTTAAGCAGATCCTCAAAAAGGGGGGAAGCATGTGGGCGTGCGGAGAACTTTCTAAGAAGCTATAAAAGAAGCACTCTCAACTGCATAAGAATAGTGAATGCAACACTATTATGCACACGAAATCGTCCCTCCTCGCAATCTTGCAATCTTGGACCAACGATCCGTAAGAGGGGACAAAGGAACGTGATATAAATGAAAATGTGCAGATTTTTAACGCTGTCTTTATCCCTCGTGATGAAGGATAACAATAATTGGACGCGTCGACAGCGAAACGAACGAACTACTTCATGAACCAGTTGAACGATGATGGTGCAACATCTTCTCGTATCTACTGTGGAACAGCAGCACCATAGAGAATGCGGCTTAATTCTGTCACTGTCTTCGTGAATATCATGGAAAGCTTAAAAAACTTCAAGCCGTGTTTTACGGCAGCATATGGTAGCGAAGATGCCAGCTGCTGCTCCTTAGCTATAAGTAATCTGATGAAGCACACGGCAGTCTACGGATTGATTAGTTATTCATATGCTTCGTCTACAAGACTTTGCAAGAAGGAACGGCAAACAGACTGAGATTCATCACCCGTAGCACTTCTAATTTAGAAACTTTACGATGGCGCACCGTTTGCTTCTGCCCATGTAGTACACGCGAACACTACATTAAAGTGATTGAGTTGGTGCCTCCCGGTCCTACAGTCCTGCGCCTCATCCTCGTCGTAAGTGTTATTACTCAGTCTGATGATGATGATGATGCTTCTATTGGCGGCAGGTACAACTAGGAAGAGATAACGATAACGAATATATAAACCATCTACGACCAGCCCTACTTAGTCGTGAGGTTGTGGACGGCTGGAAGTAGTGCACGGAATATCAATGAGGCGGAACGGAAAGGCACCTCTAGAGTGACATTTCGTTGGCTGTGGTTGGTACATGGACGTGGTCAGTATTACATTGTAGCCGGAAAGAAATGCTAATGAATGAAATATATTGCTTTGATTGGATTTAAACGGAATAAATCGATGAAAATAACCAACTACGCTATTTAATAGCAAAGTTTGAACATCAAGTAATCTTCTTTAGGAAGGATAACTAGCATCAAAATAGGTTTGAGTGAAGGAGAGATCCGTCAGTACCAGACAGCACGCAGAAACTGACATCGTCTAAAAATTCAGAAATCATGGTTCAATCAAGGACTGTGGGTCTTTTTCGGCCCATTTTAAAATTCAAATCAATAAAAGTTTTGATTGGAATAACCCAGCAAATTGAAATTTTCTGACAAATATTGTTGTGGAAAATTACATTTTCGCAGAAACAATAGTTTGGAATGACCCCTAGGTGGACTTCTATAATAAAAAGTTACAAATTGTGACTCAAGGTGGTTTTCGACCCGATTTCTGTTCTGTTGGGCAAAAATTAAAGGCGCACATATCTAGTTTCAGAAACCCTCGAAGAGATCCGGAGTTAGCCATTGTGGCCACCAGGAACTGGCTACTTCTAAAAAAAGTTGTTTTAGAGGCTCTTATTTTGCCAACCTGTAGTTTCGTAACCAAACAAGTAATTTAAATCGTCCATATATGATTGAATAGGTAAATATACAGATATATGGTGGCACGGTAAATGCTGGGCATTGCATACCATAGGAATGACATAGACCCTTTTGTGTGGTTCTTAACCCCGACTGACCTTAGGGAAGCTCGAGTAACCAACCACGGTGGAAACTCTGGTCGTATGCTGACAGGGAAGGGCGGCTCACAAAAGCGTCTGTTCCCCATGTCAGGGGCGGCTGATCATAGGGCGAATGGTCCTCCGGAAATCTAGGGGGTTGATGTCAGGCCCCAAGCAGCACAGTTGGTTTCAACTCAAGTATAAAAATATCTCTTGCAACTAATCCGAGTTGTCAATGGTTAAAAATATGACTTACAATTGCACTGAACAGCAACGCAAAAAGCGCAAGAGGCGAAGTTTGTTTGCAACATATATAAGTTATATTTAATGGCTTATTTGTTGCAAAATACTTTAGAGAATAAAAATGAAAACAAAAATATCAACGAGAATCAAACTTCTGACCTCAAGATCACCAATCTCCTCTTCTACTCACTACTCCATCAGCTCTTCGAACAATTGCTTCGCCAATGTACTATAAAAGCGACCACAAGGCCAATTAATCAAAGTTTGTTGCTAATAACTTCACTGCACTCTTCGGAATACAAGTTTATTACTGGCGAAGTTAGACCACGCCTGAAATAATCTAAATTTTTCGCAAAAACTTCCGCGCAACACATGAGAAACACCATTTAAACAAACAAACTGTTGCCACGGTGCTCCCCTGAACGTTATTATCAGAAAAAAATCTCCATTAAGTCTGTGCTCACCAGTCGATTTCTATAGCTAAGCTGCATGTCTGGGCAAAATTTTAAAAAAATCGTAGGGCCCGTTTTGAAGTTACGCCCTTTTGAATGTGTAAGTCCATTAATTCAAAGGAAATCTGAGATATTTAAACGAGTTTTCATTGGCCGTGATTATCAGAATGAATAAAATATCAAAATTTGAATCAAAGTTGGTTTATATAGTTATTTGTAACTTCTAGAAGGAATTTTGAATGAGAAGATAAAAAAATTGGGGTTACGCCCTTTTGGAGGCATAACCATTGAAAACACTAATTTCCAATAGATTAGTTAAGCATTCTTATACCTTTGAGCATATTCAAATGTTTTCAATGGCAGATTGATTTCACAATTCACTGATTTTTCATAGGCTTATGTGTTTTGAGGCATTACGGAGCCAATTTCAGCATGAAACAAAATTAATTCTTGTAGCACAATATTTTGGCTAGTTTGGTGAACCCATGTACTCACGATTCAGATTATTTTACATACAATTGATTGCTACCTGTTGTACATCGGAGCGAAGCAGACGTCAAGGAATATTTTATGAGTTATGTTTTCGTTTATGGGTAGCAGTGTATGGAATAAAAAAAATTAACAACGCAGAAAGCAGCGATACCAAATGGAAGAAAACAATGCAAAGCTCAGAACATCCGTTATTATTTTGTTCGTAGCATTTACAGAGCTTAATTTTAAATGTTTTTCTCTGTCGGCTTGAAAAACTTTGTGAAGCACCCAGAGACTTTTTATTTTCGTTTTTGATGAGTCATAACAGCTTGTGAGTCTTTACTTCACAAGCACAGTCTGCGACCGAAAAACAAATACAAGTTAACATGGAAGTCTTCTTGTGTAGGGTTAAAACCATATTCTGGTAGGTAGACCAGCAGGTTATCAACAGGGCCACAGAACAATTTACGAGTTCCCGGTAACCAAAACTGGAATTTACGTAAAATCCATGAACAACTCTGTTTTTACCATATTTTATATAACTTCTTAAAATTATATCCCTTAACTTTCAATTCCATTACCCCGAATACCAGAAGACCATCTCCGCATGTTCCAGTTTCTAGAATGGCATTACTTCGAATTCCATTACTGCGGGACAATGTCATGCAATGTTATTATATATTCGAGACAATTGGATTCAGCGTAACAGTGCGTTCAGGGCGATGACACTAGGGTTAATGAAATTCGGGGTTAAGGTATAGAATCTTCTCAAGAGAGTTTTGATTTTCAAGGAAGACATGTAAAAAAAAGCTCTGAAAGTGTTATTATTTTAAATTCAATGAAACCAATTAATAACGCATGTTTCTTATATTTCTTAAGCACATTTCAAGTACTGAGGCTTTTCTTCACGAGTTAGCATGAGAATGTATTGATTACTTTATACAATTCTTGCTTTATTGTATTTATCCAGAGTACGTACGAGTTTGTGTAATCGAAAAGACCGAGAAACCCAGAGGTAAAATTGTAGATTTGTGAAAAATCTGAATGTAGTAATATATGCTACAAATGATTACAAAAGTATTGACAGTGGTCTAGAGTTCTACAGTTTGGCCAATAGTGCATTACTCAGCAATTAAAGTTTATGTTCTGGGGCAGTACAAAATTAGCCGGAATAGCCGGCGTTACATCTCCACTAGGACAGAGCCTACTTCTCAGCATAGTGTTCAATGAGCACTTTAACAGTTATTAACTGAGAGCTTTCTTTGACAAAGTGGCCATTTTCGCATTCATATATCGTGTGGTAGGTACGATCATACTGTATGTTCAGGGAAGTGAAGGAAATTTCCATTACGAAAAGATCCTAAACCGACCGGGAATCGAACCCAGACACCTTCAGCATGGTTTTGCTTTGTAGCTGCGGACTCTAACCACTTGGCTAAAGAAGGCTCAAGGTAGCTAGTTGAGTCATAACAATATTTTATGAATAATAATGACACGAAAATGGCTCCGTAATGCCTTACAGCGCTTGAGCCTTTGAAAAAATAATCGATTGTGAAAGACTTTGGTAACATGTAAGTGCAATGTGTCATTGAAAACATTTGAACATGCTTAACGGAATGCCTGATTAAAAGAATGCCTAATTAATCTATTGGAAATTAGCGTTTTCAATGGTTACGCTTGCAAAAGGACGTAACTCCAAATTTTGTCTGTCTTTTCATTCAAAACTGCTCCAAGAGGTAACAAATAACTAAACAAATCAACTTTGATTCAAATTTCGGTGGTATATTTCATCGGCCAATGAAAACCCGTTTAAATATCTCAGATTTCCTTTGAATTAGTGGTCTTAGACAATCAAAGGGGCGTAACTTCAAAACGGGCCCTACGATTTTTTTTTTAATTTTGCCCAGACATGCAGCTTAGCTATAGAAAACGACTGGTGAGCACAGATTTGATGGAGATTTTTTCTGATAATAACAATCAGGGGAGCACCGTGGTTGCTAGACCATGTTTTCGTTGTTAAATGATACGTAAGGTGCAACTCAACCATTTGCAACTGGATTAAAACAAGCAAACTTCTACCTGTCATAGCAGTCCAACTTTCTCGCAACTGGAATGAATCGTCTTGAGTTGTGGGTATAAGAACATAAATTAGTGAAACCTCCATGAGTCGATGCTCCATGACTCGATATCGACTCATGGAGGTTTGACTGTACATTGTAGGGCATCTTTGAAAATTGAACTGCTTGTGGGCTCAATTCAAAATTTTTGAGATTTGAATGTTTGCGACTTTTTGATCCATTCCTTAGTTGTAACAATTTGAGATCATCCACTCATATCCTTGAGCGTTATGAAATCTGTGAATGGATTTTAACAAAAAAGACATAAAACATGTTAGTTTGTCCTTGTAAATCAGAAAAGATTTCAACCCGAAAGGATCCCAAACCAAACCGGGATTTAAACCTGTCACCCTCAGCAGGTTTGGCAGAATACCGTTTACGTAACTAATAACATTGCGCGTTTGGCTGAAGTAGTAAATATTATGTTGCAATATTTTCTTCATTTGAATTTGTCATAGTTTTTCGAAATAAAAATTGAAATTATAACAATCGATAATTGAGAGAAAAGCGCAAACAAAGAAATAAACATGCAGTTAGGAGGACTTGTGCATTTTCAGCAGTTCAGTCCTCTTCATCATGGAACATATTTGTCACCCAAAGCGACTGAAGTTTAGTAGTGAGATGCAAGTTATATAATACAATATATTTGGAGCCCGATAAAAACGCTTTCCTTTACTGACAAACTGAATGAAGTTGCCATAAATATAAGAAGTCACCCTACATGTATGTGGGAAATTTCCTTAATAACCGCACTTTCCCGAAAGGATACGCGTTTATGGATGAGAACTTCGGATATCGAATAATTTGCAACGCGTTGTTTTAATTTCACATTTATATTCACGTAATCTAAATGCAACCGTTCTTTACAACTCTCGATTATGAACTGCGTTCAGACGCTCTTTTACCTTCTCACTCACATAACGATCCTGTGGCCGTACACCAAAGAGAAAGCATGTAGCTATGTTTAGGGGTGTGCAAGATATAATCCCAACAAATCGGCCATCCTGACCACCATCCGGCTCGGATGGTGTCTACGTTTGGTCATATTTATTTTTGTAACCTTCAACCACGCCTATTCGTTTGAAGCAGCTATAAGTTCTACCGTTCTCTGGAATTGAAACTCCTGTCCTTTTGCGATCTGCTTCTTCCAAAACTTGTGTACCATTATATTCATCTTTCCTTAGAAACATCCTCTTACTGTAAAACCCAGATAAGTTCATAGCAGTTTTCTGATGCGTCTTCAAGTTATATTTTGGCCTAAATTCAGTTCCCTCAGCCGTTACAATTATATCACCAAAACTCAGCAAACTTCTTCCAAGCAGTACATTATTTGGCATATTATTCACTTCCAAAACATGGCATTTGATCCTCATAGTTGAATTTTTCACCACAATGTTCAAAAATACACTACCTATAGTCCAGGCGTATCCATTGAGAGTTAATAATCGTATGCGATCATTATGATTCAATTTTAGATTTAATTTACACTTCAAATCTTCTCTTATCAAGGAGACGTTTGAACTAGAATCAAAATCAGCCTGAATGGGAATTTTCCCAACCAATATTTGTAAACGAGTTCCACTGGGTACAGTGGAATCATAACCACGGCTATTTACATTCTTATTTTTGATTTTTTTAGATCTATAATCATCTCTTCTACAATTTCGGTGACTCCCATATTTAGGAAAGCTTATCAATCGGTTACAGTGTAAATCGGTAACATAACTTCTTTTGTAATCATTAGATCTTTCGATTGAAGTAATTCCTTCTCTGTTCACTCCACCGTACTTGCTGTTTTTTATTTCCTGATAGATTCGCAGCTTTTCTCTAAATTCCTCTAAGGATTTCGCACCATATAATACAGTTTTATCGGGTCCATTGTCGTTAATACCATTTATTATGTAACTTATTACTGAAAAAATATCAACATTAGCCTTTGCTCCTATTTCTCGCATTTTAAAAAAATATTCAAAAATATTTTGCCCATGATTCCGCTTGCAATTTCGCAATCTCTCGTGCACAGTAGCACTATTCTCAGAATATTCAAACTCTTTTATCAAATGGTCCTTTAGTGTTATCCAATTAGATACGTTATTAGTTCCATTTAATGACATTTTTGCCAATCCAGTTAGTTTACGTTTTGCAATCACAAACTTACGTAATTCTGACAGACAAAGCGAATCGGAAAGCTCCTCAAAATCGGCGATCCATTTTCGAACAGAATAACAGTCTGTTCCAGAAAAGTCGGAAAAAGCTACTTCTGCTTCACTTACCGATAATCGAGGTTCTACTCCAGTGTTCACTCCTAGCGCATGGGACTCTATGTGGAAGTTACCACGCAATCCACCGTACGCCTCATTGTCGACATATGTCGACTTACAATCGTGATATTCGCTGGTCCTCAAATTTTCGTTCACAGATTTGTTA
This sequence comes from Aedes aegypti, assembly GCF_002204515.2. Lineage (NCBI taxonomy): Eukaryota > Metazoa > Arthropoda > Insecta > Diptera > Culicidae > Aedes > Aedes aegypti. The sequence goes on along the minus strand of NC_035108.1, from coordinate 66,702,828 downwards.
CTAACAAACATATTCCAAGCATTTGCTTCACCATTTTCACTTTCGGGATCATTTTTTGGACCATTGCCCAACTGATCGTTGCATGATTTACTGTTAACATTAACTCGCTTAACATTTTTCCTCCAAACAGCACGACCGTCGTCGTCGCACAAACGATCATTTGCTTCATTTGAATCGCGCCCATTTGGACAAAAACCATTCAGAGTACTTGCGAGCTGAGTGAACATGCAATTAGATTGTACTTTATCAACAACTATATTATGTTTAAAAGTTTCTTCCCTCAAAGAGGTTATTTCATTGCACAGTATACTAAGCTCATGCATCAAGTTCGAAACGGTTGAGTTCAAAAAAAATATTTTTTCAACCACTTGAGTCAGCGTATTTCCTACAGAGTTCAATGGAAGAACGTCCACCGAAGAGGCAGCAGCGTTAGGCCAACACGGAAAGCTGTTACCGTCGGTCATCATCGTTTGTTCTCCAGAATACTCACAACGAAACAAAACACTACACTTGTTATTTTCGTCTCCACATCACACTATGCGGACATACGCATTCGAATTATTGTTTGCTTTCTCCGGTTACAATGCACAATGACCCTTAACCTCAGGTCAGCCACAAGATTTCTCACAACATATTCACTATGAGGACATAAGGTTCACAGTCATCTGCATCAATTTTGCTGTTTCTTTTGTGATGAATTTGATCACTAGTGTTTGGCGTTGAGCTTTGTTCTGTAACTCAATCAAATTTCAATTCCAATAAATCCAATTATCTTTCACTATGAATCGAATTCAAATTTCTTATCACTAATTATACCAATAAAAAAATATTTACAAAAATTCAATATAATTCCACTAAAACTGCTTTTGTTTCAATCCTTTTTCAAATAATCACAGCACAAAACACGCAGTTAAACATTATCACTTTTTTATATATCAGCGATTATCCCGATAGTTTCCTCCCGCGATCCCGGTTGAGCCCCCAAATTTGTGGGAAATTTCCTTAATAACCGCACTTTCCCGAAAGGATACGCGTTTATGGATGAGAACTTCGGATATCGAATAATTTGCAACGCGTTGTTTTAATTTCACATTTATATTCACGTAATCTAAATGCAACCGTTCTTTACAACTCTCGATTATGAACTGCGTTCAGACGCTCTTTTACCTTCTCACTCACATAACGATCCTGTGGCCGTACACCAAAGAGAAAGCATGTAGCTATGTTTAGGGGTGTGCAAGATATAATCCCAACATGTATTTATACCAAAATTATCACTACACTAGAAAATTTCGCGGAATCTGCAGAAGAATTTCGTTTCGTTTCGAAACATTTCGTAAGGATTTGAAATTCGTATCGCTTTTTACGGAATATTTCAATTATTCGTTTCGTTTCGCTACGAGCAGTGTTGAAAATTCCGCATATCGTTTCGTTTCGTATCGCCATGAATAATACTCATATCGCATACCCTTAATTTGGCCCATTTTGGAACCCCAAGAAAATCCGGAATAACTTGGACCATATTCCGAAGTTCGCCAGACCATAAACTAGAAGAGTTATTTGGGAAGCTCTGAAAATTCCAATAAAATCCCCTGAGAAACAGTTATGGATTTTTTCATATTTTTTTAGCGTTAAAAAAAGTACCGTTTTGATTCATATTACGGACAGCTTCAAATTCCGGACACTCTCGTTTGTATGGGAAACATTTCACACGAAATGTTTCAATTTTTGCCGTCCAAAAGTTCTCATTTTCGAGGCTCGTTTTATTAGGTTTTTTCCATAAATACCATTGCAAATTTAAAATGCCCAACTACCTTAGACGTATCTTAAGTGGTTGAACGATTTCAATTGATGATTTGACTGTTCCATTAATGATTCTCATGAGCTGCCCGTAATTCGAATCAAAGCGTCCGGAATATGAGGCAAAAGTGAGGGAGCGTCCGGAATAAGAATCATGAAAAGGCCACACGTTTTGATTTATTTAAAAGTATTCAAGTTGCCGACGCGTATTCTTTACCCACCATCCAAAAGTTAAGGGCTACCGACGCTCGGTAACGTTAAAAAATCATACAGAATGATTTATTTTGTATGGCCCAAGCTGGGTTATACTTCACTGAGGCCTTAAGTGTCCGTAATATGAATCAAAACGGTATTTTGGCTGAATGAAAATTAAAATTATATTTTCAATCAAAACAAATTGAATCCAACCGGCAGCTTAATTTTCTACCGCAATAAAAATATTCAAACCTTGATAACTTTTTGTTTCTCGATATTTTTGTCACCATTATTTCACTAGTTCTCAAAAAACTCTTCTTGTTTTAGAAATTGTGTCGATATTGATCATTGGTCAACTAGATCCTGAGATTTTCCGAAATACCTTGGGGGACCGACGCGTAGCTTTTACCCACGTAAATTTCTCAGCCTACAGATTTTTGATCGTATTCAGATATTCACTCTTCGGATCAATACATTAATGAGAGTAAAAATGTTGTGAAAAAATGAAGCAATTTGGTGCAGCCGTCATTAAGTAATGAGCATTCATATGTCTGGTACCACGCTACTCAAATAAAGATCTTAAAAACATCGAAACACATCGTATCGTATTTTTCAGATATCTTCTAGAATACACCAAGGATATTTTATATGGAGAGTGTCGGTCCCCCAAGGAACATCGGAATATCTTCAAAACCAAACCACCAATGACAGATATCGACATGGATTCTCAAACTAGAAGAGTTTTTTGAAAACTTAAAAAAATAGAGCAAAAATATCGAGAAACAAAAAATTTATCGAGGTTTGAACATTTTTATTCCGGTAAAAACCGAAACTGCCGCTAGTCGGGTTAAACAGCCTTGTTACCATAACAATTTTTGTGTAAATTATGTTATAATTTCGGGAGATTACTTGTTGATAACACATAAATTAATAAAACAAAATTTATTGTTTGTAACAATATTTGGTATAATCGAGTTACAATTTTGTTATAATTCACTGGTCAGGTAGAATTAAGTTAAATTTGAATCAATAATATGCGATGTAGGAGTTTTGAAATGGAGCAGATATATAATTTTATTATTCAATAATTTTGATATGGCTGCTTGGGCACGTCAGGAGTTAATCATCAATATTAACCTCCTTTTCCCGAGCAGCCTAGATAGCCGCGTAGTGTCGGTAGCGGTTGTGTCAACTGGCTAAGAATTAACACTACGGACTGTCTGTTCCGGTGGTAAAAGTCCACCTCACAGGTGACCCCTAATTTATGGTGTGATGCGTACCGTGCCTAGGAATGAATGGTTAGGGGGGTCTAAATAAAACATAACCGCTAACGGAGCCTGTGGGGTACCAGGGCGCCCTCCACAGTATTGAGTCCTTCCTGTGCTACCCGGAGCAATGGTTCAGGTGACCTTGTGTTTCTCCGAGATAATCGACTGCCCTTCTTCAGTCTCTATCCTGAGGCTTAATAAGGGTGGGATTATGAATATGTTGACATTTAATTTAAATTATCACCTATATGGATTCGCATTATGCGTTTTACACAGTGTATTCTGTGCTCTTTCGCCTTTGGCGACTTTGAATAGATACCGATCTGTTTTTTTCGTTGCTGGTCTTTTTCGTGCTGAGATTGCAAAAAGCTTAATCCTGCCTAGTTTGGGTAGTGGCTACGGTTAGGTTAGCTCAGATCAATCTTCAGCATAAAAGAACAGCAACGATCAATCTTTGCAGACTCATGCAAAATGGTGCAGCCCAAGTGGCGCTAGTTCAAGAATCCTACTTTCGTAGAGGGAACTTCTATCTAGGTAACCTTGTGGACCCAGTTTTTGCTTCTTTTAGCAAGCTTGAAATGGCTAACTCGCGCTCCATGCCCCGCGCATGCGTGCTCGTTAATAAAGCAATCGTTGCTACACTCATTTCTGAGTTAACTACCAGAGATGTATGTGCTGTCACAATCGATGTTTCTGTTGGTGACCTCAACAGGAAATACGTCTATTGTTCGGTATATTTACCACATGATGAACCATCCCCAACGGATGACTTCAAACGAGTTGTCGTACACTGCGTAACAAAAGGCCTTCCGCTGATTGTGGGCAGTGATGCCAATGCTCATCACATCATCTGGGGCAGCTCAGATATCAATTTGAGAGGCTCCAGTCTGATGGAATACTTAAATAGTACAGACCTTGGATTACTTAACATAGGCAATCGCCCAACCTTCATGGTTTCTAATAGAGAAGAAGTGTTAGACATAACGCTCTGCTCGAATAGAATCAGTCACGAGTTTACGAATTGGCATGTATCCGATGAGGAATCATTATCTGATCATCGCTACATCTTCTTTGAACATTCAAAAGTAACTGCGCAGACTTTGCGTTTTAGGAATCCCCGATCAACAAACTGGGAACTCTATATTGAATTGGTTGCGACCAAATTTCATGGATATTCTCCGTCCATTGAAAATCCAAGTGATCTGGATGATGCCGTTGATACTACAACATCCTACATTATGGAAGCTTTTGAAGAAGCATGTCCTCTGTGGTCTGTAAAGACTACAAGAGCGACCCCATGGTGGAATTCCGATCTGACTAGACTCAGGAAACAATGTAGAAGGAGTTGGAACAGACGCCGTTCAGCTGGATCAGAGTCGTTCAAGTCGGCTCGCAAGGCTTACAAGAAGGCTCTTCGTTCTGCTGAACGATCCGGCTGGAAAAACCTTTGTACAAATGTTTCCAGTTTGAGTGAAGTCAGTCGGCTGAACAAAATCCTTGCAAAATCTAAGGATTTCCAAGTGAACGAAATTCGCTTACCTAATGGTGACTTTACTTCTTCCGATGAAGAAGTTTTAGAATGTTTATTCAATACACACTTCCCCGGATGTGTGGACATAGCATCTACGGATGAACCAAATGTCTTTTCATGTAGTTACGAGTCTCTGGCCTCGGCTCGCAGTATCGTAACTACTGAATCGATTCAATGGGCACTTAATAGTTTTGCTCCTTTCAAATCTCCAGGAGCGGATGGGATTTATCCTGTTCTGCTCCAAAAGGGGTTTGAGTTTATCAAACATGTTTTGAAAAAGCTACTTGTAAGCAGTTTTGCTACCGGGTATATTCCCAGATCCTGGCGTGATATTACTCACGGTGTCTTTTTCATGTAACTTTATAACAAAAAAAATCGGCATGTCTCAAATTTGGACCAATGAAAGACAAGACCTTCCTCTTTCATTTGCTGCTAAAATGAAAATAATCCATCGGGGGGTCTAGTGCAATTTTTTTTTTTTTTTTTGAAATTTTGTTGTTTGTAATATCATTTTAAATGCACCGTACATAAATAAATTTTGGTGAGATGAACTGTTGAAACGGATTTACATGAAAATGTTGCAAAAATCTAGTGTCAATTTATTGTAGATTATATTCTAGACAGCTCTAGACCTTTTTTTTTTTTTTTTTTTTTTTTTTTTTTTTTTTTTTTTTTTTTTTTTTTTTTTTTTTTTTTTTAATTTCTTTATTAGTATCATTCCAAACATTACATTCATTTCTTATATCTAGGTGTTCTGTGTTATTTGACAACACTATCATCCTAATTTGGTAAAACAAATTTAAGATTTAATTAACATTTTGTTAACAACATATTACATTTCATTTGCCGTAGCAGTTCAGTTTTTTTACAGGTGAGTTGATTTCACCTCCTTATAAGAGAAAAAAAATGTTTTTAATATACTTAACCTAACTTAACCTAAACATATAACGCATTAATCGTGGCAATAGAAGATTGTAACGATTTTTGCCTGAAATTATTAATGATTGTATTTGACATTTGTTCCAATGTTTCAACATTGGATATTCTATGTAACTCATTGGTACTATACCAGGGAGGAAGCCTCAGAATCATTTTCAAAATTTTATTTTGAATTCTCTGCAGAGCTTTCTTCCTGGTATTACAACAGCTAGTCCATATTGGTACAGCATACAACATGGCTGGCCTGAAAATTTGTTTGAATATCAACAGCTTGTTCTTAAGACAAAGTTTTGATTTTCTATTAATAAGGGGATAGAGACATTTTACATATTTATTACATTTGGCTTGAATGCCCTCAATGTGATTTTTGAAAGTTAAATTCTTATCTAGCATGAGCCCTAGATACTTAACTTCATCTGACCAATTTATTGGAACCCCTCTCATCGTGACAACATGTCTACTTGAAGGTTTCAAATAAAGAGCTTTTGGTTTATGTGGGAATATTATTAGTTGAGTTTTGGAAGCATTAGGAGAAATCTTCCATTTTTGCAAGTATGAAGAAAAAATATCCAAACTTTTTTGCAATCGACTACAGATGACACGCAGGCTTCGACCTTTGGCGGAGAGGCCTGTGTCATCCGCAAACAAAGATTTTTGACATCCCTGAGGTAACTCAGGTAAGTCAGATGTGAAAATATTGTATAATATTGGTCCCAAAATGCTGCCTTGAGGAACACCAGCTCTTACAGGAAGTCTTTCAGATCTGGAGTTCTGATAATTAACCTGAAGTGTACGATTTGACAGATAACTTTGAATTATTCTAACAATGTATGTTGGAAAATTAAAGTTTTTTAATTTTACAATCAAACCTTCATGCCAAACACTGTCGAATGCTTTTTCTATGTCTAGAAGAGCAAGACCAGTAGAATAGCCTTCAGATTTGTTGACAGCTCTAGACCTTAAAATTTACAAGCCGAGGCGCAAATTAAAATTTTTGAGTTGCCTCATTTTTGCTTTCATCCATTGTTAAAATTTGCATTCCTTTCGAAACTAAGTATGTCAAACAACCTGTTTTCAATTTTTATTTGTAACTCAAGAGCAATATTCATCTTTCTGACTTGGTTTAGGAACAAGCGATCGAAAGAGAAAAGGTCGAAAGGACAATAAGTCGAAAGGCAAAAGGAAGACAAGACAAATGGTCGAAAATGCAAAAGGTCAAAAGACAGCGTCCATTTATTACGTAACACTTAAATTGGAAATTTGTGACCCCTCCTCCTTCCGCAACGCTTTGTGTATGAAAAATTTTAAATTTTTGTATGAGCCGTAACGCTTGAGCCTACTCCCCCCTCCTCCTAGAGTGTTACGTAATTTATGGATGCCGCCAAAGGTCCAAAGGTTTAAAGTGATTTGCATTATGGGAAATTAAATAAATTTTGAAAGAAGATTTTTGACCTTTTATCCCCTCTTTATTCCTGTTCGATGTTTTGCCCTTTCGACCTTATGTCATAGATTCTAGAGAATTGACAAGTTCACATTTGTGCCAAACAAGCAGAATTGCTGACAAATATTCTCAGATTAGCCAGTCTAGGGCTGAAAATCTCATAAATAAAGATAAGAATATATATAACAATGTTGACGAATATACACTTGATGGTTAAATTGATGGTAGAAAAAGTGCAAATGAATTCATACACACATCGATTGGTTTCATTCATAACAAATCTACCTGTGAAAGATTGATCGTGTGATCGTAATATTTTGCTTAGAGATCTCAATAAGTGCTGTAATGTTCAGTTTTAACATAGTTTTATTAGAGTTGTACGGAATTCTATAGTAATTCATAAAACAAATACATTCAATCAGCTTTGAAAATGTTAATCAGTAACTTAACAGTTTTGCTAGCTTAATAACGAAATCATATGAAGCTTTAACAAAAATATCAGCAACTACCGAAAAGCTAAACATTACATATAATTTGCAATTGGATTAGATGGACAAATTGATGTGAAGATTTGCGAAAAAGTTACACGTCTTCTCAGTGAGAATCGAACTCACGACTCCCCGATCTCTAGTTGGGGCGCGTTAACCACTACGCCATGAGAGGACTCATGAACGCAGAAGTTAACCTGAATTCGATTTCAGCTCAATAATCACGTGGTCCTCTTTCGCAAAGTGCACCTCTTTCGGAAGAATTAGATGCCCATCCAAACACAACGCTTTCTATATGTATCCAATGCCTAGCCCGAGAGCGCATTGTTTTTTAGATATAGGAATAGCACACTACACTAGCCAGCAACTGCGCTGGCTGAGGTTTCTATTGTGTGGGCTTCCAATGGGTCGCGACGTTCTCAAACGACCGGTTACGGAACATGAGTCCGTTGCTCGATAAATACTTGTTTTAAATATAGAAACCTCAGCCAGCACAGTTGCTGGCTAGTGTAGTGTGCTATTCCTATATCTAAAAAACAATGCGCTCTCGGGCTAGGCATTGGATATATATAGAAAGCGTTGTGTTTGGATGGGCATCTAATTCTTCCGAAAGAGGTGCACTTTGCGAAAGAGGACCACGTGATTATTGAGCTGAAATCGAATTCAGGTTAACTTCTGCGTTCATGAGTCCTCTCATGGCGTAGTGGTTAACGCGCCCCAACTAGAGATCGGGGAGTCGTGAGTTCGATTCTCACTGAGAAGACGTGTAACTTTTTCGCAAATCTTCACATCAATTTGTCCATCTAATCCAATTGCAAATTATATGTAATGTTTAGCTTTTCGGTAGTTGTTAAACTTCCACTCGGCTGGTTGGCCGTAAACCACGATTCATAATTAAAACAAGTAAAAATATCAGGTCAATTATATAAGTCTCCGATTACACCAAAACAGGAGCCCAAAAGGTGATCCTTAGTGCATGCAGACTTGTTTGCTATTTATATCCAGCAGATCTCAAGTACTATGTTTCGTATAGCTTTGTTGTGTTCAAAACTTCTAAAAGCGCCAGCTCGAAAGACTTTTGATGCTAATCTTCCATCAAAAGACGTTCGAGTTGGCGCTATTATTGAATTAAAAGGGTCACTGGGAATCAAAATCATAAAGTTTGAGCCGTCGCATGCCTTGTTTTGATGCTGAAACTCAGTGGTTCCAAATTACGGGGTTTCCGGTGGTCATTTCGGTACCCAAAAGGACCAGAATAACCATCAATTCATTTTTTTGGCAAAATACATTCAAACATAATAAATCGTTATGAGTTGGACACAAGTCATTTAGTTTTTTGGCATCAATCCGAGTAATTTCATCAAATTGTCCAGATTGGGTACCTTCCGGGTCTTCAGGAACCGGTTCTGCATGGACCATACTGGACGGAGTTTTTCAAGGGATGTGCACCGGTAATTGGTTCCTTATTACAGAGTAATTTTATGACAAAATATCCATCAAGCGAATAGTACCGATGTCAATTACATACACAAAACTGCGATGGAAACTTACTTTTCGGATGTTCCGGGTTTCCGGAACCGGGTATATGATTGAAGAAACTAAATGATTTGAGAATCTCTATTAACATTCCACGTAAATACCGATTCAACAATATGAGGACGGTTCAGATTACTTGTTTAGTTACAAAACAACAGGTTGTCAAAGTAAGGGTATCTAAAGGGACTTTTTTTTAGATGTAGCAGGTTCCCGGTGGCCACAGTGACACAATTCCGAATCTCCGGGAGGGTTTCTGAAACTAGACGTGTGTGCCCTTCATTTCCCAACAGAACTAAGTTCGGTCAACACACTGATTTTTTCGAGCTGTTTGAATTTTTGGGTCGAAAACGACCCTAAGACACAATTTGTAAATTTTATTTTATGCAAGTTCCCTAAGGGGCCATTCAAAACTTTTGTTTCCGCAAAAATAAATGTTTCCGCAAAAAAATACCTAATTGTCAGAAAACGTCAAATTTCCAGGTTATTTTAATCAAGAGTTACAATGATTTGAATTTTGAAATGGGTCGAAAACGACCCAAGGTCCTTACTAAGGTTAAGTTATATCCCAAACTCCTTAAAAAAATTGAAAAAAAAATTGTTCTAGACCCCCTACCGATTATTTTCGTTTTGGTCGCAAATGAAAGAGGAAAATCATGGCTTTCTAGTGTCAAAATTTCAGACATGCCGAATTTTTTGTTTTGAAATTGCTCTACGAAACACACGACTAACTTTTCAAAAGGGTGTATGTGAAAATGGTTCAAAAATATTCAAAAAGCTGCACAGCAAAAACGGTTCGTTCGATTGTTAGACAACTAAAGAAACAAAGTTAGACAACTAAATAAAGATTCCAAAAAAAATACACACAGTAAAAAAAAATTTTTTTTGCATTAAAAAACATCATTTTTGTCACAAAAACTCAAATATCTCAAAACCCTATCGGAATACCATCGTAATTTTTTGAAGGAAAACGGTCCATTATATTAGCTATCTACCATAAAAATTTGGTGATGGTAAGCCAATAAACAAAAAAGTTATGACATTTCAAATATTTCACAAATTTGACACTTAGTGATTTTTTTTTTTTTTCATTGTTAATTTTTTTTAGGACCGCAATTTGTTGCTGAATTTTTTGTAAGGGTACCACATGAGGCTAACAAGTTGTTTTCATGATATTTTATTTAATTATTCATAACTATTATAGCATCTATTAGAAAGTTAGACGCGATCCAGTGTTGTGATCTAAAGTCTTGATAGTGTCATATTTTTTATTGTACGTAACTGAAGAAAAATTCTCTCAATTGTGTTGAAACCTTTTGATAAAAGAAACCTATAAGAAATCTAATATTGAAGACAAAAGCTACAAAAAAAGTTTTCTATACAGGTATACGACTAGTTTACCTGCAAAAAGTTTACCTCGTAGAGAACAAGGCGGGTCTATACCCAGGTGATCTAGTATACGTAAAGCAGGTCGGTTTTCTCGGCGCTGGTTTTCTCCACAAAGTTAAAATCTGATTACACCTGGGTATAGACCCGCCTTGGTAGAGAATAGACTTTGTTAATCATATTTGGGAGAAAGCGAGTAACTTCAACAACATCAAAAACATGATAGGTACATACCATGAACATACTCACGAAAACAGCTAAAAATATACTTCCACTATGGTTATAAAAGATTTGATTGTAAAATTTTTCTTCAGTCAAGCAAACGACACCAAACTAGTCAGTAAAAACTTAAAAGTGATTTTGTTTATTAAAATCTAACGAGCAATATGAGTAGTCGCTTTCTCAACTGTTGCAGGCCGTTTGCAGAAAAAAAAGTGTTCGAAAGAGCTACGAAATCTCACCGAAAGCACCATAGATAAACTGAAAGCGGCTGGTTATGCTCCAATGTCTACATTGAATACAAATTTACGCATTTGTACGTCCTGCCGTTTAAACGTTGACAAACGGGCAATCTGTACATCATCGGTGGATCAGGTTGCAGGAAGTTCGAAAACAACAACAACTGAGGAATTACTAGATGCACCGACAACAACTGAGGAGTTACCAGAAGTACCAAGTGCAGATAGTCTTGCCACGGTACCATCAGCGACATCTGTTTCAACAAATCAATCAGAAGATGAGTGCATCCAGAAGGTCAACATCGAACGCTTCAACGAAGGGATAGCTGGAATAAAAGTGACTCCGATTAAATGGACGAAGATGGGTTACGTCAATTATCCCGAGAAAAAAATACCGTGAAATCAACGAACCTTTACGAAGAAACCTCTTCAAATTAGGACCTGAGGATGTGGAAAATACAGACTACGATGAGGTAATTATGAATATGAAGGAAAGGTTCTCGAATCTAGCAACGACAAGGAAAGAAAAATTATTGATTTTGTCGATGCCGCGAAGCTCGTGGTCTATTCAAGACGCCATTGATGAGTTCAAAACCAATAGAAATACAGCAAAAGCGGCAAAACAATTCAAAAATAACTGTCTTGCAACCAAAAATGCTAGGTCGAGTACTTCATTAACAGATGAGACAAAAGAAAAAATAATTCAATTTTTTGAAGACGATGAAGTAAGTAGAGCTATGCCTGGGCAAAAAGATTATGTATCTGTAAAAAAAGATGGAAAGCGTCAAGCAATCCAAAAACGATTAATGATGACTACTTTAAAAGAAGCGTATACACTAGGACAATTCAAATTTTAAAAATGTTTCAAAATCCAATCTCCCATATGCTCCTTACCATCCTTCCCATAAAAATAGTGTTCTGTGAAATTTTCAGCTTTCTAGGTAGTGATTTCAAGGTGGCCCAAAGACAATATAGGTTTATATGGAAATTACTATGGAGAAATTTTGAGGAATGTTCCAAACACGCTAGTACTGTAATGTAAGTAGAAACTTATCATCCCATATTGAAAACTCATTCTTCAAACCTTAATGAAGGATGTTGCTGAAGAAACAAATCCCTTTTGAGCTAATTTTGTTTGGGATTTTTGTACATGTTTGCAGGGCTATAATCCCATATTAAGCTAAATAATAGCAAACAAACTCATGGATATCTCTTCTGCTATCCTTCGGATTGAATTTCTCTATTCAGCGAATTTCATCATTATGGTTTGAAAAACGAGTTTTCAATATGGGATAATAAGTTTGTATTAATATTACAGAACTACCGTGTTTGAAACATATCTCAAAATTTCTCCATAGTAATTTCCATACAAACCTATATTGTCTTTGGGCCACCTTTAAATCACCACCTAGAAAGCTGAAAATTTCACAGAACACTATTTATATGGTAAGGATGGTAAGGAGCATATGGGAGATTGGATTTTCAAACATTTTTAAATTTTGAACCGCCCTAGTATACACACTTCAAGGAAATTAACGAAAATATTAAGGTAGGTTTTTCCTCATTTGCAAGCCTTCGTCCAAGGCAATGCAAGCTTCTATCCAATTCAGGAACACATAATGTTTGTGTGTGCACAACACACGAAAATATTAACCTAATCTTACATAGTTTGAAAAGAATCAATTTATCAAAGGATATTAAAATGTTAACTGCTGGTCTTTTGTGTGAAAATACAACATCAAATTGCTATCTACGATCTTGTTCGGATTGTCCAGATTCTTCATCATTGGAAAATACTTTATTCGCTGAGTTTGGAGAAAATTATATTGATCAATTATCATTTGAGCAATGGGTGACCACGGATAGGTGTGACCTAGAAACTATTGTAAAACCTGTAGATGAGTTTGTGTCATTTTTTTGCTTGAAATTAGAAAGTTTAATTCCTCACGACTTTATTAAAACAGAGCAATCCCGCTTTTCCGGAATTGATGCAGAATGGCATTTCTTTGCTACGTCACATGGCAAAGGTCCTTGTGATGCTATTGGAGGAACAATAAAGCGCATGGCCACAAGAGCAAGTTTAGCCAAAGAACGTGAGCATCCAATTAAAACTGCAAAAGAACTATTTGATTGGGCGAATCGCAGAAAAGAAGAAGATTTAACAAAATTATCATTTTGTTTTACTACTACTGAAGAGTACGAATTAACGGCATCAGAGCTCAGCGAGCAATATAATAACGCGAAAACGATCCAAGGAACCCAAAAATTTCACTGTTTCATTCCATTGTCAGAAAATAAAATTATAGCAAAACTATACTCGAACTGTACTGATAATGATGCAGAAGTGTTCGATATTGTAAAAAATTGAATAACAATAAAAAAATAAATAAATAAGTATTAATAAAATGTTTTCATGATCTCATAACGCATACCCAAATCCAAAACTTTTAAAGTTTATATATAACATTTAGAAACTCATCGATCATACTCTAAAAAAAATATCCTGGTAAAAAAAATTTTATTTTCGTGTAATCTGTTAATTCATTTTAATTTATACATATATACATATATATAATATTTATACATATACATAATATTTATACATATATACATAATACTAATGAATACATGAAAACGACTTGTTTAATTCACGCAAGGCCCTTAACAATAAAATCAGCAACAAACTGCGGTTCCCGTAATAATTTACACCGAAAAAAAAATTTTTTTTTCTACTAAATGTGAAAATTGTGACATGTTTGAAATGTCATAACTTTTTTGTTTATTGGTTTACCATCACCAAATTTTTATGGTAGATAGCTAATATAATGGACCGTTTTCCCTCAAAAAATTACGTTGGTATTCCGATAGGGTTTTGAGATATTTGAGTTTTTGTGTCAAAAATTATGTTTTTAAATGCAAAAAATTTTTTTTTACTGTGTGTATTTTTTTTGGAATCTTTATTTAGTTGTCTAACTTTGTTTCTTTAGTTGTCTAACAATCGAACGAACCGTTTTTGCTGTGCAGCTTTTTGAATATTTTTGAACCATTTTCACATACACCCTTTTGAAAAGTTAGTCGTGACTCAACTTGAAGATTTGATATCGGAAAATGACGATTTAGATGGAACTGGAAAGCTGTGCAAAGTTTCAGCTCAATAGAAAAAAATGAATTAAAAAATTTACCAAATTTTGGTGCTGTTGCTTGGAATCACTCCCTTATGTGTGGAGTGCAATCAGCACTTCAACAGCGCGTAATGGGTAAAGTCATATACTTCTGTTCAGATAGTCAAGCTGCTATAAAAGCTCTCGCTTCGGCCAACTCAAGGTCGAAGCTTGTTATCGCATGTCGAACTCAAATTGAGGAACTGAATTCAGTCAACTCTGTAAACCTTGTATGGGTACCTGGCCATTCTTCCATCGTTGGAAATGAATTGGCTGATGAGCTTGCTCGCGATGGAACATCGCATGACTTCATTGGCCCTAAGCCGGCTATTCCAATTTCGAAGTGCTGGGTGAAGCTTCAGATAAATTCTTGGGCGGCAACTCAGCACAAGCAATATTGGAATAGTTTGGAGTCATGTCGTCAAACAAAATTGTACATTACTGAGCCATCTCCAAGGGTGGCGAAGTATTTAACAAATCTGTCAAAGAAGAATTGCAGTCTCTTGGTCAGAGCGTTGACAGGCCACTGCCGACTCAACTATCACATGGCAAATATTCAGCGTGCTGACTCATTTGTGTGTGATAGTTGTGACTCCGATTATGGAACTTCGTATCACCTGATATGTAACTGTCCAGTTTTTGCGCAAATGCGATTCCAATTACTTGGTAAACACTTATTAAGTGAAACTGAATTCAGAAGCCTGAATCTTCAGGACATTCTGTTATTCTTAACCCGCTGTGGTAATGAGCTATAGGCTCTCTTTGCGCTCATGCGTTTTGCAGTGCCCTTTTTAGGGCGCTGCTCGAACCCATTGTGGTGTGGAGCTACATGCTCTCATTTCGCTTAGGCGATCTTCCCTCTTCAAGGGACCCCACTCCTATTTCCTCCCATCTTTCCCTTCCCTTTTCTCTCCCATCGGGTAGATGATGAAATAGGCTCAAATATGGCGATGGCACAAATCTCCCAACTGGTGGGGAACGTGCCTTTGGAGCCGGCCTTCTGATACCTGATACAATTTTGTTATAATTCACTGGTCAGGTAGAATTAAGTTAAATTTGAATCAATAATATGCGATGTAGGAGTTTTGAAATGGAGCAGATATATAATTTTATTATTCAATAATTTTCGAGCAATATGAACCTTCATTTTTTATTGCACACGTCATTGCTCACTTTCGATCAAGAATTGCAACAGGCGATTTTCTCGTATCGTAATTTAAGTTTGTTTTTCCATCGTTTAGTCTCAGTTAGACCAGACCACGCTTGGTCTATTTGTATAAAAATTTTGATCGACAATCAAATTGGAAAAGAAAAAGACATTGACAAGACGTTGTCGTAATCCGGATAAGCTTGAATATATCCCTGAAAATTGATATTGATATCATTTCCATGCAAACTGAATAACGATGAAGACACTACGGAAAATTTTGCATAATTTCGAGGAAAATCGTAATGAATGGATGTAGGATTGCAAAAATAACAATTCTACAGAACGTCAATCCAAACAAGCTTCGGTCGTACCGTCGTCAATACCTGCAATTATTCCGTATACATCTGCATAATCCATTTCTTTCTATTCGAGCCACACGTATAGAGAAGAATACTCCAAAACGAACCGTGTATCGGCAACGGAATAGTTATACACGTTATTTAAGAACGCGATGATAAAGCAAAGATCAACCTTAACTTCCAATGATGATGATTTGAATGTTTTGTTTTTTTTTTTCATTTATTTGTTGAGACGCATGATTAAAAATGGGTTTTAGGACGTTATTATAAATTATGAGAGAATTTCACGAATGAGCAATATGGCTGAAAAATCTTATTGCGTGCACATTGCACCATCCTCCCCTGCCAAACCCAGACCAAGCTTTATCCTTTTCGCATGCTCCGACACATGGCCAGAACCGGAAGCTGCTGTCGACTCTAATGAAAATTGATACCGATCTAGCGGTGAAGCGTCTAATGAAGCAGGAGCACGATGCGGAACTCATGCTGCTGTCTTTTTTTCTAGTTTCTGCTACCTACTGCTGATTGCAACGATGTGTTCCATTTTCCATTTCCCCACACCCGATCAACGTCCGTTGCGTTTGCTGACGGGATACACCGTTAAACGTGGTAACTTGCAACAATTTTAAAGTTCAAAGCTCTGCAGACGACAGTTCAAAAGTTTTAAGTAAATGAATAACAGTTAGTTGTCCTTTGATAGGTGTGGAATACGATATGAAATATATTATACCGAAATTTGGTTCCCATGAGTTAGGAGGGTCGGAAAATGTGCATGTTTCATTCCACCCAGAATATGAAGTATCTTGCAACTCGCAGAGCTACTTCCCAAGTAACACAGAAAACAAGTTATTTGCAACCATCGGAAATCGATGTTATATTCGAGTCAGAAGAGTTTTTCAAGCACTTCGAGCACAAAAAAAGATCGAAAAATTAAAAAAAAGTTATCGTAATTCAAACATATTTTTGTGGTAAAAAAAAATTATGCTACCAGT
The DNA here is from genome assembly GCF_002204515.2 of Aedes aegypti. NCBI lineage: Eukaryota > Metazoa > Arthropoda > Insecta > Diptera > Culicidae > Aedes > Aedes aegypti. The sequence goes on along the minus strand of NC_035108.1, from coordinate 66,686,127 downwards.
AAAAAAGTTAATATTGCATGAAAAATAAATTATGTGTCGATGTGTTCCAAATTTTCCCGCTGTTGCAAGTTCCCCCATTCGACGGTACCTTCTTGCCATTCAGCTGGATCTCATCGGAGACAACTGACCGGCGCGACGTGACTCGATACTCACTTCGTTCCAACAACGTTCAGCTGGTCGTTTCTGACCGGGTGGAAAACTAATTGCGGAATAATTAAAGCCTCAAACTGTCAGTTCCACCGTGACCCCTTTCTTGGTTCGGCACAAATGGATAAGCTACGATGTGAGAGCAAAGTGCATTAGCCATCCATCCGTTCCAGTGAAACGTCACGCCAACCATCCGATATGGTCGGAAAACTTGAAAACAAAACTAATGACTCTTGAGCACGTTTGATTTGCTGTTTCCTTAAAGAAAATGGGAGCGGGTTCCCACGATAGTGGATCCGAAGAGCTGCCAGAGATTGCGATTAACGGTTCTATCACGGCACTATCTGAAAAAGCTGTTTGAACTAATTAAAGCATTTGTGTTTTTTTTTCTATTTCTACTTGCAGGACTCTATCTGTACATGTTGGTTGTGGAAACGTTTTCCGGCGATAACCTACGATTCAATATGTATGCGGCCATCGGGTGGGGTAAGTGACTTAACTATATACAATATTTTCTTAACTTAATTCAAGCAATTTTTGAAAGTTCTTTTGTTCCCCGATTCACACTTATCAACGTGACTTTCAAGCTGAAGAAACCATTCTAGATTTGACATATTATAGATTTAGAGGAGATTTAATACAACAAATTGTTTTGATGATAGCTGTAGAATACATTTTTGGGAATCTCTGTTAAATATATAAGATCCAACTTTTTATTGAATGGAATATCATATTTTGCTATCAAATATCGAAATATGCACATTCTAGGTAGTGGTATATGTTTTTTAATTACGTTGTATACCAGTCTATTTTTTTATCAAAGAAATGAACAACATAATGGGCTGCTTTTCCCACCAACAAAAAGAGTAGGGGGATTAGGGGAATACTGAACACATGGGGCGAAATGAACACCCCCTTGTTCTCTGGAAGTATGCATTATAAAATCTGTAATGTACATAAACTGCTTGACGGTATGAAAGTTTATGGATTGCATCAATTGTCATCTGAAGTTTGACTTCAATTTATTCAATTTTCGTAATAGCAAAGAATGTTTTGGACAACTCGTTGCAAAACTAGATTTTTCCTTACTTAACGCCAAGACATCCAAATTTTTAACTCTAAAATATTTCCAAAGCTATGCAGAACTTGGAAGATGATATGTTGAACTGTACAAAAAAACATAACTTTGTTCGAAAACACTATAAAACTCTCCGAAAAGTAAAATAAAGTTGATATAATTTATTGGTGAGAAATTGAGACATTCAACAATTGTTTTATGATAGTTTTTCAAGTGCCATATGACTGTCTTACGCACAGAGTAGTGTTTGATCCTTTGGTCGCATCACTTGTTCCATCGGGGGCGTGAACAATTGTGTTGCGCATCGCTCGTGTAGCACGGTGAAATCATCGCGCGGATCGCGTTAGTAGTGTTTGATCTATTGATCGCGTCGCTTGCTCTTGCAAGGTCGAGCGATGAACACTTTTTCGGCGTACAATGCGTTTATCGAATAATATCGCGCATCCGATTAGGCGTGGTTATATCATGGATCACATCACCAACCATTGCACACTGGGCCAGGAACAGAATATAGCCAGACAAAACCTCTAGCGCTTTACGAGTGCATTTTTTCGGGTTGGTGTCAAAGGAGACTTATCTTGAATTTGTTTGTTCTTCAATTTGATGATAAAAGTTAGTTGGAAATTTTGCTGCATAGGTGGCGCTGCGATGCATACTTTTTTGTTTTGCGTCCTAGAGCTTTCGCGTATTCGGCAAAGTTATGGAACGTGTAAAAATTCCGTGTTCCTGCTCATGTCATTTGACTGTTTTATACAGTATGGCCCATAAAAAATGCGAAAATCGTCATATCATGTTTTATGATAGTTTTTACATGGAAAATGTGAATGGAATATAAATATTATTCATTACTCAGTTTTTCGCTTTGGACATGATTTTTATCTGTAACTTTCACCTTACCAGAGAGGATTTGGAAACATCCCTTCAAATTTTATCATGCGGGCGTCGAATTCAATATCTGTGTGATGAAAGCTTCTAACACATGACAAAACCTTTGAACTTTTTTGCTTTATTACATTATTTAGGACAGTAAAAAAATATGACAACAATTGTCCTGGATAGCGAAGTTATGTTAGAATATACTACAATAATCAGCCATTACATTCACTAGCAAAAACAATGAAAATAACGCTTGTGGATGCTAAATTCACGTTCAAATAATTTTCGCGTGTTTTATGGGCCATACTGTACATTAAATAGTATTTGATGACATTGTTATGTGCGGGTTTAATTGTTTCGAACGAATTATTGGATCGTTGAAAACGTATTTTTTTTAAATTGTCGCATTATTGTAGTGTCACGTTACGAAAATAGCCTAAATTTCGACATTCTAAAATAGATATTTCTTTAAGAACTCTTATATTCTGGATTCTCTTAGTACTTGTCAAGATATGTGTTTTTGCTTTAAGTGGAAAGAAATAGTTATACTAGCTTTAAGCGGTGGCGCCGCCCAGCTGAAACCCTCCACGTTCTTGTGAGAAGAAAATATGTCTGTTTTTTCCCCTGTTTCACTAAGCTGATCTTATAAATCTTTTTTTTTTTTGAATGGACTCCTTCACCAGTGTTCCAAATCTTATCAGACAGGTGTCGCTTAGAGAAGGGATAGTCACAAACATGTCGAGGAACACTTGGTTCCGATACTAAACAACCTGGTTCTCCTCGGAAATATCCGGAACATTCGAATGAATGGTCAATTTTCGGAAATCATCCAAGACAGCTGCGGTTTTTGCAAGCTCATCAGAATGTTTCATTAGAGCAATTCTCGCTAAAACCAGGCCGTTATCGGCACCTATCGTTACGATTCAATTTTATGTCAGTGGTCGCTGGTATATGCTAAAACTAAATGGTGGTCCTTTTAGTTTTCTCAAATTGTTGAACCACTCGTACGCCAGCTATCTAAACAGTTTGCGAAAAAGACCATTTTTTAATAGATATTAGGTATTTCTCCTTGCGATATGTCTCATGTTTCCATTGAAACACATAGCACACTTAGTGGCATCGTATAGACTATGTAGAAAGGATGTAGCTTTCATTTGAAGCTCAAAAAATGTTTGCGACCATTTTAAATTTGGCCGCCATTTTGATTTTTCTAAAAAAAAAACTTTTTTTTTTCACCTATAGAGCGACGCTTGTTTTGAATTCTGAGATCACCATCAGAAAGCTGAGAAAAAAAACTGAGTAAGATGAGCTACAAAAACTAGGTGAGCAATGGTATTTTCCCTATGAAATGAACGATTTTCTAAATCATGTTCTACTATTTTGACGTATATGGCAAGTGCAATCAATGCAAACATCATTTTTTGCACAACAAAGAAACATGTTTTCCTTTGAGTCTTCTTTTGAATCGAGTAAAGAATAGGAATGTTATTTTGAATGAAAAAAAAAACTGGCGGCCAATTTAGATTTTGAGGCCATCTGGATTTAAAAAAAAATTAAATACTAGAATGGGTTTTTCACCTTGTTAGCAGTCAACATATTCAATTTCGAGGCTATCACTAAAACAGGTTACGCATACTCTTCTTATTATTATTCTCCTTTTTCTGGCGTTACGTCTTACAGTAACTGCACCGGTTTCTCCGACTAATTAGTTATGAAATATGTTACTAAATAGGAATTTCCTTTCATATTACATTTTTCACAAATGAATGATTCTTCGACATATCTCTGAATTCAGGAATAATGTATAACTGAGTTCAAAAAATGAAAACCTAGAACCATTGATTGGAATAAATTAACTTTTTTTCACCATATGCAAAGTTTTCCATTGAATGAAGTTTGAAGATTGCACGTTGGACATTAGATGAATTCTATGTCAAATCGGTCAGTCACAGTACTCGACCATCTTCGATTTGCTGTAAATTTTGCACATCTCTCTGGTATGATACAATAAGCATTTTCCATATAAAAATCGATCATTTCGACTCGAGAATAACTTTTGAAAAGGGCCTAAACATTTTTGCATGCACCTTATTTGAAAAACTCTAACTCCGAAACTGTTGATCTTAGAGAATAATGTTATATGAAGAAGTTGTAGTAAACCGTTTGGCCTAAAATATACACTTAAAAATTAACAAATTAAACTAACACAAAAACCCCATTTATAATATTTTTTAAATTTTCACCATAGAATCTTGATAGTAAAAAGATGTTTGGGACAAAGTTTCTTGATGGAGAAATTTTCAATAAAAAAGTTTCTTTAAGAACAACTATTGGTCGATTTTCAAAATTTTGATATTTTGTAAGAATAATAATAAATAATACGTTCTGATGATACAATAAGCATCTTGAAATGATTCTTAGCCATAATGATCACATGAATAATTTCTCTAGAAGCAGCCATTTTCGAATTATATGGAGTTTAATGCAAAAAATATTGTTTAAATATTAAAATAGGCCATTTTTATTAGCTATTCGTGATTCTCCATCAGGGAAATTAAGTAAGTGGAAAGAAATATGGTCTTTACTCTCGAAAACGTATTATTATTAATGGAGAAACGCGAATAACTTATGAAAAAGGCTTATTTTAATATTTAAACAATATTTTTTGCATTAAACTCGATATAATTAAAAAATGGCTACTTCTAGAGAAATTATTCGTATGATCATTATGGCTTATAATCATTTCAAGATGCTTACTGTATCATCAGAGCGTGTTTATTTTGACGAAAGTCAAAATTTTGAAAATCGACCAATAGTTGTTCTTAGAAAAACTTGTTTATTAAAAATTTCTCCATCATTAAACTTTGTCCCAAACATCTTTTAACTATCAAGATTCTATGGTGAAAATTAAATAAAAATGGGGTTTTCGTGTAATTTGAAATTCAATTTTTTTTTTCTATGAAAATAAATAAACTATTTTTTCAGTGTATATTTTTTTCTTATAGCCCAAACGGTTCACTAGAACTTCTTCATAGAACATTTTTCTCTAAAATCAACAGTTTCGGAATTAGAATTTTTCAAATAAGTTGCATGCTATAATTTATAGGCCATTTTCAAAAGTTACACTTGAGCCAAAATGATCAATTTTTCTATGGAAAACACTTATTCTACCATACCCAAAACATGTGCAAAATTTAATCTAAATCGAAGATTATCGAGTTCTGTGACTAACCGATTTGACATGGAATCCGTCTATGGTAAAAATTAAAAAAATATAAAAAATGGAGTTTTTGTGTAATTTGAAATTTAATTTTTATGTATGATTTTTTTGTGAAAATAAATAAAATATATTTTCAGTGTATGTTTTTTTCTTATAGTCCAAACGGTTCACTACAATTTCTTCATATAACATTTTTCTCTAAGATCAACAGTTTCGAAGTTAGAATTTTTCAAATAAGTTTCATCTAAATATTTATAGGCCATTTTCAAAAGTTATTCTTGAGTGAAAGTGATCAATTTTCCTATGGGAAACTCTTATTGTATCACACCACAAACATGTGCAAAATTAAATCCAAATCGCAGACTATCAAGCACGACTTTTATTTTTATCGGCTCATTCTGGATGGAAATCGTCATTAGTCAGTACAGTAGGGACCCGATTTTGTGGGGGAGCATGAGAAAATCGGCTCATATTTTGATATGTAAATATTTGCTTATGAATCACGTTTACAACCTACATAGCCATTTAAGGGGGTGATGGACATGGGCATGACCAGGTTTATTGTTTTTTAGGGGGGGAGGGAGAAGAATTCCGGGTGTAGTTACTGGATGAGTTCAAGAGGGAAGAATTTTAATCTTGAACGAGTACTTTGAAAAATATCTTTTATGTACCCAGTATTATTAAATTTATTAAATTATTACATTAATATTTTTGTAAAAAGTGTCATCAGGATTCCATAGAATAATTTTTAAATTAGGATGTTTTCACCTACACCTAGTTTCTTTTTCGTGAACTTGGCTGTGTTTTTTAATTTTAATAATTGTCAGGTCGCTGAGTAACAAAAAGAAGATCTCGAGTATGTGCTTTACTGATACTCGAGATCTTATGAAATTCGTTTGTCGACTACTCGGCTGTGGGTCAATTCACAAATTTCATAACGCCATATTTGACAACCACCAACCCCTTCGTAACGCTTTTTGTATGAATACTCTACAAATATTGTATGGGCTGTAACATAACAAGGACACCAACCCACCTCCTTCAGCGTTATTGAATTTGTAAATGGACCCTGTGCATATCTCCATTACGGGCTGTTGATAAAACCTTCAAAGATGTTTTGAAGAAGCCTGATTGTCTGGTAGACTCTATAAGTTTCATAATCTATCATGACGTAACTATTGTATAAGTACGAATGCTGGAGGGGCCCAGATAGCCGTAGCGGTAAACGCGCAGCTATTCAGCAAGACCAAGCTGAGGGTCGTGGGTTCGAATCCCACCGGTCGAGGATCTTTTCTGGTTGGAAATTTTCTCGACTTCCCAGGGCATAGAGTATCTTCGTACCTGCCACACGATATACGTATGCAAAAATGGTTATTGGCACAGTAAGCTCTCGGTTAATAACTGTGGAAGTGCTCATAAGAACACTAAGCTGAGAAGCAGGTTTCTGTCCCAGTGGGGACGTAATGCCAGAAAGAAGAAGAAGACGTATGCTGGAGACAATCCTTGAAGAATTCAAGGAGAATAATTCCCGTAGTGAAATTGTTCTATCGTACAGAGGGCAATAGGCATTGCCATTGTCCCCTCTGACTACGCCCATGCGTGCATGACATCGAACATCATCATCAGTAATAATGTAAACGTGGTAAAACATTTTTTAGAGACATTTTCTGTTCGTGGTCACTACTGTGCCGGAATCAGTTCATCTGTATCTTCTTTACCGATACAGATCTATTTTTAACTAATCTATATTTACATCTACTTTCACTCTCTTGTACTCTTTTGCTCTCACACTGAGCAGGTAGGAGAGTGCTCTGCTGTTAGTCCAATCGATTTCCATAAGCCATAGTCCTTGCTCTTGCGGTGGTTCGTTTTGCCGTGTTCATGAGTCGTTTTGAGGCTAGCTGCCTGCGAAGTGGGTCAGTTTGTCTCAGTCACCATCTGATACTGACGGAGGATGGATGTGCTCCCCAAAGCACGTTCCTCCATGCGGCGTCTTCTGGTGGCTGGACGGTTTTTTTTGTGGAGGGGCTGGGAATTGAACCCATGATCTTCCGCTTATGAAGCGAAAGCGTAACCTCAATGCTACGGACCCCCCTCCCTAATGGTAAACATCTTCTTCTTCTTCTTTTCGGCGTTACGTCCGTACTGGGACAGAGCCTGCTTCTCAGCTTAGTGTTCTTATGAGCACTTCCAACAGTAATTAACTCGTCCCCTTAATGCTACAACTAGATAACTCGAAAATCAAAATTTTGAGATGTGCAACTTTGAAAATATGCTCGTTGTACAAGGTGATGACTAATCGCAGAGAATTTGATTGGAAAGTAAATATCAACTTATGTATTTTCAATCACACACTTATGAGCTGTGGATATTTTGCAGATCTAATTGATAATAATGTTTTGACATATTGAAGTCAAAAATTTCAATTATCAAGTTATCTAGTTGTAGCATCAAGGGGACGAACTGAGAGCTTACTATGCCAATGACCATTTTTGCATGCGTATATCGTGTGGCAGGTACGAAGATACTCTATGCCCTGGGAAGTCGAGAAAATTTCCAACCCGAAAAGATCCTCGACCGGTGGGATTCGAACCCACGACCCTCAGCATGGTCATGCTGAATAGCTGCGCGTTTACCGCTACGACTATCTGGGCCCCATGGTAAACATGACGAAGACAATTTTTTGATATATTCAAAATAGGCAGACAAAATCGGGTCAGTACTGTATTGTGGTAATATCTGTAGTCTCAACGTTAAACATTGCCAAAAATGCATTGATTTTTAGTAAAAATCTTATGTTTCTGAGCTAAACAAATCCTTGACTTTCTGAGCTATAAAAATCGTTAAACTGCCGCCTACATGTATAAAATAGCGAAATTAAACAGCTAAGAAGCAGGCCTTGTTCCAATGTAGATGTAATGCAAATACTCAGGAGTATCACTTTAATGTTGAAAAATCTTATGGTCATTTTGGAATTTTGCGCCATCTTGGTTTTGAGCAGTTGAATGTGTTTTACCATCTTAGCGCTCATCATGTTGAATTATTAGGCCTCCTTTGAAAAAAAAAAACAATCATTCTTAAATTATCTCAGCTGTACAATAGATTGTTCATTTCAATCAACGTTTTTAGAAATAAATCAATACCATTCCTAAACTATATGTACAAACGAATCATTCTGGTAGCAAATAAGCATTATAAAAGAAAATTTGTATTAAATAATTTGTTTTTATAACTAAGCTGAGAAGCAGGCTCGGTTCCAGTATGGACGTAACACCCGAAAAGAAGAAGAAGAAGAAGAAGAGTATACGTTCCCACTATGGGCAGCTTCCATACAGACAAGCGGCCAAAAATATTTTTTTCCATCTCGTGTCGTATTTATGAGCTTTGTGGTACAAATTTGATGATATATTTTCAAAAACAAGTTTTCGAGACTAACTTTTGAATTGGGCCTAAAGCGAAATAATGAGTTTTGTTATTAATTATACACATAAGCCACTTATGCAATTAACGTTGTGCAAACCATTATATATATTAGAACTTACACACCTATAAATAATGATATGAATGATTTAGCGATATTCATTTATGCTCTGAATTGTGTTTTAGCTGTTTCGATAGAAAATGGTTGAAAATATTGGAAAAATTCAAAAAGCCCTAAATTAAAAAAGTGCAAATTTGTGCAGCTAAAATCTTCACGATCCTTTAGTTTCCTTCTCAAAGACAACTTGGGACAAAAAAGTGTAGGATGTTTAAAGTTTCAAAAAAAATCAAATATGTATTATCCGACTTAAAGTACCAATTTTAATTTCATTTTATTTTTCTAAGATAGCCTTTTCAATAAGCTTTCGCACAGTGTATAAAGATATGTATAAAATATTACGATTATGCAGTATATTCTATTCAATGCAAACCCTCTGCTTGCACCGAAATCATTATTTTTCTTAAAAACTACAACTTTGACATCTTTTATCAATAAAACAATGAAAGATCTTGCCCTGATATTCCAGGAATATCTTAATAGAAGTGTTTACTATGGAATGATGTACAAGAAAAACCTACCACAACAAGTCAAATTTTCGATTATTGGCCTCCTGATCGCCCATAGTGGTTACCTGTTTTTATTGGTAATCTCGAAATTAAATACGTTGAGTGTTAACAAGGTGGAAAACTCATTCTACTACTCAAAATCGAAGAACATGATTTAGAAAATCGTTTTTTTCATAGATTAAGTACCATTACTCACCTAGTTTTTGTAGCCTATCTTACTCAGTTTTTCCTCAGTTTTATGATGGTAATCTCAGAAAAATTTAAAATGGCCGCTAAAATTTTTTGAGTTTCAAATAAATAAATACGTATAAACACATTATTTATACGTATACAAATCAAAAAATCGTCTTCACTAAGTTTGCTATGTGTTCCAATAAAAAATATGGAAATATGAGACATATCGCGTGGAGAAATACCTAAGATTTTTCGCAAACTTTTAAGCTAGCTAGCGTACGAGGGGTCCACCGATTTGAGAACACCAAAAGGACCACCCTTTAGTTTTAGCATATACCAGCGATCAGTAACGTTAAATTGAAATTCTAACGATGGCGGCCTAGTTTCAACGAGAATTGCTCATTATAGATGGGCAGGTTTTTTTCAAACATATCAGAAATCATAATTATAAGACATAACGGATGATTTGAATTGTTCTTGAATATAGGTGGCCACAAGAAAGACATAGACACTATATAGACACCTATGCACATAAAAAAAATCAAATTATACGTTGCGTTCTACAATATTGATGGTTGACGTGTTTGAAAAAAAACAGGATGGTCTAGGATGATAAATACGACCAATTTTGAGGATGTTCCGGATCTTCCGGAGGATGTTGTAGTGGTCATTTGACCGAACGCCATTTAGCCAAACAGGTCGTTTGGTCGAATTATGAACATAAAAAATTAAATGTTACAACGCTGATGTATGATTCTAAAGAGCGGCCCAATAACTGTGATGGAATGGGACATCATGTTTGTTGACAATGATGAAATCGACTTGTTAATTCAAGACAAAGTAGTAGTAATGAACAGTTTTCAAATATTTTCTAAATATTTCAACTTAAACAGCAATTTAGCCATGCTTTATATATAAAAAAGAACTATGACACATAGCTCGTGGCTATATTTTGCATGTATTATGTTTACTGAAAGTTTTAAGCATGTTTAAAACATGTTTCAATCAACTTTTTGATTTGGCTAATAGTAAGTAGCATTGATGCATGCCAAAAAAAATCTCAATATATTTGAAAGTCTGCTACTAACTGAATGTGTAGCTCCTGAAGCCAAATATGCATCACATGCGTATAAATCAATTACTTCTTGAGCTATTTAAACATTAAAAACACATTAAATCGCGTAATACGTCTTCATGTAAGCAGTTCCCTTGGAAAATTCTGCATTCGTCATAGTAGTTCCCCTGTTTTGCTGAATAAGGCAATCTTATGAAAATTTTGACAAAGAAATTGTTTTTGTCAATTCCATTTTAGGCTAAACAGCATTTACCTTGCTTACATCATTTACATACCTACCGATTATCAATAAGTCATGCAAATCATAGTTTCACAAAGTTAAAAAAACGCATGAACGCATGAAGACTACTCAATTTAGCGTAGCGTTAGCGTAGTTACGGCATACTTCGTAGATTGGATACTAGCAACATTCATGTTTATTTTTTTAATAATCTCATCCTGACTACTTTCAGGAACAAGGCAGGGGAGTATACCTTGTTCAAATCATAAACAAGAATACTAAAAGCATGAATGTCACTATTCCCGGCCACGCCCATCTTTACCGTAACTTGGGATAGGGGAAGGAATTGTTGATGTAGCACTTACTTAACCTTCCGCGGATGTTAAGAAAAACAACTTAATAAGATACTGGGGTCATTATGACCCAGAAATGTATACCCCTATAAATCAGCGAAATATCAACCGAATAATGAAATTTATGCCGCATTCGAAAGATATACTCCTCAAGATTCTGATCACTACCTGGAATACCGGTTCCGGATCCAGTGGCCACCGGGAATCGGCTACGAAGGGGACCATGTTGGCCACGTGGAATTTCAGTACACTCAGTCCAGAAATCTGCAGTCATCACCAAATTGTATAAGATGCAGGCCATATAGGAATGTACTGTCTTCAGCAAACTTGCTTCGGGGACCAAGAACTTTCACATGGGATACAATTTAGTTCAGAACTTGACCACCGCGTGGCGCTAGCGTCGATATGAACTTCCGGTAGGGGCTAATTATGCGATAACTCGAGATTGCGAGCACATAGAAGGATGCAGTCTTCAGCAAAGTTTCTCAGGAGGATAAGGACTTCCTTATGAGATACAATTTAGTTCAGAACTCGACCTCTGCGTGGCGCTAGCGTCGATATGAACATCCGGTAGGAGCCAATTATGCGATAACTTGAGATTGCGAGCACATAGAAGGATGCAGTCTTCAGCAAAGTTTCTCTGAAGGATAAGGACTTCCTTATGAGATACAATTTAGTTCAGAACTCGACCGCTGCGTGGCGCTAGCGTCGATATAAACTTCCGGTAGGAGCTAATTATGCGATAACTCGAGATTGCGAGCACATAGAAAGATGCAGTCTTCGGCATAGTTGTTCAGGAGGATAAGGACTTCCACATAAGATAAATTTAGCTTAGAACTCGACCACCGCGTGGCGCTAGCGTCTATATAAACTTCCGGTAGGAGCTAATTATGCGATAACACGAGATTGCGAGCACATAGAAGGATGCTGTCTTCGACAAAGTTGCTCAGGAGGATAAGGACTTCCACATGAGATACAATTTAGTTCAGAACTCGACCGCTGCATGGCGCTAGCGTCGATATGAACTTCCGGTAGGGGCTATTTATGCGATAACTCGAGATTGCGAGCACATAGAAGGATGCTTTCTTCGGCAAAGTTGCTCAGAAGGATAAGCACTTCCACATAAGATACAATTTAGTTCAGAACTCGACCACCGCGTGGCGCTAGCGTCGATATGAACTTCCAGTAGAGGCTAATTATGCGATAACATGAGATTGCGAGCACATAGAAGGATGCAGTCTTCGGCAAAGTTTCTCAGGAGGATAAGGACTTCCATATGAGATACAATTTAGTTCAGAACTCGACCGCTGCGTGGCGCTAGCGTCGATATGAACTTCCGGTAGGAGCTAATTATGCGATAACTCGAGATTGCGAGCACATAGAAGGATGCAGTCTTCAGCAAAGTTGCTCAGGAGGATAAGGACTTCCTTATGAGATACAATTTAGTTCAGAACTCGACCTCTGCGTGGCGCTAGCGTCGATATGAACATCCGGTAGGAGCCAATTATGCGATAACTTGAGATTGCGAGCACATAGAAGGATGCAGTCTTCAGCAAAGTTTCTCTGGAGGATAAGGACTTCCTTATGAGATACAATTTAGTTCAGAACTCGACCACCGCGTGGCACACAGATATTGTCCGTGCATCAGAATTATAGTCCCTACCCAGGTAACAATTTGAAGCTGCTCAAACGCTTTTATAGCCAATTAAATTCAGCCTTTGTTTGAACAAAAGCTGTTCATAGCCTGCATTCACTGTTGTTCAGCTGTTAAACATCTAATTCTGGCGATTTTATTCAGCCTTAAGCTTAATTGAAGCTATATAGAAGGCTGAATAAAGGTCTAGCAAGCGCTTGCAGCCTCTTGCAATAACCATAATTCTATTTTTAGAACAGATGGCAACCTTCGAAAGCTTAACTATCGCTTATTCATCCATTATTCAACAATTAACCAAAAAAAAATTAAAAAGTATTTACAGGTTTATAAGTTTTGGGTTTTATCAACGCAACTAACAATTTCAAACACATAGTGTAGAAATGTGCTGGAATTTAAAGATGAAGATTAGTAAATATGTGCCATTGAGATTTGAACTGGGATTCGCTGATTTATAACCACTTACCTTGACATCTGCTCCACATGAGGCTGTGTGAACATCATCAACAGCAAGGGACTAACATATTGTTTTGTCTGAATAAGGGCTATTTTAAAGGCTGCATTGAGGCTGAAGAAGTGATAACAGCGCTATGCAAAAACACTTGAATTAGCTGTCAAAGTGTGTTGTGATTTGTGTTTCAAAATAGAATCCTCGGTAATTTTTTATTTCTGCTATTCAATTGTTGTCAACGCAAGTTGGTAATGATTTCGATTTCGTACAGTAAATTAAAAATGTTACGAAGAAATCTGCGTCATCGAGTGTAGTGTTCTACTCTTGTTGTTACACAAGGTCATCGATGCCGGATTCAGGATTTTTTTCGACAAATGATAGGCCCGTGTGCGTTTACAGCATGTCTGCTTCGGGATGTGACCTTACTTGTTGTTCGATGAAACAGTTTTATAATAATCAATTAAGTGTTCGACCCAATGTAGGTATATATTTCGGTATGTATATTTTTATCAACATACAGGTGAACAATTTTTCGACAATGGCTGTTGATTTGATTAAAGCTTTAAATAACCTTTAATCTATATCATTCAGGTTGGCTGAACAAAAGTTAAAACTGTAGATGAAAAATAGTTTGTTCAACTCAATATTCAGCTTTGAGTATACTGCTGAATAAGAGTGTTTAATAAGCTTTTCTTCAAATAATTGTTCAGCTGTCACGGTGTTCAGCCTTGTACACCATTGATCAGCCAATATTCAGCAAATACTCTTGCTGTTCAGCTTTCATTATTACTTGGGTACTTCTTCAAACTAGAGTATCAAATGAAACAAATTGTTCAATTCGACTCCATTTTTTTCTTGTCTCGATCATTGTCAGATCATTCTCGGCAACTGGGAAAACCGAGACTTGTCACTTTCAACAAGGTTTAAAATGTAATAAGGACTAATAAGTGTTCCTTTCATTACTTGAACATCCGGTTCTCTTCGTTTGAAGCAGTCAGGACTAGGGTTCACTGGTATATCTTTTCTCCATAACGCACCACGAAAATGTGACGTACCCGCGTTATGGGTCATTTAGAAGGATGCTGTCTTCCACAAAGTTGCTCAGGAGGATAAGGACTTTCACATTGGTTACAATTTAGTTAAGAACTTGACTACCGCGTAGCGCTGGCGTCAGTATGAACTTCCGGTAAGGGCTAGTTATGCGATTACTGGAGATTGTGTGCATATAGAAGGATGCTGTCTTTGGCAAAGTTGCCCAAGAGGATATTTTTTTGTCTCTTATAATGAGATTTTTAACCCATAGCAAGTTTATCTTGAGACCAACGGCTTTGAGATCAAAAGTGACCATCAAGGGTATGTGATTTGATCCCAGGTCTTCAGCGTGAGAGGTTTGTGAACCAACCACAATATTAGGGTCCGTCTCACAAAAGAATAAGGTATTCCACTTGGGCTACAGTTCAGTTTAGAATTCGACCACCCGGTGGATTTGACGTCGATTTGTATTTCCGATAGAGGTTAATTATTAGAGGGCGGTTTCACATTTTTTGAGCCCAAACACGACCCGTACCCGACTTACTTAATTTTTTAAACCCGGACTCGACCCGTACTCAGACCTGATCCGAACCTGAAAAAAAATCCACTGTTCAAATCCGAATCTGACTCGAAACCTAAACATTTTTTGTAAGAAAAGACCGAGTTTTAAAAATAGATAAATTCATCGTTTCTGATACATAAGGAAGCTTTCCGATTGTTACTCTTATCATAACTCTTACTAAAGTCCACCTTAATCCGCATTTTTACAAGCCCGATTCCGACGTACTCGAAAAAAAAAAAAATTCTAGCCTTCAAATCCGACCCGAACCATTCGAGTTTGGGTTTGAAAACCCGAGACCCTACTTATAGAAGGATGCTGTCTGCGGTAAAATTGTTCGAGAGAATAAGGAATTAGTCATGATCATACGTTTAAAATTTAACCAGCATTTGGTGCTGGCGTCTATATGTATTTCCAGAAGGAACTCTTTTTTGAAGGTTTTATCTTCGGCAAAGTTGTTCAGTTTTTTTTTAATTCTGCGTAGTAAATTCCTTGTGACGCTCGTCATTATATTGCTCTTATATGATATGAACTACACGATCCGACATGAAATATATGTTACGATATAAACTACAGTTGACTCTCCACAATATATTCAATGGACCACCGACTTATAGAATTATCAAATAATAGAATATACCGACACAAAATCGAAGGAACAAATTTCTGTATTTCCAATATTTTTATTATCATTTTTGCAAGAAAGCAATATTATTCTGTTGATATTTCTTTACAAACTATTATTTGAAAACATTTTTCGAAGTGCTCGAAAAATCACGTTATTTTTACTGACAATAGTTTTTATCATTTTCATGTAATTACAACTTGTAAGTATTTATTCACCTTCAAACAAAAATTAGATCATGTTTCCCCAAAACATAAAAAAAATAAAATAGATATCGAGTTATGGAGAGAAATTCACATCTCACGTAACTTCAACTTGTGGAGATATCGAGTTACAGAAATATCGACTTATGGAGAGCACAATGTATGGAAATTTGAAGGAACTGGAAAATCCGTCTAGTTATAGAGTATATCTAGGAGAAGGTTTCGACCGTGATTGTTTTAAATTATTATTGTTTTATGGCTATATCGGTCATGCGACTCAAAGGTAAAGGGAGTCTATAGAAGCAAATGATGGAAACGAATAGGTGCATAGGCGTCGCAAGGGAGCGACAAGATTGAAATTTATTTAGGTGGTGAAAATTGAGCAAGCCATTTTAAAGTCAGTAAGCATCGAAGCGTCCTGTATTTTGCCTAGCTTCTCTACTGGAAAAGGGGGTTGGCTCAAAGCTTTGAGCTTTGCTACCAACACAGGTCGCTCCCTTGCGACGCCTATGCACCTATTCGTTTCCATCATTTGCTTCTATAGACTCCCTTTACCTTTGAGTCGCATGACCGATATAGCCATAAAACAATAATAATATAGAGTATATCGGGTTATAGAATATCGAGTAGTGGAGAGTCGATTGTATATAATATAAAATGAGCTCTATGATATGATTTGAACTATATTGTAGTCACTTCTAAAATTCCAACAAGAGTTCAGATACAGATAACGTCATGAAGTTGCAAAAAAAAAAATTACTTCTAGTTTTCTTTAGAAGTTGTTGCAGTATATGTGCACTTTAGTTTTTAATTGGATCCGGAGGAATATTATGACTTTATACCAGTATTTCCTTCTGGATTTCCTCCAAAAAGTTATCTGGATCTCAAGTCGTAGTTCACATCGGAGGTATTCAAAGGATTAAGTCCAGTAACCTTAAATGATTTGTATGATGGATTCAACAGTTATTTACCGAGAGCTTATCCGATGGAATACAAACCCATGCCCTTCTGTCCTCATCCTCTCGAAATATCTCCAGAGACTCCCTCAGATATTTCTCCAGGAAATCCTTCGAAGATTCCTCCAAGTATTTTACCAGAAAATAATCCAAGCTATTCTTTACCTTAAGCTCTACAATGATTTCCTCTGGGGTTCCCTAGGACTTTTGCCAGAGATTCTTTCAGGAAGAACTTTTGTTCGCCATGCATGGAATATCTTCCTCCAGGGAGTTGACATGGAATTTTTACAAGGATTCCTACAAGAAAAAATAAGTATAAGGATTTCTTTAGAGATTTTGCAAAGGTTTCCAGCAAAGGTTTTTTATTTATTAGATTTTGGTTTTTATTGGGATTCCTAAAGGAATTTTTCCAAGGATTCCTCCAGGATTCGTTTCAGGAATACTTCGAAATTTCTCCAGGGATTTTTTAAGTTATTGCTTCTGGTATTCCTCTATAAAATTTTCCACAGACTTTTGCAAGGATTCCTCCAGGAAAGTGTCTACAAGGATTCTTGCACAGATATCTTCAAGGCATTCTCCAGGAATTCCTCTTGGAGTAACACTTAAAACAATTTCTTCAAAGATTACTAAAGATGTTTCTCTAGTGATATCTTCAGAATTTCTTCCGAGGATTCCTCCACCGATACATACAAAGATATCCCCAAGCAGTTCTCTCGAGATTCGTTCAGAAATTATTCCGGGATTCCTCCAGGGATGATTCTTCGAGAAAATTCTACAAGGATTCCACAAGGAATTTCTGCAGGTGTTCTAAAACTCACGAAGTCCTCAAGGAAATTCCATGAAACGCCTCAAGAATTTCTCAAGATAATCTTCCAGGGATTCCCCAAGAATTTCTCCAGGGATTCGTACTGGGTCTCCAATAATACTCCATGGATTCCTCCAAGAGTTCTTCTTGAAATTTCACTAGAGATTCTCCCATTAATTCCTGTTAGAACATTATCAGAACTTATGCTAAAATTTCTCCATGGTTTTCATTAAAAAAAATCTCTACATATCCTCTTATAAAATCTCCATAATTTTTTTTTTTGAAAATCTATTCATAGATTTCTTTAGATTTTTCTCCTTAGATTTTCGAGAATTTTTCCATTTAAATATTCCTATAAGGATTCTTCCAGGGATTTATCCAACAAAAATCTACAAAGGTTTCTCCAGCAAAAAATCTACAGGGGTTTTTCCAGGGATTTCTCTAGCGATTCCACCAGCAAAATTTCTACATCGATTCTTCCTGGGATACCTCCAAGGATTCATCAGTGATTCCTCCAAAGATGTCTCCAAGAGTCCTTCATGAATGCCTACACTGCCCATAACTGCTTAACAGTCACATTCGACATTTTTGACAAATTGGAGTTGATACCATGGAGAGTCATCAAATGATAAATACTTTCGATCAACTTACTGAAATCTGTGGGATTGTTCTAGAAAATTCGAAAAAAAATACCAAGTTGTTTTATCACATTGGTAATTATAACCGCATAACAGTAACATTGAGATTATAAATGAGCCTCGTAATGTAACAGCAATGAAATTTATACCAGAATTATTTTCTGACTATTCACCTAGTATGCGATATGAGTTGTACAAAATATTAGTCTCAAATAAGCACTCTTGAGTTCCTGGTAATTTTTAGGAATTTTAGTTTCCTCCCATACTGCCATGAAATGTACACTTGGTATTCCATTTACTCAATGCCTACTTTTGTCGAATGTTACAAATATGCAGTTATGGGCAGTACATGAGTCTATCCAAAGACTCATCCAGAGATTTCTCTATGCAAATCTTTATAGGAATTCCTGCAGAGATTTCTCCAGTTTTTTCTTCAGGAATTTCTCCAAGGATCGCTTCAGAAAAATCTCTACATGGTTTGCTGTAGATATCGTTTCAGGAATGAACTGGTAGAGATTTGACTGTATATATAAATGAAATATGAGTTTCGTCTAAGCAGCCTTCATTATAAATAGAACGTTGAAAAAAATAAAGACTGCGTAACTGAAAAGCATATATGATTTTTCGGGGATTTTTGTAAGGAATTCCTCCAGAGCTTTCCTCGAGAATCTCTTCTTGGGCTCTTGCAAGAATTTCTCCAGCGATCCCTATAAGAACTCATTAAATAATTTCTTGTAAAATCCCCAATTGAATGGTAGAATCTCTGGAATAATTCGTTATAGAATTCCTGGCGCGATCCCTGGAGGAAATCTTAGGAATAAATCCTAGAAGAATCTTGAGAGGACTACCAGCGGAATGTCTGGAGAATTCACTGTGGAAATATTTTAAGTAATCCTTAGAGAAACCTCTGACATTCTGCAAAAATCTCTGTGGAGATCTTCTTGGAGGAATCCTTAGTGGAATCTCTTATTTTTATTAGAGGAATGTCAGGAGAAATCGCTCGAAGAATCTTTGGAAGAATCGCTGGAGAAGTGCTTGAAGTAATCTATGCAATAATTCCTGGAAAAGTTCCCTGAGGATGGATTAATTCCCGGAGAAAACTATCAGGAGTGAATTCTTCAGAGTTTTTGCAATTCCATCACAGGTCTTTTTTTTATTGAATTCTTCTACGATCTAATTTAAAAACTGTTTTCGGTATTTCTCAAGTTATTATTTTTGGATTTGACGGAATAACAGTCTGATTTTTTTTCTAAAGGATAATTTTGAATTTTCTCAAGAGGATTTTTTTAAAACACTTCAGAGTACTTTTTGATAATGCGTCCCAATGAAGCTATTTCTGGAATTCCTCCAGCTGTTCTTTCTAGTATTAGTCCATAAGATATTTCCAACATTCGTTCGAGTTAATGTATGAATTCCTCCACGGTCATTTATTCAATTGTTCCAGAAATCTACTGAAGGTCTTATCGAAGTTCTACATGAGTCTTATTTGATTCTTCTAATACTTTGTTATGGAATTCTACGAGAAATTTGAATTTTTGGGATTTTTTCATTGGTGTTTGCGAAATCGCCTAATTTTTTTTTTACAAATATTCTTTCATGATAATCTGACGAAGTTTTTCTGAGTTCTTCCTGGCAATAATGTTTTAATACAAAACCTTTATGCAAATTCTTGTACGCAAGATTTGTTGAAATTTCTGCAGATGCTGATTCTAAAGAAATGTCCAGAAGTTAACGGAGAAGAATGATTTATGTTGTCGTTACTATCCTGTTAATTATTTTTACTTACGCAAAACTAATTGATTCTGAATCAAATCAACTACTTCAGCACTAAATTTTACGTTAAATCAAATTCACACACTCAATATTTACATGAGTCAATGGGCCCTTCAATATCAACCCATGGAGGTTTCACTGTACTATAAACTTTTATTTATCTCAAAAATAATATTGATAATTATCACTATCCGAACACATTCACATCTTTATACTTCAAGTCATGCTCGCAAATCTACTTACTCTAACTTGCGAAGAATAGTGTAGGTGATAATCACAACTCCAGCAGAGGATTACGTTCAAATTAAAGTTTATGACGTGCACTTTTTTAAGTAGGGGTAAAAAAATGTAGGAAGTTTCTTATGAAATGTGCTCAAGAGTTCCTTTCGGAATTTTATCTCTTATTTCTTCTAGGGATACGCCCCAGAATTTTTTTTCAGGGACATCCTTATAAATTATCTCCTAGGAGAGACACCCCTAGTACTCCTCAAGGCGTAAGTTTTATTTATTTATTAATCCAATGATTTTAAAAATTTCTCCTTAAATTACTGTTAAGGTCATTTTGGAGTTTCTAACGAATTTCTTTCAGCAATTTGTTTATTTGTTTTCATTTAAAATTAGCCACGTGGTGGTCGAGTTCTAAACCAAATTGTTTCTTTTGTGGAAGTCCTCATCCTTCTGAGCAACTTTGCCGACGACAGCATCCTCTGTGTGCTCGTAATCTCATGTTATCGCATAATTAGCCCTACCAAAAGTCCATATCGACGCTAGCGCCACGCGGTGGTCGAGTTCAGAACTAAATTGTATCTTATGTGGAAGTCCTTATCCTCCTGAGCAACTTTGCCGAAGACTGCATCTTTCTATTGTTCGCATTCTTGTATTATCGCATAATTAGCCTCTGCCGGAAGTTCATATCGACGCTAGCGCCACGCAGCGGTCGAGTTCTGAACTAAATTGTATCTCATGTGGAAGTCCTTATCCTCCTGAGCAACTTTGCCGAAAACAGCATCCTTCTATGTGCTCGCAATCTCGAGTTATCGCATAATTAGCTCCTACCGGAAGTTTATATAGAAGCTAGCGCCACGCAGCGGTCGACTTCTGAACTAAATTGTATTTCATGTGGAAGTTCTTATCCTCCTGAACAAGTTTGCTGAAGACAGCATCCTTCTATGTGTTCGCAATCTCGAGTTATCGCATAATTAGCCTCTACCGGAAGTTCGTATCGACGCTAGCGCCACGCGGTGGTCAAGTTCTGAACTAAATTGTATCTCATGAGGAAGTGCTTATCCTCCTGAGCAACTTTGCCGAAGACAGCATCCTTCTATGTGTTCGCAATCTCGAGTTATCGCATAAATAGCCCCTACCGGAAGTTCGTATCGACGCTAGCGCCACGCGGTGGTCGAGTTCTGAACTAAATTGTATCTTATGTGGAAGTCCTTATCCTCCTGAGCAACTTTGCCGAAGACAACATCCTGCTATGTGCTCGCAATCTCGAGTTATCGCATAATTAGCCTCTGCTGGAAGTTCATATCGACGCTAGCGCCACGCAGCGGTCGAGTTCTGAACTAAATTGTATCTCATGTGGAAGTCCTTATCCTCCTGAGCAACTTTGCCGAAAACAGCATCCTTCTATGTGCTCGCAATCTCGAGTTATCGCATAATTAGCTCCTACCGGAAGTTCATATCGACGCTAGCGCCACGCAGCGGTCGAGTTCTGAACTAAATTGTATTTCATGTAGAAGTTCTTATCCTCCTGAGCAACTTTGCTGAAGACAGCATCCTTCTATGTGTTCGCAATCTCGAGTTATCGCATAATTATCCTCTACCAGAAGTTCGTATCGACGCTAGCGCCACGCGGTGGTCAAGTTCTGAACTAAATTGTATCTCATGAGGAAGTGCTTATCCTCCTGAGCAACTTTGCCGAAGAAAGCATCCTTCTATGTGTTCGCAATCTCGAGTTATCGCATAATTAGCTCCTACCGGAAGTTTATATAGAAGCTAGCGCCACGCAGCGGTCGACTTCTGAACTAAATTGTATTTCATGTAGAAGTTCTTATCCTCCTGAACAAGTTTGCTGAAGACAGCATCCTTCTATGTGTTCGCAATCTCGAGTTATCGCATAATTAGCCTCTACCGGAAGTTCGTATCGACGCTAGCGCCACGCGGTGGTCGAGTTCTGAACTAAATTGTATCCCATGTGGAAGTTCTTGGTCCCCGAAGCAAGTTTGCTGAAGACAGTACATTCCTATATGGCCTGCATCTTATACAATTTGGTGATGACTGCAGATTTCTGGACTGAGTGTACTGAAATTCCACGTGGCCAACATGGTCCCCTTCGTAGCCGATTCCCGGTGGCCACTGGATCCGGAACCGGTATTCCAGGTAGTGATTAGAATCTTGAGGAGTATATCTTTCGAATGCGGCATAAATTTCATTATTCGGTTGATATTTCGCTGATTTATAGGGGTATACATTTCTGGGTCATAATGACCCCAGTATCTTATTAAGTTGTTTTTTTGTGGCGCCATCTTAGAATCACCTTAAGAAAAAAATTTTTTGGTCTTGCGCTTCGTTTCCACAAAATATTAAAAGTCAGGGAATTTCAGAAAGATCCGTTTGATAACAACAGAGATATTGCAAGTAGAAATTCGATTTTGGGTCATTATGACCCCAGTATCTAACTAAGGTTAATGAGAGGCCACCGACTCAGCGACACCCTCATAAGTGCTACGGGGTTGGAGGTTGGGGAAGGTCACAAATTCCTCTAGTGATTTCGTCAAGAAATCCTTTTGGGATAGTACCCCAGGGAATATTTACAGGAATTCCACTTAAGATTTCCACGAGGAATTCCTCCGTGGATTTGCTCCAGGAGTTCATTCAGGGAATTCTCCCACGAGTGCCTCTTGATCATTGCACCATTGAAGACTACTCAATTTTTGCAAAAACTCTTAAAATATTCATTCAAACTTTTCATGAGGTAGGTTTTCCAATAAATGTCATCCCGCTGATAAACGATACCCAGGATAAAGGTACTCAAAAAATATTAAAACATTAGAGAACATTTTGGACACTAAATTCAAAAGTTTCAGTTTAAACACTGATGCCCCACTTTTTTCATTTCGTCTCTCTGTGCGCCAACATGTCAAAATATGTAAAAATATTCGAACATGACCAGGATTTCTTTCGACTATATGAACATTTTGTCAAAGGTACATATAAACGTGTGATCACCCATAACTTCTTCAACATAGATCAACTTTTCATTCGTTACCTTGAAACAAACTAGATCTTATGCCAATTGGAACACCAGAAGTTTTCAAAAGCTCTCTTGTAAAGGATTTCAAAACCAATATTTCGAGCTTTCTGATAGTCTAACAGTTATTCACTCAATATCAGTATCAACGCAATGTTACTAGATGTACACGGTACAAATATGTAGGAACATACTCTTCAAGAAAGCCATCCTTTGACAACGCCCTTAAAGGCGAACAATCTTCTGTGGAAACTGCCGACACTTTACATATTTTAGCATCAGTAATGAGTCTAATGGAATGGAATTCTCAGTACATATCAACTCGTACTGCTTTACCCGAGCTGTATTTTACCCAACCACTTCTGGCGTTCAAGCAGAAAAGAAAACACGCTTACTGGCAAATGGAGTGCATATCCATATATTTGCAAACACCCTCGACCAGCAACCGCTTCTTCCCACTTATCGGGGGATGAAGTTTAAGCTATCCATTCGACTGCGAAATCCTTTTTTATCTCTAGCAGCTTTCCCGCCAATACGATTTGGGATTTGGGATTTGTGATTATTAAACGATAAAGTTTACACTAATATCTTTATATTAATATTATGTCAATTTCTACTACGATTTGACATATATCTTTGTATAATTCTAACAATGTATGTTGGAAAATTAAAGTTTTTTAATCTTACAATCAAGCCTTCATGCTAAACCCTGTCGAATGTCTTTTCTATGCCTAGAAAAGAAAAAACAGTAGAATTACCTTAAGATTTGTTGGAATTAATCAAATTTGTTACAAGTGAAAGTTGATGAACGGGCAAATGTCCATGTCGGAATCATTCTGTTCAAAATGACCTTTTTAAAATCTTTACTGAATGAGAAAATCAAGCTGATTGGACGATAGCTAGAAGCTTCTGTAGGATTTTTGTCCGGTTTTAAAATTGGTAAACCTTGCCCTTTTGCCATTTATTTCCATTTGTATGCCAACTGAAAACATTTGTTTAATATATCAATCAAAAATGATAAACTACTCTCTGGAAGTTTTTTGATGAGAATGTAAAAAGTTCCATCATCACCAGGAGCTTTCATATTTGTGATTTTTGTTTCAACAATAGTTCTTATTTCTTCCAAATCCCAGAATTTTCGAAAATGTTTTCTTAATTGATAATGCTTTCAAAATCCTGAGTTACTTGATTTTCAAATGGAAATATTCTCATGCTGTTGAACACATCTTCAGGCACCTAGAAAAGTAACTCAACTAGTTTCTCCTTCGAGAGTTCCTTGTAAACAAAGAATTCACAGCCTACAGAAAGCAGCTGAATTGTTGATTGCTTTTGCGTTCTAGCCTGGTTACAGTTAGTAGTGCTGTGCTAATGAGTTTGAACCCGAGCCTGAACTAGTTACTAAGTGCGAAGCCAGATGTGGCGAGGAAAACTTTTCAACGAAATGGAAAATTTTAATTACATTAAGAGCGCTAGAGCGGCTGGCACTTGCTGGAGTTGCTGATGAAGTGGATCCGATTATTGCTTCTGGCTCTAGGACTCAGATGGTGCGAATAATGGCTTTGGGAACAAGCACAAATGCTGTGATGATCAATTACTTTGCACAGATTGGTGGGAATTAGTTGTAATTAGATTAATTTCTGGTGCTTCTCGTTAATAACGTGGTTGGTTTGGCTGAGTGATTTAATCAGTCGAAACGGTCATTGAAAGGGATGTTGTATGATTTGTATTGAATTGTTATGAAATACCTCCGGAGCGAGGCGTATAAACCATCGACTTTTTTCTTAATTTTCGATTTCTATCGATGCTTTCAAAACTCATCATATAAAATCGCGTTAATTCAAGGCTCTATACTTGAAACCTCTAATTGTACATGCTGTCACAATCAAAGGGATTCCAATAAATTTGTCTGATAAACATAAGTATCTCATAAAAGTATAAGCTTGACTCATGTAAGATCAAAAAACACATTGACAACATTTGAGCTAAATGTAACAATTATATAAAATGTCAGAATTCACTCATTAACAGATCATCAAAACTTTGTCTTAGGAACAAGTTTTTGATTTTCAAACAAATTTTCAAGCCGGCTATTTATATTCTGTCCAATTTCGACTAGCTGTTGTAATATCAGAAAGATTTTTTATGGCTTAATAACGTGAAATTACAAGTGGAATAATTTTGTTTTATTAAATAAAGTAGAGTATTGTTCTGTGTTACACCTAGCTTTAAGAAATAAACGAATAATATAAATATAAACGAAATAATATTTATCAAGCAAACAAAATTCACGAGACATAGACAAAGATTTTTATCCAAGTGGGAAATGTAATAGCAATATGGTGAAGCAAAGGGGTTCATGAACATGCATAGAACAGATTTTCCCTCATTTTAGTTCTGTTGCACAAAATGTACCGTTTTGACTCATATTCCGAACACTTAAGGTCGAGAGTGACTTCAAATGCATCTAATAGGCATACATTAGCTGATACATATATGAAAAAAAATTCTTTGTTTAGTCTAACTGTTTGCTGTTGGGTGTGCCAATAAAAATGTTTATTTGAACCTGTTTAATATTGTTTTTACGCAAAGCATGAGCATAAATGACCGTACAATTCGTAGTTGCTACTCCGTGATTGACCAGAGCAATCAAGGTTGTACAGAGATTTGATGAATGGGGCTTGGGATTAGCTTACCATTCCTCAATGAGCACAAATTGAGAGCTCAAATATTCAAAGTCAATAACGACGCCAGCCACGTCCTTACGGTCATTGGGGAAGGGAAGGAATATTAGTTAGACTGTTACTAGAGACCCAAGAATCTTCTGCATCTCCACAGTTGTCATGGTAAGGATATTGGGTTAATGGGATAAGGTAGAGATCTGGGAGTCACCAATGTTTGGTGATGCGATCCATAGTATACCGTTTTGATTCATATTACGGACAGCTTCAAATTCCGGACACTCTCGTTTGTATGGGAAACATTTCACACGAAATGTTTCAATTTTCGCCGTCCAAAAGTTCTCATTTACGAGGCTCGTTTTATTAGGTTTTTTTTCCATAAATATCATTGCAAATTTATAATGCCCAACTACCTTAGACGTCTCTTAAGTGGTTGAACGATTTCTATTGATGATTTGACTGTTCCATTAATAATTATCATGAGCTGTCCGTAATTTGAATCAAAGCGTCCGGAATATGAGGCAAAACTGAGGGAGCGTCCGGAATAAGAATCATGACAAGGCCACACGTTTTGATTTATTTAAAATTATTCAAGTTGCGGACGCGTATTCTTTACCCACCATCCGAAAGTTAAGGGCTTCCGACGCTCGATAACGCTAAAAAATCATACAGAATGATTTATTTTGTATGGTCCAAGCTGGGTTATACTTTACTAAGGCCTTAAGTGTCCGTAATATGAATCAAAACGGTAATCACGCCTAACCGGATTCGCGATATTATTCGATAATCTCATTGTACGCCGAACAAGTGTTCATCACCCGCCCCCGCAGGAGCAAGTGACGCGAGCGAAAGATCAAACACTACTAACCTATCTCGCGATCCTCGACTCTATTATACCTATCACGCCACGCGAGCGACGCGCAGCATGATTGATCCTGCTCACATCACCCGCCCCCGCAGGAACAAGCGACGCGAGCAAAAGATCAAACACTACTCTTTAATATTGTTTTTACGCAAAAGTATGAAACAACATTTTGATTGCAAAATGGATTTGCAATTGACTGCCATTTTCATGTAATTTGGTGACATATTTCAATGAAACATTTCAACCAAATCGCCATGCAAAAACCGAGTGTTCGGAATATGAGTCTGTTCGGAATTTGAGACAAAACGGTAGTTCTGGTGAACTGAATGCCAGTTCACTCGGATCAGACAGAAAACCGCCCAGTTTTGCTACAATTATCACACGCTCCTTTAGCCAGCAAAAAGAAAACCACCATCATTATCGCAATCATCACATACCCTCACATAAATGGGATATGATTCAACCATGCACTCGCTGGTGCAGACCCCTGCAATAGTGTTTATATCCTTCAGCTCCAGTGACCACCATCGTCGGTTCAGCCAGTCAGTGTCTATTTAGCAACAATTTCTCATTCTCTAGGGTACGATATTCCCTCATATATCTTCCCAGCGAACCTCAAGTTTATAACGTCGGGACGGTTCTATATCATTTCCCGGAAAGACATTTTCCCGATACCCTGTTTCCTCAAAGACATTTAAAGGAATGACCAATTTCTCCGAAAATCATATCCCGAAATAATCAATTTACCGGAAAGTTATTGAATGATAATTGAAATAAATATCGATTTATTTAGCAAATGACAGCGTAGTATTAGTTTTTGTTTCCTTCTGATTTATATAGCAGTTTACCATGCATCAAGCTAATTTATGTTACACTCCCATGCCAAACTTTGCGTTCACTCCCTATAACAAAAACATACAACAGTGTCCATACCTCTGCCATTACACGTCCAATTGCAATTCTCTATGGCGCATTCGAAAGACAATGAATTATTCTCACTTCGCAGGATTTTGAGTTTTGTAAAGATTTTTTTTTTCTTAAAGTTGTGACATTTTTCTAAAAATACACTGAAAAAACATGGCTTTATTCCTTAGCATTGGATCGACCAAAATTTGAAATTAACAAACAACTCTTCAAAGAATGTAAGATTACGATTCTAATTACACATTGATTTAAAATTTTGGTTAATCGGATGCTAACAAAATATTCCATAGGTAGATGAAAAAATAGAATTTAGTACCATACCATTTAATTCCACTAGAGTTTGTATCCTTTGACAGATACGCGTATTTCGACCTCAACTGTAAGGCCGTCTTCAGTGTCGTGTACTAGACTCGACTTACTACACGACACTGAAGACGGCCTAAGAATATTAAAACGATAATCACATAAATGTCCTTTGCATCATAAGGTTCGTCATATTTGTAAAAAACACTACAATAAAGTGGGTCAAGCTGATAATAGTTTTATTTATTTCATTCAAGAAAAAATAAATAAGTCACAATTTTTTCTAATGTGCATCCTTTTTGCTTCTTCTTTTTCTTCTTCTTCTTTTTATGGCATTACATCCCAACTGAGAAAGAGCTATTTCCGCAGCTTTTCTGCAGTTATCAACTGAGAGCCTTTTTTTGCATTTTTGGGCACTCCCGATTGGCGATTGAATGTGGAGTTATGTTGCGAAAGTTTTGCAAACTGAATTGAATATATACGGTTCCCTGTGCTTTGAATTGCCTACATCTTAGGCGCTGTCCACAAATTACGTAATGCTCTGAGTAAATGGGTTAGAAGGCTAAAGCGATACAGCTCACACAAAAATTTGAAATTTTTCATACAAAAAGCGTTACGGAGGGAGGGGGATTCAAAACTTTTCAACTTTAGCGTTACGTAATAAATAGACGCGGCCTTATCAGTAAAATTATTGTGGTGGTATTTCTTCTAAAGATATTTCTATCAACTTTTTTGGGAACCTGGTGTAGTGATTAGAACACACGCCTCTCACGTCGAGGACCTGGTATCGAATTGCATAACCGAGATAGGCAATTATGACTTCAAGGCTATGGTGACGACTTACTAATGGTGACTTCCTCAAGGTTATGGTGACGAAGGGAAGTAAAGCCGTTGGTCCCGACATGAACTAGCCCAGGACTAAAAATCTCGTTAATAAAGATAAAAAAAAACTATCAACTTCGACAAGGATGCACTAATTGCCAATCTAGAACAGCGTCACCATCGCCTATCAGCTTTACGTTAGATCACGATGCGACTGGCAATTAAATAACTTAAAATTCTTGTTTTTTATCAAGTAAAAATAATATTAAACACTAATGGTCCCGTCAAACTTCGTTTTGCCATCAAGTAGGTTGCTGAAATATGGCATGCAACCTCTCATACAAAACGACAGATTAGTTTTCAGTTGTTTTCCAGTTACTCCAGAGAATTTTTTAAATCCTTTCCTTCACTCAAACACGTCGGAACACTTGACCAATACAACAGTGTAATAATCATGTAAGTCTATTAGCCCGTTCTTAAGCCATTTCGTGACATACAAACACCATCCCTTTTTATTAATATAGAAGAAGTTCTTCAAAAACACAAAAGTGTACAAACTCTCACCAAATTAGAACTTTTTGGTAAGAAACTCTTTTGTAAAGTTTCATGAAAAAGACTGTTGGTATGAGACCTTTAAATCTCCATGTGGTGAAGGAATTCATGGGAAGGGAGATCAAGATCCCAGCAAATTTGGGATGGCAACGTACGTGACGTGGGAACGTGCATTATCAACAGTTTATTGAACTGTCAGCCATTTCAGACCTTTACCCTCTTCCTCGATGCAAACTTATTATATGGGGATTCCAAAATTGTCTAGATTGCTTAGTTTTGCTGGACCTCTTCCCCTGCCTCTTGAAACAGTATTTAATCAATGGCTGTTTGCTATAATTTGTGCAATGTTATCAAGATTGAGAGATAAAAAATAATGTCTAAAATATGACGGGCCGACAACCGTTTCAAAAATAAAATAAACTTGATGATGTATCTTACTGTTGCCCAAACATTCTTGAGTCCATTCCCAAGTGTATAAAAAAAGAACTGAACATATATGGAATCGTCCATTAATCATGTAAGGGGTTTTGGGGGAGGAGGGTTGGAGATATCTTTCGTGCCATACAAATTATTTTTATGTTCATACAAAAAATCAAACCATAATAGAAGGAGGATCGAAAAACCGCCAAAATCGTCTAAAGTATTAAATGAACAGTCCCTATGTCTATCAAATTTACATAGGAAATTCTTTAATGCCATGTTATATAAGAAAAATGAGAGGTCTCTGCAAATCTTTTAAGTACGTATTTAAATAATCACAAATTCCAGTTGTTGCTAAGACGTAGCCAGAGCAACTCTCGATTGTTTGAAGTATGGATCAATCTTGTCCAACACACCATGCTCAGTTTGAACAATCCAATTAATTAGTGGATAGGGTGTCAAACCTTATTGAATCATATATGACTTGACACCTACCATGTTTTGCAGGTGCTCAACATCAACATAATGCCGAAAATTCCACTCTGAGGCTATTGAAAAGCATTTAAGTTGCTTCAGAATAAGTATTTAGCTCATATTCTAAACATTCTGAAAATAAAAAAAAAACAATTTTTTGTGTTGATAAAAACGGAATAATTTGTTGACGAAATCGGAACGTGACAAAATCGGAGCGTGACAAAATCGGAACATGATAAAAATGGAACATACCTGTAGTACTAAATTCGGTTTTTCATCTACTTATAGGTATTCTACTAAACAGCTCGAAGATTTATTATCAAAATATTCCATGTTATTTTTACTTTACTTTTTGGCCATAAAGGATAAATCACTGGAATGCCCTAGTGTCAGAGAACGGTGGAATATTATTTATTTTTTTAAAAGCGCTACCTCTAATAGAATGATAAAGGATACCATCATACAATTTGTCCATAAAAATGAGGATTTTTGTTATGCGCAATATAATGCTTAACTTTGACGAACAGTTTTTCTTGAGAGTTTTTGTGAAAACAATTCAGTTCTTTAACCAGAAGCATTTTGAAAGATTTCATATTTTCACAACATTGTAGAATAATAGTTGAATGCACAGAAAACCGATTACGATTTTATCAATAAATAAAAAAGATATAGCAAAACCAAAGTGTCCACATTACAAAAAGAACAGTCCTTATGAAGATAAGAGACGAAAATATGAGCTGCAATTTTTGCGAACTGTCATTTCGAGGTGAATAATAATGTGAAAAATATTGTTTGTCTTGTAGTTTGTTTGGCTTAAATCAGATTTAGGGTAAGTGCTCCCTTAGTTGTGGATGTTCCTATAGTTGCGGTAATGCCGTTTTTACTGATTTTATTACATTAGCCACAGAACCAACATTGCCAAACCGACGTATTGGCTTGTTGATACACGGAATAATTGAAAAGAGCGTTCAAATTGCTTTAAAACTTATGAAATATCACTAAAATTGCTTAAACTTTACTTACCTGTACCAATAGTTGCGGTAAAGTGTTCCTATAGTGGAGGATCCCATAAGAAACCCACGGATACCGCAACTATAGGAACACAAAATAAAAATATACCGCAACTAAAGGAACAGAGTACCAATAGTGGAGGTATTATTTCTCACTGACATGCCGTGGATTACTGCGATGAAATCATATTTCTCATTAAGTCCATGGTCGTTGCTTTCCGTTACAACATTAGCATGTACATGATTTGCGCTTCTTGAATTAAGGTGCAAGAAAAAATGGCACAAAAGTCAGAACTAAAAAAGCAGTTTTCTCCTTTAAAAATTACAAATTGATGAAAATAAAAACACAGCCTTTTTATTTGGCAAATAAAAGAGCTGTGTGTTTTAATTTTCTTCAGTTTGTCTATTTAGAAAGAGAAAACTGCTTTTTCAGTTTTGACTTTTGCACCATTTTTACTTGGGCCTTAAGGCTTTCAAATGAAGTTCAATTGTGCTTAGCACCTCCACTATTGGTACATATACCATAATCAAATCGTTGAATAATGAGAGGGACAAAATATGCAGCAAGCTGAAAACTCATATCAAATTTTAATAATCCAAGGTAATTAATTTCATTTCCCATACAAAATGAGGCTTTTGTATGAAAAAACTACAAAAAATACTTGATCTTACTTATTCTACACAGCAAAAACGAATTGTAATACTACAATCGGCTTTCCATAACTCTATATTCCTCGATATCTCGATATCAAGTTAAAGAAGGGGGGGGGGTGCTGGGGCTACAGTCGCCTCTCCACATCTCGATATCGAAGGGACCATCGAGATAGGGAGAGATTGAGACAAAGAACAAATATTTGATGAATACTAGATTGAAATACCCTCCGTTGCCAAGAAAGTAATACACAAACAGACGTCATTTTGCGCTTCTAATTTGTTGTGAATCCCAAACCATTGGTCTAGTAACCTTCGATATTGGTCATATCGACATACGAAGAGAAAATTGGGAACCAAAAATTCAACAGAAACACATCGAGATATGGAGATATCGAGTTAAGGAGACTATAGAGATATGGAGAGTGAAAATGTATGCAGACTGAAGGGACTTATGAAATCATCGACATAGGGAGAGATATCGAGATGAAGAACATCGAGATGTGGAGAATCGACTGTAGTACTTAGTAGCGTAGCCATTTGATTTGATGACTGCTGCGCACCGGACAGGTATAGAATCGATCAAGTTCGATTATGCTATTAGATCGTCCGGATTTGTGACGGCCACTTCAAAACAGTAATCTTTTTCCTTGCAAACCAGAATTTTATCATCCTGGAGGTATGTTTCGGGTCATTGCACTGTTGAAATATCCATCCTTTTGTCATCGTTCTGGTTGAAAATGAAAGCGTAGTGGTCTTCAACAGGTCCTTGTACATCGGAGCAGTCATAGTGCCTTGAAATATCCTGATAGAAAAGATCTTTTAAATAGTAATGTAAAATTTAACATTTCTATATATTTACCCAAACAATGTCACTTCCACCGCCATGTTTAACTGTTTGGACCTGGTATCTCTCCTTGCACTCTTCGCGCATATCTGATGCCATTCCGTAGGCCATTCTCAACAATACGGATTGATTTCCGATTGATTGATTTCACTGTCGATCAAAGTAAGCATGCATATTTCAGATGTCACCCGTCGTCTTCCTTAGTAATCCAGTCACATAGAGTGACAACTGTCAATAAACTCGAGTGACAGAGCCGAGTCGAGCAACATTTTTGGTCAGACCCTAGCTCTTAGTCGAGTCGATCAAAAAGACTAAGGGGTCTATTTTGTAAATCGAGTGGATTCATGTGTATCGCCTGTAGTCATTGTCGATCAAAGTAAGCATGCATATTTCAGATGTCACCCGTCGACTCCATAGTAAACCACTCACATAGAGTGACCACTGTCGATAAACTCGAGTGACAGATCCGACTCGTTTTGGTCGACTCGATTT
This sequence comes from Aedes aegypti, assembly GCF_002204515.2. Taxonomy (NCBI): domain Eukaryota; kingdom Metazoa; phylum Arthropoda; class Insecta; order Diptera; family Culicidae; genus Aedes; species Aedes aegypti. The sequence goes on along the minus strand of NC_035108.1, from coordinate 66,652,953 downwards.
ATAAAATAGGGCTTAAAGTTATAAGTTATTTGAACATTATATGGCAAAATGCTCCTATTTACGTCATGAACAAAATTGTAACCACATTGAATAACTATCTTTTGGGAACAATATTTAAATTTAAACACAAGAACGACAGATTTATACATAAATAATCGAATAATGAACTTAAATCAAATAAGATTTTTTGAATCAGTTTTGTTTATTTTCAAAGTAAAACGTAATTTAGTTAAGCATAATTTTGATATTCAATCATCGCATGAATTACGCCAACATAATACACGGAACTTAGGTGATATGAGCCTTGTGACACCCAGAACTAATTACATAAGATTTGGATGCATATATCCAGTAATTGTCAATTTCAATAATTTGCCAATGAATTTAAAACAAATAATTTCGTTATACACATATAGGAGAAGTAAGACCTCCAAATCAGTCTTCTGGCTGTCTGAGGTCTATAATGATTAACATTTTGCACTATTAGTTAGGTGAAAACAATAATTTTAAACTAGTTTTAAGAAACTTTTTACGCTCTTTAAATTGAGGTTTTTACGCCTGGGATTGAAACATAATAATGAATATGAAAATATTTTCATCCTGGCTTTTCCCCTTGCTGAAAAAAATGAATAATAAAACAAATAAATAAATAAATAAATAAATTGGGTAGTGTAGGGATTGTAACAATTCTGGCAAAATTAAATTCAATTAGACTTAAATAATTCACTGATTAGAGCTAATTCAATGAATAGATGAGTCCGGAGCCAACAATTCTAATTACCCTAAATTAATTGTTACCTTTAGATGTTCTTTACTAGAATTAAAAAGCTACATCACATTTATTTCCAAATTGATTTAGAACGACCGTCTTCGACTGGAAGTCGTACAGACTGAACTAACTACAGTCGACTCTCCACATCTCGATATCAAAGGGACCATCAAGATAGGGAGAGATCAAGACATAGACCTTTTTTTTTAATGAATACTAGATTGAAAATCACTCCGTTACTAGGAAAATTGAAAACAAACAGACGTCATTTCGTCTTTGCAAATTGTTTTGAACCCCTAAAATCTAGTCTAGTAACCTTTGATAATGGTCATATCGGCATACGGAGAGAAAATCGGGAATGAAAATCACATCGAGATAGGGAGATATCGAGATGAGGATGATACCGAAATATGAAGAGTGAAAATGTATGCAGAATGAAGGGACCGAACAAGTCATCGACATAGGGAGAGATATCAAGATGTAGAACATTGCGATGTGTAGAGTTGACTGTAATTCACTATGTGTCAAACGCAATTTCGTCGAGCACGATGGGAAATGTTGGGTGACAAAACGTTGAAAGACGAAACGCTGAAACCGTCGAAAGCACGAAACATCCAATGTAGCGACACTGCCACCGAACAACAGGTCCATTTTTCATCTGTACACGATTGACTGTTGTCATCGTAGATGACTAGCAGAATCACTGTAGAGCAGGGCTGCCCAACGTACGGCCCGCGGGCCACATCCGGCCCGCGACCTCATTTTGTGCGGCCCGCGAAGGGTTCGAAGATTCTTCTCATATTTTGCCCGTTGAATATTCTTACCAACCCGAAGTTAGAACAAACTGAGCCTATCTTCAATTTAGTTTCAATCTAATATTTTGGCTCAGTAACTATTCGAATCGTTTTTTAACCTTCTTAGATATTTAATTTTATGAATGAATCAAATTCTAAATTTGAAATCCTGGGAGTTTCAACAATATTTCTACTATGACTTCCTTCGACATTCATTCATTCAACATTCATCCTTGACAGAATTATAAGAAAGAGAGGCTTTTTACAAAATCTTGAACATGATTTTTTAGGAATTCTGGATACGACTTTTACGGATAACATTGGCAAAATTCTGACAAAATTTTTACCAGGATTTTCAACGAATTCAATACATTATTTTCTAGGGACATGGGCAAGATTACAACATTACGCTATGTAACATTTCGTCAGAACACTAAACGAATTTATAAGAAAATTATAAGCAGATGTTTTTTGAATACTTTTTAGTATTTTTAAATATTTCTAGGTGACATTTCAAAATGATTATTGAGTGAGATTCTGAAGGAATCCTAGGCATGATTCTTGTAACATTGGACATTCTAGCCAAGATTTTCGTAAAAGCTTGATCAAAATTTTAGCACATTCCGACTTATGCTAGTAATATTAGGTCTGATTCAGAAATCGGTGTACGATTTAAAAAAAAAATACTGGGTATTATACTCACAGGCTCCAAAATTTCTGAGGTGAATTCTTGAAAATATTCTAGACTAGATTATTATATAATTTTGAAAGGGACTCTCACAATGTCCAGCAGAATGCATAGCAGCAATTATCTTTTTTTCGATTTCTTCAAATGAAATTTACTCCATTCACTGATTTTTGTTAGATTTTTTGAACTTCATTTACTAACTTTTCTCACATTTTATGGGAATATTTGTGCGTTTAAAAATGTGGCCCGCGACATAAAAATATTTCTGAAATTTGGCCCGCGGTTCAAAAAGGTTGGGCAGGCCTGCTGTAGAGGCACAAAAGAGAAGTGTATCAGCAATAATATAAGTGAGCAAAATTATTTGATAACGTAAAGTGAATTTGATAACCTAAATAGAATTCAATAATTATATATTTACTATTTACAGTTCTTACGGTAAAATTTAAACCTAGCTTACATTATTTAAACAAATTGTGTCTATATCAACGAAGTGAGAACGATGAACTACATGCATATTTTTGTTTAGAAGCTAGGATATTGTATTTAAAGAAATCAACTGAAATTAGTCTGTAGACGTTAGATACGACCCTTCCAAATTTCTAACAGTACACCAAATACGTAGCCTTCTTGAGTTATATGCAATCCCTATGACTAAATACAATTCTCGCGGGACATTACTAAAGGACCTAAGTACAAATGAGAGATTCTCTCCTCTCTCGTTCTCTTTCCATTATAACAGTGGAATACTAAAGATTTTGGGAAGTTTTTCACTATAGATCGAAAGTCAATTTCCTTGACTAGCGTTTCATACAAAAAACACAACAGAAGAGGTTAATGTCACTCAGTTATTAATGAAAGAGAAAGTAAACAAAGAGAGCCTCTCAATGTTAGATAGGTCCTTTAGTAATGTTTCGCGAGAATTTATTTTTAGCTTAAAGCCCACATACCACAACCTCGTGTTTGCTAATGAGACTTGGTGAATCTAACCCCACAGCCAACGTTTTGTACAAACGTCGAAAGGAGAGAATTGAAAGAAAACGAAAATTTCGTGGAAGAATGATTCTTTTCCGAAAGAATAAATAATTCACTACGTGCCAGACGTTATTCATAGCATATTTAATCCAACACGATGTGAAAAAAGATACCTGAAACCTGATGTTTTGTCCCTTCAACGTTTTGTCGACGTTATGGGATTCGACGTTTTGGCATTCGACAATTTGTCTTTCAACCTTGAGTCTTTCGACGTATTGTCCCTAAACCGATGAGAAGGAAGAAATCGAGAAAACAATTCCCAATCGCTGTTGAAATTTCACTGCTTCGACGTTTTGTTCCTTTTAAGTTTTTGGGGTTCGACGTTTTGGCATTCAACGTTTCGTCAATCAACATTTTGACCCTGTGGTTAGGTGACAAATCGTCAAAAGACAATACATCGAATGTCAAAAAGTCGAAAGCACAAAACATCAATGGTACAAAACGTCGAAAGAACAAACATCGAAAAGAGAATTGGAGGAAAACAGGCCCATGGCACGGTATCGTTTTTAGTGTAGTAAACGTCTTTATGCTAATTACCCATTTTTGAGTAGCTTGGATCAAGAGTGTAATTAGAATGAGTTGTTTTGTTTGATGTTTATGATCAACGATGGAGCAATGGTTAAAATGTAATAGCGAATCGTTGCTCGGAAACTTACGGAATGTATTAGATCGTTTGCTCTTCCTCCCAAGCCATCGTAATTGTGAGTGTAATTCGACTTTTCGAAAAGTGATCACCAGATCATAACAAACATACATTTTGACAGCTGTCGCTACTGACAGTGGGTGATATAGGTCTTTTCATGTGACAGATCCGTCTATGCATTGGTTTACATCGGTGGAGGACCGGTGCTAACACGGGCCTGTCATTTTCATAGAAGAACTGTCATAGTGTTCCCGATCAGCTGATTTGAGACGTCATGTGAATAGGCCTATACACTTATCGCCCGGGACATCCTGGCTACGATAAGCACTATGTGTTAGTATAGGGATGTATATGGCCTGGAGGAAAACGAAAATTTCATAGAAGAATGATCCTCTTTCGAATGAAAAAATAATTCATTTCCCTAAATCAACCTGTAAAGATGCCAGCAAAAATTGAAAAAAAAATCGTAAATTTGTTCTATCGAAATGGCAGTCTCTGCACTAAATCATGACCAAATCATTCTCAACCGGTCTCATTCATAAAAATATGACATATTCATTGTTCTAAAGATTTTTCGAATCGTATTTGACTTGCTTAGCATTCGAAAATATTAACAAGTATATGTCATAAAGCTTCTTCAAGAATTAATAATTTAATAATACTAATTTTTCAAAGATAGTACATGATACTTAGGAAATTCAATGTGCTATGCCAGGCAGTTATGATACTTGTAATAAAGATTGGATTTTTCACCTGCTTCCAAATAGGTTCAGAAACCACCATCAGTTTACCCATGTATCAATTGTACCCCAACAAGCAGCAAGAGATACATTGTCCTATTATTATATTGTTGCAACAATCCTATGCCGCAACAACAGTTTATCAAAACTAGGACAAAATATGACAATGATCGTTTACTGTGTGCGTAGGGATTTTCAAGGCTTCGCATTTCTATTTTCGAGAACTTTCTCCATGTTGGTAAGCATTGCTACAAACTTGGTTTTGTGTTTGAAATAACTGATCAATCACAGGTTGAAAAGGTTGCAACAATGTTGTACCCTGTTTTTGTCATGACAATTTTTCCCAATCTGTAAAAGTTGGGGTAAACGATTGTGAGTGATCTTTCTTTGTTGTCTATCTTGCATCTGTTTCAATAACAATTTTATTTACTGCCCACGATATTTAACTTCAATTTGGTACGCAAATTATTGCATTAAATACATTTTATGTTGATGCGATTTTACTGAATAAATTACACGAAATGTACCGCAAATATAGATAGATTGTGCCATCGAATTTTCTTCAAATATTACGTTACGTCAAATAACTAGAATTTTTGGACGTTTTCAATGAGAATTTTACTTTCGGCTAGCATTGGTATGGAGTGCAGCCACTGTGCGTCGATTTTAAGTAACTTTATTTAAGAGCGCGGAAGAAATAAAACAAAATCCTCGAATATTTATTCCTGATGCATTCCGGAAAATGGTATTCAGGGAAATGTGTTTTCTGGAATCGCGTCTTTCCGGGGAATGTTTTTCTGGGAAATGTCATAGAATCCACCGGAACTTTTTTTCATAATCCCCACCACCACCCACTCACAAATGGAGTGCCATCATTGACTGCGACGCGTCCCACACCAGTCATAATGAACTCTCGTATAGTAAGTAGCAGCGCGGGTAATTACACTTGGCACACCCACGCGCTTCCACAGCACAGACATCCTTCTATTCAGGCTGTGCGCGCCATATTCTCATTAAATTGTTCAAGTGCATCATTTCCTTTTTCCTACAAGTTTATTTTCTCTTTCTCTCTTGCAGGAGGACCCGGAGTGTTTGTGATTATGTGGGTCATTGCCAAGGGCATCACCATTTCCGGTCTGGATCAGGCGACCACGGTAAGTTCCGATGTGCATTGCTTTGGGAATGTGTGGGTGATTTGAGTTTTGATTGATGTCATTAATTTGAGTGGTGACAATATATCTAGGAGATATTGACATAATTAAAGCATTTATTTTAATAACATTTTATTATTTTTACTAATCACAGTGTTTTCCTTCATTAGCCGAGTGGTTAGAGTCCGTGGCTACAAAGCAAAGCCATGCTGAAGGTGTCTGGGTTCGATTCCCGGTCGGTCCAGGATCTTTTCGTAATGGAAAATTCCTTGACTTCTCTGGGTATAGATTATAATCGTACCTACCACACGATATACCAATGCAAAAATGGCAACTTTGGCAAAGAAAGCTCTCAGTTGACAGTTATCAGTTGCTCATAAGAACACTAAGCTGAGAAGCAGGCTCTGTCCCAGTGAGGACGTAATGTCAAGAAAGAAAAAGAACTTTTTTTCTTAAAACTGCTGATTTCAGGCTTAGAAGTATGTAAGTTTTGCCTCTGCAGAAAAATAGTTCAGAAGTCACTACTCTCAATCAAATGAATATGAGTTTTATCAGAAATTGTTTTAGAGATTTTTCTAGAAATTATTCAACATATTACTCCAGGGATTCTTCAAGTTAACTCAGGGAGAGAAGGGCAGAATATCCTAGCAAAATTTTACTGATTAATCGTTTAGATTCCTTAATGGAATCTCACGAGAAATTTATTGCAAGTATTGTTCCATTATGATGAACGTCTTTATATGAAATGTTCTTATGCAAACGGTGTTACTACTGCAAAAGTCTAGTATTCACACAAATTCTGAAAATAAACCTACAACTTCCAGTGAATTACTTCAAGATCTGCTTAATCGGTTGGCCTACATCTTGCTTCCCTAAACTTTATGTTTCCATCTTAGGTTCGCATTATCTCTTCTAAAAAGCATAGCTACCCCAAGGTACTTTCCAGCAAAGCCGTCTATTACTATATTCCAAATGAATCATAATACCATCACTAAGCTTTGCTTAACCTGCACTTCAACCAGCCCCGCCTCGCATCCCCCCATTCTCATCCATCGTTCCGAGAAAGCACAACAAGCGAAACACTTATCTCCAGCATTGCCCCTGTCCAGACTGACCTTTTCTTCAGTCCATCATCGGCGCGAAATGAAATTTTCCAAATGACTCAAGAGGCAAACCATCGGCCTTGATGCTGCCCAGAAGTCAGAACGCCCCCTCATTTATCTTTATTCTCTACAACAAAAGGAACTGTTTCGATGTGGGGCCACCAAAGGCCAAGCTGAAATATATCATAGCTTTCTAGGAGGAACAACTCGCCCAGTTGGCCGAATTTGATACGTGACGGTCATCTTTGACCTCGCCGAGGACGAAAATCGTAACAATGTCGATTGGCGGCAATGTCTATAAGACAATAAATGAGCAGCAAAACAGAAGAGTATTTCCAGCTCCAAACGCAAACCGGAAAGACGCTCATTCTTCTGAATTGAATGAAGCTTTGCACATGCAATAATGACCATCCAATATGTGTGACATTTTCCTTCAAAATTATGCTGAAAACAACTTTTTCCTCCCAGAATTTTTAATCCAAGTATTCTTTTTTCTAATCGTCTTTTTTTTTCACCGAAACTGCTTTAAAGACACCATTTTAATCTAATGCCTATTGTTTGAGTTATAAATTTTCTAATATAAAAAAACTGTTCTTTGCTAGGCAAAGTCTGAGAAATTTAGCAAAATTTCGATGGGATTTTATAGCTCAAAGTTTAATTTGCATTAAAAGTAAACGGTCTGAAAATGCTATTTTCATTTGTATTCCGAGCTGGAATTACTCAGAATCATATCTTAGCCAAAGCAGCAAAGAAACAATCCTCCTCGTTAACATCCCTTGGGGGGCTTATGTAAGCTCCTTGCCACTGACTGACCTCCGGATGAGATGTTATTTATTTTACGTGCGCACATCAATTTGAATTGCCTTAACACTGAGGTACCGAAACTGACTGTTCCGTCTTTCTCACTCTTGCAGCTGGAAATCGACTGTTCCTGGATGCGAGAATCGACCGTGGATTGGATCTTCCAGGGACCTGTGTGTGCGGTGCTCATCATCAATCTAGTGTTTCTCATACGAATCATGTGGGTGAGTATCACGGGTAGGGAAGGGTTATTTGTCTTTCCCGAATCATTTGCTTTAAATGGCCATTTAGGGTAATTAATAGTTTGTTGAATGGGCTTTGCGTGTCATTCTAATGGGTACGGGTCTTTGAGAAGGAGTGTGAATGGTATGAATTTTATGGAAGTTAGATTCCATTATGATGACTGGGAATTGCATTTCAAGTATCTGATATCATTTATTATTTTTGTATTCACAGCAAAAAACACTTGCGCAGCAAAACAGCTTGCATTAACACATTTGATTATTTTAGCAATCATTTTTTTTTTTTGAGTTTTAGAATATTTTGTTGAGTAAGTATCGTGTAAGATAAGAACTCAGATTTATTTCTACTGTGCCTGATAATCGATTATTATTCTTAGGAACAATAACATTCAAATTGAAAAGCTATTCCTTGAACAATACCACTTATCCCCGAAAACTTTTCCCATTTTCCAGGTATTAATAACCAAACTCCGTTCGGCCAACACCGTCGAAACGCGTCAGTACCGGAAAGCATCGAAAGCCCTGTTGGTCCTGATCCCGCTGCTTGGCATCACCTACCTGGTGGTCCTGGCCGCACCGTCCGAGGGTGTCGTGAGTGACATTTTCGCCGTCGCTCGGGCACTGCTACTCAGCACGCAGGTAAGAACTTGCACCGCACCATGGGCGTAGTCTGGATCTGGGGCTGGGCGATCTGAAAAACTGATTTATGAGTGTAACGCAAAATCGCAGCGGGTTTACCAATTATTGATGCAGTATGTCAATAGTAGGGGCCCAGATAGCCGTAGCGGTAAACGCGCAGCTATTCAGCATGACCATGCTGAGAGTCGTGGGGTTCGAATCCTACTGGTCAAGGATCTTTTCGTAAAGGAAATTTGCTCGATTCCCAGGGCATACAAGTATCTTCGTACCTGCCACACGATATACACATGCAAAAATGGTCAATCGGCAAAGAAAGCTCTCAGTTAATAACTGTGGAAGTCGTCATAAGAACACTAATCTGAGAAGCAGGCTATGTCCCAGTTAGGACGTAACGCCAGAAAGAAGAAGAAGATGGTTAATAGTAGGAATAGAATAAAGTTAGAAACACTTTTGTAACAAGTAAGCATGACTCGTTGATGCTAAGTTCAATTTTGAAGCCTTACAGAACACACTGAATTAACTGTTTTTACCTTAAGTTTTCTAAACATTTGCCAGCCGATTGCCAATTTATTTGCTTAATTTGCCACAGAATTCAAACGTCATGAATAAAACAATGCATATCAACAAAGTTCATAATATTTCAGATGCTTAAAGGTTATTTTTTGATGATTCAGAAAAGTATTGTGTTTTCCCATATAAGATAAACGAAAAATTGTGTATGAAAGTTGCAAGCATGTTGAAAAAGTTGATTTATTCAAAATTTAAACGTGTTTTTCAAACCAAATTATATCTGAAATGAAAGATGAAGTCCTATTTTGCATGCTTGGTGTATGAAGTCACATAAAGTATGATAGATCATACTTTAAATTTCAAACATTTCGATACATTACTCGTACCAAAATTAATGTATTTGTCCGGTAATATTACTGACCAATAGTTGTTTTGAGAGCAAATGAACAAATTTAGCAGATTTGTAATAAAATTTACATAAATGACATGAAATTTTGGTAGATAAATAAAAATAACAGTTTTTAATTTCTGACAGAAATATAGATCTCAAAATATTACAATTTTGTATGAAAATCTACAATTTTTGCTTTCTCTATTTCCAATAGTGTGGGGGCCTTGCGGTTAGTATTGATTCCCGCTTCAATCCGGAAAACTTTTCGACAGAAATGTATTTCGATTGTGCCTCTGGGCATTGCATGCTAGTCCGTTGTCTAGTGTGGTGCTTTCTTCTAAGGACCTAACCGTCCACTGGAAGCATTAACGTGTTGGAGCCTTTTTTAGTGTATTCTGAAACTTAGAAGTGAGTCATACAAAATAGCTATTTTTAAGATGAAAAACTCAAATGACATGAAAACCATACGAAATACAACTTTGGTATGTTCAGCAAAGTTGAATCAAATGATAAGTACAAAAACTTTGTAGAACATAGTTGGCCCATAAAACAAAAAAATAAAACACTTAAGAGCAAAAAACGATTTTTTATTAAAAATACTTAATTATCTCGGCTCTTAAGCAAAACCGCGAAAAAGTTTGTTCGGCAAATATGTTTCTATAATCATTTCCTACAACTTTGCTGAACATACCAACATACGATTCGTTAAAATAAAAAGTTGGCGTATACGTCACTCTTGCGATCATCGTAAAAAAATTTTTGACCCGTACATTTTGTGGTACTGAAAATTCTGAACATATTCTCAGAGAAAACTATGGCTCTAAAATCAATAAATCTTGACGAAAATCTCATGTCCACCTAAATTAGCTTCCTGGACCAGTGTGCAACGTTGGTATCGAGGCCTATTTAACATCAAAACAAATTGTTTCACCATTCTAAAGAGTGAAATAATAAAATTACTCTTACTTTTGGAAAAACTGGTACTATACTTAAAATCGATCCATCTACCATATACACAATCTCAGTATAGCACTTTAGTTCGCCCTGCGTGCTAATATAGTGCTATTGTACAAATGACATGTCCGTATAAGCGGACAAAAAGGCGAATAAGCGGGAAGAACGTTAAAGTATGATGGACATCTTAAATCTTCTTCTTCATCTGTCTGGCGTCATGTCCCAACTCAGACAGAGTCTACTTCCTAGCTCAGTGCCCCTATTAACTTCTTCAAAGTTATTAACTTGAGCTTTTTTTGTCAATTGTTCTTCGAAAGCATTATCAATGAGAAGCCTCATGAAAAAAAATCAAGTTATTTTTGTAATACAGTGAAACCTCCATGAGTCGATATTGAAGCGACCATCGACTCATGGAAATATCGAGTCATGGAACAGCAATCCTTTGGAAAGCTGTTTGAAGGGACCATCATAGTAACCATGAAATTTTGTTTCCAGTATGGTTCCATGAGTCGATATCGAGTCATGGAACATCGACTCATGGAGGGATCACTGTAACAATTTTACAGATATGATAAAATCATTTTCCCTCATATTTTCAAAAGAAAACTTTTTTAAATTTGGAGGGAACTGATATGAGTAGAATTTTTTGGTTAAAAGTACGTCCTGACGGAAGTCCTCATAAGGTATTAATATGAAAAATTACTTACGCCTTCATAGAGTTACTTATATAGACCCCACGTCATGGGCTTCGTGGCCGTGCGGATAGCGGCGCCAGTCGTTTAGGCGTATTGTGCCACGGGGTGTGGGTTCGATTCCCGCTCCAGTCGGTGGAAACTTTTCGTCAAACGAAAAATTCATCACTGGGCTACTGGGTGTTCTGTGTGTTGTCCGTTGCCTAATGTACGTAATCGTTCAGTCTGTGCAGCCTTTGGCTGAAGACGGTGTAAATTGTCTTTTTATATTTAAAGCACAATAGAAACACAATTGCTTTATTCTTAGAAGATCTTTCAAAGTACATTGACAATCATCAAAATTGACAACACTGCTGTAATTAAATCGACTTTATTTTCCACATAAATATTCGGAGAAAACCATTCACAATTTGCTGTAGATCGATAAATATGCATACACAATTTTAAAAGTATGAGACTTTTTAGTAAAACTACCATAAATAGTAAAATTTGTACTTAAGACTGTGGTTTAAACGCACGATTTAGCTCTCGTTTGTACATATATAGTTTCTTTAGTAAACCAAACTAGTTTTGAACACACTTTTAACTTTTCTCTTTTGCTGGGAGTGAAAGGACGGTGTATCAGCAAATTTGGCCGTATATGGGTAAATCACTAAAGCTACCTAATGTCAGAGAATGTTGGACTATAATTGATTTTTTAAAGCTTTACCTTTAGTAGAATAGTAAAGGATACAAACATACAATTTGTTAATAAAAATTAAAGTTTTTGTTTTGCGAAAAATAATGTTAAACTTTAACGAACAGATTTTTTTAGGAGTTTTTGGAAAAACTACTTAGCTCTTCAACCAAAAGCATTTTCTAAGATCTTAAATTTTCATAACAAACATTGTAGTATAATAGTTGAACGATGTACAGAAAACCGATTACGATTATATCAATAAATAAAAGAGATATAGCACAAACAAAGTGTCCACTTTATAAAATGGACAGTCCTTAGTGTTTGGTTTGCCATCCAGCCATGACGGAGGAGCTATAACTGCTCTATTATTCTTCTAAAATGCAATACATTATATGAGCAAACAAGTGTATGTGTAGATGGTTTGACCGAAAAAATAGATTTTTACAAAATTTTAGGCTTAAATTTACTTGACTTAATGTTTACATCGCATAAATAAAGTGTACATGAAGTGTAATATTCATTATTTTTAACAGTGTGTAGGGTAAGAGGTGGTAAAATGAACACCCTGCAATTTACCGAAAAATAAACAAATTTCGATAAATATTTATCATCCACGTTCGATTTAGAGCATATATCGGAGTGTTCGAGTTGATACGTAGGTCAATTGAAGTGAGAATATCAACGAAAATTAGGATTTTAGAATACCACGTTTGAAAATTAGATCTGACGTAACTTTTAGCTTGAAAGACTTGAGGTTTTTCAGTGAGGTGAATATCGTTATGATATGATGTCAAATCTGATAAGGTACAGTGGGGGAAGTGTAGCAGTGGGGTAAGTGGATCATTTGTCCATATTGAGCATAAATACTTGAATATGTTGAATGTTTTCGCACCATTGCTTCGTTTTAGGTTATGTTTTTACGTCCACACTGATACCAATGCAAAACTGGTACTAAACGTACACTAACACAAGCAAACTTGTTGGCTGCAAAAATCAATTAATTTCAAAATTGTTTTCCATCAATCAACAATCCATTATATCTCTGCCTTAAATCAAATTCTACTAGTTTTTTCAACGCATGGTGAACATTCCAGTTCTAATTGAATGAATCACAATGGAAAATATGTGATTTTTATAAATAAATACAGATATATTGGACATGGTACACTTACCCCCACTTTTTAATGGGGTGGGGTAAGTGGATCAAGTGTTATTATCATATATTGGCGGACTGCTTACGACAATTTGAATAAGTTTGAATACTCGCAAATATTGTTTTGTTTTTACTTTTTCTCACAACTAGCTTAAATTTGTCTAATTGACTATAGAAAATTTGAATTAATCCACCTAAATTTTATTTTAATCTTTCTGATGTAAGAAAATATAAAAGAATGAATATTGCGAAATTCAAACAAAACTTTTCTTGGTTTATTAAAGCTGAGTTGCAAAATAGCAAAATATACAAATTTTCCAATTGAAAAAGTATTATCGTACCTTTTTTGATCATATAAATTGTTCTAGACAGATGTTACAAATACATTCATAAATGGAATAAGAAGATTTCAGTTTGTTAAACGAAAATAAATGTAACTAATATTTTTCAACTACGAGTTATTTTTTCTAAAACATCGATAGGAATAACCGTACAATACTTAAGTATAATTTATGTGATTATATTGAAAATTTTTCTCCAAATAATTCTAGCTACAATGTGTTATTTTGTTTGAATTAGTGTGAACTAAAGTATTCATATTTTTAATAATATTATGATAAAATGAAGACACTTTTTAATTTTTAAAGTATCCAAACATAACATAACTATCACTAATAACAAGAACGAGAGCAATATCATTCTTAGTATACATAATTATACCATATATGTTATGAGAATTGATTTTTTTTAGAGGTGATCCACTTACCCCACCACGGTGGGGCAAGCGGATCATTTGGCGCAAATTTTCAAGTCCCTCATACTCAATACATAAAATTCAGAAAAATCGAAATAAATGACGATTTGAAGTATATCAGTCCCTCATTTGTTATCCACAGAAAAAATATTGAATTACATTATTCACATAAGCTGTACATAGTAATGAAGTTGACTATTGATTTTCCTGTATCCGCTTACCCCACGGTACCTTACTGATCTCATTTTTTGCATGATGTTCATTTTACCACCAACAGCTGCTCATTTTACACACATAGTGCAGGTAAAATGAACATTTGTATCTCAACTAGGGTTGTCATGTCTATTACGGCTTTACCAGCCGACGGTGTTTTTGAAAATACCTGAAGGTCGAAGACACATAAGTCAATTTGGACAGATTGAGATGTGAAATTGTGAAAAATAATAGAATCGTTCTGGTGGGCTTCGATCCCACGACTCCCAATACGCTAGACTGGGCGCGTTAACCCGTATAGGCCTGAGTGAAAGCAAAACTACTGAAACCCTCACCGTTCAGAGAATTCTTAACGGATTCAAATGATTTTTTTGTCACTGGCCCACATTTCTTGTTTCTAGAAGTAGCCAAAGGAACTCGTAAATATTCCTGTGGCTGGAATTATTCCGGTGGGTCACTGGGTCAAGTCGGGTAAAAATGGGCTCTTTTTTGGGACATGCCAAGTTACCTTTGTTTATTTGCAATGACAATAATTTTAATTTGCATAAATCATTAGGATCTGATATACAACATAATAAACGAAGAGTTTTGCATAGTTTAAAATATACCAGATGTGGCCATTCGGACGTAATGCCCTGAAGAACCGGATATAGATTTTTAGGATACTAAACCGTTTCAATTCTCGAAAAGTAGAAATCAAACATAATTGTGCACTAAAATGCGTTCCCATAAGCTTGGCGATTCTAGGACACTACCCCGAACGCCACTACCCCGAATGCCATTACCCCGAATGGGTCATTACCCCGAACGCCATTACCCCGAATGGGTCACTATCCCGAACGCCATTACCCCGAATGGATAATATTTTGAGACATATTCTAGTTAGAGAGTGGGGAGATAATTGTACGATTCCTTTTGAGTATTTCACGAGTTTGGCTCAAAAATGTATTTTTCAAATATTAGAAGATAACAAAGCAGCAAGTTGTTCAGCAAATAATTTTTACACACTAAGTTTTGTCCTCTAATTTTGGGAAGATTCACACAGCCACATTGCAATGCTCTGAAGAACAGCCTATTTCGAAAAGAAGGGTGAATTTATTATGAGAAGGATAGCTATAATATGCACAAAATTAGGATGTAGTAAAGTCTCTTATTGGAACTCGGTAGCCACTTCCTTTACTCATTTTTAAAGGTGTCGGGCATTAAGATTAAGATTTTATTAAAGATTTTGTTTTGTAAACGATGGTAATGGAAGTTCACCCTGAGATAGTCGCTGCAAGTGGAACCCGCCTAAAAACCAACCTAACAGACGACCGTTCCGCTATCACGCTTGTACACTTGTACATGTTAGAAAAATCGGCGGCCTCTGATTGACGCTACAGTAAGAATTTTTGTTGATTTGTGGGATCATTAATTTGAATTTCTGTGAGATATTGTAATTTTCACGAAGGATTAGACTTTCATGACGAAATTGTGAAGCTGCCAATAATGTACCGATGGTACATTTTCAAACACCATTCACCTTTCATCCTTGATTTCAGTCCCTACCAGCTGGTTTTAAGACGAGAGCACGATCAGCTGGAGCACGAGAACAATGACGATGACTGTAAACATCAGAAGGCCAGCTGGTTTTGTTGTGCAACATGACCAGCTGGTGAGTCGAGAACAAAGATAAAATGATAAACACTGAGCCGGCCGGAGAAAACTGTCATGAATATCAGGATAGTTGCATGGGCGGCGGTGATTGAAAAGGGGCAGCGAAATCGAAGGCGAAATCTGAGAAAGACGAAATTCAGATCACTAAAGTCTAAGTGGTGAAAAAAATCGCAATAACCACAAAAAAATATTTTTATGATTCAAGATAGTGAAGAAATGATGATGTCAGAAAAGTGGTGAGTAAATCCATAAGAGACCTGTCTGTTTTAATACAAGAAGATAAAAGAAAGGGAAAATTTCCGATTAGAATTATAGCGGGAATCATTTTAGTGAATGCCTTCAAGATATATTCCTTTATAAAAAGCTGTTCTATATAGAAATATTAGTGACTAGCTTATCCAACAAAAACGTGAAAGAACAGCCTATTTAAAAAAGAAGGGCAAATTTCTGGTGAAATGTTTGCAGCTATGACATGAATGATCACTGTAGCAACGTGATGCTATGACACAACCTATATTCATAAGTAAGAAAAATATTTGTTCAAAAACAAAATTGAAATATGAACACCACCAGTCCAAAAACCGGTGAAAATGCATCTGTTAAGCAACACCATATTGAGGGTTATGGATTCGAATTCTTTTCAGTCAATAAAAGGTTTATTTTTATTAAAGCCCATTCACAAATTTCGTAACGCTGAAGGGAGCAAAAGAGTTTGCGGGTGGTTGTCCTCAAAATGTTACAGCCCGTTCACAATATGTAGCATTTCCATACAAAAAAAAAGTACGAGAGGGTGGGTAGGTGTTAAAAATGGCAATTTTTGGCGAAATAAAATTTGTGAATGAACCCTTGAATTGCGAAGGTGCCCACTGAGCTGATAAACAGGCACTGTCTCAGAAAGAATGAGAAGAATATAGTTGCCATCAAAATATTTCGATAGAACAGCTGAAGGGAAAATATATGAAAGAAGGGAAAATGTATGATGAACATTTTACCGACGAATTTTACGTGCCATTAATTACCAGCCTTCATTAGAGACGCATTTTTGCACGCAAAACAAGATACTGTACTGTATCTCATACTATTCGGGGTAATGGCTCATTCGGGGTAGTGGCGTTCGGGGTAGTGGCGTTCGGGGTAATGGCGTTCGGGGTAATGGGATGGAGCCAGCTTGGCACAAATGTTTAGATGTAAATTGGCCACTTTATCGTAAATTTGAGGCCGGGACATCCAAAAATGGTCATTTGTAGGATTAATCAAATGCAAAACTCATAGTGAATTGGATAAATTCAATCGTTTCTCAAAAGGTGTACACTAATGCATTTTTTTTTAAACTCCGTCATGTGGTGGCCACTTTATAGCCGATTCCGGAAATTATCTGTGACTTGAAATTTGCCTACCTCCAGGGGCACGAACGCACAGTACTCTTCTCACCTGACCTGACCCAGTGATCCACCGGAATAACTCCGGCCTCACGAATTTTTCCGCGTACCTCTGTCCATTTCTAGAAACTGGATATGTGTGCCAGTATACTGATAAAAAATCATTTGAATCCATTAAGATTTCGCTGAGCGGCAAGGGTTTTAGCATTTTTGCTTTCACTCAGGCCTAAACGGGTTAACCAACTACGCCACAGAACGGGTAACGCTTAGGAGAGTCGGATTGAGCATCTCAGAAAGCCGAATGAGATGGAGGGTTGTGAAGGAGAAAATGGGGTCGTGACGGACATTGGTTTCAGGTTGGCCGATTGTGCTGCAGTATCGTTACCCGTTCTGTGGCGTAGTTGGTTAACGCTCCCAGTCTAGCGTACCAGAACGATTCTATTATTTTTCACAAATTTTCATCTCAATTTGTCCAAATTGACTTTTGTGTCTACGACCTTCAACACCGCTAGCGCATGACGGCTCACCATAGTAGCATGTCCGAAAGAACTTGAAACTATTGAGAACCAGAGCTAAAGGTCCAAAGCCCTGATAAAGGTGGATGGTTGTGATGGTTTTGACCGTGGTCATCATGTAAAGAACAAGCGGACAATGCTGTATCGTGTCAGCACCGAGGAGGCAGCCCCTCTAGCACGATGTAGGTAGCGCAACCCTGGTTAGGTGGCCTATCGAAGACTCTTCACCAACCAAGAAAGGCAAAAGCAGAGCAAACGGATTGATTTTACGGCAACAAAACCGGCAACGAATAAAGGACAACGATTGGAAAGTTGGATCTTGGAACGTGAGAACTTTGAATGAACCCGCGCGTGTTGGGCTCCTGGCTCGTGAACTGCGGAATGTCGGCGTGAACGTGGCAGCTATCCAGGAAATACGCTGGCTGAGAACCGGAGAACGCGAATTCCGAGCGGTGGACCCAATCGCCAACACTTCATTCAAGTACCACTACAGCGGTGGCGACAGAGCAGAACGTGGAGTTGGCTTCATAGTGATTGGGAAGCAGATGAAGCGAATTATTCGGTGGAAACCGGTAAGCGACCGAATCTGTGTGTTGAGAATGTGGGGCAAGTTCTTCAACTACAGCCTAATGAGCATATATGCGCCAACGAACTATAAGCCCGATGACATGAAGGATGAGTTCTATAAGAGCCTGGATAAGGCCTACGGAGAGTGCCCAAAACAAGATGCCAAGATAGTCATCGGCGACGCAAATGCGCAGATCGGGAAAGAAGATTTCTTCCGACCCGTCATTGGAACGGAAAGCCTTCATTCCGTTACCAATGATAATGGCCTGCGGCTAGTGACCTTCGCTGCTGCTAGAGGGATGGCAATCAGCAGTACTTACTTCGCACGAAAGAATATCCGCAACACACCCGAGTGGAGATGCCTGCTTTCAAATAGACCACGTGCTGGTTGATGGGCGACATTTCTCAGATGTCATTGATGTCAGGACCTTCCGAGGCCCTAATATCGACTCAGATCATTATCTCGTCACGAGTTCCAGAACAGAACGCTGCGCTTCAATAAACAACGCTTGTCGACTGATGTAGTAGCTGCACAGTACCGCCAGCAACTAGACGAGCAGTTGGGTAGAACCAACGTTGCTAGAGATGTCGACAGCATGTGGGACCCTATCCACAAATCTGTGACAACAACGGCACGGGAAGTGATTGGCACTGGTCAACGATGAAGACGAAACGACTGGTTCGATGAAGAGTGCCAGAGAGTGACAGACATGAAGAATGTCGCCAGAAGCCGTATGCTTGTGGCCGACACCCGACAGACCAGAGAACGGTACAGGGTAGCGAGAGCCGAAGAAAAGCGAATCCATCGCAAAAATAAAAGGCTGCACGAAGAAAGTGTGGTAGCTGAATCTCAAGAAAGCATGAACCGGAATGATATGCGGAGATTCTATGCAACGGTTAATAGTGCGCGGTACAATACCGTACCAGTGCCCACCGTGTGCAATGATCGAGAAGGGAATTTGCTGACCGATAAAACGGCGATGGCTGCCAGGTGGAAGGAGCACATTCAGCAATTGTTGAACGGTGAAAATGGAAATGTAACGAGGAACAGGAATAACATAAATGATGACGCTCAAGCTGTGGACCCACCGAGCATAGGGGAGGTTAAAAAGGCTATCAGCGAGCTAAAGAACTGTAAGGCTGCTGGGAAGGACGAAACCCCGGTCGAGTTTTTCAAGCACGGAAGTGAGCAGCTTTACCAGTAGATCCACCGAGTACTTCTGAAGTTATGCGAGGACGAAGAATTACCCACCGACTGATAAAATGCCCTTATACGCCATATCTATGAGAAAAGGCACAGACTGAATTCAGCGTACCAAATTCTGTCGCGCATCCTGTTTAACAGACTGAGATCGCTCGAGGAGTCCTTCGTAGGTTAATACCAAGCTGGTTTTCGTGAGAGCCGTTCGACAACGGACCAGATGTTTAGCTTGCGAATGACCCAAGAAAAATTCCGGGAATATAATTTGCAGACTCACCATCTGTTTATTGATTTCAAGGCGGCGTACGACTCAGTGAAAATAAATGGCTTTGGCTTTGGCAGATAATGTCCGAACATGGTTTTCCGACGAAACTAATAAGGCTGATACGTTTTACGCTGGATGGTTCGAAATCAAGTGTTCGGATCGCAGACGAGGTGTCAACCTCGTTCGTGACGTTAGACGGGTTGAAGCAGAGAGACGCAGTTTCGAATTTACTGTTCAACATTGCACTCGATGGTGCTATTAGGAGATCTGGCGTGCAGAGAAATGGCACTATTATCACAAGGTCGCACATGCTCCTTGGCTTTGCGGACGATATAGACCTAATTGGAATCGATCGCAGGTCAGTAGAAGAGGCCTTCGTGCCTCTGAAGCGAGAGACAGCGAGGATAGGCCTAATAATTAATTCTATCAAAACGAAGTACATGGTTGCATGGTTGCAAACGGAAACAAAATTCGCCCTGTATAAAACATTGATTCTTCCGGTGGCTCTCTACGGGCACGAAGCGTGGACGTTAAAAGAGGCAGACCGGAAAGCTTTCGGTGTTTTCGAGCGTATAGTGCTGCGGACAATACTCGGTGGGAAACTCGAAAATGGTTTGTGGCGCAGACGTATGTGTCACGAGTTTTATCAAGTGTACAAAGATGCGAATATTATCAAGCATGTAAAATACGGCAGACTTCAGTGGGCGGGTCAATTAGTGCGAATGTCGGAAGAAAGAATTGCGAAAATAATATTCAACAGGGAACCAGGTAGAGATCGGCGGCTTAGATTTCTAGGGAAGTTACAAGGAAAATATCCAAAAACTTAATTCCTGTAATAATCATTCAATTATCCTAGCATTTTCTGAAGACTCTCCTCAAAATGATTATAAAACAGGGTATCCCAACCGGAGGTCCCCAAACGTCTAGGGGACGCACAGTGGCCCAAACCTGGCCAAAAAAAATCAACGAAGTCCTGATAGAGTGTGATGAATTAGGGCTGGATCTATTGTTTAAATCTGATGTGACCTACCATAAGTTCTTTGAATTTCGACAAAATCCTTATTGAAAAAACTTCTTTGAATTCTCCTCAGGGAACTCTAAGAATAATACTAAATAGCTTTTTTCCGAGATTTTTGGTAGACTTCTTAAAAGCTTGAAAAAAGACACTGATACGTTAATGCTTCCAGTGGACGATTATGTCCTTTGAAGGAAGCACCACACTAGACAACAGACTAGCATGCAACGCCCAGTGGCATAGTCGAAATACGTTCCTGACGAAAAGTTTTCCGGACTGGAGCGGGAATCGAACCCACACTCCTTAACTCGATGCGGCTAAATGCTTTGTAACACTTACCGCACGGCCACGAACCCCACAATTAACCACAATCATCTTACATGAACTATGAGAGACTGCAAATGTGAAAAAAATGTGTTTTTATGATGAATTCTGCCCAAAAACCTTATTGTATTTCCGAGGAAAAGTTTGTTGTGCGACTGGTGAAAAAATTAAATGAATTGAATTGACTCTACTTGAGTCTATTTTTAAATGTATCGAACTCACCAAACTCAATTCAGGAAAATACTTCGTTTCCTTGAAATTTGAGTTCAAGAACATTCATTTATTGGAGTCAGCAAAACGTTTGTTAAAGTTCAAGGGAGTCACAGCTTAAAAAAGTCCATGAATGTTTTTTTTATTAGTCTAATGTTACATTTATTCAAAAATTCCCAAAAAAAAATGTAAACATAAGGCATTTTAAGATTCTAAGGATTCTTCAAAGAGTTCATGGAGCTTCTTATCAATTCCAAGAGAGTTATCAACTCTCAACAAACATCAACCACCCAGTAAACACACGATCGTATATGATAGGATATAAAACTACGAATGTGGAGGTGATATACGTACTTTTGTACTCTTATGCGCTATCGTACACGAGTTTGTGTTTACTGGGCAATTTTTTTTGCTTCGAAGACATTTTTTACAGGATTCCAAAGATTTTCCATAGAAAAATACATTGGGTCGTTACTTACGACTCCTTCGAGAAATTGGAATTACTTCGAGAAACTTTTTCCGTGAAGTAATTCTTGAAAAGATTCCTTGAAAAATTTGTTGACGTATTCTTCAAAGAACTCCTGGATGAATTAGTTTCAAATTTACTTGGCAGATCCTTGGCATTAATCTTTTCAGTTCCATAAAAGATCGTTGGCAGATTCCTCTCAAGATATACTGTGGCTATTGATGGCTTTAAAAGATTTCTTGTGAAAAGTCCTTGAAGAAATAAATCTTGACGCAATTATTTTATGAAAAAAATATTTTAGGCATTTTTTTTTTCTACAAATTCAAACATGAGAATACTTTTGTGCATGTTTTTGTGGGGAAAAATTCCTTTAATATACGTGATGAAAATATTCCCATTGTTTTTTTTTCCATTCCATTGAATTTTCATTGATTTCGAAAGATTTCTGGAAAGATCTTTGTCAGGAGTCTAATTAGAGTACTGTAAAAAGTTTACCGTGATGCAATATGTTTAAAAAAAATATGTTTAAAACAAACTTTAAAAAATTTAAACAATAATCTTTGTAGCAAACTTAGATTTTCTTCCGTCAGCCAGGAGGGGACCACATTCGCCCTGTCCGCTTGCTACGCTCATACACCACACGGTAAACTTTCACATATAATGACATCCCAAAGCTGGTGCCTTGAATGAACTTCCGCTTCCCTCACTGCACCCGTCACTTAGCTGTCGCGGGGTCGCTTTTCCGTGCATAATCGTGGGGTTATCATGATGGGAACGCTATTTACCCAAGAAGCGGAAACTGCTGAACATGGTCATCGCATCGGATTTTGTGTACTAACGTGTAAGTGCAGTAATCAGAACCCGGGTGGTGTTTGAACAGCTGGATTGCTTCACAAAGTTGTAATTTTCTTCCAAATCACTTCAGCTTGCCACAGCCAGGAAAGGGGACATTTTCCCGGCTTGCTCTCGGGAGAGAAAAAAAAAAACAGTAATTTGCATATAATAATAATATCGTTATTACATTGCGGAGCGTAGCTCCGGAAGTCGTGCCGGTTACGAGAAATCCGAGCTTAAAACGCTTTTCTCCTTTCCAAACGACGCGACTGCAACGTTCTTTTTTGTGTCTTATTGCGGATGAATTATGGTTGCTCTTTTGTTCGTTTCCTTTTTTCCTGTGTAGCTTAACGGAAAATACTCATGGGTACTATCCGCCGAGAACTTAGTAGGAAATAAGTTGGAAACATTTAGATCTAATATAACAAGTAACACCGAAAACATAAATCCAAATTAAAAAATACACAGTTTGTCCTACAATGGTTGCTACAAAGTTTTTGAAACATGTCATGTCTCACGTAAGTCGCTATTTTGTTTTGTTAAACCTTTCAATATTGAACTTGAATGGAGATGTTCTACGAAGGCATAAAAATTTGTTTTGCAATACAAATCTACCATTTTGCTGAAAATGTTCTAATTATGTTTACTATGTTTCAACCATATTATGTTTTATATTTGTCTTATTATGTTTATCAAAACATGTGTTTGGTTATATGTCTTATTTCGGTTGTTTTAGACATGTACGACAAATAAACAGACTCAATATGTCATATTCATGTTACATGTATGTCATAATATATACTTTTTTCAAACATGTTCTGAATAAACAAATTATGTTCATTTTCAGTCAAATATAAGTTTTTCTAGTTGTCTATAAAACAAATGCAACAAAAGTGACATTTAATACTTTTGATAGCATGGATAATACACTGCCGGCCATGTGGTGAATACTTTCAAGCAAATGTTTTGAGTAAATTATTATTTTTAAGGTATGCTCTAAATACCGATTTATCAATTTATATGAATGAATAAAGTGTGGTGGTTGTTTGCCACTGTTTAGTACGAAAAAAGTTCAATGGAATTACCTAACTCGCTTACAGTTGTGTTCATGCAGGGCTTACGTGTTTTTGTGAAAAATTGTAGGAAAAAAATATAAAGACTTAGAAAACACTTCATAGTCATTTGGTATAGGAGTTTTCCGTCAACAAAATTGTAACATAAAGTTTGCCGGAATAGTTTTTGGTAAAAATCTGATTAGACTATTTTATTTCGGGTACAAATCAACAACGGTTCGTGAGATTTGAGAAGCAAATTCCATTTATGCTGTCATAGTCAAGTGTTTTATCAAACTTATATCACACTGTTAATTTATGATCACACTAGTTGTCCCTGAAAACTTTTCACTGCCTTGAATGAAACAATGGCAAATGATTGGCAATGAAATTTTTGTCTTTTCCCAAAACACTCGTCATGCAGTGTGTCTAAGGGGACCATCT
This sequence comes from Aedes aegypti, assembly GCF_002204515.2. Taxonomy (NCBI): domain Eukaryota; kingdom Metazoa; phylum Arthropoda; class Insecta; order Diptera; family Culicidae; genus Aedes; species Aedes aegypti. The sequence continues at coordinate 66,629,077 of NC_035108.1, read as the reverse complement.
TTAATTTTTGAATTTAATTTTGAATATTTACCATAACGATGAGATTTTTGTTCTGAAGCTTTGAAAAATGAAATAATAGTTCAGTAAAAATTCAGTGTATTAGTAGAAAACAAAATAACGAACTAATTTGCAAAATGTGATGATTCCTTTTTGGAAATATTTACTTGGCTTGATGTCGAAAAATGTATATTGAACAATTTATAAGGGCGAATTATTTTTTTAGAAGCAAAACTGCATATTTCACCACAATTTTTGATTCGCATATCAATTTAGTGTTAAATAACAGTTATCAATCAATAACAGTTATGCAATCAAATATGAAGGCTTGTCAATGTTTGCACTTTTACATTTTTCACTGTCGACCATCCAATGCATTTCCACTACCAAATGTTCTCAGTATTTTGTTGCGTTAATGGTTTGTTGGACAAAGTATAATACATAATTATGTATACCTAAACCCATATGATACATACTTTTGACAACAAAAATATGTTGCACAAGCTCCACCTTCTGCGCTTTTCCAGTCATATATAAGTATGAATTCCAGTTTTTTCGCTATGAAACAGAACATTCTCATTGATCATATTGAAGTCATTGTGATTTATATGAGACATGTGGTGTTACTTGGGTAACAGGCTATTATTATTATTCATCTCACATTGCCTACATTACATTATTCTTACAAAAGTTATTGCCAAATTAGGCAAATCAAAAAGGGGGTTTTATAGGTAGCCAATATAATTAGAAATATTTAGCATGAAATAATAAATTAGCTCAAAAATATTAAAAAGTTGCCAATAAAAACTGATTTCAATTTATAAAATTTAAAGTGCTATTTTTTTTTTTTTTTTGTGAAATTACTAGAAAGATTGTGTATTCGGCAAAGTTGGAATATCTGGCAATAAAAAAATCTATTTAAGAATTCAGTCGCTAGGTAGCGCTAGTAACATACTTTCTTCGATCCTCTGTATTTTAAGATTTTCATCATCTGGAAGGTTGGTGTCTTCGTCAAATGAAGTTCTATCTGGCGGTGCAAAATGGGATTGGGAATCATCCGGTAGGTGATGATAGTATCTAACTTTTTTCAATCTTCGGAATTTCAATATTGCTGTTTGCATTTGAGGTGCAAATCTTGACTAAATGTCCTCCAAATGTGGTAACACAAACCAATCAAAGGACTCCTAGCAACGATTATCTAAATCACCGCTGACCTAGATAGAAAAGCCTATCTTTGACATCGCATTTCTTGTGGAAAATCTTACCGCGTTTGATGTTCCCGCATTTGATATTTGCGTTTCAAACGCACACAGCAATACATTAAAAACAGGGCCGAATTTACAAATGTGAGGGTGCGGGGACCATTGTCTTGTGGGAAACCCTTTTTCCAGAAAAGAAAAAAAACATTTTAATGCATTAAAATAGACTATATATTTTCAAATTTTCTCCATAAGGTTTTCATTATCAAAAGTCAAACTATTTTGCTTCAAATCCATTATGAACGTACATCAATTTTGAATTCCTTGTCAATGAAATTATTATTTTGTTTAATGCACCCGATCCTGTTTTTGCATGGATTATTTTTACACGGTCGTGCAATAGTAGTTTACGCAACAAGTTGCAAAACGCTAATTTTTACAGCACGAGTCGTACATTTATCCTACGAGGCCTGCCGAGTTGAATAATTACGACGAGTGCTGTAAAAATCGAGTTCTGCATCGAGTTGCGTGTAACATTTTTTTTTTTTTTGAAGACCACTTGAGGGTATCAGAAATTATATCGGAATGCATCCATAATTCAGTGTACTTTCATGAAGTTTCATGACAGATTGGCGTGATTGAATACAGTTTACTATGATGTGAAATTGCAAAAAAGTGCCCATACATTGTTTTCCGTCAAAACATCATTTTTGCATGGAACATCGAGAAATGGCGTAACTTTTTTGCACGGTCTTTAAATTTTGAACTGAAAACTTTTTTTGCTCGGTACAAAAACAGAATCGGGTGTATTTTCTCAAATACTTTATATATCTTTTTAGATTTTAAATGTTTAAATTAATTAATTTGCTCGTCAACAACAAAATTGATTTGCTGATTCTCTTCTTATTGGTACTCATATTATACTTATTATTAGAGTTATTTAAAAGAAGATTTACTTGAATTATTTTGAATTGAAGAAATTGATGTAGAGCTAGTAGCAGGTGTTTTTCTAGAGATTTTAATGCAAGTCTCTATTTTTAACGAAGTGCCTCTATGATCTCCATTATAATTAAAGGGAGACTCTAAAGTTTTTTTTTATACTTTTGATTGCAGTGAATCCTGATGTAAAATTAAACAGGCTCCAGAGAAAATAAAAATCAAAGACTGTCACCCGGTATTTTGCTGATTCTTCAAGAAATTCATCTCACAGTCCTCTAGGAAAAACTTGATGGAATCTTCTAGTGATTTGTCCTGAGATTTCATCCAAAATGCTTTCAGGGGTTTCTTCAAAAATTCTTCTACGAATTCCTCTACCAATTTTCCTGCGATTTTTCAAGGGATGCTTAAAGGATTTCCTCCAGGAAATCGTATGCTGACAGGGAAGTGGGGGGGGTTTGCTTTTGCTTTTGCCTTTGCAAACCTGGAGCGTCTGTACTCTATGTTAGGAGCGGCTCACAACAGCGTCTGTTTCCCATGTCAGGGGCGGCTGATCATCGTCCGAGTGCCAGAGAAGGACTCTAAGCCCTGCCTGTGGAAAAAGTTTCATGAAAATCTGAGACCCTTCGGCCCACTTTGTATGGAAATAAAAAAAATCCCCAGTTTTGAGAAAATTTGATTCCGATTTGACAAAAAAATGTTTCTGTGACGCTTTTATCTCCTGTTATGATTTTCAAACGAAAAGACTTGTACGAGAAATCTGGGCATTTTTCACAAAACTATTTATAAATTTATAAAATTTTGATCTCAAAAATATTTCTATGAAAATCTTACCGAGTTGGAACATAGTTTTCCCGGCTTTTCTTTACGAATTTTCTCAACGGTGAAAAATTTTGTGGAAAACTTTTTCCAGTTAATATTTTTTTCTATTCCTTAGAAAATTTGCCTTCATTTTCATAAAAAAAAACTTTGTTTCTACAATACTTCTTTCTTGAGTTATGATTTTTCAAAGAAAAGGCTCAAAATGGCACATTTGCACTTTTTTTACAAAATTGGCCATAACTCAAAAACGAAAAAAAAATATCATTTCAAAAATTTCAGCGATTAAAGCTTATGAAATTACCTTCTCAAAAATATATTTTTGAAAGTTTTCCACTAATTGGGACATAGTTTTTCCGGCTTTTCTTTACGAATCTTCTCAACGGTGGAAAATTTTGTAGAAAACTTTTTCCAGTTTTTTTTTTATTCCTGAGAAAATTTCATTTACATAAAAAAAACTTTGTTTCTATGATGCTTCGTTCTTGAGTTATGATTTTTCAAAGTAAGTAGTGCCAGGGGAAATCAAAAAAATTCCAACTGAGTTTTCCGGGAAAATAGGCGACCCTGAATTTTTCTCAATTTTTTTATTCATATATTGATGAGCCCTGCCTGTGGAAAAAGTTTCATGAAAATCTGAGACCTTTCGGCCCAAACCCGTACGGAAATTAAAAAAAAAAATCCCCAACACTTTCACTGTTGCATTGTTTAACGGTTGCGACATGATTGTGAAGAATAATAAGGGAAAAGCACTCATTTTCGGCTCAACCATCTTATGTATGGAAATCCGAGAATTGGCAGAGAATTCTTGTCGAATATTGATTAGTGCTTTTCCACTGTTTGTGGAAATTCACCAGGAAAGATGAATGAAAGAAGGAATACACATTTGGTTTTTTTAGCATAGCCTACTATAGCCTAGCGATTTTAGCATAGCCTACTGGGCTGTACAACGTTTGCAAGGTCTACTAGTACTACAGTAATGAGCAAATTACTTGAAAATCGAATAATAAACCGAATGGTAGGTTTCCCACATGAAAATAGTTTTAAAACACCTTGATCCGGGGGCAAATTGATCACTTTTTTACAACTGTTGTGTTTTCTTTCGGAATACTAGTTTTGTCGAGTAAACATATCATAAAAATAGTTTTAATATCAAAAAATTAAAATGACACATTGGGGCGCAATTGAACATTGTATAACAAAGCAGGTTTAAGAAATTAAAAAAATCCCTATCTTCTAAATTTAGGTCTCCTGAATCTGAAAATGACGTCAAAATTCTTACAACTCTAGTATTGGATAATTTTATTTCAAAATTAAACTTTAAAAATCTGGCTAATACGTCTAATTGTAGGCCATTTTCCTCGAAATAAGCACATTATTAAAGAATAAACGGGTTTATGAGCAAAAAACTATACTTGCTATGCTGTATGATACCAAAAATTAGTTCAGTAGTTCATACTTAAGCTTACACAACATTTTAAACACTCAAAGTTGACATGTAGGCAAAGCATCAGTGGATTGTTTAACACCGACATATTCAACTGCTGTGCTTACACCTTCAAAAACTGTGGATATTTCTATGCAAAACTGATCATAATAAAAATTAAATGGTTCAAAATCATCATTAGACATCTATAAACTAGAAAACATGGAATGTCTGTGGTGCCAACGAAACCTTCAGCATCCTTGGGAGGAATTTTTTTTTTTTTTGGTCCCGGCCTGATCTAATTCGCCCCAGTGATCAATTTGCTCCCGGATTACGGTACTTATTACAATACTCTTTGAGCTACTATAGGAACACCATATTACAAAACGTCGAAAGCAGTCATTCTCCTAGCGGATGTTTTGAAATTAAACGTCTCTAGCGTTGCTAAGGAAAATATGGTTGCTATTTAAACGGCATTAAAATAGCAAAATTTACCATTTTCCTCATTTTTACTAAGGGAATCTGGGGTAATGCATCCTAAAGGCCACGGTGCTGTTTAAAAGTATTAAACAGGTATTAAACGAAGAAATTGGGAAAACTGTTTCATCAGGTACTCAGGTAATAGGAGTCTCAAACATACGATTTCACAAGAGCTTCTCCAAAGAAAAAAAAATGATTATTTATTTTTTCTTAAACATTCATAGAAACACCAAAAAGTCGTTTTGACCCGGCGGTGCATATAACCCCAGAGAAACCTACTCGTGAGTGAATAGTTTTTTTTTTTCGTCAGAAGCATTAGAATGTGGAAACTCCGAAATTTTGAATGTTGGGAGCATAAACATTAAGGACTGTTCATTTATAAAGTGGACACCTTGTTAATTTGTAAATTTTCTATTTATCAATGAAATCCTTACCGGTTTTTGGGCATCGTTAAACTACTATTCTTCGATGTTATGAAAATATAAGATCTTACATAATACCTCTGGTTGAAGAACTGAATAGTTTTTTTCAAAAACTACTAGAGAAAGATGTTCTTCAAAGTTAAACATTTTTCGTATGTCAAAAACCCTCATCTTATGAACAAATTGCATGTTGGCATCCTTTAATATTCTACTGAAGGTAGAGTTTCAATACCATCAATAATATCCCCGATCTCTGACACTAGGTCGCTCAAGTGGTTTATCCATTCGTGGCCAAATTTTCTTTTCATCGGTTATCTTAGATTAATACACTATCAAAATAATAACCCCATGATGTCATGACGTGCTTTGAAAATAATAATTCTATTAATTTCAATTCCCTTGAAATTTCAAGAAAAAAATCTCTAAAAAAAATAAGGTTAAATTGTTGGTCTAATACTTGACAAATTTTTGCTCCAAATATAACTTTTTTTTTTCATAATGCTTCCGAGAAGCAAACCGTTTTTAAAATAAAAAATAAAGGTTTAAAATTTTAACAAATTTCTAATCATCATTAATTTTTATAACCTGCTAAAATCGACCGTTCTCAACATTGCTCCTTATTCTTATGAAATTTAATTTGTTTGGTGGCTTTTTTATTATCACACAACAGTGTACAATATTGGTAAAACGATATACATAAAACCGATTGCAATTTCATTGAGAAATTAAAAAGATATAGCAAGCACTAAATTTCCACTTTATAAAATGAGCAATTCTTACGCTTAAGCTTAATCTGTTTTTATCAGTGAATATTTTTCAATTGAATAAATTGTCAAAAATCGAGGCAACAATTGTTCAAAGGTTAATTGGATTTGTTACTTGTAAAGCTATCTGTTGATAGATAGCGTATCATTTATTAATTTAAAATACATACATTCCTTCAACAAATTACTGACATCAATTTCAGAAGATTTACAATCGCATTTTTGACAATCAGAGGATTCTTTGTTCTTTAAAAAATAATTCATAAATTTATCTAATGGGAAAAATTTAAAGATATATTATTTTGCTTTTTGGAAACAGAAATTCTTTATTGATATATTCAGCATGTTTACTACTAAATAGACTTCAATACATTGTTTGTATATTGTCATATCGAATAAACACCAAAGAGTTTGAACAATGCAAGCATCAATTGAATGTTTTATTTGAAAACACGTCCTTCACGTCCTCCTTTCAATATTTGAATACAAGTAGCACTTTGTTGAAAGACTTTAATCATCGTTCCATAATCTGAAAACTAATTTTAAGAAAATTCAAGCAATTCCAATAAGTTTTGGCTATTTTCAATTTTGTTTTATTTATTATCTCTTCCAAGACCAGCTAAAAATTATAATATCACTGTGATGGTAATAAATAAAAGGTTTTCACTGCTCTAACGGCTCTAAACATGGTTTTGTATTCATATTTATGTTACATTTCATTTGATTTTAACTATTTAATTTAATTCAAAAACGGTAAGTTTTGAAAAGTTGGTATGTTCTGAAATCTGCGTATCTTTCGAAAATGAACAAGTTTGCCGAACAAACTAACTACTCTAAACTATCCGGGGTTGAATTATTTTAAATAGTCTCTTCATTACTTACTTTTGTCTTTTAACAACCATCTAAAACTCTTTGCAAAATGCCTGTAATGTAATGAATTCACTTGAAGACAAAACTTCAAGTCATTTGTAGTTCGTCATTTGAATTTCAGCCAAATCAAACTACTACAAAGTGAGATACAGATCCCCAAACATAAGTATGGAAAAACAGCATTCGATTAGTAACTTTTGACCCTGACCCTGTACTTACGACGCGTAATGTGTTGCAAAATAGACGTGATATCACAAAGCATCGTTTGCTGTCAGGCGATATTCAATTCAGAATCGTATTTTCACATAACTGAACTATTGGAATACATATTAGTTGACGGTTTTTTCAACCGAAATGATCGAAAACTTGTTTAAACAAACAATATGCATATGATGAAGAGGATCGATTTTTTTCACTCCGGATAATTATATCCTCCGGATAATTGAATCACCTAAAGAAATATTAAAATCTGCGGTAAAAGCAGTCTTCAAAATTGCCTTTGCATTTCCTTGCTTTGATTCATAAAATAAGGAGAAAGAGAATGCACGATCTTTATTTTCCAATCCAACAAGGCTTTGATTTGCTCCAATCATTTCGGTGAAATACTGCATCATTTATCTGAATCATTTGTGGCTCCTTCGACTTAGCGCACTACGCTGCAGGAGGATAACAAACATTGTTGGTAGGCTTAGCAACCAATAATGTTTTCTTCTCATTGCAAGGTCACAAAGTGCATGATAAATAAAATTTCACTGCTTCTCTAAATGGTGGACAATTTTGTGTGAACAATGGGATTCTCCTGAAGCTGTTGTTAAGTATCAATTGATTTACCAAAAAGCCATAAAAAGATGTTAGTGTTATCATTTTCTATTACAGCCACAATCAACTTCAAATGTGTCTCCCGAAGAAAATGATGTGATGTTTCAACATACATAGACTTATGCAATCTTACGACATTGGCGTTATGTACGGACAGGAGCATCAACTCTGCAGCGCTGTTGGATCGCGGTATGGATCGTTACAAATCTGCATGTCATTTATGGAAAGGAAGAGTCGACACATTGTAATTCAATACTTAACAATATGTTATCGCATGATTAATGACAATAAAAATGTCTTTGGGAAAGTTCTACTATAACTAAAAAATAAGTTTTAACCTGTAATATACGCCTCTACTCTAATCTTATTTGCATTGGTTTGGCATTCAGTCTTATAAAATCAGAAAAAAACAGCGATTTACTATTTTGCGGCGTTATGGTGCAATGTAATTTTCTGATTTCATAAAACTGATTGACAAACCAAAGCAATCAAAGCATTGATAGTCTAAAAACCAAGCTCTATTCTTACTCCAAATGAACCCTTCCGTTACCAACCCCCCTAAACGAATGTTGGAAAAAAACACGTTTTGGGCTGTAACTTTTTTTATATTTTTAAACCAAATTTTGACAAAAGAAGCGGATGTCCTTCTAGTTTGAGGGCTAGGACAGAATTTCAGGGTTGGCCACCTGGTTCCGGAGCTATCAAAACCACGAAGTTTTATGTGTCACATAACAATGTTTACTGATTTTTAAAAATTGACCCCGGAACCGGTTCCTCGGAAACCCGGAAACCGGTTCCAAAGTGGCCAAATGGGTTCTGAGCTATGCATCTCAGTCATAGAATGCAATCATTTGAAAAATCATGAAGTTTGATGTGTCGCATGATATTATTTACTCACTTCCAAAAATGGCCCCGGAACCGGTTTCCCAGAACATCCGGAAATTGTGATCCGCAGCAAGCAGTGATAGGTTATTTCCGAAAGGGGAATCGAGAAGTTCTAAATGAAAGCTCGTTGAAAACCGCTATTTTTCAAAGGGGTTGTTTTTATGCTTACCGAGGCTGGCAATCCGAGGTCTAGATTATGCAGTTTGCGTTGAAATGATTTGAATCAATGATGCATTATTTTTGATCAAGTGAGCACAAGAGCAATTGAATTGAAAAGGCGCAATTCCTACGCATAGCATTGATATTTTCAAAGCATGCTTTTCAAAATATCTGTGCAGAAATGATACTCTTTGAAGACTGGGTAAAAGGACTTAAATATCATCTTTTTTCGTTGTTTTATTTATATGATGCAGTGGTGAAGCCAGAAATTAATTCTAGAAACATAAGAGGTCTTGAGAAGAAAAAAAATGATCAGAATACACAAAAACTCCTTTTTCAAATTCCCCCTTTTCTTACCTACGTCCAAAACTGCTACACCATTCATTGCATTTATTGCAAAACTAAATTTTCTCAAATGTATGCGTAAAAAATGAAAAACAAGAATATAAAAAAACAGGTCCATCAATGGTGACAAACAGCGCTTACTTCTTTAGTAGTTAAGTTAGAAGTGCTCCGGGAGTTTGTCATTTCATGTTTGTTGGAATAATAAAAAACTGGGTTTACGAGGCATGAAAGATGAAAGCTAGATTTATGAAAGTTCAATAAACTAAGCCTCACTTTCACTGTAACATTTTATAGGAGTTTGCAAAAATTGATCAATGTTGTGCTTTAATTCTGGAGAGTTATCTGAGATATCCTAGCCGTAACAACTAACCAGAAGGGGCAAGGTTAAGTTGTATATAATAAACAGCAGTTAAAAAACTTTATTAAGAATTATTGAATGTCGACAACAGCGAAACAGCACAGAATACACTGTACAAAATGCATAATTCAAATTCTACTTTAATAAGCCACAAGCTTGAGACATTAAAAGGTTTGCTGATTATTTCAAAGAAACTTGTCTTGCCATTGCTTCGTAAGGTTGAAATATGTCAGAATTGAAAAAAAAAAAAACAAAGTTTTCAAGTAATTTTTCAAAGATAACTTGCATTTTTTATGACGCCAGTCACACTTCGCATTCCTTCTAGCATTAAATCAGCGTGAAGCCAAGAATCCGAGAACCGATCATAAACCTCGTAAAATCTATAATCCAACCCACCTACTCAATTTTCAATAATATACACTATTGTTAACGGGTTCAAATCTCACCCCCTTCTGACCACGCCACACTTTTCTCTTTTCGTTGCAGGGCTTTTCGGTGTCGCTGTTCTACTGCTTCCTCAACTCGGAAGTCCGCCTGGCCCTGCGGCACCGGCTGGAACGCTGGCGAGACGAGCGCAATATCCGGATAGGTCAAGTCCGGCAACGAAGTCGCCGGTAAGTAAGTGTTTCCGTTCAGATTAGCCTGGAAACGGTACGGTTGACCGGGCAATTCGAAAAGGACCTGCGGGCGGGTGGGTCTAACAGTGCAAGAGTTTTCCCATTGAGATGATCGATGAACGGGGACGGAAACGGGTGGACAATAGCGACGACAACAACAACAGAGCAGAAATACCAACCGCTTTCTGAATAGTGACAGACCCCGTATTTTGTAGCCAGAAGCTGTTTTTCTTATTTATGTCCTTCCACTACATCCGTCTGTTTTGCTGTTTGTATGTAGGGCAGATCCTGATACCTTTTCTTGAGTTCAATTTCTTCGATATTAAAGTAGGTAGTTTGCCATGATGACATCTTTACACTTGAAAAGATTCTTTGTTCCCCTTTGGAAAAGTAGTAGAGCTTTTCAACAAGAGATTTTGATAGAGATTATTGAAACATTGGTTCGTTTTACGACAAAAAAAATCCAAAATCCAAATTATTTTAATTACTTTAGTATTAAATTCGGATTTTATTTACTCAAATCAATAATTTTTATTTTTCCTTAATTTTAAAGAATGGCCAAACATGTTAAAAGGATTTTTTTGAAAGTCAACTTGACATTTCAGAGTGGAGGAAAGGGTTTCCGAATTGTCCACTCCAAAATCGGAGTTTTTGAATACATAAGCAAAGTAATTAAACTGGGAAGAGTTTCATTATTTAACTTTATTTACTTTATGAAGAAATTGCAGTACATTAATCACTATATTTCAAATCTGTTAACTCAGTCATCTCAATTTTGTATCACATTTGTACAGAAAAATCACCCGGAAATTTTCTCCTTTATCCACTTCCAAACACCGGAGGGTCCACTTATTGCTTCAATGATTTCTTTGTCGTTTTTGATGTGATAAAATTTACTGTCCGGTTGGTCCTTCGATGTTTGATTTGTAGACCATGCCACATCAGAGTGGTTTCCAATTTGCTCCCTTTCAAAGTCTGTTGTATTGTTCACCTCATCATAATCACTGATGGTCTTGTTCGATGTAGCGTTCAGCTCATCTAGATCAATCCAACCTCCGTCACCATAGCTCAATGTCGTATTAACCACCGCCACCTTCTCCACAACGCTACCGCCTTCCCAATTGCTACTTAGGTTCCAGTAGAGCAGCCAAATGGCGATAACGCCTATCAGCAAAATCCCGACCACAACCACCGCCACCTCAGCGGCAGAACCACAAAGCCTAAGGCAGCAGTTGAAGAATTGGGGGATGCACCCGCAGTAGCACTTGCGGCTATTGTTAAGACATACGCCACAGGATACGGCCAATCCACGTCCCAGCTCACCGCACGGTTTCCCCAGGCAGCCGAAGCACTGGATACAGTTTCGGATGTCAAGCGCGCGTAGCGCTTGGGCACTGGCCATTCTGGTGCCCAGTGGACGCGACTACTGTTTGTCGTACTGACGGTCGATAGATACTGCATGGAGGAATGACGTGTTTTATCGCGATGATAAGTTTCGGAAGTTTACCTGCTGTTATCTTAAATTTGTCAATCCCATTTTTCAATAACAATGGAACTGATTAAGGGGTCAACAAAGCCGAAGTGGTTAACGCGCAGCTATTTAGTATGACCTAGCTGATGGTCGTGGGTTCGAATCGCCCACCGGTCGAGGATATTTTCGGGTTTCAAATTTTCTCGAATTCCCAGGGCACAGAGTATCTTCGTACCTGCCAAACGACAAACGAATGAGAAAATGGTCAATTAGCAAAGAAAGCTCTTAGTTAATAATTGTGGAAGTGCTTATGAGAAAACTAAGATGAGAAGCAGGCTATGCTCTGGTTGAGACGTTACGTCGGATTGAGGAAGAAGAAACTGATTCATTTTTGTGTGGTGGTTACTTTCGTGAACAGCAATGTTATCATTTTTTTTAAGCTAAAAATTGCATACAAATGTGTCGTGGTAGTGTCACATAAGGAATATTCATCAATCAAAGGCTAAGCAACTTTTCGGGGGGCCCAGATAGCCGTAGCGGTAAACGCGCAGCTATTCAGCAAGACCAAGCTGAGGGTCGTGGGTTCGAATCCCACCAGTCGAGGATCTTTTCGGGTTGGAAATTTTCTCGACTTCCCAGGGCATAGAGTATATTCGTACCTGCCATACGATATACACATGCAAAAATGGTCATTGGCATAGCAAGCTCTCAGTTAATAACTGTGGAAGTGCTCATAAGAACACTAAGCTGAGAAGCAGGCTCTGTCCCAGTGGGAACGTAACGCCAGAAAGAAGAAGAAGAGAGTGCCACCAATAGCGTCCCAGGGGCCTTTGCCGTGGGACATGGCAAAAAAGCGCCACTCTGCTTCCAATCCATGTATTTTCTTAAAATTACGTTAGCTGGCAAATTTTGTTTTTTTTTTTTTTTTTTAAAGACACTACACTTTAATGCTTCCAGTGGGCTATTTGCCCTTTGAAGGAAGCACCACACTAGACAACGGACTAGCATGCAACGCCCAGTGGCACAGTCGGAAAACATTCCTCTCGAAAAGTTGTTCGGCCTGTGGCGGGAATCGAACCCACACTCCTTAGCACGATGCAGCTAAATGCCTTGGTGACACTAACCGCACGGCTACGAAGCCCACAAATTGTTATAATGATTTATAATTTTTATAATAAAATAATGTCGAATTACTATATTGATATGGGTTCTATGTAAACAATCTTTGTCGTTTAATGTGATGCAAAGTTTATTTTTCTTACCTAGTATTTCATTGGAGGCCTGACCGCTTGTTGGTGGTTGTGGATCTTGATTCACTTCGCCTCCACCCGAACGTCGTTTTTTCCTGATCACTAAGCATCGTTTGCATCGTTTCATGAAGCTGATGACTATATCCCATAGCACGTTTGTTTCGCCACTGGCTACGCCTGCACTTAGAATTGTTTATTCCAGCGCAACATCTCGAAATCTTAATACGCGATAAATCTTGTTGATCCATCTTTAACTTCTTTTCACAATTGACTTAGATAAAATGAAAAGTGTTTTATTGACATCAAGCTTAAAGTTATCTGCATAGGTAGAACGACAATTGTAAGTTAAACACCTATCTTTCTATACATTCACGCGGTGGTTGTTAACGGACATTTTAGGTAGATAACAATAATAACAAATCTGGCGTGTAACGCAGGTACGTTTAGTAAGTTTTTTTTTCACAAAACTTTTTGTAGAAGAGAATTTATGGTATGGATAAGGTTGTTACTTATCAATGTTTGCAATACTGCTGTAATATCTTTCAAACCATAAAAATCCGTCGGATTGTTAGACGGAGTTTTCTCATAGGCAGAGGCGAAGTCCATTGATTGCCTTCATTTAAAAAACATAATCACTGTATAATTCCGTTTTTTAACTGTTCTCAATTAAAAATACAATCTATTTCCTGATTCAAACGCATTAATCACTTGAAAACACGATCATTGTTGACGGTTTAGAACAAAATCTTTGAAAAAAAATGTTAGTTTTGGACTTGAAAAATTTGTTTGTTGGTTTGGCTTCGATTCATCTTCACCTTAAATATGCCCAATTTACAATGTATGGACGACTTTTAGTAAACTTAATTGCGAAACTTTTTGCCTAAGAACGATCAAAATCTGAAATGACCGTTTTTATTAAATCGACTTTAAATTTTTGAACCATTTGTTTTTTTAGTGTAGAAAATGTTTTTTTTTTCAATATTTTATTTTCTAAACTTCAGGAAATTTCACGACAGTCCCCCATACAACACTTTTTTGTATGTCTTACCGTTTTCGAGTTATACGGGTTTAAAAAAATTGTAAAAAAAAACTTTGACCCTTTCCAAATGTTAGTCTAGATAGATTTTGAAAAAAAAAAAAACAAAATATGCAAAGTATCTTAGTCCCCCCCCCCCTTTTGTCACGTTTTTTGTATGAGTCATCCGAACTTTTTGTAAGGCTTGTCACGCTTGGCTGGACCACCTCCCCCCCGCCACTAGGAGCGTGACGTAATTTGTCCATAACCCCCAAGAAGGCCGCTTCGGTCGTTCAAACTTCTAATGAAAAATTTGATTATTTGTTGGTTAGCCTTTGCCTAAGAGACCATATTTGTGTGACAGATGCATTGCAAATTTCGTAGTCCGCACAGCATCTGTCCAAATTCTACGACCTACAGAGCACAGTGACTCCCGGAGAAGTGATCCAATGTGATTGTTTCGTCCAGGGTTGACCAGGCCTTACGTTGTGTAATTAATTTGGTCGGAGGGGCAGACGAAATAACGAACGACTTCTACTTGTACGATAATTTATTACCACCACCGAGAGGCAGTGCTCCTGCTCGGTGGGGAAACGATACTCTACAGTTACAGTCACAACTTACAACTAATATCACACAGGGAATCGAGTCTCTTATATATGCCAGAGGTAGCAAAAGTGCACATCTCATGTAGCATTGTTACAATACTGTAATGCGCCGACAGCTAGCATCACGCAGCCCAACGCAAGAGCATCAAAGCAATTGGGCTGCTTGCTGCTAGCGGGGGGAGAAACAGAGAAATTGAATAATGTACTACTGCGCTGCTGCTGCATGTTACTGCGCCTTGCAATGGGAGATGATTGCGGTGTGACCGAACAGTGATATATAAGTGATGGAAGTGATCCTCTGGTATTCAATCACCAAAAAGACAAACCCTCGGAATGCTATCGAAGCACTAAAGTTGTGCAACGTCGATTTACTTCCTACCATGCAACTGCTAACGATAATGGCAACGCTTCCTGTCACAACATGCTGCGCCGAACGATCATTCTCATCATTTAAGAACTTAAAAACGTATTTGAGGAACAGCACTGGTGAAGAGCGATTGAACGGTATCGCGTTAATGTATGTTAGTGGTCCTTAGCTTATATGCTTATGCGGGCCACTTAGGTGTTTTCAAAACATAGTGCGGTATTTGAAGGTATTTGAAAATTTCCTTTTAACATTTTCAATGCAAAATATATTTTTTTCCTATTAACACGGAGATGAGTTTTGTGGTCCTTTCGAAATCTATTGTAGTTTGAGATCTTGACCAAAACAATACAGAAGGTATTGTCCTATAAAAAAAGACCCCAAATAAATACGCGTGGGAGTTATGTCTGCCTCATGAAATTTAAATGCTTTTAAATCTTGACGATTACAGAAAGTGAAGAAGTTTATAGGCATTTAGTGCTTATTTTGAACCCTTGGCTTACCAAAGCTTTTTTAAATCAAGATAGATTTAAGAGATAGGGTCTCAGACAGATTTAGAGTTATCCCCAGGCTTGATAATACTCCTCAGCATCACCAGAGTTCATTAGCATGCTCTATACCAGCGTGCTGTCTTTGTCTCTTTGTAAGGGAGCGAAAAAATACTAAGCAGAGAGGCAATAAAAAATGAGCACAACGCAGGAAAATTCCATGAAAAAAGAGTGCAATCACAACTCCGTGAGGCCTGTTTTATTTGGACGGATCTCTTAAGGCGCAAGAGAAAATGGCACAAAAGTCAAAACTGAAAAAGCAGTTTTCTCCTTTTAAAACAATAAATTGTTAAAAATAAAAACACACAGCCTTTTTATTTGGAAAATGAGTGATTCCAAGCAACAGCACCATAATTTGGTAAATTTTTTAATTCATTTTTTTCTATTGAGCTGAAACTTTGCACAGTTTTCCAGTTCCATCTAAATCGTCATTTTCCGATATCAAATCTTCAAGTTGAGTCACAACTAACTTTTCAAAAGGGTGTATGTGAAAATGGTTCAAAAATATTCAAAAAGCTGCACAGCAAAAACGGTTCGTTCGATTGTTAGACAACTAAAGAAACAAAGTTAGACAACTAAATAAAGATTCCAAAAAAAATACACACAGTAAAAAAAAAATTTTTTTGCATTAAAAAACATAATTTTTGACACAAAAACTCAAATATCTCAAAACCCTATCGGAATACCAACGTAACGGGGGGGGGGGAAACGGTCCTTTATATTAGCTATCTACCATAAAAATTTGGTGATGGTAAACCAATAAACATGTTTCAAACATGTCACAATTTTCACATTTAGTAGAAAATAAATAAAGTCGTGAGGAATTAAACTTTCTAATTTCAAGCAAAAAAATGACACAAACTCATCTACAGGTTTTACAATAGTTTCTAGGTCACACCTATCCGTGGTCACCCATTGCTCAAATGATAACTGATCAATATAATTTTCTTCAAACTCAGCGAATAAAGTATTATCCAATGATGAAGAATCTGGACAATCCGAACAAGATCGTAGATAGCAATTTGATGTTGTATTTTCACACAAAAGACTACCTGTTAACATTTTAATATCCTTTGATAAATTGATTCTTTTCAAACTATGTAAGATTAGGTTAATATTTTCGTGTGTTGTGCACACACAAACATTATGTGTTCCTGAATTGGATAGAAGCTTGCATTGCCTCATCAATGGCGTCTTGAATAGACCACGAGCTTGGTAGCATCGACAAAATCAATAATTTTTCTTTCCTTGTCGTGGCTAGATTCGAGAACCTTTCCTTCATATTCATAATTACCTCATTGTAGTCTGTATTTTCCACATCCTCAGGTCCTAATTTGAAGAGGTTTCTTCGTACAGCTTCGTTGATTTCACGGTATTTTTTCTCGGGATAATTGACGTAACCCATCTTCGTCTATTTAATCGGAGTCACTTTTATTCCAGCTATCCCTTCGTTGAAGCGTTCGATGTTGACCTTCTGGATGCACTCATCTTCTGATTGATTTGTTGAAACAGATGTCGCTGATGGTACCGTGGCAAGACTATCTGCACTTGGTACTTCTGATAACTTCTCAGTTGTTGTCGGTGCATCTAGTAATACCTCAGTTGTTGTTGTTTTCGAACTTCCTGCAACCTGATCCACCGATGATATACAGATTGCCCGTTTGTCAACGTTTAAACGGCAGGACGTACAAATGCGTAAATTTGTATTCAATGTAGACATTGGAGCATAACCAGCCGCTTTCAGTTTATCTATGGTGCTTTCGGTGAGATTTCGTAGCTCTTTCGAACACTTTTTTTCTGCAAACGGCCTGCAACAGTTGAGAAAGCGACTACTCATGTTGCTCGTTAGATTTTAATAAACAAAATCACTTTTAAGTTTTTACTGACTTGTTTGGTGTCGTTTGCTTGACTGAAGAAAATTTTTACAATTAAATCTTTTATAACCATAGTGGTAGTATATTTTTAGCTTTTTCGTGAGTATGTTCATGGTATGTACCTATCATGTTTTTGATGTTGTTGAAGTTACTCGCTTTCTCCCAAATATGATTAACAAAGTCTATTCTCTACCAAGGCGGGTCTATACCCAGGTGTAATCAGATTTTAACTTTGTGGAGAAAACCAGCACCGAGAAAACCGACTTGCTTTACGTATACTAGATCACCTGGGTATAGACCCGCCTTGTTCTCTACGAGGTAAACTTTTTGCAGGTAAACTAGTCGTATACCTGTATAGAAAACTTTTTTTGTAGCTTTTGTCTTCAATATTAGATTTCTTATAGGTTTCTTTTATCAAAAGGTTTCAACACTATTGAGAGAATTTTTCTTCAGTTACGTACAATAAAAAATATGACACTATCAAGACTTTAGATCACAACACTGGATCGCGTCTAACTTTCTAATAGATGCTATAATAGTTATGAATAATTAAATAAAATATCATGAAAACGACTTGTTTAATTCACGCAAGGCCCTTAACAATAAAATCAGCAACAAACTGCGGTTCCCGTAATAATTTACACCGAAAATTTTTTTTTCTACTAAATGTGAAAATTGTGACATGTTTGAAATGTCATAACTTTTTTGTTTATTGGTTTACCATCACCAAATTTTTATGGTAGATAGCTAATATAATGGACCGTTGGTATTCCGATAGGGTTTTGAGATATTTGAGTTTTTGTGACAAAAATGATGTTTTTTAATGCAAAAAAAAAATTTTTTTACTGTGTGTATTTTTTTTGGAATCTTTATTTAGTTGTCTAACTTTGTTTCTTTAGTTGTCTAACAATCGAACGAACCGTTTTTGCTGTGCAGCTTTTTGAATATTTTTGAACCATTTTCACATACACCCTTTTGAAAAGTTAGTCGTGACTCAACTTGAAGATTTGATATCGGAAAATGACGATTTAGATGGAACTGAAAAACTGTGCAAAGTTTCAGATATTTTTGAAATGGTCGATCAGAATCGACTTGCATGCCTCCGTGGAATCCCTCAAATAAAAGAGCTGTGTGTTTTTATTTTCTTCGATTTGTCTATTTGAAAAGAGAAAACTGCTTTTTCATTTTTGACTTTTGCACCATTTTTACTTGGGCATAAGAGTTATTTTTTTTAAGTGTCAATAAGGATGAGCATAAAAGCAAGAGAGAAAGAGTATCAGCAAAAATCCTCGCATTTCGAAGCACTCTCACTCGAATCGTTTGAGGATTTTCTGTTAAATTTTCACTCCTCAGAAAAACCTCGAAACCGCTTCATTTTTGCATCGAATAGGAGCTTTTGTCACATATCTGATTATTCCTGATAAATATAATCTATAATCCATAAATTCCTAATAAAACCCTACTGGAAAATGTTTTGTATAATAATGATCACCTTTCGAAAATATAGTTGCAAAGACAAAAGAATATAGGCATCGCGGGCCACTTCACATTAAATTTCAAAATGTATTCGCGGGCCGCTCAAAACGTTCACGAAGGCCACATGCGGCCCGCAGTTTGGTGACCACTGATGTATGTGCATAATAATGTAGCTTTAGATAGATTTACATGTCTATGGTTTATAATATTTTTCTGTTTCATTTTTTTCCGAGATGTCATCCAACTTTTTCTGCTAAATCGCAGGTTCTGATGTCGAAAAGCATTGTAATTTTCCGTTATGTATGTACGAACAGTATAAAATGAGGTTTAGTTTGAAGGCGAAATGGTATAAACCTGATTGATTTTGGCATCAGTTTATTGTCATGGTCTCTAATGCCGACACTGACAATCAACTTGGGCCACCCTATAGACAGAGTTAGTAACGGAGAAGCAATTTAATGACACTAAATAACCTTAACGTGCCAGTAAAAGAAAAACTGTTCCCATTTCAAACACGAATCCCAAACCTAATGCTTCAAAAGTTGTATTCCGCCAGCCAACCCGCTAGAAAAACAACCCCATTATAAAACTATTCCTTTTCATTTGCCGCTATCCCGTCATATAAAAGTTTATCTTCCCTTCCCGCACTTGATTCGCTAACGATCCGAATGGAATTTTGCATCTCGTTAGCTGTTTTTTCACTAACAACTTCGGCTCTAATTTCTAGCGGCTATTTTTGTTCGTTGCAATTTGTGGCGTGATTCCGCAAAAAAAAAGAGTCTCATAAGTCATGGCAAACGACAACATTTGCCTAATGGGGAACGGTTTTTGCCGTTTTTATTTCCATTTCCCAAAATAAAGAATGCATCCGCATCCGAGAGCTCAACGATTCTGATTTGAGTTTTGCTATATTTTTGCAGGTGTTTGAGTTTCGAAAATCAAGACGGTTTTGTGACCTGCACCACCACGGTTGAGTGTACGGTTTAGAAGGCACTAGCTTCACTAACACAGATTCATGACACAAACGATGATGAACAATGACAATGAGGGTGCCCACTACTCCTACTACTGCTAGAGCATGCTGTCGACGGTAAGTGTTTCCGGAATAGTCGTGGTTAGAAAATCCAACCTTCCCCAGAGCAGAACTAGCACAACTTACTGTGATGGATTGTTTCGTGTGTAGAATCCGCTGTCTTGTCTATCCCTAACTGCAGTCTATTTTTACCGTTTTGCTCACAGCTTCTTCCGGCACCATTTCTCACGATAAATCTTGCTGCCCATAAAATACACATTCCAGTATGAACAATAGTGCACTAATCTCCGCTCCTCTAAATCTTACCGCATGCTCTAGCAGTAGTACCTCTCTTCTACATCTCTCTCTCTGAAATGTTGTGAAGCTGTGGATTTTTTGCACTCATCAATTGGCAATTTTCATGACTGCAAGAAATGCATATGTATAAGAAATATCAAGGATAACGTTATTGACCTTCCTTATCTCAGTTGGTAAACGAGTCGCAGATCATGCAAAAGATGGTTCAAATCTCGGCCTAGGCGATAATATCAGAAATCTTGTGTACCGTAATCCGGGGTAACATTGATCAGTTTTTTTGATATTTCTTAACTATTTCATTTGAAAATATAAATGTTTCAAGTTTTGTATTTTAAAAACAAGTACTGCACCCATAGCTCGTCACTATATATTGTATTTTGTTTCTTGAAAGATTTAAGCATGTTTAAAAAAATGTATTATTCTATTTTTTAATTCATCTGATATGGGGTATCATCGATAACCTATGTAAAAAACGTTCGGTAGTATTGAAAATGTCGTGTCATGGCTTCATGGCTTTTGAAGCCGAATATGAAGGTCAAAAGCTTACAAGTCATTTACTTTTTGAATTACCGTAAAACGATATATAATTTTTCATATAATCGAAAGTCAGTTTTCTTTTCAAAATTTTATAAATTTTCAATATTCAAATACCAAGCCTGAGATAAAAAAAAATATTTTTTCTAAAAATTAAGTTAGAGATTTCAAGTCTTCGGCAAAGTTGAAGAGTATGTAATTACAAACAACTTTGCCGAAGACGCAAAATTTCTATAAATTCGCGGTTATGAGATATAGAGCATTTTGTCTTCGACACCCCTTAAAACTTGTTTTTTGTACATAACTTTTCAATAGAATTTTTCACATTTTTCGAATCTTCTACAAAGTTGTTAGGATCGATAAAATACACATTTTTGCTGAAAACGAAAACCTTGTATCTCTTATCGTTAAAAAGTTATAAACAAATTTATGTTAAATTTTAGTCCACTTTCACCTTAAAAATCTCCATTCTACGCAAAATGACGCAGTTAGTTTCATGGTAACTTCAAGTTCTAACTTTCTTCTTTTGCATGGAGGTAATAACTTTTGGAAACAAAAGGTTTTTTGCAGTGTTTTTCACAGATGATACACTCCCGTGCAAATGTTTGGGATCACCCTCTAAAAATCATGAACAATTGTTTTGTCCACATCTCTGTGATAACACGTCCAATTGAAACTCTCTATAGCGCATTTGAAATACTCACTTCGTAAGTATTTTCCCGGAAACAGTTTTTTAATTTTGTGTACTAAATTTTTACTTAAAGTTGTGACATTTTTCAAAAAAACACACTGGAAAAACATGGCAATTTTCCTTAGAATTGGATCGATAAAAATAAAAAATCAATGTATCATAAGAATCGTAATCTTATATTCTTTGAAGAGCGCTTACAAAATTTTGGAGGAAAAATGTGAAAACTACTCAATATTAATGAAACAGTCATTCAAGTTATCGTGCGAAATTTTGGGTTCACAACTCAGTATGATGCTTATCGTGCAAAAGTTTGGGATCACCTGAGCCGCACGCAAATCATTTTTGTCAATATCTCTACCATTTTTCAACCAATTTCAATAGTTCATAACTTTTCCAAACGAAAATAATGGCGCGTTCATGATTGGCTTGAGATTTCACAGAACTATCGTGTTTTTAGTAAGTTCAGGTGAACCCAAACTTTTGCACGATGACTTGAATGACGGTTTCATTGAATTTGAATAGTTTTCAGAATTTTCCACCAAATTTTCGTAAGCGCCTTTCAAAGATTATAGGATTACGAATCTTATGACACATTGATTTGAAATTTTGATCAATCCAATGCTGAGGAAATCAGCCATGTTTTTCCAGTAAGTTTTTTAATAAAAGGTCACAACTTTAAGTATGAATTTAGTATACAAAATTAAGAAAATGTTTTTACTTGTTTTTAATTATGAATCGTGGTTTACGGCTAACCAGCCGAGTGGAAGTTTAACAACTACCGAAAAGCTAAACATTACATATACTTTGCAATTGGATTAAATGGACAAATTAATGTGAAGTTTTGCGAAAAAGTTACACGTCTTCTCAGTGAATCGAACTCACGACTCCCTGATCTCTAGTTAGGGCGTGTTACCCCTACGCCACTAGAGGACTCATGGAAGCAGAATTTAACCTGAATTCGATTTCAGCTCAATAATCACGTGGTCCTTTTTCGCAAAGTGCACCTCTTTCGGAAGAATTAGATGTCCAACCAAACACAACGTTTTCTATATATATCCAATGCCTAGCCCGAGAGCGCATTATTATTTACGTGGAAAGTTCATCGTCCTTCACCAGACTGCATTGTAAAATTTTACGAAAATCGATTGAACTGAAGTGTACTAATCCGAACAGAAAATCGAAGGAAAAAAATAGATCATTGCAATTATGCTAGATATGAAATGTCAAGAAAACAAGATCTACAATTGGGTCCTAAAATTTTTAATGAAATCTTGTTTTTATTTAATAACACGAAAAAGCATGTTATTGTAACTACTTTAGCAATTTTTCCCGCTCAAATAATGGCTTTAACATGTTTAAACTTTAATTTAAAAATTTAGTTCATAAATGAACCTTGACACTTTTGATCATGTTTGACGTTCGCTTAGTCGACAAAAACACCACAGGGGTTATAGTTCGACCACTGGGGTTGTTCCTATCTGACATTTCGGAAGGGACACGGAAAACAAAATACACCCAAAATTTAAGTTTAAGCCAAAGGATGTGACAAAATCTAAAAACATGTTTTTTGGGCTTAAACCAACGGAAAACATTAGAATATTGAGTAAACATGTGTTCTTGGCCTAAACTTAAGCGTTTGGCACTGAAATTAGGACAGGGCTTTAGGACCCTATTGGTTCGAAAACAAGACTGGTGAAAAGGTATTGGGGCCAGTGGTGCAACCAAGGGGGAGTTTTGGGGGTCAAACCCCCCCCCCCCCCCCCCCCCCCAGAGCCGAAAAATTTTAAATTGCTAAATATTCTTGTGAAATTCAGCACTACACATCTTACAACTACAAAGCATCTTATTTTAATTCGTATGAATAATGTGAATGTTAGTAATTTTCAGTTATATACTTTTGAGTTGTGTGGTTTTATTCTTAAACTCTTTGTGGAGTTTGATAAAAACCAAAATTAACTGGTAAATACTACTATAACATGCTTATAAATAACAAAAATTTCTAACCTTTTTAAATCAAACTGAAAGCGTTGTGCCAATATTTGGAACATACGAATTCCTTGATTTATATAAAAAGGAGAAAAACATATCAGCGAATGCTATTGAAGTACTTATCTGCCGGTGGATGCATTTCGGTTCCGTAACAATTATTATTATTATGGCTTTATTAAGGAGATTTTCAGCCCTAGGCTGGTTCATCTCCGTATCCGTAACAAATTTCAAACAATTTTGAGATGGATGTGGATCATGAATTACGTTCAATTTATTGGGTAAACCATACAAATCAGGGGTTCGTTCGAAAGAAGTTGGAAAAATGTGCCCATTAAAAATATGAACGCATTGGCGTCCCACTGCAATAGTAAATCAATATGCTTTTTTACAAAGTCATCCAAAAACAAAGTTTAATGTTCGTATTAAAAATCTAAGGTATCACAAATCACATATTTTGTCATAAAATCTTCACAATGAAAGCAGAACTGATTTTAACCTTTGAAATCGATTTTCTAGGATGTCAATCCTGCAAGATGTAACAATTAGTCTGCTTCCGGCTGTTTAGTTTTAAAATGCTGATCTATTTTCGACCTATTGCAGCAATAGTGTCAATGATTTCTATTAAAAATTGCTGCGCTCAGCGATTATTCTCGAATTAATTTTCATTGTTAAAAATCTTCAAAACATAATTAAAGCGCAAGATAGAAGAAGAGCGGTGGAATGGTATCACACTTATGTATTGTAATTTTTCTATATTAATTTTACAATCCAAATAAATCCATTCCTAAAATGTCTTTTGAAATTTGTAAACATTATGTTTTATTATGAAGGAAACATAGAACTAAAACGATTGCGATAGATATTTTTAAAGAATCGCATTGATGATTTATTCATAAAATAAACATAATTTTGAGTCAAAATTCTTGATAAACTTTCGTTAATAAAACAAGATTTTTCAAAGGCTGCACCACCCTTTGCAAAAACGTACATGAGGAAGTACTCATTCGATTCAAGTAATTTCATTCAATACCTATTTGAATTAAAAGTATCAAGTATTTATTCGCATTTACTTGAATCGATTCATCCCTACATGTGACAGGAACAAAAAAAATCATGGATCGACGGGAAAACGAACCCAGACACCTAAGTATGACTTCGCTTTGCAGCTGTGGACTTAACATAGACTAAGAGGGCCCTGCAAACATTTCAATCAAAATTTCCTAATTCCATTTTTTGAATCTTGGTAGTAGAATTCACTTTCGAGAATCTAAAACTAAATTAATAACTACACACAGCCAAATTTCTGACCCACTTACACAACTAGTTTACTAAGGCTAAAAGTCTCACTAAAAAAATAATTAATGTGGTTTTGCAAACAAACGCATAATGCTTCGATTTTCCTTGCGTTATGAAAATGGCACAACAGTGAGAACTGGTACATGTTATACATTGTATTGAAACACAAAAATGTTTGTATTAAATATATGATCATAGCTTTATAAAGCTTGTAAAATATACCTGACAATTTGATTTCTCTGAATTTGTGTCTCAAGGTCTTCATTGGCCAGCATTCTTAATTGCTCCGATGTACCTTAACAAAAAAAATGTTTTTAACAGGGAGGGTTTAAAACTTAAAATTTTAAATTAACGATAAATCATCTGTGAAAAACACTGAGAAAAACCTTTTGTTTCCAAAAGTTATTAACTGTATGCAAAAGTAGAAAGTTAGAACTTGAAGTTGCCATGAAACTAGCTGCGTCATTTTGCGTAGAATGGAGATTTTTAAGGTGAAAGTGGACTAAAATTTAACATAAATTTGTTTATAACTTTTTAACGATAAGAGATACAAGGTTTTCGTTTTGAGCAAAAATGTGTATTTTATCGATCAAAACAACTTTGTAGAAGATTCGAAAAATGTGAAAAATGCTATTGAAAAGTTATGTACAAAAAACAAGTTTTAATTACATACTCTACAACTTTTCCGAAGACTTGAAATCTCTAACTTAATTTTTAGAAAAAATATTTTTTTTATCTCACTTGTGGGTGGATTGATCATCTTACCCCTAATACCAAAAGAAGCGTCTTTTAATATCAAGAAACTTCATCGAAGACACCAAACATCTAGAACCATTAGTTTTGAAGTTATTCTATTTTGATCGTGAAATCGATGAAATAAATCACTGTGCAATGTTACCCCGCTGATCAATGATACCCCGGATTACGGAACCTAGAAAATAATTAGTGCATTTTATCTTGTATGTGCGCATGTGCAATACTTTTCACAAATGCAAATCTGATATCATTTGCAAAAAAAAACTACAAAAGCTGTAAGAGCAGTAAACTGAAAAACATTATATCTTCTATGGGCAGAAGACCAAAGAAAATGAGTTTTTTTTTCAATATAGTGCTCTAGTCTACAGAACAAAGCCATTCTGAAAGTATAGGTTTCGATTCCCAGCCGGCCCAGGATCTTTTCATTATGTACATTCCCTTAACTTCCCTGGGCATGAGGTATCATCGTACACGAAATGCGAATGCGAAAAAGGAAACTTCGACAAATAAAGCTCCAAGGTTATAACCTGAGAGGGAGGTACAGATACTACACATGAAATATGACAAAGCACTTTTCCAAATTGCAAGATAACTCCCGCTCACCAACGACAATCAAGGCAGGCTTGGAAAAATCGCTAGTTTTCTTTTATTGTGTACCTTCGGTCTTTCTGGACTAATCTGGAAAAAGGGCCATAGTTGAATGTGCATGTATTTATAATTTTGATTGGAAAAGAGTAAAAAGATGCGTGTTTCAATACTTTATTTCGATCAAATTTAAAGGTGCTCTCGTGGCATTGCTTTTGGGTGTGCAGGAATTGTTTTTCAACCGATTGTTGTCAACTTTGTTTGAAATGCAAAAAAATGTTTTGATCAATTACGCGCTTTTATCATGTTTGTCCATGCTTTAAGATCTGGGCTCACAGTGACAGTTCGTGACAGCAGAATCTTGGCTCACTATGACGTACAAAAATTTTGTATCGGTTTCTCCCTCCCAGGTTATAACTATAGAAGTGCTCATAAGAACACCAAGCTAAGAAGTAGGCTCTGACCCAGTGGGCACGTAATGCCACGAAGAAGAAGCAGAAGAACATCCCGACAATCGCTTCCCTATTCTAAGAAACATTAATTTCAGCGTTAGTCTTCAACAAAGTCACTTTATATTAGCATTTCCAAGTGCTTTCGCATTTTCACGCAACGTTCTCCTTGCACTTGCAAACGCTAGCACGCTATTGCCCTCCGGTAAAGTGACCTTAAGGTAAGGCTGCCAACTTTATGACAGTGTTTCCCGCCCCATTGCAGTGCACACATTAGCATACATTTTTCTGCTTGTTAAATTATGCACATGCGACTCACAGGCACATCATTTGACTTTTCACAGCAGTGCGTTAATGGGTATGAGCATGCTAGCTTTGTTGTAATATTTGTTTACAAGTGACTTGTGGACATTTCCTTGGACGTTTCTTCAAGGTTGAAGCGGAAAAATGAGTGAAAAGCTCTAATATATGTGCCCATATAAATGAACTTTAAGGAGGATGTTTTCTGTCATATTGCACATTATTAAAACGAGTACATGAAACAAATAATGTTCATAATTATGAAGGTAATGGATCAGAAAAATCGAAATCAGGTCTTGAAGTTTTTGAATTTATTTTGTGTTTATTTAAAAAACGATAGCGCAGTGTACCGTTATATCTCAAATTTCGAACATAACTCATATTCTGAAGAATGGCCATTTCAAAAATAAATGTGCAGAGAATACAAAATAAAATTTTGAAAATGATTCTGAAACATCCTCCCTGGTATAGTACCAATGAGTTACATAGAATATCCAATGTTGAAACATTGGAACAAATGTCAAATAAAATTATTAATAATTTCAGGCAAAAATCATTATAATCTTCTATTGCCACGATTAATGCGTTATATATTTAAGTTGAGTTAGGTTAACTAAATTGAAAACGTTTTTTTTTTATCTAATAGGCAGGTGAAATCAACGCACCTGTAAAAAATCTGAACTGCTACGGCAAATGAAACGTAATATGTTGTTAACAAAATGTTAATAAAATCTTAAATTTGTTTTACCAAATTAGGATGACAGTGTTGGCTAATAAGGCAATCCATGAGACAGTTGCGATCAGCTGTTTTTTTGTTTACCACGAGATTTTGACGTTTTGCGATCGGAGTGACCGTTCGATTACAAAAGGAAAATGTTAAGCTCTGATAACACTCGCATGTGTTGTTTACCCTTCTGTTTCGGTTGCTTGCACACTTTTAGCTGTCAGTCCTATCGCGGAAAATCCTCATGGATAGCCTTATAGGCCCTGCAAGCCAGCCGTAAAAAAAAATCAAGTAACGAATAATCAACGAGAGAATACGAACCAGGACAATCGGCGAAGACCACAGCGACGTAAAGGGACTAGCGATTGGATGTTCGGTACGTGGAACTGTAAATCTCTCAACTTCATCGGAAGCACACGCAAACTCGCCGACGTGCTGAAGGACCGCGGATTCGGCATCGTAGCGTTGCAGTAAGTGTGTTGGAAGCGATCAATGGTGCGAACCATCTACCAGAGCTGCGGCAACACACACGAGCTTGGAACAGCATTTATAGTGATATGTGATATGCAGAGGCGTGTGATCGGGTGGTGGCCGATCAATGAGAGAATGTGCAAGTTGAGGCTCAAAGGCCGGTTCTACAACTTCAGAATAATAAACGTGCACAGCCCTCACTTCGGAAGCACTGATGATGATAAAAACGCTTTTTACACCCAGCTCGAACGCGAGTACGACAGCTGCCCAAGCCATGACGTCAAAATCATCATAGGAGATTTGAACGCTCAGGTTGGCCAGGAGGAGGAGTTCGAACCGACTATTGGAATATTCAGCGCCCACCGGCTGACGAACGAAAACGGCCTACGACTAATTGATTTCGCCGCCTCCAAGAATATGGCCATTCGTTGCACCTATTTCCAGCACAGCCGTGGAGATCATCACAGCAGACAGAATCACAAATCGACCTCGCTCTGATTGACGGACGGCACTTCTTCGACATTATCGACGTCAGCACCTATCGTGGCGCTAACATCGACTCTGACCACTAACTGTTGATGGTTAAACTGCGCCAAAAACTCTCCGTCTTTAGCAACGTACGGTACCGACGGCCGCCCCGGAACGACCTAGAGCGGCTCAAGCAACCGGATGTCACAGCGGCATACGCGCAGCACCTCGAGGCTGCATTACCGGAAGAGGGTGAACTGGATGAAGCCCCTCTTGAGGACTGCTTGAGAACAGTGAAGGCAGCCATCAGCAATGCAGCTGAGAGCAACGTCGGGTACGTGGGACGGAGTCGACGGAGCGATTGGTTCGACGAGGAAGGTAGGCAGATTCTGGAGCTTAGCTTAGACTGACTACACATATCAATGGTTGCTATTCCGTGATTGACCGAAGTCAGTGAAAATGCACAAAGAATCAACTAGAAGTTCGGCTGGGATTGGCCATAATCTTCTTCAATGTCTCTCTCTGAAATGTTGTGAAGCTGTGGATTTTTTGCACTCATCAATTGGCAATTTTCATGACTGCAAGAAATGCATATGTATAAGAAATATCAAGGATAACGTTATTGACCTTCCTTATCTCAGTTGGTAAACGAGTCGCAGATCATGCAAAAGATGGTTCAAATCTCGGCCTAGGCGATAATATCAGAAATCTTGTGTACCGTAATCCGGGGTAACATTGATCAGTTTTTTTGATATTTCTTAACTATTTCATTTGAAAATATAAATGTTTCAAGTTTTGTATTTTAAAAACAAGTACTGCACCCATAGCTCGTCACTATATATTGTATTTTGTTTCTTGAAAGATTTAAGCATGTTTAAAAAAATGTATTATTCTATTTTTTAATTCATCTGATATGGGGTATCATCGATAACCTATGTAAAAAACGTTCGGTAGTATTGAAAATGTCGTGTCATGGCTTCATGGCTTTTGAAGCCGAATATGAAGGTCAAAAGCTTACAAGTCATTTACTTTTTGAATTACCGTAAAACGATATATAATTTTTCATATAATCGAAAGTCAGTTTTCTTTTCAAAATTTTATAAATTTTCAATATTCAAATACCAAGCCTGAGATAAAAAAAAATATTTTTTCTAAAAATTAAGTTAGAGATTTCAAGTCTTCGGCAAAGTTGAAGAGTATGTAATTACAAACAACTTTGCCGAAGACGCAAAATTTCTATAAATTCGCGGTTATGAGATATAGAGCATTTTGTCTTCGACACCCCTTAAAACTTGTTTTTTGTACATAACTTTTCAATAGAATTTTTCACATTTTTCGAATCTTCTACAAAGTTGTTAGGATCGATAAAATACACATTTTTGCTGAAAACGAAAACCTTGTATCTCTTATCGTTAAAAAGTTATAAACAAATTTATGTTAAATTTTAGTCCACTTTCACCTTAAAAATCTCCATTCTACGCAAAATGACGCAGTTAGTTTCATGGTAACTTCAAGTTCTAACTTTCTTCTTTTGCATGGAGGTAATAACTTTTGGAAACAAAAGGTTTTTTGCAGTGTTTTTCACAGATGATACACTCCCGTGCAAATGTTTGGGATCACCCTCTAAAAATCATGAACAATTGTTTTGTCCACATCTCTGTGATAACACGTCCAATTGAAACTCTCTATAGCGCATTTGAAATACTCACTTCGTAAGTATTTTCCCGGAAACAGTTTTTTAATTTTGTGTACTAAATTTTTACTTAAAGTTGTGACATTTTTCAAAAAAACACACTGGAAAAACATGGCAATTTTCCTTAGAATTGGATCGATAAAAATAAAAAATCAATGTATCATAAGAATCGTAATCTTATATTCTTTGAAGAGCGCTTACAAAATTTTGGAGGAAAAATGTGAAAACTACTCAATATTAATGAAACAGTCATTCAAGTTATCGTGCGAAATTTTGGGTTCACAACTCAGTATGATGCTTATCGTGCAAAAGTTTGGGATCACCTGAGCCGCACGCAAATCATTTTTGTCAATATCTCTACCATTTTTCAACCAATTTCAATAGTTCATAACTTTTCCAAACGAAAATAATGGCGCGTTCATGATTGGCTTGAGATTTCACAGAACTATCGTGTTTTTAGTAAGTTCAGGTGAACCCAAACTTTTGCACGATGACTTGAATGACGGTTTCATTGAATTTGAATAGTTTTCAGAATTTTCCACCAAATTTTCGTAAGCGCCTTTCAAAGATTATAGGATTACGAATCTTATGACACATTGATTTGAAATTTTGATCAATCCAATGCTGAGGAAATCAGCCATGTTTTTCCAGTAAGTTTTTTAATAAAAGGTCACAACTTTAAGTATGAATTTAGTATACAAAATTAAGAAAATGTTTTTACTTGTTTTTAATTATGAATCGTGGTTTACGGCTAACCAGCCGAGTGGAAGTTTAACAACTACCGAAAAGCTAAACATTACATATACTTTGCAATTGGATTAAATGGACAAATTAATGTGAAGTTTTGCGAAAAAGTTACACGTCTTCTCAGTGAATCGAACTCACGACTCCCTGATCTCTAGTTAGGGCGTGTTACCCCTACGCCACTAGAGGACTCATGGAAGCAGAATTTAACCTGAATTCGATTTCAGCTCAATAATCACGTGGTCCTTTTTCGCAAAGTGCACCTCTTTCGGAAGAATTAGATGTCCAACCAAACACAACGTTTTCTATATATATCCAATGCCTAGCCCGAGAGCGCATTATTATTTACGTGGAAAGTTCATCGTCCTTCACCAGACTGCATTGTAAAATTTTACGAAAATCGATTGAACTGAAGTGTACTAATCCGAACAGAAAATCGAAGGAAAAAAATAGATCATTGCAATTATGCTAGATATGAAATGTCAAGAAAACAAGATCTACAATTGGGTCCTAAAATTTTTAATGAAATCTTGTTTTTATTTAATAACACGAAAAAGCATGTTATTGTAACTACTTTAGCAATTTTTCCCGCTCAAATAATGGCTTTAACATGTTTAAACTTTAATTTAAAAATTTAGTTCATAAATGAACCTTGACACTTTTGATCATGTTTGACGTTCGCTTAGTCGACAAAAACACCACAGGGGTTATAGTTCGACCACTGGGGTTGTTCCTATCTGACATTTCGGAAGGGACACGGAAAACAAAATACACCCAAAATTTAAGTTTAAGCCAAAGGATGTGACAAAATCTAAAAACATGTTTTTTGGGCTTAAACCAACGGAAAACATTAGAATATTGAGTAAACATGTGTTCTTGGCCTAAACTTAAGCGTTTGGCACTGAAATTAGGACAGGGCTTTAGGACCCTATTGGTTCGAAAACAAGACTGGTGAAAAGGTATTGGGGCCAGTGGTGCAACCAAGGGGGAGTTTTGGGGGTCAAACCCCCCCCCCCCCCCCCCCCCCAGAGCCGAAAAATTTTAAATTGCTAAATATTCTTGTGAAATTCAGCACTACACATCTTACAACTACAAAGCATCTTATTTTAATTCGTATGAATAATGTGAATGTTAGTAATTTTCAGTTATATACTTTTGAGTTGTGTGGTTTTATTCTTAAACTCTTTGTGGAGTTTGATAAAAACCAAAATTAACTGGTAAATACTACTATAACATGCTTATAAATAACAAAAATTTCTAACCTTTTTAAATCAAACTGAAAGCGTTGTGCCAATATTTGGAACATACGAATTCCTTGATTTATATAAAAAGGAGAAAAACATATCAGCGAATGCTATTGAAGTACTTATCTGCCGGTGGATGCATTTCGGTTCCGTAACAATTATTATTATTATGGCTTTATTAAGGAGATTTTCAGCCCTAGGCTGGTTCATCTCCGTATCCGTAACAAATTTCAAACAATTTTGAGATGGATGTGGATCATGAATTACGTTCAATTTATTGGGTAAACCATACAAATCAGGGGTTCGTTCGAAAGAAGTTGGAAAAATGTGCCCATTAAAAATATGAACGCATTGGCGTCCCACTGCAATAGTAAATCAATATGCTTTTTTACAAAGTCATCCAAAAACAAAGTTTAATGTTCGTATTAAAAATCTAAGGTATCACAAATCACATATTTTGTCATAAAATCTTCACAATGAAAGCAGAACTGATTTTAACCTTTGAAATCGATTTTCTAGGATGTCAATCCTGCAAGATGTAACAATTAGTCTGCTTCCGGCTGTTTAGTTTTAAAATGCTGATCTATTTTCGACCTATTGCAGCAATAGTGTCAATGATTTCTATTAAAAATTGCTGCGCTCAGCGATTATTCTCGAATTAATTTTCATTGTTAAAAATCTTCAAAACATAATTAAAGCGCAAGATAGAAGAAGAGCGGTGGAATGGTATCACACTTATGTATTGTAATTTTTCTATATTAATTTTACAATCCAAATAAATCCATTCCTAAAATGTCTTTTGAAATTTGTAAACATTATGTTTTATTATGAAGGAAACATAGAACTAAAACGATTGCGATAGATATTTTTAAAGAATCGCATTGATGATTTATTCATAAAATAAACATAATTTTGAGTCAAAATTCTTGATAAACTTTCGTTAATAAAACAAGATTTTTCAAAGGCTGCACCACCCTTTGCAAAAACGTACATGAGGAAGTACTCATTCGATTCAAGTAATTTCATTCAATACCTATTTGAATTAAAAGTATCAAGTATTTATTCGCATTTACTTGAATCGATTCATCCCTACATGTGACAGGAACAAAAAAAATCATGGATCGACGGGAAAACGAACCCAGACACCTAAGTATGACTTCGCTTTGCAGCTGTGGACTTAACATAGACTAAGAGGGCCCTGCAAACATTTCAATCAAAATTTCCTAATTCCATTTTTTGAATCTTGGTAGTAGAATTCACTTTCGAGAATCTAAAACTAAATTAATAACTACACACAGCCAAATTTCTGACCCACTTACACAACTAGTTTACTAAGGCTAAAAGTCTCACTAAAAAAATAATTAATGTGGTTTTGCAAACAAACGCATAATGCTTCGATTTTCCTTGCGTTATGAAAATGGCACAACAGTGAGAACTGGTACATGTTATACATTGTATTGAAACACAAAAATGTTTGTATTAAATATATGATCATAGCTTTATAAAGCTTGTAAAATATACCTGACAATTTGATTTCTCTGAATTTGTGTCTCAAGGTCTTCATTGGCCAGCATTCTTAATTGCTCCGATGTACCTTAACAAAAAAAATGTTTTTAACAGGGAGGGTTTAAAACTTAAAATTTTAAATTAACGATAAATCATCTGTGAAAAACACTGAGAAAAACCTTTTGTTTCCAAAAGTTATTAACTGTATGCAAAAGTAGAAAGTTAGAACTTGAAGTTGCCATGAAACTAGCTGCGTCATTTTGCGTAGAATGGAGATTTTTAAGGTGAAAGTGGACTAAAATTTAACATAAATTTGTTTATAACTTTTTAACGATAAGAGATACAAGGTTTTCGTTTTGAGCAAAAATGTGTATTTTATCGATCAAAACAACTTTGTAGAAGATTCGAAAAATGTGAAAAATGCTATTGAAAAGTTATGTACAAAAAACAAGTTTTAATTACATACTCTACAACTTTTCCGAAGACTTGAAATCTCTAACTTAATTTTTAGAAAAAATATTTTTTTTATCTCACTTGTGGGTGGATTGATCATCTTACCCCTAATACCAAAAGAAGCGTCTTTTAATATCAAGAAACTTCATCGAAGACACCAAACATCTAGAACCATTAGTTTTGAAGTTATTCTATTTTGATCGTGAAATCGATGAAATAAATCACTGTGCAATGTTACCCCGCTGATCAATGATACCCCGGATTACGGAACCTAGAAAATAATTAGTGCATTTTATCTTGTATGTGCGCATGTGCAATACTTTTCACAAATGCAAATCTGATATCATTTGCAAAAAAAAACTACAAAAGCTGTAAGAGCAGTAAACTGAAAAACATTATATCTTCTATGGGCAGAAGACCAAAGAAAATGAGTTTTTTTTTCAATATAGTGCTCTAGTCTACAGAACAAAGCCATTCTGAAAGTATAGGTTTCGATTCCCAGCCGGCCCAGGATCTTTTCATTATGTACATTCCCTTAACTTCCCTGGGCATGAGGTATCATCGTACACGAAATGCGAATGCGAAAAAGGAAACTTCGACAAATAAAGCTCCAAGGTTATAACCTGAGAGGGAGGTACAGATACTACACATGAAATATGACAAAGCACTTTTCCAAATTGCAAGATAACTCCCGCTCACCAACGACAATCAAGGCAGGCTTGGAAAAATCGCTAGTTTTCTTTTATTGTGTACCTTCGGTCTTTCTGGACTAATCTGGAAAAAGGGCCATAGTTGAATGTGCATGTATTTATAATTTTGATTGGAAAAGAGTAAAAAGATGCGTGTTTCAATACTTTATTTCGATCAAATTTAAAGGTGCTCTCGTGGCATTGCTTTTGGGTGTGCAGGAATTGTTTTTCAACCGATTGTTGTCAACTTTGTTTGAAATGCAAAAAAATGTTTTGATCAATTACGCGCTTTTATCATGTTTGTCCATGCTTTAAGATCTGGGCTCACAGTGACAGTTCGTGACAGCAGAATCTTGGCTCACTATGACGTACAAAAATTTTGTATCGGTTTCTCCCTCCCAGGTTATAACTATAGAAGTGCTCATAAGAACACCAAGCTAAGAAGTAGGCTCTGACCCAGTGGGCACGTAATGCCACGAAGAAGAAGCAGAAGAACATCCCGACAATCGCTTCCCTATTCTAAGAAACATTAATTTCAGCGTTAGTCTTCAACAAAGTCACTTTATATTAGCATTTCCAAGTGCTTTCGCATTTTCACGCAACGTTCTCCTTGCACTTGCAAACGCTAGCACGCTATTGCCCTCCGGTAAAGTGACCTTAAGGTAAGGCTGCCAACTTTATGACAGTGTTTCCCGCCCCATTGCAGTGCACACATTAGCATACATTTTTCTGCTTGTTAAATTATGCACATGCGACTCACAGGCACATCATTTGACTTTTCACAGCAGTGCGTTAATGGGTATGAGCATGCTAGCTTTGTTGTAATATTTGTTTACAAGTGACTTGTGGACATTTCCTTGGACGTTTCTTCAAGGTTGAAGCGGAAAAATGAGTGAAAAGCTCTAATATATGTGCCCATATAAATGAACTTTAAGGAGGATGTTTTCTGTCATATTGCACATTATTAAAACGAGTACATGAAACAAATAATGTTCATAATTATGAAGGTAATGGATCAGAAAAATCGAAATCAGGTCTTGAAGTTTTTGAATTTATTTTGTGTTTATTTAAAAAACGATAGCGCAGTGTACCGTTATATCTCAAATTTCGAACATAACTCATATTCTGAAGAATGGCCATTTCAAAAATAAATGTGCAGAGAATACAAAATAAAATTTTGAAAATGATTCTGAAACATCCTCCCTGGTATAGTACCAATGAGTTACATAGAATATCCAATGTTGAAACATTGGAACAAATGTCAAATAAAATTATTAATAATTTCAGGCAAAAATCATTATAATCTTCTATTGCCACGATTAATGCGTTATATATTTAAGTTGAGTTAGGTTAACTAAATTGAAAACGTTTTTTTTTTATCTAATAGGCAGGTGAAATCAACGCACCTGTAAAAAATCTGAACTGCTACGGCAAATGAAACGTAATATGTTGTTAACAAAATGTTAATAAAATCTTAAATTTGTTTTACCAAATTAGGATGACAGTGTTGGCTAATAAGGCAATCCATGAGACAGTTGCGATCAGCTGTTTTTTTGTTTACCACGAGATTTTGACGTTTTGCGATCGGAGTGACCGTTCGATTACAAAAGGAAAATGTTAAGCTCTGATAACACTCGCATGTGTTGTTTACCCTTCTGTTTCGGTTGCTTGCACACTTTTAGCTGTCAGTCCTATCGCGGAAAATCCTCATGGATAGCCTTATAGGCCCTGCAAGCCAGCCGTAAAAAAAAATCAAGTAACGAATAATCAACGAGAGAATACGAACCAGGACAATCGGCGAAGACCACAGCGACGTAAAGGGACTAGCGATTGGATGTTCGGTACGTGGAACTGTAAATCTCTCAACTTCATCGGAAGCACACGCAAACTCGCCGACGTGCTGAAGGACCGCGGATTCGGCATCGTAGCGTTGCAGTAAGTGTGTTGGAAGCGATCAATGGTGCGAACCATCTACCAGAGCTGCGGCAACACACACGAGCTTGGAACAGCATTTATAGTGATATGTGATATGCAGAGGCGTGTGATCGGGTGGTGGCCGATCAATGAGAGAATGTGCAAGTTGAGGCTCAAAGGCCGGTTCTACAACTTCAGAATAATAAACGTGCACAGCCCTCACTTCGGAAGCACTGATGATGATAAAAACGCTTTTTACACCCAGCTCGAACGCGAGTACGACAGCTGCCCAAGCCATGACGTCAAAATCATCATAGGAGATTTGAACGCTCAGGTTGGCCAGGAGGAGGAGTTCGAACCGACTATTGGAATATTCAGCGCCCACCGGCTGACGAACGAAAACGGCCTACGACTAATTGATTTCGCCGCCTCCAAGAATATGGCCATTCGTTGCACCTATTTCCAGCACAGCCGTGGAGATCATCACAGCAGACAGAATCACAAATCGACCTCGCTCTGATTGACGGACGGCACTTCTTCGACATTATCGACGTCAGCACCTATCGTGGCGCTAACATCGACTCTGACCACTAACTGTTGATGGTTAAACTGCGCCAAAAACTCTCCGTCTTTAGCAACGTACGGTACCGACGGCCGCCCCGGAACGACCTAGAGCGGCTCAAGCAACCGGATGTCACAGCGGCATACGCGCAGCACCTCGAGGCTGCATTACCGGAAGAGGGTGAACTGGATGAAGCCCCTCTTGAGGACTGCTTGAGAACAGTGAAGGCAGCCATCAGCAATGCAGCTGAGAGCAACGTCGGGTACGTGGGACGGAGTCGACGGAGCGATTGGTTCGACGAGGAAGGTAGGCAGATTCTGGAGCTTAGCTTAGACTGACTACACATATCAATGGTTGCTATTCCGTGATTGACCGAAGTCAGTGAAAATGCACAAAGAATCAACTAGAAGTTCGGCTGGGATTGGCCATAATCTTCTTCAATGTGCATAATTCAGTGCCTCTATTTATATAGGGTCAATAACGGCGCCGGCCACGTCCTTGCAGTCAGGTGGGATTGAGGGAAGGAATGTTAGTGTGCACGGATAAAAATCTGATCCCCACACCATGATTTACAAATCATGAAATCCATAAATTGGTTAGGTCATAATATCAGGATCACAAATCATGGTTCCTGGAGTCACAATAATGATTCCTCATAAGCGTAACATCCAGTGTGAAAACACTAAGCAGCGCACTTTGCTTCATGTCATTCGTATCGATCACTCTTAATTCAAGATGACGACGCGGTTGAGTGGTAAGGTACGTGGCTTACAATCGGAAGGTTCTTGGCTCGAATCTCAATGAATGCTATTTTAACTTTTTTTTTATTTTGTCGATCATAAACGGATGCGCGACTCAGCATTTTTGGCATTTGAATCATGATTCCGAGCAATCAGCTACAAAAACCTAACGCGTGTGTTGCGTTACGGCAATCTGACTCATGATATCATGAGTCCAAATCATGGTGTATTTTCATAAGACGAAAACACGCTGGAATCATGATATCATGAGTCATAATCTTGTTTTTGGATTCTGATTTCTACCCGTGTGTAACCTTTGCTATTTGGAGACCGTGTTTGCCTCTGCATCTCCACAAAGGTTACTGGGAGGGATGTTTGTTAATGGGAAGTATCGTTGGGTCACAGGATTCACTTTGATAAGCGATTAGACCACGATAAATAATGATTTGTGAGATATATACATGCTTATTTGTAAATATAATATTTTCATATGATATGAACAATTTCTATGTAGTGGAAAATTATGCCGACACTTGAGGTGACGAACCATTCAAAGTTTGTTGAAAATTCATATTTACGTCTCACAATTGTAACGATTAAATGTGCAGTCATACATATTTTATAGATTAGAAATAGTAGCATGAAACGAGCTCACCAATTGATCCTTTATCCTTCACTATGCAGCCACAATCCACTCTCAGCCTCACTCGTTTGCTCGGCTATATAAAAGCACTCAGAAAAAAATAGGCGTGCGACCCGAAATGGAAAAAAAAAACTTGGATTTCTTGACGCACTGCCCAGCAGCAAGCGTCAAGGTCAAAGGATCAAAAAGAACTAACCGATCACGCCACTTTTTCACTTACTAGATCGACGCGCGACATGTTTGATCCTGCCCTCGTCGCTGGCCCCCGTAGGAGCAAGCGTCAAGGTCAATAGATCAAACAGAACTCTACCCAGCAAGACGCTCCAGAACAGGAAAAAAAAATTCTCCGGCAACGAAAATACGCGCGAATCCGTCGGCAAAATCAATCGGACGACGCAAAACCGAACTGTCCTGCTTGGGCTTCACAAAGCACTACCTGGTTCGACAAGGAAGGTAGGCAGATTCTGGAGGAGAAAAATTCAGCGCGGGCGGTCATGCTGCAGCAAGGGAACCGGCAGAACGTGGAGAGTTATAGACGGAACCGGCAACAGCAAACCCGCCTCTTTCGGGAGAAAAAAAAACGCCGCCTGGAGGAGACGGAGTGCGAGGAGATGGAACAGCTGTGCCAGTCTCATGAAACACGCAAGCTCTATCAGAAGCTCAACGCATCCCGCAACGGCTTCGTGCCACGAGCCGAGATGCAAAGGGATACAGATGGGAGCATTTTGACGGACGAGCGTGAAGTGATCGAAAGGTGGAAGCAGCACTTCGATAAACATCTGAATGGCACTGGGAGCACAGGCAATGAAGGTCAGGACAACGGAGGAAATGCCTTCGTCGGTACTGCGGAGGATGGAAACCAACCCGCTCCCACTTTGAGGGAGGTTAAGGATGCCATTAACCAGCTCAAGAACAATAAAGCTGCTGGTAAGGATACCCGACTAGAGGCTTGTAACAAAAATATAATACAGTTTTATCAGAATATGATATGCATATCATATTATGATATAATTTTGTTAGGCTCCGTAATCCACAGAACATAATAAAACAAAAATATAACATAATGTGTTTTATTGCTCTTTAAGATATTTTTATGTTCATTTTTAACAACCTTATAACAAAATAAATAGATAGTTATGCATCTCAATAATATACAATATTATCGTATATCGAACAGTATTATAATTTTGATACTTTGTATCAAACATTATAACTTGATTTGATATGTTTTTGATAGAATTAAAACACATTTCGTTATGTTTATGTTACTATTCATACACTTTTTGTTATAATTTTAGTTATTTTAACAACATCCTGCATCAAGTTTGTAACAACCTATGTTCGAAAATACCTTATAACATAATAACATGTGCTGATATAATTTTGTTATGTACCCTTAGTCGGGTAGTATCGGAGCTGAACTCATAAATATGGGCCCGGAAAGGCTGGCCATTTGTCTGCACCGGCTGATAGGCACAATCAGGGAAACAGAACAGATACCGGAGGAGTGGAAGGAAGGGGTCATATGCCCCACCTACAAGAAAGGCGACAAGTTAGATTGTGAGAAATTTCGAGCGATCACCATTCTAAATGCGGCCTACAAAGTATTATTCCAGATCATCTTTCGTCGTCTGTCACCTATAGTAAGCGAGTTCGTGGGAAGTTATCAAGCCAGCTCCGTTGACAGCCGATCGACAACGGACCAGATCTTTACTGTACGGCAAACCTCCAAAAATGTTGTGAATACCAGTACCAACGCATCACCTTTTCATGGATTTCAAGGCGGCATACGACAGTATCGTCCGCGGAGAGCTATGAAAAATCATGAACGAGAACAGCTTTCCCGGGAAGCTCACGAAACTAATAAGAGCGAAGATGGAGGGTGGTGAAGGGTGTGAAGGTTTCAGGCGAACATTCCAGTTCGTTTGGATCTCGCCGGGGACTACGACAAGGTGATGGACTTTCGTGCCTGTTGTTCAATATTGCTCTAGAAGGTTTTATGCGGAGAGCCGGGCTCAATAGCCGGGGTACGATTTTAACGAAATCCAGTCAATTTGTTTGCTTCGCGGATAATATGGGCATTGTCAGTCGAACATTTGAAAAGGTGGCAGAACTGTACACCCGCCTAAAATGCGAGGCAGCAAAAGTTGAACTGATGGTGAATGCGAAAGGACTGATGGAGAGGCCGAGCGCGACAGGACTCGCCTAGGTAGCAGTGTTACGATAGACGGGTATAGGTTCGAGGTGGTCGACGAGTTCGTCTACCTCGGATCCTTGCTGACGGCTGACAATAACGTTAGTCGTGAAATACGGAGGCACATCATCAGTGGAAGTCGGGCCTACTATGGCCTCCAGAAGAAACTGCGGTCAAAAAAGATTCACGCCCGCACCAAATGTACCATGTACAAAACGCTCATGAGGCCGGTAGTCCTTATCGGACGATACGTGGATGGTGATCGAGGAGGACTCGTAAGCATTTGGAGTCTTCGAACGTCGGGTGCTTAGGACGATCTTTCACGGTGTGCAGGAAAACGGTGTGTGGCGCGAAGGATGAACCACGAGCTCGCCCAACTCTACGGCGAACCCAGTATCCAGAAGGTGGCCAAAGCTGGAAGGATACGATGGGCAGGGCATGTTGCAAGAATGGCGGACAGCAACCCTGCATAGATGGGGTTCGCTTCGGATCCGGTTGGTACAAGAAGGCGTGGAGCGCAGCGAGCTAGGTGGGCAGATCAAGTGCGTATCGATTTGGCGAGCGTGGGGCAGAACCGAGGATGGAGAGATACGGCCACGAACCGAGTATTGTGGCGTGATATTGTTGATTCAGTGTTATCTGTTTAGATGTTAACTAAATAAATGGAATGAGGTCTAGCCAAATACACATTTTAAGATGTTTGTATGGACAAAAAACACTAGGGTGAAAGGTAGTGAGTCTTGTAAATCAAAAAAAAAAAATACGAAATCAACAGTCCCTAATGTACTCTGACGCATGTTTAATTATCAACTTTATTTTCAAATGGGTTATTTGTACTAGTGTTATATGTTTTATATTCCAAAAACACGTTGATGTAATTTGTTATGATGCTTTCATAGCATACCATGATGTATCATCATCCCGACATTAAAGCAACGCCGAAAGTTCAAACACCATTTTAAATATGTTTCTACCACATTTAGTATAAGTGTTATTGCTATTCACATACGTACACGTCAAAACTTTGAATCATAGACAAAAATTATAGTAAAATATACAAGTATAACATGTAAAACATTAATTTAACTAAGCATGTCCTGTTATTAAATCGGGACACATGCAGCAAAATGCCGGACGATCTTGAATCGAAAACCGGACAGGTGCATTTGGGTTCAAAATATACATGAAAAAATAATAAAAGACATGTCCCCACTAACTAAAAATCTCCAATGTTATAGAATTCGAAGCATAAATATGCTTAGAAATATGTATAGGAACAAAATGTTGAGTGAAATTACTATTGTCTTACCTGCACTCCTTTCCATCAACCTGCATTTGCGGTTCTTGCGTACACCCATTCTCTTCTGCCTTATTACACTTTTTGTTATATAACTATACAGTTTTACATCTTTCCACATCAACATATTTTTCAAACGCACTAAATATTAGGTTCCCACGTTATGCCCAGGTTTATGATCAATAATCTATAAATCCGGACAGCGTTTGAAGCAGCCTTTTTTCACACTAAAAATGGTGAGAACAAATATTAAAAATTATGAATATAAATTCAAACCTTTATTTGCTGTTGGATTTCATATTTAATTTGTTAATTCCATACAAAGTGTCCGGATTTTAATTTTCCCTTTTTTCGAACATTGACTGTTCTTCCTAGGTTTCTTGTCTTCGTCTTACGAAGAATAATAAAACATAATTACACATTACATACGCTTCCGCAACTTGAATAATTTTAAATAAATCGAAATGTATAGTTTTTTGATGCTTCTTATTCCGGACGAGTCCTCATTTTTGCCTCATGTTCCGGACACTTTGATTCGAATTCCGTAAATCTCATGAAAATCATTAATAGAAAAGTCAAATCATCAAATGAAATTGTTAAACCACTAAAGACACGTCTAAGGCAGTTGTGCATTATAAATTTGCAAAGATATTTTTTTTAAATAGCTCATTAAAATAAGCCTCGAAATTGTAAACTTTCGAACGGCAAAAATTGAAACATTTCGTGTGAAATGTTTCCCATACAAAGTAGAGTGAATGGCCGACCTTGCCAAGATGCACAAATTGTTCGTTTTTGTTATTCAGTTGTCTCATTCTAACTCATATGTAATATAGTATAAGCAGAATATTGTCAGACCTATATAAACCCAAATGATCGAAATACAAACCAATGTTTTGACTAGCAATCAACTGTGTAAGATCTGTCCCTACTAATGACTACTTTCGTAGCTCACCATAGTCGGGATACTGAACTAAAAGAAAAG
Organism: Aedes aegypti; assembly: GCF_002204515.2. Taxonomy (NCBI): domain Eukaryota; kingdom Metazoa; phylum Arthropoda; class Insecta; order Diptera; family Culicidae; genus Aedes; species Aedes aegypti. Next base: position 66,586,124 of record NC_035108.1, on the reverse strand, counting down.
TCCTTCTCCAAACGTGTCCGCGTTACAAACCTGCAACACGATATACGAATGAGAAAATGCCCACTTTGGCAAAGAAAGCTTTCAGATAGTAACTGTGGAGGTGTTCATTGAACAAGCTGAGAGGCAGGCTCTGTCCCAGTGAGGATGTTATGCCAAATAAAAGAAGAAGAATATAATAAAAAAACATTTTCAAACGAAGAGTCCATAATTGTTCTAGACCCAGATATATTTTTGGCAAGTTTGGCATCAATTCATAGAATATTTGAAGTCTATTCTTCTTGGCAAGCAATAAACTTCTTATCTGGTTTGAATAACAATAGAATTATAGTTGACCTGAATCTGGAATGAAATCAACGTTGTATTTCAGTCAGTCTTCTCATTTTTCTCTAACCACTTCTCTATGCTGTATCGAGAACCAAAGAGCTCTGAAACATTTCTTTTACCTACTACCATTCCACTAAAAGTTGCACAAAAGCGAAATTCCTCTCGTTATTTTTTGTTATATATACCGTCTTTTCCTGTCGCATCGCAAAAGAAAATTCACTCAAAGCAGTTTCCCCATTTTTCGGTATTTTCTTCCCCAGATTCACCAACTCTGGCCTTTCGAAGGAATGCTCGCCTCGCTCTAGAACTGAAAGTTTCCGGTAAGTCACTCGTTGTGTGCAAGAATTTGTCATTCCTGGGGCTGCACTTGCTCATTTCTTCCTTTTTGAAAGCCAATTTTTGTATGGAAAAGAACGCAAGATGGCACAAATGAAATAAACGAGCTTCCAGCATCAGACGAAAACGGGCGACGGATCATCAATTTGGAACGATTTCAATTGAAAAATTTACTCGATGCAACAGATTGGAATTGCAACCACACTCGGTGTGAGCGGCATTTCAATCATGGCAGGAACGTTACCGTTGACTGACGCTTAGGGTACAGTAAGGCAAAATGCATCAATGGGGTAAAATGATCCATTTTAAATTTTAATTAAATAAAATTCCGGGACGCCCGTTGCTTTGACCGTTTTTAATCTAAGCACATTTTAATTTAATCCCCGCTGATTTACACTTAGCTAAATTGAAAATGGTTCAAACATCATTTAGCTTATGGAACGCAATGAACTGAAATGGAACGTTTTGAAACAGGACGTAAAATCAAAACAAAACAGCCAATAAGATGAACTTTTTTTTTCGTTGTGCATAGGGTAACTAGAAATTTAAATTGAAAATGAACCCCGATGGTTTGCATGAAGTATCGTTCAAATAAGCAGGAGAGCACGCTAATTATACAACAGACAAGGAAGCTCCAATGGCACAGCCAAGAAACATCCCTCACGTTTCTCATGACACGATGCGCTTATCTGCCTAATGACACTATCCGCACAACCATGATGATATAATCCCCCTCTCTTGTATATGACCCCTCTTACGACTTTCAGGAAACTTTGAAAGCATCTAAGGGGATTTTGGAGGACAGAAAAGGGTTTTCAGGGCCGTTTGAGGGGTTCTGACTGGTAGGGGCATACCAGATACCAGTAAAGGCTAGAATGGCTTGTGCTATTATAAGTACAAGGAATTTTGCAGCAAATTATTAAATGAATCGCGGTTTTCCTACATTCAAATGATAGAAGGTTTTGCAATCTACCGACTGATACGTTAAAATTACATATATCATGACCTTATCAGCATATCCTAACTGTTTATTCTTGGATGGTTCACTAATGGTACATTTGCCTTACCTGTTATTCTGGGAATTTTGGTTTTTGATTCTGCACAGGAAATATTGTATACCACTGTGGTAAGTTACAGGTTTGGGGGGCTTTTTTATCCAAGCGGTTAGAGTCCGCGGTTACGAAGCAGCCGACCTCTACCTGGTTCCCTGCTGAATATTATTTTCGTAATTCTTTCTTCCGGCATTCGCACTAAGTGCCCAGCCCACTGAAATCTGCCGTATTTTACATGCTTGATAATATTCGCATCTTTGTACACTTGATACAACTCGTGATTCATGCGTCTGCGCCACAAACCATTTTCGAGTTTCCCACCGAGTATTGTCCGCAGCACTTTACGCTCGAAAACACCGAGTAAGCTTTCCGATCTGACTCTTTCAACGTCCACGCTTCGTACCCGTAGAGAGACACCAGAAGAATCAATGTTTTAAACAGGGCGAATTTTGATTCCGTTTTACAAGCTGCGGGACCTAAGCTGGTTACGTAGTCCGTAAAAGGCCCTATTCGCAACCGCAACACGTCTTTTCACTCCGCGGGAAACGTCGTTGTCACAAGTGTTCCAAGGTAAACAAATTCTTCAACAACTTCAAACACATCCCCATCAAACACTACCTCAGCACCTACACCACCATGCATGACTCTATCTCTATCTGCAACCATGTACTTCGTTTTGGTAGAATTAATGGTCAGGCCTGTCCTCGTTGTCTCGGTCTTCAGAGACACGAAGGCCTCTTCCACTGACCTGCGTTCGATTCCAATTAGGTCTATATCGTCCGCAAACCCAAGGAGCATGTGCGACCTTGCGATAAAAGTGCCATTTCTCTGCACGCCAGATCTCCTTATAGCACCCTCGAGTGCAATGTTGAACAGTAAATTCGAAAGTGCGTCTCCCTGCTTCAATCCGTCTAACGTCACACACTCCGAAAAAATCATGCGATTTTACGTCTTTTGGATGCACATAAAAGAAGCGAGCTAAATGACGTGAATTTGTGTCTTATTTCTAATACGATGGTGTCTGATTCGGGAAATGTCAATCATAGCGGCATCGTTTTCATGTCCTTCATCATGTAAAATTACATGTTTCTTTCAATACATCTTTCAGAACCCATTCTTACGTTATTTCATCACTTACATCATGTGTCATTTAGTCATAATGTGAATTACATCCGGAGTGATTTTCATTATTTTTAAGAGTGCACGAACGAGGTTGACACCTCGTCTGCGATCCGAACACTTGATTTCGAACCATCCAGCGTATCAGCCTAATTAGTTTCGCCGGAAAACCATTTTCAGACATTATCTGCCAAAGCTCATTTCTTTTCACTGAGTCGTACGCCGCCTTGAAATCAATAAACAGATGGTGAGTCTGCAAGTTATACTCCCGGAATTTGTCTAGGATCATTCGCAAGCTAAACATCTGGTCCGTTGTCGAACGGCCCTCACGAAAACCAGCTTGGTATTCGCCGACGAAGGACTCCTCGAGCGGTCGCAGTCTGTTAAACAGGATGCGCGACAGAATTTTCTACGCCGAATTCAGCAGGATAATTCCTCTGTAATTGGCACACTCCAGTCTGTGCCCTTTCTTGTAGATCGGGCAGTTGAGGCCATCCAACCAGCCGGTGGGCAATTCTTCGTCCTCCCAAACCTTCAGAAGTACTCGGTGGATCGACTGGTAAAGCTGCTCGTTTCTGTGTTTGAGAAGCTCGACCGGGATCTCGTCCTTCCCAGCAGCCTTACAGTTCTTCAGCTCGCTGATAGCCTTTTTAACCTCTCCTATGATCGGTGGGTCCACAGCTTGATCGTCGTCATCTATGTTCATCCTGTTCCTCGCTACATTTCCATTTTCACCGTTCAACAAATGCTGAAAGTACTTCTTCCACCTGGCAGCCACCGCCGTTTTATCGGTCAGCAAATTCCCTTCTCGATCATTGCACATGGCGGGCACTGGTACGGTATTGTGCCTCGCACCATTAACCGTTGCATAGAATCTCCGCATATCATTCCGGTTCATGCTTTCTTGAGCGTCAGCTACCACACTTTCTTCGTGCTGCCTTTTCTTTCTGTGGTGGATTGAATCCACTGGATTCGCTTTTCTTCAGCTCCCGCTGCCCTGTACCGCTCTCTGTTCTGTCTGTCACTCTCTGGCACTCTTCATCGAACCAGCCGTTTCGTCTTCGTCGTTGACCAGTGCCGATCACTTCCCGCGCCGTTGTTGTCACAGCTTCGTGGATAGGGACCCACAGGCTGTCGACGTCTCCAGCAACGTTGATTCTTCCCAACTGCTCGTCTAGTTGCTGACGGTACTGCGCAGCTACCCCATCAGTCGACAAGCGTTGCACATTGAAGCGCAGCGTTCTGTTTGTTGTGGAACACGTGACGCTGGATAACCGCGCCCGAATTTTAGCTACAACGAGATAATGATCAGAGTCGCTATTAGGGCCTCGGAAGGTTTGGCATCCATGACATCTGAGAAATGTCGCCCATCAACCATCACGTGGTCTATTTGGGAGCAGGCATCGCCACTCGGGTGTCACCAGGTGCGTTTGCGGATATTTTTTCATGCGAAGTAGGTACTGCTGATTGTCATGCCTCTAGCAGCAGCGAAGATTACTATCCGCAGGCCATTATCATTGGTAACGGAATGAAGGCTTTCCGTTCCAATGACGGGTCCGAAGAAATCTTCTGTCCCAATCTGCGCATTTGCGTCGCCGATGACTATCTTGACGTCTTGTTTTGAGCACTCTCCGTAGGCCTTATCCAGGCTCTCATAGCACTCATCCTTCATGTCATCGGACTTATCATTCGTTGGCGCATATATGCTGATCAGGCTGTAGTTGAAGAACTTGCCCGTCATTCTCAACACACAGATTTGGTCGCTTACCGGTCTCCACCGAATAATTCGCTTCATCTGCTTCCCAATCACTATGAAGCCAACTCCACGTTCTGCTCTGTCGCCACCGCTGTAGTAGATGTGGTACTTGAATGAAGTGTTGGCGATGCGGTCCACCGCTCGGAATTCGCGTTCTCCGGTTCTCGGCCAGCGTATTTCCTGGATAGCTGCCACGTTCACGCCGACATACCGCAGTTCACGAGCAAGGAGCCCAACACGCGCGGGTTCATTCAAAGTTCTCACGTTCCAAGATCCAACTTTCCAATCGTTGTCCTTTATTCGTTGCCGGGTCTGTTGCCGTAAAATCAATCCGTTTGCTCTACTTTTGCCTTTCTTGGTTGGTGAAGAGTCTTCGATAGGCCACCTAACCAGGGTTGCGCTACCTACATCGTGCTAGAGGGGCTGCCTCCTCGGTGCTGACACGATACAGCAATGTCCGTTTGTTCTTCACATGATGACCACGGTCAATGCCATCACAACTATCCACCTTTATCAGGGCTTTGGTCCTGTAGCTCTGGTTCTCAATAGTTTCAAGTTCTTTCGGACATGCTACTATGGTGAGCCGTCATGCGCTAGCGATATACGAATGCGAAAATGGCAACTTTGGTAAAGAAAGCTCTCAGTTAATAACTGTAGAAGTGCTCATAAGAACACTAAGCGGAGAAGCAGGTTCTGTCCCAGTAAGGACGTAATGCCAAAAAGAAGAATAAATATGTTACATGTTTATAGTAAGTCATTGTCATTTTTTCGTTAATACGATTAGAAGTTGGCATTTGAATCATCTTTCCCTATTGCTGAGTTTGAGCTATCGGAAATTCGGTTGACGATGATCGAAGGTGTGCACTTTTGGTTATGGTATCTGCCCTTATTGCACAGCACGTAAATTGCGAACGAGCAGATTGGGGTCGATTGATTGATTGCACGGTCGATTCCCCTCTTTTCTCGCAGTGATTACAGTAATTGCAATCTGGTGTACTCACAAAATTGAATTACCATTTATTGTTGACCAACAGCCCTTGCGGTATCATTTCGTTGTTTGGTGCAGAATGGCTCGTCTCTTGCGGAAATAATTTAATAAAAATCAATAGCAAATTGCTTCGTTCGTCTGAGATTGCTCCCTTCCAAAGCCATGGCAAACTAGCCCATTTAGGAAATGCTGAACAAACCGTTACTGTTCTGGATCGACTACCGGAATCCAGCCCATCCAAAATAACTACCAACTGAACAAACTTTCCGGAAACGCATTCCTCACTATTGTCCCGTAAATCGAATTTTCCGAACATGCTGTTCCTTGTCCCGAAATGCTTTCATCGACCCGTGCCGAGCTTTATCTGATGCCCCCCAAGGGACGACTTCCCGAATCCATATGCCGCCACTTTGTGACTACATGCCAAAATGCCATTACGGTACACAGCAGAGCAGGGAGTATCAAATTACCTTCTGTTTACCGTACTCTTTCCGGGCCTGCCCAGACACAATCAGACTGGGGAGATTTTGCCATGCTGGGGAGCCTCTTTTTGTTTGGATGATTCTTTCCCTGGTTTGGAGATTTATGTTTACGGGTACGATTAAAGGGGAGGCTCTCCAGGATAAGTTGTCTGGTTATAGATACGAAAATAAATAAACTCACATGCATGCTTGGGAAAGTATCTACCGTAAGTTTCGATACCATCTTCGTTGAATTTTACGATATAGTTTTGTTTTTCAGAAAATTTAGTAAATAGACTCAACTCGATAAATTCATAATTTATTTTATGTAAGCCAAGGCAGTTTCAATATGGGAAAACAATGTCATCGGTTCTCAAATCTTCAAAGTAATAATTTCTTGGAAAATTCCTGTAGTATATCCTGGAGGAACAGTTGTAAAATTTATTTATTTTCTGAAAAAAAACCTAACCGCAAACAAAGCCTGTGGAGTACCAGGGCGCCCTCCATAATAGTCTCTGCTACCTGTAGCAGTGGTGCAAGTGATCTTGAGTTTCCCCGAGAAGGGCGTTCAGTCTCTATCCTGGGGCTAAATAATAGTCGGATTGTAAAGATGTTCAAATTTAGTTTAAATTTTCACCTTCATAGTTTCGCATAAAAAAACACATATTACACAGTGTATCCTGCGTTTGTCGCCCTTGGCTTCTAAAAGATAACGATCTGTTTTTTCGTTGCTGGTCTTTTTCGTGCTCAGATTGCAAAAAGCTTAATCCAGCCTAGTTTGGGTAGTGACTACGATTAGGACACCTCAGATCATTTTCAGCATAAAAAAACAGCATCAATCAATCTTTGCCGACCCGTGCTACAGCCCAAGTGGCGTTTATTCAAGAACCTTTTTTTCGTAGGGGAACTTCTATCTCGGTAACCTTGTGAACCCAGTTTTTGCTACTTCCAGTAATCATGAACTAGCCATTTGACTTGTTCACTTTTTGAAAAACGCTTCATGCCATATCAAATTCTGAACTTATTTATCAAAACAACTTATCTGTCCAAAAAATGAGCCAATTCAGTTAAGTTTTGGAGGTGTATCAAATCGATTTTGTAATTCTTTGGATCGTTGTACCGGAATGTCTTCATGAAACCCCAAAATTACTTTAAAAATGATTCGAAAATACCACTAACCTTTTGATAACACAATAGTCTATCACATTGTTGAAGACGTATTTAATCAAAAAATCTCGATAAATGCAATACAGCCAACTCTCCCTAACTTGATCGAGTTAAGGAAGTATCGAGTTACAGAGCACAAAACCAGATAGCCGTAGCGGTAAACGCGCAGCTATTCAGCATAACCATGCTGAGGGTCGTGGATCCGAATCACGCTGGTCGAGGATCTTTTCGTAAAGGAAATTTTCTCGATTCCCAAGGCATAGAGTATCTTCGTACCTGCCACACGATATACGAATGCAAAAATGGTCAATCGGCATAGAAAGCTCTCAGTTAATAACTGTGGAAGTGCTCATAAGAATGCTAATCTGAGAAGCTGGCTTTGTTGGGACGTAACGCTAGAAAGAAGAAGAAGCACAAAACCAGTGCAACTGCGATGCAAGGGACCATCGAGTTAGCCATGAAAACCAACTTTAACTATGGTTCTCTACCTTGATATTGAGATACAGAATATCGAGAAAGTTCTACAAGTTAAGTAAGGGCCGTAACATCATGAGGTCACCGATCCTCCCCTTTCAGCGTTATGAATTTTGTGAATAAGCCCGTGCAATTCGATCATTGGTTATTGGTGCGATGGTGTATAGATTACAAGTGTTTATTCAGATTTTAAGTACCGTAACGATGCTGGTTTACTTCATGACGTCTAAATCATGGGTAACTTTGGTTTTCATAGAGTGCATTCGTGTTGGCAATCCTTTGCGGTTTTAGATTATTGAGTGATACATTTTTAATTATTTCGCAGTAAAAATCAATTCCCACATGAAACTAATGTATGAACGATGTGTTTGTAAAACTCAGATCAAATAGATAGTTGGATTGGATACAAAATATAATAAGATTTTTATCGGAATGTATATGGTAAACTGAAAGAAAATATTGCTTTTTTAAATTTTTTGACTTGTTTCGTTAAAAGCTCAATAAAGAAACGGTCAAAACACCCTAGTGTCTTCGGCAAAGTGATATATTATTATCTTGGAAAAAGGCTAGTGGTATTTTCGAATCATTTCCAATGATATTTTTGGGTTTCAGAGACGCATTTCGGTAAAGATCCAAAGATCCAAAAAAACCACAAAATCGATTTGACACACCTCTAAAACTTTAACAAGTTGGCTCATTTTTGGACAGATAACTTATTTTGATCAATAAATTCGGAATAAAATGTGGCAAGGCGGTACTTTAGAAAAAGTGAACAGGTCTACTAGCCATGCCTCATGTATGCGTGCTCATTAGTAAAGTAATCGTCGGTACACTCCTTTCTAAGCTAACAACCAGAGATGTATGTGCTGTTACAATTGTTGTTTCTGTCGGTAACCTAGGAAATACGTCTATCGAGTTGTCGTACACTGCCTAACAAAAGGCCTTCCGCTGATTGTGGGCAGTGATGCTTATATTGGATCTTTCACGGATATTTAGGTTTCTGTGATAATTTTGAGGGATGTCAAATCATAATTTCGCTGCGACATTTTCCCCCAATTAGACTCAACGATTGTCATAGTCAGATGTATTGCGTACAAATCACACCATTGCGCACAGCAAAGTACGTTTAACTAAGTAGGCTAACCAACCAACTGTCAACAATCTGAAACAACCTCTCTTATGACAGACCTTGCTTGTATACATTTGTACTGCGAAACCGTGTGCGAGATTCGACTGTGATAATAAGAAATTTTGGGTGAGTCTGAATGGTTCAGCAAACCAGAGATCATACAAGGATGTTAATTTCAAATTGTTTAAATGTACAGTATACGTTGGAATCGTAAACGATGCATAATTGAATCGATTGAAATTGTTTATGGAGCCAGTAATATGATCTGATTTGAATTTGCATCTTATCGAACATAAATTTTATTTAAAAAAATATGCTACTTCAAATTGTCATTTTCTTACGATTTGCTTCTATTATAATCTTCAATGTGAGATTAGACATGAGTTCATCTGATGTAAATATAATATCATACAGGGGAAGATTACACATCGCCAGACACATCTTAAAACCAGGCAAATCTGCTGACAAAAAAGATAAAAAAAACTCAATGCTTTATAGAAACAGCACACCATCACTTAATATAAGCATTTCTGTATATTTTCCAATCATTACTTCACTTCACTTTGAGGAGGGGCGACTGGGGTCACTAATCGTCCCTTATCTATTTGCCAGTCTTACAGTGCTGTCACAGCTGCATACTTACATTTATGCGATGAAAATATTAAATCACACAGAAAAAGAGACTTTCACCCATCCGTTTTTACTGGCAAATTGTAACAACTTTCATTATTTTAATTCGATAACCAACGCACAATGGTCGAAAAAAAATAAAGTTTGGCCAAAACTAGTTTTATCGCCCTTATCGAAGAAATATCCCGCATAACTATGAACCATATCAGAACGGTTTCCCGTAGTGTCAACAACAATTTGCGACCATATCATTGTAATATCGTATAAAGTGCAAAATAACAATAAATCACCCATACGGCCAACGGTTTTCACAGTTTGGTGAACGGTAAATGAGCAAATAACAATGTTAGTTAAGGCGGTTAAGTTATGTTAGTTAGGGCGGTTAAGTTATGTAACCATTTGAAAACAAAGATTTTCTCGAACAAAACTTTTCGTGAACGGTTTACCAAATTGTAGCTAAACCATCCATTTTTGGCCAATTCCAGTGTAAGACAAACTGTTCATGAACAGTAAAACCATATTTATTTTCAAAACCCGGATAATGTATGTATAATTATTGGTCTATAAGGGCTACACAGTATTTTAACCACATACTGTACTCTTCTGTTACATTAATACTATAAAAGAAAGTGTGATGAAAATTATTTAATTAGAAAAAAAAAACATTTAGATACGTGTAAAAAAAACTGCATTTATTATTATAATTAATATTATTATTGATCACATAAGCGCATTACTCACAGATATTAATATTATTTGCATAGTATCACCGAAATTCATCTTTTTACCCACGAACCGCTGAGTAGGGGATTCCAAGCCGACAGCTTTACGACGCCTTTTCAACTTTACCAGCAGGTGCAACCTCAACGGAACAAGTACAAAAAATTCCGGTTTCCTTAACCGATGCTTTTGCAAGCAGGCATAGGGACGACGCATTCTATTGGCACGATTCAGCTCACTTTCCAGTTCCGGTTCTCCCGATGATAGTCTGTTGAGGAAAAAACGGCAGCGTTTACGGTTGGGTTGATAATATTTATTAAGAGAAAAAATACTACTTGGCTGATTGATGAAATCAAACACGAATCAGATTACTTACCAATTATTATGGATCCAGCAACGGAGCTAAACCAGCCAAACACGTATTTCCAAATCGAAAATACATAATTAAAACTGAAACAACTGACAATCTCGAACTCACGACGTTTTTTTTTCTTTCACCAGCAGTAGAAAACAAACACGCTGAAAAAATTCAACACAGTAAAAGTATTAATTTTATAATAGAAATATTTTCAAGTTTTAATTTGTTCAACTTCAACAGTAGAGCATTATTTTAAATTTAATGTTTCATTATTTGTATTGAGTTGTGAGGGTGAAATGTGATTTTTGAACCATTATGTCAAACTTTTTCATAATATGCAGACACTTTGATGAAAGTGTTAATTTACTAGCGTGTACGATTGAACTGTTTGCCGTATTGTTGAAAAAAAGTAACATATAGTGAAAGGCACATTTGTACATGTGTTGCACAAACAGAGGCAAACACTATTAACGAAAACGTGATTTTATGTTGTTACTATTTCTCGCAAGTTTTCACGCTATATTGTTGAACAATTTGAAAATACTTTAGAACATTGTCACTTTTCGGAATGGTGTACTGGAACCGTTTTTTATTGTTCAAGGCTTTTGGTTTGATAATATACAACATAAACGCAACTGTTTTCAATACATTAACGTTAACAGATAATTACTTCATACTGTTTGAAACATAAGGCGAATTGTATTTTCCTATGCGGGATGTAATCTGAATATGTTATTTGGCGTTTTTATTGTTTGAGAAGGGGTTATTCACATATTACAAAACATTGATAAAAAAGTTTTTTTTATTAAAAATGTTATCAAACTGGGCTGAAAGTACAAATTTGGTTTGTATTTGACCAAGTTTGGTCCAAATGTGTATGAATAGTGGTTATTTATGTTTTTAATGAACTTTGTATGAAAAATATCGTCATAATATATGTAAAATAGTGAATTATTCAAATATCTCTAACTTGCAAATCCGCAAATTTCTGCAAAAAATTTAAACGGTTTTTGTAAGATCTAAGGATGCTTTTTGATGTGCAATATTTGAAATGGCGGTGACATGACGCGACAAGAGTTCTTTTTCATGTTCAAAATCAGCAAAATTAGGAAAGTGTAATAATTGAATAGTATAAAATTTTCAACCAAATTTTTTTTCCATCCTCATGTTCGATAAAAGTGTTGAACCATAAGCTTTCAGATAATGCGTAACTTTGTGGAAATATTGCATTACTAAATTATAAATTTTGTACTTTATTTTGTTACATTTTTCAATTTTTTGACTTCAGCCGATTTGCCGTCATAAAAGTCATAGAAATTTAAATTTTAGTTCAATTTCAATTGAGGATCATAATAATACAATACATGAGGTATATTTTGAAATAATAATAAACATAAAAATCCCAAAAAAAAAACTTTTGGTAGTTTTGGCCACTCTTTTATATGGAGCCCGACCATTGTGCGACGGTCAGAAATCTGCAGTTTGTCTCGCGATCTTTTACTCGTGTTCATTTTCTTTGTTTGTAAAAATTAAGTTATATAAACTGCAACACAAAGTCATACACGAAGTTATAATAAACGCCAATTAAACTGGTCTAGAATTGTATTGACCATAATACATGGGCTGAAACTTATGTATATGTCCTCCATATTTATGCAAATCGTGGGTATTCATGCATTTTCAACAATTTGTTTTACCGAATAAATGATCCTTTTATTGAGTCTCCGTCAAATGAAGAACAAAACGATTGCTTCATAACATGTTTCAACTGTGAAGCACTTGGAGATAATTGATGTAATTATGAAATACAGAGAAACCTCCATGAGTCGATATTTCATTACTCGATATCGACTCATGGAACCATACAAACAACAAAATTTCATGATTACTAGGATGGTCCCCTAAAACAGCTTTCCAAGGAATTTGTTTCCACGACTCGATATTTCCATGAGTCGATGGTCCCTTCAGATATCGACTCATGGAGGTTTGACTGTATACCTATACCAAATTCTCTTGCACATAGGTGGCAATATGGATAGGGTAGAAAAAGTGCTGTTGAACTAACTTGTTGGATTTATATTTGCAAAATTTCCGTGTCATTCAATAAGAACTCTACGGCACAGCGGTAGCTTGTATGATTAGCGATCTGAAGATCATTGCGTAGAGGCTTACTCCTACATGTTTAACCTTTTTTATGTTTTGTTTGTTTGTTAAAACAAAGTTACATAAAATGCAGAACACTATCATATACGAAGCTATACAAAGCATCAAACGCATTCGTCTGCAGTTGTATTTAGCACGCTGAATTTTCTGGAATGTACGTATATGGCCTCCAGATTAGTACACATAGAGGGAATCTATGCATTTTAAACAATCTATTTTTTCTGAGTAAGCGTTCACATTACTGAGTTGAAACTCTGTTGGGTAAATAAATTTGTTGGCTGGGGGGTACAAAAGTCGCAATACCCATTTGGAGCAGCTCAGATGTCAATTTGAGAAGCTCCAGTCTGATCGAATAATTGAGTAGTACAGACCTTGGATTACTTTTTATAGACAATCGCCCAACCTCCATGGTATCTGCTAGAGAAGAAGTGTTAGACATAACGCTCTGCTCGAACAGTCACGAGTTGATGAATTGGCCTGTATCAGATGATGAATCATTATCTAACCATCACTACATCGTCTTTGAACATTTGAAGGTAAATACGCAGACATTGCATTTTTTTATACTCCACAAACTAGGAATTAGTTGTGACCGAATTTCATGGATTATATCCATCCATTAGAAAACCTAGTGATTTGGATGTTTCCACTTCTGATGCATTGGGACACAATTGTCCTTGCTCCGAGTGATCTGAATTACTTTTCTGGCTGTTTGTGCTTCGGCCAACTCAAGTTCTAGACTTGTTATCGCATGTCGGACTCAAATTTGGGAACTGATTTCAGTCAACTCTGTAATCTTGTATGTTTCTGTTCATTCTTCCAACGCTGGGAATGAATAGGCTAATGATTTAGCTCACAATGGAGCTATTCAAATTTCGAAGTGCTGTGGTAATGAGCAGGAAGCTTCCTACTTTCTCCGGTGATGCCGTCACTTGGCCGTTGTTCTCGAGTTGCTTCCAAAATACTACCGAGATGTGCGGTTACTCAGACGGGGAAAATTCCAATTCCAATTCCAATTAGTTGCAAAGTCTTCTGGAGCGGCTCTTGTACTTTCCTTTCTTGGTTGCGATCGTACCCCAGAAAATATCGCCAATTCATCGCATTTCGACTAACAGAAATCCAGAATCTAACACAAACGGTGGATACTAGAAATGGGCAAAACGGCAAAACGAATTCGATCCGAATCACTTATTTTAGTGAACCGGATCTTTTGAACGGTTCAGCGGCTCAGCGGCTCGCTGAGGGAGAGCGAACTGAACCGAGCGAACGTTCACTCACTGTTGCGCGACATGCGTCGTTCCTTTTGTATCTTTCACTCTCTTATTTTTCGTACATTCTTCCCCAGAAACTCACAATATACTCGGCTGTGTGAGCCTCTAAAAGTGCCATAAATTCTTTTGTTCTTTTGACTTTTACTGAGCGCCGTGTGTTGGTGTTGTCTCGTTCTCTCTCACAGGCGTAACACAGGCTGAAAACAGCGTGCACAGTAAAAGTCATATGTTTTATAGCATGCATTGGCTCATTCCCCTACCCGAATGCCATTCAAGTACATTTCCGCTCTTTCTTATATTTGCCTGTATGCAAGTGGGCGGGGCAAATTTCTCTCGGTCTATGCTGAGAGCACGGATCACTAAAAATCGTCGCTTGTGTGTGGTGTGGCGCGCAAAGCGAGACACGTGTCAAGCGTTATAATGAAGCCGAAAAACGAACGAAAGAGAATAAGGGAAAATAATCAGTTCGTTCTTTTTTCGAGTCTCTTTTTTTTCGTGCTGATCAAATGAATTGAATCTCGCCAAAAAAGAGCCACGAATCACTCGTTCTTTTGAGTGATCCGGATCTTTTGAACGGCTTTGATTCTTTTCGCCCATCTCTAGTGGATACCTCCCGCTCGAATGTGGACGTAGCCACAAAGTGGGGCAAAGGCCCCAACATCTCCTTCGACAGCCGCTGAGAACGTGTTAGAACTTCGCCCAATCCACCTGCATTGCGACGTTTCAGTTCATACAGTTTGGAAGAATCTCCAAATGGAAACGTCTTTTCCAAGCTGTTGCGTATGTTGAGAGGTTCATCGGCAATCGGCGATGCAAGGCCAAAAAGCAACCACCAAGTAAACGGGAATGGCTGAGTCGGGATAAACTGGGCAAGAGAAACCATCGTCAAGCTGATCCAACAAGACGAACTCGGCATCCTCAAGATCAACCAAGTGCTTCCAGTTGGAGAGCAAAAGAGAATCGAGAAGATCGGCAGGATAATCATGCTTTCTCCTTTCCTCGACGAGCAAGGTGATATCCGAATGGATGGAAGGATTGCAGGCGCTCAGCAGGTCTCGTTCGACTTCAAATTTCCCGTCATCCTTCGAAAGGACACGAGAGGACTAAACTTCTCGATTCTATCGGCTGTAATACTGAAACAGCGATCGGTCCAATGATGGTTAAGCAGGGGCGCAACGAAGTGAAGCGTTGCTTGCCCATACGCGCCTTGTATCTCGAGGTGGTGCACAACCTGACAACGGAGTCCTGCAAGATGGCCCACTTGGACAGAGCCAGCTACTCAGCGTAGTGTTCTAAGAGCACTTCCATAGTTATTAACTGAGAGCTTTCTTTGCCAAAGTTACCATATTCGCATTCGTATATCGTGTGGCAAATACGATGATACTCTATGCCCAGGGAAGTCAAAGAAATTTCCATTACGAAAAGATCCGGGACCGACCGGGAAACAAACCCAGACACCTTCAGCCTGGCTTCACTTTGTAGCCACGGATTCTAACCTATTGGCTAAGGATGGCCCAAATGGTCTAAACTTTTATTGAAGATGGATACAATTATGCTCCTCAAGTTCCCGGATAAAATGTTGTCTTATTAAATCATCCGTTGTAGTGCCACAAATTCAGTTACAGATGCGTTGTAATTCTATTATTAATCTCATAGCGTTTCCGGAAACTAATGTACCGCAACTTCCTGGAGCAGTTTTTTTTGCAATCAAAGCACGTCCATCTTCATGTTTTATGTGATATTCAATAGCCGTTATTGCACTAAAGAAAAGGTAAAAAAAACTCACAACCGACTACATGACGTAGCCGAAGCGATGGAATACATGATGTGCAATTTTTGGTAGAACAGCACCCGTAGCGTAAACTTCCAAGAACATGGACGAAACGAGCTACTCGAAATTGAATTCCAAGTTTCAGAATTACACGTCAAAAAGCGGACTTTGATTTTCCACTGGCCAGGCCACCCCCCAAAACTCTGCAGCCCCTCGAGTGACACCCCACAGCGAGGAGCTTCCGAAGCAATGACTAACTTTTCGTGAAGTTGCTTGTTTGCTTACCTTCCTCTCGCAGCACAGTCGTTATTACATCCGCCAAACAATTTCAAGTGGAAGTAGGTGCGAATATGAAAGTTGTTCAAAGTTAACCTGACAAGCTACAGGACTTGGAATTTGTGTTTCTCGGATCAACTTTACTTCATGGGTTCAATTGAAAGCAAAAGTTGGGACTTTACCCCAGATATGGCTTTCTAGTACCGTGAAACGGGGTATCTCTGATAATACGAGTATTTTTATGGTAATGGGCCTAGTAAGTGGTTCTAAATGAAGTAACAAAATTTGTTTTGAACTGTTTGCAAAACTCTCCTTTGGGAAATTATATCTCCATTCAAAATATATCGTTGTGCAATCGTTCAACTGTAATCGTAAGATACCAGTACTTGTTTAAAAATGAAACAAGAAAATCTTCAAGACATAATGCAGAAAAAACCAGATGTTCTTCCTAAAAACAATCAAAGTTACCCCGGATTACTCTAGTCTGAACTGAAGGATGAGCCCACCATTAGCCAAAGGCAGTTTGAATTATCCAACCGATCTATCTTGGTAGTCGATTAACTCACCCAGTCGGAGGTGACTAATCGATTTCCATGCTATGGGGGTTCGGCAATAAATATCCAATACGCATCATCCAACAGATTCGTCATAAAAGCTGACGCATCCGAGTCATCAAATGAACTGATTTGAGATTGGAGGCCCTTCCGATGGGTCAGTGGGGTTGTGATTTATGGAAGATTCGCCAGTCGACAGAGTGGTGTGGTAATCCACTCGGACAGTGTCTGTTTTGTTGATTGATTTTCCGACACATGGGAGCCTTGCATGGCATGGCGGATTCGAGGAAATCGTCTTGCGATGTGCCCTTGAAATATTGGCAGTTTTAGTATGGTGGTGGATTGATTTTCATTGTTCTGGATTTTATGGGCCATTTATGGTTGTTTTTTAACGGAACATTATGTGTTGTGATGATTGATTTCTTTTGTCGAGCAATATTGATTAGTGAGTTGAGTATAAAACGAAAAGCTGATTCATTCATAATAATCTTGAGGTCAGCGCAACAAAAATTACATGTTTACGTGTCTTAAGAACCAAATTATGTGTATCCAGTAGATATGGGGTTGCTGGATCTGATGCCGTTCTCAGAAATGTTCCAGCACGTCATAATTTTTAGCTGCAGGTCGCTAAAGTAGTTTTAAACACTGGTTTTATTGATGACTGCATATAATTAGGGTATGATTTATCAAACATTTATGTAATCTAATTCACCAAGCATGCAAAATAGAACTTTAACTTTCATTGCATACATGATTTGGTTGAAATTGCACGATTCAATTTAGAATAAATCGATGTTTTCAACATGCATGCAGTCTCCATACAAAATTCGCTTCTTTTATATGGCAAAATACAATACTTTTCTAAACCATCAAAAAGTAACATTTGAGCATCGAAAGTATTATGAACTTTGTTGGTAAGCATTGTAATACACATGGAGCTTAAATTCTGTGAGAAATTAAGCAACTAAACTGCCATACAATCTGATAAACTTGCATGCAAGTTGGCTAAAATAGTCACATCATGCATTTTTAACAATCAATATCTCAAAAACTAGAAATGCTATGATATTTTTGAAAATGGCAATGAATTCAGCAAAAAAAAAAGAAAAGTGGTATTCTGATGCTTGAGACAAAAACGTGCTCCGCGATGTTATTATTGTTACTATTAACACTAGGGTCAATTTTGTGCAAGCAATGTCGGTAGTCGACACGTTTTCGTTGACATTGAACAGCTATCCGAGTCAACGGAGGTACGGTGCTGCCATCTAGAAAAAGTTTACTCGATGCGTGCAGCGTCGAAAATTTTACCCGGCAATGTATAGGAAGTCAAATTTCAAATGCTTATATAAAATTAAAGCTATTTATTACCTTTTCAGTACATGTTGATTTAATGGGCTACATTATAGACATTAGGGGCCCAGATAGCCGTAGCGGTAAACGCGCAGCTATTCAGCAAGACCAAGCTGAGGGTCGTGGGTTCGAATCCCACCGGTCGAGGATCTTTTCGGGTTGGAAATTTTCTCGACTTCCCAGGGCATAGAGTATCTTCGTACCTGCCACACGATATACGCATGCAAAAATGGTCATTGGCATAGTAAGCTCTCAGTTAATAACTGTGGAAGTGCTCATAAGAACACTAAGCTGAGAAGCAGGCTCTGTCCCAGTGGGGACGTAACGCCAGAAAGAAGAAGATAGACACATTATTTAAATTTTTCTTTCCTTTCTCAACATGCTGCTGATTCTATAGCTTATTATAAGTCTAACCCCGTACACTTAACAGAATTTAATTAAATTATGTTTTGAATTTTATAGATGCATTTGAAAATTGACTTCCTATGATTTGCCATGTGAAGAAATCGGAGCTTCACGCATAGGATCAACTGTGGTAATTACCTTCGTCATCGAGAATTGCTTTCAGCATCCACAACAGTGATTATCACGCTCAATGGTGTGAGCGCTCTTCACCGAATATGGCTTCAATACTCCCCCTATCCAATCTTGCTATGTCTTTTCCCGTTCCTGATCCCACCAGGGTTCAATTTATACGGTTCCCCAGTATGTGTGTCGCATTCGACATAATAAGCAAGATTGTATTATTCTTGTTGATTATGATCAGACATAAAATATTACAGGGTAGGTGTACCAATTATGGATGCAATATGTCAACAGTATGGATAAAAATCAAGTTTTAACCGCGTTCCTAAAACGTAAGCATGACTTCCCAAGAAACAATTTTGGGCGGTTAATAAACATGTCTGCTGAACTAGTGCTTAACAACGGCTGTGGCTGTTGAACAAAATTGTATGCTGTATAAAGTGATGATCAAATGTTGCATACATTCTAAACAGCGCTTTTGTTCCTCACTTTCATGTTATTTTAAAAGCTCGTTGAACCAATGTTGATACGACGTTGGTTGATAT
The DNA here is from genome assembly GCF_002204515.2 of Aedes aegypti. NCBI lineage: Eukaryota > Metazoa > Arthropoda > Insecta > Diptera > Culicidae > Aedes > Aedes aegypti. The sequence goes on along the minus strand of NC_035108.1, from coordinate 66,567,155 downwards.
CTTAGTTTGGTTGTCTAATAGTATCTCTTTAATAGTAGTAGACGAGCTGTTTCTACGGATTTAGATTCTGTTGTTCCATACGTGACATAAAGTTAACAAGCTTTAACAACACTTGTTTCATCAATTTATTTTCAGCAATAGTACAGAACTACACTCATTTTTAAGATCGCGTCTTGTGGGAGTACAGAACTACAGTGAATTTAAACATGTTTGCTTGAAAATGCTTTGAACTCAACGTTTTAACCAACTACAAGTCATTGCGCGAAATCTGAAAGCTCTTAAACATACAATTTAAAACCAACAACCAACAGTTTTTGCCTTGATAAAGGTTTCTCAAAGCTGTTTTATTAATTGTTTAATAATTGTCTAAATTAAAAAGAAATTATTATTCAAGCGTTAATCGCCCAAAAATGGAGAATTTATTCAATAACATCCATTTTATTAACGTTATATAGTGCATGTTTATTCAATGATCTTACATCGGCCGTTCAACAGTAGTAACATTATAAGTAGAATTTACAATGTTTATTCAACTTTAAACCACCAGTTATCCATCGAACATCCAGAAATACTTGTTCAGCGTGTTTCTAGCAGGGTTGTATAACGAGTAATAACTAAATTGTGGAAGGAAAGTTGTAGAAGTCTTTATTACCTATTGCCACCGTTATTCAAAATAATAGCCTGTGTACAGTATTAATTCAACCACATGTTTTCATGACAAGATTATTCGTCTATTGTGAAACTGTAATAAAGCTGATAGCTTTGATTAGTCTTGCTTTATTACAGTTTCACAAACAATGTTCAATAATGGTTTTTACATACACCGAAGGCAAGCAAAAGACTTAGACGATGTTTAAACAACATATGTACGATAACTTGTTCGATTATCTTATTGTATCTTTAAATACTGCTTTGAACCTGCAGATGTTTGTTTGAAACCTCTTAGGCTACGTTTATACAACCAATTCTATAAATAAATATGATACCCATTTAAGTCGAACAATGCACTAAAACAAACTGTGTTCAACATGTTTTTCCGTTGAGCGAATGTTGAACAAAGCCTTCTATTTTGTGTACTCATGATCATAAGTGATAATTGCATCAACAACTTTTCTTCGACAATTAAGAAATAACACGTCATGCAATCCTGTTGAATAAATGTTAAACAAGCATCTCTTTATGCTCTATGGATATCTGGTGGTTTAAATATTGAATAAACATTGTAGTAGCTATTTATGATGCTACTACTGTTGAACAGCCGTGGTAATATCATCGAATAAACATGTACTATATTACGTTAATAAAATGGTAATTGTTGAATAGATTCTCCATTTCTGGGCGAATAAGGCTTAAATAATAGTTTTATTTTCACTAAGTCAATAATAAAGCGACTAATAGTTTAATAGAACAGCTCTGAGAAACTTTTCTTAAAGCCAAAATTGTTTCTTGGGTTGTTGGTGTTAATTACTAGTTTGAAGCCTTGCGAAGCAGTTGAATTACACAGTTTTAGTACTAAATTGACTTTGAGGTGATTGTAAAACGAAGCCACACCTCAAATTTTCAAGAGCACAAGACTTGAGAACCAAACAGCCAGGCCCGGATTTGGGAAAGTGCGCTTCACGTTTTTGAACTGTAGAGTACTGCGCAATTCGAAGAGTTTATTTGAATTAGGACTTTAAAATTTAAACATATAAGCAATGCTTGAAGTTTAAGGATTTTTTTCTGTTAGTAGTCTGTATTATTAAGATTTTTTATTTTGTAAAGGCCTAGAGTAAACTTTAAATATGTTCCAAAGAATATAAATACTAAATATTTTATGAAAGCATGCGGCGACGGGAGAAATTCTGGAAACTTGTGCTTAATGAAGTCAAACGGTTATTAAAAAAATGTGCTAAATTCTCGCGGACGGAATAACCTGAAATAGCTCTTAATCAATTTATAAAGGATTTATAAGATGTAATCAGTTCGGATAATGATGGAAACCTTTGATGTTGGGATAATGAATGCCAAAAGCTTTCTTGGATATGAGGTACCGTAAATTCGGGGTGAAATTGATCAGTAGGGTGGAATTGATCACGGTGTCATGCGATTTTAAATCTCACTAATAGTACACCAAAATCAATGCAACGTATAGTAAATGAACGTTGTGTGTCTCAAATATTATCGAATTGTGTGTAGTGAAGGATTTTGTGACAAAGAATGTTTATTTCTATGAAAATATTGTAAAATTCCAGAATCATGTTATCGAAACTCATATCAATTTGCTCGTTTTGTTGAAATAATTGAATATCTGTTGCGTGTTAGGATAATTCTTTGAAAATTGCCTACATTTAGGCGTTTTCTGCACTATTCTTGAAATTTAATTCATCACGTTTGTTAGAAAATTTCGGAATATACTGTAAGGACTCCAATAACCGCTCATGCTCCATTCTCCGCTCATGCTCCATTCACCGCTCATTGAGTTATTTTGAAAAATCTGAACAAATTTTCGCAATAAAAATCATCAACATGTATTAGTATACCAGAATGGATTGTGTCAGAATGAAATTTATATGATTTGATATTATATACTATTTAAAAATAAAAATTTTAGGCTGTTTAAGGCGGTAAACATGAGTTGAACAATGATTTTATTATGGCAGATCGAAAAATGCTTCTTAGCTGCCACGCTTTAATACTTTGTTGTACTATAGTACAAAGATAACAACCAGCTAATGAAAGTAAATTAATTCCAACTAGTTGTGTATATAGAGCCTCATACTTAGGATGAGCGGTGAATGGCGCCCTACAGATGTATCATTGGCATATGTGTTATTCGGTACCATTATTCGTTGTTCACATTTCAACTTCTTTCCTACAAAAACAAAAGTTTTATCTTGCGTCTAGCGCAAAAAGTTGCGAAAAATATCAAAAACCCGATTTTTGACAGAATTTAATGTGTTGAAATGCTGTTAAATGAGCGGTGAATGGCGTCCTTACGGTAAACCAATTAGGTTCATCGTCGTACTTGTTTTCCAGCATTTAGTTGTATGATATTTATAACCTTTCAAAAAGGATGCCAGAAAAACCGTGAAAAATGATCAATTTCACCCGAAATTACGGTACCGTAATCCGGGGGCAAATTGATCACTATTTTACAACTTTTGGTTGTGTTGTCCTTCAGAATTCAAATATTGTCAACTAAATTTCGACAAAATCAGTACTTCATTGATCTTTATCAGTTTATGTAATCGACTTTTCATAAAATAATATTTAGCATATCATAAAAATAGTAAAATATCAAAAAAATAAAATGACACATTGGGGCGAAATTGATCATCATACAATAAAGCAGGTTTAAGAATAAAAAACTTCCTTATCTACTAAATATGGGTGTCCTGAATCTGAAAATGACGTCAAAATTCTTACAACTCGAATATTTAATCGTTTTATTGTAAAATTAAACTTTGAAAATCTGCCTACTACGCCTAAATGTAGGCAATTTTGCTTGAAATAAGCACATTATTTGAAAATAAACGGTTTTATGAGCAAAAAACTATACTTGCTCTGCTGTATGATATCAAAAATGAGTTCAGTAGTTCATACTTAAGCTTACACAACATTTTAAACACTCAAAATTGACATGCAGGCATAGCACCAGTGGATTGTTTGGCACCAACATTTCCAACTGTATTGCTCACACCTTCAAAAAGTTTGAATAATTCTATGCAAAACTGATCCTACTACAAATTAAATAGTTCAAAATCATCATTAGACATCTATAAACTAGAAAACATTCAATGTCTGTGGTGCCAACGAAATTTTCTGCATCCTTGGAAGGAAATGTTTGTTGGTACCGACCTGATCAAATTCGCCCCAGTGATCAATTTGCCCCCGGATTACGGTACTCTGAGAAAAAGAGGAAGTGGAATTTCGATGAAAATAGCATCATTTCCCATACAATTTAAAAAAAAACGTGTTTGTCTTCTAACCTATATTCTTTTTGGCTATATAAGGAACAATGAGATAAGTGAAAAGATGCAATGTTCTATATGAGTAGGTTGAAACTATTTTATAGTAAATGGCTTTGAAGTTTTCAACAATTTTTCACTCCATACAAATTATACAGAAGCCAGAAAACGAGCCTATCTTGTACGAATTATGCCACTTTTTCCGTTAGACAAAAAAATCACCTAAAATACTATTGGAATATGTCACTTACATCCCTTTAAATTTCAAAATTAAAATCTGAATTTTGTATTAAGGGCCCCCTTTCTGAAATCTGACCGGGGCCCCCCGAAGCCCAAATCCGGCACTGCAAACAGCGCTCCGCGTTGAAAATTTATCCCATTGGTCACCACCAGCAAGCGAGCAATTTGATTGATTTTCAACGCGAACTGTTGACAGATTCTCCAGTCTCGTGCTCTTGAAAACTCGAAGTTTGGCTTCGTTTTATAATCACCTTAACCTTTTAAAAATTGGTTTTAAAAGGCGTTGTCTTTGTACCAATTATGGCAAAAGCGTTCCTAGCATTCGACATAAAAGAGTTCCAATTATGGACTATTGAATATTTGCACGAAATGAACTCAAACGTCATCCAGAGCGAATGATAATGCAACGCTAATATGTAATGAAGTGATTGCTCATAAAATTTTCCAAAAGTTTTGTGTTAAATACGTATTAAATCAATTTATTGCGATGGGTTCATGGGAGCAAATTAACTTTCGAAAAGGAGTCGAAATGTAGTAAAAACGCAAATTATGCTACAAAACATCATCACATTACCTTTTCAGCGCCCAATTTTAACGAAAAAACAGGTAAAATTCAAAAATCGAGTGTCAATCAAAAACCTCTCTGCCATGAAATTAGCATCTTCCGCTTGCGAACGTTTTCGAACGCGTGATTGAAAAATCTTAGCAATTGAGTACAATTGAGTACATGAACATGAAGATAATGCCTTACCGAACCTTCCCGTCGTGGAAATCACCCGTAATAGTAGTTTACGAAACAAGTTACAGAATGATGATTTTTACAGCACGAGTCGTAAATTTATCCTACGAGGCTTGCCGAGTAGGATAATTGTAACGAGTGCTGTAAAAATCGAGTTCTGCAACGAGTTACGTACAACTTTTTTTGCAATTTCCTAGAACACCACTTGAGGGTATCAGAAATTATATCGGAATGCATTCGTCATTATTTTACAATTACTGAAAAATTGTTGTGTAACGGTTCATTATGCAACTCAAAACAGTTACGTAATGAGAAATCGTTGCGTAATGAATCATTACAGCACTAGTTTCAGTTGCGTAATGACTATTCCCGCACTGCATACTTCAGTGCAGGAAAGTAGGCCGTTTCATGACAGATTGACGTGATGAAACACAGCCTATTACGATGAGAAATTGCAAAAATAGCTTTACTTAACTTTTATTTCAATGATCAAAAAATGTAAATATACTACCTCCAGAGTATCGCCATAATTGGGCTCTCATACACTCCTTGTACCAGTTGTCGACATAGTGGAAATAACACGATTTCCAGCTTAAAACACTAGATTTGATTGCTCACCAGTTAATTTTTTCATTTGTTCTCACTAGGCAACATACATTTATCGGTTGAAGCAGTTTTCCGGATAAAAACATATATTTCGTAAGTGGTGTCCTTTAGCAAACTGTTACAAAGGTGACATATGTGTGACTGTGTGAGGCAAAATTTTCAAATGTTCATTTTTCGAAGCTTATTGCACGAATGTTCTTATTAAGGTTTAATTACCATGAAAATCAAATTGGTTTATCATTCCTGTGAATATTAGCCGTTATATTCTACTGAAACAATAAGACAAATTTCTTTTCGTTCCCACTATTGCCATAATTGGTGCTACAGCCATAATTGGTACTTCTACCTTATCTGAAATCCATGCAAAAATTCTGATTTAAGGGGGCAGGATCCGTCATTGATATCGGAATTTTAAAAAGCAGTTTTTTCGTTCAAAATCAAGTAAATCACATGAAAATGTGTTCACTGTATGCTACTTTCCAACCGAAACACAGTGAAGACATTTTCATCGTAAAAAATGTTGTATTGAACAGAAAAACTGCTTTTGAAGTTTCGATGATGACGATGATTACGATGACGGAGCGTTGAACGTTAATGTGTCAGAGAGTGAAAAACCCCAGGCAAGCGGGTTCGTTTCTTTCCATTTTTGCGCTGTCGTAGTGTTTTTTTTTTTTTTTCAGTGAGAGAATCTGGGTTAATATGCACCCTTGATGCAAAACGACCCACTGTGCTCTTCTAGGCTATTTGCGAAGTAGTTTTGGACAATTTTTCATCCGGGACTGATAGTAAGGAACCCCAACATACGATTTGACAAGATTCAATATTCATAGAAACCCCAAAAAGTCGTTTTGCCCCGGGGGTGCATATTACCCCAGATCCCTAATCCCGTTTTTTTCGGCAGTGTGGTATTATCGAGATTTTTTCCATCCCCAGTATTGCCCGATACAGTCAACTCTCTATTACTCGATATTGAAAGGACCATCGAGTTAGGGAGGTATCGAGTTACAGAACACAAAACCAGTGCAACTGCGATTTAAGGAACCAACTTTTACTATGGTTCTCTAACTCGATATCGAGATACAGAACTCTATTTCTTACATATTTAAGTTTTTTTTTCTGAAACTGTTCTGAAATTTCTACATTATTTTAGTGAAAAAATCTAGAAAAAGTCATCTCAGAAAAAAGGACGAAGTTTTTTTGATTAGGTTTTCTGGTTTCTGTTTAAACTCGTTATCTTGTTTTTTTTTCGAAAGATAATTTATTTATTATTGATAAAATGTTTAGACCTGTACGTCGCCGCGCCACTCCTACGCTGATTTAGGCTTCGACGGCGCGCCATACGCCGCTCAACGCTATGCCGCGGATTTTTTATATTCACGCCGATAAATATTTCAGATCATTTTTTTTTTTTTAATGTTTCAGAAATGCCGTAGGAAATAATTAAAAACTCTTACGGAAAATTATGCTTAAGTGCGTCAAGGGATTTCTTCAGGAAATTGTCAAGTGAATCTTATACGTATTCCATCAAAATTCCTTGCAGAGATTCGTATGGGTGTGTTTGTTCAGGAATGAATGATCAGTACATGTGGAATGTGGATTATTCAAAAATGATTCCAGGGATTTCACCAGCACTTTTTTCAAAGATGTAGTTCTAAGATTCCTCCAGGAGTTTCGTAAGATTCTTTTTCCAGCGGTTCACCCAAGATTTCTTTAAGCGTTTGCTCCAAAAAATGTAAATATTTGTAAAGCATTTTCTGCAGAAGCTACACCAAGCATTCTTCTATGAATTCCTCCGAGTTTGTATTCAGGAGCTTTTTCCAAGAATTGCTTGCTCCAATATGTTTTGTATCGATTCCTTCATGAATTACGCCACAAATATTTTGATTAATTCCTCGAGTGTTTCTCCAGGAATTCAAGAAATTTATGTATTCCACTGCGAATTGTTTAAGGAATTCCTTGTGGAATTGCTTCAGTTTTTTCCGAGGCTAATGCATATATATTATTCGAAGCATTAGTATTCTCAATAAATTAATCACAAAAGAGCGAACATTTATTATAGTGAGTGTGCGATACTCCATAACAATTCGCATGAACTGTTCCCATTTTGATTAGCTTAAACATTGCGTTTCCGCGTGAAATATTATACCAAAGTTGGAAGCACTGAAACACACATCAAAGCAAATACACTTTGAACAGAAATGCTTGATGATGCATTTATAGTATACCTAGATTCAAAAGAGCGCGAAATTGTATCATTACAGCCAACTGAATGAAGGGTATTGAAACACCGAGTCCAGTTAGCAAATTCTACTCTTTGTTCCTGGAATTTCTCCCAGCCAACTCGAACCGATAGTTGCCAACAAGCATTGCAAAATTTGTGTTCAACCAGCTGGCCGGGGTCATAATCAAAGTATATGTAAAATTAAAACACAACATGCATTGTTTCATGATGTAACAGCAGCTCCTCGTCGCCCGAAGTGCTGTTTCCTGGTGTCGATGTGGGCACATACAAAAGCATATGCCATGGTGAGAGTGCTGCGTCCATGAATACCAATATACGTGTTTCGAAAAACAAGAACCTATGAACTCGACGTATGAAATCAGTACACATATAATGGCTGTAGTAGTTGTACCTACAACACACGTCCGTGCACTACGGAGCTGGTTGAAGACAAATTTAATTACGTTGTGACCAACAATCGTGCTTCCTGATTTGGGAGAAAGCGCCCAACGAACGAAACCGGTGAAAGTTTTGGAACTGGAAAATAATTGTAATAACAATTGAATCTGTGCAGCTGGCGCTGATAAGGTGGCATAAGAGCAACTTACCTTGAACTGATTTTGTTTTTGTATTGGTTCAATGAAAGTCACAGTCTTTTGGTTATTTGGTCAATGTAAGTTTAGAACTTTCATGTCTTTTCTTAAATAATCATCTGGTTTTCTACAGTCTTGAGCCGGAAATTAAATACGGGTAGAATCATGAACATGTTGTTAGATTACTTCAATTAAAACAGTGTTCTCTGCACTTTTTCGCGCTTAGCGTTTCTGAATGGATCAGAGTGTATTGTAAATGTCCAAGTTACTGGGATTGTTTTTGTTTTTTCTTGGATTTTATTTGAAAGGACATCTTTGTCGTGTGGAGCTTAATGAGTAACTTATTTAAAAGTTAAGTTAGTTTAACACTCAAACAGCTTACAATTTCAAAAAAGCTTTCCTCATTTACCCTTTTAATATTAACGATTAATTAGTGGATACGAGTAACTGACACTGAAGAAGACTGCAAGTGGTAGTCGAAACACGCGTATCTGTCAAAGATAAGCATTTAGGAGCGGAATTAAAAGGTACACGGTACTCCATCTACTTTTAAGTTTCTCTATTTGAGATTCTGCTCAGAGGATTCGAACATTCATTAAAGAATTAACGATATTGATTAGCATAACATTAGCATTAGCATTAAGCATTTCGCACAAATTCGTAGGTGGTACAGTTCTAGACCATTGTATGAGGGTTGCCTCCTTCCCGTTTGTTACCAAAGTCAGAAATTTGGGACTAACCTCTAATTGTTAGACAAGATTGACGCATCCTCCAATAATCGAGAGCTGTCCTGGCCACGTCCTTGCGAGAGCTGGGGAATGGGAAAGGATGATCGATTGAACACCTACTTAAGAAAGATGCAGAGAACTCTACGACCTCTCATAGGTGTTACGGGATGTTGTGGAATGTTGATGGAGAGGGTAGTGCATGGGATACGTTTGGTAGACGTTGGCAGACAAATTAATTATTTACGCATTGCGATCATGCCCTGCTGATTAGAACAAACTTACCAAATTCCTCTTTCGAAGCTCCTCTGTAATACGCCACAATTCTCAAAGTGGGATCCTAACATTTCCACAGTCGTCCGTTCTGCTGATCGAAGTCGATGTTTGTCATTTTTTCTTTTCCTAAATATTTTATTTAAAAGCGATCCAAACACGTGGAAAACAGAAAGGAATAAAGCTGATATTCTCACCGGCCAAATTAGAAAAAATAGAAGCTGAAACGTAGCAGAAAAACCAAAACGCGTCCACTCGCGCACACAGCCTACTCAGATTCTCTCGGAACGGGAGTCAGCCATTTCTTCGCGAAAAAATACTCGTGCCAGAGCAATCGTTAACAGAATCCTTTTAATATTAACGATATTGATTAGCACAAAAATTGAAAAAAAAAATCACGAGAAATTATTCATTACGAACAGTATTAGGGCCCTCTGAATAATGTAGTCGAACGTCATGTATTTCCAATGACCATTATATTTAAATTGTATAACATAAATTGCCGACAAGAGTAATAAAAGGCTAAGTACTTATTTTCGAATGCTGTTTCCAAGAAACGCATACGTCTCCATTAACTGAGAATGAAGTACCTCTATTACTCCTATTGGAAAAAAAAGTTTAATTACGTCATTAAACTTCAACATTGTGAGCACTCGCATACACAAGCTCAATGGAAATTCATCATAAGAAACACTTAAAAGTATCGAATTGATGGGTTGAGGCACACTACAGCCAATTTCCTAGCGCTTTTTATTAGTTCAATTTTATGTCATTTCCCGTTCCGGCCAAGTTTCATGGGGGGTCGATTGGAAGCCACATTGTGAAGGCCCTAACTGGCAGCTGCGGTAGGTGGTAGGTTATATGGGCGCAGAAAGGGGTAGGGGCCGTAGTTTCTCCCCGGCCGACGGAAAAATATCCAATCCAACTAGATTGCTAGAAAGAATAATTTGTTGTTTGAATTTTCCAAAGATTTTTTTTGCAATATTCATATATATTTAAATAGAGAATATACTCAGAAATTCTTCGAAGAACACCTCAAAGAGTATGATAAGGAGTAGCTCTACGTATTCCCCATCTCTTCACCATTTTTTAAATTACTTCATCGTTTCTCATAGTATCTCGAATGTTTCCAATGAGTCGTCAGTAATACCTCAATACATTTTTTTTAAATGCATCTTTGTAATCAAACCAGAACTGTCTTCAGAACACGAGAAATGTCTGAATGAATTGTTAACAAAGAACTAACTGGTAAGTTTATTGAGATTTCTCCAAATGTTCGTCTAAGAAGGGTCCTTCGGGAATTCTTAAAGAATCTCTCCAAAAGTCTCTTTGTCTGAAATTTTCTCTACAAATTCATGATGAAATTCAATCTTAGACTTATCAAATAATTTGGCCAGAGATACCTCTGATAATTCCTCCAAGATTTTTTTCTGAGATTCTCGTTTTTGTTTTTTTTTTTTTTTTTTTTTTTTTTGCAGGATTCACACTGAAGTCAAGTCTTTATAATGATACTGACCAATTTCACCAGAAACTGCTAGAACATTATTGAATCGATTCCAACATGAATAATTCTAGGAACTTTTGAAGGATTCGATTAACAAAACATCTCCAAGCATTGCGTTGCCTTAGGCAGAGATTCCTCAAAAAAATTGCTGATGAGATAACTCAACAGTAATATGCTTAAGATACTATCTTAGGAAAACCTTCTGTACTTCTTCGAAGAATTTACCTTTGATAATTGGAATTTGTTCAAGAATTTCCCCTGAACATCCTAGCATTCCTTCTCGAATTATTCTAGAAACTTCTCCAAGTATTAAAAAAAATCAAATTCCTGCAAAAAAATCAAGGATTTATTATAGGAATTCTACCCAAAATTGTTAAAAAAGTTCTTTAAAACTTTAAAGAGTTCTATCGGAAAAATAATTTTAGAATTCAATTTGATACTTCTCGCATTATTTGACTATGAAGTAAGTGATTTTCAAAGAAAACAGTTTAAGAGCTTTTCTCAGAATTCATGAGATCGCATTAGTAATTATTCCTGAAATTAATTTTAAAGGACATACTTTATGAGGACTTACTCTCAGACCACCCAATCTTCATCTGCAAAAATTGGAGAAAGTTTCTCAAAAACTCTTCGATTAGTTTTCAAAGCATTCTTGGGAAAATTTATTTAGGCATTTCTGAAGGATTTTTTTTTTAATTACAAAAGAGTGTTGAAAACTATTCCTGAGAAATTTATTCTTGCCATTTCAAAGGAGTTTCTGGAGAAATTCCTATATGAATGTTTGTTGGAATATTTGTGATGTAGGTGACTCTTCTTGTGGCTGTTAATGTTCTTGAATTACTTAAACACTTTTTATTTTTTTTCTCAATGTTGTCTCTGCAGTAGCGTAGCTAGGGGGTTGCAGTGGGTGTGGGCCCTGAAATCATGGTGCAAATTCCTCAAATTAGTAGAAAATAAGTTTGTAACAAACTAAACTGTTCAAGGTAGGGACAAACAGGTTTGGAGGTGACCTTAAATTATACTGTGTAAATTGTGGCCACTGTAACACGACCCTGAGGAAGCCAGGAAGTATTTTTGTTATAAGCCATATTCTGAATCAAGCTGGTTCCCATGGTTTTGAAAAATAATATAGCTTTCTTCAGGAATACGTGAAAAGACTCCTCCAGGGATCCCTCCAGGAATTATTATTAAGATTCCTCTAGTGATTCTCCCAGGAATCCAGCGAATAGGCTGAACGCCATTTGGCCAAACAGGTCGTTTGGCCGAAAAAAGTGGATTAAGGATTCATAAGAATGGCCCAATAACTGATAAACTAGTTTATTTGTTGGTATTTGGTCTCTGGATTACCAACGAATATGTATATCAATGATTTTTTATTCCTATTGAAGAATAAGCTGTTCTTTTAAATTCAGTTTTGGATTTCATTATAAATGCGTGCTAACTGTAATTTACTATTGTTTTCATTTTCGGCCAAACGGCATTCGGCCAAATAACCCTTTTGGTGAAATGGCGTTTGGCCAAACGGCATTTTGCCAAATGACCCGGAACCTTCTAATGCTAAGACCAGAGAAATTTTGTATATCAATATTTTGTCTCACTTGAAAAACTCCCTGCAGACATTAGACGAGAGGTTTTGGTCAAGCATGAAGAAATATTGATGTAATGACCGACGGAATCATAAAAAAAAATTTTCGAGCTGCGATCAGAAAAGTACTTATTTTATAAAATTTTGCAGAGTTTACTACTTTAGTTAACCTTAGATTCTAAATTCTTTCTATCGTAAATTCTTCAATAATTTATTCGTCAATACCGAAATCAGAGGCATAACAATAGCTTGAAAAATAAGGTTCAGGGCATTGAAGACCAGATATATTTAAATATGTGTTCAGTTAGAGTGGATCGAGTGAAAATCTTGAGTACCGACCAAAACATACTTGTCCAAAAAGCGGGTTCTGGCACATTTCATACATACACCATAGAACTACCATAAACTTCTATCGGACTCTGAAATTGACTCAAAAAATGCAATAATCAATCAGTTTATTGCTTTTCAACACTTGGTCGCTCTGTCTGCACAGAAATTGTTGCAATTTCTAACCACCCATCCAAATATGGTAAATGGCCAAAAATCAGAATCAAATGCATTGAATTAAGTAACATTTATAAATTTCTATTGATGGATAAGAAGAAGAATCATTCGATGTCGAAAAATCTGACAAATCTCTTGAAATGTTTTTTTATTCCCTCGCATTTTTCAGCACGCTGATCATTTTGGCTATTATGGTAATAAGCACTTGGTCCACTCTGACTGCACACTTCTATCGATTTTAATTGATCATCCAAAGTAAATTTGTTACATATCTCTCGTAGTTTACAGCATTTATCAAATCTGGTCAAAGTGAAACGGAGGTAAGGTAATTTCGCATCTAATGAGAGAATAATCCAATTTTCCCAAGTTTTGTACTTGGTCCCCTCTGACTTAACGCCGACCATTTGTAAAAGAGTCTTTGCTGTGAAGAATCATTACTTTATTCCTTCTCATAAAAACTGACCTTCAAATGCAACAGCCTCCTGTAATTCCTTTTAAAGTTCCACTTGAGACTTTCCAAGGGTTTCCAATAGAAAATCCTGTAGATATTCTATAAATTATTTTAAAATTCTTTTTTCTGGAAAGTCATTGAAGATGTTCTCAAGGGTCCAGAAGAAATCCGGAGATCTATAAAAGGATTCTCTTTTGTAGGATTTTTTATCATTTATTGTACCAGTATCGATGATATCTTTAAGATTTAGTTTGTTCCCCGCATTTTTTCTGAAAGTTTTTCTTAGCATCTCCTTGGAGATGTTCTTGGAGAAATCCTGGATCGATTGAATTTTTTGAGAGATTTTTGATAGAACCTAACCTAATTCCTAAAGAAAACTTGGGAGAAATCTATCAAGGTATTTAAAGATAAATTTCTAGGAATTCCTAACCAAATTAGAGGAAATTCAAAACCGAGATCAATGAATCTTTAGAACTACTTTTGAACTCTATGGAAGAATCGCTGGATGAGTTACGAATCTTGAAGAAATCCCTGGAGTATTGTTTGGGAATGTCTTTGGATGACTACTTCAAGTTATATCGAACGAAAATCTGGAAAGAAAATCCTAAGGAAGTTTGTGAATCAAAAACCTGTATAACATTTTCAGAAAATCGTGATATACATGTAGTAATATTAAGCGTAACGTCCCGAGGAATCTCCCCAGAATTTTTTTTAGATAAAACCCCTTTGAGAGATGACTGGTTGGAATCTCTGAGGAATCCTTATTAGAACGAGGTTCTTAAGGTTTTCTTAGTTACGTTTTTTTTGACATTAGGACCCTAAAATTCATATTTTAAGACACTTGGCCAATACCAGATCTTAAGAGGTCATATTGATATATTACCCAGACAACCAAAATGTACGTATAACGATATCACATGGAGGCTTTGCATGTGCAAAATTTCACTTATTAGATGTCGCGAAAAGCCCTTCTACGTATAAAAGTGGAGGCAATATACGTGCATATATTATGTGATGAATAATAGCATACAATGCGAGTGTAAAAAATTTCTACAGAACTAACCTGTAATCTTATGCGACTTAACTTATGATAACAAATGTTGATTTGACAGCTGCTACGGATTGATCCGACTTATTTTGTAAGAGTGTACGGGACGAAACAAAGTGTACAAATGAACTCAAAAAAAGCGTTTTATGCGAGAAAACTCATCAATCTGACGATTTTATCCACCGTGTGTTGCAGGTTTGATGTAATATGTATGAATAAACGAGTTATTACGAGAACTTTCATGCGATTTCTGGTTATCTGGGTAGTCTTCATTACATGTCATCTTGATTCACAAATAAAAAATTAAAAAGATTTCAACAAATCGTAATTTCGATAGCAAAGATAACATTAGCTTTACAGCTCACACTCCTATTTAAAAGGGTCCCTGAATTTGAGTCCACCTTTGGCTCCAGAAACAGTAGCTACGCCAATGTATCTCTTAAGGTTTGATAAATTCCTTGTAAGAATTTCATTAGAATTCAGAGATAATTATTCATCCGGAAAGAAATCGATGGAAGAATTGTGGATTAAAATCATGGTAAATGTATTGCAAAGTCCCACAAGAAAAATACTAGGAGTTCTGTCTAAACAAATGTGTTAATAATAAGTCAAGACAAAAAAAAATGAACTAAAAATAAATTTATTAAAATCCCGAAAATATAGAGTCAATATCCCTAAAATGCAAATTCATCATCGGCAAATATCATAGATGAATTGAAGCAAATTTCAAACGCTGTAAATTCTCTTGAAAAAAAGAGTACATCTTCACTCCCATTGGAATCACACCCAAATTTGGGGACAGAGATAATGTCCGCGCAAGCTGAAAACAATTCTGGCTGGCGACTGCTTGGAGCGCAAAAATTTTGGAAGGCTAGTTGGGCAGAATACGATGCACGCCAACTTCGCCGCTTGAATCAACAAAAAAAACGCAGATAAGGCAAGGAAACGTTGCCAGCGAAACGCAGTGCGAATGTCAAATACCAATTCATACAACTCAGTCCGCAACAACAACAACAACAACAATGACGACAGATCCCGGAACAAATATAACGGGATACTCAGCAACAATAAAACGGTCTTCAATAAAGCCAACATAGGCAACAAACCCACATATAGCTATTACAACTACAACAATAACAACAAATGCAATAGTCAACAAGCAGCAACAAGCTTTCTTCCCCCTTATAAGGATCTTTTGGCAGCAGCGAAGGTGAAATTCTCTGGTCACTCTACTGCAAATCAACGAGGTATTAAGTTTCAACGAGGAGAAACACTAAACCCATACCCGGTGGATCACCAGTTTCCTCAAACAAGCTCCTCTTCTTCCCCAAATTGGACTCTCGGGTCCGCTCTGAGAAACTCTTTTTCTCAGCATTGTTCGTCGTGTTCCTGTGAAAGTTCGTGTTTTCGTCCGACCTGACGCACTCTACAGAGGCAGACCATGACGAAGCTGGTAACGTTTCAATAGATATAGAAAATAGTTTTAAGAATGACGAACTACCATCAATTTCTTCAGAAAATCGTTCTACTGAAATTCTGGTATATTGCCAGAATTTAAATCGCATGAGGAGTGCATCAAAAATGAGTATAATTTGTAAAAATATATTAAGCTCATCGTTTTCAGTTATTTTGGGCACTGAAACAAATTGGAACGATAGCATTAAAAACGAAGAAATTTTTGGTAGCCACTATAATGTATTTAAGAATGATCGGGATTTAGTTTTAACCCAAAGGAAGTCAGGTGGTGGAGTTCTAGTCGCAATTTCCTCAAAATTCAATTCTGAGCTCATTGCTTCACCAAAATTTAAGGATTTTGAGCACGTTTGGGTAAAAACAGAGATCATTGGAGAGACTCATATATTCGCATCAGTTTACTTTCCTCCTGATCGAGCTACTAAGTCGACGTATGAAGTGTTCTTTAAAGCAGCCGAAGAGATCGTTTCATATTTTCCTCCTGAATATAAAATTCATATTTATGGTGACTTCAATCAACGAAATGTAGATTTTTTTTCCAGATTATGATAATGAGAGCATTCTTCTTCCAGTTGTTGGTGAAAATGAAACACTACAATTTATATTTGAGAAAATTGCATTCCAAGGACTCAACCAAATTAATCATGTCAAAAACCAACAGAATTGTTTCTTATATTTACTTCTAACGAACATATGTGATAATTTTTGTGTTGTGGAATCTGTTTCTCCGTTATGGAGAAATGAAGTGTTCCACACAGCGATCGAATATTCCATATTTGTACACAGTATCCTTAATCCCAACGACTGTAGTTATGAGTATGCTTTTGATTACAATATGGCTAATTATGACAATATCAGGTATAAAATAAATAGAGTAAACTGGCAATCCAATCTGAAAGAAGAAGTAAATATTGAAAGTGCCGTACAAAACTTCTACAAAATATTGTCGGAAGTAATTCAGGAGGAAGTTCCACTCAAACGTAAAAGACGAGGTTTTGGCTAAAAAAAATCCAGTCTGGTTCAATAAGCAAATCATTAATTTGAAAAATCGGAAACAAAAAGCACACAAAACCTACAAAGCACATAATAGTCAAGCAAATTTAGAAAAATATCTGAGTATTTGTGATCAACTAAATTTAACTATTTCTAATGCACTTACAGATTATAACATAATAACCGAAAATGAAGTCAAGTCATGTCCAAAAACTTTCTTCTACTATGTCAAATCAAAGATTAATTCAAACAATTTCCCATCAAAAATGACATTACACGACAAAGAAGGAAATAACTCAGAAGATATTTGTAATCTTTTTGCAACTTTTTTTCAAGAAACTTACACGAACTTCTCTGACCTTCCAGAGATTTCAAGGGATGTTGGAGTAAATCAAATTCATGTTCAAGACATTACGACAGTTCTGAATGATTTAGATGCTGCAAAAGGATCAGGACCAGATGGAATCGCACCAGTATTTATAAAAAAATTAGCGGTAGAACTTACAACTCCACTATTCTGGCTTTTCAATATGTCACTTGAATCTGGTGAATTTCCAAAGGAATGGAACAAGTCTTTCTTGGTACCTATTTACAAATCAGGCAAAAAATCTGATATCAGGAACTATCGTGGGATTGCCATCATTTCATGCATTCCAAAACTGTTCGAATCAATTAGTACCAAATGTATTTTTGATCAAATTAAACACAGAATAACTAAATCACAATATGGCTTCTTTAAAGGCCGTTCAACTACTACAAACCTCCTGGAGTTTGTTGATTATTACCTAATGGCAATGGATAAAGGTAACCACGTAGAGGCTCTCTACACTGATTTCAATAAAGCATTTGATAGACATTTGACATTGACATTTCAATGTTAATTTTCAAACTGAGTAAAATAGGTATCGAAAAAAAGCTTCTCAAATGGATTGAATCATATCTTACTGACCGGCAGCAAATAGTAAGATTTAATGACAAAAAATCCAAACCAATTCAAGTCACATCAGGTGTTCCTCAAGGCTCCCACATAGGACCTCTCCTTTTTATTTTATATGTTAACGACGTATTTTTTATTCTTAAAAAACTACGGATTCTTATATATGCAGATGACATGAAATTGTTTTTAGAAATCATGAAAGATGACGATTAAGAAACATTTCATAATGAAATACTTCTATTTAATACCTGATGTTTTAAAAGTTTATTGAAGTTGAATGTTGAAAAATGTAATTTAATAACTTATAGCAGAAAACGAAACACTCCAAATTTAACAACAAGGTTAGGAAACCAACATGTTAAAAAATGTGATAAAATTAGAGATCTAGGAGTAATTTCGGATTCCAAATTAACGTTCGTTGAACATTACAACACAATAACTCATAAAGCGGGCAATATGCTTAATTTCATAAAACGTTTCGGATATCATTTTCAAGACCCTTATATGATCAAAACCCTTTACGTTGCTTATGTGAGATCCATATTAGAGTATTGTAGTGTTGTCTGATCCCCATATATGAAATCACATGAAGAACGAATAGAGTCGATTCAAAAGCAGTTTTTACTATACGCACTCCGCAAATTAGGATGGACTGTATTTCCTCTTCCGTCATATAAAACACGATGCATGTTGATAAACATTCAGACATTAAAACAGCGACTGGAATATGCCATGGTCGCATTTGTTAACGATATCGTTTCACAACGTATTGACTCAACTGAGCTATTATCCAAATTAAACTGTTATGCTCCTAATCGACAATTGCCTCACAGAAATTTGTTTACTTAAGATCGTTATCGTACACACTACGCTAAATTTAGTCCTCAAACCAAATGATGTCTGTTTACAATGAGCACTGTGAAATGATTGATCTAAGTATGCCCCGGACCAAATTGAAATCATATTTTAACTCACTAGGAAATCTTAGAATATAAGAAACATTCGTCTTGTAGAATGCCAAATAGGGTGCCGGCACCAATGGTTGTAATGTACCAGTACATCGGACTATGGAATAAAACGTACATTTTTCGATAAAAACGACATGTATTGTTTTTGGTGGATAGATCGCCTCTAGTTTAATCGATTTGCCAAATTTCAGCTTTTTATTCTATTAAAAAGTCATATAAATTATTTAGTTTACGCAAAAAAGTTGCTTCCTTGCACCAATAGTTGCCATTGTGTCCAGTAGTGGATCAACGGATGGAAGCAGTTTTTAAAATGGATGTATACAAAATGAAGAAAAGTCCCAGAAATGGTCTTTATGCTTCATTCGAAAGATATTAGTTGCTGTTCCGAAAGGAAAATGTTATACCTATGTAAAAATTTACCAATTTGTTTCAAATTCCTTGAATCATTCCCGAACGACTACTATTGGAGCACTAGCGCAACTACTGGAACACGTGTACCAATAGTGGCTCAAGCGATTTTATGTTAAAAATTAGTTTTATCAATCTGTTTATATTGTTCGCATATAGTAGAGGTTGAAATCTTTCTGTTGACGCCAAAAGATCTCTGTTCAGGCTTTTCGTTATTTTGTTATATTTTTTTTATAGTTTAGGTGGTCCACTAACGGCACCGGCACCTTACCAGAAGGAAATTGGATTTTTGACTTTATTTGTGTGAATTTAAACTCATCCGGCAAGTTCTTCTCTACAGGAATCACAAGACTTATTCCTAGGGCAATTTCTGTCTGAGTCTGGAAGAAATGAAGGTTGCATCTATTTCATGCGATTCTTGGATGAATTGCATGAAATGCATGTATCCTGTTTCAATGTCTGGCTTGAAAATGGATAAAAATGGACCTTCACAGTTTAACGTATCATGCCAAAAGGGCGAAGAGGTTGTGTATAATGATCGTTTTGAGTAAGATCTTTTTTAAGTTTTACCTGGAGTGATTCATATAATAATCCGTTTGGAAAAGTATAGAGAAATAATCCTGAACTAAATCCAGTTATCTGAAAAGTTTCACACTTTAGAGAAACCCAACCAGCATTCCTGGAAAAGTTGCTCACAACTACTCAAAGCAAATTACTAGAAAAATCGTTGCAGGATTTTTTTTAGGGTTGCCTGTCCAAGGCAATGTTTGGAGCTGTTCCCAGTGGAATTCCTGGTTTAGTGTAGATTCTGTATCAGCTCCAGAAGGGAAATGGTATTTCTGGAAGAATTACTAAAAGAGCACATGAATGAGTTCTCATATGATTCTCTGAACAAACTTTTCAATAAGAAGCAAGTTGCATTGCATCAAGGATTTTCAATTTATTTTTGTCTCGAGAGAGTTGTCATGAGCAAAAAATTACAAGGAACAATAGTAAAAGATTGTGGGAGTGATTGGTAAAAAAAATGAAGAATAATATCTTTTAAAATATTCAAAAAAATTCTCGAAGGTGGCTTTTTGTACTAATACCTGGAAGAATCCTAGCAATTTTGTTTGTCAGGGATCTATAGATGAATTCTTGTAAGTGTTTTTAAAAATATGTTTGAAGAAATTTCGTAAAAATTCTTGAATGAAATCAAGAATTAACGTCTAAAAAAACAGAGACAATTTTTTTTATATAATGCTGAAGACTCGATAGAGAAACTAGAGCTTTTCCAGGAACGATTTCCTTAATAAACAATTTGAATGTTTTTTTGAGAAATTAATTGAAAAATCTAAAAAGTATATACAGCGGAAAATAAAGAGGAATCTCTAGCGAATGTTGTTTCTTGATGAATTCTTTAAAGAATTCCTGAATAAACTCATTTCAAAATAACAGGATGCTTGGCAAACACCTTTCAAGTTTCATAACAGATTTTTTGGCAAGGTTCATTGCAGACAGTTGATAGAACCTTCAAATGATTTCTGGTAAAATCTTTACTAGAAGTCTGAGTTTTAGTTGGGCACCAAAAATTATTCAAAAAGTATCGTGACGCAATTACATAAACATGAATGCTGAGAGCCTTATCTTTCAAATTAAAACAAAATATTCACCATTGTAGCAAACCAGTTAATTTTGATGTTATTTTTAGCCGACCAAGGGAGAAGGGCAATCAATGGACCATGGACTACGCCCTGGTACGTACTGCTGCTACTACACAGGAAAAACGATTTCCCCGTGTTGAAAAAATCCAATCGACAATTTGTCACGTAATATGTGACGGTTAAAGGCACCCCAATCGTTGACGACGTTCAGCGAGGTCCCGTTGGTAACCGAGCGACTCGTGTCATTTTTATGCCATCATCATCATCATCATCCAGAGGAGCGTAGAGATTTATGTGTGCCATCATCGTGAACCAATATTTGCGTAGGGGAACTGGGGGTAATATGCCCATAGGGGGCAAAACGCGCCACCATCGTTTTGGACGAACGATGTGTTTTATTATGCTTTTTTTGACCCTAGATCATAGAAAATGGATAAAAAGGCTTTTGCTAATATGTTTTTATGTGTTTTTCTCAACCAAATCGATAAAATCGTATAAAAACGTTTTTCGCTGTTTTCGTTGCAATTTTGTGCGATTTTCAATGTCATTTTTTAGGTCGATAAATAACCCAATTTCTGAAACTATTGCCGAGAGCCAACTTGTGCACTGTCATAGTTTGTATTACGTGCAAAACATATGTTAAATTTGCCCTCAAAAAGCTTATTGGAGGACCTAAACTTTAATCAACTCTGGGGGCAAAACGCCCACCCCTCTTGCATAACACCAAAACAGCCGTTTGAATTCAAATTCTACCAAACGTAATGCCACGTTGAAGTTACGCAGAAATTTGAACCTTACAAATGTACATTTTTCGCATCAGCATGTATACTATTAATGAACAATAACATCTGAACAAACGCCCGGATGTATGCAACACATATACATGCATGATTGTGTGCGTTCGTTTACAGCATGGCTAACGCCGAACTCAAGCGGGGCGTTTTACCCCGCAAAACAATACATATGCAGTTAAGCAAGCATTTTTTAAAAATTAATTTATAAACCCCAGAAAAGTTAAAATGGATAGCTGTTTCTGCTATTTGGTAGAAAACATGTTTGTCTATCTGACCATAATTAAAAAAGAGCATGAAATAATGTTTTTCACATCTAAAATCGCTGTTCTCCTTAACGTGGGCAAACTACCCCCAGTCCCCCTACACTTCCATTCTGCAGTTTGCTCCACAAACATGTCGGGGGACTGGGGGTAGTTTGCCCACGTTAAGGAGAACAGCGATTTTAGATGTGAAAAACATTATTTCATGCTCTTTTTTAATTATGGTCAGATAGACAATCATGTTTTCTACCAAATAGCAGAAACAGCTATCCATTTTAACTTTTCTGGGGTTTATAAATTAATTTTTAAAAAATGCTTGCTTAACTGCATATGTATTGTTTTGCGGGGTAAAACGCCCCGCTTGAGTTCGGCGTTAGCCATGCTGTAAACGAACGCACACAATCATGCATGTATATGTGTTGCATACATCCGGGCGTTTGTTCAGATGTTATTGTTCATTAATAGTATACATGCTGATGCGAAAAATGTACATTTGTAAGGTTCAAATTTCTGCGTAACTTCAACGTGGCATTACGTTTGGTAGAATTTGAATTCAAACGGCTGTTTTGGTGTTATGCAAGAGGGGTGGGCGTTTTGCCCCCAGAGTTGATTAAAGTTTAGGTCCTCCAATAAGCTTTTTGAGGGCAAATTTAACATATGTTTTGCACGTAATACAAACTATGACAGTGCACAAGTTGGCTCTCGGCAATAGTTTCAGAAATTGGGTTATTTATCGACCTAAAAAATGACATTGAAAATCGCACAAAATTGCAACGAAAACAGCGAAAAACGTTTTTATACGATTTTATCGATTTGGTTGAGAAAAACACATAAAAACATATTAGCAAAAGCCTTTTTATCCATTTTCTATGATCTAGGGTCAAAAAAAGCATAATAAAACACATCGTTCGTCCAAAACGATGGTGGCGCGTTTTGCCCCCTATGGGCATATTACCCCCAGTTCCCCTCAAAGAGGATGTCGTTGTTCCGGGTGATGTTCGTTGTTGAAAATTTCATCTTTTTTCGAAACAGAAAACAAACAACGGGTTTGAGCGGGAGTTGCGTGTGCTGCAAATGTATTTGCATATTGGTGCAGTTGGAAAACAAGAATCTTCGTTGGCAAATCATACTGCCGGGAGCTGGAATCAGAAAGCGGAAACAAATAAAAAACAATCATACTTCACAAATTGGTTCATTTCTTCGAAACGTTATAACTTCGTTGCAAACTCAAACAAATCAACAATGAAGAATATATAAAAACAAATTTGAGAGTAACACTCACATAGGAGAAATCAGTATAAAACCAACGCCAATCCAATCCAATCCTTTCTTTTGAAAGTTATCCTGATTTCCTCTTGTAAATCTTCTAAAATATTCTTTAAGATTATCCACAACTGCTCCATGCAATCTTTCATAAGAATCTGTATATTTATTTTTTCAAGGGATCTGTTTAGGAAATCTAAAGAGGTATCCCGGAGGAGTGCAATTCATTGAGGATCGAATCAATTTCCAGTTAACATAAAACTTAGCAGCTTCAACCAACTCATCCTCAATTGTGGGAGCACTGCATGCTGTATGCAAAGCACCTGCAGCAGAAACCATGAAAGCAAATATCATCAGCGGAAATAAGTTGCACCAAGTGCCTCCAAAGCGGAAACCTTTTTTCCTGTGAAGCTGAAGAAAGCATTTGCATCCAGAATCGACATTGTGTTTCCCTCCGGGGCAGCAAACCGGATACGGAGTAGAAGAAATCTTGTTTACAACTTCCGAGTGCCTTCTTGCGGAATATTTGCAGGGTAATTCGATTCATGGGAACACAACACGGGAGCATTCGAAGTAGCTTACTATCACTTGGGAAGATGAAACAGCTACCTACCGCTGGCAATTGAATGCAATTGTTTTACATGAAATCAATAGATTTTCGCACTGCAACGAGCAGTGTTGCTCAATCGGCATGAGCTACGGTTCACTGATAAAGATGAAAAAATGGCAATTTTTACAAGATACATGTGACGATTTGTATTTTTTGAAGTGACTCGGATAATGAGATATAGTATCTAAAAATAATGATTATTCGCTCATTTTAATTTATTGTTTTGTCTTGTAAAATTAATCTACATGATCTATTGTAAATACAATTATTTACTATTCTACACGCTCATAGATTGCATTAAATCCAATCTTAAAGTTGAGAACAGAGCAAATGACAACGTCTGGTAAGGATAGTCACTTGCGACGAACACATTTTCTAGTAGATGTAGAGGGGTCGACCTAAAACCGTGTCATCGTGCTCTTAACACCGCGGCTGATACCACCCCACAGTGCCACTAAACTAACAATAGATGGTCAAAACCTCTTAGAGGCATTAAACATACAGGTTTCTTCTACAGCGGGGATTCGCTCGTTGGAGCTCCGCTACATGGTTGGATGTTCACTGGTTGGAAAATATTCCAACTAAAAAGCACTCGAATGTCAAGAGTAGATGTCAAACTGACTTTGACGTCTGAGCACCATCGCATTGAAGTCTCCATATATTGCCCATTGCACGGTTACGTCATCAGAAAATCTCTCAACTTTGACAGGTACTGGCATCGCTGTTTTCAGATTTCCCGAAGGAGGGAAAGAGAGCGATTTTTTTATGATGTCACCGTGCAATGGGCAGTAGAACAAATATGCATGTATATGTGCGAATCGTGGCGTTTTGCTCTCCAGATGCGTGACTCAGGAGCATTTTCATCAGCTGTCAGTCGTTCCAACTAACGGGTCGGATGTGCTAGATGGAAGGCAGTCGTGTTCCGACCAGCGAATCCACACTGTATACATTTTTTTTAAATAGCATTTCGAATGAAAACAAAATATAATGTTCCTGTTGTATTATACAGGGCACTCAAGAGAAGTTTTTTTCTGAAAGCTGAGTTTCTTAGTAAAATTAACAAAAAAAAAAACAAAAGCAGTTTGAATAAATTTGTAATTCAGTTTTAAAATAGTTGATCTCGTTGTTACTGTAAAATACTAACACCTTTAAACGGAGTAACTTTAAAAATTTCTTGTTTTTTTTTTTTAATTTTTGCATTTTGTTTTAATGGTTTTTATATTATATTTTTCAAACAAGTTCCGATATCTAAGTTATCGATTGCAGTTGAAAGATTGCATAACGAAGCATTTTCATATTATCGAACATCGTTTTTCGATTAAAGGGATACTTCGATAATGGGTACGTAAACACATTTAAATCCACATCAGAAATACTGTTCGTCGTGATTGTTATTGCAACTAGATTGGAGAATGTTAATAGAGAACTTGGAATAGATTTTATCAGTTAAAGTACACCACTTGTATATAAAAACACCTATAATTGTTTAAATATTCACATCGATAGATATCGGTTGATTCTCAGATTTCGACATTGAATCAAAAACAAACCAAAGGTTTTGTAATATAAATAAGGACAATTCGATCAAAAACGAATAAATTAGTAGTATATAGTTCGAGGTGGTTAACCTTGAATAGATAGTTCTGATCTTGATTACGAAAATTCAATTTGTTAAGATGAAACAGTTTGGAATCAACTTCCAAGATTGCACTAAAATTTCAAAGGCACAAATCTCGCGAAGAAAGTATCCAACGACAGTGCACTTTTTATTTTTGCTATGTGCACTAGCAGAAAGCTTAAAATAAGAAGTTCAGTAACGTTTGTCCACTATTTCTCCAGTACAGTGCAAAAACGTGAGCAGGGGCACAAGTCAGTCATTGTTGCGGCCATCTTTGGATTCCGAAGTGTTTCACCTTAAAATGCGTTTCGATAAGAGATTTGAGACCGAATTTTGGTTCTGCTATAACTAGGCTGTGACATATAAGTGTAGAACTCTTATTATCGTAGAACATATTGTTTGTAAACGTTTAAAAAATGCTAAAACCGCATCAATTTTTAAAATTCGAATACAATGTCTTAAATGTTTTCGATTCCAACGAAAAAAGCTCTGACATGAAATATAATACATACTAATATTCTTAACATATGAGCAGCTCAGCTTGCTAAACATTTTCCGAAAAAGCCCATTTTTTGATCAAAATGTATTGGTATATTGGTATTATCTCACGTAAAATGTGTCATATTTCCTTTGAAACCCATAGCAAAGAAAGCGGCATCGTATTGAAGAACGATGAAGCTTTTACTTGATAGTTAATAAATGTTGGGAATTTCAACAGAAAACCCGTTTTTTTACACATCTGAAAGCTGAGAAAAAACTGAATAAAAGCAGCTACAAAAACAAGGTGAGTAAATGATATTTACCCTATGAAATAAATACGATTTTGACGTAAATGGCGATTTTTTTATGTTGGGCATAGTGTTGTTAGCAATCACAGTAGTCAACACGTTTTCATCAGTATTCGACAGCCTTTGCCTTCAGCATTCACAATACGAGCGATCAAACGAGCGTAAATGAAGGAAAAATGTCAATTGATTTTAGCTGATCACGATGGCGCCACCAGAAAACGGTACGGTTTTGTTTATTTCTATCATTTTTCGTAATGAGAGCTGCTTCCCTTTTATGTGTGTCACATTCGACATAACAAAAAATATTGAGCTATTTCTGTTTATGATCGAACATTTGGGAAATCTATGGAAAAATCATGATTTATGAAAATGTCATCGAGTCAGACGAAATTCATTCCACAGTTTTTGTATTTATCGATGTTCATTCCAGCGCTCGTGCGAGATGATTGTAACGGATGAGTGTAGAGAAATCATTTGACTGATGACCATGGAACCAAAACGAACGTCGCGAAAAATGCCGAATGTTTACAGCATAGGTGGGCATTTGAATGAATATCAGAAATTGATTGAAAATCAATTGAATTCATTAACTCAGTAATAGTTCGAAATTTTTTTCAAACCCGTAAGTTACTTCCATCTAGATGTTTCCTCGAATTCTAAAAAAATGGTTGACCGAGAGTTTAAACATTTTCAAAAATCTTTAGAGATCTCTCAGCTTGACGATACCTCTTACTTACTGTTTTTTGTGACATTTAAGTTCTTTGGCATTTTGCCTATATTTTATGGGCCTCAAAATTAATAGAGATATTCTAGTCTTGTAGGGTAATCTCAGAAATAAAGGGACCCTACTTTTAAGCATTGATTTTGTTGATAATATAGAAAGATTCGCAAGTTTCATGAATCTGAAATCAATATTAATCCAAATATTGAACCTTCCAAATACTTTCTCCAGGGAAGATCTTTGTAGAATTGAAAAAATTTATATTCGTGTTCATAAACAAAGGATTTTTATAAACCCATTTGAACGGCGAGACAAATGCATTCTTTTATATCTTGCGAATAGCACAATGTTTTGTAAGCAGTTTGGCCAGAAGACCACTTCACTAAACAATGATTGGTTTTATTAAAGGTTTGAAGTAAAACTAATCAAAAATCTTTCAGCATGAGTTTACACTCAAAATTTATTTTATTATACCCTACAAAACCCTTAAATTTTTATCCTGTTTGCCTGTAAAACAATGGTCAAAGTAATGACATGTAGTTTTTGTGTCAATTCTTTTACTAATGTAGTTTTCAAGAAAAAACTTATTTGTTTCAATAATTTTCCTTTAAAACAGCTTAAAAACGATGACATGTACTTTTTCGACATAAATTTTAGCGTTAGCGTTAGCGTAGTTACGGTATACTTCGTAGATTGGATACTAGCAACATTCATGTTTTTTATTTTGATAATCTCATCTAGATTGCTTTCAGGAGCAGGGCTAGGGAGTGAACCTTGTTCCAATCCTTAACAAGAATACCAAAACCATGAATATCGCTATTCCCGGCCACGCCCATCTTTACCGTAACTTGGGAAGAGAGAGGAAATGTTGATGTAGCACTTACTTAATGAGAGGCCACCGACTCAGCGACGCCCTCATAAGTGCTACGGAGTTGGGGGTTGGGAAAGGTATTTGGTCAGGATTCGCCTGAGAAGCTGGCGATAGACACAGAGCATTTGATGTTTAATTGTTTTAAATTTAATCTTTTGAATGCTGGCATGCAAAAGAAAGGAGCAATGCTTTATTTATAGTATGAACAAAATTGTTTCCCGTGAAAAAAGGGAATGGTCGCGCGTTCGACGGAAGTGACATTCTGCTTAGATAAAGCAGAACCGATCCCTCCAAGGTCATCGGTTTAATGCTTACAAAAAAAAGAAAAGAAAAATGCTGTCTGAACTACACGAAACGAGAGGCTGTCCACGACGCATAAACCGAGAAAAGAAAAAAAAATGCCAAATGGACAATTTTGAGACAAACGACTGATTGATCATTAAATCCGTCTCCCGTCCCCGTAAGGGCAATCAACAGAATAAAATGATAAACATTACATGCTTTTTCGTAACCGTACAACGCAAAAAAAAGAACACGATTGATCTCGATTCCGGCTCTCGCCCTCCCGTAAGAGCAAGCAACATAATCGAATGACATTGCAAACCACTGAAGTTTCTCAACCGTCCAGCTGAAACGCGTTTAAATCGGATAAAAATTAATTTCGACCATTTAAAAGCACTCCGTAATCGAAAAACACGAAAGAACGATCTGCTGAACTTTTCCCATGGTAAAACGGAACAAACTCACCAAATTGCCTGCAATATCTGCAAAATTGTTTTCGCAGATGCGGAATCCCGTCATCCGAATCACATGGGCCGGAACTCATCGTTGGTTACAACACATCAACTATTTCACACGTTTTTCATTTTTCACCACTAATCACTATCACTAAAATGAAGACAAAAACTAAATTTCTTTGCTAGTTGATGGAACTATGAAATAAAAATTTTGACGGGAATGAAAATTTTTCGCGGCCGGTATGAAGCACGGCACACTACGATCCCTTTTTCGACATAAATTTTATTGAACAAAAACAGTGCCTGTGTTTGAGAGAAAAAGGAACACTAGATCAGACTGAAAACATCTTTTTGCTTATAGCATCACGAAAACCTCTAGTTTTATAACCTATTTGCCTGTGAATCAAAATTGAAATCGACGGAATATAGTTTTTCAGCATTAAATTCCTTCAACTGTGAACATGTTTAAGATAAAATAGACATTTTTTATAACACTCCAAATTTCAGCAACTAAAATAACTTTGAAAACCTATATTTTTAAATGTAAATCAAAATTTGAAGCGATTATTCGATAAAAATTCCAGAGAAATACAAATTCTAAATTTTATAATGCATATATCCACTTAGTGAAGCGACTTTCAAAATTTTTAAAAAAATTGATAGAACCACTATTTGAAATGAACGCACATTTCTCGAAATAAGCAGTCTATCTTAATATATTGAGTTTAAGGCACTTCCTGATTTTATCTGGAATGCTTTTAAGCACAAATTCAACACCATTCCAAGTAAGGGGTCATGCACAAGTTACGTCACGCTCCAAGGGGGGGGGAAGGGGTCAAGCCAAGTGTGACAAGCCTTACAAAATTTTCGAAGGACTCATACAAAAAACGTGACATAATTTGTGTACCATCCCTAATAGAATATGATATTTTTCAATACTTTCTTAACTCTATTGAAAAATTAAACATTTTTTATTTTTGATTAAACTCGAAGTTTGCTTTACTCAAAATCCAATTTTCCAAACCTGTTTGCCTATGAATAAAACTTCAACCCATATCTAACCCATTTAACCCATAACATGTACTTGTTTTTAATTAATTATGAATCGTGGTTTACTGCTAACCAGCCGAGTGGAATAACTTAAAAATTAAAGCGAAAACATGTTTTTTTACATAAATTGGCTTGCAGAAAACAAAATGTGTAAAAATCAAACTGTTTTGACTACACCCAATTTTTTCATTAACAATAACGAAAACCTTACTTATAACTATTGATTATTTTCTGAAAATTAAAATTTAATGCGATGATTTTCAAAAACTTGTAAAAAACATAGCAACGCTATGAGTTTTATTTTACAGACAAGAAGGTTTGAAATAATAATGCTTTTTAGATTTTAAGTACAAAAAATTTAGAGTGTAATCTTGAATTACTTTACATGCTCATGGACATCTTCAGAGCACTGAATCGATTCTGTATCGAAACAATTAAATTTTCAAAGTTTTAGTGGTTGAACAAATTTAGAGCATTTTCAATAATGACTTATTCTTATCGAACATGTTCAATGGTTTTCATCAATAAAATTTGTGTTGAATGAGCTTCATGTCGTCTCTTCAAATTTGGACTCACAGCAAATAGTTGTAGAAATTGGGATTATGTATAGATTTTTCTGTGAAAGACATTTTGGGTGTAATCAAAAATTTCTACTATAACCCAAACATGTACACTCAACTTCTTGAACTAAGTTGTATATATATTTTAGCAATTAGTTTCAAAAGCTGGTTTTGTGTGCGTGTGTTTTTTTTTTCTTCAAAGAGAAATAAATTTTATATTCCAACATTCATCATTCAACTCAAACATACGCACCGCTTCTCCACAATTGAATTTATTTAGAGGAACTAATTAGAAAAAGTTATAATAAAATAAGTATTTTCTTGTTTTTCAATTAAAATAAATTTTGAGTGTATCCCAAAAATATTATTTCTACCCAAAATATCCACTAGATTTTTACAAATACATTCAAAAACTGCTGTTTTAAACATTGTTTTACAGGCAAACGGGATGAAAATTTAGGGTTTTTCGTAGGAATAACTCCGGCCATAGGAACAATCCTGAGATCCTTTGGCCACTTTGAAAACATTTGGTTTAAGTATACTGACAAAAATAATTGAAATCCATTAAATATTCGCTGAGCGATGAGAATTTAAGTTTTGTTTTTCTTTCACTCTGGCCTTTACGGGTTAACTTAACGCTGATTGTTTCTTCTTTCTGGCATTACGTCTCAACTAAAATAGAGTCTGCTTCTAAGCTTAGGCCTCGGCAATCTGATTGGTTATCCTACTTTCCTAATTATTCCATGAAAAATAATTATCAAACCTAGAATCTATGCAAAATTTCGCCCTAAGGAAGACTTTTTTTCTACTCTACTAATATTAATTGAACCGATATGCTTTCATTTAAAGCTTTTAATTCGTAGGGACCTTCCTTAGCCAAGTGGTAAGAGTCTGCGGCTACAAAGCAAAGCCATGCTGAAGGTGTCTGGGTTCGATTCCCGGTCGGTCCAGGATCTTTTCGTAATGGAAATTTCCTTGACTTCCCTGGGCATATAGTATCATCGTACCTGCCACGCGATATACGAATGCAAAAATGGCAACATTGGAAATGAAAGCTCTCAGTTAATAACTGTGGGAGTGCTCATAAGAACACTGAGCTGAGAAGCAGGCTCTGTCTCAATGAAGTCGTAATGCCAAGAAGAAGAAGAAGAAGAAGAAGGGGAATTCGTATTAAAGCAGAAAAACAATGAAAGTCAGAAACTATTTCTGTTAATAAAACTGTGGTGGCGAATACTGGTAATGAATTTACGAGCACCATTGCGAAACAAGGTATAAGGGAGCTAAAGTTTTAAGAAATTTGATTTTTTTTTATTTTCTATTATGGATATGAAATCCCACCTTTGCTAGTAGCTAGGAATATTCGGAGTGATTTGAAGGCAGTTTATAATTATAACAATTTTATATCGAACCTAGTCTAACTGGAACATTATTTCTTATTACATAGAGTAAGGTGGGGCTTTAGTGGTATAATCAAAGTTTCCAAAAAACAAAAGTAGTTGAAACAAAATAAATACCATACAGCGAACATTCAACATATTGGCTACAATTTTGCTGAACAAACTTGTGTCAAAATATTTACTCGGTTTTGTTTTTATTATTTATTATCTTGTAGAAACTTTTGCCCCACTGGTGGGGCAAGAGTCCGAATCTATTGTAGGCAGAAGTTCGCACGATTAAAACACAAAATATCGATACTTTTATTACAGACATACATAATACCAGCCGTAAACTTTTGATTTGGTTCAATGCAACGAAAGTTTGACCAAAAATAACAATATTCACGTCGAAAAACCACGAATAGCCATAACTTTTCTAAACCTCAATCGATTTTAGACATTTGAAGTGAAAGCTTCTCACTTGAATAGCATATGAACCACCATGACATTTATAAGTTTTGTTTTGAATTGAGCTAGAAATCTTGAAAAGAAACTCTTGCCCCACTGGAACTTTTGCCCCAGTTTACTCTATAATCGGAATAATATTTTTAAATAAGTCAAGAAGACGCTTATTATCTGGAATGCCTTAAAACCATTTTGAACATCTACTTCTAGTCTCGTTCCACTGTGTGGACTGAACGATGAAGGATATGACAAAGTGTCAGCTACCGGCTATCAAGCGATTAAACCAGGAAACCGTCGGAACCCAATCCCTGATTTATGGTGGTTCGGTAAGGTTCACATGTTATGGCTCCGTCTATCCGCGTTATGTAGGTGGCTGGTACCTGCATTCTATAGGATTGTTGTACAATGTGCACTCCGACAAGCTATGCTTCACAACGCAATACATAGAGAGCACAAACGATATTAATTTATACTCTTTGTGACCTCGGCAATATCGCCGTGGTCCCCCCTGACTCCATATCGTTTCCATAGATTAGCGTCCACCCCATTGATGTGGCGGGGGGAATGTTCGAGACTGGCATATTTTGATTATTTTGAAGTGGGTACTGCAAATTCTATGGATCCAAAGTGTGAATAACCACTATCAAGATTTGAGGATGACTGAGGCTTACTTTCTGGCATTTGGCTTCTTGGCATATCATGCGAACGATCACGATCAGAAATCCGCTAGTTTTCTTTACAAATGACTATTTTCGCATGTGTAAGTACATCGTGTGGCATGATCCAAAGTGAAAATGGATCCAATCTTCTTTTGATATCGTGGAGATCTCCTAAATCGAGCATTTAGTGGGGTTGCTATCATCATTATTAGCCGAATAAAACATCAACATTTTTCGGATGTTAAACAAAAATTTTTGAAGCTTTAGGTGTTTCTGTTGAAACACGGTTTGGTAAATATTCTTCCATAGTTGCCTATTTGCCTTTTCAACGCACTGGGCAACAGATTAATTTGCTTCAAACTAACTTTCGGAAATTGGCTCATAATATGCCATTCTTATTTTATTTTTATTTTTTTCATTTGTGGCTTTATTGCCAAACATCGCTTATGGAATAATTGGCAAAGCAATTCTAACGGCAGAGTTTCATTTGATCATTGCTCTTCAGGATATTTATCAATTCAATACCCTGATAGCCATACTTGTTTTCCTCTTCTAGAAACCTTTCTACGATTTATCTGATTTTTAACGACTCCAATCATCTTTGCAGCCAACTGGTTACTCACGCTGTTTTTGATTCTGATCATGTTCCTATTACATTTCAAATATTCCATGAAGCTCAACTTTCAATTATTTGAGAGCTGAATGGAACAATATCTAGATCCTCTGGAATTCAACAAAAATGCAGTGACTGTTTTCTGATTCAACCCTGAAGATTACAACAAAGGAATGGGAGTCAAAGGATTTTTTTCTGGAATCGGGACTATCCTAATACATCACTTCCACTGGTAACATAACGACCACATCTAATGATCACATTGTTCTAGATAGCACATTCCTCGTAAGCCATGTATCAAACCCTCGCTCTACAGATGCTGCACTTTCAAGCCATCGTACCTCGAAATTTTGATTTATGAGTGTTTGCTTTTAATTAAATGGCATCCTCTCGAGTGCACGTTGCTCCATTTTGGCGGCTTCTCGTATGCTTCGCCCCGTTTCGGGTAGATGCAAATAGTTTAGAACACACATTCACGAGCTGATCCAACTACTGTAACAACTTCAGATTCACACGGGAATCGGAATTCGATGTACGTGTTACAAATCGATGCCGACGAATTCTTGCAAAATGCACAGATTAATTTAATCGCGATTTCTTTTTCTTTTGGACGTGGGTGAAAACGATTTTTTGTGGACCATAATGAATAAATTTGCGAAATTCTCACAAATATAGAACACATAAATAGCTTCATTGGCCGTTGCGGTTCAGAATTTTTTCAGACACTTGATTTTACCTGCTAATAGGAGAAAAAAAACGCGTTTAATTTACATAACCTAAATATATAACGCATTAATCGTGGCAATAGAATATTGTAACGATTTTTGCCTGAAATTATTAATAATTTTATTTGACATTTGTTCCAATGTTTCAACATTGGATATTCTATGTAACTCATTGGTACTATACCAGGGAAGAAGCCTCAGAATCATTTTCAAAATTTTATTTTGAATTGTCTGCAGAGCTTTCTTCCTGGTACTACAACAGCTAGTCCATATTGGTACAGCATGTTGTAACATGGCTGGCCTGAAAATTTGTTTGAATAGCAAAAGCTTGTTCTTAAGACAAAGTGTTGATTCCCTGAGGTTACTCAGGTAAGTCAGATGTGAAAATATTGTATAATTTTGGTCCCAAAATGCTGCCATGAGGAACACCAGCTCTTACAGGAAGTTTTTCAGTCCTGGAGTTCTGATAATTAGCCTGAAGTGTACTTTTGACAGATAACTTTGAATTATTCTAACAATGTATGTTGGAAAATTAAAGTTTTTTTTTTTTAATTTTACATTCAAGTCTTCGTGCCAAACACGATCGAATGCATTTTCTATGTTTAGAAGAGCAAGATCGGTAGAATAGGCTTCAGATTTGTTGGAATGGACCAAATTTGTTACACCCAAATGTTGATGAGTGGTCGAATGTCCATGGCGGAATCCGAACTGTTCATTGACAAAAAATGAATTTTCGTTGATGTGGACCATTATTCTGTTCAAAATGACCTTTTCAAAAAATTTACTGATGGAGGAAAGTAAACTGATTGGACGATAGCTAGAAGCTTCTGCAGGATTTTTGTCTGGATTTAAAATTTGTACAACCTTAGCATTTTTCCATTTATCGGGAAAATATGCCAACTGAATTTGTTAAATATATCAACTAACAATGCTAAGCTATTTTCTGGATGTTTCTTGATGAGGATGTAAAAAGTTCATCATCACCAGGAGCTTTCATATTTTTGATTTTGTTAATTATTGGTGTTCCGAATCAATCTCCAAGGAATTTTTGGTATTGGCTTCTGAGGTTTTTCCAAAATTTTTGATAATTTCCAAAAGGATTTAGAGCCAGGATTCAATTGAGAAATTCGATTTTCAGCATTTCTGTTTCTAAGACGGATCAAGAGCTTAAGATCATCGTCTATAATCACGGATTTGAATTTTACTTCACATTTTGGTATTGCAATGTCCCTGAGCAATTCTCGCTGAGACCGGTTCACTATTTGCACTTGGTCTTTCAAAATGTTTAACATTATGCTCATTCAAAAGCTCCTATCGAGTAACCACAGACAAACAGACGTAACAGCTAGAACAATTACGAGATTAAAACATAGTCATTTGCTTTGTGATTTGCTTTTGACTGTAATTCACCAGTCATCCCAATGTAGCATGCTGAACAGTCCTTGCATGGAATGTTGTAAATTATGTTTGTTTGTTGGCCAGGGGGAGTAAGTGTAAAAGTTGCATTAATTAACATAAAATAAAATTTATCTAGTATATTAGCCGTAGTGGGACGCCATCATCAAATTCTGTAGACAGCATGTCGGACAAGACACACACATACACAACAACAAAACGCAACCTCTGTAAGTTACACACAACACTTATGAATATTTAACATAATTAAAACAAATTTATTTTACAACACATAATTATAGAAATCCCAGAAGAAGGTAAAATATACACCGAAACGTAGGAAAGTAGATGAAAAAGGCGTTTTAGCTGCTTATCTAGACTGAAAGAGCCGAAAACCGTTAAAATACATAGTCATTTGAACATTTACGCCCAATGCTAAAAATACTTCATTTGGCCAACCGTGAACTAGGTGGCGGTAGTGAGCAAACGTCAAACTCGAACAAAAATGATGCGAGTGCCATGAGTGGCCAGTCGGCCAACTACCAAATATTTGAATTGGGCGCTATTCTGCTGCACGATGGTAATAATTAGAGTGTTACGTCTGTTTGTCTGTGGAGTAACTAAAAGAACTGCAATCGGTTGGTCAAATTCAGGGACCCCTCGTTAGTTATGATCAAAACAGTTATTGAGAACCCCTTGGTTCTTGACAAATTATTGCCTCACTCAAACTGCCATAACTCAAAAAAATTTTCAACAACCCCTTCACAATAACATGGTATGTTTTCTCTATACGAGCTCCAATTGAAAAAATATTTGGCGGTCATATTGAATTTGGCCGCCCCATTGGATTTTATCGGAAAACCTGAATTTTCATGATGTTCGCAACCACCGATTTTAAAAGTTGTTTCATCACTGGATAGCTGAGTTAGTTTTACACAAAATGTGAAGAAACCAGAGCTGTATAATTTTTAAACAAAAGTTATGAGCGTGCGATTTTGTATACGATATTATTTCTTATCGTGCTGGTGTAATTTGCGGTCATATAACGGTGCGGTAGCGATTCTCGCTAGCTGTGATGTATTAGAAATGTGGAAAATTATCTCTGTAATGCTTAACATGGGCTTCGTAGCCGTGCGGTTAGCGGCGTCAGTCGTTTAGGCGTATTGTGCTACGGAGTGTGGGTTCGATTCCCGCCCCAGTCGGAGAAAACTTTTCGTCAAACGAAAAATTCTTCACTGGTCCATTGGTCGTTCCGTGTGTCCGTTGTCTAATGTTAGTTATGTTCAGTCTGTGCAGCCTATAGCTGAAGACGGTGTAAATTGTCTTTATATGCATTGGTGCTAGAATAGAAGAGTACAAAGAGAGGGAGGGTGTCAATATAGGAGACCCCCTCCCTGCCATTTTCCGCATCCGTATATCGTGTAGCGAGCACAATGATACTCTATCTATGGTCAGGGAAATCAAGGGAATTTCCATTACGAAAAGGTTTTAAACCGATCGAGAATCGATCCCAAACACCATCAGTATGGCTTTGCTTTGTTATCGCTGACTTTACCACTAGGCATAAGAAGGCCCCATTATGTCACCCTAAATTGGAATATTTTTGACCGCCTTTCCCCGAAGATTTTTAAACGCTTGTCGCTTGTTTTTAACGGTCGCAATAATCAGGATTTTCACAAATTACGTAGTTTATTTATAAGGCGCTGTCCACAAAGTACGTAACGCTCTAGGGGGCGGGAAGAGTAGGCTCAAGCGTTATGGCTTATACAAAAATTAGAAATTTTTCATACTAAAAGCGTTACGGTCGAGTGAGAGGGGGTCAACAAATTTCTATTTTAGCGTTACGTAACAATTACGTAATGGATGTTGTCTTAACTATGCTTATTTTGTCTGACATCGCTGCATCAGAGATATTTTTATTTTCACATTGCAAAATATTCCTTCTTTGTCTAATCTAGTAAAAAAAATCCTTGAAAAGTTCTTCAAAAGAACTCACGATGAATATCCTTTGATATTCTTAAACGAACTTTACAGGTATTCAACCATGTGTTTTCAAGAGAATTCTTAACAAAGCATTCGACACTGAAGAAGTCTGTAAGTCGCAGACAAAATAGGCCTATCCGTCAAGATAAGCAACACATATTAGAGTTTAAAGGTATTTGCTCGCCTTACTAATTATTTTAGTATTTTATTTTTTGCAAAAAAGTGAAGTGTTAAAGTTAAACCAATTGTTATTTTCAAGCGGAATACGTTTTGAAAATACTCAGAAGTTTCCCGAACTATCGGTTTACTTCAGAGAATTATATGATTATTTACTTTGCGATTCTTCCGAAAAATTCACGAGAGATCCATCCAAATATATTCCAAAGATTAAATTCCTTAGACAACACTAGTTATTCCCTAGGGGATTTTTTAAAGAAATTTGTCAACAGATTTACTAAATGATTTTGCTATTCATTCTTGAACTTCTCAAATTATTCTCCAGAATCTGAATCAGGTATTTGTTTAGGTTCTTGAAATTACCATTAAAACATTTTCCGAATGTTTATTCTGGAATACTTTCATAGATAACATCTAGAAATCTATCCACTCTCTCCAAATTTATGAAAACTTTGTAGAACATCAAATTTCTATAAAATCAAAACAAGTCTTAGATTTAAAACACTTTTATCCAAATGTTTCCTCATTTTACTAAAAAAATTCAACTTTGTTCAACCATAACATCATAAATACTCAATCGATTCTGAAGATTTTTACATGTTTTTGAAGCAAATTTAGTTGTTTTCAAACTGTTTATACAACACATATTTCTAAAAAATGGTTTTGACTAAGTTGTTCAACAAAAACTACCCAAAAGCATGATTTATTTTTTAAGAAAAAAAAAAACAAATTTCTTTGGATTATTCAAGTTTTTTTTCCAGAAATTGCATTTTTTTTCTATAAAACTTAAATTAATAAAGCATCTTGCCTTAATTACGAGTTGAATAGTGCATATATTGTTTAAACAAATACAAACATATTTTTGTTTCAAAATTATTTAAAAATTGTTGCAAAGTCCTTCTCAAAGGTTTAACAAATGAGAAAAACCAGTTTCAGCATGAGAAATAGTATTTAACTGGCAAAAATTTGAAAAAACAGCGTTTTTTGTTAAAAAAAATCATGCTTTTGTGCAGTTTTTGCTTTGCGAAGGTTTGGTCAAACAAAGTTGAAATGTTAAGTAAAATGAGGAAACATTTGGAATAAATTATTTTTAACTAAAACTTTTTTTTATTTTAGACCAATTTGGTGTTTTACAAAGTTTTCATAAATTTAATTTTGAAGGTATTGATACTTAAAGTTTAAAAATCGGTTGAAAAATAACAAAGTTATGTTTACTTCACTTAAGGTCATTTTTTATAACCTTAAAATTCACCTTCAAGACGCTTGCGCCACCTCTAAATGTTAATATTTTTGGCTCAGATTTTGAGGTTTCTCTTTTAATGTGATTTGAATTCAGTAGAGTACACGAATTTTTGGTTTTGAGGACTTTTGAAAAATAAGCCGCACCCTAGTGTCCCCTCATTTGATATTTGTATTCAATCGCACACAACAACACCTTTAATCTTTACATTCTTTTGAATGAAAAGATTTTGAAACGAAGTTCCTCAAGGAAGCGTCATGCGAATGAATGAGAAACGATAGATAGGTAACGGAACAACGATAAATACCTAAGTGATTATTTAAAATATTTTCTCTAGAGGTGAATGATTACAGGATAAATAAATACTTTCTATCATTAAAGAAATGTATTATGAAAGCTCCTTACAAATTTATTTATGTATATCTTAATAAATTTCGTTGCCCTTCTATGTTATTTTGCTAAATGTTTGTCCGCAGATGCCGCTATGCTAATTTGGGAAGCAAAAGTATTACTGGGGTTTTTAAACAAAATTCGTCAAAAGATTCGAAGGCAAGAAACATTTTGTAAACACATTTCGTAGATGATTCTTGTATAATTCATGATTTTGAAGCAGATTTAAAAAAAAACTAGAATAATTTCTGACACAATTTGGAAATATTTCTGAAGGACTTTTGATAAACTTTACCACTGAATTTGAATATTTTTTTTGGAAAAAACTATTTGAAGGAATTTTGAAGGAAGTTTCTAGTAGAACTTTCAGCGAAATATCTGAGTATAAGATTTGACAGAATCAATATTATTATTATTTTTTTTTTTTTTTTTGAAGAATGAGAGGGAAAATTTTTAGAAGGTAAAGTTTTTTTTTTCGTAGTAGAATCCGGAAACTACTTTTTAAGACATAGAATGAATAGTCGTCTTCCAGGAGGAATTCACGTTGAAAGTATGAACAAACCTCACAATATTCTTTGACTTATTTCCAAGAGAATAGAGAATAAGTTCTTTATTGCGAAATTATTAAAATAAAGACTATGATCGATTTTGTTTGACATTTCACACCAGATTAAATTTTTGTCATCCATCTGAAGAAAGGCTAGAATGAAATTCCTTGAAAAGATTTTTTATGAATTAAGCCTTAATTTTAAACCCAAATTTCTAACTACTGTCTAAGACTTCAGTAATTTTGCCAATTTTTTTTCAATCAATGTCGGACATTATGAGAGTTGTAGGTAATGTACGTATATTTTGTGAATTCTTAGTAGGGAAACTCAAAAAGAACTCAAGATCAACTCTTCTGCTGCTTTATGCTAAACTCAAGATCAAAATGTGAACATGCTGCTTTATGCTAAACATTGGAAAAAGCGTCGTTTGCATTATTCCGAAAATACGAAATGAAAGAACCAAATTGCGAAAAAAAAACTCAATTTCGTACAACGGTATTTTTTGGAACGGAAATGTCGAAGCATTGCGCTAATGCAGAACTATCAGGGTACATTGACATTGAAATCAATGACAAAAATTTTTTGACGTGTTACGAGTTAATTTCCGCAAGTCATTTTGAAGCAAAATATCTTGCCGTCCAGTGCATTGAAAAAACAAAAAGGCAACTATGAAAGTATATTTACCAAGCTGTGTTGCAACAGAAATACCTAATGTTTCAAAAACTTTAGTTTCAAATGACGAAAACAGTTGATGTTTTATGCGCCCATGAATGATGATTGCAACTCGCCTACATGCCCCATCAAGTCGATCATTACGATAAACAAAAAAATAGATCTTTTGAGTTTGGATCCAGGTTTCAAATAAGTTTCTGTAATATCTGCTACATGTATATTATTAGCTGTTAGAAAATTAAACAGCTCGTCCTCTTTACCATTCAAGGAACGAGCAAAAACGAGGATCCATTAGAAAAACGTAATCCAATAACATTTAAAATAAAAATTTTAATCCGACGGAGTAAAACAAGTTTGAGAATAAGCATGATTAAAATCCAACTGATGTGTATGATTCTTAATCAAGCGATCGTTAACTCTAAGGAAATCATTTATTCCATTTTTGATCTCTTCAGGTGACTTATAGTCCCTTGAAAGACCTTTCAAGACATCTTTGAACAAACGTTAAGTTTTGTCGTCATAATTTAAAAAATTGTGCTTCTTCTCTTAAAAATGTTTGAGAAGAAGTTCGCGATCTTTAAGAGTTTCCGGAAAAACGCGACAGTCTTCTTCCTTTCCTTCCCCTAATAGAGTTCAAGATCTTCTGCCTAATCCCCCAAATTCGGAACAACTGACCACAAAAGGCGGCACTCTTTGCTTCATTACTTAAATCAAAGAGCCTGGGCTAGAGACTGCTTCGATTTGGTGTTCAGGAAATTTGTCTAGAGCATCGAACTGATTGCTCATTTTGATGCAATTATTAACATTATCCATTTCACCAATGCAAGAAAGTTTGCATTCTGGAGAATCGTCCTTTTTTCATTCTTGCCACGTTTAGTGACAGTTTTAAACCCCACTTTTTTGGGAGGAAGTTGTGAATTCATAGATTCACCCTTCCTGTAATTGCCACCATGTAAACGAAAGAAGACGTGACCTTATAGGAGGTTTTTTTTAAAGACGGTGTCCAAGAAGGATTACCACCGCTAGCTTTCGCTAACGGGTCCAACAACAAAAATCGAAGGCACGGGTCCAAACAAGGATCGTAAAGGGATCCAAATAAGAAAAATAGTACTGGAAGGCTGGTTTTATAGCTCTGAAAAGTACCGTTTTCTTAGCACTGAAAAGTACTGTTTGATTGCTTTAGGTAGTTTTCAAAACGAAGGTACGATGCGCACTGAATTCACATGTCCTATTTTCTACTCTTTGCAGGCCACTAACCTACAGCAAGCGCGAAAGCTGTGCATCTTCAGCAACTACGACCACCCTGCTGGGACCTCCGGTGGGGGCGCATGGTGCCTATCCGAGTACGATGCGTGGCTCCAATGGTGCTCTCCATCTGCATGCAATGGCACCGAGAGCCATCAGTCCGCTGATGCAGGTATGTCAAAATTCCTGCACACAATAATCAATCCCACTTTAACCCAATTCCATCCTCTATTTCCAGGGTCTGGACGAGAACTCGGTCTAAAGTGCAAATTCATCATCGTCACCACCATTCGGGAACTTCTCTTTCTGTTTGACTTCAGCTAGCCTAATCTAACGAATCTCTTCCAGGTTTTTTTCATGGTCAAATCAATGTCTTGTACGCTTCATGCTGTAAGTTAACTTTGCCTATAGGATATAACTCAAAAAGGGAAACGAAATGAGATTTGTATATGAAAATATCTGATAGTGTATGGAATTTCTTGTTGGATCATCGTACCGAGCTGTGTGCATAAATTAGGACAATTATATTTTCGAGAAGAAATATTTAAGATTGTTACCATTCTGTTGTACAGCCTGATCGGAGCCTAACTAGCCTAAAGGAAAAACGTACCGATTTGTATACTTTTAACTAAATTCATCGGTATATGTACAAAGAAAGATTTTTTAATTGGGGAAATGTTTTTGCTAACGAATATTTATGAAGCTCGAAAAGTCTTGTGTCAGTTTAGTAATGAATAGATTTACAGAACATGGAACGCGATGAAGCTCTTGCAAGGTACATCAATAGCTGAAATGCAACAGCAAAAAAACGAAAGCAGCAAAACTTTCCTCTATCTCTATAAATGTTGATGTCAGGTAAAATTGTACACTATCTGTAACAAATACACACACAATTTCTTTACAAGTTATTTTTTCGATGATATAAATATAATGTCAACTAATATGGAGTCAATACGGTGTTAGACGTACGATGTCCGAAAGCCTTCCTTTTTCAAAATTGCAATATGTTTTAAGATTCTAAAGATGAGCGATGTTTGTAAGAAAACGTTGTATACAGATCATTCGAATACTCTTATAGTATAGGTGTCATTGCCGATGTTCGAAATTCCAATCTGGATATAGAAAATCGAACTGAAATTTATGAGTTAACTTTGACTTAAAAGTCATTTGAATGTGGACTGCAGCTGAAAACAGAAGCCAGGAGTTTCTTCCGAAAAGTTATATTACAGCAGGCATTTTTCTGCTTAAAACCTGCTTAATTTTACCGGTAAAATATATACGAACAATATATTAGATTATACATCATCCTCCCATTGAAACACTATCGTCGTCTGGGTAAACCTTTCGCTCTCAAAGATAATTTCATTTCAATATAACCAGCAACACCACATTATTCATTACGGCACCGACCACGAAGGATGTAGCGTGCCATTAGTATATTATAAGTATGTGTTGAAAAGTTTCAGCTCCTATAGATTAGAGAAATTTAAGTGCTCACTCTATTATAACTCGCTGCACGTTTATCGTACGGGATACCCATATTTTAGAAAATTTGATACCACGTATACTTATTTTGCTGTATATGTAATAAATCTACCATAAAATTGAAAATATTTGACACACATTTCCAAACTGTGCTGCTGTGAAGCATCATGACTCGTTCCGCTCCAAGCAGTTTCGGCGTAAAAGTTTCGTCGACGATTCTCATTCCTTTTCCTAGTCCTTGCTTCCGAATGCTAACCTGAAGCATTGAAATAAATTGCATGGTAGGTATGTACTTTCTGAGAACGCACAGCCAGAAGCAGTGCCGAGGGAACCAACGTTGGGGAAAGATGTTTCTTCTAACTAAAAAATCAAGCTTGGATTTTTTTTTTGTTTTTCTTAATACTGATGCAGGGTAATATGAGCATACATCCTTCTGAAGTACCGTCGTTGGGGGTGACAATGGGTCAAAAAGGCATATGTACAATTTGTTTATTAAATAACTATCGCAATTTCGCTCCAATAAACTTCAAATTTGGTGTGTATGTACTTTGATGGTACATTAACAACTGTTCAAAAAATTATTGAAAAATATTTATTCACAGCGGCACTACAAGTGAATGAAAAATGACCCAATCTCACCCCATAGAGGGGGTGACATTGGGTCACTATTATTGAAATAACTTATTTTTGAGAATATGATTGCAAAACCATTCACAGCTGAAAAATATTGATGAAATACGATGCAAACAAGACGAAAAGATATCTAAGATATTTCACAAGTATGATAAACCCACTTAAAAGAACGATTATACCAAAAAATTGAAAAGCTATGAGAAAATATATGAGACCCAACATTTATCGTCAAGTTTACATAAATTTTCTTGTTTGTTTCCCTCAAATTATCTTCAAAGTCTCATCCCCATTGCCATTGAACCTTTTCAGTTTTCCCAGAGGT
The DNA here is from genome assembly GCF_002204515.2 of Aedes aegypti. Taxonomy (NCBI): domain Eukaryota; kingdom Metazoa; phylum Arthropoda; class Insecta; order Diptera; family Culicidae; genus Aedes; species Aedes aegypti. The sequence continues at coordinate 66,523,094 of NC_035108.1, read as the reverse complement.
GTACTGAAACAGTGATTATTTTAAACCCTCGCAAATAGTTATATTTCGGTGCGACATTCCTCGATCAATATATTTCAGGCAGATTTTGACTTCATAGTACCGGTATTTAAGCGATCCAACTCATTCGTACTTTCGTGAGATGTTTCTGTAATATGAAAACACTAATGAATAATTAAATTTATTTAAAAAAAACAATTGATAAAATTTTACGATGTTGCTGCGCACAAAACACAGTTGTTGGTTTGAGAAGTTGTCAAAATTCGTTCCATTGTTATTCGATGCACGGAATCCTCAAGTACACTTGTTTGATGTTTCAGAGATGCTGTATTAAGAAAGAATAAACACATCTTAATGAGGAATGAGAACACCCGGCACCGTAAAATGTTAAAAAAGTGGTCTTGCAATTCAATTTACTATCGTTCTTGCTTGACCCAATCTCACTCCCATTTTCAATGTTTTAGACATGGTACCGAAAAAAATAAAATTTTTGTGGAAAAATCAATTAGATTCCGAAAAATACTTGTGAAGTGTAATGAAAAGTCTATCAACCTTCTACTAATACAACGATAGAGGTTAAAGTAAATGCGTTAGCACAGGAGAAATTTAATGCTGTAAATTTTATCTAGTTTCAAGTTTATTGATATAGTAAACAAAAATTACTAATTCTAAAAATGTATATTGTGATGAATTATGTGTAATAATATGTTCCCCAACATATGAATATATATTTCTAGCGATATCAGCATTATTAGCTGATATATAACATAAATCATAATTTTCCGTTTTGACCCAATCTCACCCCCTAGACCCATTGTCACCCCCATCGACGGTAGATCATAAGTTACTTTTCAGAATTTAATATGACATTTATATCATTTATTAAGTACATGTCACTGATAAGGAATTTTCGGACTAGAGAGAGAGTTACACGCACAGAGAAACAAATCTATTAGTACAATGATTTATACATGTTTTTATAAATACAATATGCGTAGACGTAGGTATAACACATTAAAACTCACATGATAATTAGAGGCAGTGTTGCCACATTTATATCTGTACCGTAGGCTAAAAAATCTTTTTTATCTGTACCAGAGATTCTGAAAATCTGTACCCAAAATCTGTACCACACACATCATTAATTGTTGAAAGAAACTTTAATCCTAATTTATTTGGAAATCTAACACAGTTTTTATTGAAATAAATTCACTCTTTATATGTTAAATTCTATGGAAATAGTATTTTTCAATAATAGTTTCGTAGAAATTAGTTTCAAATTTCAAGCATTTTTTGGATTTTGTGTTACAAAAATCCCCAATTCCAAAAATCTGTACCAATCTGTACTTTTCGGTGAAAATCTGTAATCTGTACCGTACAGAATCTGTACCAAAAACTATTCGAAAATCTGTACCTTTCCAGATAATTCTGTACTTGTGGCAACACTGATTAGAGGATTCATAGAACACTATGCTGAAGAATATGATAACCAATACAAAATGATCTGGTATCAAGCAGAACGATAACTATCAAACATGTTTAAGCTACTGCTATTTTCAAAGCAATCTTCCTGAGTTTTAGGCAACTTATGTAAAGGATTTATCCAATAATTTGATGAACGACTCTTTGAAAGAGTGCCTAAGAATTTCTTAAAGTTATTCATCCAAGTGCTTGTCTTAGAACCCCTTTTATTCTAAGAAATCTTCCAGGTTTTCAACTTATTTTTTGTTATTTTATGAAAAATCAATCCATCAAGAATACACTAGACAACCCAAATTTGAGGAAGGATCATAACGGCTCAAAACTCAGATAGGATTTTAAAGCATATTTTTTATCAATTCACACAACGCAGTGAACGAAAATGTACCGTCAAAAACTGTAGTTAGTGTGACAATCACGCATTGACTACCACTACCTTCATGCATTAAAAACATTCATGCGATACTGAAGAGTCACCAACAACTGTGAATTTTTCTTTGTTCTGCTATAAATGAATCGTTGTTGTATTGAATAACTGTAGTAGACGCTAGCCTGTATTTTCATAATGTGTCAACCATCCGCTTGATGGCTGTCTATAACCTACGGATTATTTTTATTTTATTAGACCCCTTATTTATTACTTACTAGTGGTCCCGGCAAACTTCGTCTTGCCATCAAGTAGGCTGTTGAACAACGCTATGAATCGTCCCATACAAAATGACAGTTCCATGCACTCTCGTTTTTTCAACTTTCCCGGTGAATATCCTGGGATTTTTATACACACAAACACGTCGGAACCCTTGACGAACAAAACGGTGAAGGAATAATTCAAATCCGTTGAACGGATCCGTGATCCGTTGAAGCCATTTCGTGACATACAAACACCATTCCATTTTTATTTATATAGATTATTTTCATTTTAGTAGACCCCTCCCTCTTCACCTAGTGATCTTTCATCTAAACAAATCATGCCGACCCTGGTGATACATTTGTGTCTCTGTTTTGTTGCTTCCAATGCACTATGGGCCAGGGACGCAACGGGGCGGGACAAAAGTAATAACTCGGTAACGAAGCGTTTCCGGTACTTGGTGTCTTCGGCAAAGTTTTTTGTAACAACGAGGACCATCTTCTGACATAAACGGATAGTTCGTAAATCGTCCGCATAGGTGGCGCCACAATCTAACTTTTTATTTTGACGTTCTAGAGATTTGGCATGTTCAGCAAAGTTGTTCATTTTGATAAAATAAACGGCTTTTGTTCCTACCCTCATCGCCCGCCCCCGCAGGAGCAAGCGTCAAGGTCGAAGGATCAAACACTACTCAATTAGTGAAAGATAAAATTATGAACAAATACTTATATATTCTGGATGCCATTCTATTTTTTATAGAAATCTGCAGATGGAGGAATTTTTGAAAGAATTGCTGAAAGAAGTCGTTTAGGAGTTTCCGGAGGGTATTGTATGAGACAGCTGGGAAGAATTTCTGAAAAAATTGGGGTGGGTAATGTCTGTTACATTACCGCGGGGTTCACGTAGAACTACTATGGACTCTCTTTTGTTCATGTCAAATAGTGTCTGAAAACCCTCCCCCTGTTGATTATCGACAATAAACTATTGAAAATATGCGTCAATCGAACGTCAAAACGAACGGAACGTTCAGACAGCGACAAAACACGCAATCGAAAATAGCGCGAAAGCATTAACCAATCGCATGCGAGTATCATACGGAGCGACGAGGCAACAAAGCGAGAACCCCACCACTCGCCATCGGTGAACGAAACTGGAGCAAACAAAACCAGTGGTTGTTCTGCTCCCAGCTCATTCATAAATCGAACGGCGTAACGAACGGATCTAGCAGCGGAGCAGCAAGGAAGAGCACGTGAAAGCCACAGCAGTGTGCGAGTAGCGAACAAAGCAAAGAGTTGTTAAGAATGATTTCACTTAACAAAGAGTTGTTGATAAATATTCCTTTTAATAAGAGTTGTTTTGAAAAAGTTCACTTTTAGCAGAATTTTCTTCGGACAATTTCTGCTTTACCAAAGAGTTGTTAATGAAATGCCTGCAGCAAAGGGTCGAGTTTCTCCCCACGAATATTTCCGGCCAGGACCAGTCATGGAGGACAATCCATCCCGAGCACTACGGCTCCCGCGGCCACTACCGGCGACAATCGGACATTTCGACATAATCTGCAGAGTACTTGTTCAGATATACACTTTCGTTGGTGATTCTCCGTATCATGGGAACCAACTGATAACATCCCGTAGTGCTATTCATCTGTAACAGCATCCAAGCTCAATCGGCCCTTTTCAGCGCCAACATACGTTCATAAAAGAGTTTATTGAATAATATTTCCTGATTTATCTATAATGATCTAAATCTCCCGGTATAATACCAAACCTGAATTGGTTCACATAATTTACCCCACATAATCACATGAATTTGAGAATTTACCCGTGTACGTTGCTACAGCGCCTTCAGACCGTAATAACATCATAGTGCTTAGCATTGTATTTTATTTCCAATATCGTCGTTGATTTATCATAATGGAGGAACACTTCCTAAATTCTCAAGTACGGAAATTGGAAAATGTATTAAAATTGCGGCAGATTTTAAATACTGTTCAATAAACTGTTTCTTGACCAATTGTAATGAGCAACTATTGATCTGAATTGATTTTTCTACATGTTGTCTATTGCATTGATCTGGAAAATAGGCTATATGAAATTGATGTCTTGGCAAGGGATGTACAAGATGAGCATTATGCTGTTAGTGCATCCCGACGGCACTGCAGCAGCGTTCTCGGAACATCCTCAAATTGTCGTATTGTAGATTATTCGTGATCAGATATTGTACGACGCTACGATATGAATTAAGAGATATTAGCAAGTATGTGGTAAGCACATTAGGAAATATTACTAACTATACTGTGTTTATCACGAGAAGTTCTTACTAGCTCGAAAGTGTAAATGATATGTGTAAATGTTGTTGTTACGGAGGGATTTTAACCCGAAGGTCATTCGTCACTTAAATGAACCGAATCTGTCGAAGATAGTATGTTTTACATAATTTGAATTGCAGACGATGCTCCTCCCTTTCGTATTTTTTGCCTTCTTCTGATTGACCAATCTAGGATAAGGTACATGAAGTTGATGTCTTGGTTAGGGATTTACATATCTTGGAAAATTCACATGCACATTCGTATGGACAGTAAAAATATCAACATTATTTAATAGCTTACAATAAATTAAAATCACGCATGTTTTGTTTTCGTGCAAATTTTAAATATTTCTGATCAATGTTCAATGTGCTCTGATTTATATACTATGACATTTGCAATAGACTAACATGTAGAAAAATTTCAGATCAATAGTTGCTCATTACAATTGGTCAAGAAACAGTTTATTGAACAGTATTTAAAATCTGTCACAATTTTAATACATTTTCCAATTCCCGTACTCGAGAATTTAGGAAGTGTTCCTCCATTATGATAAATCAATGACGCTGTTAAAAAAAACATACAATGCTAAGCACTTTGATGTTATTACGGTCTGACGGCGCTGCAGCGGTAAATTTTCAAATTCATGTAATTATGTGGGGTAAATTATGTGAACCAAATCAAGTTTTGTAGAATACCGCGATATTTAGATCATTATAGATAAATCAGTAAATATCATCCAATAAACCCTTTTATGAACGTATGTTGGCGCTGAAAAGGGCCGATTGAGCTTGGATGCTGTCACAGATGAATAGCACTACGGGATGTTATCAGTTGGTTGCTATGATAAAACGGAGAATCACCAACGAAAGAGTATATCTGAACAAGTACTCTGCTTATACGACAAACCAGCTGAATATTTCATGGGTGCACAACAGCAACAGGGTAGCGGATCACAGGGATTTGGTTGAAATCTGGAAACGTAGCTCAATCTTGAAATCTTGAGCGATTTCATAAGCCAGACGCTCGATAAGCAGCTCCTCGGATCAGCCACTCAGGGGGCTCTGGTATTGGTGCATAGCGGGCTTGTTTCTTGACTGCACTACCGATGCGGAGTTTACCGCGAGTCGAAATCTAGAAGCGCGGATCGGTCAACCTAGAAATCTTGAGCGATTTCTCAAACCAGATGCTGGATTGGTAGCTTGAAGATTAACAGCTCAGCAGGTTTCTAGCAGTGAAAAACTTCTCGCTAAGCAAGTTCGGAGGAGCTCTTACCAGCTCGAAAGCGGAATTGGAATGAAACTGAATCCAACGAAGGCAGCATGTTTTATAACCTTGGAATAGCAGATGATGCTCCTCCCTTTTGTGCTGTTCGTTTTCTGATCGACCAATATGGGAAATAGGTATGTGCCAATAATGTGTTGGGCTTAGAATTACTTGAAAATTGCGGAGAATGCTAATGCGTGAGAAATTGGTCGAACATGAATTGCTGGAAGGGTAGACATTAACTAAATATTCAATACGAGCTATTGATAATCAATAGTTTTCTTTATGATGAAGGTAAATTTCTGATCCATGGGTGCCAAAATTATTACAATTGTTCAAAGAGAATGTCATTTCAAAGGCATTCTTAATATGTCGCAATTTTATTAGGGAGACTTACAGCTTCGGCACCATTCGACTATTATCGGCAACCAAATTTCAAACGCCGAATACAATTTTTCTATCAAAACACATCAGTGGAAACATTCAGTCTGCCCGCTTCCCGCTGGCGAGATTTCCGAGACTAAACAAACGATATCGCCGTAGATGTCAAAAATTCAAATGAGCACGCCTCAAAATGCGACTGATTTGGAGCTGCCGAATGGATTCACCAGCAGTTGTTATGGGAAAGTTGCCGAAGAGAGTGGGGCTGCCGACAATAGTCACACCGACAAGGTATGTTCGCAGAGTTGTAAAAACGTTTCCAAAAGCATTTTGACAAGTCTGTCGGTGTGAATCGATAGAGGATTGAGCAACGCATAAATGTAAATAGACAAACACGGAATTTGTCTGCTGATGTCCGAGAAAATTCCAAAAGAAGCACGGCATCTGCTTAAGTTTCCGAGAATACGTAAGTTCCCCTACATGTGATAATTTTGCTAATCAAAGTGTTCCCATAAAATATGGAACATCAAAGACGCTGTTGGAAATGCCACTCTATTTTACAATCGTTGTGAAATGTTGAGCACTCACCCCGACGGCACTGCAGCAGCGCCCGCGATTACAGTCTCAAATTGTTGAGTCATAAATTATTCATGACAAAGTGAAGCTGTGAAATTGATTTAGGAATGTAAGAAGTCAGAAATAAAGTCGGAAATGTTTCTCTTTCAACTCTTTTGCGCTAGTTTGATGGCCCTGAAAAGGGCCGATGGCTTTGTTAGCTTTGATGCTTTTACAGATAAATAACACTGCGGGATGTTATCAGTTGATTGCCATGGTCAAACGGGGAATCCTCAACTCAAATGTATAAATTTGAGCAAGTTATTTGCTTATACGACGAACCGAAAGTTTCGTGGCGTGGATGGCGCACAACAGTAACACCGGGCTTAAGTCGAAATCTGAAGATGGCGGCGGTGATGATGGCTGGGTGAACGCAAACAAGCGGTGAACCACAAAGCGAGAATGATTCGCCCGACCGTGTTCACAGTTCGACCGCAAATTCTCCTGTGGACTGCTTCCTCTTCTTCTTCTTGGCGGCGGCAGCGGTGATGACTTTGGCTTTTGACGGCATCTTCTCTCGCTCGCTCGACAGTTTGATTTGAGCGAAGCAAGACAAACGGGGAGGTCCTTCGCTATCGATGTCTGTGCCTGAGAAGCACGCCCGGTCAGAGCAAGCCGACCTGCTGCCTACTGAGATGCAATCCAAGCGAAGAGTGAAAAGCATCTTTTCTCTAGCACCCCATATTTATAGATTTGGTTGAAATCAACGTTCTCTTTTAAAACAGTTATTAAACTATTTGAACATGTATGTGGGATTCAGAACGTAAACGAAGTGAACCTTTGATGTTTTGTCTTTCGATTGAGGTGCTAATCAAGGTATTTCGTTGATCCAGCAAAAAGTTATAAACGTTCAAAATACTTCATGCCAACGTAACGCTCTTGGTTTTTTTTTTTCATGCAAACTGACTAACTTTGATAAATTATATCTCAGTTATTTATGGACCGATTTGAATGAAGTTATCACAGAATATCAGACATAACTTTAATTTTAACATATATTTTTGAGTGATTTTTCCAATCACACGTTGAAAAGCAGTAACGGTTTGACTAAAATGAATTTTTTGACGATTTTTTTTATAATTGACATAACTAAACATATTGAAGGAATAGCCTCATGGTATCTTCAGCAAAGTTGTAGATTTTGACGAGATGAATAAGTTTGCTGAAGACAGTTTTTGTGTAGGGCTATCAGATTTTGAGATAAAAAGTTTTGAATTTTTCGTCGAAAATTACACTTTAGTCAAACCGTTATTACTTATAAACTCGTGATTGGAAAAATTATTCAAAAATATATGTTAAAATTCAAGATATATCTGATGCTCTGTGAAAGTTTCATTCGAATCGGTCCATAAATAACTGAGATCTAACTTACCAATGTTGGTCATTTTGTATGGAAAATCTAAAAATTTATTTAGGAATATAAGAAGTCGTAACTCTTTTCCACAAATTTGATGGCCCTGAAAAGGGCCGATGGCTTTGTTAGCTAAATTTGAGCAAGTAATTTGCTTATACGACGAACCAGCTGAATGTTTCGTTGCTGGAAACGTTGCTCACTCTTGAAATCTAGAGCGATCACATTAGTCCGACGCTCGATTAGCAGCTCCTCGGACCAGCAACTCAGGGGGCTTCTGGTATTTGTTCCTAACGGGATTGCTTCTTGACCAGCAATGCTGATTTTTTCACGAGTCGAAATCTTGAAGCGCGGGTCAACAGCTCCTTGGCCGATGAAATTTGCGGCGGCGATGACGATGGCTGGGTGAACGCAAACAAGCGGTGAACCACAAAGCGAGAATGGCTCGCCCGACCGTGTTCACAGTTCGACCGCAAATTCTCCTGCGGACTGCTTCCTCTTCTTCTTCTTGGCGGTGGTGGCTTTAGCTTCGGACGGCATCTTCTCTCGCTCGCTCAACAGTTTGATTTGAGCGAAGCAAGACAAACGGGGGCGTCCTTCGCTATCGATGTCTGTGCCTGAGAAGCACGCCCGGTCAGCCGATCTGTCGCTTGCTGAGATGCGAGCCAATCGGAGAGTGAAAAGCAAATGACGTCAAATTTTCTCTAGCCACCCCTATTTATAGATTTGCTTGAAATCAATGTTCTCTTTTAGAACAGTTATTAAACTATTTGAACAGGTATTTGGGATTCAGTAAGTAAACGATATGAAGCTTTGATGTCTTGTCTTTCGATTGAGGTGCTAATCAAGAAATTTCGTTAAGTTATAAACGTTTAAAATATTTCATGCCAACGTAACGCTCTTGGTTTTGAAATTCCAATTTCACTCCTGTATAGAGAAGAAAGACGTAGTTCTACGTCAAAAACCTTTAACTCTTGAATGACATTTTCATCCTTCCTGGGGAAATCGTCAGTAAAATTGTAACCTTTTCTAAATTTTTATCATTTGAGAATGCCTTGAAGAATCGGTATGGGAATTTCCGAAGGAATTCTTGGAGAAATCTTTTTATATACAAGTTAAGAATATTCGGTAGCCAATTACCGGTGAAAGCGGAAATTTCTTGAACAAATTGCCACTTGAATTCCCGGACAAATTGTCGTAAGAATTTATGAAAAATGCATACAGAAGATAATCCTAGTAGATTGAATGGAAGAATTAGAAATTTTATTTTTCGAATAATCTCCGGTAATTGAAATAATCTCCGACGCAACAGATTTTTTGTTCCTTGAATTTTTAAATATCCACAAATATACTCAGACAACCAGAATGTACGGTGACAAATTTATTTTTTTAATTTAATCATCAACTAACATGACAGTCAGGTTCCAAATATTCTCATCCATGAAAAATATAACAAGAATAAATAGATGAAAACCCGAAATTAGTACCATACCATTTAATACCACTAGAGTTTGTATCCTTTGGTAGATAGATCAGGTGACGGGTTTATTCACTACCATGAGATGTATAAAGTTATGACAATTATGGGAAATGGGTCACTCGGGGAAATGTGGTATTCAGGGAACTAAATTTGGGAAAATGGAGTTCGAGGAAAGGACATTTGGGGCTCAACTTGGTTTTTAGTTGAAAAACAAAGTCAAACATTCATCTACTATATCAGATGGATAAGAATATGTACGAGATTTTAAAAATAAAAATGTTTTTCTACGTGTTCAAAACCCTAAATTTTAGCTTCAAAACTCAACTAATCAATTTTACCAAAACTCGTGTAAATTTGGGCTGGTCGATAACTTATTATCATATAGATTCAACATCTTCGACTGCAAATTTATATTCAAATGTCGTTAACCTTATTTAATTAATACATATTGTAGGTACCTCAAATATTTAAAGAAGAGCTTCTCTATACCGTACAAATCGCTCTCCACCACTCCCCGTGGAAACACGCGCTTAAGACTAGGAATCGATTGAAGAAAATTCTTCTTGCCTAAGTTTGCCTAAACGATAGTTGTTTGGAAAAGTTGGAAACCAAAAATCGTATGAAAAACCGTATTTTTGTAAAAAAAAATTCTATGACAACCAAAAAACTGTAAATATGCCCAAAAAAAAGTCTTCACCCCTAAATCATGTTCCAAAACACTTGTAATGGCTAAAAATAGTGACATACATATTAAGAATGTGCAATTTCTTCCATGATGTTTCTTGAAAACCGGTACACTGGTAGGTATTTCAGGGCAAATCCGCTAGTTTTGAAAGAATTCCTGGAACAACTTTCCACATTACTTCATGTGAAAATGCTCGGATGAATTCTTGTTCTACATTCAGAAAGTCATAATGAACATATTTTCATAGACGATCATGATAGTTGTTAAAATTATAACTCATAGCGCATTCCTTTCACGATTTCGATTTTACCGATGATGATTTCTTCCCATATCAAAGTGGATTGACGTATTGTTCTAGTTATCATCCTTGCTTTCTAAGAAATGTTCACATTTAGATCGAACTGGCAGCTGATCTGTTCATATTTGATTCGTGCTACGAAAAAAAAACAGAAACCAGGAAACAAACTAACATTGACCACATTGATCCCAACTTACCTGAGACAGTCCATTTGGCACTCTGCAAGATTAAATCGTAACTTTTCCCATAAGTTTGAACGATAGAAAAGTTTTGCGAAAGAGGCAAGCTATGCAACCATTGAAAGCCATACCTTCAGCTTTAAATATTAATTGAATTGCTCGTTTGAATATTTGAAGGAACCCTGCTCGCCCTTTTCGTCCCGACCACGACGAGCCTGAGGCCAGCGGTGGAATAATTTGTTCCTAATTATATTTACCTTTATCCGTTCTTGGGTCCAGTGTGGGACGAAGGTTGCACTTTGCAAACAACCCCCGGCAAGAGTACCTATAAAAATCCCGTTCGGTGGCAACGAATTTTTAAATCTCGGTCGCCATTCGATTCCGGAGTTTGGCTGTCATGGCCGAAAAAAGTCGTTGGTTTTTGCTCGTTAGCTGCTGTTTCATTAGTGTGCAAAGTGAAGCAGAAGTTGTGCCGGATATTTTGAGTACAATTAAATGTCCTCTGAAAGTGACACTAATGACCTGTTGGGATTATTCGGAAAAAGTTAAATATTTCAATGCCCTGAACGATCGATATTTGACTTCATTCTTCGACGATCACATCAGCCAGTTTGTGGAGGACATTAACGACCATCAAACTTTCTTAATTGTGGATATCAACTGTCCTAATACGAGGCATCTGTTGGCAGCTGCTGGCAAACTTCTGTATATCAAATATCGATGGCTTATATTGAACACGGGATTGTCAGAGATGAACCATCTGAGTCCAGAAGAGCAGAAGCAATTATTTCTGGATAAACTAGTAGATTTACCATTACTGATAAGCAGTGAGATATTTTTGTTGATCAAAGAACAGGATGGCCTCTATCGAATTGGGCAGATTTTCAAGCAATCGACGGACGCTCCATTAGATGTTGAACCGCTCGGAACGTGGAGCAATGGCAGTATGGTCGATAACCGGAGGACTCAAGTTACTTCGATTCGTAGGCTAAACCTCAATGGTCATACACTGAAGGCATCGCTGGTGATAACCAACCCGGACACGTTGCATCATTTGACGGATTACAAGTGAGTTGCTGTAGGTGATTTGTCGCACTTAGTTAGATACACTTTAATAGCAAATGCTGGGATCACGACTGCCATAATTGATACAGAGGCAACGATTTTAAAACCAAATTTTAGAATATCTAGGTCAAGTTAAGCGCAGATGACCGTACAATTTGTAGTTGCTACTCTCATGGTACTCCCCTGATCGTTGTTATCAGAAAAAATGTCCATCAAATCTGTGCTCACCCGTCGTTTTCTATAGCTAAGCTGCATGTCTGGGCAAAATTTAAAAAAATATTGTAGCGCCTATCATAAAGTTACGCCATTTTGATTGTATAAGTCCACAAATTCAAAGGAAATCTGAGATATTTGGCCGTGATTATCAGAAGAAATTAATCATCAAAATTTTGTTCAATGTTTGTGTTTTTAGTAATTTGTAACCTCTGAGCGGAGTTTTAAATGAGAAGTTCGTCGAAATTTTGAGTTACGCCCTTTTTGAAGTGTATCTTTTAAAATCACTAATTTTAAATAGATCAATTAGGCAAATTCTAATAAGCGTACCCGAGGATGAAAAATAATTCACAATAACTCATGTATACCATATTTTTGTATTATACCATTATTAGATATTGTTCAGTTGTCAATACCTCATTTTGGTATTACAATGGTGTTGGAAAAAAATGTTTGAAACAATTCAAAATACCAAGTATTCGATAGGTATTAAGGACTGCTGGAAGTATTGAACTACTATTGAAAAACTTCGCTTTTATATGCAACATCCATCATGTATTTTTTAGGTATTACAATACCTGATCTAATTTCCAGCTCTGTATTTGTAGAATATGCAGAAGGTATTATTTGAGGTATTTTACCTCTTATGCAGGGCTCATTCATACCTAATTTAGGTTGTAAGTATTGGAAATTTTCTGGTATGGAATACCGTTTTAATTCATATTACAGACACTTAAGGCCTCAGGGAAGTATAGCACAGCATAGAGCATATAAAATATGAGTTATGGGCATCTAAAAATTTCATGGTTTTTCACTAAAATTTGCTCATAACTTCAAAATCACAAGAATTACAAACTTACAATGTTCAGCAAAAATGCAACTCTTCTGAAGACGTAAAACTGAAAATAAAAAAGTTAAAGCTTTCAAAATCAATTTACTTAGCTCAAATAAAGAGTTAGATCAAAAGTGTCTTCGACAAAGTTGTTCAAAATAACATTTTCAGAAGAACGCAGAACGAAGAACGCAGAAACAAATGTCATCAAACAAAAAAGTTTGAGTCAAATTTTTTACTTAATTAAGGGCCAACCTGTTAAACTTTTTTCTTAAAAGATGCAAAACTCAATTACAAATAACTTCTCCGAAGACATCGAACGTCTAAAATCGACGAAAACAGAGAAAACACTTTTTTCCGGTTGAATTGTCGATTCGGTCCATTGTGCAATGTTAGATAGGTCCTTTTGAAACGTTGCGCGAGAAAGGTCGAAGAACAAAAAAGAAGGAACAAAAGGTTGAAAATCTGTTTTCAAAGATTGCTCTACTTCCTACTAAGCAAACAATTTTCTACCTTTTGTCCTTTCGACTTTTTGTCTTTCGACCTCTTGTCTTTCGACATTTTTTTCTTTCGACCTTTTGTCCATAAACCTTGTAGTTTACTATTGGTTTTCAGTTTCGGCTAAACGGCATTCGGCCAAACAGCATTCGGCCAAGTGACCCAAATGGCGTTCGGCCAAAAGGCGTTCGGCCAAAAGGCATTCGGCCAAAAGGCATTCGGCCAAATGGCATTAGGCCTAATAATCACGAAACCTCTGTAAGTGCTACGATTCAAATTCCGCTGCTTTCTACATCGTTAATTTCATTTTATTCCATACCCGAAAACTCAAGTACAAAAGTATTATGTGACTTAAACTTGCGCTTCGATAAACAACATGAATTGCATGTTAAATAATCTGAATCTGAGTTTATTGCTTCACCAAACAATCTAGAATATTGTTGTATGAAAACTAATTTTGGTTACATGGTGTCCGGGCACTTGGCCGATTGCTGTATGTCCGTATGCTTTTTGGCCGAATGGGTCATTTGAGTACAAACGCAATGCGAAAACCTATCCTGGCAGCTATTACCGCTAGCGGAGAAGTGAATAATTGTTTCATTTAGGATGTTCTTCTTTCAGCATTGACTGTTCCTTGAACTTACACTAAAGAGTAATATATGAATTATGATTTATCTTTCTTTAAGAATAAACTGTTCATTGAAATTCAGCTTTGAAATTCATTATAAATGCATGCTAACTGTAGTCCACTATTGTTTTGGCCAAATGACATTCGGCCAAATGACCCGGAACCGGTTACATGATAAAACTGGCTCCAGAATGCCTTATAGCACTTGAGTTTTTGAAAAATCAGTTAAATGTGAAAGATTTTTGCGGCGTATAAGAGCAATGTGGCATTGAATACATTTGGACATGTTTAACGGTATTATAATGCCAAATTAATATATACAAAATAAGTGTTTTGATTATTAAACCTCCAAAAGCGCGTAACTCTACATTTTATTGATCTTCTCATTAAAAACTCCGCCTAAAAGTTACAAAGAACTAAGAACACCAATTCTGATCCAAATTTTGATGGTATATTTCTTCTGATAATCACGGCCAATGAAAAGCCGTTTAAATATCTCAGATTTCCTTTGAATTTGTGGACTTATACAATCAAAAGGGTATTTTTTAATTTCGCCCAGACATACAGCTTAGCTATAGAAAATGACTGGTGAGCACAGATTTGATGGAGATTTTTTTCTGATAATAACAGTCAGGGAGCACCATGACACTGTGATTGACCAAAACAATCGAAGTTGCACAAATAATAGGGCTTGGGAATTACTAACCCTTTTCAATGTTTATAATTCTAGAGCTCAAAACGTATAAGTCAATAACGATGCTGACCACGTTCTTGCGGTCACAGGGAAAGCAAGAGAGTGTTAATTAGACAACTATTGCTACTAGAGACCGAGTATACCTCTGGATCTCCACAGTTGTCATGGAAAGGATATTGGGGTGAGGGAATAAGTTAGGATCTGGAACTTAACTATAAGTCATGGTCATGATTTTTCATCCAGATCTAAATAGACACCATGCCAAATATCAAACATAATATTCTTCTTAATGTTTCTGGCGTTTCGTTCCTACCGTAAGAGAGGCTGCTACTCAGCTCAGTGTTCTTATAAGAACTTTTACAGTTATTCACTGAGAGCTTTATTTGATAATTGGCAATTTTTGCATTTGTACATCGTGTGGAAGGAACGTAGATACTATGCCATGGGAAGTCGAGAACATTTCTAATCTAAAAAGATCCTCAACATTCGAACCCATGCTCGTCAGCTTGGTCTTGCGAAGCTGCCCGTTTACCACTACTGCTAGACGGAAATGTAAGGAATCGACATAATTCGACAAGTCATAATTCATGATTTATCTATCTGTTTTTTTTACATTATATCGCTGAAGAGTTATAACTAGTAGAACAGCAATCGCAGTTTTGAGGCTAGTTCAAATAGGGCTCCAATAAATCCTTAAAAACTTCCTTCCGGAAAACCATTAGAAATTTCGACAATAATTTCTCTTAGAATATCTGCAAAGACTCTTCCAGAAATTTCTCCTGAAAATACTACGAAGATTCATCTAGAGATTTTAACAGAAATTTCTTCAAGACGATCTTTAGCGTAACCCTCACAGCGATTTAACCAGGGATTCCACTAGGGATTTTTCCAGAGATAACTTTTGTTCGTTACCAGATTCAAAGACCGGTTTCGATAGGGTTCCAAGAATACCTTAAGCAATTCCCCAAGGATACGACATAGGATTCCTCCGAGGCATATTTCAGGGATTCCTGCAGGAAAATTCCAGGAATTCTCCCAAGAGTACTTCGGAGTCTCTCTAGAGATATCTCCAGGGAATATTCAAGCAATTTCTTTAGAGATTCTTCTAGGGAATGTTCTAGACACTCCTCCAAAGGTTCCTTCAGGAGACATGTCTTCCTCCACGGATTCATGCAGGGATGTCCCCAAATAGTAATCTTGAGATTCTCCCAGGAAATATTCCGGAGATTCAAGGATTCTACTAAGAGATCTTCCAGGTATAACACCACGAGTTCGTCCAGAGATTCCATCAGGAATACCTCCAGGTTCATCAAGAATTTCATCCAGGGACTCTCCAAGAGACGTCACCAGCAAATTAGTCACATGAATTATTCCAAATATCTCTTCAGATAATTCGCCAGGGAATCCCCAGGAATTCGTTCTGTGCCTTCAAAACATTCTCCGGCAATTTCTCCAAGATTTCCTCTAGAAATTAGTCCAGAGATTCTCCCTTAAATTCCATCAGGAAATTCATCAGAAACTATCCTAAGAATTTCTCCAGAGATAACATTAGTAAAATCTATACATGTACTCCACTTGTAAAACTTCTACATAAATTCGTTTTGGAATATCTCTTCATAGATTCCTACGGTCTCTCCTGAGATTTCTCCAGAAATTTATCCATGATTACCTCCAAGGATTACATCTGGGATCTCTGCAGAAAAAAATTCACAGGGATTTCTCCAGAGATTTTTCTAGGGATTCCTCCACAAAAATATCTGCATTGATTCTTCTCGGGATACCTCCTTATATTATCCAGGAATTACAACAGGGATTGCTCCAGAAATGCCTACATGAAATCCTTCAGTAATAAACTCAGTAAATCCTTCAGAAATTTAACAATTTAATTTAAGGTGAAACATCTCGCAATCCAAAGATGGCCGTCACAATGGCCGACTTGTGCCCCTACTCACGTTTTCAAAGGCACAAAACTGGAGAAATAATTGGCAAACATGTCTGATCTTCTTATTCTAAGCTTTCTGCTAGTGCACAAAGCCAAAATAAAAAGTTCACTGCTGATGGATGCTTTCTTCGCGAGCTTTGTGCCTTTAAAGTTTCAGTGCAATCTTAGAAGTTGATTCCAAACTGTTCCACCTTAATTTGATTCCTTTAGCAATTTACCCAGATAAACCTTCAGAAATGTCTACAGGAGATTCTACAGAGACTCCTCTATGGATTGTTCTGAGAAATATCTGCAAAGATTCCTACAGAGATTTCACCGGCAGTTTCTGTATTAATTTCTCTATGGGTTACTCCAGAAAAATCTCAGCATGGTTTCCTCTAAAATATATTCCAATGTATTTTTTTTTTTCAGGCATACCTTCAGAGATTTCCTTGGGCTGCTGAAAGAACTTCTCAGGGATTGTTCCAGAGATTTAACAAGGGATTCCTCATGCAATTTTCTATAGATTATCCTAGATTTTTTTCTAGAAGTTCTTCCAGGGATTGCGCTAGGAGTTCAAGAGGTTCCTAAAAAGTTCTCCTGGAGGATTCTCCAGGAATTTATCCAATGTTTCCAACGATTCTTCAGGATAGGAGTTGCTTAAATTCCCGCAGGTAACTTCTTAGAGTAATGAAATCTTTGAAGGAGTTTTTGGAAGAATTCTCGGAGGACTCCGGAGAAATTTTCGAAGCCTGGAACAAATCTCTGGAGATATTTCAGAGAAAACTCTCTGGAGTATTACCTTTGAAAATTCTTGGAGCAATTTATGTGAGAATTTTGCTGGCAGTATCCCTGGGAGAATTCCTGAACGGAACATTTGAGCAATCCCCATAGGAATTTGTTATTTCTTGTAGAACCTCTGCAGAAATTCCTGGTAGAATCCATTGAGCGAAACAATCATGGCCCAGTCAACATTTTGGTTGGTATAACTTTTGCTATACATCATTCTATACGAATCAATTCAATCGTATAGAATGCACGAAAAGGCTATATACCTACCAAAGTGGAGGCTATATGCGTACTTGGCACGACTTTTTCGGACTTTCTGCGATCAGATATACGATGCCACAAAATTTGGATAAAATTTAAAAAAAAGTTTCCAGCGAGTCTCGAACACGGGACCTCTGGATCAAGAATCGGGCACCTTACCACTGTACCACCGAGGGTTGCTTATTCGATGGGTGAATATTTGCCAATGTTAATACATGTTTCTTGTACAGCGACACATACTTTGTTGTTCTTTGGGTTCATTCAAATATTACGTAACGCAAAATTTTCCAATTTTAGACCCCCTCCCTCCCCCACGTAACAGCTTTTGTATGGAAAATTTAAAAATTTTGTATGGACCGTAACACTATGTCAGACCCCCTCCCTCCCCCTATTGCGTTACGTAATATTTGAACGATCCCTTTGAGGCCCATCGTCAGCAGATAGACAAAGTTTGGGTGGCAATTTTTGCTAAGGTATTGCGATTTCATACGATGCTTACTGGATTGATATATAATCTGTCAAATTGTATAACATAACGTGATTCTATGTTGCACTATTTACGACATGTTTTGTTGTCAACACAGATTGTTGTTTATGAATCGTATTGGGGATTTAAATACAACTTGTATTGACATTGATAACGCTTAATATGGCATCTTGTGCAATTCTGATTTTGGACGCATGAATATGTGATTTTGGATGCACATTCTTATACGATACATGGTTCACTGGGGGGACAATCCCTGAAGAAATCTAAGGAATAATTCCAGAAAGAATTTCAAAAGGACTACCTAAAGAAATCCCTGGAAGTATCCATGAAGGTATTTCTGGAAAAATATCTAAAGTAGTCCTTGAACGGAATGCAAAAACAGTACTATTTTTCTACTACACTGCGGAACACGATTTTGTCTCAAGCACCAAAATACCGCTATTTACTAAATTAAGGGTTGCTGAGTCCATTGCCGTTTTCAGAAATATCATGGCACGTCTAGTTTTTGAGATATTGACTGTAGAAAATGCAAAATATGACTGTTTTAGCCAACTTGCATGCATGTTTTCCAACTTGTACGGTAATTTATTTGCTCAATTTGTCACAGAATTCAAACTTCATGTATAGAACAATAATTATCATCAAAGTTCATAAGATGGTAAAATGTTATTTTTTGGTGGTTCAGAAAAGTATTGTATTATGTCAAAAAAGAGGAACGAACAATTTTATATGAAGACTGCAAGCATGTTGAAAAAAATCGATTTAAACTAAATTTTATCATTAAATATCAACTGATTTGTATCTTAATTGAAAGTTCAAGTCCTATATAGCATGTTTGGTAGATCATATCACAAAAAAGTTTGATAAATCATACTTTAAATTTCATGTTAACATCACTTAAACCAGTGTTTTATACAACTTTGGCGACCTGTAGCTAAAAATTGTGACGTGTTGGAACATTTCTGAGAACGGCATCAGATTCAGCGACCCAAAATCTACTAGAGACACATAATTTGATCCTTGAGACACGCAAAAGTGTCAGTTTTGTTACGCTGTGCTATTGATCCCTTTACAGTCCTTGTTAGGAGCCGTGCCTACGATTTTTTGTGGGACCCGTTAGTGAATGCTAGCGGTGGTAATCCTTTTTGGACACCGTCTTGTGAATGTGCACTTTCTTCCAAAGGTGAAATGAATAATGCTGATAATTGCATCGATATGAGCAATCAGCACGATGCTCTAGACAAATTTTCCGAACACCAAATGAAAGCAGCCTCTAGCCCAGGCTCTTTGATTCAAGTGAGGAAGCAAAAAGTGCCGCCTATCGTGGTCAGTTGTTCCGAATTTGGGGGATTTAGGCAGGAGATCTTAAGGCCCAAGTCAGTGGAGGATCTGGAATCAACCGACAATTTGAAATTTATTGAATGAACATCTTTACCGAAATGAACTAATCACTACCACATGCGCAAGGGAATATTTCTCTACCAGAAAAAAGTATTGTTATCCTCCACATGAGAACATGCGATAATATTATGAATGTTTATCCACAATATTTAAAAATCTACCAGTACCACTAAGCATTACAAATAATAAACTTTTCGTTATTTATAATCCCTCTATATAGCAATCCAAGTCACCATGCACGATATGGTTTATCATATAAAGAATGCACATGTAGGATAATGCCACTTCATAATTGCATTACAAGGATTCAAATATCCCGTCAAAAACCACACCACAGTTCAATACCAACTTCCAGAGAAAGAGAGATCTCACTGTCCTCCGGGTATGAACTCCCACTATGAGCAATCTTATCACAAGGGAACAGATGTCAACAAAATATAAAAATATTCCACTCGGCTGGTTGGCCGTAAACCACGATTCATAATTAAAACAAGTATTTATCGAGCAACGGACTCATGTTCCGTAACCGGTCGTTTGAGATCGTCGCGACCCATTGGAAGCCCACACAATAGAAACCTCAGCCAGCGCAGTTGCTGGCTAGTGTAGTGTGCTATTCCTATATCTAAAAAACAATGCGCTCTCGGGCTAGGCATTGGATATATATAGAAAGCGTTGTGTTTGGATGGGCATCTAATTCTTCCGAAAGAGGTGCACTTTGCGAAAGAGGACCACGTGATTATTGAGCTGAAATCGAATTCAGGTTAACTTCTGCGTTCATGAGTCCTCTCATGGCGTAGTGGTTAACACGCCCCAACTAGAGATCGGGGAGTCGTGAGTTCGATTCTCACTGAGAAGACGTGTAACTTTTTCGCAAATCTTCACATCAATTTGTCCATCTAATCCAATTGCAAATTATATGTAATGTTTAGCTTTTCGGTAGTTGTTAAACTTCCACTCGGCTGGTTGGCCGTAAACCACGATTCATAATTAAAACAAGTATATAAAAATATGTTTGCTAAACCCTGAAAAGGAGGTGTTGTTATGTTCCATGGTTATTTGAAAATGATGAGTAAACTACCTATCTAACTGAAGCTTTTCTGAAATAAATTATCATTATGAGCTTTCACCATGAAATTGTACTTATCCAAGAAACAATATATCTCTATCATCAAAACTCATCAACCACCAGAAAGTTTCCCATTAGCTGCAACGTGGATTACTCCTAGAATTCATTTTGCCCACTTGGATGAACTAAGGGGAAGATCGGGTAACCAACCCCCGGTGGGAACTTTGGTCGTATGCTGACAGGGAAGGGGGGGTTTGCTTTTGCAAACCTGGAGCGTCTGTACTCCATGTTAGGAGCGGCTCACAACAGCGTCTGTTCCCCATATCAGGGGCGGCTGATCATCGTCCGAGTGCCAGAGAAGGACTCTAAGCTAAACTGCGCACTATGGCCCTCCGAACATTTAGGAGGAATGGTCCTCCGGAAATCTAGGGGGTTGGTATCAGGCCCTGCAAGCCAACCGTAAAAACACATCAGCACAGGAACGTCAACGAGAGAATACGGACCGGAACAATCGGCAAAGACCACAGCGACGAAAATGGACTAGCGATTGGAAACTCGGTACGTGGAACTGCAAATCTCTCAACTTCATTGGAAGTACTCGCATACTCTCCGATGTACTGAAGACCCGCGGTTTCGACATCGTAGCGCTGCAGGAGGTGTGCTGGACAGGAGCATTGGTGCGAACGTTTAGAGGTAATCATACCATCTACCAGAGCTGCGGCAACACATGCGAGCTGGGAACAGCTTTCATAGTGATGGGTGATATGCAAAGGCGCGTGATCGGGTGGTGGCCGATCAATGAACGAATGTGCAAGTTAAGAATCAAAGGCCGATTCTTTATTCAGCATAATCAACGTGCATAGCCCACACTCCGGAAGCACTGATGATGACAAGGACGCATTTTACGCGCAGCTCGAACGCGAGTACGACCGCTGCCCAAGCCACGACGTCAAGATCATCATAGGAGATTTGAACGCTCAGGTTGGCCAGGAGGAGGAGTTCAGACCGACGATTGGAAAGTTCAGCGCCCACCGGCTGACGAACGAGAACGGCCTACGACTGATAGATTTTGCCGCCTCGAAGAATATGGCCATTCGTAGCACCTATTTCCAGCACAGCCTCCCGTATCGGTACACCTGGAGGTCACCTCAGCAGACAGAATCGCAAATCGACCACGTTTTGATCGATGGACGGCACTTCTCCGACATAACCGACGTCAGAACCTATCGTGGCGCTATCATTGACTCCGACCACTACCTGGTGATGGTGAAACTGCGCCCAAAACTATCCGTCATCAATGATGTACGGTACCGACGCCCGCCCCGGTACAATCTCGAGCGACTGAAACAACCGGATGTCGCAAATGCGTACGCGCAGCATCTTGAGGCAGCGTTGCCGGATGAGGGCGAGCTCGATAGTGCCCCTCTTGAGGACTGCTGGAGGACAGTCAAAGCAGCCATTAACGACGCTGCCGAAAGCATTGTCGGATATGTGGAACGGAGCTCAAGAAACGATTGGTTCGACGAGGAGTGCCAGGAGGTTTTAGAGGAGAAGAATGCAGCGCGGGCTGCAATGCTACAGCATGGTACGCGGCAAAACGTGGAACGATACAGACTGAAGCGGAAACAGCAAACCCGCCTATTCCGGGACAAAAAGCGCCGCCTGGAAGAGGTGGAATGTCAAGAGATGCAGTTGCTGTACCGTTCTCAAGAAACGCGGAAGTTCTATCAGAAGCTCAACACATCCCGCAAAGGCTTCGTGCCGCGAGCCGAGATGTGCCGGGATAAGGATGGGAGCATCTTGACGGACGGACGCGAGGTGATCGAAAGGTGGAAGCAGCACTACGATGAACACCTGAATGGCGCAGAGAACACAGGCACAGAAGGTCAGGACAACGAAGGCGATGGCTACGTCAGCACAGCGGACAGCGGAGACCAACCAGCTCCCACGATGGGGGAAGTTAAGGATGCCATTCAACAGCTCAAGAACAACAAGGCCGCTGGCAAGGATGGTATCGGAGCCGAACTCATCAAGATGGGCCCGGACAGGTTGGCCGCTTGTCTGCATCGGCTGATAGTCAGAATCTGGGAAACGGAACAACTACCGGAGGAGTGGAAGCAAGGCGTTATATGCCCTATCTACAAAAAGGGCGACAAACTGGAGTGTGAAAATTATCGTGCAATCACCATCCTAAACGCCGCCTACAAAGTGCTATCCCAGATTCTCTTCCGTCGTCTATCACCTATAGCAAACGAGTTCGTGGGAAGTTATCAAGCAGGTTTCATCGACGGCCGCTCGTCAACGGACCAGATCTTTTCCGTGCGGCAAATCCTCCAGAAATGCCGCGAGTACCAGGTCCCTACGCACCATTTGTTCATCGATTTCAAGGCGGCATACGATAGTATCGACTGCGTAGAGCTATGGAAAATCATGGACGAGAACAGCCTTCCCGGGAAGCTCACAAGATTGATCAGAGCAACGATGGACGGTGTGCAAAACTGCGTGAAGATCTCGGGCGAACACTCCAGTTCGTTCGAGTCTCGGCGGGGACTACGACAGGGCGATGGACTTTCGTGCCTGTTGTTCAATATTGCGCTTGAAGGTGTTATGCGGAGAGCCGGACTTAACAGCCGAGGCACGATTTTCACGAGATCCGGACAATTTGTTTGCTTCGCGGACGACATGGATATTATTGGGAGAAAATTTGAAACGGTGGCAGATTTGTTCACCCGCCTAAAACGCGAAGCAACAAGAGTCGGGGTGAATGCGTCGAAAACAAAGTACATGCTGGTTGGCGAAACTGAGCGCGACAGGACCCGCCTAGGAAGCAGTGTTACGATAGACGGAGATACCTTCGAGGTGGTGGACGAGTTCGTCTACCTCGGATCCTTGTTGACGGCTGACAACAATGTTAGTCGGGAAATACGAAGGCGCATCATCAGCGGAAGTCGTGCCTACTATGGGCTCCAGAAGAAACTGCGGTCAAGAAAGATTCACCCTCGCACCAAATGTACGATGTACAAAACGCTCATAAGACCGGTAGTCCTCTATGGGACGGGCGTGGACTATGCTCGAGGAGGACTTGTAAGCTCTTGGGGTTTTCGAACGCCGAGTGCTAAGGACGATCTTCGGCGGCGTACAGGAGAACGGCGTGTGGCGGCGAAGGATGAACCACGAGCTCGCTCAACTCTACGGCGAACCCAGTATCGTGAAGGTAGCTAAAGCTGGAAGGATACGCTGGGCAGGGCATGTTGCAAGAATGCCGGACAACAACCCTGTAAAGATGGTGTTCGCTACGAATCCGGTCGGAATAAGAAGGCGTGGAGCGCAGCGAGCTATGTGGATTGACCAGGTGCACCAGGACCTGGAGAGCGTGGGTCACAGTCGAGGATGGAGAGAAGCGGCCATGAACCGAGTGAATTGGCGAATTATTGTTGGCGAGGCTTTATCAAGATAATTGATGTAAAGCCAAATAAGTAAGTAAGTATGAACTAAGCCTGATTCATCGATCGTTGCATGGCTATCGTTGGCGATTTGATGGCTAATTTTATGAGAAAAATGATGATTTTTAAATCGCATTTAAATGACATTCCCGTATTCCTGCCTAATTTTATTGGAAATATTTTTTTACAGGAATAATCCTTGAGGAAATATCTATCGCTGGATGTTTTCCAATTTTCAAAATATGCCCCCAAACAGCTTCTATCAGATGAAATAGCAAGCAATGCCTTATATTTTCGGCATTTCATTTACCACTCAAAAGACATTCCAGCTAAATCTAATAACTTTATGAACATGGTTTCTTCACAAGAAATAATCTCCTTTCAATTTCGAAGAGAATTTTAAAAAAAGTAGTCAAATTTATTAAAATTGCGATCAAAGTTGCCCGCGCGCATTTCAGACGCGCCCCTGACATGGGCCTTAAACTCCATCAGGAAAATCAAGGATTATTTCCAAACCGCAAAGAAAGGAGACTGTCGCGTTTTGCCGAAAACTCTTAAAGATCGTAAACTTCTTCTCAAACATCTCAAACATCACAAATTTCGTACTTATGACGACAAAACTGAACGTTTGTTCAAAGCCGTCTTGAAAGATCTCTCAAGTTACTATAAGTCACTCGAAGTGATCAAAAAATGGAATACATGATTTACTTGAATTTTCTCCAATCTAAGTAATCATCATGAAAAAGAGAACTCAATCAGCCATTCTTCAGAGGACTTTCTCAAGAATATTATTTAGTGTACTTCAACAAGAGTGATCTAAATAATATTCAAGCTCCAGAAAAAAACAAGAATTGTGTTCGATGTCCGCGTGACATGAGAAGATTTCCAGAAACCTGGAAGAAATTTTCAGAACCCCACTCAGTGCCATCGGTCCCAAAACTGGGGTCATGGAACAAAACATACCAAAAAGTGTGTATGCGCAAATTGCAGAGGCAACCATAAATCTAATTGGTATTGCCAATCGCGTAGACGAGTCGTCGAGGCTCGTGTCAGGCAGATGAATCTAGATATAAGAAATAAATATAATGTTTGGAATGATATGTACCGTAATCCGGGGTAACATTGATCATTTTTTTGAATATACAATAATACCTCGATATAACGTAACTCGATTTTTGTTTTCGTTACGTTATATCGAGGTTACGTTACATCGAAGCAAAATATTTTACTTTCTAAATTTTGTTCAACATGTATTGTTTGATGAGAAAATTGATCTTAAATTGGTGTTATTGACCTAGCAGGCATATTCAGTCAGTTTTCGATATTTTTCCGCGTTTATTTCTTTTTTTTACGTCTCTTTTGCAGTAATCCTTCAAAAAATGTAATCCGGAAATTTTTTTAAAACAAACCCTTTCATAATTTCTTGACAGAATTTAAGAATAAATTTTCCAATAATTCTTCTATAAACTTATAAGAGATTTTATGAAGAAATCATTAGAAAACTCCATTAAAACAAAAACTTTGCTTGAGGGATTTCCCATGGAAAGTTTCTGAACCAATATGTGATGAGACCATCGGCAGTATACTAGGAGAACTTGGTTGAAGATCTGGGGAACTTGATCAGTTTTTGAACGAAATCCACAATAGGGAAAGTGTACCAGTTATGGCCATAGTGGTTCCTTATTTGGCCATATGCAAAATTTGGATAACTTTTACATTTTTAAACTTTTTGAATGTTTCAACATCAATATTTACCCTTTATTTTACTGCTAAAACACAAAAGATTTTGAGAAGGAATTCAAGATATCACGTATGGCGAAATAGGGAACCACTATGGCCATAACTGGTACACCTACCCTATATATTTTTGAAATAAAAAATCCATAGAAAGTTTCCTAGACGAATACTTTGAGAATTACTTAAAGAACCCACTAAAAAACAGAGATCTTTCTTAGGAAATTCCTGATAGAATCAATGAAGAATTTCGTTCCACATAGAATCCTTGAAAAAACTTAAGTGGTACATAGAATGGTTCTTGCATAAATATTTGAAAAAAATCTGCAGAAACTCATAATGAAATTGCTGGAGATATTTCGAGAAGATTGTTTTTCAGGTTTTTAGAATAACCTATACGACTTTTTGGAGTAACTTCTAAAGCATTCCAAGAATATTATTGGATTGTCCCTTAAAGGGGCCGCTGGAAAAATAGATGAAAAATAGCTGGAATAATTTATGAATCTCTAGACTCAGGAGAAAAAAAGTATCATGGGCAAAATGTTTTAAAGAATTCATAGTTGAATCCAATTTATATATTGGACAAATTATTTGGTGAAATTCTTGATCAAAGACACAGTAGATTTTATAGCTATATTAAAAAAAACTATTGAAGAAATGTATAATGCTTGAATTTAAAATTCGTAGAATCCACAATTCCTGGGACATATTCTCGATAAATTCCTGGAAAAATATTTGAACCATTTACTAGTGGAATTTAATGAGATTCTTCTGATGAAATTCTTCCAGGAATCCTTAAGACGGGAGTCAGTACTGATAAAATATCCCTAAAAACTATTGAAGGAATCCATGAAATCACTTTAAAAAAAACATCTGGTAGCATCCCTGGAATAATTTCTGAAGAAAATCTCAGAAGTATATACATGAATATCAGGGGGATCACTACACACTCAATCTGTTCGGTAAAAATAACTGGGTTTTGGAACTACCGAAAAAGTCAGTAAACTAAAAAAAATGTCAAAAATTGAAAAACAGAGATTTTTTACTGAAATTTCGCAGAGAGCTTTCTTTTTGTATCATATATCGATAAAAAATGAAACATGCTGAAACTTGCTTTTCAATTACGCGTGGCGACAATTTTCATTTTACTGACTTTTTCGGTAGTTCCAAAACCCAGTAAAATTTTACCGACCCCAGTAATTTAAACTAAGTGTGTAGTGGAAATCTTGGGGATCCCTATCGGAATTATTAAGAAAAAAAAATCAAGTTTGATACATGACTATCAGAAGGGTTTAAGATGAGTCCATGGCGAAATTATTGGAGGAATCCTAGTTAAAATCCGTGACGAAATTACAGGAGAAACATCTTTTTTTATTTTGAGAAATCATTTAAAGAATATCTGTAGGAACTTCTTAAGCACTAGCTAAATATTTCCTTAGGTATTTTTGGAAAAAAAATATTATCCAATATACGGTAAATGGATTGGCGATGGCAGCGTGGCCCGTCATCCAAGTTTGATCTAGTTTTTTGAATGCAAACTCTAAATCAATAATTTTACATAGAAAATTGACTTGAGTAGCAGGCTTGATTCCAGTGGGAGCGTAAATGCAACAAAAATAAAGAAGAATGATTTTATCATTGCTGTTCATTCGTATAAAATGTACAGCAATGACAAAATGTGAGTTTTCACATTAAGCTTATATCTCACTCGTTATCAATTTATGACTGTATTCAGTACTTGCATTGCTCTGATTTAGTATTGGTTGGTGTTTGAATCTTGAAGAATGTTTATTGTACTTTATAATTCATATTTTAATAAAAAATAGAAAAATGAAAGAGAGCCAAAAAAAAATTACGTTATATCGAGGTAAAAGTTACGTTATATCGAGTTACGTTATAAAGAGGTTACGTTATATCAAGGTTACGTTATATCGAGGTATTACTGTATCTTAAATATTTGGTTTGTTGCAAATTTTATATTTTTAAAACAAGTACTGCCCCCTATAGCTCGTGACTATATACTTTATTTTGTTTTTTGAACAATTTAAGAATGTTTAAAAAAATGTTTTAGGCGATTTTTTGATTTAGCTGGTATGGGGTAACATTGATCACTTATGTAAACAACGTTCGGTAATATTGAAAATGTCGTTGCTTACTTAAATCATGGCCCTTAAGCCGAATATGAAGGCCAAACGCTTACAAGTCATTTACTTTTTGAGTTATTTTAAAATTAAAAACATCTCGAACCACGGAATACGCCTAAAGGTAGGCAATTTCCTAAGGGAAATTTACATTCTTAACAATAATTCGATAATGTTGCTTAATTCAACATACTTGTGAATGTTTTGACAACTGAATCCGTTTCGGCGATGCCGTTTTTAGGAAGAACCGCATTTTCCTTGGTCATATCGTTTACAGAACTTATGTGAGACATGAATGTTTGGTAGTGTCATCCTCAACCATTAAAATCATTGTTTCAAAAAGTTGCCAAATTTTCGTATAAGGTAAACGGAATTTTCGCAAAAATCATCACTTTCATTAGCTCATGAATATAAGAAAGGGAAGCAACATTCATGGTTTAGAAATGTTCCATCAATAAAAGATAATGCGAACTTTTTACGAGATGAGTCATTCCGATCAATGTTACCCCGCTGATCAATGATACCCCGGATTACGGTACTAATAAAGAATTAAAAAAAAATTGTAGCAATCTCTGCAGGAGTTTCTGGAGGAATCCTTGTATAAATCCAAGTAAA
The DNA here is from genome assembly GCF_002204515.2 of Aedes aegypti. Taxonomy (NCBI): domain Eukaryota; kingdom Metazoa; phylum Arthropoda; class Insecta; order Diptera; family Culicidae; genus Aedes; species Aedes aegypti. The sequence goes on along the minus strand of NC_035108.1, from coordinate 66,494,639 downwards.
GGTTTTACTGACGAAAATGATGAATCAATTACTGGAGACGTTCCGGAAGGAACTCCTTAAAAAGCTCCTCGCGAACTCGTTAGTGGAATCCCTGGGAAAATATTCCTGCAGAAACTCCTGGTAATCCTTGAAGCGATCCCTAAAGAAACTCCAGGCAAAATTTCTGAAGGAATCACTGAAGATATTTGTGAAGCCTATCGAAAGAAGAAGTTTAAGGCCAGCCATTCAATGTTCTCATATTCAAAAATTCAACTTTGCAATCGGATCATGCAAATCTGCTCTTATTATAATCTCAATCAAGTAAAATCACGTATTGAGCTTCTCTGATCTTTCTCCAACCAGAGACAAACACATCGACACCATAACCAAGGTGAACTACATCCTCACCAACTGTCTGGTGCAGTACTACCTGAACGCTAGGGTCAACTACTCGATCGTGTCGACCTGGGGCTATTTCAACACCACCACCAAACGCTGGGATGGCATGATTGGTGAACTGTCCCAAAATGTTGCCGACTTGGGGGCATCGCCGCTCTTCTTCACCACCGACCGAATCGCCGTGATCGAGTACGTAGCAATGACTTCAGCTACCCGGTCCAAGTTCATCTTCCGCTCGCCGAAGCTGTCCTACACGGAAAATGTCTTTCTTCTGCCGTTTGATGACGTATGAGAAGCTCATGTTGTTCGCAAAGATCATTTTTTGTAACTTTACGATTTCCCCACAGCTTGTCTGGATCTGTACCGCCATGGTGATCTTTCTAGCATCATGCCTGCTAGTGATCACCGCTCGAGCTGAATGGAGAGTCCCACTCACGGTAGACGATCCGAGCGATGGCAGTATTCTGCGAGCCAGTTTACGCGATACATTGCTGATGATCTACGGTGCCACGTGTCAACAGGGATCCTCCACGTTGCCACGCAGTTTCTCGGCCCGAACGATCACCATGATCACCTTCACCGTGCTGATGTTCCTCTACGTTTGCTACTCGGCCAACATTGTGGCCCTTCTGCAAAGCCCGTCGACCAAGATACGCACCTTGGAAGATCTTTTGGCGTCCCGGTTGAAGTTCGGAGCTCACGATACAGTGTTCAATCGGTACTATTTTACCCATGCTACGGAACCGACGCGACAGGCCATCTACGAGCGGAAGATCAAGCAGCAGGATGGCTCAGCCAACTTCATTAATCTGGAACAAGGAATTGATCGGATTCGGAGAGGGCTGTACGCATTCCACGTGGAACAAGGCGTCGGATACAAGGTCATTAGTGAAACCTATCAGGAAGATGAGAAATGTGGCCTTCAAGAGATACAGTATCTGCAAGTCATCGATCCGTATTACGCCATCCAGAAGAACTCCTCGTTCAAAGAGCATATCAAAATAGGGTTTGTGTTTTACACGCGTAAGCATTCATAAATACATTTTACATCTAATTACGGTTACAGTCTGTTCCGGCTCAATGAACACGGCATCCAACATCGTGAAAACTCCAATCTATACACCAAAAAGCCAAAGTGCACCGGCGGTGGGGGAAAGTTCGTCCCGGTCAGCTTGGTGGACACGGAACCGGCAATACTGGTTATCGTTTGGGGAACCGGATTAGCTGCAGCGATTTTCGTCAGCGAACTGGCTTGGGTGAAAGGCATGCGGAAGTATCGCGACTGGAAAGGGTCGCACGTTGTGAAAATGGTGTACACCGACTACATAGATTGACTTGTTTAACTCTGCTCGTGCTCTATGTCCTGCACATGCAGCAAACTCATCGTTTCACAGTTTCTGCTAATTCAGATTGTTCATTCTATGACCTATAAACTGCACGTATACAGTAGGAAAGTCATGGTCGTAGCCAGGATTATCTTAATGGGGGCAACCGACCTTGAAGACATAATTTACCCATTCGAGGCAAAATTACAATTTTCGGCACTTTCCGAATCCAAAGTCTACGACACTGGTTGTATTATATGCTTGCCCATAGTCTAACCAATCGATTGACAATGAAAAACCGAAGAAATTCTACGCTTTTAGTGCATAAATTTGAAAAACGTTTTTGTTTACATTTGAAAAATTTCTGAAGGCTTCAATTTCTGAATGTAACGTGTTGTAACGGTTGCATGGATGAACCGATTAAATTAAATTAATTTCAGATAAAATAAACACATTTTTTATGTACAAACGGTTGATGCATGTGCGGAATAGTCATATCTTTCCAAATGGCATGCGAATTGAGTTGGTCTTTTGATTTAAACTGGGAAATTTGCAGGAAAATGGCCCAGGGGGTCCAAAATATATAGAGGTCCAGCCGTTGGTCCCGAGATGAACTAGCCCAGGGCTAAAAATCTCGTTAATAAAGATAGAAAAAAATATAGAGGTCCAAAATATATTGGTTACCCTATGTAAGTTTACCAACACTGAAATTCCATACTTTTCTTGAGAAGTTAAGTGCATTACGTGTTGGAAAATATTGATTTTAATCCTGGAGGTAATCTAGGCAAACTACTTGCAGAAATACTTCTGAATAAATGACTGAATTGTTTTCCTAAAATATAACTGTAGAAAAATAACCTTGTAAAAATTAAACAAAATAAATTGTTGAGATGCTTTCAATAACTTCTTGAGAATTCGTCAGCAGAACTTCAAAAAAAAATAAATGAGACACTTCGCGAATCATGTAGATGACTCAGAATTGAACTTCGGGATCGAAATCCTGCAAACGGTTTTGTGAGTATCTTGATGCGGAATTTGTGAAAATTATTCTCTGGTGAAAAAATTGGTCAGACTTTAATGAAAATTCTACATAGGATTTTATAAGAATCTTGCTCAATATTCATTTCAAAATTCTACCTTGAAATCTTTGAGAATGCTGTCCAGTATTTCAAAAAAATCCAGCTAACGATTCTATTATACATTCTTCAAAGATTCTGTCACACGCTATTCAACGTTAGGTTGTAACCTTGTCAAAGATTTCATAAAGTTACGTACCTATTTTTTTTAATGTTGCCAAAGATACTGCGTAAATTACTTCAATTACTTACTTATTACTTATTAAAATTATATAGAAAAAGGAGCCCTTTGACGATGACTTTTGATTAGATATCATTTATCAAATGTTGCAAGAAGTGATAGTAGAAAATTTGATCTTATAATGTTATGCAGATGTATCTAATCATTTGTTTTTCTAATAGTGAATCTCAAATCTTCTCAAGTTAAATTTACGTGTGGAAACAGTTTTACCAGTTATTAAAACTTCAATCGATAGTGCTTAAAAAAACAGAGAGGAATTTTTGAAAGTTTGAAACATAAACTTTGAATAATTCATAATTTTAAGTATTTAAGATGATTTGAAAACAATTTCAATGATTAACGAGCCAAAATATTAGCTTAAAATTAATTGAACACTATAACAGTAAGCCTTGGTATGTTCGATCTTAAACTTGGTGGAATAGTCAACGGCTCAAATATGAGAAGAATCTGAAACCCTTTAGCGGGCCGTGTAAAATGAATTCACGTCCGTACACTCTAAGAAGTCGTCAGATTTAAATCATTAAGAAAAACATATAGCTTTTTTCCATATTGTTTTTCACACAACATTCATATTAACCTTTCTACCGGCAGCTTCATTTTTAACCACCAACAAATATTCATATCACGATAACTTTTTTGTTTTTAGATATTTTTGCACCATTTTTTCACAAGATCTCAAAAAACTCTTCTAGTTTGAGAATCCGTGTCGATATGGATATTTGGTGATCTAGTTTTGAAGGTATTCGGATGTTCCTTGAGGGACCGACATTCTCCATATAAAATGTCTTTGGCAGCCATTTTGTTTTTGGTCAATTTATGAAAAAAATAAAATGTGTACTGTACACGCAGAGAAATACCAGCTATTCAAAACAATAAATAACTTTGTTGTTCTCAATAAACTTGTTCAATTTGTTGTAATACAAAAATGCGTTGAAACAACAATCATTTTTATCAGAATAAAGCAACAGTATTGTTGGATTTACTGGGTACATTTTTAACTAGATTTATTTTTGAAACAACAAAAGAAAAGCTTTACGTCAAATGAATGTTTATTTGTTTCAATTTACATTATTATTGTTTCTATTAATTATGCACGTAGCATAAAAACTGTCTCGCCATTTTGTTGCTTAGTAGAACCGGTGAAAAAGCGAATGTTTCCGATACATTATATTAAATTGAAGTACATGGCGTTGTTAAAATGTTCGTGCGAGAAGTTCAGGTCATTGATTTTTGTATCAGTTTTGGAGTAAGGAAAACCAGAATCAGAATTATTTCTGGTGAGTATTAACCATCTTTTCTAAAATTTTCATTCCACTAATGCATTCTCCAGTATGGAGTCAACTCTTACACGAGCCGGTTATTTCATCCCGTCACTTTTTCGCGAAGCGGATAAAGAACATTCTCCAGTTAAATGGATTTTGGTACATGTTCCAATACTTCTACTTTCACAAAATAAATGTAAAGTAGACATTTCGTTTTCGTTGTTTATTGTTTAATTCCTAAAAAAATAATAATAATAAAAGGACTGGGACCAACAATACAGTGTTTTTATTTCAAACAAGAACATTGTCACATCAAAAAACAGTGTAATTTAATTTAAAAAGGTTTTATTTCAATGCAAAAATTTGTTGTTTCAAAAGAAAAAAATATTTGAAACAAAAAAATATTTTGTTGTACCCCGTTTAATGCCGCTGTCTAATTCAAAAATTTTTATTTTTGAAATAAATTAGGAGTTGTTATTGAAACAATAAAAGGCAATTATAAGCCGGCAAATAATGCAGATATATTGTTGTAATGATACAGAATATATTTGATATTAAAATTGTTTTCTCTGCGTGTATAATACCACATAATAAGGAGCTACCCTGAAAAAATCATACAAATCGGTTCAGTATTCTTGGAGAAATCTGAAAATTACGATATGAGGTTTTTTAGAATTTTCAAGATCTTTATTTGTCCCGCGTGGTACCAGAAACATAAATGCTCATTACTCAAGGAAGGCTGCACCAAATTGCTTCATTTTTTCACAACATATTCGCATTAATGTATCATTCCGAGGAGTTAATATCCGAATACGATAAAAATTCTGTAGCCTGAGATATTTACGTGAGTAATGGCTACACGTCGGTCCCCCAAGGAATTTTGGAATATCTCCGGATCCAGATGACTAATTATCAATATCTACATATATTCTGAAACTAGAAGAGTATTTCAAGAACTTGTGAAAGAATGGTGCAAAAATATTGAGAAACAAAAAAGTTATCGCGATTTGAATATTTTTTAGGGGTAAAAAATGAAGCTGCCGGTAGAGGGGTTAATATCATATAGAGAGAGCAGTGAAGCCTATATACATTTTTTATTTTATTGTCGCATTGCTATTATATTCACATGCAGGAGGTTTCAAAACATTCATTTGCGACATTCGGGTTGCTCCTAATACATTCTTACTGCAGCCATGAATGTATCACCTGACATGGATAAGAGTAGCGTGCCATTCTTTTTAGCCTCCCATGAACGTTATGCTGTCGTGGATGACGGGAGTGCGAAATGAAAGTAAAAAACAATCACGACGCAGCTGCGATCGTAGCGACAACTCTTCACTCGATTGCTTCTTGTCCAAATCGCCACTTCATCACAGCTCTGAACTGTAAAATGCCGCCTTTATGCCGTTATCTTGCAGTATTTTGTACAGCATGCGTTTTCACTGCTACGCAATGGACCGATGCACGCGTTCATTCTTTGACGTTTAAGCGGTGCCGTGTTATTTATGTGAGGTTTATGGACAAAAGGTCGAAAGATAAAAGGTCGAAAGGACATTATGATAATACAGGTAACTGTCTTTTACAGTTATTCATTACAGCCATGATACATTTATAGCTGAACAAAAAAAGTCACAGTCGCGCGTGACTTTTATTTTCAGCATCGCATGAATGTTTTTGTTGCATGAAAGTCATGGTAGTCAATGCGTGATTGTCACGCTCACTACAGTTTTTGACGGTACATTTTGGTTTACTGAGAGAGAGTTCAATATTTGTATCAGATAACTTCTATCTGAATCGTATATGGAAATGAGAATCAATGTAAATACCAAATCAGATACATTTTATTGTATGCGCATATTGAACGTATTGGATTACTTAACGATATTCATATTATAGTATTATAATATAATATCATTAAAAATATTTTTTCAATAGAATATTTTCAATACAAATGACAAACAATTAGAATATTGCTCGAATCTGTTTTAATCTCATTATTATGGATCCGACAGAAATAAGAACAAACATTTTTTTTAAATATATTTTTTCTCAATCTCCAAACGTCGCGACTAATATTTGAATAGTGCGCTGTGTTCGTAAACATCGTAAGAATGCAGCGCAACACATGCCATTATGACAGTTATGTCGGGAACGAGTCACACGTCGCGTGTCCAACACGCGCGTTCCGGTTTGGTGGGCGCGCGACAATATTTTATCTGAGTACATTAATACACATTTTCAACTGTTGCTTCGGCCATGAAGTATAAGTCCTACGGACGTTTAGAATTTACTTCTTCGTATGTTCTGCTACAATCTAAAATCAGAACATAAAGTTTACTTTACTATTATATAATAGTTTGTTTTCAAATGAACGAAAAATTATCTCACAAATCGAATAACTGCAATACAAGCGTCACAAAATAAGATGATTGTTGTTCATTCAATTCGCACTTCATTGACTTGATTATCTTCTTCTATCTATATAAATAAAAATGGAATGGTGTTTGTATGTCACGAAATAACTTGAAAACGAGTCAAAGGATTTACCTGATTCTTCCACAGTTAGGTTCTTGAAGTGTTCCGACGTGTTTGTGTGTTTAAAAAACTCAAAATATACACCGGGAAAGTCGAAAAAACGAGAGTGAATATAACTGTCTTTTTGTATGAGACGTCACATGGCGCTTTTCAACAGCCTACTTGATGGCAAGACAAAGTTTGCCGGGACCACTAGTTATCGATATTTATTAATATTAGGCAATCATATAGCGTCCATCTGATTTTGTAATGCCTAATGAAAGCACACAGTCAGGTGAAAATTGATAACGGATGCAGACAATGTTCGTTTAAGTTTTATTAACGATGCATTAAAAAATCATATAGCCATCATTGGATGTTTATAAAGTTAATCGTATTTCAATCGTGGAATGGCTATGTGATTTTTCAGATAAATTGAATCGGATCAATTGGTTCAATATACATTGTGCATCCTTGTCCACTATGGGCCAGAAATCAAAAATTTACGGCAAAATTCCAAACACCGTCAAAATAAACATAAATCAACCTAAAAGTGATACACATTAAAGAAAACATGAGAAAGTCGTGATTGGAACGACTAAGATATATTTTTAACTGAATTGAAAATGTTTGTAACGATTATGAAATTTTGAAAAAATATGGTGAATAAGGCATTATTAATTGAAATTCGCTTAAATACTCTTTGTTTCTCTGATTGATTGTATTAACAGCAGCAAAGTTTGAAATAAAGGATTAAAAATCTACTAAATTATTTCATGTAGGGGAATTTACGTATTATCGACAGGCTAAGCCGATGCCGCGCTTCTTTTGCAATTTTCTCGGACATACGCACACAAATTACGCGGTTGTTTGTTAACATGTATGTGTTGCTCAATCCTTTATCGATTCACACCGACTGACTTGTTAAAAGCTTTTTGGGAACGTTTTTACGACGCTTCGAACATCTCATGCCAGAGCGACGATTGTTGGCAGCCTCATTCTCTTCGCCAGCTTTCCCATATGAACTGCCGACAAATCTGTTCGGCAGCTCCAAATAAGCCGCATTTTGAGGCGTGTTGGAAGGGAGGGGGGAGGTAGGTATCGTGGCGAAGTTAGCTACACGTTTGCTTGATAAGTAAATGGTCATGTGTTTGATTAGCAGACCCCCCCCCAACAAATTTTCGTCAAGTCGCTGGAAGATACAGTACTTTGGGGAACGACCGATCATTATGGCGATCGGACAGCTACTGCGACAGCATGTATTTCTCTGATGTTTATACATCAAATCGATCCAAACACAATAACAACAAACTAAACATAGGCAACACACAATGGACTACTCACGATGGATTATCGATATAACTACGCCAGCAGCTGAATATGCGATGACGCTCCTACTGTGGTTGTAGAAATAAGTTATCAGCACCAACAGCAAAAGAGCTTAGTAACATTTGATCACACGAACACTCGCATACGCTCATCATACATAGTTTGTTTTTGTGTCCTCAACGAAACTTGCACACGCTTTCCAGACTCATCAAAAAGCATATTAGCGTATTACCCAATTTTACATTTTTTTTATCCAAATTCTTGGTGTTTTTTTGAGACAGAGTGCATACTATTTTCCTCAGAGTTTCACAACTACATCTACACTAGAGCTCCCACACCATTGTGCATGATAATCACTAAAGAATAAGGGATAGGATTATGAAACTCGACTGTGTGCTATAGAATATAGAGAATATGTCAATATATTCAGCTCGCGTAGTGCCCAAGTGGACGAAAAGGGTTATACAGTGAAACCTCCATGAGTCGATGTTCCATGACTCGATATCGACTCATGGAACCATACCAGAAACCAAATTTCACGGTTTGTTACCGTTGGGGCATAAAATCCTAAATCATAATGCCGAATAAAAAGAAAAATCTATTATGTGTTTAGTTTGTCAGTAAGGTTAAAATGTTAGTCGCTTAAAGCTATATTAAACTTAAACTATATATGTACTAAAAACTAATTAAAACTTAAAAGAAACCTATACAATAAGCATGCACACTGAATATGTTAGGAGAAATAAGTAAAATTATTAAAAAGAAATCATGATTGTTAAACAGAACAAAATTTGTAAAATACATTTAGAACATTGCACACAACACACTAAAAACTGCTGCAGGGGAAACTTTCGAGGAGTTGTCGCGAGTTGACGAAAGGACTGTGAGAAAAAGAGATGAAAAAGGGAATTTGGTACGTAAAGGGTAGGCTACTGGGGGAAATAGAAAACTGGCTCGGTCTCTTTCTTGTAGTGACCGCCAAAGCTTCTTCTTCTTTTCTGGCGTTACGTCCCCACTGGGACAGTGCCTTCTTCTCAGCTTAGTGTTCTTATGAGCACTTACACAGTTATTAACTGAGAGCTTACTATGCCAATGACCATTTTTGCATGCGTATATCGTGTGGCAGGTACGATGATACTCTATGCCCTGGGAAGTCGAGAAAATTTCCAACCCGAAAAGATCCTCGACCGGTGGGATTCGAACCCACGACCCTCAGCTTGGTCTTGCTGAATAGCCGCGCGTTTACCGCTACGGCTATCTGAGCCCCAAAGCTATAAGACGTTTAATTTCAGCTAAAGCTGTTAAAAAAGCTAAAGTTAAACTTTAAGGAAATACCACCAGTGGTACAAAATATCCAGAATTACGCCGTAAAATACGTGATAAGTGAATCAGGTATGCTATTTCAATAATAAGAAATAATTAGCAATCAATAAACCCAGTAGCCCATAAACTTAACCCCAAATCTACCCTAACCCTTTCATGCCATTAGGACCCAATAGTGCTTTGCACGAACGTTTTGAGGCGCCCAGCCCAAATTAGAAGCAGATACCGCCGAAGAAACCGGATAATACACCCGATTGGTTGACGTTCCTTCCCGATCGGGCTAATAGGACTCCGAATTCCGCACATTCCGCGCAATCTCCCACCTCATTGTCGGTCGAAGGCCATTCCCGACTAAAATATAACCTTCGAGGACCCGATATCTCGAAAGAGTGGAGCAGCCACGTGCCGCCTAGTTCGAGATAGGCTACGTGAACCCCTCGCCTCCATCCTGCCTCCCCGGAGCGACCGAACGACCCTAGCAGCAGCAGCAGTAAGCGCCGGTCGGCCATCCCATCGCCTAACACCCACACAACCCACACAGATCTTGTGAGTAACAACCAAATAAACTAGTAAAAAGCATTTAGAGTGTTGCCTTTAATTGAGCCCTTGGTTAGCCTCTCGAAAAGCCGATCCTGAGAGCAAAAAGCTCACGCTCTAGCTCGCCGGTACTCAGGTCTTGCTGAGGGGTCATCCGACTCCCAAGTAACAATTGGCGACCAACTAAAATCGAAGCTAATCAAGAGTTCAAAAAGGTGCTACATTGTTCTATCAAGTGTGCATGATAGGTTAGCTAGGTTACGGCAAGTGATAAGGTTTGAGTGTTTCAATGGTAAAGCTTTAGCTTTTGGGGATCGTTTCGGAGTTCATTAAGCCATCTTACTAGTGCGCGTACACTTACAAAAGTTGATATTCTTTGCTTTTTTTTACCAACCAGCGGGAGTAATTTTGCGTTTAATTGAATGATAGTTATGGTTATTGGGTCTTGATTCTTCTAAATGATCTGAGCAACGATTGTTTCGGATCAAAACGACTGAAATTGTTTGGTTAGATGAATGATTTTGTCGACACTCTCAATTTTGAGTGATTGATTAGCAATTTTCAAATAGCTTCTTCGTGATAGCTCATTTAGGTATTTTTCAAATTGCTTCTTCGTGATAGCACAATTAGTTTTATTCAATAGCTTCTTCGCGATAGCTCATCTAGGTTTTTTTTCAATTGCTTCTTCATGATAGCTGTATTAGGTATTTTATTGTAATTAATCGGTATTTGATATGGATTTACAAAAGCTCTATAAAAGGATGGACGTGTCTCATCTTTCCATGGATGAGGTTGAACATGAATTACATGTGAGAAACATGGTATTCGGACCGGATGAACATGAAAGCATTAAACGGAGAAAGTTGAAAGATAGAATGAAGTACGAACGCGAAAAGAATATTTTTGTTGCCGCTCCTATTTGGAGAACGGTACCTGAAGAGATTGAGATAGTTAAGGCTAAGCTTCTGGTCATCGGAGGATTGTTGGACAATCCAAAAACCGATACTCGCCAGAGAGAAAAGTTGTGTACTCGACTGGTGCATTATAGAGTGCGAATATACATGATCTATAAATCGCCTGGATCGGATAAACTCACGAAAGAGATAACCGATCTTGGTAAACTAGCTAGTCATATTTTTCGAAAACATTTTCCCGAGATGGAATCTAGCTCTGAAGCCCAACCCGAACCCAAACGTTTAGAATCAGAAATTGATCAAGTTCTAGAGGAAGTCAGAAGCGAAATAGAAGTTTTAAATGTAACAGCTACAGGTAATGACTTGGAAGAGCCGGTCGTGGAAGAGGGAGCAAGTGGGGGTGTAAAGAAGAAGTCAATTGAGTCTAAAAAGCAGGAGCTAGAGGCATCAATGATTCGATGTGATGAAATTTTGGGGGTGTTAACAGGATATGAGGAAGGAAAGCAGGAAAGCTTAAAAGATGTAATCCAACATTTCAAAAATTTTGTGTTACACACTACGAAGCAACAGAAAGAAATGAGAGAAAGAGAAATCGCTTTAGAAGAGAAACGTATGAAAGAAGCTGAGGAGAATATAGAGCGGAAAAAAAGATTAGAAAAGCTTCTTATCAACCTAAATGATCAGATAAAGTTTAATCAGGAGAGAATTGATAGAGAGTCAGAAATAAACCCTGAGAAGGTAGATACGGGAAAGGGGTCATTTGAACCGAATGGCAAAAATGACCAAGTATTAAAATCGAGTAAAGAAGAAGATATAACGATCGCTGAACAGCAATCGTTTGAAGAGAGTAGTTCTGAAAGTCCGGTTGAGGTATTTCGGAAAAATAAATCAGTAGAAAGCAAGGGAAGGAGAAAAAAGAAGGAGGGGAAAAAGGAGAAAAGTAACAGGAGATCATTATCCACAAAGTCTAACAAAACGCGCCATCGAAAGGTGAGCTTTTCCTCAATTTCGACAAGCAGTGGTACAACTAGTAGCTCACAAACTACTAGTAGCTCAGAAGATACAAGCGAGGATACTTCAGAAAGCTCGTCGAGTACTAGTAGATCAGCAGAACGTAGGCGGAAAAGGCATAAGAAGGAACGAAAAGCTAGGCAGAGTTTGAGGCGAATTCCAGTTTCCGAATGGAAACTAAAATATGACGGAAGGGATCAGGGACGAAAGTTGGCAGAATTTCTGAAGGAAGTGAAGATGCGGTGTAAATCGGAAGACGTATCCGACAAAGAACTTTTTCGTAGCGCAATCCACTTATTTACAGGACGAGCTAAGGACTGGTTCATGGAAGCATACGAAAATCATGACTTTCATAGCTGGTCAGGGTTGAAAAGGGAGCTCAAACGAGAATTCCTACCGCCCGATTTAGATTTTCAAATCGAAATTCAAGCCACTGGTCGTCGACAGGCTCGCGGTGAAAGATTCGTCGATTATATGCATGACATGCAAAAGCTTTTTCAGTCGATGACAAAGCCGATTTCAGAGCGCCGTAAATTTGAAATCATCTGGCGAAATATGAGATTCGACTATAAAAATGCTTTAACTGGAGCAGGGGTTAAATCTCTATCCAAATTAAAGAAATATGGGCGAATCATAGATGAGAACAATTGGAATATGTTCCAGAAACCGAGCGAAAGCTCAAATCGGCCCAAAACTCACCAGTTAAATGAGATCTCAGCCTCAAACAACTCGAAATCTAAACCAACTTTTAGTCAACCCGAGAATACGCGAACTTTTTTTAAGAGTAAGCCAAAAAGTAAAACCGATAATGAGCATAGCAAGCAAGAGGAGCAAAAGAATGAGAAAGGGGAGAGGAATGAGAGGAAAGAAAATCCGATTGAGGGGTCGTCTAAGGGAACGTTGAAAGCTTTAGCTGAAAAATATGTGCGCCCACCGATAGGCACTTGTTACAACTGCAGGAAACATGGGCACCATTACGGCGATTGCTCAGAAAAGAGACACAAATTTTGTAGGCTGTGTGGTTTTTTGGACGTCATTACGCCGGAATGCCCTTTCTGCCAAAAAAACGAGCAGAATTCAGCTTGAGAAGGCAAGCTGAAGCTTCGACTCTAAATCCTTCAAAAGACGATCGGCTATACAAAGACCTATTGCAAAACGGTTATAAACCATTTTCGGATGACGATTATGTCCCCGAAGTGGAAGTTAACGAGCTTTTTGTTAAAGTAGATGGAGACAACCGTCCGTTTGCAAAAGTTCATTTGATGGGAAGAGAAATGATCGGGTTACTGGACAGTGGTGCTCAGCGCTCCATACTAGGAATAGGATGCAAGAAACTGATAAAATCTCTGGATTTAAAAATCTTTCCTACGGATGTATCTTTGAAAACTGTTTCTGGAACTCCAGTAAAAGTAGAAGGCTACGTACACCTACCAGTGACTTTCAATGATGAGACAAAAATCATTAAGGCTCTGATCACTCCAAATCTCCAACGTAGATTAATACTCGGGTATGATTTTTGGAGAGTATTCAATCTTCACCCCACTGTGCAGTTCGAACACTGCGAGTTGAGGGAAGAAATGGAGAGAGAAAGATTCGGGAATGAGGAAACTAGAGAAGAGGAAGGAGGAAATGAGCAGGAACTTCTAACAGAAGAACAAAAATTAAGACTTGAGCAAGTAAAACAACTTTTCAAAGTTGCAATTGAAGGAGAAGTTCTCGGAGTAACTCCACTCATCTCTCACAAAATAGAACTCAAAAAAGAGTTCGAAAAAGCGCCACCGGTGAGAATCAACCCCTATCCCACGTCCCCCGCTATGCAACAGAAGATAAACCACGAACTAGACAATATGCTCAGGCAAAAAGTTATAGAACCAAGCAAGAGCGATTGGGCTCTTAGTACGGTTCCTGTGCTTAAACCTTCGGGCGATGTGCGCCTGTGTCTGGACGCACGACGGTTAAATGATCGGACTAGGAGGGACGCTTATCCTCTACCACACCAAGATCGAATATTGAGTAGGCTAGGGTCAAGTCGATATTTAACAACAATCGATTTAACCAAAGCTTTTTTGCAGATCCCACTTGACCCTAGCTCACGAAAATATACGGCGTTCTCGGTGTTGGGCAGAGGATTGTTCCAGTTCACCCGATTACCCTTTGGCCTAGTCAACAGTCCTGCCACCCTGGCAAGACTAATGGACGAAGTTTTAGGGTACGGTGAACTGGAACCGAGTGTGTTCGTTTACCTCGACGACATCGTCGTGGTAAGCAGCACATTCGAAGCACACATCCAATCTCTGACCGAGGTGGCCCGTCGATTACGATTGGCCAACCTCTCCATCAACCTCGACAAATCAAAATTTTGTCTGAGAGAGTTACCCTACCTCGGATACATAATCTCATCCGACGGATTGCGACCAAACCCCGATCGCGTATCGGCAATAATTAATTATGAGCGCCCAACATCACTTCGTGCTTTACGTCGATTTTTGGGAATGTCGAATTATTATCGACGCTTTATTCCCCGATTCAGCGAGATTTCGGCACCTCTTACCAATCTCCTGAGAAAAAAGCCTAAAACGATCGTATGGAATACGACCGCAGAGAAAGCTTTCCTTGAACTAAAGGAGAATTTAATTGCAGCACCAGTGCTCGCAAATCCAAACTTCCAGCTGCCCTTCCAAGTTCAGACCGATGCGAGTGACAGTGCTATTGCTGCGATCCTCACACAACAGCACGAGAGTGGCGAGAAAGTGGTGGCATACTTCTCGCAAAAACTCTCCGGCACAGCAAGCATATGCAGCCTCCGAGAAGGAAGGTCTAGCAGTGCTATCTGCAATCAACAAATTCCGACCATATATTGAAAGCACTCGATTTGTCGTTATTACCGATGCTTCCGCACTCACCCATATCATGAATGGGAAGTGGCGCACGTCGTCACGCCTCAGCCGATGGAGCATCGAGCTGCAGGGTTTTGATTTTGAAATTCGGCATAGAAGAGGGAAGGACAATGTTATCCCGGACGCTCTCTCGCGTTCGATGGAGATCGCCACGCTGAGCGAAGGGGACGCATGGTACTCCTCTCTATATGACAAGGTTCGCTCTGCACCGGACGAGAACGTTGATTTCAAGGTTGAAGAGGGGAAGTTGTACAAATTTGTACCAAGTAAGACCGAAGTCCTCGATTTTCGTTTCGAATGGAAGCTTTGTGTTCCGGAGAAATCACGAGATGAGATTCTCCGAAAAGAGCACGATGAAGCGTTCCATATTGGTTACGAAAAACTGCTGGACAAAATTCGCACTAGATATTTCTGGCCGAAGATGGCCACCACGATTCGCAGATACGTTGAGCGATGCCGAACTTGTAAAGAGTGCAAACCCACTACAATCTCTCAGCATCCAGTCATGGGAAACCCACGACTAGCTAGAAAACCTTTTCAAATGTTGGCGATTGATTTTATTCAATCATTGCCGCGATCTAAAGCTGGCCATACCCACCTTCTGGTGTTGTTAGATGTCTTTTCGAAGTGGACTGTTTTGGTTCCTGTGAGAAAAATTGCGACAGATCTTATTATTAAGATTATCGAGGAACAGTGGTTTCGCCGCTTCTCGGTTCCCGAAATCCTGATAAGCGATAACGCAACAAGCTTCCTCAGTAATGCTTTCAAGGATTTTCTGTCTCGCTATCAGGTGAAGCACTGGGCCAACTCCCGGCATCACAGCCAGGCCAACCCGGTCGAACGTTTGAACCGGAGTATAAACGCTTGTATCCGAACATACGTTAAAACCGACCAGCGTTTGTGGGATACGAGAATTTCCGAGGTAGAACACACACTGAACAATACGTCGCATTCGTCTACGGGTCTCACCCCGTATATGATTGTTTTCGGACATGAGATCGTTTCCGAGGGTACGGAACATCTTCGTGATCCCGATACTTCCGATGTGTCTGAATCTGAAAGAGCAGAGAGGAAATTAAAAGTTGATGATCAAATCCAGAGAATAGTACGCCAAAACTTAGCCAAAGCTCATGATAAGAGTACCAGAGCTTATAATCTTCGGTTCCGGAAACCTGCTCCAGTATATCAGGTGGGACAGAATGTTTATAAGCGAAACTTTTCGCAGTCGGTGGCTGGAGAAGCCTATAATGCAAAATTAGGTCCAGCTTATACTCCATGCACTGTTGTGTCTCGCCGAGGCACAAGCTCATATGAGCTTATTGACAATCAAGGTAAGAATCTTGGGATATTTTCGTCGGCGGATTTGAAACCCGGTGTCCCCGATGAAGAGTAATGTTTGTCCAATTCCACTGTCAATTTAGAGTCTATACGTCCAGAAATTCCAATGTTGTGTCCAGAATTGTGTAGAGCCTTCGTAAGTCAACGTACGTAAATAAGATGATCGTCGGTTATTGTGAGTTGTACAGCAAATATTGTGTAAGTGAAATAGCGAATCTGTTGGTTTAGAATGTCTGGCCGTTCCGAAAACAATATATGTATTGCTGTCCCGTTTCGTCTAAAATAGAATAATAGTCCATCATTATTGGTTGAAGCAGAAGCGACAGGGAAATTTAACCGATCAAGGATAAAAACAATAACAAATGAAAAATTTCTAAATCGCGATGTGCAGTAGCTACGGATCCAGTGATCTGCCCTGCTTTTCCAAGTTATGATAACACACTCCTAGTCAATTACCTCAATTTATCACACCACACATAAAATTATGGTTCTCAGTTCGGCAAGAATATCATTCGTAAATCAAACCATCAGAAGATTTCGTTTTGGTAGAAAGAAAAAAATTACCTCTTCCTCGAAACAAGCAAATGTTTCGGCCATTGGGAAATGAATAGATTGAATAACCGTTCCGCGAATTTGAAATTGCATTAACAAAAGTCCTTTTTTTTAAATAAGGCAACTGTTTGTTGAAAAGATGCGATTTATATCGATTTTTGGGAATTCTCGAGAGCATTAAAGTTGCGACTCAACCCGGAGATGACTATAAATGAACCCAACAAGTGAAAAATTAATCCAAAACTTTGTTTTGATTAATTTTGAGGGGGGAGATGAGGTAGTGTTACCGTTGGGGCATAAAATCCTAAATCATAATGCCGAATAAAAAGAAAAATCTATTATGTGTTTAGTTTGTCAGTAAGGTTAAAATGTTAGTCGCTTAAAGCTATATTAAACTTAAACTATATATGTACTAAAAACTAATTAAAACTTAAAAGAAACCTATACAATAAGCATGCACACTGAATATGTTAGGAGAAATAAGTAAAATTATTAAAAAGAAATCATGATTGTTAAACAGAACAAAATTTGTAAAATACATTTAGAACATTGCACACAACACACTAAAAACTGCTGCAGGGGAAACTTTCGAGGAGTTGTCGCGAGTTGACGAAAGGACTGTGAGAAAAAGAGATGAAAAAGGGAATTTGGTACGTAAAGGGTAGGCTACTGGGGGAAATAGAAAACTGGCTCGGTCTCTTTCTTGTAGTGACCGCCAAAGCTTCTTCTTCTTTTCTGGCGTTACGTCCCCACTGGGACAGTGCCTTCTTCTCAGCTTAGTGTTCTTATGAGCACTTACACAGTTATTAACTGAGAGCTTACTATGCCAATGACCATTTTTGCATGCGTATATCGTGTGGCAGGTACGATGATACTCTATGCCCTGGGAAGTCGAGAAAATTTCCAACCCGAAAAGATCCTCGACCGGTGGGATTCGAACCCACGACCCTCAGCTTGGTCTTGCTGAATAGCCGCGCGTTTACCGCTACGGCTATCTGAGCCCCAAAGCTATAAGACGTTTAATTTCAGCTAAAGCTGTTAAAAAAGCTAAAGTTAAACTTTAAGGAAATACCACCAGTGGTACAAAATATCCAGAATTACGCCGTAAAATACGTGATAAGTGAATCAGGTATGCTATTTCAATAATAAGAAATAATTAGCAATCAATAAACCCAGTAGCCCATAAACTTAACCCCAAATCTACCCTAACCCTTTCATGCCATTAGGACCCAATAGTGCTTTGCACGAACGTTTTGAGGCGCCCAGCCCAAATTAGAAGCAGATACCGCCGAAGAAACCGGATAATACACCCGATTGGTTGACGTTCCTTCCCGATCGGGCTAATAGGACTCCGAATTCCGCACATTCCGCGCAATCTCCCACCTCATTGTCGGTCGAAGGCCATTCCCGACTAAAATATAACCTTCGAGGACCCGATATCTCGAAAGAGTGGAGCAGCCACGTGCCGCCTAGTTCGAGATAGGCTACGTGAACCCCTCGCCTCCATCCTGCCTCCCCGGAGCGACCGAACGACCCTAGCAGCAGCAGCAGTAAGCGCCGGTCGGCCATCCCATCGCCTAACACCCACACAACCCACACAGATCTTGTGAGTAACAACCAAATAAACTAGTAAAAAGCATTTAGAGTGTTGCCTTTAATTGAGCCCTTGGTTAGCCTCTCGAAAAGCCGATCCTGAGAGCAAAAAGCTCACGCTCTAGCTCGCCGGTACTCAGGTCTTGCTGAGGGGTCATCCGACTCCCAAGTAACAGGTTACTAAGATGGTCGCCTCAAACAGCTTTCCATAGCATTTCTGTTCCATGACTCTATATTTCCATAAGTCGATGGTCCCTTCAGATATCGACTCATGGTGGTTTAAATGTTAAAATAAATATACTATGAAATTAAAGGCGTGTTCATTTGAATTGATGACATATCTGGCGACATTGTTTGTTCAGTCTCGGAAATATTGTCAGCGGAAAGCCGACAGTACGCAGAATGTGCTGAATGTTTTCATTGGTGTATTTTGACAGAAAGATGCTGTGAATTTGACGTAAAAATTAAAAAAAATGAAAAATCGAATTTAGCACTATACCATTTAATTCCGCTTGAGTTAGTATCCTTCGACAGAAATACTCGTATTTCGACCTCAACTGTAAGACCGTCTTCAGTTTCGTGTACTTGACATGACTTGATTTAAATTTTTAAATTTTGAATCAATGGTAAAATTTGAAATAGCAGAATTCTTATATGAGATTTTTTTTCTATCTTTATTAACTAGATTATTAACATTTTTCGTCATAAGTGACTACTATCTCGGGGATGGAATTCGATCACAGGTTGTCGGCATGAGGGGCGTGTGTTCTAACCACTGCACCAGGTCCGCCCCTTATATAAGACATGTAAAACACACTAAGTATGCGTTCCAAAAATTTGGACACCCTATCTTTTCTTGTCATTTTCTTTACAAACAAAACTTTTTCAGGAAATGCTAAAATTCAAGTTTTTCAGGTTTTACCTAATTTAACTCCATTAAGTGCAATGAAATAATGTACTAAATCAAATGAGATCGTTGGTGTACAATTATACATGTTCTCAATACTGAGAAATTCATCTCTATAATTATTTTATTGAAGAAAGGTTTTTGGACTTTTGACGCGAAATTTTTTATTTCTGTCCCATAGTGCTGTCCTAAGGTGATTATAGAACGAAGACAAATATCTAATTTCCAAGTTCACAGATCTAGCGAAACTGACATCCGCTCGCGATGGAAATTTGTTCGATAGGATGCATGCTGGTGATAATCAATCGATCAAATTTGCATTTCACAGCTTAATTTAGTTCTTTAGATTAGTGTTCTTGAAAATTCGATATCTGGCTTCGTTTAATCATCTGAGCTTTTTTGAGGTTGTTACTCAGAATTATCTCCGGGGGACTTTTCGATAAAGGATTAATTGCATTCCATTACATATTTAGCAGATTTTTTTCAAGACCTTAAGCTTTAGTAAAATTCTTCAAGTAAATCATGAAACATTTCAAGGCAGAATCCCACAATAATTTCTAGGAAAGCGAATCTTTAAAAAAAAATACTAAAGATAAAGCAAGAAAATTGTTTTGCATTTTACTAGTTGTAAATGAAAGATTCTAAGGTTACTTCAACAAAACCAAATTAAACATTTGGAAAATTCCTGCTGTAATCCTGACAAAGTTTCAAAGCAAATGTCTAAAGAAATTTCCTCAAAAGTATGTAAATAACTGTCTGTAAATTCCATACAAATTGCTAGATGATCTATTTGAAGCCTCAATTAAAAAATTCCTTAATCTATTTTCAAGAAATTTCTCCAAAGAAACATTAAAAGTTCATGAAGTAATTTCCTTGTTTATCCGAAAGATAATTTATCCAAGATTTCCTGGGACCCACCGCAAACTAAAGGATATAACATAATTTAATTAAACCACTCAAATAAAACACGTGCAAGAGTCGAGATCATTATTATGGTGCTTCATGTCAGAACTATTTTCGTTGGATCCGAGAATATTTGAAGCTTTATGCTCAAATCATAAAAGTTGATGGGCATTTTTTGAAACACTCACAAACACTGTTCTACGACTACTAGGTATATGATGAAGTATTCAAGAATTTTTCACTTATCCTTGACAGTCTGGTAAAAGTGAACGAATCGGATCTCAAATTTCTTAACAAATTAACAAATTGGGACTATTAATGTAATCAAAGTCAGAAAATTTCATACAACTTTAATCGCCTAGAAGTATGCAACGCCCTATATAATAAAATAAGTATTTTTTTTTTAAACTGATTGATTTGCGTTGAATTCTATATCGAAACAATATCTATTCCGAAGTATAATTTGATACTAATTATTAATTAGTTATCCAAGAACCGATGATCGTCTTTCGATTATATGAAAAACTATAGTTGCATTCAAAATCAATAGTTATGCAATCTTTCAACTGAAATCAATAACTAAGATACCAGTACAGTATTGATTCCAAGGTAGCATTGATCAGTTTTATCGATATATAATCAGGGCTGGTAGCAAGAATTGGTACCGAAAAAGTTATTTGAGTGACCAAATTTGAGAAATAAGTGACTAAAAAGTGACTTTCTATTCTCGAAAAAGTGACTAAAAGTGACTTGAAAAGCAAGCCGTAATCAACTTTATTTCAATTCTAGTATACTGTCTTACGATCAATATCAATCATGATAGGGAATATTCCATATGATCTTCTGCAGGTAGTAGGTCTAGTTGAGTACCATATTTGGACATTTTTATTGTGCTTCCAAATTTACAAGATGTCGCCTAGAATTTTTTCAAACAGGGTAGTTTATATTTATGTAAGTAATCCTGTTTTAGTAGATTTTCAATATTTTCAAAATTTTGTGTCTTTTATACTACCAAAGTATTTTATATTAAACATTTTAATAAGAATTTGTAGCATTTGTAAAATTAAAATTTTTGTCATTTCACATTCCAATTTAAACTCCAGCTCTTCTACCTAATCAGGTCAATATTTTTACGCATTAATCGATATTTCAAATAAAAATGATGACAGAAGATCGAATTTGATTGGAAACTGCTTAAACCGCGTCCTTTAAACGCCGACTAAGGAAGAAATTTTCCATCAGTAAGTTTAATGGAAGGTATTCACATTCTAAGACTTCCTCGTAAAATTACGACAAGTAACTTTTCGTTTTGCCGTAAATTATAAACCTTCATGTATTCAATCTGTTTTTTTTTTTAAGAAAAACCACGAACGAAAAAAACTCATACTTAAAAAAATTTCATATATTTTGTGAAAATTTTTGAAAAATCCACGAGGAATTTCTAAAAAATTCTAGTGTAATTTCTGATGAATCTTGTGTGAGTTATTTTTTTTTTTTTTTTTTTTTTTTTTTTTTTTTTTTTTTTTTTTTTTTTTTTTTTTTTTTTTTTTTCAATTTCTTTATTAGTATCATTCCAAACATTACATTCATTTCTTATATCTAGGTGTTCTGTGTTATTAGACAACACTATCATCCTAATTTGGTAAAACAAATTTAAGATTTAATTAACATTTTGTTAACAATATATTACATTTCATTTGCCGTAGCAGTTCAGTTTTTTTACAGGTGAGTTGATTTCACCTGCTTATAAGAGAAAAAAAAAAACGTTTTTAATATACTTAACCTAACTTAACCTAAACATATAACGTATTAATCGTGGCAATAGAAGATTGTAACGATTTTTGCCTGAAATTATTAATGATTGTATTTGACATTTGTTCCAATGTTTCAACATTGGATATTCTATGTAACTCATTGGTACTATACCAGGGAGGAAGCCTCAGAATCATTTTCAAAATTTTATTTTGAATTCTCTGCAGAGCTTTCTTCCTGGTATTACAACAGCTAGTCCATATTGGTACAGCATACAACATGGCTGGCCTGAAAATTTGTTTGAATATCAAAAGCTTGTTCTTAAGACAAAGTTTTGATTTTCTATTAATAAGGGGATAGAGACATTTTACATATTTATTACATTTGGCTTGAATGCCCTCAATGTGATTTTTGAAAGTTAAATTCTTATCTAGCATGAGCCCTAGATACTTAACTTCATCTGACCAATTTATTGGAACCCCTCTCATCGTGACAACATGTCTACTTGAAGGTTTCAAATAAAGAGCTTTTGGTTTATGTGGGAATATTATTAGTTGAGTTTTGGCAGCATTAGGAGAAATCTTCCATTTTTGCAAGTATGAAGAAAAAATATCCAAACTTTTTTGCAATCGACTACAGATGACACGCAGGCTTCGTCCTTTGGCGGAGAGGCCTGTGTCATCCGCAAACAAAGATTTTTGACATCCCTGAGGTAGCTCAGGTAAGTCAGATGTGAAAATATTGTATAATATTGGTCCCAAAATGCTGCCTTGAGGAACACCAGCTCTTACAGGAAGTCTTTCAGATCTGGAGTTCTGATAATTAACCTGAAGTGTACGATTTGACAGATAACTTTGAATTATTCTAACAATGTATGTTGGAAAATTAAAGTTTTTTAATTTTACAATCAAACCTTCATGCCAAACACTGTCGAATGCTTTTTCTATGTCTAGAAGAGCAAGACCAGTAGAATAGCCTTCAGATTTGTTGGAACGGATCAAATTTGTTACACGTAAAAGTTGATGAGTGGTCGAATGTCCATGGCGGAAACCGAACTGTTCATTGGCAAAAATTGAATTTTCGTTGATGTGGGCCATCATTCTGTTCAAAATAACCTTTTCAAAAAGTTTACTGATGGAGGAAAGCAAACTGATTGGACGATAGCTAGAGGCTTCTGCAGGATTTTTGTCTGGTTTTAAAATTGGAACAACCTTAGCATTTTTCCATTTGTCAGGAAAATATGCTAATTGAAAACATTTGTTAAATATATCAACTAAAAATGATAAGCTACTTTCTGGAAGTTTCTTGATGAGGATGTAGAAAATTCCATCATCGCCAGGAGCTTTCATGTTTTTGAATTTTTTAATAATAGTTCTCACTTCTTCCAAATCAGTCTCCCAGGCATTTTCGAAAACGTTCTCTTGATTAAGAATATTTTCGAACTCCTGAGTAACTTCATTTTCAATTGGACTAGTAAGTCCTAAATTAAAATTGTGTGCACTTTCAAACTGCATAGCAAGTTTTTGAGCTTTTTCGCAATTAGTTAGTAATAATTTGTTTTCCTCTTTCAATGCCGGTATTGGCTTCTGAGGTTTTTTCAAGATTTTAGATAATTTCCAAAAGGGCTTAGAGCCAGGGTCCAATTGAGAAATTTTATTTTCAAAATTTTTGTTTCTTAATTGAGCAAAACGTTTCTTGATTTCTTTCTGCAAATCCTGCCATATAATTTTCATAGCAGGATCGCGAGTGCGTTGAAATTGCCTTCTCCTCACGTTTTTAAGACGGATCAAGAGTTTAAGATCATCGTCTATAATCACGGATTCAAATTTTACTTCACATTTTGGAATTGCAATGCTCCGGGCTTCAACAATGGAATTTGTTAAAGTTTCAAGAGCATTGTCAATATCAAGTTTAGTTTCTAAAGAAATGTTAACATCAAGATTGGAGTCAACATACGTTTTATATATATTCCAGTCGGCTCGTAAATAATTGAAAGTGGAGCTGATAGGATTGAGAATCGCTTCTTGGGATATTTGAAATGTAACAGGGACATGATCAGAATCAAAATCAGCATGAGTAATCAGTTGGCTACAAAGATGACTAGAGTCGGTTAACACCAAATCAATCGTAGATGGATTTCTAGAAGAGGAAAAACATGTAGGGCTATCAGGGTATTGAATTGAGAAATATCCTGAAGAGCACTCATCAAATAAAATTCTGCCGTTGGAATTACTTTGAGAATTATTCCATGACCGATGTTTGGCATTAAAGTCACCAATGACAAAAAATTTTGACTTATTGCGAGTCAATTTACGCAAGTCAGTTTGGAGCAAATTAACTTGCTGCCCAGAGCATTGAAAAGGCAAATAGGCAGCTATGAAAGTATATTTACCAAACTGTGTTTCAACAGAAACACCTAAAGTTTCAAAAACTTTAGTTTCAAATGATGAAAACAGTTGATGTTTTATACGCCTATGAATGATGATTGCAACTCCCCCACATGCCCCATCAAGTCGATCATTACGATAAACAAAAAAGTTAGGATCTCTTTTGAGTTTAGATCCAGGTTTTAAATACGTTTCGGTAATAACTGCTATATGCACGTTATTGACCGTAAGAAAATTAAACAGCTCGTCCTCTTTACCATTCAGAGAACGAGCATTCCAATTTAAAATATTTAAATTATTATTTGGATCCATTAGAAAAACGTAATCCAATAACAATTTGATTTGTAAATTTTACACCTACTTGGACTGCTTCAGTCATAGTGGTGGCTTTGAACATTGCATCAATCATTAGATTCAATTGTTCAGTTAGAAAATTAAAATCAGAGGCAGACATGTCATGTGATTTCCCATTGGAATTTCCGGTAGACGAAGAAGCGGAGTTACCTGTGGCGGTAGGGTTTTTTCCATTTGATTTGAAACAAGTAGAATGGGTACCCATGGATCGAACAGGGGAGGAGTTCGAATTTCCTGCTACGATATCGGCAAAGGATTTACCGTGGGTAGATACATTCGAAATTGAAAGATTCGAACGGCTACCCGACGGATTAAAATTAGTTTGTGAATGAGCATGATTATGATCTTCCTGATGGGTATGATTCATGATCAAGCGATCGTTAACTGAAAAATGAGCATTGTTCGATACTCTACCAGGCAAATTCCGGAAACGACCGTTATCGTAACGGATATTATCCTTCATCTGCCTGGCACGAGCCTCAATGACCCTTTTGCGTGAAGGACAATTCCAAAAATTGGACTTATGGTTAGCCCCGCAATTACAGCATATGAATTTGGTGGTATCTTCCTTCACTGGACAGACGTCTTTGGCGTGAGAAGAACCTCCGCAAATCATGCATTTAGCATCCATGCGACAATTTTTTGTACCATGACCCCACTTTTGGCACCGACGGCACTGAGTGGGGTTCTGGTAATTTCCTCCAGGTTTCTGGAAATGTTCCCATGTCACACGGACATCAAACAAAAGTTTTGCTTTTTCTAAAGCTTTAATATTATTTAGTTCTTTTTTGTTAAAGTGAACTAAATAAAATTCTTGAGAAAGCCCTTTCCGAACAACGCCAGATTGGGTTCTCTTTTTCATAATGATTACTTGGACTGGGGAAAATCCAAGTAAATCATTTATTCCATTTTTGATCTCTTCAGGTGACTTATAGTCACTTGAGAGACCTTTCAAGACAACTTTGAACAAACGTTCAGTTTTGTCGTCATAAGTAAAAAATTTGTGCTTCTTCTCTTCAAGATGTCTGAGAAGAAGTTCACGATCTTTAATAGTTTCCGGCAAAACGCGACAGTCTCCTTTCTTTGCGATTTGGAAGGAAACCTTGATTCCCCTAATGGAGTTCAAGATCTCCTGCCTAAATCCCCCAAATTCGGAACAACTGACCACGATAGGCGGCACTCTTTGCTTCCTCACTTGAATCAAAGAGCCTGGGCTAGAGGCTGCTTCGATTTGGTGTTCGGAAAATTTGTCTAGAGCATCGAACTGATTGCTCATTTCGATACAATTATTCATTTCACCCTTGGAAGAAAGTTCGCATTCCGGGGAAACGTCCTTTCTTCCATTCTTGCCACGTGTAGTGACAGTTTTAAAACCCACTTTTTTGGAAGGAAGTAGTGAATTCAGAGATTCACCCTTCCTTTTGTTAGTTGTTGATACCATGTTTAGTTAATAAACGAGAAAGACGTGACCTTCGAGAGGTTTTTTCCCTAGACGGTGTCCAAGAAGGATTACCACCGCTAGCTTTCGCCAACGGGTCCAACGAAAAATCGAAGGCGCGGGTCCAAACAAGGATCGTAAAGGGATCAATAGTAGAAAAAATAGTACTGAAAAGTACTGTTTTAGTAGCACTGAAAAGTACCGTTTTTAATTTTAGCACTGAAAAGTACTGTTTTTGTAGCACTGAAAAGTACTGTTTTATTGCTTTAGGTAGTTTTTAAGAAAACTTCCAAGAGCAGAGAGAATTCGTGTACGCACAGCACGAAGGTACGATGCGCACTGTTGTGTGAGTTATAATGATGAATACCTATAAGGATAACTGAAAGATCTCTCGAATTCTTGATGAATATTTTTCTTGATAAATTGTTATGATAATAAAAGCATATTAATCCATCAATGGTCGGAGCAATGACTGTGATAATTGCTGTAGTATTAACTAGTGTGGAACCTTGAATGAAATTTTGAAGAATCTATGCAGGTCTTTAAACTGTATTTGAAAAAATATCAGTGAAAAGTTTGAGCCGCAGTAATAATATTTTGAAGAAATGCTGGAGAAATTTCTAGAGGAATCTAATGAGGAATCCTAGATGCAATTCATGGAGCAATTCTTGGAAAATATTTTATCCAATAATAGCTTAAGTAAGTTTTGAGAAATTTCGGAGAGTAATTATGGATGAATTTTTGAGAGAATCCTTATAAAAATGCCTGGATTAAATGAAAAATGCGTAGAAATTATTGTAGGGTTTCGTGTAAAAATGTCGATTTTTTTTTCGAAAACTTTATAATAAACCTTTGGGGAAAAACTTCTGTAGGGCATGCGGGAAGAATCCTAGAAGTTGAAGTTGAAGAAATCTGTGAAAGAATCAGTGATCTGAAAGAAATACTGAGATTTTTTCTTCAGAGTAATCTCTGTGAAAATTGCGTAGGAATAAACTGACACTTATATTGAGCTGTTCGGTAATCCAATCCGCATGGTTATTAAATTAATTAACTCATTACGCGTGGTAAAGATGGACAAATTATGGGTGAAATTATGAAAAAAATCCACGTGCTCGGCTGGGATTTGAACCCAGGACTCTTGTATGCTAGACGAGCGCTTTACCAACTAAGCTACCGAGCCACTTGGTGACCCAATAACTGAGTTGGTTACAAGTTTAGAATTCAAATCCCTACAGACCACGCGGACCCCTTTCATAACCAATATCCATCCATCTCTTGTTCCTACACACGCGGAGCGAGCGAGTGCGATTTATTTAGTGTTGAAACTGTTTGCCTATCGTACCTACATCGCTTCCACAACAACTGTATTGTGGAAGAGTAAAGATGTGGGAAGGCTATCAACGTGTCGTTCTCACTCAAGTGACGACATGACTACTACAGAGAGGCAGTACACTCTAATATAAACTGACACTTATATTGAGCTGTTCGGTAATCCAATCCGCATGGTTATTAAATTAATTAACTCATTACGCGTGGTAAAGATGGACAAATTATGGGTGAAATTATGAAAAAAAATCCACGTGCTCGGCTGGGATTTGAACCCAGGACTCTTGTATGCTAGACGA
This sequence comes from Aedes aegypti, assembly GCF_002204515.2. Taxonomy (NCBI): domain Eukaryota; kingdom Metazoa; phylum Arthropoda; class Insecta; order Diptera; family Culicidae; genus Aedes; species Aedes aegypti. The sequence goes on along the minus strand of NC_035108.1, from coordinate 66,466,983 downwards.
GCGCTATTGGTTATGAAAGGGGTCCGCGTGGTCTGTAGGGATTTGAATTCTAAACTTGTAACCAACTCAGTTATTGGGTCACCAAGTGGCTCGGTAGCTTAGTTGGTAAAGCGCTCGTCTAGCATACAAGAGTCCTGGGTTCAAATCCCAGCCGAGCACGTGGATTTTTTTCATAATTTCACCCATAATTTGTCCATCTTTACCACGCGTAATGAGTTAATTAATTTAATAACCATGCGGATTGGATTACCGAACAGCTCAATATAAGTGTCAGTTTATATTAGAGTGTACTGCCTCTCTGTAGTAGTCATGTCGTCACTTGAGTGAGAACGACACGTTGATAGCCTTCCCACATCTTTACTCTTCCACAATACAGTTGTTGTGGAAGCGATGTAGGTACGATAGGCAAACAGTTTCAACACTAAATAAATCGCACTCGCTCGCTCCGCGTGTGTAGGAACAAGAGATGGATGGATATTGGTTATGAAAGGGGTCCGCGTGGTCTGTAGGGATTTGAATTCTAAACTTGTAACCAACTCAGTTATTGGGTCACCAAGTGGCTCGGTAGCTTAGTTGGTAAAGCGCTCGTCTAGCATACAAGAGTCCTGGGTTCAAATCCCAGCCGAGCACGTGGATTTTTTTCATAATTTCACCCATAATTTGTCCATCTTTACCACGCGTAATGAGTTAATTAATTTAATAACCATGCGGATTGGATTACCGAACAGCTCAATATAAGTGTCAGTTTATATTAGAGTGTACTGCCTCTCTGTAGTAGTCATGTCGTCACTTGAGTGAGAACGACACGTTGATAGCCTTCCCACATCTTTACTCTTCCACAATACAGTTGTTGTGGAAGCGATGTAGGTACGATAGGCAAACAGTTTCAACACTAAATAAATCGCACTCGCTCGCTCCGCGTGTGTAGGAACAAGAGATGGATGGATATTGGTTATGAAAGGGGTCCGCGTGGTCTGTAGGGATTTGAATTCTAAACTTGTAACCAACTCAGTTATTGGGTCACCAAGTGGCTCGGTAGCTTAGTTGGTAAAGCGCTCGTCTAGCATACAAGAGTCCTGGGTTCAAATCCCAGCCGAGCACGTGGATTTTTTTCATAATTTCACCCATAATTTGTCCATCTTTACCACGCGTAATGAGTTAATTAATTTAATAACCATGCGTAGGAATGCTCTTAATTTTTTAGTATAAAATTGAGAAGAAATTCCTCTGAGCTTCTATTGAAAAATTGCTGGTGGCATTCCTGGTGGAGTTCTTGAAAGTATTCCAGAAGGAATCTCTGGATAAATAGTTACGTAATAGTCTCTGAAGGTTTCTCTGGAGCCTCTAGAATGTTGCACCAGAATTCATTGCAAGCAGATTAACCATCTATGTCCGACGACTTTATGAAAAAGCATTTTTGTAAAAAGTAATTCAAAAACAATATTTCAAAGGGTCTATTTTTTTCAAAATCAGTTTAAAATTTATTGGTTGTTTTACAATAGTAAACTGATTCCTCACCAATAGTTTTACTATTCAAAAAGTTAGTTGACTTTTGGATTAATCTGATAAGTATAGAATCAAAATCTACTGTTAACTCTCCCTTACTCGATATTTCGTATCTCGATATCGAGTTAAAGAAGCACAGTAAAAGTTGGGTTTCATGGCTACTGCGATGGTCCCTCGGATCGCATTTGCACTGGTTTTGTGTTCCATAATTCGATACCTCCCTTACTCGATGGCCCCTTCAATATCGAGTTACGGAGAGTTGACTGTAGAAACTAATGCATAGTATTCCTCTAGTTCAATATGCCTCAAGTTCGTCAAAAATAATTGAGCTCTGGAGCCATGGGAAAGAGTGGGTTATGGCTAAAAAGTGACTTTAGATACCATATTGATTATAATGTCTTTAGAGACCTTAACTAAAAATAAACACTTTTTAGAGATATGCATTGAAATAGTGTCCAAGCCTTTAAAAAAGATCTGCTTACCTGAAAATATACTATTTTTACTTGCTTTAATCTTTTCCTACAAATATTATTTATTTCATATGCTCATGAAAGATACCCAACTAGAACTGGGAATCATATTTGCCTTTCCCATTTTAGCAATCTTAAGTCCTACTTCCTTATTTAAACAAGTTATTCGGAATAAATATTAAAAATAACTTAAAGTGAATTTACTGAATACCTCAAGTTGTAACAGCTCTAGTTTTTTTGTTTGAAAAAATGTTGTGTTACAAAAAGGACATATTAGAGGGATGCCGTAGCCTTGAGGTTAAAAATTTTCAATTTTAGCGTTACGTAATAAATGGATACTGCCTTAGTGGTTCGAGGTTTTTTTCTTGCGTATAGCCGAAATCCTCTGTTAATTCAGGGTTTTTCCAGGTTGAATAAAATTCCCTGATAATTCCAGTTTTTCCAGGATTTTTCAGGTAGTAGACACCCTGCTAACTTAAAACTTAGCCTAAATTAAGAAGGCCGATTCCAAATTTCCTCCCGAAAAATTAGCTCAAAATAGTTGAAAAAAGTGTCTTTTTGACGAAAAAAGTGACTTTAGTTGAAATGGCTTCAAAAAAGAGACTTTAAAGTGACTGGCCTCAAAAAAGTGACCAAGTCACTAAAAAGTGACTCGCTACCAGCCTTGATCAATGATATATATTAAAAATCACAATTGAAAATGCAAATGTTGCTAGTTTTATATTTTTAAAACAAGTACTGGCACCCAATGTGTCTGTGAACTGCATTTTGTTTTTTGAAAGTTTTAAGCATATTTGAAAAATGTTTTAAGCGGTTTTAATTTGTCTAGCTGAAATGTTCGGTAATGTTAAATATGTTCACACTTAGCTCATTTTACCGGAATCCGTGAATTTCACCGTAATCTCAACCGCTGAACATTTCGGTAAAATAAAACACCGTAACTCCGGTGAATTTTCAACGAATGCTGTGATATTTTACCGTACTGTTCAGCTGTTGAGATTTCACAGGAATCCGTAAAATAATTTAAGTGTGTTGTTACTAACCAATATCATGGCCCCTAAAGCTAAATCTCAAGGCCAAAAACACCATGAACCAAGAAATACACATAAATGTAGGCAATTTTCTAAGGAAATTCCACATTCTTTATAGTTATCCATTAATGTTGTTGAACTGAACGAACTTATGAAAATTTTGACAACGGAATCATTTTCAATTATGCTTTTTCTAGTAAAAACCTCTTGCTTGTATCATTTGCGGTATGAATCTTTGAAAGTAGCATCAATAATCATGGAAATCATTGTTTGGAAAAGTTGAAAATTTTACTATCAAACTACACTTAATTTTTTCGCATACCTTCATTACCATAGCCAATGAATATTGAGAAGGGAAACACCATTTCTGTATTTAAAATGTTTCATCGAAAAATGTTGATTCGAACTTCTTTATTGAATAATATTTCATTTTAAAAAAAATGTAATAAAAATCTCTATATAATAGAGTTTAGAAATAACTATCTATAATAGTCGTTCGTTGCATTTATTTATCATTTATTCAATAGGCTCATGCACCATCAGGCATTACGGAGCTGATTTTTTATTACAAAGGAACATATTTTTCAAATTTCTAGTTTGCTTCTTAATTTTAATGTTAGCTTTGGGAAGCAACGGTTTGATCGAGGTGAGGGGTAACAATAATATATTGGAACAGATAGTAAAATGAGGCTTGATGTTGACAGTCATCAGCATGAAGTAGAGTAGTATTTGCTGCAAGTCTAATATGAAGTGAACTGAACCTCCTGTAACGATACAAAAATAAAACAGAGTGAGCCTCCTTGCCCTTCCCTGACTACCCCCATGAGACTAGCATACATTTATTAGCCATAAGAGCTGAAGGGAGCGTAGCATATAAGGACCATGGATGGCAGCACGCACGCAAAACTAGGGCAGTATGCGGGCAAAGTTTGTGTAGTAAAGTTAAACAATGATGAAATGAAAGCACCCACGACCACTGCACCGGGGTCAAAGCCATTCCAGCATGGGTGGGAAAAGTTTCTACCTCTGCCGAGTGGTTGCGAAAGCAAAACAGCTTGGCAAGAAGCCACCAGTTCGGCCAAACTAGGGTTCCCAATGCCGGGAAATGAAATTTCCCGGTATTCTCGATTCCTGGGGATTAATTTCCTGTTTCATGGGATTCCTGAATTTCCCGGGAAATTCTTGTTTGCAAAACATTAAAAAGGAAGAAACCCAAAAGAACTGATTCACTGCACTCGTATTCCAAACCATTTATGCTGACTTTTTTTTTTTGAAAATATTATTAGAAAAGAAGTTCCTGTATGCCACTATAACGATTTTTTTAAGGAATACAAGAATGTTGAACGAAAAAAAGAAAAAAACTTTATAAATTCACTGGAATAAAATATAAAATAGATAGAATAGGAAGCATACTTCTAAAAATTGTATGAAATTTTCTTCGCGAAAATGAGTTCTTGAGAATTATCTGGTATCCCGGGAGTCCGCTTCGTAAATCCCAAGCAAATGGTTTGGTTTTTCGTGTTGTCGAAATGAATATTGTGTTCCAATTTCCCGTTTTGTTTTGGAGCTTCTTTGTTTGACAGTCGAGTATGGAATATCAAGTGGTGAGCTCGTTTTATGCTTTTGTTTCAAATGAGTCAAATATGATGGTTCACATTATAATCAAGGCAGTGTAGGGATATTACTTTCATGTATTTGTTCACCAGAGATTGAATGAAAGATTACTGTTGCAAAAAAAAAACAGAGACAATCTTCTAATTCCCTTTCTTAGGAGTTTTCCAAACTCCTAGTGTTTTCTCGTGAAAGAGGACTCAACGGCTTCTTCGAAGCAATTTGAATTCCCGTTTCCCGGGAATACAATTCCCGGCAAAATTGGAAACCCTAGACTTCGAGCCCTTGAAGGTGGACTGAGGAAACGGGGATGCACAACATCACATTTTATTTTTGCTTCCACCATATAGTGGCAACAATGTTGGGCGTGTTGCAACCGGCATACTCTGGCATATTGTGTTTGTACATTTCAGCACCTGTGGAGTTTTCTGCAGCATTGCAATCCAGTGATTGTGCCTCGGTGGAGATATTTTCAGTTGATCAAAGTTATCCAATGAAACAATAAATTGAAACTAAATTGAAATAAATTTGTCTTCTTATGCCACACAGCCGGATGCAAACGCGAGTCCTCAGACCCGAAAACACATGATTCTTCGATTGTTAAAACATATTCTTCAATTTCTCGATTCTTCGATTCTTCGATTCTTCGATTCTTCGATTCTTCGATTCTTCGATTCTTCGATTCTTCGATTCTTCGATTCTTCGATTCTTCGATTCTTCGATTCTTCGATTCTTCGATTCTTCGATTCTTCGATTCTTCGATTCTTCGATTCTTCGATTCTTCGATTCTTCGATTCTTCGATTCTTCGATTCTTCGATTCTTCGATTCTTCGATTCTTCGATTCTTCGATTCTTCGATTCTTCGATTCTTCGATTCTTCGATTTCTTCGATTCTTCGATTCTTCGATTCTTCGATTCTTCGATTCTTCGATTCTTCGATTCTTCGATTCTTCGATTCTTCGATTCTTCGATTCTTCGATTCTTCGATTCTTCGATTCTTCGATTCTTCGATTCTCGATTCTTCGATCTTCATTCTTCGATTCTTCGATTGTTCGATTCTTCGATTCTTCGATTCTTCGATTCTTCGATCTTCGATTCTTCGATTCTTCGATTCTTCGAATCTTCGAATCTTCGATCATCGATTCTTCGATTCTTCGATTCTCGATTCTTCGATTCTTCGATTCTTCGATTCTTCGATTCTTCGATTCTTCGATTCTTCGATTCTCGATTCTTCGATTCTTCGATTCTTCGATTCTTCGATTCTTCGATTCTTCGATTCTTCGATTCTTCGATCTTCGATTCTTCGATTCTTCGATTCTTCGATTCTTCGATCTTCGATTCTTCGATTCTTCGATTCTTCGATTCTTCGATTCTTCGATTCTTCGATTCTTCGATTCTTCGATTCTTCGATTCTTCGATTCTTCGATTCTTCGATTCTTCGATTCTTCGATCTTCGATTCTTCGATTCTTCGATTTCTTTCTTCGATTCTTCGATTCTTCGATTCTTCGATTCTTCGATTCTTCGATTCTTCGATTCTTCGATTCTTCGATTCTTCGATTCTTCGATTCTTCGATCTCGATTTCTTCGATTCTTCGATTCTTCGATTCTTCGATTCTCGATTCTTCGATTCTTCGATTCTTCGATTCTTCGATTCTTCGATTCTTCGATTCTTCGATTCTTCGATTCTTCGATTCTTCGATTCTTCGATTCTTCGTTCTTCGATTCTTCGATTCTTCGATTCTTTCGATTCTTCGATTCTTCGATTCTTCGATTCTTCGATTCTTCGATTCTTCGATTCTTCGATCTTCGATTCTTCGATTCTTCGATTCTTCGATTCTTCGATTCTTCGATTCTTCGATTCTTCGATTCTTCGATTCTTCGATTCTTCGATTCTTCGATTCTTCGATTCTTCGATTCTTCGATTCTTCGATTCTTCGATTCTTCGATTCTTCGATTCTTCGATTCTTCGATTCTTCGATTCTTCGATTCTTCGATTCTTCGATTCTTCGATTCTTCGATTCTTCGATTCTTCGATTCTTCGATTCTTCGATTCTTCGATTCTTCGATTCTTCGATTCTTCGATTCTTCGATTCTTCGATTCTTCGATTCTTCGATTCTTCGATTCTTCGATTCTTCGATTCTTCGATTCTTCGATTCTTCGATTCTTCGATTCTTCGATTCTTCGATTCTTCGATTCTTCGATTCTTCGATTCTTCGATTCTTCGATTCTTCGATTCTTCGATTCTTGATCTTCGATTCTTCGATTCTTCGATTCTTCGATTCTTCGATTCTTCGATTCTTCGATTCTTCGATTCTTCGATTCTTCGATTCTTCGATTCTTCGATTCTTCGATTCTTCGATTCTTCGATTCTTCGATTCTTCGATTCTTCGATTCTTCGATTCTTCGATTCTTCGATTCTTCGATTCTTCGATTCTTCGATTCTTCGATTCTTCGATTCTTCGATTCTTCGATTCTTCGATTCTTCGATTCTTCGATTCTTCGATTCTTCGATTCTTCGATTCTTCGATTCTTCGATTCTTCGATTCTTCGATTCTTCGATTCTTCGATTCTTCGATTCTTCGATTCTTCGATTCTTCGATTCTTCGATTCTTCGATTCTTCGATTCTTCGATTCTTCGATTCTTCGATTCTTCGATTCTTCGATTCTTCGATTCTTCGATTCTTCGATTCTTCGATTCTTCGATTCTTCGATTCTTCGATTCTTCGATTCTTCGATTCTTCGATTCTTCGATTCTTCGATTCTTCGATTCTTCGATTCTTCGATTCTTCGATTCTTCGATTCTTCGATTGTTCGATTGTTCGATTGTTCGATTCTTCGATTCTTCGATTCTTCGATTCTTCGATTCTTCGATTCTTTGATTCTTCGATTCTTCGATTCTTCGAAACTTTTTCTGTCTACCGGGACAGGAATTTAGGGCAAAACCATTAACACCACGCATTCCACGGAATTGCGCAAAACGGCATTCAATTAGGTTGCAGCAACACACGTCATCCGTGTCTAACCATTTTGGTTCTTAATGCAATCATGCAAACAGGTGAAATTAATAACCACAACCCAGTGGAGCTTCAATAAAAGGCATTTAGCCCCTGTCGAACGATTTTAGTTCCTGATAATTCATCGTTCGGAAAGGATCAAACAGCAGCATGTCCGCTTCCACAAGGGAAGCTACTCATCTGATTGGCATAGTGCTAGTTTCGGTTCTCATTTGGCCGAATTCAAGCTGGGCAACGTTTATGCCTGGTAGACCAGTAACTCCGCTGGGTGGATTTTTCGGAAGCAGTGGCGGCGGAAGTGCCACAGATGGATTCCATTCCGGAACGCCCATTGGCGGGCCGGTAGGAGGCGGTAGTGCAATCGTTTTTCCCGCACCGAACGATAGAAGAGCAGCGTTTTTTGGACTACTGAAGCTACCATGTGAGTAAAAGCTGGACGTTTGTAGTCATTGAAAAATCCAGATGTATGACATGCAATCTTTCTTAGATATTATATGCTACTATGCAGCGAATGGCAGGTGGCCAAATTTTCCGCCACAGTTGCAAACGGCAGTACTTGACTTGGGAAGACACGTGTTCGCCATGGACGATTACGGACTGAGGAACTACTGTAGCAAATTCTTCCGTTTCACCATTGGACACAGACCTTGTTGTGCTACATCAGGTAAGGGTATTAAAACATTACCACGTGATTCGGACTAATGTACTATCCAAAATTCTATTGCTCACTCTATTTTCTTGACTGTATACTAAAATAGTCTTCGTCTTAGTTTTTCCTATACCTATACCTATAGAACCTCCAAATATTACGATCACCACTTCTACAACCACTACAACTACGACTGCTCCAAGTACCTGTATCTGCACTTGTGGTAGAAGATAGTCTACTGAATTCAATGCGTTAACTCTTTAATCGGACATCGTTCTTCCTCATTGCTACTCTCATCAATTAATACACCATTCACTTGACAAGTTTATCCCATAGCAATTCTGCCTGGCAGTGGCCACGGTGGTCAGGTTGGTTTCGACGAAGTTCCCGGCAAGAAACCCGGTAAACGATCTACGAAGAAACCAACCCCGGCTCCGGATTCCGAGTTCATTCCCGAAGCCGAACCGGAAGGTGGAGAAGATGCAGAGGCTGAGGAACCGCAACCCGAAGATGAGGCAGGCGCAGATGAGGGTGAAGCCGCCGAAGGAGAAGACTACGACACTGGACGTTTGGTTGATGGTCATGGAGGAAAGGTACAACGTGCTTCGGATTGTAAGGTAGACAATAAGGATTGCACGCCGAAAACGATTCCCTTTGTGCCGTTACGTAACCAGAAGGACGGGAAACAGCTGAAGAAGAATATAAATGAAACGCGGAAGCCTGTGAGTGGGAATGATGGTACAAGGACAAACATTCCAAAATGAGGGTAATATTCAGGATTTGATGTCATGTGTTTTAAAAAGTTCAAATAAAAGCGTATTGAAGTTTGGCTTCGTTTAGCTTATGATTGCGATGAGCCAGCCATTTTGTGATGCAGAAAAATCAATCTTAAACTCTCTCAGATTCATTATACCAAGTAATGTAGTACATACACTAAAATTATGTTAGATTAGATTCAGGTAGTCCGGTGCGAAAATAGTTAGCTAATTATTTAGCTTATAAATAGGGTCCTAAAGCCCTGTTCCAATTTTAGTATCAAACGCTTAAGTTTAGGGCAGAAACACATGTTTACTTAATTTTTAAATGATTTTCATTGGTTTAAGTCCAAAAAACATTTTTTTATGATATTTGAGATTTTGTCACACCCCTTGATTTAAACTCAAATTTTGGGTATATTTTGTTTTCCGTGTCCCTTCCGAAATGTCAGATAGGAACAACCCCAGTGTTAAAACTATAAGCCCTGTGGCATTTTTGTCGAAAAAGTGAATGTCAAACATGATCACAAGGTCAAGGTTCATATTTGGAATCCAATTGGGTCCTAAAATGTTACATGAATTCCTGTTTTTATTCAATAATACGAAAGAGCATGTTCTTGCAACTACTTTAGCAATTTTTTTAGCTCAAATAACGGTTATAACATTTTTAAACTTCAATTTTAAAAATGGTAAAAACACAAAACTTAAGCGTTTGATACTAAAATTGGAACAGGGCTTTAGGACCCTATTGGCCACCTCAAAAGTTTATTCATTTCCCATGCCCAGGATTCCATGGATATATATATATATATATATATATATATATATATATATATATATATATATATATATATATATATATATATATATATATATATATATATATATATATATATATATATATATATATATATATATATATATATATATATATATATATATATATATATATATTAGAGTGGTTCAAAAAATCGTTTTTGCTCCACACCGCTCATTCGATTTAAGATCAAATTCTGAGAGTCCACCCAAAATTTGAGCTCATTCGAATGGAAATTGAGACTGCACAAGCCCTTCAAAGTTTATATGGAAATTACTATGGGAAAAGCAAGCAAATCATTCAATCGGGCATAGTGTTTGCCCATGTGCTCTTGGGGATTAGAACTACGTTGATACTGTGAGATACATTTATCAGCTACAAGTTTGCCGAAGACCGTTTTCAAATCGGATGCCTCTGTAATTAGTTATTGATTTTCATATGAGTTGTAAAACTTTGGCTATAATTATTGGGCTGATCTGCAGGCATCACTGGATATATGCAGTAAAACATAGTAGCCATGATTTATGTGTGCTATCTTTCGCTCCAGATGAAGCAATGTTGCCTGTTCAGAAGTTAAATAAGCACTGTAGAAGAATTTGCGATTGGATATAAATCAATAACTAATTTCTGAGACGTCCGATTTGAAAACGGTCTTCGGCAAAGTTGTAGGGGATGAATGTATCTTACATTTTCAACATAGCTCAATTCCCCAAAAGCACATGGGCAAACACTATGACTGATTGAATGATTTGCCTGCTTTTCCCATAGTAATTCCCATATAAACATTGAAGGGCTTGTGCAGTCTCAATTTTCATCCGAATAAGCTCAAATTTTGGGAGGACACTCAGAATTTGATCCTGAATCGAATGAGCGGTGTGGAGCAAAAACGATTTTTTGAACCACTCTAATATATATATATATATATATATATATATATATATATATATATATATATATATATATATATATATATATATATATATATATATATATATATATATATATATATATATATATATATATATATATATATATATATATATTCACGTAGGTATCTCATAGATGCTACAGTTTGGAAGTATGCTATTCATTCATTTAGTTAACACTTGGTTCTGCCCGACGCTCATCAAATCGCTGGACACGTGATCTGCCCACTTTGCTCACTGCGCTCCAAGCCTTCTTGATCAAACCTGATTCTAAGCGAACACCATCTTTACAGATTTTCTGTCCGGCATTCTTGCAACATTCCCTGCCCATCTTATCCTGCCACCTGTGGCCACCTTCTGTATAATGGGATCGCTGTAGAGTTGGGCGAGTTCGTGTAGATGGGGCACATCACCCCAGATTGTGCCTATCAACCGGTTCTGACAAATGACCAGCCTCTCCGGAACAATCTTTATGAGTTCAGCTCCGGTACCATTCTTACCAGCAGCTTTATCGTTCTTGAGCTGGTGAATAGCGTCTTAACCTCCCACAAAAAGGAGACAGGTGGATTTCTTTCATCCGCAGTACTGACAAAGGCATTCCCTCCGTTGTCCCGTCCTTCATTGCCTGTTCTCTCAGCACCATTCAGGTGCTCGTCGAAGTGCTGCTTTCACCTTTCGATCACCTCACGTTCATCCGTCAAAATGCTCCCATCCTTATATGGATTTTTTGATTAGGGTGACCATTTCCGAAATAGGGTGACCAGAAAAATTGAAAATCGGTCAAACGGTTCAAAAGTTATTATTTTTTTTAAATAAAAATTTTGCAAAATCGCGATTTTTCTGGTCACCTTATTTCGGAAATGGTCACCCTAATCAAAAAATCCAAAAATACGTGTATCCTTATTTCGGATAAGGAACCAAATAGCAAATTTGCACGGAATTTGGAGACCCACTAGATCGGTTTTTCTTGAAATGGCTGACGTTGTAAACGACAGAAAGTTTTGGGCGCAGTTTAACCATCACCAGATAGTGGTCAGAGTCAATGTTAACGATAGGAGTCGGAAGTGCCGTCCATCAATAATGTGGTGATCTCCAGGTGTATCGATTTAAAAGGCTGTGCTCGGAGTAGGTGCTACGAATGGCCATATTCTTGGAGGCGGCGGAATCAATTAGTCGAAAGTCGTTTTCATTAGTCAGCCGGTAGGTGCTCAACTTTCCAATGGTCGGTCTAAATTCGTTAATGAGTTAATTAATTTGACTTATTAAGCATTGCTGAATATTTGACGATTTGCAGAGCAATTTCAATAGCACACTCTTCAAAATTTCTTGGCTGATTCTGAATTGCCATAAAAGTTTTTGGAAATTGTGCTAAAATAATTCCTGAAAGAAATGTTTGATCAAATTCCCGCTGATATTTTGTGAAACCATTTATAAAAATATTCAGAGCTGCTTTTGAAGATTTTCTTAAATGTTTATTTCTGTCTGTTGAATTGCTAAAGGTATTCCAGCGAAATATTTTAAAGGAATTCCTGCGCGATGAAACCTTTTGAAAGAATATTCAATTTCTCCTGAAATCTTTTGCGATCAACCGGATCACTTCGGTGCAAAGATAAACAAAAACTACATAAATTCACAGAACTTCTGCTGTTTGTCAAATTGCTATCTTAGAAATATCCGAGGAAATTAGAACAACCTCACTTGGTATGAAGGCAAGCTGTTTTGTCTATTTTAATCAAATTTATTTAATGAAACTGGTTTGAAATTGATATAGATATAAACGCTATCCCAAGCAGCACAGTTTGTTTCAATTTAAGAATAAAATCATCTCTTGAAACTAATCAGCGTTGTCAAATGTTGAAAATATGACTAACAATTGCACTGAATAGCAACACAGAAAGCGCAAGAGGTGGAGTCTGTTTGCAACATATTTAAGTTATATCAAAATTGCTTATTTGTTGCAAAATACTTGAAAGAAAAAAAAATGAAAACAAAAATATGAACGAGAATTGAACTTCCGACCTCATGATCACCAATCTCTACTCACTACTCCACCAGCTCTTCGAACAATTTCTTGGCCAATGCACTATAAAAGCGACCACATGGCCTATTAATCAAAGTTTGTTGCTTATGACTTGACTGCACCCTTCGGAACACAAGTTCATTACCGGGAAAACTAGGCCACGCCTGAAAGGTGAGAAACACCTTTTAAACAAACAAACTGTTGCTATACCATTTTTTGGTTGTTAGATGATTGCAACTGGATTGAAACAAACAAACAAATTTCAAGCTGTCATACAAGTAGTTTAGTGCAACTTTATCGCGACTGGGATGAATCTTCTTGAGTTGTGGGTATGGGACCGAAAATTGAATGCAAGCGGGTGCTTTAAATGAAAGTAATTTGAAACATAACATTAAAACCGCCATTTTGAGACAAGTTTCAAGAGTTTGTTTGGGGAGTTGCTGAAAATATCTTGATAAACTTGGCTGCATTGCTATTTTCAAAGGACATTTGCATCAAATCTTGTCGTTTCAAAAATGTTGAACGTCAAACAAGGAGTAAAATGCATGTTCATTGGAACGGCGATGAAATATTATGAGCCTTGATGCTGATATGCAACCGAACTAGAACTAGGTAAGTTACAGGTGCTTTTATTGATACGCGATTGAAACCATTTTTGAAAACTATCTCTTTAGAAGAAGTTTCGCGTGCTATTTGGGATTCATATTGTTTAACATGGGGGCCCAGATAGCCGTAGCGGTAAACGCGTAGCTATTCAGCAAGACCAAGCTGAGGGTCGTGGGTTCGAATCCCACCGGTCGAGGATCTTTTCGGGTTGGAAATTTTCTCGACTTCCCAGGGCATAGAGTATCTTCGTACCTGCCACACGATATACACATGCAAAACTGGTCATTGGCATAGTAAGCTCTCAGTTAATAACTGTGGAAGTGCTCATAAGAACACTAAGCTGAGAAGCAGGCTCTGTCCCAGTGAGGACGTAACGCCAGAAAGAAGAAGAAGAAGATTGTTTAACATGAATGATTACAAATATTGATCCAATGATTGATCCGAAAGATGAAAAGCTTTCTTCACAGACAAACAGACGTAACACTTAGAACAAATCTCGATCCAAATCATAGTCACGAGGACATGTACGCCCAATGCTAGAATTAGTGTATTTGGCCGACGGGCCAACAGATGGCGGTAGTGTGTAAAGTCAACCGCGAACAAAAACGATGCGAGCGCTGCGGGTGGCGGATTGGCCACCTACCATATTTTTGAATCGACCCTTAAAAAGGTGGTCGATGGACAATGATGAGAGTGTGATGTCTGTTTGTCTGTGCTTTCATTGTCTTGCGTTAACAAGTGACATGAAAAAGAGGTTGTTAGAAGCAGTGGGTTGAAAAAAATACTAGTTTTAAAAAAAGTTTTTTAGCCATTTTTCAATCTATACAAATTGTATGGGAATCATAAAAACAAGCCGGTCTTCTAAGAATTATTCTACTTTTTTTCTTATAAGCAGAAAATTTACCAAAAAATATCGTTAGAAAGCTTGGAGGCAGCAGCATTTGTTGATATGCTCAACTCAAAAAAGACCAAAATGTCGTTTACACCCGTTTGCCTTTCGGCTTCTCAAATACAGTCACAGTTTTTAGCCTGAGATTGCATAGGATTAATATTTTTCTTAGCTTCACCGTGTCCTACCCATGGTTTTGACGCGCCTCTGGTTTGTAGGGTACAGATTACTCGAGTATGCAATTAATGGATTGTGAATAATTGAAAGTTTGACGTTATGAAACTTTTTGAGAATGGTACACTGAGAACAGCGTTGCAGTTGAAAATACTATGTTAAAGGGTTAAATTAAATACACAACGCCACTTGATTTGTGCAGACTAAATTTGCATTTATTTCAAATATTTTGTGTATTCAATTTTACCATGGTACCATTTCGACAGTAAAAATTACTATATCATGGTTAAAAACTTGCAGCAAGCCAGAATCGAACCGAGGGTCTTGGGATTGTCAAGCGCGAACGCTTACCGCTCGGCTATCGATGCGGTTGGATCGAGAGGAACCAAAACGCAAATATAATGCGCTCTTGATAGCTCAATCGTGATTGGAATAGTAAATTTAAAAACTTGTTCATAGTTCTCATTACTTCAACGCTTGTATCAGTGTAGGCATTGATTTGATATAGAAATAAGAAAATACGAAGGAATGAGCAAAGGAATTGAATATTGAGATTGTTCCGAAATCATGAGGCATCAACTATTCCGCATTTAATTCTACTGTTTAACATTATTGGCTGCAAAAACATGAACACTGAAAAAAGATGTTCATTATTCTTAGAATAAGTTCGTAACCTTGAAGATTCTTTTCGATAATGGTCTTATCCAGAGGGGTATGGTCTTGAACATGTTTTTCGTTAATTTTGAACACATTATTTTCTCTCGGTGTTAACCGTTGCCAGCATACCTGGAACCTAGGGAGTGCGGACTAGAATGTTTAAGGTGAAGATAAATCGAAGCCAAAACTTAAATTTTCAAGAGCACAAATCTGGAGAACCGAACATCCGTTTAAGATGAAAACTTAATCGATTGGTCACCACCAGCATATGACCAATCGATTAAGTTTTCAGCTTGAACCGATGTTCGGTTCTCCAGATTTGTGCTCTTGAAAATTTAAGTTTTGGCTTCGATTCATCTTCACCTTAAATTGTTCAAATTGAACACAATATTTTCCGCGAGTGCTAACCGTTGTTTGTCTGCTTGTCTCGCAGGAAACCACATGCAAAGTGCACTCTAAAAATGCTTCACACAAAGTACCAACAATTCAATGCTGACGATTTTTCCAATGAACAGCCTTAATCAGAAACTTTCTGACCTTCTGTTAAAAATAAACATATTTTAGAAAAGTTGTATAAGAGTTCTGCATAATTTGAACCAAGCAAAACTTTTCTTTAACAGTTGGCAGTCTTTGTGTCCTATAAATTGCATAACATATTTTAGCGTGACGAAATCATGACCGATGGGCATACTCGGATCATTTTTACGAAAATTTTTCATTTGACATCCCCCAGCCTGGAACCACGATATTATCAAACTTGGATGAACCTAAAAATTTTCTTCGCAGAGTTTTAGATCCAACCTTACAGAAAATCCTTGCCTCAAAATTATCCATCTGTGAAAAATTGAAGTACTCGAGTTTCAATATATATGAAAAAGTTCTAGTTCCTATTAGACAGAGTATAAGAATGTTTTTCATGAAGGCTACTTCAAATTTATTTACAAAAACTTCTTTAAATAGTGCAAACGAGTTTTGAGGAATTCGAACATTGTATTACTTATAATTGGGGAATCATGTATCAAATGGAATTACGGAGCCGAAAAAAATCGAAATTATTCCTAATCTATTAATAATTGTAACCTAGCTATCCTTGTTAGTTCGAAGACCTACTCCTCTATGGACCAGTTAGCTAGAAAAAAGCCTAGTTTTACATGCTTTTGTCATTAGCATATACTATTCTAAAAAAGTGGTTGTAGTGGCTCACTAAGAGAATAAGCATTTACTTACTTTTTAATTGCAACATATTAAAGATTCGTAATGCAAAGCACTGCATTGAAAGAAATAGTGACGTACGAATGTTCACTATACAACCACACCAACTATCAATGAAAAAGTACTTCAATATTTGGTTAGTGGAATCTACAAACTAAAGAACCAATTGTTTTTAATATTGCCATAAAACTGACTAATGGGAACCTTGAGTAGCGTATCCTAGGCAGTCCCAAATAACGTGATTGATAGTGATATCAAAGCTTTCAAAAGTTTGTGGCTTAATCATCGACACCATTTGAAAAACATGATTGTTACCTAATATAATATTCGACATTAGTTTTAGTAACAAATCCTCAGTGGGTTTTTCAACAATTGTATGTACATGCATACTACTGTATGTACAGGTCGGACTCGATTATCCGGAATATCGATTTTTTTTTTCACTCCGGATAATCGAATCAATAAAAAATACAATCTGCGATAAAAGAATTTCAATATTATTTTTTTCGTTGTTTTATTTTTTATGATGCAGTAGCGCAGCCAGAAATTATTTCTAGAAGCATTAGGGGTCTTGGAAAGAAACAAAACAATTTGACTGGCAAACACAAAAACACCTTTTTTAAAACCCCCTTTTCTTACACGTCCATAACTGCTAAACCATTCATGTTGTATATTGCAATACTAAATTATCTCAAATTTATGCATAAAAACTGAAAAACAAGAATATCAAAAAAAAAAAATATTCCGGATAATCGAAAAAAGGAGTCCGACCTGTATTACTTTTAGGTTGATTTTTGTTCATTACCCAATTACCCATTGTAGTGATGATAGTTTGTAGTATTAAAATAACGATGCAGTAAGTATCTAGATAATATCAAAATAATAAACGATGCAGTAAGTATGTGTTTGAAAAACTTGTGGTTTCAAAATAATGAATTTATTTATTTCAGTGTGTCAATTAGGATCATCAAATTCAGACGGTTGCTATACCGTGCGCGCAGCAGGAATGAATGATGACGGTATACCCGAGACGACACCAAAGCTGATGATGATGACGACGACCGATACAACAGACGACGATAGACGGACACGAACGAGCGTTTTTTTTTTTTTTTTAAGGCACTCTGTGCTCGTGGCCACTACTGTGCCGGAATCAGTTGATCTGTAGCTTCTTAACCGATACAGATCTATTTTAACTTATCTATATATTTACATCTGCACGCTCTCCTACTCTTTTTACTCTCACACCGAGCAGATAGGAGAGAGCTCTGCTGTCAGTGAGACTAGCTGCCTGCGAAGAGGGTCAGTTTGTCTCAGTCACCATCTGATACTGACGGAGGATGGATGTGCTCCCCAAAGCACGGTCCTCCGTGAAGCGTCTTCTGGTGGCTGGACGGTTTTTTTTGTGGAGGGGCTGGGAATCGAACCCATGACCTTCCGCTTATAAAGCGAAAGCGTAACCTCAAGGCTACAGACCCCCCTTGATTGAGATATTTTGAAGTAGTTAATTTAAATATCTGATTAAGACGATTTATTAATTCTTCTGGAGCCTGGTAAGCTCTACCAAAGAAAGTGTTATAGAAATCAATTGAGGCAGTTTATTGATTGTGAAATATTTCGATTGAGATGTTTTGAAAAAGTTATTTTAAATATCCGATTTAGTCAATTAAAAAAATAATTGCGGAGCCTGGTAAGCTCCACCAGAGAAAGTGTTATAGAAATCAGTTGAGGCAGTTTATTGAATGTGAAATAAGTCGATTGAGATATATTGAAGAAGTTATTTTGGATTTCAGATTTAGACGATTTATGAATAGTTGTGGAACCTGGTAAGCTCTTTCAAAAAAAAAAAGTTATCAAAATACGTTAAGGCGGTTTATTGATTGTAAAATATGTCAATTGAGATGATTTGAAGTAGTTATTTAAAATTTCTGATTTTGATATAATATGTCGATTGTGATATTTTGAAGAAGTTAATTTAAATATCTGAATGAATGTGTTATAGAAATCACTGGAGGTAGTTTATTGATTGTGAAATATTTTGATTGAGATGTTTTGGAGAAGTTGGTTTAAGTTTATGATTTAGAAGATTTATAAATACTTCTGGAGCCGGGTAAGCTTTAGCAATGAAAAAGTTATCGATATCAGTTGAGGCAGTTTATTATCTGTGAAATATGTCGATTGAGAAATTTTGAAGAAGTTATTTTGGATTTATGATTTAGACGATTTATGAATAGTTCTGGAGCCAAGTAAGCTCTTTCAAAGAAAATGTTATCAAAATACGTTGAGCCAGTTCATTGATTGTGAAATATGTATATTGAGATGTTTTGAAGCAGTTATTAGAAATTTCTGAAGAAATTTTGACGCTTGATAGGTATTTCTGGAGCCTGGTAAGCTTTATGAAAGAAAGTGTTATCGATATCACTAGAGGCAGTTTATTGATTGTGAAATATGTCGATTGAGATGATTTGAAAAACTTATTTTTAATTTCTGATTTAGACTATTTATGAGTACTTCTGGAGCCGGGTAAGCTCTATCAAAAAGTATTATTGATATCAGTTGAGGCAGTTTATTGATTGTAAAATATGTCGATTGAGGTGTTTTGAAGAAGTTAGTTTAAATTAGACGATTGATAAATATTGCTGGAGATTGGTAAGCTCTTTCAATGAAAAAGTTATCAAAATACGATGAGGCAGTTTATTGAATAAAAATACGTCTATTGAGATGTTTTGAAGCAGTTATTTGAAATTTCTGATTTTGACGCTTGATAGGTACTTCTGGAGCCTGGTAAGCTCTATCAAAGAAAGTGTTATAGAAATCAATTGAGGCAGTTTATTGATTGTGAAATATTTCGATTGAGATGTTTTGAAAAAGTTATTTTAAATTTCCGATTTAGACAATTAAAGAATATTTGCGGAGCCTGGTAAGCTCCACCAGAGAAAGTGTTATAGAAATCATTTGAGGCAGTTTATTGATTGTAAAAGATGTCGATTGAGATATATTGAAGAAGTTATTTTGGATTTCTGATTTAGATGATTTATGAATAGTTCTGGAGCCTGGTAAACTCTTTCAAATAAAATGTTATCAAAATACGTTGAGGCAGTTTATTGATTGTGAAATATGTATATTGAGATGTTTTGAAGCAGTTGTTTGAAAATTCTGATTTTGACGTTGATAGGTACTTCTGGAGCCTGGTAAGCTCTATGAAAGAAAGTGTTATCGAAATCACTAGAGGCAGTTGATTGGTTGTGAAATATGTCGATTGAAATGATTTGAAAAACTTATTTTTAATTTCTGATTTAGACTATTTATGAATAGTTCTGAAGCCTGGGAAGCTCTACCTATTAAAGTGTTATAGAAATCAGTTGAGGCAGTTTATTGATTGTAAAATATGTCGATTGAGATGTTTTGAAGAAGTTATTTTGGATTTCTGATTTAGACGATTTATGAATAGTTGTGGAGCCTGGTAAGCCCTTTCGAAGAAAACGTTATCAAAATACGTTGAGACATTTTATTGATTGTGGAATATGTCTATTGTGAGGTTTTGATGAATTTATTTTAAATTTCCGATTTAGACGATTAAAGAATACTTCCGGAGCCTGGTAGGCATTACCAGAGAAAGTGTTATAGAAATCAATTGAGGCAGTTTATTGATGTTTTGGAGAAGTTGGTTTAAGTTTATGATTTGGAAGATTTATAAATACTTCTGGAGTCGGGTAAGCTTTATCAATGAAAGTGTTATCGGTATTAGTTGAGGCAGTTTATTGACTGTGAAATATGTATATTGAGATGGTTTGAAGATGTTAGTTTAAAATTCTGGTTTAGACGATTTATGAATTCTTCTGGAGCCTGGTAAGCTCTTTCAAAGAAAAAGCTATCAAAATACGTTGAGGCGGTTTATTGATTGTGAAATATGTATATTGAGATGTTTTGAAGTAGTTATTTAAAATTTCTGATTTTGACGCTTGATAGGTACTTCTGGAGCCTGGTAAGCTTCACCCAAGAATGTGTTATCGAAATCAGTTCAGGCTGTTTATCGACTGTGAAATATGTCGATTGAGATGTTTAGAAGATGATAGTTTTTAAATTCTGGTTTAGACGATTTATGAATTCTTCTGGAGCGCGGTAAGCTCTTTCAATGAAAAAGTTATCAAAATACGTTGAGGCAGTTTATTGACTTTGAAATATGTCGATTGTGGTGTTTTGAAGAAGTTATTTTGGATTTCTGATTTAGACAATTTTTGAATACTTCACTTAAGGCAGTTATTGATTGTAGAATATTGATTCAGACGTGTTGTGGAAGTCATTGGAATATTTCTGATTTAGACGCTTCGTTGATACGAATAGTTCTGGAGCCTAGGTAGCTATTTAAAAGAAAAAAAAAAAAATATCAAAATACGTTGAGGCAGTTTATTGATTGTGAAATATGTATATTGAGATGTTTTGAAGCAGTTATTTGAAAATTATGATTTTGACATTTGATAGGTACTTCTGGAGCCTGGTTTGCTCTTCCAAAGAAAGTGTTATAGAAATCACTAGAGGCAGTTTATTGATTGTGAAATATCTCGATTGAGATGTTTTGAAGAACTAATTTTAAATTTCTGATTTAGACTATTTATGAAAACTTCTGGAGCCTGGGAAACGTTACCAAAGAAAGTGTTATAGAAATCACTAAAGGCAGTTATTGATTGTAGAATATTGATTCAGATAATAGAGGTAATAAACTATAGAGGAAGAATGTCGCTGGCGTCGCTGCAGGAACATCTTTTGCTGGCGGAGATAGGCGGGGCTATAAATGTCAACGCGAAAATGTATGCAGTTTGACACTTATATACCCGACATGTTTCTGAGCGAGAACAAAGGGAACAGCAGCGACATTCGTCCTCTATAGTTTTCTATCTCTATTATTCAGATGTTTTGTGGAAGTCATTGGAATATTTCTGATTTAGACGCTTCGTTGATACGTCTATGCTCCATCATAGTAAGTGTTATCGATTTCAGTTGAGGCGGTTTATTGTTTGTTTGTGAATTAAAATGTACGGAAGAAGTTATTGAAAGTTTTTTTTTACGCTTTATAGATACTTTTTGGAGCCTGATATGTTTAATTTAAGAAAATATTATCTAAATCAGCTGAGGAGATTTAAGAAACTTTGACTGATTTTTGTTTTAAAAATATCGTAAAAATTTACAAATAGAGTACTTATTAGAGTAGAGGAGAAGAAGGATGTAGTGATGATAGTTTGTAGTATTAAAATAACGATGCAGTAAGTATCTAGATAATATCAAAATAATAAACGATGCAGTAAGTATGTGTTTGAAAAACTTGTGGTTTCAAAATAATGAATTTATTTATTTCAGTGTGTCAATTAGGATCATCAAATTCAGACGGTTGCTATACCGTGCGCGCAGCAGGAATGAATGATGACGGTATACCCGAGACGACACCAAAGCTGATAATGATGACGACGACCGATACAACAGACGACGATAGACGGACACGAACGAGCGTTCGGGATCGTATGAATCAGCACTGGCTTGAATGGTTCAGTTTGGAGATTACAGTAGTGAAGTGCAGTCGTGTTGTGTTAAAAAAAAAAGAAATGTAAATGAAAAAATAGTATTCGGAAGAACATTAAAAAACATGAAATTTTATTTGAAATGTGTTGTGTGTACTTGGGCAGGAAGAATCCTACACCCATCTTTGTCGTATTCTTTCAAAATAAATATAAACTATTTTTTTCAATGGCAACATCAGCCGTTTTTTTTTCTCTATTTTCACATCACGTACAAACACAAACCGTCCGCGTCAAAAATCGTTATTGGACTGACGATGATGCGCACCGACGCCGACTACTGAAGCACTCCCGAAATCGCTCTCTCTTCATCTACTTCTTCATCTACTTTCGTTCCATTCACCATTAGTCGCTACCTGTCGCCACGATTCAAACGACGCTGAAGAGCGTCCATTCAGCATAACCATTCGGCCTTCGTATCCGTGTGCATTGTCAGCTTGCATTCTCGTGTTCTATTCGGTCATTTGCACTTAAGGTGCAAGAAAAAATGGCTCAAAAGTCAGATCTGAAAAAGCAGTTTTCTCCTTTTAAGGCTCAAGAATCCATCATTCAATCATCAGCAATCATCAACAATTGAAAACCAGTTTTTTCGTTCAAATTTAAAGATATCTTCATGAAAATCTATCATCGCAATAGAGATAGCAAGTGCAGTGCAATGATAGATTTTCATGAAAATTGCTTTGATTTTGAGCAAAATAACTGGTTTTGAAAATTTTCAAAACGATGATGGTTATTTTCCTCTTAAAACAATAAATTGATGAAAATAAGAACACACAGCCCTTTTATTTGGCAAATGAAAGGATTGTGTATTTTTATTTTCTACCATTTGTCTATTTGAAAAAAAAACTGCTTTTTCAGTTTTGGCTTTTGCACCATTTTTACTTGGGCCTTAAAGCGTTTGGAAATTAGCGTTTCGTTTGGAAATTACGATTACACAGATGGAAATCTTCTAGCGATTACATCATGATAAGTTTTTTTGTTTTATTTATAAACTGAATTATGTTTTGGTATTCGTGTACATATTTTTTTTTTAAACTCACTCTATAATACTACAATCTTCAATTATTGAATTTTGTTGAATCGTGAATATTTAGGATATATTCTCGAAAAACGTGCCTATTTCGAGTGAAATTGCCTACATTTAGGCGTATTATGCTGATTTACGAAGTTTAAATTTGAAAAATAAGTGATCAAATACACAAGTTGTAAGAAGTTTGACATCATGTTTAGATTTAGGCAGTGTTGTGAAAAACTCAATTTCTCACAACTCACGCTTGATTTTTCATGCGTGAGTTGTCAATCATGCAACTCAGCAGTCAAAATATCATGGATGAGTTGGCTTACCTTTTTAACTCATTGTCTCGTATCTCCACAGTTTACTTCCACACGGCAATAATTTCTTGTTAGTCTGGTAAAATTATGTTAATCCTTTCTAACGTAAACAACAACATTCGGGTTTCACGGGTTTTTGCCGGGTTTTGCGACTGAATCATTTTTTACGGTTTGAGTTGATTGAGTTGATTTTGCATTAAAATCTCAAGCGTGAGATTTGCGAAGCAGATCTCTAATGAATTTGCTCTCACGGGAGAGCGTATTGATTGAGATTTTGAGTGTGAGTCTATCAACACTGGATTTAGCAGATCCAAATTTAGTAAATTGCGAATTTGTTTGATCCTAAACGTACCGTACGTACGTATGGTGATAAATTTCGCCCAATTTCAATTTTTGATATTAAAACTAATTTTATGAAATATTATTTTTTTTTTCATTAAAATCGATTACATTTGCTGATACAGATCTTCTTCTTCTATCTGGTGTTACGTCCCAACTGGGACAAAGCCTGCTTCTCAGATTAGTGTTCTTATGAGCACTTCCACAGTTATTAACTCTCAAACCCCCAACGTCTGACTTTTCATTAAAAATGAACTTTAAAAAATCATAACTTGGCCAATTATTAATCAATTTTGGATCTTTTGGTCTCAAACAAACCGCATACTCTTCAAGATTTATTGTGTTCCGGAAGAAATGGGATTGGCCACTTGGTTCCGGAGCTATTCCGGATTCAAATGGGGTATATTCGTTCCGGAAGTGATAGTTCCCTTAGATTTTTCAAGATTAGCGGTAAGAAACTTATTCATTGTGTACTTTCTATAAGAAAAAGCTGCCAGAAGGTCGAATGACGTTGGTTCTCATTGATTCTGGCCATTTCGGATACCCGGTCACCTGGCACCGGTTCCTGAATGTACCCAGAGAGGACATTTTCTGAAACTCAAATAATACTACCGTGCGACGGCTTAAAATTCCTGATTTTTTATCCGGAACATCATAGATATAATTCCAAAGACCAATATGAGGTTCTGGCCACATCCGGATACCCCGGAATCGGTTCCGGTGGGGCCTCAGTGGGACACTTTTGTAATCTTACTCACTCATATCGTGCGACGTCTCAAAATTCATGATTTTTTATCTGTAACATCATAGATATAATGCCAAACACTAATATGAGGTTCTGGCCACATCCGGATACGCCGGAATCGGTTCCGGGAGGGCCCCAGTAGGACACTTTCGTAATCCTACTCACTCATATCGTGCGACGGCTCAAAATTCATGATTTCCTATCCAGAACATCATAGATATAATGCCAAAGACCAATATGAGGTTCCGGCCACATCCGGATACCCCGGAATCGGTTCCGGTGTGGCCTCAGTGGGACACTTTTGTAATCTTACTCACTCATATCGTGCGACGGCTTAAAATTCCTGATTTTTTATCCGGAACATCATAGATATAATGCCAAAGACCAATATGAGGTTCTGGCCACATCCGGATACCCCGGAATCGGTTCCGGTGGGGCCTCAGTGGGACACTTTTGTAATCTTACTCACTCATATCGTGCGACGGCTTAAAATTCATGATTTTTTATCCGGAACATCATAGATATAATGCCAAAGACCAATATGAGGTTCTGGCCACATCCGGATACCCCGGAATTGGTTATGGTGGGGCCTCAGTGGAACACTTTTGTAATCTTACTCACTCATATCGTGAGACGGCTCAAAATTCATGATTTTTTATCCGGAACATCAAAGATATAATGCCAAAGACCAATATGAGGTTCCGGCCACATCCGGATACCTCGGAATCGGTTCCGGGAGGGCCTCAGTAGGGCTTTTTCGTAATCCTACTCATTCGTATCGTGCGACGGCTCAAAATTCATGATTTTTTATCCGGAACATCATAGATATAGTGCCAAAGTCCAATATGAGGTTCTGGCCACAGCCGGATACCCCGAAATCGGTTCCGACAGGACCTCAGTGGCACACTTTTGTAAATCTTTTCCTTCATATCGTGCGACGGCTCAAAATTCATGATTTTTATGCTGCACATCATAGCTATTATGCCATGGATCAATATAATATTCTGGTAATATGCGATTACTCCAGAATTGTTCTGATAAGACTCATATGCACTCTGTGTAATCTTCGTTGAATCAATTGAGATAGCTTTGGATCCATATCGATAAGTCCATGAGACATTTCTGGCTAACCGTTTTTGTCAACATATAAAAAACACGATAAAAAACCGTGTTTTTATTTTATTTCTTTTATCGTGGATTTAAATGTTGTTTTAGCGATTCGAATATCGAGTCCGATCTGTATTTGAATCTACAGACACATTAAGATTAGATTGTTTTTCATTACACAATGCAACTAAATAATCTATTGGTACTACAGATCGGACTCGAGAATCGATTGTTATTCACTCCGGATAATCGAATCCTTCGGATAATCGAATCACTAAAAAAAAGTTGAAATCTGCGAATAAAGAACTCAAATATTTTTCATTCGTTATTATCTTTATATGATGCAGTGGCGTAGCAAAATATTATTTCTAGGAACATTTGGGGGTCTTGAGAAGAAAAAAACATTTTTTGACCAACGTACACAAAAAAAAAACTTTTTCAAACCCCCTTTTCTTACGTACGTCCAAAACTGCTAAACCATTCATATTGTATAGTGCAATACTAAATTATCTCAAATTTATGCACAAATACTGAAAAACAAATATCGTACTCCGGATAATCCAGTCTAAAATTCCGGATAATCGAATCCCAGATAATCGAGTTCAACTTGTACTGAAATTTATATACAAAAAAAGTACATCATGGGTTAGTCCCCGATCTTGGTTATCTTAATGTTTCTTTGCGTCTTTTTTTTTCAAAATAGTTAAATTTAATCCGTGTTTATAAATACAAAAGTATGATTAAAAACAACTGTTTAATTTTGACACGGTTCGATATTGGCAAAATGATTTTTTTCTGGAATACTGCCAAAATCAAACGGCACTATACCTTATCAAAATTTATAGAGTCCCTTTCATATATGTTGTTGAAAAAAATAAATATTAAGAGAAAATTCTTAGACATGTTCGCTACAAATTC
Source organism: Aedes aegypti (assembly GCF_002204515.2). Lineage (NCBI taxonomy): Eukaryota > Metazoa > Arthropoda > Insecta > Diptera > Culicidae > Aedes > Aedes aegypti. The sequence continues at coordinate 66,440,633 of NC_035108.1, read as the reverse complement.
TTTTGACTATTTCATCCTATATATCTTTTATGACAACATGTGGTTTTTTGGAATTCGTTTGCAATGCTAAATACATTCTTATACAATTTATTGTTAACCTTGATGCAATTGACTAGAGAAAAGTATAATTTTATTTTTAGAATATCAGTTAATCTTGTGGCAGAAGTGCTCCAAATTTGAATAATAAAGAAATTTGAAAATGTCTTTGAAAGTCATATGATGAAATTCTATATCATTTGTTAAGCTTTGATGCTGGTTCATAAACTACATAATTTTATTAATTTGTATTCGTCTTTAAAATAAAGCATTTTTTTTACACCTTGTATCCCTTATTATAGTTGCTAACGACAGTATTGAAATTAGTTGCCAAGCTCTTACGTGAGCTCCTCCCAACCAAATTCACCTAGCATCAATTTCTCCAGACTACCAAGTTCCTTCCAACACTGTTGACCAGTTCCTTAGATGAGTCAACATTCGCATCACGCTGAATTTGTTCAACGCGTATTGACCTTCAAATCTATATTAGATTTTCGTCCATGCTAACTCTTCCTCCAGACTACAGCTCAGCCTCCAGGCTATATCTCCACGAAGAGGTTCTGTTTCCGCGTCCAGGCTCTGTGTCTTAGCCCAGGTTCTCTTTCCTTCGAACCAGCCTCAGCATTTCGCTAAGATTTCAAGTATCTAGTCAGAACCTTTATATTGATTTATAGAGTGATGCTGTTGGATAAACAATTCGGGGTATCCGGATGTAACCAGAACCTCATATTGGTCCACGGTAATATAGCTATGATGTTCATGTTGACAATTCATAAATTTTGAGCCTTCGCACGATATGAGTGAGTAGGATTACGAGGCCCTCCCGGAACCGATTCCGGCGTATCCGGATGTGGCCAGAACCTCATATTGGTCTTTGGCTTTATATCTATGATGTTCCGGATAAAAAATCATGAATTTTGAGCCGTCGCACGATATGAGTGAATAAGATTACAAAAGTGTCCCACTGAGGCCCCACCATAACCAATTCCGGGGTATCCGGATGTGGCCAGAACCTCATATTGGTCTTTGGCATTATATCTATGATGTTCTGGATAGGAAATCATGAATTTTGAGCCGTCGCACGATATGAGTGAGTAGGATTACGAAAGTGTCCTACTGGGGCCCTCCCGGAACCGATTCCGGCGTATCCGGATGTGGCCAGAACCTCATATTAGTGTTTGGCATTATATCTATGATGTTACGGATAAAAAATCATGAATTTTTAGCCGTCGTACGATATGAGTGAATAAGATTACAAAAGTGTCCCCCTGAGGCCCCACCATAACCGATTCCGGGGTATCCGGATGTGGCCAGAACCTTATATTGGTCTTTGGCATTATATCTATGATGTTACGGATAAAAAATCATGAATTTTGAGCCGTCGCACGATATGAGTGAATAAGATTACAAAAGTGTCCCACTGCGAAACCTCATGAGGCCCCACCATAACCGATTCCGGGGTATCCGGATGTGGCCAGAACCTCATATTGGTCTTTGGCATTATATCTATGATGTTCCGGATAAAAAATCAGGAATTTTAAGCCGTCGCACGATATGAGTGAGTAAGATTACAAAAGTGTCCCACTGAGGCCCCACCGGAACCGATTCCGGGGTATCCGGATGTGGCCAGAACCTCATATTGGTCTTTGGCATTATATCTATGATGTTCCGGATAAAAAATCAGGAATTTTGAGCCGTCGCACGGTAGTATTCTTTGAGTTTCAGAAAATGTCCTCTCTGGGTACATTCAGGAACCGGTGCCAGGTGCGGTTATCCGAAATGGCCAGAATCAATGAGAACCAATGTCATTCGACCTTCTGGCAGCTTTTTACTTATAGAAAGTACACAATGAATAATTTTCTTACCGCTAATCTTGAAAAATCTAAGGGAACTATCACTTCCGGAACGAATATACCCCATTTGAATCCGGAATAACTCCGGAACCAAGTGGCCAATCCCATTTCTTCCGGAACACAATAAATCTTGAGGAGTATGCGGTTTGTTTGAGACCAAAAGATCCAAAATTGATTAATAATTGGCCAAGTTATGATTTTTTAAAGTTCATTTTTAATGAAAAGTCAGACGTTGGGGGTTTGAGAGTTAACTGAGAGCTTTCTTTGCCGATTGACCATTTTTGCATGTATATAATCGTGTAGCAGGTATGAAGATACTCTATGCCCTGGGAATCGAGAAAATTTCCTTTACGAAATCTATAAAGATCTATAAAGTTCTGATTTTGTCAAAATTTATTAGACAATATTTGAACTCCGAAGGATAACATAACAAAAAAATGTGAAATAGTGATCAATTTGTCCCCTGATTACGGTACATGCTTAAGGTAATTATAAAACTATGCCAAACCTTGAATTTTCAAGTGCATATAATACTGGAGAATCTGACAACAGTTCGCGTTAAAAATAAATCAAATTGCTTGCTTGCTGGTGGTGACCGTTGGGATAAATTTTCAACGTGGAGCGCTGTTTGGTTCTCAAGACTTGTGCTCTTAAAAATATGAGGTGTGGCTTCGTTCTATATTCACCTTAAAATACTTTACACGAAGCTTCACCAGTTCAATGCTGCAGACAAGTTCCAAAACCCAGTAAAATTTTACCGACCCCAGTAATTTAATCTAGGTGTGTAGATGGTTTTAAAGAATGTATAAGTAAACAAAAGTAGTAAACCAAAGATATATTTGTACTTCATTGAAAATAATCAATAATACGATACTCTGAGATTATAAGTGATATAATACACACATTCTTATGAACTTAACCGAAAAGTCTCAGCCTACTGCGGAGCATACATACCGAAGTACAGAATGCGAATTTGCTGGGCTGCCAAATCCTCTGGAAAGTTAAACAACATCTGGACAGCCTCGTTCAATCGCTCAGCTTGCTGTGACCGTTCCCGTTCCTTGTCCTGGTACACATCGTAACAATACCGAGCGACACGGTACCCATCATAGATCGCCCATGCTGTGAACAAACCAGGAATCACCCCAGAAGCGATGTAGTTCTGAGTGCTAACTCCTGCGAAAACGGCCGATGCCCTCAGCGTGTTCGGTAAATGCAGCTTGTTGAATATCCACAAGGAGTTGCGAATACACGATGCCCTTACTAGTTCTCTCCCGGCACGGCTCGCCACCGATGTGGCCATTAAGTTCAGTGTGATGGCGGAACCAATTGCAGCGCCGGCAAATCGAAGTACCGGGCCCGTAATTGGGTTGGTAGATACTATCTGATAAGCCTGCAGGCCAGTGTTGTAAGTGGCTCCGGCCATATAACGTAAGGCCGATCCTGTCTGTTCGGTGATTGGGCTCTCGCTGATTTTGCGATGGTAGTCTTTGGCTGTGCTGTACACATTTTTACTCGCATCGACTACCTGGGCTGTATGCGAACTGTCCTTTATTCCATTAACTACATAGTTGGTGGCATCGCCCGTTTTGTGGTAAGCATACTTGGCCATTCCGAAACTTCCGTGTGCTATATTGCTCAGAAACTGCAAATGGCTCGATGCGGCTGTAGTCCCCGACGTGTCGTTTTCTGGCTGCATTTTTGACTGCAATGATAAGATTTTAGAAGCTGTTTTCGAATAAGATAGTTATTGTACGACAGAGGATTCAATACTTCTTAGCTGTGATGTTAAAGTCACCAAAATAGCTTTGGTGAGCGAATTTGACGGATAGCGCCGACAATTTTTGTCGCATAGGATTCATCGAATGTAGCGCGGTTGTTGCACCATGGCCAGATTCATTTCCCGAGCGCGTGCACGGAAAGAAATAACAATTGTGATTTAAAAACAACAGTAGCGGAAAATCAACTGATGATCTTTGTCGTTCTACTATCATCAAATATTTTAATAAAAATAAAATGCTTTTAGAAGTGCGCAGCAATGCTAAATCGGTCTGATGTATTCTGCGCAGTTCATATGTATTTTCCTCACGTTCTCCTATAATTGTTTTTAATCCACTTCGATACCGTCAATCCGCCCCCAAACTGGATGGCGTACACTAGCTTAAGGTGATTATAAAACGAAGCCAAACAAGGGCACAAGACTGGAGAATCTGACAACAGTTTGCGTTGAAAACCAATCAATCTGCTTGCTTGCTGGTGGTGACTAATGGGATAAATTTTCAACGGTGAGAGCTGTTTGGTTCTCAAGTCTTGTGCTTTTGAAAATTTGAGGTGTGGCTTTGTTCTATAATCACCTTAACGCAATTTATAATTAAGTATTGAGTTGTAAATATTAGTATATATTAGTTGTGTTGCTAGAGGACATCTTGAAAATTCACTGAGATTCTTTCAGAAACCCTTCTGAAATTATTATATGTAGTTATTTCTTTGATCGCTCTGATTTTTCCAATAACCTCCTTGGGACTTCCTATTGGACTATCCCAGAAACCCATCTTGGGTTATTATGGAAATCCTTTCAGGATTCTGCTGTAAAATTCTGGAATTCTGCCGAAAATGATTTAATGATTGCTTTCCAGTGTAATGGAATCTATTTTAAAAATCTGGGTTCGGGGATTCTCACAAAATTTCTCGGGATTTCTTCTGGAAATCCAATCGAAATTATTATTTAAATTCTGATATTATCCTCGTAATTCTTCAGTATTTCTTCCGTGAAACTCTTTGAAAGTTCTTCAAAATCCCTTTGAGATTCTTTCCGAAAAATGTCTTAGATTAAACCTATTATTCTAGAATACTCTCGGAAAGACGCCTGAGACTATAATCAAAAAAATCTATTATTTCACTTCACTTTCTTCCGTGCAAATTCTTGGGACTCTTTCGGAAATTCCTCTGGAATTCTTTTTGTAAATCCCAATGGAATTCTCCCAGAAATCCCTGTGGAATACTTCCGAAAATCCTGCTAAGAATCTTCCAGATAACGGGGATTTTTTTAAATCTTTATTTATGGAAATCATCCGAAAATTCCTCAGTTGTTTGTAAATCCTCCTTATATTCTTACAGAAATCCTTCTTATATTCTTACAGATTTATTGCTATTGATTTTATTGTTTCTGCATGAGATAATTTTGTATATCCAGAATTATTCCGAAAATTCCTTCGTGATTCTTTAGAATTTTTTTCTAAGATTTTTTGAGAAAAAAAAAATTCTGTGATTCTTATGGAAATTCATAAGGAAGTGTTTTTGATTTTTTTCGTGATTTATCATTGATTTTCCTTGAAAATTTTCTTAAATCCTTGGCAGAATTTTCTGAAAATCCCTCTTGACTTCAAATGGAAATCCTCCAAGAAAACTACCGGACAGTCACTGGGACTTTAAAAAAATACCTATGAGATTCTTTGATTACTGATTTCTTTTTCTGAGCATCTTTTGAAAGTGACTTTTAAATGGTTCTGGAAATTCCATTTGAAATTATTCCGTAAATCTTTCTGGAGCTCTTCTGGACATCGTAATTATTCTGGAAAATATTCATGAAATCGTCTGGATGTCTGTGACTTTTCATTGAATCTTCAGGGGTTCTTGCGAAATAACTTCTGGGATTCTTTTGGATATCACTGTAAAAAAACATTCAAAATCCATTCGAAATTCTCCTGAGATTGTTTCAGGAATTTACGAGAATCCTTAAAATAATTCCTTTAGAAATCTCCCTGATAATATTTTAGTGATTTCTCTGTGGTTCTTCTGTAAATCGACCTGGGATTCTTCCGGAAATCCTCCTTTAATTCCAAAGCAATTTCCAGAAGAATTTTCAGAAGGATATTTTTAAGAATCCTGTATATTTTTCCCTAAGAATCTCAATGTATTTAAACAAAATACCAGGACAATTTACGGTTGAATCTCACAAAAACTTCCGGTGGAATTCTTGAATGCTTATCATTCAAGCAGAATTCCAGTCGTATTTCCGGATGAATTTCGGCAGGTTTAACGGAAGAATCCCAGCAGAATTTCTTGAAAAATTCCAGTAAAATTTCTGGAAGAATCTTTGAAAGATGTTTTGAAGTCCTCCAGCAGGATAACAGAAAGAAATCTGGGGGTATTGTAGAAGAATTTCCGAAAGAATCCTAGAGAGATAGTCGAAATAATAACAGTTTTCTTGAAAAATTCAGGAAACTCCCAGAGTCTAGAGGTAATTCGGGAAGAATTTCTGCAAGAATCCTTAACAGAAGGATTTGAAGGATCCTCAGAAAGATTTTCGAAAGTATCCCAGAAGGCTTCCCGAAAGAATGCTAGAAAGATATCTGGAAGATTTCCTACAGGATTTTTGGAAGAGTCCCAGACAAATTTCAAGAATATGGACGTAAAAATCTCAGTGGCATTTCTAGAATAATTTCAGAAAGATTTTCGGAAGCATCCTCGAAAGTATTCTAAAGGGATTCCGAAAGCATCTAAGGTGATTTCCGGAAGAATACCAGAGGTATTCTCATAATAATCCCAGAAGTATTTCCGGAAAAAGGCCAGAGTTATTTTCGGAGGAATTCTCGACGAATTTGTAGTAGAGTCGTAGTACATTTTTTGGCAAAATCCTCTAAAAATATCCAGAAGAATTGCATCAGGATTTTTGTTAGAATCTTCCATTGAATTTCCGAAAGAATCTTCGAGAATTTCGATTCAGATTTTGATTTCCAGGATTTCAAAAGTAATCCTTAAGGAGATAAACGCAAACTCACATACAGATTTATGCAAATATTCCAATAAGATGTCCAGAAGAATCACAAAGGATATCCGAAAGAATCTCAGATATAGTACCGGAATGCTAACGATGTTTTTTAGATGAGTTCAAAGCGATATCTGTAAGTATTCTGTGATTTCCAGAAGAACTTAGAGAAAAATCAGAAATGATCTTTAGATTTCCAGAACAATCCCAGAGAGGTTTTGAAGGATTCATAAGTGATTTAAGGAAGAATCCCAGGAGGGAAATTCCATAGAATTCTGGAGTAATTTCTGGACCAATGTCTTTTTATATGCTGTATCAATATTTACAAGTAATTATAATAAACAAGTATTTATGGAACAATAACAATTTTAATTTATCGCCATAATTGAACGACAATTTTAATTAGAATGTGCATCCACCACATCATCCCTCTCAGAAGGATTGTGATTCTAAATATTTTTTGCGGTGATTCAGAATTGTAATCACATTCTAGTTTAATTGTATGTGGTGTCATTCAACATTTAAAATAAGATTCGTTAAGCCGAACATGTTGATCCTTCGACATTAACCAACGAGCATTGCTTGAAATAATGAGATTTTTTCGATTACTTTGATTACTGATTTCTTTTTCTGAGGATCTTCTAAAAGTTACTTCCAAATGATTCCGAATCCCGTTTGAAATTATTCCATGAATCTTTCTGCAGTTCATCTGGACATCGGAATTATTCTGGAAAATATTCATGAAATCTTCTGGATGTATGTGAATATCCTTTAAATCTTTCAGGGATTCTGGCGAAATAACTTCTGGGATTCTTTTGAATATCACTGTAATTTGGATTTAGAATTCTCATGGGATTATTTCAGATATTAACGATAATCCTTCATACAGAAGTGATGTTTCTGTGAATCGCCTTGGAATTCTTCTGGAAATCCTTCTATAATCCCAAAACAATTCTCAGAAAATTTTTCAGAAGGATATTTTTAAGAATCTCAATGGAATTTCTGAAAAATACCAGAACGATTTACGGTTGAATCTCACGAAAACTTCCGGTGGAATTCTTGAATGATATCCGGAAGAATGACAGTCGTATTTTCGGATGAATCTTAGCAGGTTTTACAGCACAATCCCAGCAAAATTTATTGAAAAATTTAGAATAGAAAGATATCCGAAAAAAAAAACTCCAACAGGATTTTTGTAAGAGTCCCAGGAGTATTTCAAAGATATTGGCGTAAAAATCTCAGTGGAATTTCTTGAAGAATTTCAGAAAGATTTCCGAAAGCATCTCGTCATTTTTGGAAGAATACCAGAGGCATTCTCATAAGAATACCAGAAGTATTTCCGGATAAAAATCTAGAGTTATTTTCGGAGGAATTCTCGAAGAATTTCTAGTAGAGTCGTACATTTTTTGATAAAATCCTCTTTAAATATCCAAATGGATTGCATCAGGATTTATGGAAAAATCTTCCATAGTATTTCGAAAACAATTTTCAAGAATTTCAAAGAATTTAATTTCCTGGATTTCAAAAGTAATCCTTAAGGAGATACACGCAAAATCACATACAGAGTTCTGCAAAAAAATCCAAAAAGATGTCCAGAATAATCGCAATGGGATATCCGAAAGAATCTCAGAAGTAATACCGGAATGGTAACGTTTTTTTTGGATGAATCCCAAAGCGATATCTGGAAGAAAATTCAGAAATAATCTCAAGATTTTCAGCAGAACAATCCCAGAGAGGATTTGAAGGATTCATGAATGATTTAAGGAAGAATCCCGGGAGATGCTCCCAAAGAATTCTAGAGTACTTTCTGGAACATTTTTTTTTTCATATGATTTATATATAAAAATACTTTGATTCAAATAAATTTTTTTTGTGTAGCATTAAGTTTAACTACAGACATAGCTCGTAACATCAATAATAAATTAAATTTATAAATCTTTTAAACACATCCAAATTAAATAACAGTTCAAAGAGTAAAATACCATTCTCATGAGTTTTTGAGAATCATATGGTCGGTGTTTAGACAGACCAGACTAGGCTCTAAGAATACGGAAAGAACTCCATCAATTTTAAATCTTCCATGTTATTTTGATACAAATGTATCATCAAATAGATAAGTTCCATTATTGCAGTAAATATCTATAATATTTTGATGTTTCACATGTTTGGGGTACATTTTTCTTACTCGATTGAAAAAAACACTTGGTTCAGTCTGTTTGAACACCGACCATATCTATGTTTGTTATTTGATATTTAAATACTTGAATTGGGCTGTATCAATATTTACAGGTAATTATAATAAATAAGTATGTATAGAACAATAACAATTTTAATTTATCCCCATAATTGAACGACAATATTAATTAGAATGAGCCTCCCCCACATCATCCCTCTCAGGAGAATTTTGATTCCCAATATTTTTTTTTTTTGCGGTGGTTCAGAATTGAAAATATCAAAAGTCTATTGTAATCACATCCTTTTTGTTCAATTGCATGAGTGTTATTCGATATTTAAAATAAGATTCGTTAAGCCGAACATGTTGATCCTTCCACAAGAACCAACAACAAGCATTGCTTATGTTAAGAGATTTTATCGTAATGCACAACCAGCCTAAACGTTCTTCCCCTTTTGTATATGTACTAATTATAATTTCAAATTATTTTAATTAAATTAGTTGTGTTGTCTACTATTGTACACGGCAATATGTTTCAAAATAAGTAGCTCCGCTTTTAAAACAAACTTTAACATCGATCAACCAAACCATAGAATATCCAATAGCGAAAAAATAATAATAATAACCGATCATTGCAAATCGAGCCGAACTGGCGCTCTTTCCGTGCGCACGCGCTCTGTCCGTGCGCACGCGCTTTCTGCAGAGCTGTCAAACAGACTTTTGTGCCTTTCTTCTTTCGCTCTCCTTCAACTCAACAACTCAGCACGATCCACCTCCTGGTGGATTGGTGAGCTGTCTGGTTGTTGCAGATGAACAATCATCGTGTAGCGCGACATCATCATTGACACTAAGCTTGCAACTCACCAGAAAATCGTGGTACAATTAACAACGGCCCTCTTGTTATGTTGCCTTCTCTTCACAAAAATCATGACTCTAGCTGTGATGTTAAAGTCACCAAAATAGCTTTGGTGAGCGAATTTGACGGATAGCGCCGACAATTTTTGTCGCATAGGATTCATCGAATGTAGCGCGGTTGTTGCACCATGGCTAGATTCATTTCCCGAGCGCGTGCACGGAAAGAAATAACAATTGTGATTTAAAAAAAAACAGTAGCGGAAAATCAACTGATGATCATTGTCGTTTTTTTTTTTTTTTTTTTTTCTTATACGTTTATTTAAAAGGCTCAAGCGCCGTCAGGCATAACGGAGCCGAATTCATTTTGATTTGTTTTACAAATTCGTGTTGCTTCTTATCATACTATGTTAGTTTTGGGCAACCGTAAGACTCGCGGTTTGGTCGAGGTTAGGGAATACAATTTTGTGTGGATAAGGATGGGATTCGAGGGTTTGATTGATGACATTCAGCAGCGATGTAGCGGTATGATGCTGCTTATCAATCAAAGAGTGGACTTGAACGACCTGTAACGATACAACAAAAACTAGAGGGGGAGACGAGGTGGACAAGCAGAACGAAAGACAGAAAGGATCAAACGAAAACATCAATTTTCTTCAGAAACTTGAAGATGAGGAACATGTAATCGAAGTCCAACCTACCCAACACATCTCTAATGTCTTCCTTGTCTGGTTTTCCTCGGGCCCTGAGGGATTCACATAAATCAATTCTAGCAACTTCGTGTTCGGGACAATACCAGACGACATGGTTTATGTCGTGGTAACCTTCGCCACAACCACATCGATTGCTATCTGCGAGACCTATTCTAAAGAGATGTGAGCCTAGGGAGTAGTGATTGGACATCAGGCGACACATTACCTTAATAAAATCTCGACTCATGTCCAACCCCTTAAACCATGGTCTATTCGATACCTGTGGGAGAATAGAATGTAACCACCTGCCCAAATTCCCTTCATCCCATTTTTGTTGCCAACTGACCATGACTTGCTGGCGAGCAATTATAAAAAATTCACTGAAGATGATACGCCGTTCGTAAATATCACCTTCCATAGCGCCCACCTTGGCGAGCGAGTCCGCCTTCTCATTGCCCGGAATTGAGCAATGAGAAGGGACCCAAACCAAGGTGATATTGTGATTCGATAGAGCACTCAATGTGCATCGTATTTCCCGTAAGAAATACGACGAGTGCTTTACCGGCCTCATTGAGCGAATAGCCTCTATTGAGCTAAGGCTATCCGTGAAAATGAAGTATTGATCAGAGGGAAGAGAGGCAATTCGCTCTAATGCGTAGTGTATTGCCGCTAATTCTGCGACATATACGGAACAAGGACTCTGAAGTTTGAATGCGGCGCTATGAAATTCATTAAATACACCAAATCCAGTGGAATCATTTGTTTTTGACCCGTCGGTGTAAAACGTTCTGTCGCTGCTGACTTGGCCGAATCTGTTAGCAAAAATTAGTGGTATATACTCCGAACGGAGTGGATCTGGGATTCCATGGATTTCTTGCTGCATGGTCAGATCAAAACATACGGTAGAATTGCAGAAGACTGGGAAGCAACTACCGTGGGATGTGTTCGAGGAAGGATTAACCTCCAGAGTCATGTACCAATAGTACAGTGTCATGAATTTTGTTTGAGGATTTCGTTCGATTAGCTTTTCAAAGTTTTCAATTACCAATGGATTTAACACTTCACAGCGGATGAGGAACCGGAGCGATAATTCCGCAAACCGATCTGATAAAGGCAATACTCCTGCTAACACCTCTAAACTCATTGTATGTGTCGAGTTCATGCATCCTAGGGCTATCCGAAGACAGCGATACTGGATACGTTGGAGCTTCAAAATGTGGGTTTTCGCGGCGGATAGAAAACAAAAGCTTCCGTATTCGAGGACCGAGAGAATTGTTGTACGATATAACTTTATCAGATCTTCCGGGTGAGCTCCCCACCATGTTCCGGTGAGTGTACGCATGAAGTTGATTCGTTGTTGGCACTTCTGATGCAGATACTTGATGTGCTTTCCCCAGGTGCATTTGGAGTCGAACCAGATCCCTAGATACATATGTGAAATGCTTTGAGTGAGTCCCTTACCCATGAATTGAAGCTCGATCTCTGCTGGGTCTCGCTTCCTAGAAAAGACAACCAACTCAGTTTTCTCCGGAGAGAATTCGATACCCAGCTTTACAGCCCAAGTAGACAAATTGTCTAAAGTATCTTGCAGTGGTCTTTGCAGATTATCCGCCCCTGGTCCTGTTACAGAAACAACGGCATCATCTGCAAGCTGTCTTAGCGAGCAATTTTCCACGAGACAGTCATCAATGTCTCTGACATAGAAATTGTAAAGAAGGGGGCTTAAGCATGAGCCCTGGGGGAGACCCATGTAACTAATTCGTGAAGTTGTTGAGGTTCCGTGAGAGAAGCTCATACGTTTCTCAGACAACAAGTTATGCAAGTAGTTATTTAAAATCGGGGAAAGACCACACTCGTGGAGTTTGTCTGAAAGGACGTCTATACATACTGCATCGAAAGCCCCTTTAATATCCAAGAAGACTGAACCCATTTGTTTTTTTTGAGCATAGGCCAGTTGGATTTCTGTAGAAAGTAACGCAAGACAGTCGCTCGTTCCCTTGCCTCTGCGGAAACCAAATTGTGTATCTGATAGAAGGCCATTCGTTTCAACCCATTTATCAAGCCGAAAGAGAATCATTTTCTCCAACAACTTTCGAATGCATGATAACATCGCGATAGGACGATACGAATTATAATCCGACGTGGGTTTACCGGGTTTTTGGATGGCTATCACCCTCACTTGTCTCCATTCATCCGGAACAATATTGCTCTCCAAGAATATATTGAATAGATTCAACAAGCGCCTCTTCGCGACGTCTGGGAGGTTTTTAAGCATGTTGAATTTGATTCTATCCATCCCTGGGGCAGAGTTGTTACATGAAAGAAGAGCAAGTGAGAATTCTACCATCGTAAAAGGTGTATCCATATCGTTCCTATTTGTTTGAACTTCACGAATGGTTCGTAGCGTTGGTACGGAATCCGGGCAGACCTTCTTGGCGAAATCGAAGATCCACCGAGGAGAGCTTTCGCGATCCTCATTAACCGTTGAAGCGTTTCGCATTCTTTTCCCGACGGTCCAAAGTGTTCTCATCGACGTTTCCCGTGATAGTCCGTTAACAAAATTACGCCAATATCCACGTTTTTTCGCTTTTACGAGATTTTTAAATGTACGCTCGAGGTCGATATATCGCTCGTAATTTTCTCGAGAGCCGCGCTTCCGATATTTTTTGAACGCGGCGGATTTATCACGAAAAACCTTGGTACACTCGTCGTCCCACCAAAGGGTAGGAGAACGCCTTCGTACCGTAGACCCTGGGACAGGGCGGCGCTGTGCTTGAAGGGCACTGTTGATAATTAACCCGGAGAGAAAGTTACATTCTTCCAACGGAGGAAGCACATCAACTAACTGTTCGCCGTTAGAGATCATCTCAGCGTATTTTTCCCAGTCCATGTGCTTGGTGAGGTCATACGCGAGGTTGATCTGACGAACTGGACACGAACACGAATTGGTAATTGAAATTTTGATCGGCAGGTGATCACTACCATGGGGATCTTGAATAACTTTCCACGTGCAATCCAATGATAGCGAATTCGAACAGATTGAGAGGTCTAACATGCTTGGAGGATCTGGAGGTTTTATTCGTGTTGCTTCCCCAGTGTTCAAAATTGACAAATTAAAGTTGTCACAGAGGTCATATATCAAGGAAGCGCGGTGGTCGTCCTTTGGTGACCCCCAGGCTGTACCGTGAGAATTAAAATCTCCTAGGATTAACCATGGCGCTGGCATAGCGCAGCATATGGCCAATAGATCTCTGCGAGATACTCTGGCATTAGGCGGTATGTATACGCTGGCTATGCTGAAACTTTTGCCTCGTATAGTAATATGACATGCCACAACTTCAGTGCCAGTCATCGGGGGAAAGTCAATTCTATAAAAGGAATGGAGCTTGTTGATCCCCAAGAGCACCCCTCCATAACCATCCCCTCGATCTAGGCGAATAATATTAAAATCGTGGAAAGAGACATCTTTATCAGAAGTTAGCCATGTTTCACAAAGAGTAAATATGTCACAGCGGGTGCTGTGAACTAAAAATTTGAACGCGTCTAAATTTCTTATAATGCTTCTACAATTCCACTGTAGTACTTCGATCATATCCCCGACCTCGTTGGATAAATTAGCCATCGAAGGATATGAAAGAATCAAGAATCGGCCAGTTTGAAGCCAGTCGCTTCAGAAGAGGTTTCACCAAAGGAAGCATCATATTTATGAGGTTTCTTATAGCGGGTGAGACTTCCAACGTTTCGAAGATGATATCCACTAACCCAGAAAGTGTCATCTTTCCGGAAGTATTAACATTTTCATGTCTACTTCCCTGTTGATAAGATTGTTCGTTTTCTGGGCGGAAAATTGAGGCATCTGGGGTTTTAGATGGCCCTGGAAGAGATGGAAAGTCTCCAGCTGAGAATTTAAAACATGGAGGTGGAACCTTGGCACGGTTTCTATCTCTTCTTGATTTTTCCAGAGATGGCCGAAGAGCCTGTTGATCGGAGACATTTTGAGAAGCTTGCTGGGGTTGCTTGAGTCGTTTTGCAACGGCTCGCTTCCTCTTAGTTCCTGTGTTAATAACAGTGTACTCTTCTCCATCTTCAGAGCCAGAGCCATGATCATCTATAGGCAAGGAAGAAAAGAGGTTATTGCTAGCAATAGATTGAGCTGGTGGAACAGCAGTCGGAGCAATCTTTTTCAGAATTTCTGCGTAAGATCGCTTCGATCGCTGCTGCAAAGACCGAATGGTATGTTGCTCCCGCTCTATAAACTTCGGGCAAACGGAAAGATCATGGGGAGCTTGCCCACAACAGGTACATTTCGGTTCCTGTGGGCAAGGGCCCTCCACATGTTGCTCTCCGCACTTACTGCAACGGGGCTTGTTGCAGCAATACGCAGAGGTGTGACCCAACTGCTGACACTTTTCGCAATGCATGACCGTCGGTTTATAGAGACGGACAGGTAAACGAAGCAGCCCAATCTCGAGGACATCGGGAAGAGCTGACCCAGAAAAGGTTACACGAAACGAGTTTGAGGGCGTTTTGGAGCCATCAGATGACACCTTATTCATTTGTTTGGCATCAAGTATCTGTACTGAAGGAACGGCACGATTTTTAAAACCTCCAGTGCCAGACATGATGTCTGAACATGTCAAAAACGGTTCGGTAATCACACCAGAGCACTCGACTTCAAGACTTGGGACATAGACATGGTACTCCCTTAGAAAAAGCTCGTGGGCAGCAATCTTGTTGGCCTGTTCACGGTCACTGACGGTGACCCGCAATTTGTTACGACTAGGGGAAGACACCTCGATAATGTCTCGGAACGACTTTGCCAGATCCTTTTGGATTTGAAGTTTGTTTAACGGTTTACCTTTGGGCCGAAAGAAAACCAGAAAGGGGCCCTTAGATCCGGGTGGGTAAGCTTTAAGGCGGGGGGTCTTTGAGGAGGAAGTACTAGAAGAACCATTTGTTTGAGAATGTTCGATATCCTGAGAAACCATAGGATGTTTTGGCGATCCAGCAATATTTGTCCCAGAAGTAGTGGGAATCATAGCATTGTCATTGACGGGACTAGTATCCATAGACTCTTGTGTCTTTGTCAAGACTTCATACGAGGGAGATTTAAGTGACCCGTTTTCATCGTCGGAAATATCGGACCTTTTCGGCCCCCCGCCTTCATCCACTGTGTCCATTACAATAGCCTAATAGCTCCGTAGTTGGGGAGATGGAACACAAATGTAAAAAAGATAGAAAAAAAATGCAATATAGGCTTATTTTTAGGCCACGGCCTGAAAATCGCTAATGTAGCTAATAATAATAATAAAAAAAAAAATTCAAATGTTGATTATTACTTTAGGGGGATTATAGTATTCAACAAAAAAAAAAATAATAATAATAAGAATAATAATAAAAAAAAATCGAGAAAAAAAAATTCAAATGTTGATTATTACTTTAGGGGGATTATTGAATTCAAAAAAAAAAAAAATAATAAGAATAATAATAAAAAAAATTGAGAGAAAAAAATTAAATCGAGAAAAAAAAAAATAAGTTGGTCACCTTGAACCGTGAACCGTAGTTTGAGGACCACTGAGAGTTTTGCCAGAAAAACAACAACCACGTGGTATGGGATGGGGGAAACAATAGAGCGAATGGAATAGAATTTCTACTTAACGAATGGATAGAAACTGCTGGCTTGCTTGGATGCTCTGGCTGCTGCTGTTGCCACTGTTCGTTGCACCCGTTGCCGCCGCCGCCGCCGCCACCAACGGTCTCGCTACTTTGGGTTGATACGGTCGGCCTTTGAGCGATGGCGATGATTGAATTTGATGATGCTGGCACGTTGAAAAGTACACCTGTAACCCTTGTTACAAGTGTCTCCTTCCTTCACGGCGATCGGAAATAATCGTCTTCGTCCTCGGTGGGATAACTCGCGATATAAAAAAAACCACAATTTTGACAGTGGAAAAAAAACTCCACCACTACAAAGCGATTAGATTAGCGATGCGGTAAACACAACCGGCTGCTACAAGCGATCGGTAAGGAATCTGATCATTGTCGTTCTACTATTATCAAACATTTTGATAAAAATAAAATGCTTTTAGAAGTGCGCAGCAATGCTAAATCGGTCTGATGTATTCTGCGCAGTTCATATGTATTTTCCACACGTTCCCAAACTGGATGGCGTACACTCAGCTTAAGGTGATTATAAAACGAAGCCAAACAAGGGCACAAGACTGGAGAATCTGACAACAGTTTGCGTTGAAAACCAATCAATCTGCTTGCTTGCTGGTAGTGAATAATGGGATAAATTTTCAACGGTGAGAGCTGTTTGGTTCTCAAGTCTTGTGCTTTTGAAAATTTGAGGTGTGGCTTTGTTCTATAATCACCTTAACGCAATTTATAATTAAGTATTGAGTTGTAAATATTAGTATATATTAGTTGTGTTGCTAGAGGACATCTTGAAAATTCACTGAGATTCTTTCAGAAACCCTTCTGAAATTATTATATGTAGTTATTTCTTTGATCGCTCTGATTTTTCCAATAACCTCCATGGGACTTCCTATTGGACTATCCCAGAAACCCATCTTGGGTTATTATGGAAATCCTTTCAGGATTCTGCTATAAAATTCTGGAATTCTGCCGTAAAATTCTGGAATTCTGCCGAAAATGATTTAATGATTGCTTTCCAGTGTAATGGAATCTATTTTAAAAATCTGGGTTCGGGGATTCTCACAAAATTTCTCGGGTTTTCTTCTGGAAATCCAATCGAAATTATTATTTAAATTCTGATATTTTCCTCGTAATTCTTCAGTATTTCTTCCGTGAAACTCTTTGAAAGTTCTTCAAAATCCCTTTGAGATTCTTTCCGAAAAATGTCTTAGATTATACCTAATATTCTAGAATACTCTCGGAAAGACGCCTGAGACTATAATCAAAAAAATCTATTATTTCACTTCACTTTCTTCCGTGCAAATTCTTGGGATTCTTTCGGAAATTCCTCTGGAATTCTTTTGTAAATCCCAATGGAATTCTCCCAGAAATCCCTGTGGAATACTTCCGAAAATCCTGCTATGAATCTTCCAGATGACGGGGATTTTTTTAAATCTTTATTTATGGAAATCATCCGAAAATTCCTCTGTAATTGTTTGTAAATCCTCCTTATATTCTTACAGAAATCCTTCTTATATTCTTACAGATTTATTGCTATTGATTTTATTGTTTTTGCCTGAGATAATTTTGTATATCCAGAATTATTCCAAAAATTCCTTCGTGATTCTTTAGAATTTTTTTCTAAGATTTTTTGAGAAAAAAAACTCTGTGATTCTTCTGGAAATTCATAAGGAAGTGTTTTTGATTTTTTTCGTGATTTATCATTGATTTTCCTTGAAAATTTTCTTAAATCCTTGGCAGAATTTTCTGAAAATCCCTCTTGACTTTAATTGGAAATCCTCCAAGAAAACTACCGGACAGTCACTGGGACTTTAAAAAAATACCTATGAGATTCTTTGATTACTGATTTCTTTTTCTGAGCATCTTTTGAAAGTGACTTTTAAATGGTTCTGGAAATTCCATTTGAAATTATTCCGTAAATCTTTCTGGAGCTCTTCTGGACATCGTAATTATTCTGGAAAATATTCATGAAATCGTCTGGATGTCTGTGACTTTTCATTGAATCTTCAGGGGTTCTTGCGAAATAACTTCTGGGATTCTTTTGGATATCACTGTAAAAAAAACATTCAAAATCCATTCGAAATTCTCCTGAGATTGTTTCAGGAATTTACGAGATTCCTTAAAATAATTCCTTTAGAAATCTCCCTGATAATATTTTAGTGATTTCTCTGTGGTTCTTCTGTAAATCGACCTGGGATTCTTCCGGAAATCCTCCTTTAATTCCAAAGCAATTTCCAGAAGAATTTTCAGAAGGATATTTTTAAGAATCCTGTATATTTTTCCGTAAGAATCTCAATGTATTTAAACAAAATACCAGGACAATTTACGGTTCAATCCCACGAAAACTTCCGGTGGAATTCTTGAATGCTTATCATTCAAGCAGAATTCCAGTCGTATTTCCGGATGAATTTCGGCAGGTTTTACGGAAGAATCCCAGCAGAATTTCTTGAAAAATTCCAGTAAAATTTCTGGAAGAATCTTTGAAAGATGTTTTGAAGTCCTCCAGCAGGATAACAGAAAGAAATCTGGGGGTATTGTAGAAGAATTTCCGAAAGAATCCTAGAGAGATAATCGAAATAATAACAGTTTTCTTGAAAAATTCAGGAAACTCCCAGAGTCTAGAGGTAATTCGGGAAGAATTTCTGCAAGAATCCTTAACAGAAGGATTTGAAGGATCCTCAGAAAGATTTTCGAAAGTATCCCAGAAGGCTTCCCAAAAGAATACTAGAAAGATATCTGGAAGATTTCCTACAGGATTTTTGGAAGAGTCTCAGACAAATTTCAAGAATATGGACGTAAAAATCTCAGTGGCATTTCTAGAATAATTTCAGAAAGATTTTCGGAAGCATCCTCGAAAGTATTCTAAAGGGATTCCGAAAGCATCTCAGGTGATTTCCGGAAGAATACCAGAGGTATTCTCATAATAATTCCAGAAGTATTTCCGGAAAAAGGCCAGAGTTATTTTCGGAGGAATTCTCGACGAATTTGTAGTAGAGTCGTAGTACATTTTTTGGCAAAATCCTCTAAAAATATCCAGAAGAATTGCATCAGGATTTTTGTTAGAATCTTCCATTGAATTTCCGAAAGAATCTTCGAGAATTTCGATTCTTATTTGATTTCCAGGATTTCAAAAGTAATCCTTAAGGAGATAAACGCAAACTCACATACAGATTTATGCAAATATTCCAATAAGATGTCCAGAAGAATCACAAAAGATATCCGAAAGAATCTCAGATATAGTACCGGAATGCTAACGATGTTTTTTAGATGAGTTCAAAAACGATATCTGTAAGTATTCTGTGATTTCCAGAAGAACTTAGAGAAAAATCAGAAATAATCTTTAGATTTCCAGAACAATCCCAGAGAGGTTTTGAAGGGTTCATAAGTGATTTAAGGAAGAATCCCAGGAGGGAAATTCCATAGAATTCTGGAGTAATTTCTGGACCAATGTCTTTTTATATGCTGTATCAATATTTACAAGTAATTATAATAAACAAGTTTTTATGGAACAATAACAATTTTAATTTATCGCCATAATTGAACGACAATTTTAATTAGAATGTGCATCCACCACATCATCCCTCTCAGAAGGATTATGATTCTAAATATTTTTTGCGGTGATTCAGAATTGTAATCACATACTAGTTTAATTGTATGTGGTGTCATTCAATATTTAAAATAAGATTCGTTAAGCCGAACATGTTGATCCTTCGACATGAACCAACGAGCATTGCTTGAAATAATGAGATTTTTTCGATTACTTTGATTACTGATTTCTCTTTCTGAGGATCTTCTAAAAGTTACTTTCAAATGATTCCGAAAATCCCGTTTGAAATTATTCCATTATTGCAGAATCTTTCTGCAGTTCATCTGGACATCGGAATTATTCTGGAAAATATTCATGAAATCTTCTGGATGTCTGTGAATATCCTTTAAATCTTTCAGGGATTCTGGCGAAATAACTTCTGGGATTCTTTTGAATATCACTGTAATTTAGATTTAGAATTCTCATGGGATTATTTCAGATATTAACGATAATCCTTCATACAGAAGTAATGTTTCTGTGAATTGCCTTGGAATTCTTCTGGAAATCCTTCTATAATCCCAAAACAATTCTCAGAAAATTTTTCAGAAGGATATTTTTAAGAATCTCAATGGAATTTCTGAAAAATACCAGAACGATTTACGGTTGAATCTCACGAAAACTTCCGGTGGAATTCTTGAATGATATCCGGAAGAATGACAGTCGCATTTTTGGATGAATCTTAGCAGGTTTTACAGCACAATCCCAGCAAAATTTATTGAAAAATTTAGAATAGAAAGATATCCGAAAAAAAAACTCCAACAGGATTTTTGTAAGAGTCCCAGGAGTATTTCAAAGATATTGGCGTAAAAATCTCAGTGGAATTTCGTGAAGAATTTCAGAAAGATTTCCGAAAGCATCTCAAGTCATTTTTGGAAGAATACCAGAGGCATTCTCATAAGAATACCAGAAGTATTTCCGGATAAAAATCTAGAGTTATTTTCGGAGGAATTCTCGAAGAATTTCTAGTAGAGTCGTACATTTTTTGATAAAATCCTTTTTAAATATCCAAATGGATT
This sequence comes from Aedes aegypti, assembly GCF_002204515.2. Classification (NCBI taxonomy): domain Eukaryota; kingdom Metazoa; phylum Arthropoda; class Insecta; order Diptera; family Culicidae; genus Aedes; species Aedes aegypti. Next base: position 66,419,999 of record NC_035108.1, on the reverse strand, counting down.
GCATCAGGATTTATGGTAAAATCTTCCATAGTATTTCGAAAACAATTTTCAAGAATTTCAAAGAATTTTATTTCCTGGATTTCAAAAGTAATCCTTAAGGAGATACACGCAAAATCACATACAGAGTTCTGCAAAAAAATCCAAAAAGATGTCCAGAATAATCGCAATGGGATATCCGAAAGAATCTCAGAAGTAATACCGGAATGGTAACGTTTTTTTTTGGATGAATCCCAAAGCGATATCTGGAAGAAAATTCAGAAATAATTTCAAGATTTTCAGCAGAACAATCCCAGAGAGGATTTGAAGGATTCATGAATGATTTAAGGAAGAATCCCGGGAGACGCTCCCAAAGAATTCTAGAGTACTTTCTGGAACATTTTTTTTCATATGATTTATATATAAAAATACTTTGATTCAAATATATTTCTTGTGTAGCATTAAGTTTAACTACAGACATAGATCGTAACATCAATAATAAATGAAATTTATAAATCTTTTAAACACATCCAAATTAAATAACAGTTCAAAGAGTAAAATACCATTCTCATGAGTTTTTGAGAATCATATGGTCGGTGTTTAGACAGACCAGACTAGATGAATTTTGGAGCTTCAAGGATACGTAAAGAACTCCATCAATTTTAAATCTTCCATGTTATTTTGATACAAATGTATCATCAAATAGATAAGTTCTATAATATTTTGATGTTTCACATGTTTGGGGTACATTTTTCTTACTCGATTGAAAAAAAAACACTTGGTTCAGTCTGTCTGAACACCGACCATATCTATGTTTGCTATTTGATATTTAAATACTTGAATTGTGCTGTATCAATATTTACAGGTAATTATAATAAATAAGTATGTATAGAACAAAAACAATTTTAATTTATCCCCATAATTGAACGACAATATTAATTAGAATGAGCCTCCCCCACATCATCCCTCTCAGGAGAATTTTGATTCCCAATATTTTTTTTTTGCGGTGGTTCAGAATTGAAAATATCAAAAGTCTATTGTAATCACATCCTTTTTGTTCAATTGCATGTGGTTCGATATTTAAAATAAGATTCGTTAAGCCGAACATGTTGATCCTTCCACAAGAAACAACAACAAGCATTGCTTATGTTAAGAGATTTTATCGTAATGCACAACCAGCCTAAACGTTCTTCCCCATTTGTATATGTACTAATTATAATTTCAAATTATTTTAATTAAATTAGTTGTGTTGTCTACTATTGTACACGGCAATATGTTTCAAAATAAGTGGAGCTGCTTTTAAAACAAACTTTAACATCGATCAACCAAACCATAGAATATCCAATAGCGAAAAAATAATAATAATAACCGATCATTGCAAATCGAGCCGAACTGGCGCTCTTTCCGTGCGCACGCGCTTTCTGCAGAGCTGTCAAACAGACTTTTGTGCCTTCCTTCTTTCGCTCTCCTTCAACTCAACAACTCAGCACGATCCACCTCGCGGTGGATTGGTGAGCTGTCTGGTTGTTGCAGATGAACACTTATCGTGTAGCGTGACATCATCATTGACAGTAAGCGTGCAACTCACCAGACAAACGATAGGTGTAATTAACAACTGGACTTCTGGTTTGTATTGACTCTGATCGAGTGGACGAAGGTACGGTGCTGCCATCTGGGAAAAGTTTGCTCGATGCGTGAAGCGCCGAAAATTTTACCCGGCAAGGTATAGGAAGCGAAATTTCAAATGCTCATATAAAATTAACTACAATAGTTATTTAAAATCTTTTCAGTATACGTTGATATACTTTTGATGGGCTACATAATAGGCATATAATTTTAAGATTTATATTTTTTTCTCAATATGCTGCTGATTCTATAGTTGATCAATAGTCTAAACCCGTACACTTTACAGAATTTAATTAAAAAGTGTTTTGAATTTTTTAGAAGCATTTGAAAATTGACTTCCTATGCTTTGCCATGTAAAATAATCGGAGCTTCACGCATAGGGTCAACTGTGGTAATTACCTTCGTAGACGCGAATACCCATCGCCCAATGATAATAGGGCCGTTGTTAATTGTACCACGATTTTCTGGTGAGTTGCAAGCTTAGTGTCAATGATGATGTCGCGCTACACGATGATTGTTCATCTGCAACAACCAGACAGCTCACCAATCCACCAGGAGGTGGATCGTGCTGAGTTGTTGAGTTGAAGGAGAGCGAAAGAAGGAAGGCACAAAAGTCTGTTTGACAGCTCTGCAGAAAGCGCGTGCGCACGGAAAGAGCGCCAGTTCGGCTCGATTTGCAATGATCGGTTATTATTATTATTTTTCCGCTATTGGATATTCTATGGTTTGGTTGATCGATGTTAAAGTTTGTTTTAAAAGCAGCTCCACTTATTTTGAAACATGTTGCCGTGTACAATAGTAGACAACACAACTAATTTAATTAAAATAATTTGAAATTATAATAAGTACATAAACAAAAGGGGAAAAACGTTTAGGCTGGTTGTGCATTACGATAAAATCTCTTAACATAAGCAATGCTCGTTGTTGGTTCTTGTGAAAGGATCAACATGTTCGGCTTAACGAATCTTATTTTAAATATCGAATAACACCACATGCAGTTGAACAAAAAGGATGTGATTACAATAGACTTTTAATATTTTCAATTCTGAACCACCGCAAAAAAAAAATATTGGGAATCAAAATTCTCCTGAGAGGGATGATGTGGGGGAGGCTCATTCTAATTAATATTGTCGTTCAATTATGGGGATAAATTAAAATTGTTATTGTTCTATACATACTTATTTATTATAATTACCTGTAAATATTGATACAGCACAATTCAAGTATTTAAATATTGCGCATTTCTTTCACCACTAAACTATCGCAGAAGTTTTTACAAGTGCGGAAACGCTAATAAAAATGCGCAATTGCATCAAATCGGGTAGGTGTCTTCGGGGGACTTATTCTTCGTAAATCGAAGAATAAGTGCTCTGAAGACACCAACAAGATTCAATACAATCCCGCACTTTTATTCTCACTTTCGCACTTATGAGACCGCACTTCGCAGTCCAGTAGTGAAAGAAATACACAATATCAAATAGCAAACATAGATATGGTCAGTGTTCAGACAGACTGAATCAAGTGTTTTTTTTAATCGAGTAAGAAAAATGTACCCCAAACATGTGAAACATCAAAATAGTATAGATATTTACTGTAATAATGAAACTTATCTATGTGATGATACATTTGTATCAAAATAACATGGAAGATTTAAAATTGATGGAGTTCTTTACGTATCCTTAGAGGTTCAAAATTCATCTAGTCTGGTCTGTCTAAACACCGACCATATGATCCTCAAAAACTCATGAGAATGGTATGGTAACACGGGACAAGTGAGAATCCGGGGTAAATGGGGCGTTTCGTCATAGCTCACTTAGGAAACGTTTTTCATGGTGGTATTCTTTCAGAAAATTGAAGATACAATGACAATGAATGTATTTAGTACTAAACATATTGTTATTTATATTACCATGTGGTTCATGTAACAGTTGTCGGTTCAGCGCTATTTTCAACTTGCATGATAAATTGTTACACGTTTCACGTCTTACATTGACTCTCAAAAAATAAATGTGTTATAAAGCGAATTTTCATCAGTAAGCTATAATTTTAAGTATTATTACAAGCTGCTAACGATAAACCAGTATTTTATTTTCATTTCATATGAAATTTTCGATAGTCTATCTTAACCCAAAATATCTTTGTACCCGGGGTAAGTGGGACCTATCAAAACAAAAACCAGAATCAAAACTTTTCGTATACGTTTCATACATTTTCCTAGAGAGTAGCACTAAAACATTCAAACAAATGATTTTTATCAAATAAGATCAATCTCAAATTACGTAATTGCATAAGAGGGAGAGGAAAAGTGTAATTATTCTTTATTTTTTTTTTTTTATTTCTGAAACACGACTTCAAAGTTGAACAAACACAAAGATGAAATTTGAAATGCATCATGAGAACGATCACTTTTCTATTTTATTTGAACTTTATTTGTTATTTCTACCAAATTAAGTAGTGATGGAAAACAATTCCACCCAATTAAGTGGTTTTCTGCCATGCATATAAATAATAACAAAACATATTTATAATTTCGTCAATTATTGATTGTTTATGTGCTACATTTTAATTAATAACTTATAAATGGTATATTTTGAACATGTTTAATCCCTCTTTACGCTTTTATTGAGGAATTTTCAGTTAATATTAAATGTGAGGTGACATACTATTAAATAAAGGTTTTCTTCCTAAAACGTTACGTATTTCATGGTTGATCCCTTATGTACATCAAATATGTACTTAAAATTAAAAATCTATGATTTATCAATCCTTTTGTTGTAATGGTTAACTTGCTGATGTTTATTGACGCATGAAACTGGATGTGTCCCACTTGCCCCGTTTAGCAAGGTAACTGCGGCTAATGGCTCATTCTAAAACTTTCTTCCAAGGTTTTCACAATTTCGAAATTATTCGATCAGTTTCATGCACATACACTCAAATATGTTGCCAAAATATGATTGTGTTGTTGGATTTGAAAAATATTGACATTTGAAAATTTTATTAAACAATTTGTTTGAACTATCGTTTTTTTCGTTCCTACTTGCCCCGCGGTACCTTATTTTACTCTTTGAACTGTTATTCAATTTGGATGTGCTTAAAAGATTTATAAATTAAATTTATTATTGATGTTACGAGCTGTATCTGCAGTGAAACTTAATGCTACACAAGAAATATATTTGAATTTGAAAGTATTTTTATATATAAATCATATGAAAAAAAAAATTGTTCCATAAATTACTCTAGAATTCTTTGGCAGCGTCTCCCGGGATTCTTCCTTAAATCACTCATGAATCCATCAAATCCTTGCTGGGATTGTTCTGAAAATCTTGAGATTATTTCCGAATTTTCTTCCAGATATCGCTTTGGGATTCATCCAAAAAAAACGTTACCATTCCGGTATTACTTCTGAGATTCTTCCGGATATCCCATTGCGATTATTCTGGACATCTTTTTGGATTTTTTTGCAGAACTCTGTATGTGATTTAGGATTACTTTTGAAATCCAGGAAATTAAATTCTTTGAAATTCTTGAAAATTGTTTTCGAAATACTATGGAAGATTTTACCATAAATCCTGATGCAATTCATTTGGATATTTAAAGAATATTTAATCAAAAAATGTACGACTCTACTAGAAATTCTTCGAGAATTCCTCCGAAAATAACTCTAGATTTTTTTCCGGAAATACTTCTGGTATTCTTATGAGAATGCCTCTGGTATTCTTCCGAAAATGACTTGAGATGCTTTCGGAAATCTTTCTGAAATTCTTCAAGAAATTCCACTGAGATTTTTACGCCAATATCTTTGAAATACTCCTGGGACTCTTACAAAAATCCTGTTGGAGTTTTTTTTTCGGATACCTTTCTATTCTAAATTTTTCAATAAATTTTGCTGGGATTGTGCTGTAAAACCTGCTAAGATTCATCCAAAAATACAACTGTCATTCTTCCGGATATCATTCAAGAATTCCACCGGAAGTTTTCGTGAGATTCAACCGTAAATCGTTCTGGTATTTTTCAGAAATTCCATTGAGATTCTTAAAAATATCCTTCTGAAAAATTTTCTGAGATTTGTTTTGGGATTATAGAAGGATTTCCAGAAGAATTCCAAGGCGATTCACAGAAACATCACTTCTGTATGAAGGATTATCGTTAATATCTGAAATAATCCCATGAGAATTCTAAATCCAAATTACAGTGATATTCAAAAGAATCCCAGAAGTTATTTCGCCAGAATCCCTGAAAGATTTAAAGGATATTGACAGACATCCAGAAGATTTCATGAATATTTTCCAGAATAATTCCGATGTCCAGATGAACTGCAGAAAGATTCATGGAATAATTTCAAACGGGATTTTCGGAATCATTTGAAAGTAACTTTTAGAAGATTCTCAGAAAAAGAAATCAGTAATCAAAGTAATCGAAAAAATCTCATTATTTCAAGCAATGCTCGTTGGTTCATGTCGAAGGATCAACATGGTCGGCTTAACGAATCTTATTTTAATTATTGAATGACACCACATAGAATTAAACTAGTATGTGATTACAATTCTGAATCACCGCAAAAAAAAATATTGAGAATCACAATCCTTCTGAGAGGGATGATGTGGTGGATGCACATTCTAATTAAAATTGTCGTTCAATTATGGCGATAAATTAAAATTGTTACTGTTCCATAAATACTTGTTTATTATAATTACTTGTAAATATTGATACAGCATATAAAAAGACATTGGTCCAGAAATTACTCCAGAATTCTATAGAATTTCCCTCCTGGGATTCTTCCTTAAATCACTTATGAATCCTTCAAAACCTCTCTGGGATTGTTCTGGAAATCTTGAGATTATTTCTGATTTTTCTCTAAGTTCTTCTGGAAATCACAGAATACTTCCAGATATCGCTTTTGGACTCATCTAAAAAAAATCGTTAGCATTCCGGTACTATATCTGAGATTCTTTCGGATATCCTTTGTGATTCTTCTGGACATTTTATTGGAATATTTGCATAAATCTGTATGTGAGTTTGCGTTTATCTCCTTAAGGATTACTTTTGAAATCCTGGAAATCAAATTCGAATCGAAATTTTCGAAGATTCTTTCGGAAATTCAATGGAAGATTCTAACAAAAATCCTGATGCAATTCTTCTGGATATTTTTAGAGCATTTTGCCAAAAAATGTACTACGACTCTACTACAAATTCGTCGAGAATTCCTCCGAAAATAACTCTGGCCTTTTTCCGGAAATACTTCTGAGATTATTATGAGAATACCTCTGGTATTCTTCCGGAAATCACCTGAGATGCTTTCGGAATCCCTTTAGAATACTTTCGAGGATGCTTCCGAAAATCTTTCTGAAATTATTCTAGAAATGCCACTGAGATTTTTACGTCCATATTCTTGAAATTTGTCTGGGACTCTTCCAAAAATCCTGTAGGAAATCTTCCAGATATCTTTCTAGCATTCTTTCGGGAAGCCTTCTGGGATACTTTCGAAAATCTTTCTGAGGATCCTTCAAATGCTTCTGTTAAGGATTCTTGCAGAAATTCTTCCCGAATTACCTCTAGACTCTGGGAGTTTCCTGAATTTTTCAAGAAAACTGTTATTATTTCGACTATCTCTCTAGGATTCATTCGGAAATTCTTCTACAATACCCCCAGATTTCTTTCTGTTATCCTGCTGGAGGACTTCAAAACATCTTTCAAATATTCTTCCAGAAATTTTACTGGAATTTTTCAAGAAATTCTGCTGCGATTCTTCCGTAAAACCTGCCGAAATTCATCCGGAAATACGACTGGAATTCTGCCTGAATGATAAGCATATCCTTCTGAATTTTTTTCTGGAAATTGCTTTGGAATTAAAGGAGGGTTTCCGGAAGAATCCCAGGTCGATTTACAGAAGAACCACAGAGAAATCACTAAAATATTATCAGGGAGATTTCTAAAGGAATTGTTTTAAGGATGCTCGTAAATTCCTGAAACAATCTCAGGAGAATTTCGAATGGATTTTGAATGTTTTTTTTTACAGTGATATCCAAAAGAATCCCAGAAGTTATTTCGCAAGAACCCCTGAAGATTCAATGAAAAGTCACAGACATCCAGACGATTTCATGAATATTTTCCAGAATAATTATGATGTCCAGAAGAGCTCCAGAAAGATTTATGGAATAATTTCAAATGGAATTTCCAGAACCATTTAAAAGTCACTTTCAAAAGATGCTCAGAAAAAGAAATCAGTAATCAAAGAATCTCATAGGTATTTTTATAAAGTCCCAGTGGCTGTCCGGTAGTTTTCTTGGAGGATTTCCATTTGAAGTCAAGAGGGATTTTCAGAAAATTCTGCCAAGGATTTAAGAAAATTTTCAAGGAAAATCAATGATAAATCACGAAAAAAATCAAAAACACTTCCTTATGAATTTCCAGAAGAATCTCAGAGTTTTTTTTTTTCTCAAAAAATCTTAGAAAAAAATTCTAAAGAATCACGAAGGAATTTTCGGAAAAATTCTGGATATACAAAATTATCTCAGGCAGAAACAATAAAATCAATACCAATAAATCTGTAAGAATATAAGAAGGATTTCTGTAAGAATATAAGGAGGATTTACAAACAATTACAGAGGAATTTTCGGATGATTTCCATAAATAAAGATTTAAAAAAATCCCCGTCATCTGGAAGATTCTTAGCAGGATTTTCGGAAGTATTCCACAGGGATTTCTGGGAGAATTCCATTGGGATTTACAAAAGAATTCCAGAGGAATTTCCGAAAGAATCCCAAGAATTTGCACGGAAGAAAGTGAAGTGAAATAATAGATTTTTTTTATTATAGTCTCAGGCGTCTTTCCGAGAGTATTCTAGAATAATAGGTATAATCTAAGACATTTTTCGGAAAGAATCTCAAAGGGATTTTGAAGAGCTTTCAAAGAGTTTCACGGAAGAAATACTGAAGAATTACGAGGAAAATATCAGAATTTAAATAATAATTTCGATTGGATTTCCAGAAGAAATCCCGAGAAATTTTGTGAGAATCCCCGAACCCAGATTTTTAAAATAGATTCCATTACACTGGAAAGCAATCATTAAATCATTTTCGGCAGAATTCCAGAATTTTACGGCAGAATTCCAGAATTTTACAGCAGAATCCTGAAAGGATTTCCATAATAACCCAAGATGGGTTTCTGGGATAGTCCAATAGGAAGTCCCAAGGAGGTTATTGGAAAAATCAGAGCGATCAAAGAAATAACTACATATAATAATTTCAGAAGGGTTTCTGAAAGAATCTCAGTGAATTTTCAAGATGTCCTCTAGCACCACAACTAATATATACTAATAAATACAACTCAATACTTAATTATAAATTGCGTTAAGCTGAGTGTACGCCATCCAGTTTGAGGGCGGATTGACGGTATCGAAGTGAATTAAAAACAATTATAGGAGAACGTGTGGAAAATACATATGAACTGCGCAGAATACATCAGACCGATTTACCATTGCTGATAATGATCATCAGTTGATTTTCCGCTACTGTTTTTTTTTTTAAATCACAATTGTTATTTCTTTCCGTGCACGCGCTCGGGAAATGAATCTGGCCATGGTGCAACAACCGCGCTACATTCGATGAATCCTATGCGACAAAAATTGTCAGCGCTATCCGTCAAATTCGCTCACCAAAGCTATTTTGGTGACTTTAACATCACAGCTAATAGTCCAGTTGTTAATTACACCTATCGTTTGTCTGGTGAGTTGCAAGCTTACTGTCAATGATGATGTCACGCTACACGATAAGTGTTCATCTGCAACAACCAGACAGCTCACCAATCCACCGCGAGGTGGATCGTGCTGAGTTGTTGAGTTGAAGGAGAGCGAAAGAAGGAAGGCACAAAAGTCTGTTTGACAGCTCTGCAGAAAGCGCGTGCGCACGGACAGAGCGCGTGCGCACGGAAAGAGCGCGTGCGCACGGAAAAAGCGCCAGTTCGGCTCGATTTGCAATGATCGGTTATTATTATTATTTTTTCGCTATTGGATATTCTATGGTTTGGTTGATCGATGTTAAAGTTTGTTTTAAAAGCAGCTCCACTTATTTTGAAACATATTGCCGTGTACAATAGTAGACAACACAACTAATTAAATTAAAATAATTTGAAATTATAATTATAGTACATATACAAAAGGGGAAGAACGTTTAGACTGGTTGTGCATTACGATAAAATCTCTTAACATAAGCAATGCTTGTTGTTGTTTCTTGTGGAAGGATCAACATGTTCGGCTTAACGAATCTTATTTTAAATATCGAATAACACCACATGCAATTGAACAAAAAGGATGTGATTACAATAGACTTTTGATATTTTCAATTCTGAACCACCGCACCTGAGAGGGATGATGTGGGGGAGGCTCATTCTAATTAATATTGTCGTTCAATTATGGGGATAAATTAAAATTGTTATTGTTCTATACATACTTATTTATTATAATTACCTGTAAATATTGATACAGCACAATTCAAGTATTTAAATATCAAATAGCAAACATAGATATGGTCGGTGTTCAGACAGACTGAACCAAGTGTTTTTTTCAATCGAGTAAGAAAAATGTACCCCAAACATGTGAAACATCAAAATATTATAGATATTTACTGTAATAATGGAACTTATCTATTTGATGATACATTTGTATCAAAATAACATGGAAGATTTAAAATTGATGGAGTTCTTTACGTATCCTTAGAGCTCCAAAATTCATCTAGTCTGGTCTGTCTAAACACCGACCATATGATTCTCAAAAACTCATGAGAATGGTATTTTACTCTTTGAACTGTTATTTAATTTGGATGTGTTTAAAAGATTTATAAATTTAATTTATTATTGATGTTACGAGCTATGTCTGTAGTTAAACTTAATGCTACACAGAAATATATTTGAATCAAAGTATTTTTATATATAAATCATATGGGAGCGTCTCCCAGGATTCTTCCTTAAATCATTCATGAATCCTTCAAATCCTCTCTGGGATTGTTCTGCTGAAAATCTTGAGATTATTTCTGAATTTTCTTCCAGATATCGCTTTGGGATTCATCCAAAAAAACGTTACCATTCCGGTATTACTTCTAAGATTCTTTCGGATATCCCATTGCGATTATTCTGGACATCTTTTTGGATTTTTTTTGCAGAACTCTGTATGTGATTTTGCGTGTATCTCCTTAAGGATTACTTTTGAAATCCAGGAAATTAAATTCTTTGAAATTCTTGAAAATTGTTTTCGAAATACTATGGAAGATTTTACCATAAATCCTGATGCAATCCATTTGGATATTTAAAGAGGATTTTATCAAAAAATGTACGACTCTACTAGAAATTCTTCGAGAATTCCTCCGAAAATAACTCTAGATTTTTATCCGGAAATACTTCTGGTATTCTTATGAGAATGCCTCTGGTATTCTTCCAAAAATGACTTGAGATGCTTTCGAAAATCTTTCTGGAATTCTTCATGAAATTCCACTGAGATTTTTACGCCAATATCTTTGAAATACTCCTGGGACTCTTACAAAAATCCTGTTGGAGTTTTTTTTTCGGATATCTATTTATTCTAAATTTTTCAATAAATTTTGCTGGGATTGTGCTGTAAAACTTGCTAAGATTCATCCAAAAATACGACTGTCATTCTTCCGGATATCATTCAAGAATTCCACCGGAAGTTTTCGTGAGATTCAACCGTAAATCGTTCTGGTATTTTTCAGAAATTCCATTGAGATTCTTAAAAATATCCTTCTGAAAAATTTTCTGGGAATTGTTTTGGGATTATAGAAGGATTTCCAGAAGAATTCCAAGGCGATTCACAGAAACATCACTTCTGTATGAAGGATTATCGTTAATATCTGAAATAATCCCATGAGAATTCTAAATCCAAATTACAGTGATATTCAAAAGAATCCCAGAAGTTATTTCGCCGGAATCCCTGAAAGATTTAAAGGATATTCACAGACATCCAGAAGATTTCATGAATATTTTCCAGAATAATTCCGATGTCCAGATGAACTGCAGAAAGATTCATGGAATAATTTCAAACGGGATTCGGAATCATTTGAAAGTAACTTTTAGAAGATCCTCAGAAAAAGAAATCAGTAATCAAAGTAATCGAAAAAATCTCATTATTTCAAGCAATGCTCGTTGGTTCATGTCGAAGGATCAACATGTTCGGCTTAACGAATCTTATTTTAAATATTGAATGACACCACATACAATTAAACTAGTATGTGATTACAATTCTGAATCACCGCAAAAAAAAAATATTTAGAATCACAATCCTTCTGAGAGGGATGATGTGGTGGATGCACATTCTAATTAAAATTGTCGTTCAATTATGGCGATAAATAAAAATTGTTATTGTTCCATAAATACTTGTTTATTATAATTACTTGTAAATATTGATACAGCATATAAAAAGACATTGGTCCAGAAATTGCTCCAGAATTCTATGGAATTCCCCTCCTGGGATTCTTCCTTAAATCACTTATGAATCCTTCAAAACCTCTCTGGGATTGTTCTGGAAATCTGAAGATTATTTCTGATTTTTTCTCTAAGTTCTTCTGGAAATCACAGAATACTTACAGATATCGCTTTTGAACTCATCTAAAAAACATCGTTAGCATTCCGGTACTATATCTGAGATTCTTTCGGATATCCTTTGTGATTCTTCTGGACATCTTATTGGAATATTTGCATAAATCTGTATGTGAGTTTGCGTTTATCTCCTTAAGGATTACTTTTGAAATCCTGGAAATCAAATTCGAATCGAAATTCTCGAAGATTCTTTCGGAAATTCAATGGAAGATTCTAACAAAAATCCTGATGCAATTCTTCTGGATATTTTTAGAGGATTTTGTCAAAAAATGTACTACGACTCTACTACAAATTCGTCGAGAATTCCTCCGAAAATAACTCTGGCCTTTTTCCGGAAATACTTCTGGGATTATCATGAGAATACCTCTGGTATTCTTCCGGAAATCACCTGAGATGCTTGAAATTTGTCTGGGACTCTTCCAAAAATCCTGTAGGAAATCTTCCAGATATCTTTCTAGCATTCTTTCGGGAAGCCTTCTGGGATACTTTCGAAAATCTTTCTGAGGATCCTTCAAATCCTTCTGTTAAGGATTCTTGCAGAAATTCTTCCCGAATTACCTCTACACTCTGGGAGTTTCCTGAATTTTTCAAGAAAACTGTTATTATTTCGACTATCTCTCTAGGATTCTATCGGAAATTCTTCTACAATACCCCCAGATTTCTTTCTGTTATCCTGCTGGAGGACTTCAAAACATCTTTCAAAGATTCTTCCAGAAATTTTACTGGAATTTTTCAAGAAATTCTGCTGGGATTCCTCCGTAAAACCTGCCGAAATTCATCCGGAAATACGACTGGAATTCTGCTTGAATGATAAGCATTCAAGAATTCCACCGGAAGTTTTTGTGGGATTCAACCGTAAATTGTCCTGGTATTTTGTTTAAATACATTGAGATTCTTAGGGAAAAATATACAGGATTCTTAAAAATATCCTTCTGAAAATTCTTCTGGAAATTGCTTTGGAATTAAAGGAGGATTTCCGGAAGAATCCCAGGTCGATTTACAGAAGAACCACAGAGAAATCACTAAAATATTATCAGGGAGATTTCTAAAGGAATTATTTTAAGGATTCTCGTAAATTCCTGAAACAATCTCAGGAGAATTTCGAATGGATTTTGAATGTTTTTTTACAGTGATATCCAAAAGAATCCCAGAAGTTATTTCGCAAGAACCCCTGAAGATTCAATGAAAAGTCACAGACATCCAGACGATTTCATGAATATTTTCCAGAATAATTACGATGTCCAGAAGAGCTCTAGAAAGATTTACGGAATAATTTCAAATGGAATTTCCAGAACCATTTAAAAGTCACTTTCAAAAGATGCTCAGAAAAAGAAATCAGTAATCAAAGAATCTCATAGGTATTTTTTCAAAGTCCCAGTGACTGTGCGGTAGTTTTCTTGTAGGATTTCCATTTGAAGTCAAGAGGGATTTTCAGAAAATTCTGCCAAGGATTTAAGAAAATTTTCAAGGAAAATCAATGATAAATCACGAAAAAAATCGAAAACACTTCCTTATGAATTTCCAGAAGAATCACAAAGTTTTTTTTTTTCTCAAAAAATCTTAGAAAAAAATTCTAAAGAATCACGAAGGAATTTTCGGAATAATTCTGGAAATACAAAATTATCTCAGGCAGAAACAATAAAATCAATAGCAATAAATCTGTAAGAATATAAGAAGGATTTCTGTAAGAATATAAGGAGGATTTGCAAACAATTACAGAGGAATTTTCGGATGATTTCCATAAATAAAGTTTTAAAAAAATCCCCGTCATCTGGAAGATTCTTAGCAAGATTTTCGGAAGTATTCCACAGGGATTTCTGGGAGAATTCCATTGGGATTTACAAAAGAATTCCAGAGGAATTTCCGAAAGAATCCCAAGAATTTGCACGGAAGAAAGTGAAGTGAAATAATAGATTTTTTTGATTATAGTCTCAGGCGTCTTTCCGAGAGTATTCTAGAATAATAGGTATAATCTAAGACATTTTTCGGAAAGAATCTCAAAGGGATTTTGAAGAACTTTCAAAGAGTTTCACGGAAGAAATACTAATTACGAGGAAAATATCAGAATTTAAATAATAATTTCAATTGGATTTCCAGAAGAAATCCCGAGAAATTTTGTGAGAATCCCCGAACCCAGATTTTTAAAATAGATTCCATTACACTGGAAAGCAATCATTAAATCATTTTCGGCAGAATTCCAGAATTTTACGGCAGAATTCCAGAATTTTACAGCACAATCCTGAAAGGATTTCCATAATAACCCAAGATGGGTTTCTGGGATAGTCCAATAGGAAGTCCCAAGGAGGTTATTGGAAAAATCAGAGCGATCACAGAAATAACTACATATAATAATTTCAGAAGGGTTTCTGAAAGAATCTCAGTGAATTTTCAAGATGTCCTCTAGCAACACAACTAATATATACTAATATTTACAACTCAATACTTAATTATAAATTGCGTTAAGGTGATTATAGAACAAAGCCACACCTCAAATTTTCAAAAGCACAAGACTTGAGAACCAAACAGCTCTCACCGTTGAAAATTTATCCCATTAGTCACCACCAGTAAGCAAGCAGATTGATTGGTTTTCAACGCAAACTGTTGTCAGATTCTCCAGTCTTGTGCCCTTGTTTGGCTTCGTTTTATATTGTATATCCACTTGAATGTTGGATTATCCCGGCTATTTATGAGACTGTTCGAAACAGTCGTCGGGAATCGAGGGGAATCTCAATGTATTCATGTATGTTGTTGAAACACATTGTTATGATAACCATACATACCTTACGCGTAATAAACTATTGCCACTTATTGAATTTTTTAATTGAACCTGAATATTGAGAATGAGAAACATATATAACGAGCTGAATTTTGTTTAGTGAAAGATACTTTTATAAACACTCCATTCAACCACCCCTCATTTTTCGAGGCGTGCAGTCGGCAGCTGAGTGTCAACAACAGCTGATTTGGAAATCTGATCTGACGCCCACCCTGCTGTCCTTGTTGCTCTACTTGAAAGAGTAGAGGTGCACATTTGCGCGCGAAAACTTTCTCGCTCATTGTTGCTGTCGAATATGACAGCGACTGTTTCATCGACCGTTTCAGACGACGACTGTTTCAAACGGTCGTGAACAGTTAGGAACTGAACGGTCAATAATCACCTTAAGCTGAGTGTACGCCATCCAGTTTGGGGGCGGATTGACGGTATCGAAGTGGATTAAAAACAATTATAGGAGAACGTGTGGAAAATACATATGAACTGCGCAGAATACATCACCAATTTAGCATTGCTGCGCACTTCTAAAAGCATTTTATTTTTATTGAAATGTTTGATAATAGTAGAACGACAATGATCATCAGTTGATTTTCCGCTACTGTTTTTTTTTTTAAATCACAATTGTTAATTCTTTCCGTGCACGCGCTCGGGAAATGAATCTGGCCATGGTGCAACAACCGCGCTACATTCGATGAATCTTATGCGACAAAAATTGTCGGCGCTATCCGTCAAATTCGCTCACCAAAGCTATTTTGGTGACTTTAACATCACAGCTAATATATACCGAGGTGAGGAAATGACATTTAGTGTGCGTGACATCCGTATACGGTGCAAAATGTTTCACCAATTCAAGCGAGTGAGCTCCCATAAGAAGAAGTGTAAATGGATCATTGAAGGTAGTTTTTGCAAGTGCTCACCGCATCAAAACAAAGGCGCTGCTGTATATGTGATTTAACATTGTGACAGCATTGCTGTTCTGTCAAACACACAAGACTACGGTGGCGCTATCTATGCTTTCCATAGCGGCCGTTTTGGTTATTTTAATGATCCATTAGTGACGTAGTTATTTTTGTTTACGTTTTTTCGCTATCCTAATACATAGCCATTGCTTCTTTTTGCACACCTTAGTATATATTCTCATTGCCCATCGCCCACTCCAACACATGAACCTATGCATGCCATAAAACGTTTGACTTTTACTGTGCGCCCTGTTTTCAAGTTTCCCGTGAGAGAGAGCGAGACAACACCAACACACGGCGCACAGTAAAAGTCAAAAGAACAAAGGAATTTATGGCACGTACAGAGGCTCATTGAAGCTGTAGGTGGGTCTGGGGCAGTGTTGCCACAAGTACAGATTTATCTGAAAAGGTACAGATTTTCTGATAGTTTTTGGTACAGATTACAGATTTTCACGAAAAAGTACAGATTGGTGCAGATTTTTAGAATTGGCGATTTTTGTTACACAAAGATACGTGATACGTGCTATTCGGAACTAATTTCTACAAAGCTATTATATTTATATTTTTACATAATCCAATTGTTATTAGAAATAAATGAATTTATGTTCATAATACTATGTTAAAATTCCAAATTACCTAGGATTTCAAGGGTTTCCTTTCAACCGTTTGGTAAAGATTTTGTGTAAAGATTTTTAGAATCTCTGGTACAGGTAAAAAAGATTTTTAGCCTTCGGTACAGATAGAAATGTGGCAACACTGGTCTGGGGAAAAAATGTATCAGTTGAGAAGGATGTGCCGTGTTTCAATAGTGTCGATATTGATAAATGGTCATCTGAATCCGAAAATATTCCAAAATTCCTTGGGGGACCGACGCGTAGCCATAACCTACGTAAATATCTCAGGCTACAAAGCTTTAATCGTATTCGTATATTTACTCCATCGAATGGTACATTAATGCGAGTATGTTGTGAAAAAATAAAGGAATTTGGTGCAGCCGTCTTTGACTAATGAGCATTTTTGTTTTTGGTACCACACTGGACAAATAAAGATCTTGAAAACTCTAAAAATAAGTAGATGAAAAAAACCGAATTTAGTACTATACCATTTAATTCCACTAGAGTTTGTATCCTTTGACAGATACGCATATTTCGACCTCAACTGTAAGGCCGTCTTCAGTGTCGTGTACTAGACTCGACTCGAACCCTTGAAATCCTAGGTAATTTGGAATTTTAACATACACGCAGCGAACTGGACTATCGAATTTCATACATTTTGCCTTATGAAAGGTAGAACGATTATTGCATTACGAACGCTTTATGTGTTGTTTTAGCATCACTCCTCATCAAGGCGTCGATAGGCGCGTGGTGTACGCACGGGTTTATCGATCGCATGGTTCTTGGTTCGTTTCCAGGTTGCCGCGAAAACTTTTTTTATTTTCAAATTCTGGTTTCATAAGGCAAATTTATGAATTTCAATCCGATTTCTTGTGGCGAATTTTCATAAGGGGTTCCTATGTTTATCGATAGTCAATTTGCCTGAGTGTAGTATTATGAACATAAATTCATTTATTTCTAATAACAATTGGATTATGTAAAAATATAAATATAATAGCTTTGTAGAAATTAGTTCCGAATAGCACGTTTCACGTATCTTTGTGTAACAAAAATCGCCAATTCTAAAAATCTGCACCAATCTGTACTTTTTCGTGAAAATCTGTAATCTGTACCGTACATTATCTGTACCAAAAACTATCAGAAAATCTGTACCTTTTCAGATAAATCTGTACTTGTGGCAACACTGCCCCAGACCCACCTACAGCTTCAATGTGTTGGAGTGGGCGATGGGTAATGAAGATATATTCTCTGGGGGGTGCAAGAAGCAAGGTGGTGCAGATCATTGATGCGTGCCACTAGTTCTCTCTTTCATTCTCCCGCTGTTCTTATGCAGCGCAAATAGTGACGTCACTATTTGCGCTGCATAAGAACAGCGGGAGAATGAAAGAGAGAGCTAGTGGCACGCTTCAATGATCTGCGCCACCTTAGTAAAATCCATCACATAGTGGTTATCACGCTCAATGGTATGGGTGCCCTAGTGTAGATGTAGTTGTGAACCTTAGAGGAAAACAATATGCACTCTGTCACGAAAAAAAAACCAGTATCCGGGTATAAATTTATCAAATTGGGTAATATTTCTATATGCATTTTGATGAGTCTGGAAAGGGTGTGCAAGTTTCCTTGAGGAAAACAAAAACAAACTGTGTATGACGAGCGTATGCTAGTCTACGTGTGTTCAAATGTCACTAAGCTCTATTGTGCAAGAAAAAGCAATGGCTGTGTATTAGTAAAGCGATAAAACGTAAACAAAAATAACTACGTCACTAATTTACACTTCTTCTTATGGGAGCTCACAATAGAAATATTAGTAGTAGAACGCTAGTAGCGCTGTTGTCACAAAACTGATTTGAATTATTCGTACCTTTAATTATGGTTTTTCATTGTTTGTTCAATGCCTTGTCGTTGTTTATGTTTTTATAAATAATTTGACACTTTGATGCCCGGTACTCAGGCTGTCAGTTCGTGGCAAACTAGATGTTGGTAACACGAACAGCAGCGACATTAGCATTCTTAGGTTAATGCTTCTACTGAGCTCACTCGCTTGAATTGGTGAAACATTTTGCACCGTATTCGCGTCTACGAAGGTAATTACCACAGTTGACCCTATGCGTGAAGCTCCGATTATTTTACATGGCAAAGCATAGGGAGTCAATTTTCAAATGCTTCTAAAAAATTCAAAACACTTGTTAATTAAATTCTGTCAAGTGTACGGGGTTAGACTATTGATCAACTATAGAATCAGCAGCATATTGAGAAAAAAATATAAAACTCAAAATTATATGCCTATAATGTAGCCCATCAAAAGTATATCAACATATACTGAAAAGATTTTAAATAACTATTGTAGTTAATTTTATATGAGCATTTGAAATTTCGCTTCCTATACCTTGCCGGGTAAAATTTTCGACGCTTCACGCATCGAGCAAACTTTTCCCAGATGGCAGCACCGTACCTTCGTACACTCGAATACGGATGTCACGCACACTAAATGTCATTTCCTCACCTCGGTATATATTATCATTGGGCGATGGGTATGAATCAGAGTCATGATTTTTGTGAAGAGAAGGCAACATAACAAGAAGTATTGAATCCTCTGTCGTACAATAACTATCTTATTCGAAAACAGCTTCTAAAATCTTATCATTGCAGTCAAAAATGCAGCCAGAAAACGACACATCGGGGACTACAGCCGCATCGAGCCATTTGCAGTTTCTGAGCAATATAGCACACGGAAGTTTCGGATTGGCCAAGTATGCTTACCACAAAACGGGCGATGCCTCCAACTATGTAGTTAATGGAATAAAGGACAGTTCGCATACAGCCCAGGTAGTCGATGCGAGTAAAAATGTATACAGCACAGCCAAAGACTACCATCGCAAAATCTGCGAGAGCCCAATCACCGAACAGACCCTCCAGTGGACAGGATCGGCCTTACGTTATATGGCCGGAGCCACTTACAACACTGGCCTGCAGGCTTATCAGATAGTATCTACCAACCCAATTACGGGCCCGGTACTTCGATTTACCGGCGCTGGAATTGGTTCCGCCATCACACTGAACTTAATGGCCACATCGGTGGCGAGCCGTGCCGGGAGAGAACTAGTAAGGGCATCGTGTATTCGCAACTCCTTGTGGATATTCAACAAGCTGCATTTACCGAACACGCTGAGGGCATCGGCCGTTTTCGCAGGAGTTAGCACTCAGAACTACATCGCTTCTGGGGTGATTCCTGGTTTGTTCACAGCATGGGCGATCTATGATGGGTACCGTGTCGCTCGGTATTGTTACGATGCGTACCAGGACAAGGAACGGGAACGGTCGCAGCAAGCTGAGCGATTGAACGAGGCTGTCCAGATGTTGTTTGACTTTCCAGAGGATTTGGCAGCCCAGCAAATCAAGACCAACAATTCAAAAGGCCTCAAGTCCAAATTGTAAACAAATCAGGTTTTTGCTGATTTTAGTGTATAAGAGCCTATTCTTACTGAAACATACAATAGCCATACAAAAATATGCATGAAAGTTGAAAAAACTACATTTTTCTAAAAGGCCCCATCTCATTTTCCGCTAATCAGGTTATTTATCGCAAATGCGGCCTTTTCCTAAAGAGGCCTCATTTCTAAATTCGACTGAAACCGAGTTGAGGCCTATTAAAAAAAACTTCAAAATTGCAATTTAGAAAACGAAAAACGGTTCAATTTACTAAGTAGTAGTAAGTTATGCTACGGAGCGATTACGCTTTGTATTATTTTACACAGCGCTTGTCGCAATGGTGAACATGATCAAATTTTCCGTCGGGTTCCTGTAGACTGATGTATTTTGTATCACACTACCTTATAATACCTGCGTCAGCCTGTCTGTACTTCACTGATTATCGACAAAACACGATTTGATTACAATTGCATGAAAAATAACGTTCAATTGCAATATTGAATCGATATTTTCTTGACGACAAACTCGTGTAGCACACCCTATGTTCATGAATGACGAGGGAGTCCCAAGAAACAATTTTGGCTTTAAGAAAAGTTTCTCAGAGCTGTTCTATTAAACTATTAGTCGCTTTATTATTGACTTAGTGAAAATAAAACTATTATTCAAGCCTTATTCGCCCAGAAATGGAGAATCTATTCAACAATTACCATTTTATTAACGTAATATAGTACATGTTTATTCGATGATATTACTACGGCTGTTCAACAGTAGTAGCATCATAAATAGCTACTACAATGTTTATTCAATATTTAAACCACCAGATATCCATAGAGCATAAAGAGATGCTTGTTTAACATTTATTCAACAGGATTGCATGACGTGTTATTTCTTAATTGTCGAAGAAAAGTTGTTGATGCAATTATCACTTATGATCATGAGTACACAAAATAGAAGGCTATGTTCAACATTCGCTCAACGGAAAAACATGCTGAACACAGTTTGTTTTAGTGCATTGTTCGACTTAAATGGGTATCATATTTATTTATAGAATTGGTTGTATAAACGTAGCCTAAGAGGTTTCTTAGATGTTTCTTCAATTTTTATTTTATAACGAAAGTATAAAAAAAATGTATCTATTTGTACACTTTATTACATATTGAAATCTGTGTATCTATAATTTGATGCATAATTATTGAATTTCATTTGTTTAACCATTTTTGTGATGCCGGGACTCGAACTCAGGACCTTCCTGTGTGGGTTTATGAATATAGTTCTCTGCATCATAAACGAACCGACAATATCCTACTTCATATAAATACCTTGACCGCTCATGCACAGCCCTATCCAACTCTACAATATGCAATCGGCCAGTCACTCAACCCTGCATCAGCCCACCCGATCGCACAACACGAAGCATCCTTCTCTTTCGTATTCAGGCAGTGGCAGAGGTAAGACGTGTGTCCCGCTATCCCGGACAAGTTCGGAGGCAAAATGGCTGGAGTCTGGCAGCGAAACCCTCACATTGGCGATCCTGCCAGGCTGCTGAGTTCTCAGCAGAAAAGAATCATTCAATTTTTCGGATTTTCGCTGTCAGAAAATCAGCCATCGAGCCATATTGTTTTCGGAAATTTGAGTTCGGTGATTTTCTTTCTACATTCGGAGTAAAGACAGTGCTTTGGAAATCAAATGGACGGATTAGTGTACGGAAAATGGTGTAGTAGTTCATTGCATATGGAAAAAGTAAAAGAACGGACGACCAAGTGACAAAAACCGGTTTAGCGGAACGAACGATCGTGTGATGGAAATATGGCAGCGGATCGGACGACCGCGTGTGAAAATTATGGAAGCGGATCGGACGACCGTGCAATTGAAACATGGTAGCGGATCGAACGACTGCGTAATGTAAATGTGGTAGCGGATCGGACGACCGTGTGGCTGAATTGTGTAAGCGGATCGGACGACCGCGTAGTGAATATATGGTAGCGGATCGGACGACCGCGCGGTGGTAATGTAGTGTCGGATAGGATGACCGCGGAGGGATTTGATGTGAAAAAAATCTTAAATGATTAAGTGAAATAGTTTCTATCATCATTTTTTTTTCTCGAGTAGTGTGCAGTGTTCAATATTTTTATTCAAATTGATCAAAGGCCTAAACAAATTTCCGAAAGCAACTTTTTCTAGTTGAATGATCGATGTGTTAACTAAAAACTTAAACAAACAATTTATTGTGTTTGCAGGTTAACTTGAGCCATAATCGGAAAGTTATTTCAATCAGCATGTCGGAAGGGAAATATGTGCGTGACCCTTGTTATCAAAGTGACCCGGAAGAGCTCGACGATCAAAGTGATGCTTCGTTGGGAAATGATCCCGATGATACCCATGCTTATATTTAAACTGCAAAAAATTGGTATTGAAGCCAAATTGCTGAAATGGATTGAATCATATTTAACCACTCGCGAGCTAATAGTGAAATTCAAAGGAAAAAAGTCAACTCCAATACATGCCACTTCAGGGGTTCCACAAGGCTCTCATTTAGGTCCGCTTTTGTTTATACTGTTTGTGAACGATTTGTCGTTTATTCTTGACAAAATGAAAGTATTAATCTATGCTGACGATATGAAACTTTATTTAGAAATAAAAACTGCACAGGACATACATACTTTTAAACACGAAGTACAAATCTTCCACACGTGGTGTCAGAAAAGCCTACTACAACTGAATGTAAAAAAATGTAACCTGATATCTTTTAACAGGAAAAGAGACATTCGCAATGTAACAATAACTTTAGGCAATCAAAATGTTGAAAAATGTAATAGAATCAGAGACTTAGGCATAATTTTAGACTCAAAACTTACTTTCATTGATCACTATAACACTATGATAAATAAAGCTAATAATATGTTAGGCTTCATTAAACGCTTCGCTTATAACTTCAATGATCCATACACAATAAAAACATTGTTCATTGCCTATGTTAGATCAATACTTGAATATTGCAGCATAATTTGGTCACCCTTTTCAACAGTACATGATGAGAGAATAGAGTCGGTGCAAAAACAATTTTTATTATATGCTCTTCGCAAATTAGGTTGGACAGAATTTCCATTACCATCTTACAAAGCTAGATGTATGTTGATTAATATTCAAACACTAAGAGAGCGTCGTGAATATGCAATGATTTCATTTATAAACGATATTGTATCCCATAAAGTTGATTCACCAGAATTATTATCTAAATTAAACTTTTATGTACCATCCAGACGATTACGCCATCGAGAACTATTTGCAATCAACTATCACCGTACTAATTATGCAAAATTTGGGCCAATGAACCAAATGATGACTACTTATAATAAACATTACAATTCAATCGACTTAACTTGGTCCAAAGCGAAGCTAAAACAATACTTCCGCACATTATCTTAAGAAGAAAAATTAGGTAATTGAATGTAGAAGTGTAACTAGCGCATAAGAAACTCTCTGTAACGGTCTACAAACATGATTGACGACAATAAATAAATAAATAAATAAATGACGTAGGAGATGAGGGAAAGCTTTGCGATTCGGATGGATGCGGCACAGGCGGTTTTGGTTTTTGTCCCGAAGAAGAATTAGGTAAAGACGGTAGATCGACCGCTAGCGTCGATGATGAGGAGGAACGCAATGCAGTAGGACTTGGCGGCAGCAACTCGGAAAACGCAGATACGGATCCTTTATCTGTGCATCCCGAAAATCAGGATTACGGTCGCCGGATGCAGCAAATGGAGAATATGCTGAACCAACTGGTGAAAGTTATGGTTCCCAATCAATCAGTCGTTGGGGCCAACGCGATTCCATACGAGGAGGACAACAGCTGGAACACTAGCAACGTTAACGTAGGTGCATCGACCAGTTAAGCCAATGTTCGTTGGGAAAATATCCAGCCATTCCCAGACAACGTGCCGGCCAACAGGATGTGGGAGCAGTGGAATCGATTTATCGACCGATTCGAGATCGCTGCATCCCTCTCCAATATTTGCGACCCGGTAAAGCGTTCACAAATCCTATTCTTGTCGATGGGTGAAAAATTACAAAGAATCACTCGGGCGGCAAGACTTCGACCAAGTTTAGAGGAACCCAGCTGCTATGCCTTTTTTGTGAGGAATATTGAAGGCTATTTACGCTCAATGGTGGATGTGACAGCTGAACATGAGGCGTTCACCAATTTGAAGCAGGAAGCGAATGAACCGGTTATGGATTTCCATTCCCGATTGATGGAGAAGGTTCGCCTATGTGATTACAGTAGCGCCGATCAAGAGAGGTTTGTCCGGGCCCAGCTACTGAAAGGGATGCGAAACAAGGAGTTGGTGAAATCGGCAAGGACGTTTGGATACGACACACTCTTCATCGTTCAGTCGGCCACCCGTGAAGAAGCGTTTATGGACGAGAGTGCTCAAACGGAACCTTCCCAGGCACTGGCGTTAACCCGGAATCGCCCACGGACTTCTGGCGTGGCACGACATTGGAAGCAAACGAACGAATCAACAGCAGACAGATGGACACGTCCTAGAAGGCGCGAGACGGATGAGAAAAGAAATCGAGGATTGGGCCGTCGATCGCGCTGCTCGAAGTGTGACCGTCTTTTTCACAAATTTGGATCGTGTCCGGCTGTCAACAGCAACTGCAACAAGTGTGGCTTGCGCGGCCATTTCGCCGTAGTGTGCCGGAAGAAAGATGCAAACCAACTCCAAGTTGAGCGTAACCATGAAGCAGAATGGGAAAGTGACCGAGACGCTGGAAAGGTAAACCAGAAAATGATTCAATACTGAACAAATTTGATTTCTTGTTCTCTCCTTTTTTTAATGAACTCTTGAATTGAATTTAAATACAAGTGAATTCTCACACTCTAAAATTGTTTTATTTCCATCGCACTTCCAGGAAATTAACTCAATTTCGTTAGCAGACACACTGATCGACTGCCGGGTAGGATCTTCGTATCCAATTCGTTTTTTGATTAATTCGGTCTCAGATGTAAATACGATTGGTGGAGATGACTGGACACATCTGAAACACGAGTATCAATCAGGGAATGCACATTTGGAACCTCTCGACCTGTCAACCGGTAATCTGCGATCTTACGCATCCAGTAAGCCCATATCCGTGCAATGGGCATTCAAAGCGGAAATCGAGGTAGTAGATAGTCACAAACCAACAATCGTCGCTGTGTTTTATGTCGTTGATCAAGGTTCCCGTTCGTTATTGGGTCGCTCCACAGCAGGGGATTTAAGACTGTTGCAAGTTGGTGTAGACGTCAATCGATGCGAGAGAATTGGACAAGATACGAATTTCCCCAAAGTACCAGGCGTATTGGTGAAGTTCAGTGTAGATCCCACAGTACCTCCGGCTAAAAACGCATATTATAATGTACCGGCAGCGTACAGAGAAAGCGCTAGACTTAGGCTTTCAGAAATGGAAGACCAAGGTATCATTGAACGCGTAACATCGGCGCCAGGGATTGAATCCTGAGAAAATTGAGAGAATCGCTCACGTATCGCTCTCTGTAACTATCATAACATGCTGCACATTATGAGAGACTGTTTATCGTATACTGCTACAAGTTTGATCAAATTGGGGGGATAGTAGTGCATGATAAAACCCCTCTAAACATGCTCCAAGCCTGGGGGACACTGTTGTTATTGGAAGTTCGTGGATTGTTTATCGTGCCAGTAAAGAAAAACACCTATCCCCAACGGTAAACAAGCGAGAAAAATGGATTTTATCATCGCTCTCTCGTTGGGGCTCTCGCTCGCTGCTTCCATTTATCAGACTTGTTACACCTTGCGATACCGTTTTGACTCATATTCCGAACAATTAAGGTCGACAGTGACTTCAAATGCATCTGAGGGGCACAAATTAGTCTATATTAGTGAAAATTTTATTTTCTTCGCAAAGCCTAACTGTTAGCTGTTGGGTGTGCTGATAAAAATGTTTATTTTAACTTGTTTAGTATTGTTTTAACGAAAAAGTATAGAACAACATTTTGATTCAAATGCCGAACACTGTGTTCATTCTGTCTCATATTCCGAACACCTTGATTCAAATTCCGAACAGCACGAATAAATCGTATTCAAATGAATAATTTCGCAAATAAATTTATCTGAGCTAGTTTAGCTAGTCTTGAATTAGGAAATCATCACTACTCCCGAGATATAAAATAGATTGGAAGCCGTTCAAATTGAATTGCATTTGATGCCGTTTCCTGGTTATTTGATGACATATTTCAGCGAAACATTTCAACCAAATCACCATACAAAAACTGAGTGTTCGGAATATGAGTCTGTTCGGAATTTGAGACAAAACGGTACAATGACGATCGTGGACCGCAACAGATGGGATGTTTTTCTTTGCTTGCTTTGATCGTGCTTCATTCTCAAATGAGAGAGAATTCTGCAACGCCTGATCGGCGCCCAACTGGATCAGCGGCATGTCAGCAGTGGCAAAGGCTAAAGGTGACTTCCGGTTGGTCGTGCACATGCGGGCCGCAAATCGTGCAATCAAAAGGGAATATTACCGTATGCCTTCGCTGGATGAGATGAGAATCAAGCTTCACGGGGCAAAATTTTTCTCGAAACTAGATTTGTCGAATGCATTTTACCACTTGGAGCTCCATGAAGAGTCCAGGGACCTTACGACTTTCTTGACAGAGAGTGGTATGTTCCGATTCACCCGTTTAATGTTCGGGGTAAATTGTGCCCCGGAAATATTTCAACGGGAGATGTCCAGAATGCTTGAGGGCGCGAAAAACACCATAGTGTATATTGACGACATCCTTATGTTCGCGGATACCCTGGACCAAATTCATACAATTGTCTCTAAGGTGTTGAGAATGCTGCGAGAAAACAACTTGACCTTGAATCTCGAAAAATGTGAATTCGACAAGTCCCGTATTAGGTGGTTAGGACACAAGCTCAGTGAAAACGGATTCAACATCGACGAGGAAAAAATCAAGGACATTCGAAGATTCCGGCAACCAAACACCTCATCTGAGCTACGAAGTTTCCTGGGACTGGCAACCTTTGTAAGCCCCTATATCCAAGGTTTTGCTAACATCGCGAGTCCGTTGTGGGAGCTTACCAGCAGTTCTAATGCGTGGGTTTGGGGAGAAGAGCAGTCAAAAGCTTTTGAGCTCTTGAGAGATCGGATTGTGCAGTGTACCACATCCCTCGGCTACTTCTCGGACCAAGGAAAAACAATATTATATACGGATGCATCCCCATACGCTTTAGGGGCCGTTCTCGTCCAGTAAAGCGATAAAAAACCACCGAGAATAATAAGTTTTGCCTCAAAATCTCTGACGATGACCGAAAAAAAATATCCGCAAAACCAGCGCGAAGCTCTTGCTGCTGTGTGGGCGGTAGAGCATTTTGCGTATTTTTTGTTAGGGCGGCATTTCACACTCAGAACCGATGCGCAAGTAGATGAAAAAACCGAATTTAGTACTATACCATTTAATTCCACTAGAGTTTGTATCCTTTGACAGATACGCGTATTTCGACCTCAACTGTAAGGCCGTCTTCAGTGTCGTGTACTAGACTCGACTTGAAGAAAACCATCGTATGCACACATTATATATTAACACTAGGTATAAACGTATTTCCCTACCCATTATTTTTTTTTTTTTTAACTTAAAATTTATGAGCTTTAGGTACATTCCATCCCTCTTTTGTTGAAACTTTAAATGCTGAAAGGTACATCACGGGAACGATTAGTAGGTACCAAGTTGAATAGCCATGTATTGCCGTTGCCGTTGTCTCTGTTGAGTAGCGTCGTAGGTACCTGTTTGCAAATTTCCAGACTCTCCGCCACATCCAGTTTCCAAGGAGAAGAAACATTTCTCAAAATTTTGATATCGGCCGTCGTAATTGTATGTCCTTCTGAAAAGATATGTTCGCAAGGCTTCACGTTCATATTGAACAGATCACGGGAGGATTCTAAGCGAGCACTGAACCGGGCAGACGGATGGGCTCTACGGCTTAATCCATATAATTTCGAGGTAGAGTATGTTTGCGGACGAGAGAACATAGCCGATCCTTCGTCACGCCTCTACGAAGGGGAAGACGGTTCATTCGACGAGGGTGCTCGTTCCTGGGAGCTTGCTTCTCTGGAGGTGAATAAAGTTGGCTTTTTAACCGAGAAGGAAATTGAGCACGCAACAAGCAAGGATACGCAGCTGACGGAGGTAAACATGATCATATATATTATCTATCTATTTCTCCCTTTTCTAAATTTAAATTTGTCATCCCATAGGTGCTAGATGCCTTAGAAACGGACATCTGGCCGAAGCACCTCAAGCAGTTCCAAGCTTTAAGAAATGAACTGTCCATGCATGAAGGGATGCTGACTAAAACGGGATGCGCAGTAATACCCGAATGTCTTCGTCGGAAAACGCTAGAAGTCGCTCACGAGGGCCATCCATCGAATGCAAAATTTAAAAGCATTTTGCGAGAGCGAGTTTGGTGGCCTGGTATTGCGACGGATGCGGAGGCATGGGTGAAATCATGCGCTGTTTGTGCGACCAACGGGCGGCCTGAAAAGCCCACTCCAATGGCTCGAGTCTTTGCCCCCCAAGCAGTGTGGGAGACTATTGGCATAGATTTTAACGGACCCTATGCTAAATTCGGAGGTATTTCGATTTTGGTTTTAGTTGATTATCGCTCCAGATACGTAATCGCTAAATCCGTGAGATCAACGAGCTTTGATCACACCCGAAAGGTCTTAGAAGAGGTGTTTGAGAAAGAGGGCTTTCCGAAAAACATTAAATCAGATAATGGCCCCCCTTTAACGAGGAAGAATATAAACAATTTTGTCTTGAGCGCGGCATACATGCAACTTTCTCAACCCCGTTATATCCACAACAGAATGGATTGGCAGAAAGCTGCATGAAATTGGTGAACAAGGCAATGAGTGCTGCCTCAGCTAACCTAGCTCCGCTATAGAGATGCACTGAGCGCGGCAGTTCACGCTTACAACGCTGCTGCGCACTCTGTAACGGGAGTACCTCCAGAAGAGGTCATGACGGGGCGGAAAATTAGGCGTGGACTACCTCTGATACGTCGTGGAAAGGCTACCTTTGATGATAACCTGCTAAACGCCAAAGACATGAAATCAAAAATTGAGGCGAAACAGCGAGAAGACGCTAAACGAGGAGCTCGTCAGTGTCGTATTAAGCCAGGGGACAAGGTTGTCGTGGAGCGCCAGATCCGAGCCAAAGCCGAGTCACGTTTTGATCCTCGGAAATACACGGTAATAGAAGAACGCAACGGAACCCTTGTTTTGAGCGACGAAGACGGCCAGTTATTGAAGCGACATGTGACGCAGACTAAGAAAGTCTACGATTGGAGAGACGCAGTAAAAGCTGTTCCTACGAACCATACCGTTTCAGAGCAGGAAGCTCAATCGACTCCACAAGCGAAAAACCCACAATCTGGTGCTATTGATCGCCCGACCCGCGTTAAAAGAATACCGGAGTATCTGAAAAATTACGTAAGTGTTGTAGAAGAGGACATATGCTAAGGCAGTATTGACTTGAAATGATTTTTTTCCATTAACAACTGAATTAAAATAAATAAAAACATGAAAACGATTTTTTTAATTCCCGGGTTTCCATTTTTTTTCGGAGGAGGGGTGATGTGTGGGTTTATGAATATAGTTCTCTGCATCATAAACGAACCGACAATATCCTACTTCATATAAATACCTTGACCGCTCATGCACAGCCCTATCCAACTCTACAATATGCAATCGGCTAGTCACTCAACCCTGCATCAGCCCACCCGATCGCACAACACGAAGCATCCTCCTCTTTCGTATTCAGGCAGTGGCAGAGGTAAGACGTGTGTCCCGCTATCCCGGACAAGTTCGGAGGCAAAATGGCTGGAATCTGGCAGCGAAACCCGCACACTTCCGATTTACAGGCGCATGCTTCTCGACTGCTCCAAACAAGGTTACAAACATCTGCAGGTTCAAAGCAGTATTCAAAGATACAATAAGATAATCGAACAAGTTATCGTACATATGTTGTTTAAACATCGTCTAAGTCTTTTGCTTGCCTTCGGTGTATGTAAAAACCATTATTGAACATTTTTTGTGAAAAGGTCTCAAAAGCAAGACTAATCAAAGCTATCAGCTTTATTACAGTTTCACAATAGACGAATAATCTTGTCATGAAAACATGTGGTTGAATTAATACTGTACACAGGCTATTATTTTGAATAACGGTGGCAATAGGTAATAAAGACTTCTACAACTTTCCTTCCACAATTTAGTTATTACTCGTTATACAACCCTGCTAGAAACACGCTGAACAAGCATTTCTGGATGTTCGATGGATAACTGGTGGTTTAAAGTTGAATAAACATTGTAAATTCTACTTATAATGTTACTACTGTTGAACGGCCGAGGTAAGATCATTGAATAAACATGCACTATATAACGTTAATAAAATGGTTGTTATTGAATAAATTCTCCATTTTTGGGCGATTAACGCTTGAATAATAATTTCTTTTTAATTTAGACAATTAATAAACAATTAATAAAATAGCTTTGAGAAACCTTTATCAAGGCAAAAACTGTTGGTTGTTGGTTTTAAATTGTATGTTTAAGAGCTTTCAGATTTCGCGCAATGACTTGTAGTTGGTTAAAACGTTGAGTTCAAAGCATTTTCAAGCAAACATGTTTAAATTCACTGTAGTTCTGTACTCCCACAAGACGCGATCTTAAAAATGAGTGTAGTTCTGTACTATTGCAGAAAATAAATTGATGAAACAAGTGTTGTTAAAGCTTGTTAACTTTATGTCACGTATGGAACAACAGAATCTAAATCCGTAGAAACAGCTCGTCTACTACTATTAAAGAGATACTATTAGACAACCAAACTAAGATATCAACCAACGTTGTATCAACATTGGTTCAACGAGCTTTTAAAATAACATGAAAGTGAGGAACAAAAGCACTGTTTAGAATTTATGCAACATTTGATCATCACTTTATACAGCATCCAATTTTGTTCAACAGCCACAGCCGTTGTTAAGCACTAGTTCAGCAGACATGTTTATTAACCGCCCAAAATTGTTTCTTGGGGTGGATCATTAAAATAACCAAAACGACCGCTATTGACTGTTTAACGATAAACTTGCGACGATCGACGCGCCACCATTTTTCATATAACGGAGGCTATTAGAACTAACTTGGAGGTGATGATTTGGAGGTTATTTGGCAAGTTGGAGGTTAAAATCACCTCCAAACACTAGCGATTTTGCGGTGGGATGTTGACGTTTGATCACGAATGGAAAGCATAGATAGCGCCACCGTAGCCTTGTGTGTTTGACAGAACAGCAATGCTGTCACAATGTTTAATCCCATATACAGTGGCGCCTTTGTTTTGATGCGTTGAGCACTTGCAAAAACTACCTTCAATGATCCGTTAATAAATCACATATTTAATCGACCGCCCGAATCTTTTTTCTGTTGTAGAGATTTCCATGTACCTTACTTCACCACTTAACACTCTTCTACACTTCAATTTTCTTATTTCATCATCAATTTTGGATGATTTTCAAAAGGCCACATCACAAAATGATGAAAAAAGAAGCCACAACTAGAAGGCCTCAACACATCTTAGAGTAAACAAAGGCGTCAACTCACTGGCCTCATCAGCGTCGGCCGGCGTCTATGGCCATAAATCAAAAGGGCTTAATACCTCTTGGTGAAATAAAAGCCTCATTTCCTTTGACTCGTTTTTTTAGTAGGATATTTTGCTAAAATGATAGTAATTAATATTCATTGCTATAAATCAGTTTGTTCAGCGACTTTCTGGATGTGCTGTGCTCCGCAGTAGGCTGAGACTAAAGAGTCTAAATTATATATAAGCCATTTTATGAGACGTTTCGAATCATATGGTTTCCGTTTGTTTACCAGCTTTTAAAGTTTCTGGCGGGCCGATTTATTTACGTTTCTTCTAGCGCTACATTTGGAAGAGGCTCATTCAACAATGGCGCTGTTGGTAATGCAAACAAAGTTTTTAATTTACGCATGTAAAATTGAAATCAGCAGGCAGGGAAGATATATTTCATCTACAGGAACATAATACATGTAAACCGGGTAGAAACATGCGCTGAAAGAGACGGAGACGTCATCGCCAACAAAAATGTGACCAGCGCTATTCAGATATCATGCTAGTTTTTTGAACAACAACAATGAGCGGCCCGCCAGAAAACGTCATTCGAACCAGAGGGGTGGCATGAGCCAATATTTACCAACCCAACATCAATTCAACATGGCGTCCAGTGTTCTTGTTTTGATTTTTTTGGGAGGGACAAAACATATGTTTTTATGGGTAGGAGGCATCAATTATACCTCGAGAATGCGTAAAACATTAAACAAAATGATGCACTAATGAAAAGCGTCATCAAAAACGATGATTCAATGCGATATGTTTAATTGCCAGAATCTAGCACTAGCAGCGTATGAGCCGTATACTCGAAAATCAGGAGCAAGGTTAGGGCAAACCGACCAGAAAGTGGGTACCAAAACTCGAAGTACCAAAACGATGTGAGGAAGAGCCGAAATGTATGCAGGATGACAGCCGTGTCAGTCCCCTGATTCGAACGTCTCGTAACATGGCTTATAGCATATACCGTTTTGATTCATATTACGGACAGCTTCAATTTCCGGACACTCTAGTTTGTATGGGAAACATTTCACACGAAATGTTTCAACTTTTGTCGTTCAAAAGTTCTCAATTTCGAGGCTCGTTTTAGTAAGTTTTTTCCATAAATATCTTTGAATATTTATAATGCCCAACTACCTTAGATGTCAATTTAGTGGTTTGATAATTTCAATTGATGATTTGATTGTTCCATTAATGATTATCATGAGCTGTCCGGAATTCGAATCAAAGTGTCCGAAATATGAGGCAAAAGCAAGGAAGCGTCCGGAATAAGAATCATGAAAAGGCCACACAATTTGATTTATTACAAATTATTCAAGTTGCGGAAGCGTATTCTCTGACTAGTAATCCGGGATAACATTGATCATTTTTATGAATATTTCTTAAATATTTCGTTTGAAAATGCAAATGATGAAAATTTTATATTTTTAAAACAAGTACTGCCTCTCATAGCTCGTGGCTATATACTGTATTTTGTTTTAAGAAAGATTTAAGCATGATTAAAAAAATATTTTAAGCGATTTTTCGATTAAGCTGATATGGGGTAACATTGATCACCTATGTAAACAACATTTGGTAATAAGCATAAGCATAAGCATAAGCATAGATGACCGTACAATTCGTAGTTGCTACTCCGTGATTGACCAGAACAATCGAAGTTGCACAGGGAATTAACGAATGGGGCTTGGGATTAGCTTACCATTCTTCAATGTGCACAAATCGAGAGCTCAAATTTAAAAGTCAATAACGGCGCCGGCCACGTCCTTACGGTCATCGGGGAAGGGAAGGAATGTTAGTGTGACTACCGTTGTTACTAGAGACCGAGATCACCTCTGCATCTCCACGGTTGTCATGGAGAGGATATTGGGTTAGTGGGATAAGGTAAAGATCTGGGAGTCACCAATGTTTGGTGATGCGAGCCATGATATAATCACGCCTAACCGGATTCGCGAAATAATTCGATAATCGCATTAAACGCCGAACAAGTGTTCGTCACTCGCCCACGCAAGAGCAAGCGACGCGATCAATAGATCAAACACTACTAGCGATCCGCGGCGCTTTTTCATTTCTCTGAGCGAACGACACGCGACAAGTTTGATCCTGCCCCCATCGCCCGCCCCCGCAGGAGCAAGCGTCAAGGTCGAAGGATCAAACACTACTAACGAACCGATCACTTTTTCACCGCTTCACTACCGACGCGCGACATGTTTGATCCTGCCCTCATCACCCGCTCCCGCAGGAGTAAGCGTCAAGGTGGAAGGATCAAACACTACTAACGAACCGATCACTTTTTCACCGCTTCGCTACCGACGCGCGACATGTTTGATCTTGCCCTCATCACCCGCCCCAGTAGGAGCAAGTGTCAAGGTCGAAGGATCAAACACTACTCTATTCAAAAGATGTTTTTATTAATGACGAAAACTGAAAATTATATGTATATATTTTAAATTATATGAAACAGGAATAATGCCAACACTTGTTGGGACGAACTATACTTATTTTTTTTGAAAATTACATTTGAGTATTACTGTGCATTTTGTCTCGATATGGTACAAGTTTTAAAAAATACGTCAACATTCAAAATGTCGAACAATTCAAAAGATAATTTTTAATAATGTATAAAAGAGGCAAATATATTTATGTATATTGAAATTGTATAAGAAAAAAACATAATGCCGACACTTATAGTGACGAACCATACAAAGTTTGTTTTAAAATTACTTAAAAGTTACGCTTTCAAGAAAATATGTGTTATCACAAGAATGAAACGAACTCACCAGTTGGTAATCCATCCTCGACTGAACACAAAACTGATACTGACAGCAAAACTTCTTGGCGTCCCGAAAACAAACCATCTTGCTTGTGCCTTCCAAATACCTACCCAGCAAGACGCTCCAAAACAGAAAAAAAAATCTTAGGAGCCGAAAACACGCGCGAAACCGTGAGCCAAATCTATCGGACGACGCAAAACCGAACTGTCCTGCTTGGGCTTCACGAAGCACTACCCAGCAAGACGCTTGAAAACAGGAAAAAAAATCTCCGGCGACGAAAACATGCGCGAAACCGTGAGCCAAATTTATCGGACGACGCCCTATGTAAACAACATTTGGTAATATTGAAAATGTCGTTACATACTTACTTAAATCATGTCCCCTGAAGCCGAATATGAAGACCAAACGCTTACAAGTCATTTACTTTTTGAGTTATTTTGAAATTAAAAACACCTCGAACCATGGAATACGCCTAAAGGTAGGCAATTTCCTAAGGAAATTTTACATTCTTAACAGTAATTCGGTAATGTTGCCTAATTGAGCATACTTTTTGAAAATTTTGACAACGGAATCGTTCTCGGCGATGCCATTTTTAGTAAAAACCGCATTTTCCTTGCTCATATCGTTTGCAGAACTTATGTGAGACATGAATCTTTTGTAGTGTCATCCTTAACCTTTAAAACTATTCTTTCGAAAAGTTGCCAAATTTACGCATAAGGTAAACGCAATTTTTGCAAAAGCTTCACTTTTCTTAGCTTATGAATAGAAGAAAGAGAAGCACCATTCATGATTTGGATATGTTCCATCAATAAATGGTAATACGAGTTATAATAAATCTTCGAGCTGTTTAGTGGAATACCTATAAGTAGATGAAAAAACCGAATTTAGTACTTTACCATTTAATTCCACTAGAGTTTGTATCCTTTGACAGATACGCGTATTTCGACCTCAACTGTAAGGCCGTCTTCAGTGTCGTGTACTAGACTCGACTTAATAATAATACGAGCGTAATACGAGCTTTTTTTCATTCCGATCAATTTTACCCCGCTTATCAATGATACCCCGGATTACGGTACTTCAATTTTTCACAGATGGATAATTTTGAGGCAAGGATTTTCTGTAAGGTTGGATCAGCCGTCTTTGACTAATGAGCATTTTTGTTTCTGGTACCACACTGGACAAATAAAGATCTTGAAAAATCTAAAAATAAGTAGATGAAAAAACCGAATTTAGTACTATACCATTTAATTCCACTAGAGTTTGCATCCTTTGACAGATACGCGTATTTTGACCTCAACTGTAAGGCCGTCTTCAGTGTCGTATACTAGACTCGACTCGAGTCTAGTACACGACACTGAAGACGGCCTTACAGTTCACTATGGGTCACAAATAAAAATTCCGCGACAAAATTCCAAAAACCTTTTTTTAATCAAATGAATTATTGAGATGAATTTCTCATTATTGAGAACATGTGTGATTGTATTCCAACTATCTTATTTGATTAATTACATAATTTCATTGCACTTCATGGGGCTCAATATTGCCTAAACTGTAAAACTTCACAGTTCGAATGAAACGTGTAAATTTCTGGGATATATAATGCACATAATTGGAGCGTGGAATATCATGACAATTTACATGATATGTCATGTAAACTTCAATTATATATCATGTAATTCAGCAGGATCCTGAGTAGTTACATTACATATAACACATTTTTACATGACTTTAGACTTAAATTTACATGATGTCAAGTTTACATCGCATAAACGAAGTTTACATGACGTGTAATCTTCATTATTTTTAACTGTGTTGAATTTCACCCTATCTTAAGAATATTTGGTTTGAGGGGAAAAATGGCAAGAAAAATTATTGTGAGTACATTTTTGAAAAGCAAATTAAGCGCATTTTACATGTCTGGTATGAAAATAAAGTTCATTTTAAATTTTAGCATTGATTTTACAATGTACCAGTAATATTCACTATATTTTTACTATTTCACCATAAAAGTTAAGGTATTCCACCGTATTCAGCTTGCAATATGTATGAGGTGGAAGCCTAGACTCCACTGTTTCATGGGCTACCAAAAGTTTCTGCATATATTTGCGGATGGCCGAGATACATCGGTTTAAGTACATGCGATAATTTAGTCGATTTTTTTAAACCCCATATTTTTAACTTCGATGCTGTTCATACAATCACAAATTAAATAAGTTTGACTGGTATAAAATAACTAAAGCAATCATAATCCACTACTTTTGAGCAAGTTTCCGTTCATGAGCTAGGTGACATCCAGAAATCTGGGTTGAATCGGTTGAAAAATTACAAAAATTAATAATTAATTTTGCTAATTTTCTTCGAGGCCATGATTTGAATGATATGATAAGACCACAACAGAGGAATCTGTTTGAGGTTCGCGATATAGGGACTAATGCGTGGTTTCTGGACAACATCCAAGTAAAAACAATAGATTTTTGAAGAAATATGAAACGGCTGAAATGGTTATGTGTCTATGTTTTTTTGTTCAAATCGTGAAGCCTTCGATTATAATATGTCTATATTTTCTAATATATGTTAATATATGTCTATATTTTCTAAAAAATATCATACCAACCCTGTTGATTATTTTTCAACCAGGATTTAATCATTGGTATAATACTTTACAAAAAATATTAAAAAAGTAGAAACATCGAAAATTTGTCCGTTTTTAAGTTTTATAGTTCACATAGAGTGAATTGATTTTCCCTTATAGATTATAAAATAACTAGGCGACCTCCTGTACTATCTTCCTAAATTACGTTGAAGTATAAAAAATACAGTATAAAAGATTGAAAGAAAATAAAAATAAAAAAGACAGCACCAAATGACCAGGTTAATGGCCATCAACGAAGTACGTTAAAACAATCGTTTGAATCCTTTTAAATTCCTTCCAGAAATGTTGTCGGGAGAATGTTACTAGTTTAATCAGATGAATTATTCATTTGTACATAAAACAATCATCTTATTCCGGCGAAAGGAAATGAAGATTTTTAATTTCATAAGTTAGGCACAGTAACAATATTGCGTTATAAAATTTTAATAGTGTATTAAATGCAAATGTACGGTGGAACACCAATAAATACATCAAATTAACAGTTGCCAACCCGGATAAAAACGTATCATTCAGTGAATGGAATAAACCATTAATGTACAATATAACGTATTGGATACAATACAGCGTATTGTAATTGAATGTCGAAGCAATATTAATCTTTTTTGGATATACAATTCAAAAACAATATAATATATTGTAACAGAACATTGTATTGTTTTTAATTGGTTTTATACCTTACAATTTTGGTCAAATTCCTATTTTCGCGTAGAACAACTGTTGCTATTTTCTATGTAGCTTTGCTGAAAGAAATAAACAAAACAAGTTCAGAAAGCAAGAAATGTTGGGTGAAAAATATTCAAAAAGTAAAAATAAGTAGTTTTTTAGAAGTCACTTGACATTAGCTGTAACGACGAATGCAACCATGATATTGAATTGTTTTTGTATTGTAAAACAATACACGAATTGCTAATCAAGACAATACATGAACAATACATCGTATTATATTTTCAAAATGTTTGTATGAGAAAATATCTATATTTGTATTGTTACGATACTTAACCACCCATACTTTATATTGCAAAAATCTCATATACCATTCTGTGAACTGTTCAAAACAATATATTGTACTGTAATTGTATTGTCATTTTTCAATATACTGTATTGTATTTCCAATATATTGAATGATACTGTTACAATACGTTATATTGTTTTTGTATTGTATTTTTTATCCGGGAATGCATTCCAAACAACTATGATAACTATGATCACATTTTTCATGCATTTTTTAACTATTCTGAGAAACTTGACAGTGTATCTTCAAAATACTTTGAAATGTTTGAAACATATCATTGAAAATGTTATATATATTTTGTAAAATGATATATGAGCGAATTTGAATTAATAATACCTTAATTAACATATTTTCTCAAATACTCATATTCCTTACAAATATTCTCAATTCAATTCAAAATGCATCTAAGTCATCCCAAACATGACATTTCCATGCTTCCTCAACTTTGTATTACTTTTAGGTTCATTTTTGTTCATTTTGAAGGTGTTTGGAATTTTGTCGCGAAATTTTGTTTTATGGCCCATAGTGCAGTTGAGGTCGAAATACGCGTATCTGTCAAAGGATACAAACTCTAGTGGAATTAAATGGTATAGTACTAAATTCGGTTTTTTCATCTACTTATAGGTATTCCACTAAACAGCTCGAAGATTTATTATCTAAAAAAAAATTCATATCGTAATTTTCAGTTTTCTCTAAGAATACTGAACAGATTCGTATGATTTTTTCAGAGTAGCTACTTAGGGCTTGTTCATATATTTCATAACGCTAAAATTGGCCATTTTGGATACCCACCCACCCCCATTTAACGCTATTTATATTGATATTTTTCTGTTTTTGTATGAACCATAACATCGCAAGGACACCCACCCACCCCCTCCAGCGTTATGAAATTTGTGGATGGGCCCTTATTTCCCGGGATTGTATAGTGTATTTTTTTTGATAAATTGACCAAAAACAAAATGGCCGCCAAAGACATTGTATATGGAGAATGTCGGTCCCCCAAGGAACATCGGAATATCTTCAAAACTAGATCACCAATGATTATTATCGACACAAATTCTTAAACATAAGAGTTTTTTGAGGTTTTATGAAAAAATGGTAAAAAATATTGACAAACAAAAAAGTTATCAAAATTTGAATTTTTTTTTAAGCGGTAAAAAATGAAGCTGCTGGTAAAGGGGTTAATGCTTCTTGAGAAAGATTATATCCTTTGAAGGAGCACCACATTAGACAACCCAAGTAACAATTTTAGTTTTATGAATTACTTCCAGGGTGCTATAAATAAACGCCCATAAAACCATGGTCAAGGCACTGTTGCTTTCATCGCATCCCCCAAAACCTCTTGTAGATTAGAACGTGACTAGTTGGCCCACTCTAAAAGAGGCTATGAAGTGTATAATTATGTCACACGAATAAAGCAAAATAGCATTTATGGTAGCTATTTTGAGGCCACCTGTTCTAGATGAATG
Source organism: Aedes aegypti (assembly GCF_002204515.2). Classification (NCBI taxonomy): domain Eukaryota; kingdom Metazoa; phylum Arthropoda; class Insecta; order Diptera; family Culicidae; genus Aedes; species Aedes aegypti. The sequence goes on along the minus strand of NC_035108.1, from coordinate 66,380,405 downwards.
TTGCTTCATCTGGAAAATGATTTTATTATAACGTTGATCTTGCCGGATTTATTCCAACGTAAACAAACCAAAATAAGATCGAAAACATCAAATAATAATTTGTCTCGTAGTACTTGGTAAATATTTGAAGAAATTTATTTTGATATAGTGCGCAAATCTTTAGTGCCGAATGAGATTTACTGTGAAGTGTGATGAAAAAGAAGTTAAATTGCGTGTCCCCCCCCTCTGAAAGTGATATATTTCAAGTTATTTAGCGTTTGCTAAAAGAAACCGCCAGGAGAAGAATAAACCATATTCAACATTTATTGGTTTGTATGGGCAGTAATTGAGCTTCAAATTATATTTGGTCAGTTTAATCATCATACCATAGCATTTTATGAGTGAATTCATGGAAAAACTTGATTTGAAAATAGTGAAATTGTGGCAACCGGAGTGAAATTAATATGCCGGAACCATAATTGATAGATTCCCGAATAAAAAATACAATACAAACACAACATAACGTATTGTAACAGTACCATTCAATATATTGGAAATACAATACAGTATATGTAAAATGACAATACAATTACAGTACAATATATTGTTTTGAACAGTTCACTGTATGGTATATGAGATTTTTGCAATATAATGTATGGGTGGTTAAGTATCGTAACAATACAAATATAGATATTTTCTCATACAAACATTTTGAAAATACAATACGATATAATGTTCATGTATTGTCTTGATTAGCAATTCGTGTATTGTTGTACAATACAAAAACAATTCAACGAACTGTATCATGGTTGCATTCGTCGTTACAGCTAATGTCAAGTGACTTCTAAAAAACTACTTATTTTAACTTTTTGAATATTTTCACCCAACATTTCTTGCTTTCTGAACTTGTTTTGTTTATTTCTTTCAGCAAAGCTATATAGAAAAAAGCAACAATTGTTTTACGCGAAAATAGGAATTTGACCAAAATTGTAAGGTATAAAACCAATTGAAAACAATACAATGTTCTGTTACAATATATTATATTGATTTTGAATTGTATATCCAAATAAGAATAATATTGCTTCGACATTCAATTACAATACGCTGTATTGTATCCAATACGTTATATTGTACATTAATGGTTTATTCCATTCACTGAATGATACGTTTTTATCCGGGTTGTCATCGACAAATGCTGTTTTGTTATCATAAATACATGAATAAGGGCACACTGTTATGATTCGGCATTTGTGGATGTAAAATTGCCGCAATAAATGCTGATTTAAGATGATTCAACTTTTTTCGCTTTTTATGGTAACTAAGCAGCATTTAACAAAGTTTGACAGTTCGGGCGTGATGTTTTGAAGAAAATACGCGAAAAAAATGAAAATGGATATCAGTTTTGCATTTTCCCATTGGGAATAAATGTTCCTTAGTAATAACGCAATATTAGTGAAATTATATTGGAGGGCATGTATTAAATTTGCAATGCTTATAGTGTTTTCGCATCTTATGAGCCCCAATACTGATTTGGGAGGTATTGATAAGGTAAGTCATCAGAAACCAAGTGGAAGTCATGCAGCTTAAAAGCAGCTTTTATGACAACAAGCTGTATTATATCAGTCTTTTATCATAGCCGTAACAAATAAGAGTCGTTCAGCCATGGCAAGCAGTTTAAATAAGGTAGTGTATGCTGCAATAAAGCTGAGTTTGTAGCCACTAAATTTTTACTTTATGTTTTGGCTCTAAAAGGTTTTGAAAACAGCCAAAACAAAATATAATCTTTTGGCAACGTTAAATGTCGCAACGTTAAATGTCGCCTCTAAGTATTATAGCAACCACGTTACTGTCATAAAACATTAATAAATCCACACGAAAGCCAAGTTGCTGTGGAATTGTTACTTGGGAATGGACGATGCGGCTAAATGCTTGATAACACTAACCACACGGCCACAAAGCCCACATTTGAATAACTTTTGAGGTTTTGACCTATATTTATATGAAGGTGGGCCACAGTAATCAGTTTACAAAAATAATCGAAACAAATATTGGAAAGAAAGGGAACGTGCACGTTGTGTAGCACAATGATCAATTTCACCCTATTTTACGGTAGTTTCCCTTGAATTGGCTAAAATGGTATTATCCTGCTACACCCATGCAAACCTTGGACATCACCCAAAGTCTTAACTATTCACAAACATACCCGTTTCCTCGTCTCATAGGCAGCGATCCTTCTCGTGAAATCCCACCCCCACTCAGTGGAATGACGTCCCCTTGTGGATTCCAAGCGATATCACGGTGCTCCCCAGACCGTTATAGTCAGAAAAACAAAAACTTATGAAATCTGTTCTCACCAGTCGTTTTCTATGGCTAAACTGCATGTCTGGGCAAAATTTCAAAAACATCGTACACTCAGGCAAATGGACCATCGATAAACATAGGTACCCCCCCTTCGCCACAAGAAATCGAATTGAAATTATTAAATTTGCCCTATGAAACCAGAATTTTAAAATTAAAAACTTTTTCGCGGCAACCTGGAATCGAACAATGAACCTTGCCCGAGCGTACACCACGCGCCTATCGACGCCTTGATGAGGAGTGATGCTAAGACGATACATAAAGCGTTCGTATTGCAATATTCGTTCGTAACACTTGGTTTGATAAGTTATTCATAACCTCTAAGCAGAAATTCAAATGAGAAGATCGCCAAATTTTGAGTTATGCCCTTTTTGAGGCGTAAGCATAAAATGTTTTAATTTTAAGTAGATTTTTGAGGAATTATAATACCGTCTATTTAATTCAAATGCTTTGAGCTTGAGCTTGATTGGTGCCCGTAGTTTCTTCTCCAGTATCGCCCAGATCAGCTACACTTACACAAGCAGCCAATTAAATGACTGATTGGGACTACTAGACACCCTCAAATGTCTAAATGCTGGTGACCTTCTATTCTTAGACAACAATGCAATGGCGCCAGTCACATCAAAATGAGACCAACGAGGGAAAGGGGGAGGAATTGATGTTGCATTTAAAGCTGGTCCACGGTAGATCGGATATACCCCTCCAACTTCGTCAGTTAATGCGGGAAGGTGTGTAGGGGTGGTATTTTTATCATAGCATAGAGGTTTGCTGTTTGGTTAGCAGACTGCTATGGCGTAAGGAAAGGCGTGCTATAATGATGGAAGAATGGAAGCGTAGGGAGACGGTTTCCTGTCCGTCTTTGGTTCTAGCGATTGCTATGAACGAATAGTTTAAGTTTGATAGATTAAGAGTGGAGAATAAAAGCAAATGAAAGATACAACTACAAAGTACGAAGGTTTTTATCATGTAACTAAATAAGTTTTCGTGGCACAACATTCTGGATATTTTAGTGAACCAGTGGTTCATAGTGGTGAGATATTTGTTTCTGATAATATGATTCTGGGGAGCACCGTGCGATACGGCTGCCGTCAATCTGTTTTGCATTATATCTAATCTCCCGAATCTCGGACAGTTTTATCGGCTCGCAAATCACACACACCCTATAATCCGATATGTGTACCACCCGCACTGGCTGACCAATAACTGCGGCAAGTCCATTGGGCGCCGCCAAGATAAGCAAAAAAAAGCCTGTAGTAAACCCATCACCATCGCTCCAGTTCAACATGACCTGCGAAACGCAACGACTGGCTCTGGAACTGTCCACTCGGGCCGCCACCGGTTTGGCAATTCTGTTCGCTCGGGATGCCCTTCTTGGTAGTCCATCGGCCCGGGCCGAACTGAAGGCCTTTAACATTCGGTGCACCGTCGGACTGGCCAACCTGTTGCGACTTCCGTCCCGAATTCGTCTGGCAGCCGTTCAGGTCGGCCTTATGATCTACCACGCGCAGCGAATCGCTCTCTTCCACGGACTCAACAGTGCAGTCGTTGTGCGATTCGTCATCGATTTGGTACGGTTGGTGATGGACCGATTTCGAAGGAAGTGATTTGGAGACACGACAGGTGGAGCTGTTTGTATGATCGGAATATAGGTATATAATAATTCTGTGTGGAAATTGGCATTCAACGGATCTCTCATGCAAGTTCGCGCTCGTTCGGATGCATCTATTATTTCTCTGTTAAGCTTATTTTTTGTAACTTTAATAAAAGCAACATTTATACATCGAATAGTGTTTAACGTGTACAATAAATATGTAAATGTACTTAACTGCTATGAGTTCAACAATTCATTCATCAATAATACTGTTTTTTTTCTTTTAGTCCGGAACAGTCCATCTCATTTATACATTATTAAAAAGTGTATTAGAGGCCTGAGGTTAATTCAATGTTCTAAGTGCAATCGTTTTCTTTTTAGTTGTGACAATATCGAGATTTCCCAGGAAAGACTGATGTTTAGTTCTAAGAGTTAACTTGAAAAACTTTATCAAAGTACATTTAGTTCCACAAAGTTTCTAAATTTCATCTATCATTTATAGTATTCAGCGAAAACAAACATTAAGAAACATATGTAACTCAAGTAAAATATTAATAGTAACAAAAGAAAAAATGAAAATCACAGCTAATCTTTACTAATTTCATGTAGATACGGGGAATATTACACGGAAGGAGCATAACAAATCAGATAATGTCAGATTAGGGCGAGACGTGCATTCTAAACACTAAGCTCGCTTAAGTAACAACGACTGTGACGAACTCTATTTAAGAAATTCAAAGTCCTGTACTTTTTTCAATAGCTTTATTTTCATTCTATTGTTGTACTTGTAGTTCGGAAAATGTTTTAGGACCTTTGCAGCATGAGTGAACTTCACTCACATTTACAATACAGTAGTTTCTCGATTTTATCACTGCTCGTTTTAATATCTCTTCATTATATCACTCTCGATTTTAGCACGGTTTTCGGTTCGATTTTATCACGTCACAATAATTGTACAAAATTCATACATTTTACATAGAAAAATAACCTCAAACAATTATCATGTATCTGTTTGACCCATCTCCTCGTGCTTTCCATTTCATTTACTCTATTTCTCCAGCATAAATCTCAAATTTTGATGAAAAATATATAGCAGAAAATATTTACGTCTCTCTGTTTGTGGTGTAAATCTCTGTCATTTCTCAAAAGCTTTTATCGGTTTTTCGACAATTTTCCGTCATCAATCCCTCTGTCGAAAGCTTTTTTTTTACAATAAGTAGTATTCAAATCACCACAATTTTTTTTTTTTTTTTCGAAATATTTGTGCACCATTTTTTTTTTCAAAAGTTCGCATAAAGCTCTTCTATTCTTAGAATTTTTGTCGATAATGATCGTTGGTCATCTGATTTTAGAGATATCCCGAAGTCCCTTAGGAGAACGACACTTTAAATCAAGCGTGTGCTAGAATAAGGGCGTTAGTCGCAAGATCAATTTCTCGTCGTCGATTCTCTCTTCTATGAATAATTACCTTTAAAGGTGACAAGACGCGGGATTGTCAGCATTTTTTTTTACCTCAGATTGCATCGCTGCCTAGCGTCCTGAAGTGAAAAAATTCTAAACCAGCATATTGTCTAAGTTATTCACATAAGAGAAGATCGATGAAGAGAAATCGATCATGCGACTTAAGCCCTTATTCTAGCACACGCTTGAAATACAAAATTTATTCGGCCGCCATTTTGTGTTTAGTTGATGTACGTTAGTTCTATCTTCAATGAACTTACAAAGCATTTTTCAACAGAGATTCTTCCAAAAATCAGTTCATAAATTTCTGAAAAATAGCAATTTATTTTTCAGAAATTTTCTAGTTTCGATTTATTTCTTCAGATTTATGTTCAGGATTTTTGAAAACTAACTAGAATTTCTTTGAGGATATTCCAAGAAATAACTATAGACATTCCTCCAGAAAGTTTTGTACGGGTTTCAATGGTAATGCTTTCAGCAGTTCTTTCGGGTACTTTTCAAATAAGCTTTCAATATATTTCTTCAAAAGTTTATTTTGTGATACAGTAATGACCCGATTTTGTCAGCCCCTTTTTGCGGAGAGCTTTTTGCTCCCACGGTTTGAATTTAAAATTTTCTCCAAATCTTATTCAACTCAGTCAAAGTTATTATAAATATGCATAAAATAGTGAAGAAAGAATTATGATAACTTGTTTTATTTTTGAAGGAGAGCTGAAAAAAGTTTTGAAAAAGGGGCTGACAAAATCGGGTCATAACTGTACTTCAACGGATTTTCTTAACAATGGATTACATATGAAACTGGATTCGCTACCCGATTGTTTTTCCATATTCGGATTTTTGTTTACATCAAACATGTTCCAATAATTTTAAAAATTGCAACAGTAATCAAAAAACAAAACGAAACCTAACAGGAATCAGGAACAAAGAGATCGATCCATCATGGAATCAGATCAAACATTTTTTTGAAAATATTTCTAAAAACTAATTTTGACATTACGACAAACAATACCGTTTGTATTATTCAGTAATACAAACGGCTTTTTCAATGATTTTCTCAAGGAATTTCAACAGAAATTATTGAAGGTATTTGTCCAAAGATTCAGATGTAACTTCGAAGATATTTTAGGTTAGATAGATGGATAGATCTTTATAAGAGAGATTTTCCTTTTCTTGAGGAATTCCTCCAAGAATTTTGTTTTGGATATTTTAAAATACAACCTGGATTTTTCCAGAAAACACCACAAAAATTACCTCATAAGCTAAGAGATTCTATCATGAATTTCTTCATATATTATTTCAGATATTTTCAATAAAGCCCTAAGTCCTCCAAGATTTCATCCGGTGATTCTCCCATCGGGTTTTCTAGAAGACTCCCGTTTAGAGACTGTTGGAACATTTCCAGAGATGCCAATAGGCGTTTCTCAGGATTTCCTACAAAATTGTCCTTCAGAATTTATTTAAGATATAAACTAAGATTATTTTTACGGTTACCTTCAGGAATTACTTCAGAGATTACTCATAAGACTTCTTTGGGAACTCCTCCAGTAATTCTAAGAGATTTCTCAAGGAAGTCTTCAAAATTGTTTTCAAGCAGTCATCCAGGTCATCCAGTCATCTAGGGAAATATGAATGAAGTTTTCCAGAAACGTGAGAATTTGTTAAAACAAATCATGACGTATTCCTAAAACAAATGGTAAAATTGTGAAAGTTCTTGAGCCACCCTTGATGAATGAGGATTTCTAGAATTTCTCTTAAGGAAATTTTAGAAGATTTTCTTAATTTTTGCTATGATAGTAAAAAAAAGAAAACAAATCAATTGAATCAATGAATAATATCTTGCAGAATTTTGTGCAGGTACTCCTTGAAAAACATCAGGCGGAATTCAAAAAAAAAATGTGTAGGAATGATCGGTGGATTTCATGGAAAAATTGCAGCAGTGTTATCTGGTGTGGTACATTAAATCAACTTTTGGAGATTCCATGGGATTTTCTTTCATAAACTCATTGACAAATGTTTGAATGAACTGCAACTATCCTGTTTTCCAAGAAAATTTCTAGAGAAACTCAATAATGAATCATAGATCTAATTAAAGGATTTGTTTCAAATGGTTTGAATAATCCCTTGAGGAATTTTTGGAACAATTCTTTAGAGTAACCGTAATTGAAACAGCGTAGCAATTCTTATCGGGTTTCTTAAAAAAAATCCTTGAACGAATATTATCAAAAACTCTGGAATTGACTTTGCGGGTTTTCTTGGAAGAAACTATGTGGGAATCTTTAGAAGATCTCTTAGAGCAACAACTATAGAATTCAGTTGACAAGTCAGTGAAAGAATATATGGGGGAAGTCCTAAACTAGTATTTAAAAAATTGTTCAATTAAAATCTGAGGAAATTACTGTGCTCAAGTGCTCAAGGATTTCCTGAAGCTAATTCTGGAGAAATGCTTTAAGCATCCTTTGAAAAACTGCTGGAAGAATTGGTAGAGGAATCTCTGGAAAAATTTCTGGAGTGAACCGTGCGACCAACCCTAGAAATGAGAATCCTTTACTGATCAAATAAATATAAGGTACAGTGGGGGAAGTGTATCAGTGGGGTAAGTGGATCATTTGTCAATATTAAGCCTAAATACTTGGATATGTTGAATGTTTTCGCACCATTGCTTCGTTTTAGGTTATATTCTTACGCCCACACTGATACTATTGCAAAACTGGTACTACACGTACACTAACACAAGCAAACTTGTTAGCTTCAAAAAGTAATTAATTTGAAAATTGTTTTCCATCAATCAAAAATCCATTGTATCTCTGTCTAAAATCAAATTCTATTATTTTTTCCGACACATGGTGAGCATTTCGGTTCCAATTGAATGAATCACAATGGAAAATATGTCATTTTTATGAATAAATACAAATATATTGGACATAGTACACTTACCCCTTACTTTTTAGTGGGGTGGGGTAAGTGGATCAAGAATAATTATCATTTATTGGCAGACTGCTTTGGAGAATTTTAATAAGCTTTAATACCCGCAAATGTTGTTTTCTTTTATTTTGTTCCATTCCCAGCTTGAGTTTGTTAAATTGACCATAGAATATTTGAATTAATCCACCTAAAAGTTTTTTTAACCTTTCTGGTATAAAAAAAATATAAAAAGAATAAAAATTTCAAAATTCACACGAAACTTTTCATGGTTTATCTAAGCTGAGTTGTAAAAGGGCAAAATATACTAATTTACCAATCGAAAGTATAGTCTCGTACATGATTTGACCATATAAATTGTTCTAGACAGATGATACACATATATTCATAAATAAAACAGAAGGATTTCAGTTTGTTATTCAAAAGTAAATGTAACTAATATTTTTAAACCAAGAGTGCTTTTCGAAAATATCATTAGGAATAATCCTACAATACTTCTGTATAACTTATGCGTATAAATGGATGAATTTTCTCCAAATTTTTCTAGTTACAATGTTCTTTTTTTTTTGTTCTAATAAGTATGAACTAATATATACATACTTTTTATTATATTTTGATTAAATAAAGATACTTTTTAATTTTAAAGTAATAAAATGTACATTACTAGCACTAATAACAAGTGCGAGGGTAATATCATTCTTAATAAACATAATCATACTACATTTGTTTCGAGAACAGATTTTTTTTTAATGGTGATACACTTACCCCACCATGGTGCGGGGATCATTTGGCGCAAATTTTTAAGTCTCTCATTCTCAATACATAACAATCAGAAAAATCGAAATAAATGACGATTTGAAGAACAATAGTCCCTTATTTGTTATCCGCAGAAAAAAGTTTGAGTTAAACTATTCACGTTAGCTGTACATAACAATGAAGTTAACTATTGATTTTTCTGTATCCACTTACCCCACGGTACCTTATATTAAAAAAATCATTAATCTTTTGGTAAGTCGATAAAATTCACACTCGAAAAGATCCTCATTAGACAGCACAAATAGTGTTTTGAAAGCGGCGCAGCCGAAATGTTTTTCGATTCAAGATAATTTACTGGCAAATAATAGTTAGCTCTGGGTTCTGACGCAAAAATCCTTTGTCGTGAACATAGTCTATCATGAATTAGAGATTAAAAATAATAACCCTGATTGTGATCGAAATTCCCTGGGAATTTCAGGATTTTTCAAGGTTGAATAAAATTCTCTGATAATTCAAGGTTTTCCATGTGGAAGACATCCTGATTATGTCTTTGGCAGAGTTGTTCATTAGCTATCATTATTTAAGCAAGTAGATTAGGGATACACAAGTTAGTTAGCATGTAATTTAGCCGCCTGGCTGCCAAATTTTGGATAATCTAGCTCGAACTTTTGCATTTTTTTGTTTTTTTGTTTGACAATAAAGCAACAACAACTTTGCCGAAAACGCCTTCTTACGTAGTGGTCAAGCCACTGAACTATTCGCAATACAAAAGTTCCATGCTCACTAGCGCCGCCTGGTGGCTTAATTCCGTATCGAAATGACCACCGCATGTCAGCCCTTGAGCTACTGAGTAATTCTTCCGAAGACACCAACCTTCAAAAACATAAGGATCTAGAGATATCATATGTTAGAAAGTTTGCATTCTTATTCCCCAAGGTTCATATAGTGCAAGTCAGAAAAAGACCCTACCGGTCAAGTTCTCAACTAAAAGCATGATCTTGCTTTGCTGAAACTTCGCCGAAGACAGTACTGTGCTATCTCTTAACGCATACGAGATAACAACACCCCCAAATTGATGAAATCCCATAAACCCTTGGTCTCCTATAATGCTCTAGTGTGTCGTGATAGGAATACGCGTTATAGGAATGCGTTTCATAGGAGACCCGACATTTATTGAAAAAATCGATGTAGAATTTTAATGATGAATTCTTCTCAGATTTAAAGTTACAAAAATAAAAGAATTTCGGGATAAGAGAGGGAACACGCAAGGGTCTGGCAATATGAAAAATGTCTGCGTGGTATATAGGGGAAGGGGTGGTAAAATGAACACCTTAAGGAAATCATCTTGTTTCTGATAGAAAAACGAGAAATTTGTATAGTTCTATCGCACAATATCAAAAATAGGGATGTAATCTATAGCAGCGACGTGGATTCAGACTAAAACAGTTATTTTTTTACATATTTTCATCGCTATCAAAAAGCAATGCAAATGTTCATTTTACCTGCACTATGCGGGTAAAATGAACAGCTGTTGGTGGTAAAACGAACACCATGCAAAAAACGTGAGCAAACCAAATATATCTGAAAATTTTCATTGCCCCACCGAAAATACATCCATTAATGATTGTAACCCATTCAAAAAGAATTCTAAAGGTATCAGATTTTACATCATATCATAAAGATATTCACCTTACTGAAAAACCTTAATTCTTCCGAGCTAAAAGTTACGTCAATTCTAATGTTCAAACGTGGTTTTCTAAAATCTTTATTTTCGTTGATATTTTCACTTCAATTGGGTCCTAAAATGTTTGATATAATCTTGTTTTTATTCAACAACACGAAAGAGCATGTTACTTCAACTACTTAAGCAATTTTTCCCGCTCAAATAACGGCTATATCATGTTTAAACATTAATTTTAACCCTCTCTTTCCCATGGTAGCTCCAGAGCTCCACTAGTTTTCGACGAACTTGAGACAACCCGAATTAGATGAATACTTAGTAATAGTTACTAGAATATGTTTATATACTCATCAGATTAATCCAAAAGTAAACTAACTGTTTCAATATTAAAACTATTGATAAACAATCAATTTACTATTGAAAAACAACCAAAATTTTTTTTAACGAATTCGAAAAATTAAGACCATTTGCAACATTGTTTGTTCAAGTACTTTTGATAAAAACGCTTTTTTCGTAAAGAAATAGTCGATCAAAGTCGTGGGAAAGAGAGGGTTAAAATTGGGTAAATAATTGAACCTTGACACTTGAGATCATGTTTGACGTTCGCTTAGTCGACAAAAACACCACAGGGGTTTTAGTTTTAACACTGGGGTTGTTCCTATCTGACATTTCGAAAGGGACACGAAAAACAAAATTCACCCAAAATTTGAGTTTAAGCCAAGGGGTGTGACAAAATCTAAAAAAACATAAAAAAATGTTTTTCGGACTTAAACCAACGGAAAACATTGGAAAATTGAGTAAACATGTGTTTTTGGCCTAAACTTAAGCGTTTGGCACTAAAATCAGGACAGGGCTTTAGGACCCTATTGACCTACGTATCAACTCGAACACTCGGATTTATGCTCTAAATCGTCCGTGCGTGATAAAAAAATATCGAAATTAGTTTTTTCTCGGTAAAAGGCACGATGTTCATTTTATCACCCCTGTTCATTTTACCACCACTTCCCCTAATATTTATCTTAGGTGGATAACAAGATCACATAAAATTCTGAATTATGAATTTAGTGGATTAAGTGTGCTGTACTAGGGGATCCCGCTTGCGAATTTGGATCCCGCACGGTACAAATAAAACGATATGGTACATTGCAAAACAACTAAAATCAAACGAACAACTAGAGCTGCACTAAGATCGAAAGAAAAACCACTCAATACAACCAAATATTGCTCAATAAAAAGAACAACCGCGTTTGATGAAACACCGCAATGTTGTCTTCCATGAAGTAAAAGGAAGCAAAACCGCGGTTGTTCCTTTCCTCTGGGGAACGCCGCGTGTCCTTCTCGGCAAATGCGCTAATAAACTTGCCTACTTGGCTAGTGTATGTTGACAAACATGCCTGAATTCAAAAAAGTTCCAGTGAAACTTACTTCTTCACATCCGTTTCTAAGTCAGTCAGTCGATAAACCAGGACGTTACGACTCTCGTCGGGATGGAAAAGTCACGAGACAACGACCACAGTCGATGTACACCGACTCTCGGAATACAGTGAGAGTTCACTCGAGTTCATTCATAGTGACCTGAGAGAGACTCGCGAAGAGAAAAAATATCAACGTGTCATGAAACGTCAAATGCAGCCCGTCTTTTTTTATGTCTGGAAAAGTGAAAAGTATTGTATTCAAGATAAACTGTTAATAACAATTTCCGTCAGTGAAGCAGTTTTTCCAAAGATGCTGATAAATCTAAACACAAGACTAGTTAATTTCTGCTACGTTTGCTGGCATGAAATTTCACTCAAAAGGCAATTTATGCTTCGGTGTGATGCAAACACAATATTTTTTTGCTGGGATGTTCATGTGAGAGTTTGAACGACTTGCGCATGATTTATATAAACACAGAGTGGAATAAGAAAAAAAAACTCAGCAATCACAGAAAAAGAAGACCGTATCCGCGAGACTCGTCTCAGATAGTGACCATTTTCACTGCATTCGACTGTCGGAATCGCTAACTCAAAGCGAGACGACTATTCTCCTCTCACGCCACTCGTGGAATAAACACATCTATGTCGACACTTACAGTGACGAGCTGTACATATTTAGTTAAATCAATTCATTTAGGTAACATGCCCACCATTGTCATAGAAAATACGTTTAATAATATGATATACATTAAAAATTAAAGCATGGAACGAGCTCACCAAATTGAGCACCCATCCTTGTTTGAGCAGCTGTAGCTACTTTAATCAGCATGCTCATTTCACAAATGCAAAATTCATTTCGGCGAAAACCCGAACTAGATTGCACTCAGAACGCGTGCTAACTAAAATGGAAAAATAAATTCGGCGGCGCGACGATGCAAAAATAAATGATTTTTCTAGTGAAGATGAAACGAAGCCAATACTTAAACCCTCAAGAGCAAAAATCTAGAGAAACAGACAGCGGTTCAAGCTGATAACCTGATCAATTGGTCATCACCAGCGAGTGAACACTGGATCAAGCCCTCAGCCCGATTCGCTGTCCGGCTTCGATGCATCTTCACCATCTGCATGGGCTTTAACGAAGCATTGCTCAGCAGAACGCGTGCAGAATAAACCGTTTTATTTCCGCTATACTTTTTTTTTCAAAAACTGCACCAACGAAACCAATAATTTGCGGAGACGATAAAAACTTGACCAGTAGGAAGTCTGGAAGAGTTCCAGAAAAACTACAATAAATTCATTTGGGAACAATCTGAGGAATAACAGTAATGTAAACTTACTATATGCATTTTCTGGTGCAAATACTAGTTGAACTTGTAGAAGAGTCCATGGAAAAATTATTTGACATTTATTTTACTTGCAGGTATGCTGGTAAGATCCCTGGATGAAATAATAGACAAATCTCCGGAGAAACTTTATGAGATAAGCGTATCGAATTCATGGAAAAATCTAGGAGGAATTACTATAGGAATGTCGGGAAAACCTTCTGGAGGAATCCGTGGTAGAACTACTTATCAAATCGATAGAGAATTTCCTTAAGGTCTTCCCAATATAAACCCAGGAAGCATTTGTGAAGTAGTTCCTGAAGATGTCCTATGGAAATAGTTTAAAAAAATACTATAAACATCAATGTAGGAACTCCAGAAAGACTTTTACCTAAATACCTTAAAAAAAGCCTGAAAAATTCCTCAAAAAATTACTCCATGAGTTCCTTCACATATTCCAGCAGAAGTTCCATGTTGATTACACAAATTGCCAACCTGCAATTCTTATGGATCTATTTAGTGATTTCTCCAAGATATATTGTCGATAACCCATAAAAAACCAATAGGGTGTATTTTAGGGGTATACACACTTAAATTATTTTACGGATTCCTGTGAAATTTCAACAGCTGAACAGTTCGGGGAAATCAATTAACGGAGTACGGTACATTTTTACAGTATTCGGTAAAAAATCACCGGAATCCGTTAAATTCCGACGAAGTTACGGTGATTTATTTCACCGAACTGTTCAGCTGATGAGATTACGGGGAAATTCACCGTAAGAGCTTAGTGTGTACTATAAGAAATTAGTGAAGAAATTCCTTTCTTACTATCAGCGAATTTTTATAACATAACAAATAACAGTAAGTTTCAGCTGCATAAAAAATGTTCAAAACATGTTTTTAAACATGCTTAAATCTCTCAAAAACAAAATACAGTATGTAGTCACAAGCGTTGATGTTCGTACTTGGTACGGTACGGTAATTGTGACAGCTACATGGTATAACGATGCTACATGAGAAGATAATATCTCCTTATGAATGTGAAGCACTTGAACTAACACTACTTGTGATGGGACCAGTGCCTGGCAAATATCACGAATATCACTTGATTTTGACAATCGAGTATTACGAGTATCCGCTCATGTTCCAGTAGTCCGCTCACGTTTTCAAAAAGTAAGGTAATATGAGTAAATAAACAAAAAAATGTCCACAGTATAATTCAATTCGTCGATTTGAAGCGTATAGCGGCTATAGTTTTCAAATTTACTTTGTGTAAACTTATCTTTTTTCAGTGTGAGCGGGCTACTGGAACATGAGCGGATACTGGTACACTGATAGTAGTCGGGAAACTTTTTTTAGGCCATAATTGCTAATGCTACATTCCGTATAAGAGAACGCTACAAACATATCTTTTTTTCCAAAATTTTGACCTTGATGAGCACTGGCTAGAACCTATATGTCAAGAGTCTACAATGGTTGATCGTAGTTGTATGTATAGCTACGTACCAAGGATTACTTTTGGTCTACTCAAGATTAAAGTATCAATTCTTACAGCACAAGTCGGTATCGATGGAAAGACACCAAATGCAAGAATGCACGGAATACACTGTTTAAACGCGCCCATTCGAGTTTTAATGACATTTTTAATTCATCCCTCACAAATGGCCCTAAGGCGCGTTCCACAAAAAAATACTAGAAAATTTCTTTCATTTAATGACGTTGAGGTACAGAGTTCGCTGTGTAACTTGAAACCAAAATAAAGACACATAACCAAGGAGTTTCTCAACCAAAGAATCAAACAAAACAAACAAACCAAAGAAAACTAAACATTTCGAAAGATTTCTGGAACAAGAAAAACTGTTCACAATGAATATAAATAGGCACTTGTTATTACAACACATGTTTGTTATCCATATTTTTGCTTCGCTTTTCTTCACTGTAGTTAGATTGTTTCCACCAATAAATGTTTAAAAATAGCTGCTGCCGTCTGATCTACCTGTGGCTACCAGTATAACTATTTCGATCTAACACAAACAACCTATAGAGATACCTACTTGTATAAGTCCGATAGCTTTCGTTACCGTCTCAGTAGTGTAAGCGCGATATAACAAGAGAAGGGCAAAAGCCTATGGGGTTCGGGGTGGAAATTTACTAATCTATAAAATTACGGGTTAGTGATTGTTGTAAGTTACCATTTTCAAAAACAAATCTGTTGCTTCAGTAATTCGATTCATTCTCAATGTTGTGTTGCATAAATATATACGTGGAAAGAAAAAAAAAATGCTGCTGCACGTTCCGAATACTAGAAATATTGCACCTACGCGAAAGTTTTTTTTAATATAAACTAGACTATAACTGCTAATAAAACGACGAATATCGACTACATGCTACGCTAGTAGTGGTTAAAGTTGTAAATTTACCGTCATTATAAAATGTTTATTCAACTTTGATAAAAATAGTTAATTTCCTCTTTTTCATATCGTCACTTCTCTAACAATTTTCCAGATAAAATTTATTCACGATTCAACGACAGTTGTATTTTACTTCATGGTTTCCACTAAATATTTCATTTCAAACTTTTTTGGCAACGTTTTCCCGAAAATTTCCCTTTTCCCACTTTTGTAAAATACTTTTCGATTCGTTTCCGTAAATCGAGTTCCACCAAAGTTCAGATACTCTTGGGTTGCTTTACTTGACATTTGCCAAAACTATGTTAGTAGGTATTCGTTCACAAACTAGCATTTTTAGTACTTGGTTTTTGCCGCCTCAACGGACCTAACGATCTCTAAAAATTAATAAATACAAAGTCCTACATGTAAAGGTTAAAAATCGTTGCGATAACACTGTTAGAACCTATACGCCATTCACGTAACGTACAACGTCTAACATTACAGACAGTCGACAGAAATCCAAATCGATAAGTCGGTTAGTTAGTCGGTTTATCTTCCTGGCGTGTGTTGTATAATAGCGCTTTGTGCTTTTCGTTTTGCCGTACTCGCGGAACAGCCCGGAGTTTAGTACTGGTACCATGGCTGCCGACGGACCCAACGCAACCGGTGATTCGTCTGGTCGGAGCGGATCTTGATGCTGGCTCCCTCGGCGGCGCGAACCGTTTCCTTGACCTGAAATGAGGAAGCAGAGCGATCATTATTGTGGACAGAGCTTGGCTCACAACTTTTGAACAATAATGACTTTATTATGAAATGCAGTTAGTTATAAAACAAGATATTTTTGTTATGGAATTCTGGGTTTCCCTTTTGGAATAATGCCGTTAGGCTTAATGTCCATTTGGCATAACACAAAAATTGATCCTCGATTGTCTGTTCTTGATGTTATATTGAACATCATCATGTCTAATACAACTACCAAAAAGCTAAACATTATATTTTGCAATTGGATTAAATGGACAAATTGATGCGAAGTTTTGCGAAAAAGTTACACATCTTCTCAGTGAGAATCGAACTCACGACTCCCTGATCTCTAGTTAGGGCGCGTTACCCCTACGCCATGAGAGGGCTGTGGTGTGCTATTTCAAAAATTAATGTGCTCTCAGGCTAGGCATTGGATATATGTAGAGAGCGATGTGTTTTGATGGGCATCTAATTCTTCCGAAAAAGGGGCACTTTGCGAAAAAGCATCGCGTGATTATAGAGCTGAAATCGAATTCAGGTTAACTTCTGCGTCTATGAGTCCTCTCATGACGTAGGGGTAACGCGCCCTAACTAGAGATCAGGGAGTTGTGAGTTCGATTCTCACTGAGAAGATGTGTAACTTTTTCGCAAAAATTCACATCAATGGATCATTGAAGGTAGTTTTTGTCAGTGCTCACCGCATCAAAACAATGGTGCCACTGTATATGGGATTTAACATTGTGACAGCATTACTGTTCTGTCAAACTCACAAGGCTACGGTGGCGCTATCTATGCTTTCCATAGCGGCCGTTTTGGTTATTTTAATGATCCATTTGTCTATTTAATCCAATTGCAAAGTATATGTAATGTTTAGCTTTTTGGTAGTTGCAGAATCTTGTTGCATGAACATTAATGTGTCCGGGATGAAGAATAATTTCGAACCTTGATTTATGCTAATCATTGTCGATTGGTATTTGTCCAATGGCAACATATATACCAGGATTTAATATTTAAGTTTCCAGTAGAGAGGGAGGGATTCCGACAGAATATCCTGTAAGGAATAAAATTGGAAATTCTCTCAAAATATCCTACAGGGGTTTCTTAATAAATTTCACCAGAGAATTCTCCAGATATTAGCATCAGAAATTTATCCGGAAATTTCTACAAAAAATCTCTACCAAATAACTCAAGTTATTTCTCCCTTCAAAAATTGCATTAGAAATTCGTCAGGAAAATCCTCCAATTCGTTCAGCGATTCATCCAGTAATCCCACTAGGGATTACTATAAGGTACAGTGGGGGAAGTGTATTAGTGAAGTAAGTGGATCATTTGTCCATATTGAGCATAAATACTTGAATATGTTGAATGTTTTTGCACCATTTCATCGTTTTAGGTTATGTTCTTACGTCCACACTGATACTAATGCAAAACTGGTACTACACGTTCACTAACACAAGCAAACTTGTTGGCTGCAAAAATCAATTGATTTCAAAATTGTTTTCCGTCAAACAAAAATCCATTGTATCTCTGCCTTAAATCAAATTCTATTAGTTTTTTCAACGCATGGTGAACATTTCAGTTCTTATTGAATGAATCACAATGAAAAATATGTAATTTTTATAAATAAATACAGATATATTGGACATGATACACTTACCCCCACTTTTCAATGGGGTGGGGTAAGTGGATCAAGTATTATTATAATTTATTGGCAGACTGCTTACGATAATTTGAATAAGTTTGAATACTCGCAAATATTGTTTTGTTTCTATTTTTTCTCATTACTAGCTTGAATTTGTCTAATTGACTATATAAAATTTGAATTAATACACCTTAAATTTATGTTAATATTTCTGGTGCAAGAAAACATAAGAGAATGAATATTGCAAAATTCAAACAAAACTTTTTGTGGTTTATTAAAGCTGAGTTGTAAAAGAGCAATGTATACAAATTTTCCAATTGAAAACATAATATCGTACCTTATTTGACCATATAAATTGTTCTAGACAGATAATAGAAATACATTCATAAATAGAATAAGAAGATTTCAGTTTGTTTCTCAAACATAAATGTAACTAATATTTTTAAACTACCAGTGTTTTTCAAAAACTTCGTTAGGAATAATCCTACAATACTTCAGTATAACTTTTGTAAATATATAGAAGAATTTTATCCAAATAATTCTAGCTACAATGTTTTTTTTTGTTCAAATTAGTGTGAACTACTGTATTAATATTCTTAATCATATAATTAAGACACTTTTTAATTTTTAAAGTATCAAATAATGACATAACTAGCACTAATAACAAGAACGAGAGCAATATCATTCTGAGTATACATAATCACACCATATATGTTTTGAGAATAGATTTTTTTAGTGGTGATCCACTTACCCCACTATGGTGGAGTAAGTGGATCCTTTGGCGCAAATTTTCAAGTCCCTCATACTCAATACATAAAAATCAGAAAAATCTAAATAAATGATGATTTGAAGTATATTAGTCCCTCATTTGTTATCCACAGAAAAAAGTTTGAAATCCATTATTCACGTAAGCTGTACATCATAATGAAGTTGACTTTTGATTTTTTCTGTGTCCACTTACCCCACAATACCTTATAAGGTATACGACTTCTTTAAAAAACATTTCAAGAATTATTCCAAAAAATCCACTAGGGACACCAGGATTACTACTAAAAAATTATTCAGGAAATCCTCCATCTTTCTTTATTCCATTCTTTATCCTCCTCTTTCAGAAATTTCTAAAGAAAATCCCTTTTGAGATTCCTTCAGCAAATTTTTCAGGGATTTCTTCCGGAAATTCTCCAAAAATTTCTATCAAAATCCTTCAAAAATGTTTTGATTACTTCAGAGATTCCACTTATACACAATCCTCAGGGACTCCTTCTGGAAATATTTTTTTTCGTTCAGAAATGTCTTCAGTGATTCATTCAGATGAAGTAACCATCAGAAATTCCTTCATAAATTTCACTGAGATGTCAGGCAAAAAATTCCAGTTCTCCTTCAGAAAATTTTCCAGAGATTCTTTCAGAGATTACTTCAGAATTTACTCAAGGAATTCCTCCAGAGTTTAACAGTAGGTATTAATCCAGAAAAATCTAAATATATTGACTACAGAGGTTCTTCATAATTTAATATAGAGCCTCCATCTGATTTTTTTTAAATCTCTCCATCAAATTTCTTGACATATTCCTCCAGAAACTCCTCCACGAATTCGTTATAAAAGTTCTCTGGGAATGTATCCAGAAATTCTTCTAGCATTTCTTTAAGAATTTCTCTAAAAAAAATCTACAGGGAATTCACTAGAAATTCTTCTAAGGATTTTTTTCAGAAATTTATTGAAATTTATTTCTTTGAAATTTTTTTACAGAGATTCCTCTAAGATTCTTCTAAAGTACATCAGAGATTTTTACAGAATTTCCTCAAAGATTTTCTTCAGCAGTTCCTCTAGAAATTCATCATATAACATCTCTAGAATATTTATAACTATTCCTTTCAGGTTAATTTCCATGAACTTCTCTATGATTTGCTTCAGGAATTTCGGTATGAATTACTGCAAGGGTTTTTACAAAAAAAAATCCAACAGAAACACGTCCAGAAGTGATTGCTTCTGAAATTTTACAATCTTTTCTCTAGAAATTACTTCAAACCTTCCATCGGAAATTTCCAGGGATTCTCTCAGCAGTATTCTTTTGGAATTCGGTTAGTAACTAATTCTAGAATTTTTAAAGGTATCCCTTCAAAAATGTTCATGATAAATTGTTCAGGAAATCGTCAGGAATATTTGCAAAAAAATCCATGTAACATTAGTAGCTGAGAGAGCTACTTTTCAGCAAAATTGTTCATTGGGTTGCTTCAGAAATTTCTCCAGGGAATCAACCAGGAATTTCTTTATGATTTTTTACAGGAAAATGACCAAACAAAAATTCATGATATTCAGCGGGAATTCCTACAGAAATTTTCCCAACGATTACTCTGAAATTATTCCAGATATTCTTCATGGAATACTTCTGGAGATACGTTCGGAATTTCCTCTTGAATTTCTTCCAACGATTCAACCGTCAGAAAGTATTCCGAAAAATCATCAAGGGATTTCAGAGTCTTTCAGAAATTCCTCCACAAACTCCTCTCAGAATATTTGCAATGATTTAACCAGGAGTTTCTTCAGGTATTCCTCCAGAAATTTCTTTCGAAGTTCTCAAAAAAAAAAATATTAAAAAATTACTTCAGAAATTATTTTAGTTCTTCTTCTCTTCTAGCGTTACGTCCCCACTGGGACAGAGCCTGCTTCTCAGCTTAGTGTTCTTATGAGCACTTCCACAGTCATTAACTGAGAGCTTACTATGCCAATGACCATTTTTGCATGCGTATATCGTGTGGCAGGTACGAAGATACTCTATGCCCTGGGAAGTCGAGAAAATTTCCAACCCGAAAAGATCCTCGACCGGTGGGATTCGAACCCACGACCCTCAGCTTGGTCTTGCTGAATAGCTGCGCGTTTACCGCTACGGCTATTTGGGCCCCAAATTGTTTTAGTTATTGCTTTTGATTATTTTTTATAAAAAATCCTCCAGGTATTTCTCCACGAATTCCTCCTGATTTTTTTTCATAGATTCCACTACAAACTTCTCCAACAATGGCTCCAGTAATTACTGCATAGTTTCAGCAAGGAAATCTTCACTATTTTTTTTATATAACCTTGCAGGTATTCTACCCTGTACTCTTTCAGTAGTATTTACAAAATTTTGTTTATGATTTTTTTTTTGGTATTTCTCTAGACACATCAAAACTTACCAAGAGATTCCTCCAGATATACCACTGTCAGGAATTCTTTAGGAGATGTATCAAGGGATTTCAAATTTACATCAGAGATTGTTTCAGGAATAGGAATATAGATGAATTGCTAAAGTAAGGCCTGAAGAATTATTTGAAGATATTCTTTGTGAAATCCCTTGAGATATTTCTGTAGGAATCCCTGAAGGAATTTCCTCAAGAATACCATGAACAATCCCTGCAAATATTCCTGGAGGGATTCCTAGAGAAATCCCTCGCGGAATTCATGGAGGAATTTTAAAACGGAGTAGGAATCACATAACGAATCGCAGGAAGAAACCCTGAAGGGACCCAAATAATAATTCTAGGAGAAATGGCTGCAAAAATCCCTTGAGGAATTCTTAGAGGAAATCTTTTAGGAATTCCTAAAGAAATGCACCTCCAGGCATGATGAAATGCTGTAGGACAATTGTACAAATTTCTGAAATAGTTTTTGGTGTGATCTCTAAAGGATGCAGCCCACAGACGCTCAGACGGTTTGACCGTGTATGATGCTGCTTGACGAACCAATTTGACAGTTTGTGAAACCTATTTGGCGGTGAAGGTGACGAATCGGTCGGCCAAAACTAAACGAGTTTGACTTTTCCCAAACCAACGGTGGGCGGAGTGAAATATTTGACCGTACTGTCTGTAGGGATGTTGCACGGACATCAACGTCAGCATGTAAAATTGAAGCTTCGATGTCCCATGAACTACTGATGGAGATGGATGGCAATTCAAAATGCGTGAATTTACGCAGCGTCATCGCCATGCGTGTCTACCAAATGTGCGCTCTTGAGTTGGCAGGATTCTATCAGGAGTGCCTCCAGAGATTACATCAGAAGCTCCATCAGAGATTCCACCTGGAATTCTTCCAGAGATTATATCAGGAGTCCCTCGAAGAAATGCATCAGGATTTCTTTTGAGGATTTCATAAGGATTTATTCCAAGGATTCCATCAGAAGTTTCTATAGGGAATTCATCGGGAGTTTCCGCAGTGATTCCATCAGAAGTTCTTCCATGGATTCCATTAGAAATTCTTCTAATATTGTTTTATGAAATCATCTTGGGATTCCATCATGCACACCGTCTGGGTCCCATCACAAGTTTTGTCAAGGATTGTATGAAGAATTCTGGAACATAAAACAACCCTAGAGGAATTTTTGAGGAACCTTAACCTCAGAAATTCCTCTAGGGTTGTTCTGGGTTCCATCAAGGAATGCTGAAAGGAATTGATGGATCAATTCCTTTAGGAATACTCGACGAAACTTGTGGAAGATTCTTGAAGTAATTCCTGCAAATCCCAGGACAAACGCCTCGGGTCCCTTTAGAGATACAATCTGAAGAAGAATCTTTGAAGGAAACACTGGTTGAATTTATAAAAGAATTTATTGAATATTCCCTAAAAGAATACCGGAGGATAACCTGAGGGAAACTGTCAAAAAATTGCAAGCGGAATCTCTAAAGGAATTTCTGATGATATCCTGCGTAGTCCCTTGTAGATGAAGTCTTTTGCAGTATTTCTCGTGGAATCCCTGAAGGCGTCCTGATGGAACCTTGCAGAAATTCTTGGTGGAATCATTGGAGAAATTCTGGCAAGAACAAGTGTAAGAGTGACAGTAAATCTTTGCATGTATTTCTGTAGGAATTTTTGAAAGAATTTCTAGAGAAAATCGGTAAAAGATTTTTTGGAGGTGTTACGCAATCTGCAAACGCGCCTCCGTTACCAACAAGGACACTGCCAAACGATACAGGAAAAGTGGCAAGGAATTGCAGAAACGGGACAAACACATCGAGGTGTTAAATTGACATGAAAAAACCTTTGTATTAGTAGGTAGAAAAGGGAATGCTTATAATCTGTTGTTTATAAAAGTCAAACTAAGCGAGTCAATCTACTGCCAAGTTAATTATTAAAATTAATCCTTCTCTAAACCCTATTTTTTGAATTGGTCTATCCAATAGTGTGCAACTGTGGTAGCTAGTGTCCTTGAGGTAAAACGAGTTTAAAAAGATCATCATAGTTGGAAGTACGAATCAAAACTTATATGTATTTACCGCAGAAACAAATCACAGTTGGATACAGTAATCGCCAGATAAATAGAAGTCGAACGAATCCTGTTACTATTGGATCTAAATAACTACCGTACGAGACCGCTTTCCGGAATTGACGGATCAGGGTAGAACACTAAACGTGAGTAAACGTAGATGAAATGCGATCATTCAGTTAGATTAGACTAAAACATGAATTCTAATTCTATTTTTAATTTGTTCTTGAATTGAATAGGGGAAATTTAACGTTAAGTCAATAAAGGAATTGTTCATCAATCTGCTAACTGCGTTTAAGTTTGCGGAAATCTGACTACCGTCGTGTTTCCGTTTGGGAACAGAGGAATCTTTGGAGGAATTACTAGGGAAATCACTAGAAGAATCACTAGTAGATTCCTGGTGGAAATTCTTGGTGGAATTCCTATATTTTATTGAAAGGGATTTCTCAAGCAATCTCTTAAAGTATTTCTAGAGGGATTCCTGGTAGACTCGCAGGAAAAAAAATTCTGATAGAATCTATTTAGATTCCTGAAGTTTCGCTGGAGGAATTCTTGAATAAATCTTGGGAGGATTTTTTGGTGGAATTCTTGAAGCATTGGCTGAATCACTGAAGAAATCCCTCGGGAAGTCTCTGGAGGAATCTGTGGAAAAATACTAGAAAGAATCGTTGGAAAAACTCCTGGTGGAAGTTCTGAAACAATTAATTGTGGAATTCAATAAAGAGTGCTAGGAAACTGCACTGAAAAAAAAAGTCCTGGTGAAATTCTTGGGGGAATTTCTGGTGATGAATTTCTTGAGGAATCCCTTGAGAAATATCTGAAAGACTTCGTGATGTGTTTTGTGGGTAATGTGTGATGGAATCCTTGTAACTAACTTCTAGAGGAATTTCTGAAGAAATTGTTATATCAATCTCAGGAGGCATTCTTGGAGGCAACCTTGGAGTAAGCTCTGAATAATTACATGAGGAAGTTTTTGAATTGATCTTTGAAGGAATCAGTGGAAGAAATCCTGAATATTTGTACAGGAACCTTTGAAAAAATCTATGGAAGAATGCTACCTGAAGATATGCCTGAATGATTTTCCCCGGAAGAATTTCTGTTTGAGTCTGTGGATAAATTTCTAAAGGAATGGGAAACCTCCTCTATACCTTTCCTTCTGTGCCCTGACTATCACCAAATTAGATATTGGGGCTTGGGCAAACGAAGCTCCCCGACATTATGGAACGTATAACCCATGGACTCCTAGAAAATCTTCAAAGTAGAATAACTAGAGGAAACCGCTGAAAAATTATGGAAGAGTAGAAGCGTAGGGAAAGGTTTATTTTTTGTCCGTCTCTTGTTCTAGCAAATGCTATGAACAAATAGATCAACTATGATAGATTAAGAGTGGAAGATAGAAGCAAGTGAAAGATACAACTAGAAAGCATGAGGAAATGGACGGGCCTGGGATTGAACCCATGACCTTCTGCTTTCTGCTTATGGAGCAGAAGCGGTAGCCAGTAGACCACCAACCCCAACCAATAATAATAGAATAATAGAATTATTTAAAGGAAAATAATGTCGAACGACTTCATTTGAATGTTATTGTGTTGCCAAAAGATTTCCGTGTATAAAAGACTGCATTTTACATGAAAAATTAGTTTTTACACTACTGAGCGAGAATAGTGACATAACCGGCTATTGGTGCACTGATGGTATAATTTGGAAGAACCGCCGATCAATTGAAGAAGGGTGCATATTAGTTAACGAGTGAATTAAAATATTACCTTGAAACGTATGAAACTATGTCAAACATGAGTCCCATAAACATTTCGAAGAAATGGGATATTCAAAGAAACGGGATACCCGGGGAACTGACGTTCGGGTAAACCCATATTCGGAAAAAAAAGTAACACAACCTTTCCAGACACGTCTTCAAATCCTTCCCCACAACCCCCAATACTCACACTCTGCATCAGGTTCTGCGCGTTTCCGACCAACATGTCGGTCGCCTCCCGATCCTCGTCCGAACCCTGCGCGCCCAGCATGGTGGCCTTGACCGTCGACAGGATCTTCAGCTGCGTTCCGATCGTCGGTATCCGCTCGCAAACCTGCAGCAGATTTGTACGAATACGCTTGTCCGTACACTGCCGAGCCAAAATCTTCGCCAGCCGGGTCACGTCCTCCGACGCCTCGGCAATCTTCTTCGCGGTGGCAATCAGCTCCCGCTTGCTGCCCTTCGAATCGGCCCGCACCAACTCCGAGAGGCGTGCCATGAGCACGGCCATCCGCTTGGCTGCGGCGATGATTTCGTTGTCCTTGGACGACCACTGGCGCACTTCCTGGTGCAATCCGTGGGCCGCCATGAGGATGGGCTGGTTGGCATTGGGCATTCCCTGGAACAGCTCATCCTCGTCGTCGGTCTCCGGTGGAGGTGGACGCACCGGGGGAATGTTTTCCCGTGGCAGTGGTGGACGTGGAGGAGCTGCTTCGTGGTGCGGCTGATGCTGCTGCTGGTGCAGATGCAAGGCAGATAGATCCGGCATTTCTGGTACCTCAGGAACATTGTTGATGGCACTGCGAATGTTGCGCACATTTTGCAAGAGCTGAAATGAAAATCGAATTAAATTATTTCAGAACCCTTTAACGAACATCGGTTAGACTCACGTGCTTATTGGCTTCCCTCCAGTTGGAAGCATGAATTGGGTCGTTGATGTTGGTCGAAACGTTTTTCGCCTCCTGAACCATAGGAGAAATGGAAGCCTGCAGTCGATCGGAAGCATCATTAACGTTGGAAATGAACTCTGGGTCTTCGGAGTTGTCCGCTTCCTGTTTGGCAACCAGGAGCACTCGATTAGCCAGACGTGCCTCACTGGATGTGTTGTCAACCATTTTCTGTGGTTGCCTCATCCGAATGGCTTCGTCGCACAGAATCGAATGCTTCTGCATCTGCCGTTCGGAAGCTTCGATAAAGTCCAACGGGTCTGTGGCCTGATCGCAGAGGGTCCTCATTCGCAGGATCGTATCCGCATACTGCTGCTTCAAATTGTTCAAATGCTCTTCAGCAGCCTTGCTGGTTGGATAATTCATACGAATTCTGCCAGCCGAGACCAACTGCGGGGTCAAACTATCGATCTGAGAAGCTGACGAGAGAAGCACTTCAGCGAGTTTCTTGTTACCTCCGGAACCTCCGGCGGCAACCATGCGACTTGTTTTGGAAGCACGATCACTGAAGCTCTGCAGTTTGTTGGATTTCTGGTTGAAATTCTGTTCCCGCCCAGGAGTTCCTTCCGGTAATGCTACAGCTTCCATAAACTGTTTCAACGGAGAAGAGATGTCGATGAAGTCTTCGACAACGCGACTGACCACCGCATCCTGAATCTGCTTCTTCAAACCATGTAGTTTCTCATTCAAACGACGAGCCACCTCCTGAGCTTGAGCAGTATGACCCAAACCGTTGGAGCACATCTGCGAGAAGTCGTGGGACAGCTGTTCAACTTCGTCACAGAGCTGCATAACTTCAGCTTTCTGATGACCACCGAGACCTTCAGCTACCTTACGACCCTCATCAACAATCAAGGCAACTGCCCGTTGACCCAGTCCACGATCATCCTGACCTGGATTCTGCAGCCAACGGCAAGCCTGTTCAAGACGACCCTGAACAGTATGCGCCGTCTGTTGAAGTCCGGCCTTGTCTACTCCCATTATCGCATTCAACACCGATTGCTCCAAATTACCCAGCTTATCGCGGATATCCCGGGCGATCGCGTCAGCATGAGGAGTGGTTCCTTTACCATCCTGCCGAAGATCGCACAAGGTATTGGCCATAGCCGTAATATCTCCAGCCGATTTCCGAATAATATGCGAATCCTGCGGTAGACAACGATCTGCAACCTTCAATCCGTTGTCCACGATTTGGCGCAACGCCTTCTCCCCTACGCCTCCCCTCAATGCATACGGATTCTTCAACCAATCATTAGCCGCTTCCATCTTATTGTTAATCGCATTGTGGATCTTCTTCAACACCGTCAGATTGTCCAATTCGCTCTGATCCTCATCATAAGTGGTCAACTGCAGCACTCGAATAATCTCCTGAATCTCCTCACTCATCCTCGACGCCAAATAGTTTCTATTCTCAGCCGCCTCATCCGAACCTTTTCCATTCTGCTCAGCAATCAATATGAACACCTTCATGCTGCAAATCAAAATCGGCGCCAAGATCTTCACTTGCTCCAAACACCGCACCAGAATCTCACTATGCACCTGGTGAGTCAATTCCTTCTCGCGAGCCCCAACCTCCCTCGATACTTTGCTAAGGCACGGACTCAAATCCTTCAGAAACTGTACCAAATCCTCCATCGTATCGATCACCTCGGACACGGCCAGATAGTCCAGCACCCGCTTGCACTCCCGGATGATCTTGCGCACCTCGGACTCATCGAAACACAGCAACAGCGACGACGTCCCCTGTAGAATCCCCCGCGATCCTTCGATCAGCTTCTTACGTGCCGGTCCGGAAAAAGGGTCCATCTTGAGCATACCGGAAGCTTCCTCCAGCAGCTGTGCGGCATTTTCGACCCTGGCCAGTGCCGAGGGCATGTCCTGCTTGAGAATGTCGTCGTCGGAGTTGTGTATGGTTTCGCGCCCAACCCGGACCAAGTTGGTAACTGCAAGCGAAACGGCCTGCACCGGTCGGCTGAGATCGGGCATTGCGTTGCCATCTTCGGCTTCTTCGTGGAGGATTACCAATCGGGAGACCTAGGGAGAGAAATAAAGAAAGAGAGTAATGAATATTCAGGTTCGTATCTATAGCAGTATAAAAAGGGATTCAATGTGTATCGTTTCAATTTTGATTTCTGGCGTAAATCCCACCAAAAATTTCTTAAACATGCTTCAAGGGACCAGATAACAACATTCCCTCGATAGTGTCAGGAATTGGCAAAGAATCATACAGGGTATCATTACAAGTGTGCCTAGACTCTCACCATGAATTAACCAAAAATGTGTACGGGTATGTTATGTAAGTGATAGGGTTATGATCAGAATCGATTTAGGAACAAAAAAGGCCTCCTGAATGAATCAGAATGCAAACAAATGGATCAGCGAACAATGTCACACAAAAACGCAGAATTTCTATTAGAGGATCAGTGCATCCCTGAATTGCTTCGTATCTCGAACTAAATAATGCAGGAAGAAGATGGAAGCTTCTTGGTGGACTGTGGGAAGTGATCAAAAGTTGGAAGCAGTAGTACGACAAACACATGAATGGCATGAAAGACGTATAACTGGATGTTAAAGTTCTAACGAACTAAAGAAAGCTGTTTATAAGCTATTTCATCAAGATAACCCTGATGAACATCTTTCCATACCAGTTGCAAGTAAAGGATTATACGCGCTATGTTAAAAAAACTGGAATGTGAGGAAAATCATGCGTTCGCCACTCTGAATTCCCAAACCTATAAAGTTTAATTCGTAATTCCAGGTTATTCCCCGCCGTCCATCACCAAGAGCAAGATATCAGCTAACTGTATTCATAAATGGCATTTAGATGACGGGGCAGTTCTTTACTTTGTGGCAAACCCTCCAAGAATCCCATGAAGGGTCAGAGTGCACCGACTTACACCGCTGAAAACATCGACCGCGAAGTTCAAAGATTTTCAAGACTATTGCGAGTACGCGGGGATTCACTGGATGGAAAACGACTGTCTTCCATCTAGCAAATCCGTCCCTTTAGTTGGAACGACTGACAGCTGGTGAAACTGCTCCAGACTAACGCATCTTGCTCTATATGTGGAGACTTGAATGCGTTGGTACTCAGACGTCAAAGTCAACTTGACATCTTCTCTGGACATTCGAGTGTTTATCAATTGGATTTTTTTTTTCAATCAGCGAACATCTAACCATCGAGTCATTCCATGTAGCGGACCCCTAACGAGCGAATCCCCACTGTATATAGATATCGGGCAAATAAAGTATTTTGTTCGAATTCTGCAAGGTTTGCATATCAGTTTTTCACTTGAAAATGCTATGCCGAATAGAAATTATCAATTTTCTTCGGGATATCAATTTCTTTGTACTTAATTTGGGTAAAATGTGCCTTATATGGAAATTGACCAAACACATTTGGTCAATCTCGATTTTCAATACAATAAATAGGTTATGCCAAGCAGGAGAAATCCATAACAAGACGCTGCGGAGGTTTTATCGTGAAGAGGCAAAAAGCGTAATTCCGCGCTCCCTACTTTTCAAAATCCAGTAATATCCCGATCAGTCTTCCCAAATGAACATCGAACACGTTGGTTCAGGTCTGGGAGGGAGAAACGAATATAAAATTTCTGTACGTCATAGTGAGCCAAAATTCCGCTGTCACGAACTGTCACTGTGAGCCCAGATCTCAAACATTGGACTAACATGGAAAAATGAAAATTATTATTTATTGCATAGAAAACTGTGGCCCTTTTTCCATGTTTGTCAGGAAAGATCGAAAGTACACAACAAAAGAAAACTAGCGGTTTTCCCCAAGCCTGCCTTGATTGTTGTTGGCAAGCTGGAGTTATCTTGCAGTTCAAACAAACGTTGTTCTATATTTCGTGTGTAGTATCGGTGCCTCCCTCCCAGGTTCAGGTCGTTTCGTACAGTAATTTCGAGTGAAATTGATCATGAAATCATCTCTCAAATTAAAATGGGGGATCCAATTTCGGGATGAAATTGATCACTTTGATTAATGCGATAATGAGCCATTTTACGAGACGTTTCGGAACAGCTGATCGCCGCAACGGCGTCAATTGACAGGAGACCTGGGATTAAATCCAGCGTGATTTCCAACAACGCCTCATCTTACCAAACGAGAACATGGAGAAAATGACAAAAATGATATCCAAAAATGTTCGTTACTGCAACATTACAGCTAGTTATTGTGTTAGCTACCTCTTTGTTACCCATATTGCACATAAAAAGCACTTTTGTGATCAGAAATATTTTAAGGGGACACGGGAGACCGTGTTATATTCCCTATCTTTCGTCTCACTCTAACAATAATCATCAAAACTTTGTGGAAGCAAATCTCGAGTTTTAGTGAACCGATGAAGCTGAAAATTTATCGGGTTGTGCACTGCATATATAGAATCATCGTGATACATTTTTGCATCGATATATGGAGTGGTTCTTGGGATTTGCTTCTTGAAATGGATAGGCTGATTATGATGACGTCCCGTGCGGCCTTAATATTTTTTCTCCATTTAAGTTTTCGCCTGGATGAAAAGCTACGCTAGAAATGCGCACAGTCATCAACCATCATCATCGCGAAAACTGACGACGATGATTGAAAAATCCCAGGTCTCCTGTCATTTGATCAGGCTTCGTAAAATAGCTTATTGGTAGTTTTGAAAACACTTTCACATACTTAATTTGGACTCCCTGAAGCGGAATATGCATGCTAAATTCTTAACAACACAATATTTATGTATGTCTGTCAACAACATAACGTACATTCTGGAACTCTCCTTGTACTATGTTTTCGTATTCAAACCAGAGTTGCTCAATATCAGTCATATCAGCTGACAACTGATATACTAAAACTATCAATATAACTTGTGATCCATCAATATCACTTTGATTTGACAACCAACAACAGTGATGCGACATCGCTCTCTAGATTATAATAACTGCAGAATGAGTGTCCAAGTTAATAATGTTTTTCAGTGACTATCACATAGTTTCAATCCATATGCAGCACTGTCAAAAATACTGTACTGATAAAATGCCATTTTATTTGTTTAATTTGAAGATAAACTTAACCCATCAGTAATATCCATAGTCTATCGCCATCAATGATGGCGGTGATGAAGTAGACAACATGATGTTGATGTCATATACAATTCGGATCATTCTATATCACATCAACATCATGCTGTCTACTTCATTACTAGTGCATTGCGTTGATTAACGATCAACACTCCGTCCTCGTAATCATCGTCATCATCGAAACTTCAAACCCAGTTTTTCTGTTCAAAACTAAAAATTATTCGATGAAAATGTGTTTCGGTTGGAGAATAGAATATAGTGAACACATTTTCCTGTTAATTTGCTTGATTTTGAACGAAAAAACTGCTTTTGAAAATTCCGAAATCAATGACGGATCCTGCCCCTTAAGCGTTGATATGGACAACGAGCAACTCTGGTTCAAACCTGAAGCTAAACCCAAACATGTGTAAGGTGCACATCGGTTCGAAGACCGGTTCCAACGCCAGTTCATTTGTACCGCGGTCTAAACTTGGATGATACAAATTCTCGGTTGCATCCGAGGATGAGAACGATAGCACAAAACAGACAGACACAAAACAGTTGAAATCCACGCTTATCAATTTCTGCTTATCGTGTTTTGTTGAATGTTATAGTAGAATACTTCGTTTTTCAAAAAGTTAGCGCTAAATGTTACTTAAAAATATTGATCTTAGTTGATCTCCTTAAGTAAAACATGTGTTCAAGCCTTAAGGGTCTTGTGTTTTTTACCACGAAATTCTATATATGATCGTAGAAATTTATCTGCGTGGATTTCAACAGTTTGAACCGATGTTTGAACCGAAGTACACATGTACCGGGTTTGGCGTGGTTGAGATAAAGCGTGTTCGCGGTTGCAAGGTACAAACCAAAGTTCTCGTTTAACTCATGATCTCGCCCTAAAAAACATTGGTAACCGAGTGTGTAGCTCTTTATTTTTAAGCAAATGAATGGAGCAAAATAAAAACCACTAGTAGAAGGAGGGTCATTTTCTGTTCATCGTAGCATTATTGAATAACCGGTTGATCCATTCTTTTGTTCGCTAACAGCAAGCTACTTGGCTACCAATGGCACTTAGGACGAGATCAAAAAATTTTGGAAGAGTTGAACATCGGTTTTGTTGGAAAGACTGATTCAGATTGTAGTGTAATGGTATTCTACGTTGGTGTAATGGTAACAATATAAATACAAAGCATATTATTTTAGCTTTTCAATACCTTTGAGAGACGTTTTGAAGCGGTTTGTGATAGTTTTAGTATATTGTTAGTCAAAACTTATTCAGTTGCGCTCTTTTAGCGTTTATTTCGATCGAATATATTAGATATACCAGCGAAGAAAACTGGTTTAATAGAATGTGTTTTATAAAATAACCTAAAGGCAACAAATATTAATACCGTAAAATGGGGTGAAGTTGATCACTTTTGAGCGATTCTGTTCTATAACTCGTAGTCTGATGCATGTATTCTCACCCAAATATTTTTAAAACTTGTACTGGTTGGATGTTTATCGAATTATACAAACTAAATTTTTACGAATTGTTATCACAATTACAAAAACATTTTTTAGAAATCAAAAAATGGAATTTTCGATTCCGGGGTGAAGTTGATCAATTACTGTGACACGTTTCCTAAAATAAAGAGACATGCTTTTTACTAAATTTGGGATCACTGATCCCGAATCAAGTCTCAAAAATCTTACAACTTGTTGATAAATCGGTCAATTTTAGAATTGAATGTTGTGAAATCCAGAATACACCTAATAAAACGCCTAAAGGCATGCAATTTTTTTTGAAATTAGCAACTCGCTCACAAAAAGAACATTTTTATCACTGAAAATGATTTTTTATCCTCAATGCAAATATAACACTGGGTTCACAGAACTTATATGGAATGTACGAAACTGTTTATTTAAATGGTGTCTTTATATAGCCTTGGCAATAGTCGAATGTTTGGGGTAGAACCCTTCAACGGTTCATCGTACATTTCCTTAAAAATCTGTTTTCCATGATATAACTATCTTGAACGACGAACCGAATTTGGAAACATCAAGAGTAGCTTTCAGGTAATACGATATGACATAACTTGTGATAATCGAAAACGGATAATAGCTCTCTTGGCAGTTTATACATGTGGGTACAGGAATGATCAACTTCTCCCCACTGATCAACTACACCCCGAATTACGGTACTTCTAGAAAGTTTTCTTATAACACACGGCGAGAAATTTGGGAATGAAAATCACATCAAGATAGGGAAATATCGAGATGAAAAGGATATCGAGAAAATGTATGCAAAATAAAGGGACCGAAAAAAACATCGACATATGGAGAGATAACGAGATATAGAACATCGAGATGTGGAGAGTCTACTGTAGTGGCATTCTGATCAGTGCTGAGAATGGTAATAGTAGTAGGCTTGAATTTCGCGAAAATCACGGGGCTCTTCCCAGTACAGTAGTTCAAAAACGTGAATCTCATCAAGTAGCCTATGTTTTTTTTCCTTATGTTTATTTTTAAAGGCACTCTGTGCTCGTGGCCACTACTGTGCCGGAATCAGTTCATCTGTATCTTCTTTATCGATACAGATCTATTTTCAACTAATCTATATTTACATCCACATCCACACACCGAACAGGTAGGAGAGTGCTCTGCGGTTAGTCCAATCGATTTCCATAAGCCATTGACTGTTTAACGATAAACTTGCGACGACCGACGCGCCACCGTATTTCATATAACGGAGGTTATTAGAACTAACTTGGAGGTGATGATTTGGAGGTTATTTGGCAATTTAGAGGTTAAAATCCCCTCCAAACACTAGCGATTTAGCGGTGGGATGTTGACGTTTGATCACGAATAGTCCATTGCTCTTGCGGTGGTTCATTTTTGCCGTGTTCCTGAGTTGTTTAAGGCTAGCTGCCTGCGAAGAGGGTCAGTTTGTCTCAGTCACCATCTGATACTGACGGAGGATGAATGTGCTCCCCAAAGCACGGTCCTCCGTGCGCCGTCTTCTGATGGATGGACGGTTTTTTTTTGTGGAGGGGTTGGGAATCGAACCCATGACCTTCCGCTTATGAAGCGAAAGCGTAACCTCAAGGCTACGGACCCCCCTAAGTAGCCTATGTTGGGTGAATGAATTTTCTAAATCGTCAGTGTCATTGAAGGCTCTAAATGCGGGAAGTGCAGCGGGAAACAGAGCATTTTTCTACAGTTATTTAGGGTTGCCCTTAGCAACGGGTGTTTTGCAATTTTCAAGGCTTTTTGCCAACAGCAGCGATGAGCGTGAGTTTAGCTGACTGTGATTGACTGTAGAGTGAATTTCAGAATTTTTCCCAATCCTGATTCTGATTGATTTCATGGAGAAATTTTTGAGCTCAAAAAACTTATTTTCTTTTCCATTATTCGTTTGAGATGGCACCTTTGAAAATTATTCTGCATATTTTTGTTTCTACTGCTTCCTTCCTTCTAGAGATATAGTTAGTCATTCCTCAAGATATTCTTTTGAAAATGCTCCTGATACCTTTGTTGTGATTCGCGAACTACTATCTATGAGCTCCATCAAAGCTTCATCCAAAAAAAAATTTTCTTTTCCAGACATTTTTCTGGAAATTCTTGATGGCATGCAACCTTAGACTAATCGAGAAATCCCATGTAACTACTAGCCCGCTTTTATGGCCGTGTAGGGCATGTCAGCTGTATAATAGCCCTATAGTTGTACGCATGGGGAATCAAAGTGCTATTTGGTTACTTGGGATATGTCAAAGATATTTCTGAGAACTCCTGCAAGAGTTCTTTCACAGATTCTTACAGTAACTTAAGTATTTTCATTCTGGATTTTTTTACAGAATCTACATTAGGCTTATTTATGATCATTCTTTCAAATTTCACCAGAAACCGCTAAGGGGATTATTCCAGAAATTCAATCAGGAATATCACTAGGAACATCCAAGCATTGTCTTAGTTTTTTCCAAGAAATTGATCCATGGATTCTACAAAATAATTTGCCTCAAATTATTTTTACACATTATCTTAGTAATTTCATTCCAAATACTGTATATTTGAACTCCTTCAAAGAAGTTTTTAGAGGAAACTATTATGGATTACCTAGTCACAATTATCAATCACTCTGTTTGACATGTAATTCAAATGGAAATGACCCATAATAGTGTGACCACTGTACCTCTGATAATTTTCCAAGATTTTTTTTCAGGAATTCTGGAGACCTGTGCGCAAAAATACTTTTGTAGGCTTCGTGGCCGTGCGGTTAGCGGCGTCAATCGTTTAAGCGTATCGTGCCATGAAGTGTGGGTTCGATTCCCGCTCCAGTCGGTAGACTTTTCGTCAAACGAAAAATTCATCATTGGGCTACTGGGTTTTTCGTGTTGTCCGTTGCCTAATGTTTGTGGTCGTTCAGTTTGCGCAGCCTTTTAGCTGAAGACGGTGTAAATTGTCATTTTTTTTATATATTTTTAATCGGCGGCGGCGTACATCGGCGTGGAGAAAATTGGACATCAAAATGTATAAAAATAGTCTTATTTTTTCTGTCGTTACGAACAAGCCTATTTCTTAGATAAGTTTTCTACAAGCACTTCCAAATTCTTGATAACAAATTCCAGAAACATCCCCTGATGAAATATTAACAGAATATATTTAGAAATTTCATTCAATATTTAGAAATTTTATTCATTATGTCCATCAGAAATACAATTAAAAATCGAGTCAGTATTCTTGTTAGTATTACTGAAGGAGTTCTGCGATGAATCCCAAGACCCTATCTTAGAGGAAATCGTTCCGGAATCCCAAGAGAAGTTTTTGGACGAGTCCCTGAAGAAACGCATTGAACATTTTCTGGAAAAAGTCTTGAAGTGTTACCTAAGGAACTATATTGAAGTATCCCTTTTTTTAAGAGTCTTAGAGTGGCTCTTAAACAAATCTATGGATTAGTTCTTAAAACACAAATAAGATTTTTTCCATAAATTTCCTGATGAAAAAAAAAATATATAGGAAACTTGAAAAACTTTTGGAGATATAAGGATTTTACTTTTTTGGTAGTATTGATGTGGAGTAATTTATGAACTAGAGCATCATGATCATGTTTGAACAAATTGACATTGTAACATAGGCAGACTTGATAGAAAGTCCTCTGCGATGCAAAGAGGAGGCGATTTTGCCGTTTTTTCAGAGGAGAAAAAATTGAACACAAAATTGTCAACACAGATTCTCAAGCGATTCGAGTGAGAGTGCAAAAAAGTTCGAGGATTTTTTCTGACACTTTCTCTTTCTTGTTGCGATGCTCACTTTAATTCACGCTTCAAAAGAATTCTTGAGCGTCCCGCCCGAACATGGCAGTTCTTGTGGAGTTGTGAGAGCATTCTTTTTTTGTGGAATTTTACTCTGGTGCAGTGAATCAATTGTCACCCAACTCGCAGCAACAAAGACATTGTCATCTCACGCTATGTCTGAACCAGACAATTATAAAAATCGAATGTACATCGGATTTTTTCTCGCTAGAGTTTAGTATTTGGGTTATATTTTCATAATCGGAAAGTTTTAAAATATTCCATCGGTGAAATTTTGATTTTTATCACTTTTTAGCCGTTTTTCATACAAAATCCCATGAAAATCAGGTTTTCGACGCATTTCAGCCCATACAAAATGTATGGAAAAATTTTCACCGATAGAATATTTTAAAACCTTCCGATTATGAAAATATAGACCAAATACTGATCTCTAGCGAGAAAAAATCCGATGTACATTCGATTTTTATAATCGTCTGGTTCAGACATCTCCTATGCTTGTTGTAACAATTTTGTTCCGCAACATCAGTTTATCACCACTTGAGCAGAATATGACAAAAATCGATCACCACGTGCGCAGCGATTTTCTGGGCCTTGCATTGCAATTTTCGATAACTTTCTCCGTGTTAGTAAACATTGACACATTATCAAACAGCATCCATAAAACAAATTCAGTTTTGTGTTTAAAATAACTGATTAATCGCTAGTTGAAAAGGTTGCCTGCTGGGATTATCATGACAATTTTGCTTTTGATTGTATCCTTAACCGCAACAGTTGGGACAAACGGTTGTGAACGAGCTTGCTTTGTTGTTTGTTTTTCGTCTGTATTGATGACAATTTGATTCACTGCTCTGATCAATTTTCGTTGCCTCTCTGCTTAGCATTTTTTCGCTTCCTCGCAAAGAGGCAAAGACAACACGCTGCTCTAGAGTATGTCACCAAACTCTGATGATGTTGAAGAGTATTATCAAGCCTGATCATAAGCGATATATTTTTATGTGCATGTGAAATGTAAAGGGATCTGTGAATTAGCTACAGGAGTCCTGGAAACAATTCTGAAAGAGCACAACAGTTGGCCGTCCATAAACCACGTGGTCAATTTTTTGTTGTTTTTCACATCCCTCCCTCTACCTCGTGGTATTCAGTCCATACAAATGTTTTGAAATTTGTATGGACCGTGAGCATGAATCCGTTTAGGTATTCCAGAATAAATCTTTAAAGAATTTCTGGAAGGTTTTAAGATGCAGTTAATAGAGAAATTCCTCGAAAGTCACTGGAGAAAAATATTGAGAGGAATTATTGGATAAATTCGGATAAATTTCTGTAAGAATCCCTACACGCTCAAAAAAGAGTTCTGCAAAACGAAAACGGTCAAAAATACACCGTGAACTACCATCGTATTTATATGAACGTTCTCGGAACTAGGCAACACGTTCAGATAAGCATTAAGTAGTTCACGGTGTATTTTTGCTCGTTGACGAGTTCATGTCTGCTGTTCACGGATACGAGAACGGATTTTTTTTTTCTGTGAATAGGAAATCCTTAAGCAACATTGCATTATTTTGTAGAGCTTTTTTTTTTAAATTATCAAATTATTATTAGCCGAAAATTGGCGTGAAAATGCAAAATCGGTGGCGTATTGCTGATTGGCGTATGGCGCGCCGCCGTTACCTCATTCGGCGTCATGATAAAAAATAGATCGGCGGCAACGCTCAGGTCTACCTGGAGTTCTCTTGAGAAGTTCCCAAAAAGTTTTCCAAAAATTCTTATATAAAATTCGGAAACTTCCAAAAAAGCCTTCAGAAAAATA
Organism: Aedes aegypti; assembly: GCF_002204515.2. NCBI lineage: Eukaryota > Metazoa > Arthropoda > Insecta > Diptera > Culicidae > Aedes > Aedes aegypti. The sequence goes on along the minus strand of NC_035108.1, from coordinate 66,342,057 downwards.
ATTATAGAAATCTAGTGCTACACTTAATTTAATTGTGTACATGAATCACACCTAAGGCGTATCGCATTGATTTGTTCAGGCATTAATACTGTGATTTTTGTAGGAGTAAGTCTCAGTTTGCTCAAAATATTCAAACAGAAATTATTTCAAAGATGATTTAGAAATAATTTCATAGATTTTTTTCAGGACTTCGTGTAATACTCACTTCAGGTTTTACTATAGTATCATTTATCTATGAATACATCTAAAAATGAATATCGAAAAATCTTCTGAAGAATTCAATGGAAATCTCTTGGGAAAGAAGAGATTTCCTAAAATAAAACTCCTGGACAAAATTGCAAAGCATTATTGGGAAAATGTGTCAACAAATCTCGAGGATTTTTTTTCAAATTACATTACAAGAAGATGCAATACCCATAGCTACTATTTTGAAGGAGATTCAAAAGAAATTCATGGAGATATCCTTATATGAGTCTCTGTAGGAATTTTGATGGTGAAAAAATGAAAGATTTTTTATGTTAATGTAAATATCCTAGAAGGTATGCCTTGAAGAATTTCTGTTAGAAATACTAACGAAAATAGAGATTGTCTCAGAAAAAAATGTTTTTTTTTTCTGAATAAACGTTTGGTAAAATGTAAATATAAATTTCATTAAAGAATCTCCAGATAAATTCATCTAGAAAATAAAATAATAGAAGTAACCTCGATACGCTTTATGGCAGAGTCCTTTAAAAATACAATGAGTAATATCTAAAGAAATATCTTGAGAACATCTCAATAAAAAGTTAAGATGAAATTTGAAAGAATATATTAAAGAAATGGCCTCATATTCCACCCTGCTCACTGTAGAAAAAAGGAGGGTTGATGTCCATCATATTTTAAAGACTCATTGAAAAAGGTTCCATAAGTTGTGTGTAGAGATAGTTTTGAGTGATATTTGTGAATGAACTTTTAAGGTAGCTTCTATAGCTAAAAGTAAATATACCTATTTATCACATTTTCCCCTACATCAATAAAACTGGGTTCATGAGAGAGCTGACGGGGTTCGCCCCCACAATGAATCATGTTTGTATTTTTAGATTACACGTTCGCAAAAGTTGCGCGAAAACATAACACACTTACCTACTCACCCAGTGAGTTTCGGTATGTCTAGCAATGCTTTTTGTGGAGATCCTCAGTTTGTTTTGTGTGATTTGGCTTCCCTTTATCTTGGCAATAATTTAATGTCACAACATTTACTGCCAGTTTCTTTTGGCGAACGGCCCAGAACATTTACATGGCTGAATCAAATGCTATAAATGCAACAGTTGCGCCATTAATTGATTCGTCTAAGGGTAAATAACATAACGTAAATGCTTGGCGGTTTTTTGATGCGACGTTTCGAATAAATGGATGAGAAGCTAGATCTAAACTAACCAGAGTCAATTCACTCTTCCTGGCCCAACGAATCCAGAAAATTGTACCGTTCTCCCAAACAGTTGAAGCGGCCACTTGAGACGCTACTTCGTACCATCCTACGACTGCTGAAGCCGACATTTGTCTGCCATCTATCCATCAAGCGTGGTGTCACGTCGCGTAGTGTCTCTTGCCGCCGCCTCTTCAAAGCCCGCAAACAGCGTGGAAAGATTAATGAGACCGTTACCGGATCAAGAGCGCACACCTCAACGCTAGACAGATCACCACCAAGAAGTGAAATGCGCGAACCACCTTACCGGCGACGCACACTATAGTTGTTGGTTAGCGGAGTTTGGGGCAAATGTGTGTGATAATATATGAGAAGCTTCAAAACTAATACTTGTACAATTTCTTTTTATTTCGAAAGGCAGTGCTTATTAGAAGATGGGAAACTAAATCATTGTGCTAAATTGGTAGATTTGATAAGTTTTGGATGAAGTAAGAGAACGATTTGCTTAATACGGTACACTTGCCCCAAACTCCGCTAACTCATTTCATCGTCAATGTGTCGCCTCGCGTTGGTATTGTGGACGTTCGAAGCGCGTCAACTAGCGCCCATAACAATAAATTTAATTGCCAAACATCAACGGCAAAGGCAACCGCACACGCGATCACCGTGTCCAAGAAGACAAGAGGGTCAGATCATGGTCTTCGTCGCGTCGGAGTGTTTATTTGTTTACATTAGAGAGCCGTGCTTTTGCCACCGCAAACAAGAGCCGGAGTAGTACCGAAACGAGCTTCCAGTTTGGCAGACCCTTAGGTTCGTGCCCTTGAAATTGCGCGTCTGGTAGCGTCGTACGGTGTCTTTGTACTTAAACATACCCCAATGCGAGAATGTAAGTACAAGGACTGGAATACGGGTTATATTGAAGTACAAGATGTATATTGTTAGGTGCTTGAGCCTGCGCGTGTTGAAGTTGTACTGAGCTATAGATAGTATAAAATATATTTTGCAAAAAGGTTATGATTGATGGGAAAATGATTGGAACTAATTGAACCAACTACGTAAACAACTTGTTTTTGATAACAAATCAACACACAAATTTCAATACACTTTGAAGCTGCATTACTGACAACAACATCGGGTACGTGGGACAAAGTCGACGGTTTGACGAGGAGTTCTTGCAGATTCTGGAGAAGAATAATGCAGCGCTGGCGGTCATGATGCAGCCATGGATTCGGTAGAACGTGAAGCGTTATGGACCGAAAAGGCGACAGCAGACCCTCCTCTTTCGGGAGAAAAAACGCCAATTGGAGGAAGCGGAGTGCGGGAAGATGGAACAGCTGTGCCGGTCTTAAGAAACATGAAAGTTCTAATAGAAGCTCAACGCATCCCGCAATGGCTTCGTGCTACGAGTCGAGATATACAGGGATAAAGATGATTGCATCTGCTCAGACAAACGCGAGGTGATTGAAAGGTGGCAGCAGCACTTCGATTAACACCTGAATGGTGCGATAGTGCAGGGAATGAGAATCAAGACAACGGAGGAAATGTATACGTCAGTACTGCGGACGGTGCAAACCCACTAAACTGATATAGTGTGAAAAATTGTGTGAAAGTTTTAGGCTACCAATGTTATTTATGTAGCATCAATATAATGTTCAATCCTATTGAATAAATTCCATCACGATTATGAACATGGCTCGAACTTTTGTACACACTATCAATTTGAGAAAAGGAAACAGTGGAAAAACAAATCCAAAACTAACGATAGTTTCCGACAAGAAGCAAGCATGAAAGGAAGTAACACCGCATATGCTGCTATAATGATCTAAATTTAAATCGAATTCTGATTCGATACACACCACAACTCATTTTCCCCGTATCGTGAACCAAATGGCCCATAACCCGCGAGGACCAGAAACACATCACGGCGGTTCTGTTCTGGTGGTTATGTAGTCGAAAAACACAACAAGGTTGAACAACGGTGGGCGTCTTCACCCACCGCGACGTGAGAGAATCAAACAACAAACCGACGAAAATAGAATCAACGGACAGCTTCCATCCGCCATCCCGCACACAATCTCGTAATGTTAGTACCTACCGTAAAATTACTAGATTGTGTAGTTTATTGAAAAATTACTTGAAAAGCTAGTTACAATAGTGATCGTAGAACAGATTGTTTATAACCGTTTCATGGTACATATTCGAATGATATTTTCGATTCCAACAAAAATAGTTCTAACCTGAAGTGTCATACTAACACTCTTAACTTTAGCATTAGATTTGCTTATGATGAAGATGAATCGAAACCAAACCTAAAATTTTCAAGAGTACGAATCTGGAGACTTAGACATCCGTTTGAACTGAAAACTTAATCGATTAATCATAAGCTGGTGATGACCAATCGATGACGTTTTCAGCTCAAACGGATGTTCGGTTCTCCAGATTTGTGCTGTTCAAAATTTGAGTTTTGGCATCGATTCATCTTCCCCTTAACTGATTAACAGAAATTTTGTTACTTCACTCAGTAAGTGTCCCTTACTATCAAAGTTACATCATCAAAGACACCCCGTTTTACGGTATGTAAGTAATGTATAGTTCCGTCCTTACCTGTTGTGCAACCGGCTCCAAGATGCTCTCGATCGTTTTCGTGTGAAACACAGGCATCTTGCTGGCTCAGTGTGAAATTGCGTTTATTTTGTACTAAAAATCCTCCAGCCTTCCTCCCGTTTGGTCACCGGAAGAGGGGGTGGTTCCGCCCCACGCGGTTCTCCTCTCTCAGACGGTTCGCGCTTGCGAACGGGGAAAACAATTTCCAACCCGCGATGCGATGCCCTGAAATGGGAAGGGAAAACAAATGGTTATTGCAAACGGTTATGGCTTTCTTATGCGGTCGGTCGGTGATCGTCTTGGCCTACAGAGTGCGAGAGAACGTCCTCGGCTCAGCTGGTTGAGCTCTATGAAATCGCGAGTAATTCATAATGTGGTCAACTTAATTAAAATTAATATCCCAAACCTCCCTCAGCAGAACGCGTAGAGCAATGGTTTTCAACATTGGAGCAAAAAACGTATACTTGAAGAAATCTGAATCAGATATCTGTAGTATCTAGTTAAACAAAATATTATGTCTCTGAAACGGGGAATGAAGTTTATCAAAATTTCAAAAGGGATGCACGGAATGAAAAACATTGAAAACCACTGGCGTACAAGAAGCGTCTCCTCGCGTCTGTGTCGCTCAAACACACCATGACTCATCCGGTCGAGCACTTTGGAAATTATAATCACTTAATAAACTAACGGACGTTTCTTTGATCTTCTTTGGGCGATTTTCGTTTGTGACACGCGTGTGTTCTGCTGGAATTTCCCAACGCAGCAGCGGAAGTGGACGGCAGACAGCAAACCGCCGAAACTAACGTGAACGAAGTGGATATGACGAATCGAAATTAGCTGACTGTTGCGGGATAGCGTGTCATCGACGATGGATCAGTCATAGAGGTAATGAGGCTTGTTATAAGCATTGTTGAATTCCTACCATATAATCTTAGATTTGGAACGGAGGTGATTGAATGTTTATGGCACCACTTAGTGGTGGAATTCTGAGCACATGCCATTTCTCCACATTTTCCACATGACATGGGAGAGATAAAAATGTTCAACAGCGATGCAAAGTGCGAACATCATGAAATTTTCAAGACAAATTGAAAAAAGTTTATCAGTAGGGGGCTGTCCATTTATTACGTAAGACATTTTTCGGGGTTTTTCAACCCCCCCTCCCCCCATAGTAAGATTTTTTGTATGAAAATTAAAAATAAATTGTATGGCGCGTAAGAAATCTCTGACCCCCCCTCCCCCCATAAACCCTTACGTAATTAATGGACCGCCCCTAGGTTTCAAAATGATTCACTCCACGCTTAGCATTTCTAACCAAAGCATTTCATTATGTCGAAAAAACTATTTTGTAAATGTCCACAGGTTCTTCAGAAAATCATGGAATTGAAGCTTTTAAGGTGATTATAAAACGAAGCCAAACTTTGAATTTTCATGTGCACAAGACTGGAGAATCTGACAGCAGTTCGCGTTGAAAATCAATCAAATTGCTTGCTTGCTAGTGGTGACTAATAGGATAAATTTTCAACGTGGAGCGTTATTTGGTTCTCAAGGCTTGTGTTCTTGAAAATTTGAAGTGTGGCTTCGTTCTATAATCACCTTAATATCTCAACGACACATTTAATATTAACATCTTAACCGTCGGATTGTTCATCTCAATTTTGTTCAGCATTTTATTTCAATGTTTGACTTTCGATGTAGTGAGTGGACATTTTGCAAATGTGTGAAGATGGTAGTTATTGGTACTACTGAAAGAATTAGAGTCGATTATCATCTGTTAGTTAGCACATTGAGTTACATTCTGTGAATTAGTATAATTAAATTTAAAGATTTTTGAGAAATTTGTTTCTATCTTTATTAACGAGATTTTTAACCCTAGGCTAATTTATCCCGGGACCAACGGGTTTACTTCCCTTCCGAAGGAAGTCGTCACTATAACTTTTTACGTCATAAGGGACTATCTCAGGGATGGGATTCGATCCCAGGTCCTGAGAGGCGTGTGTTCTAAAAACTACACTAGGTCCGTCCTCACCTTTAACAATTATTTATCGACTCACTTTAAACTAAATCTCGACTCATTCATTCAATTTAGCAAAGACATTTGTATTTGCAAGATAAATCAACATATGATAAGTACTTGGGATTGCTAAAGGGGGCAGGATCCATCATCAATTTGAGAAAATTTTATCCATTCAAAATCATGACAGTTTACATGAAAATGCATTCACTGTATTCTATTCTCCAACCCAAACACAGTAGACACATTTTCGTCGAATAGATTTTAACTTTGAACAGAACAACTGCTCTTAATGTTTCGATGATTACGATGACGAATCTTTGAACGTTAATGTGGTTGTTTTGTTAATAGTAGTATCACAATTCATTGTAACTAGCAGTACCGACGCCGGCTGTGCCCCAATGCAGATTAATTCGAGATTAGTAAAAGCCGTTTTGTTCTCTGCACTTCCACTGGAAGTTGGAAATATAGCACAGGGTTGTTTTGTAGCATTCGTTATCAAAAACGACACAGTAATCAACACTATGATTTAATACACGATACCGATATAAAATGATCTATCTACTCGGGCCATTGGAGAATTCGTTCTCAATTAATTTTGAAGCACGAACAAAGCAAGCGAAACATCCCATCTGTAGCGATCCATGATCGGCAATGTTTCGCAAGTTTAGACAAGCTGATAAATAACAGTAACGGACATCGAGGGTAGTGGACGATTCAAATATGACGTCCATCGTTTTCCGGGATTTCTAGATCCCTCTCCCCTCTCTGTCACGCTTTTTCCAATACCTTATAAGGTACCGCGGGGCTAGTGAGAATACGGGGTAAGTGGGGCGTTTCGTCATAGCTCACTTAGGAAAAGTTTTTCATAGGGGTATTCTTCTGGAAAGTTGAAGATACAATGACAAGGAATGTATTTAGTACTAAACATATTGTTATTTTTATTACCATGTGGTTCATGTAACAGTTGTCAGTTCAGCGCCATTTTCAACTTGCATGATAAATTGTGACACGTTTCACGTCTTGCATTGACTCGCAAAAAATAAATGTGTTAAAAATCGAATTTCCATCTTTAAGCTACAATTTTAAGTATTATTACAAGCTGCTAACGATAAACCAGTATTTTGTTTTCATTTCATACGAAATTTTCGATGGTCTATCTTACCCCAAAATATGTTTGTACCCGGGGTAAGTGGGACCTATCAAAACAAAAACCAGAATCAAAACTTTTCGTATACGTTTCATACATTTTCCTAGAGAGTAACACTAAAACATTCAAACAAACGATTTTTATCAAAAGAGATCAATCTCAAATTACGTAATTGCATGAGAGAGAGAGAAGAAAAGTGTAATCAATCTTAATTTTTTTAATTTGTTTTTTATTTTTGAAATACGACTTCAAAATTGAACAAACACAAAGATAAAATTTGAAATGCATCATGAGAACGATTACTTTTCAATTTTATTTGAACTTTATTTGTTATTTCAACCAAATTAAGAAGTGATGGAAAACAATTCCACCCCATTAAGTGATTTTCTGCCATGCATATGTATAAATAACAAGAAAACATATTTATAATTTCGTCAATTTTTGATTGTTTATGTGGTACAATTTAACTATCAACTTATAAATGATATATTTTGAACATCCTCTTTACGCTTTTATAGAGGAATTTTCAGTTAATATTAAATATGAAGTAGTTTGATGACGATATAACAATAAATCTAATATTACCGAATAATTTCATGCCTTTTACACTAATGCACGGTAATAGGAACCATACATACTGAGAGGGATCCATTCACCGTGCATTTGGGTTTCGACTGAAACATAATATAAAATTCTAATTTGCATAAAAACTCATTGCTCATACGATGAAATACATCTTACTAATAGTATGCACAATGAAAACTTGTTGAAATTTAGAAAAAAAAATCATACTCTATCAATAAAATGAAAAAATGTGAATTTTTGGTGTTTCTACTAAGAGTTTTGAATAATCTTATTATCAAACAGAATTTACATGATTTTTACTACATAATCTAGGTTTTTCAAAATGCTTTGTGACAAAAACTACTTCATTTAATCAATTTTATCTTATTTTGCTGACAAAAAAATAATTTGTGAAAATTGTATGAATATTCTGTAGGAATTTGTATATGTGCACGGTGAATGGAGGCCGCACGGTGACTGGTGACTTAACGGTATATGGGTCCGTTTGCACGGGGCCTCATAAAAAAAACAACGACCACGCCGGTCCATTACATCCGCTACATTAGTTCTGACATGACGTCCGTAGTCGAAACTATTCGCTCTAACGAAGGTACGGTGCTGCCATCTGAAAAAAGTGTAATCTAGGCGAGAAACGTCGAAAATTTAACCGGGCAAGGTATAGGAGGTGAAATTTCAAATGCTTATATAAAATTATTTACAATAGCTATTTAAATTCTTTCCAGTACATGTTGATAAATTTTTGATGGGCTTCGTTATAGACACATTATTTTGATTTTTACATTTTTTCCTCAATATTCTGCGGATTCTATAGCTTATCATTAAGCTAACTCCGTACACTTAACAGAATTTAATTAAGTTATGTTTTGATTTTTTTAGAAGCATTTGAAAATTGAATTCCTATCCTTTGCCATGTAAAGAAATCGGAGCTTCACGCATAGGGTTAACTGTGGTAATTGAATTGCCTTCGTCATCGCGAATATAAACAAATTGAAATGGAATCAAATTTATACTTATAAGTTGGATAAAAGTTGATTGAAAGGGGAGTTAGGGTCAATTTTACCCGATTTGAGCCACTGACCTACCGGAAGACCTCCAAACCGCTGGAAATATACGGAAAACTAGACATCCAGACGATTTCACTCTAACTAAAACGAAAACAATTCGTCATGAAAACTAAAAGATTTGCGGAAACCATTATTATTGTGACTAATATTACATCCGTGATACCAGAACATGCCAGGCCTCCCTTGGGTCCTGAACAGAAAAAAAAATCCTAGCTGCAGCAATGATGATTACTTAATTTTCGAGATTCCGTTGTTCCAATATTAAAATTTCTAGCGAAAACCGAAAGTACTACCGAAATCTCAAAACTTTAACTATTTTGGAGTTTGAGCAGAACGATGCGTTTAATGCTGTATCCTGAATGTTTTACTGGAAACAGAGTCTACACTGGCTGACAGATGGATATGAAAAGTTCGATTGATTTTAAGAGTAAATTTCGACGGTTAACATATAGGTATTAAACACCGTCAGTATATCAAATGGTAATCATTATGGGGCCTTCCTTAGCCGAGTGGTTAGAGTCCGCGACTACAAAGCAAAGCCAATCTACAGTCCGGTCGGTCCAGAATTTTTTCGTAGTGGTCTTTCCTGGGCATAGAGCATAATCGTACCTGCCACACGATATACAAATGCGAAAATGGCAATTTGGCAAAGAAAACTTTCAGTTAATAACTGTGGAAGTGCTCATAAAAACACTTAAGCTGAGAAGCAGGCTCTGTCCCAGTGAGGACATAATGCCAAGAAGAAGAAGATGTCGTTTAGTTTTAGATTTTAGTCAATCAAAAATCCATTGTATCTTTGCCTCAAATCAAATTCTACTAGTTTTTTCAACATTTCAGTTCCAATTGAATGAATCACAATGAAAAATATGTGATTTTTATATATAAATACAGATATTTTGGACATGGTACACTTACCCCCACTTTTTGATGGGGTGGGGTAAGTGGATCAAGTATTATTATCATTTATTGGCAGACTGCTTACGATAATTTGAATAAGTGTAAATACTCGCAAATATTGTTTTGTTTCTACTTTTGCTCATTACTAGCTCAAATTTGTCTAATAGACTATAGAAAATTTGAATTAATACACCTACAAATTATTTTAATATTTCTGGTACAAGAAAATATAAAAGAACGAATATTGCAAAACTCAAACAAAACTTTTCGTGGTTTATTAAAGCAGAGTTGCAAAAGAGCAAAATATACAACTTTTCCAATTGAAAACATATTATCTTACCTTATTTGACCATCTAAATTGTTCTAGACAGATGATACAAATAAATTGATAAATAGAATAAGAACATTTCAGTTTGTTACACAAAAATAGATGTAACTAATATTTTTAAACTACCAGTGTTTTTCAAAAACTTCGTTAGGAATAATTCTACAATTCTTCAGTTTAACTTTTGTAAATATATAGAAGAATTTTATCCAAATAATTCTAGCTACATTGTTTTTTTTTTTTTTTTTTTTTTTTTTGTTGGAATAAGTATGAACTTGTGTGAACTAATGTATTAATATTTTCATTAATAAAATAAAGACTTTTTTTATTTTTAAGTATTAAAACATGACATAACTAGCACTAATAACAAGAATAAGAGCAATATCATTCTTAGTATACATAATTACACCATATATGTTTTGAGAATAGATTTTTTTTTAGTGGTGATCCACTTATCCCACCATGGTGGAGTAAGTGGATTATTTGGCGCAAATTTTCAAGTCCCTCATACTCAATAAATAAAAATCAGAAAAATCTAAATAAATGACGATTTTAAGTATATTAGTCCCTCATTTGCTATCCACAGAAAAAAGTTTGAATTACATTATTTACGTAAGCTGTACATAATAATGAAGCTGACTATTGATTTTTCTGTATCCACTTACCCCACGGTACCTTACTTCAAGCAGATTATGCCGAATCAGCTCCTGCTGCTGACAATTAATAGATCACAGATAGAGCAATCTTCTAAAGAACGCTCAAACTGTTTTGTTATACGAGTAACCTTATGCCATGCTGAAAACCGCAATTCACAACGCAGCATATGGTGGAGTAGCTACCGTCCTGAAATAAGACCCAAGTCGTGTCTGAATTCGAAAACATCTGCAATCCCGTTATTTGCACAAGTACAAAGCCCGTCATGACAGTGACAGACACCAGATCAAGAGAAGAAGCTTTATTCAGAGAAAAGTGTTGATTGCGCCTCAACCGCGTCACCGGTGCCCGGCTAAGTAACGTTGAATAATGAGGTATGTACTCTTTAATAGCGGTTTTGTTGTTCCATTCTCCATCTTCAAGGATGCGCTGATTGATGCACAAACAAACTCCAAGTCGCTTTGAAACGTCGCTCGTTAGCATGTCAGACCGTCGTCGTCGTCGATCTCACAACGGTATGAACGTTACTTAGGATAATTAATCGAATCTGCCACTGGCTTGCCGATCTCAGTCTAGTTAACTGGATATCCTCCATAAAAATTAATGATAAGCCACGTTAAAGACCTCAATCCAATTTCAATTAGCATGCGTCACCGGTCAAATATGGTCACGGCGCGCAGGCAGCAGAGCGTAGGTAAGCGCCTGAATGAACTCACTACAAACGGTTCTACACACGTCTACTGTCTTCTACTTTACGCGAACGGCGCACAGTGCTGCGTCCTTTGGACAAAAATGAGAAAATCTACTATTGTATAGTACCATTTCAACCGGATTGTAGCAAAATATATCACAAAAATAATAATTTTTTTTCGACTTTTGTTCCAATGTTTCATCATTGGATTATCTATGTAACTCATTAGTACTATACCAAGAAGGACGCTTCAGAATCAATTATTTTTTTTATTTTGAATCCTCTGCAGAGCTTTCTTCCTGGTATTAGAAGAGCTAGTCCATATTGGTACATCATACAACATGTCTGGCCTGAAAATTTGTTTGAAGGTCAAGAACAGTTTCGATTTTCTGTGTATTTGTTACATTTGGCTTGAATGCCCTCAAAGTGATTTTTGAAAGTTTAATTTTTATCTAACATGCGCCCCTAGATACTTAACTATATCTGGAACCCCTCTCATCGTGACAACATGTCTACTTCAAGTTTTCAAATAAACAGCTTTTGTTTTATGTGGGAATATTATTAGTTGAGTTTTGGAAGCATTAGGAGAAGTCTTCCATTTTACAAGTACGAAAAAAATATTTTTGCAATCTACTACAGATGACACGCAGGCTTCATCTTTTGGTGGAGAGACCTGTGTCATCTGCAAACAAAGATTTTTTGGAATCCCTGAGATAAGTCAGATGTACAAACATTGTATGTATAATATTGGTCCCAAAATGCAGAATTGAGGAACACCAGCTCTTACAGAAAGTATTTCAGACTTGGAGTTCTGATAATTAACCTTAATTAATTATCTGTACGATTTACATATAATTTTGGATCTGGTCAATATTTAAAAATGACTTTTGGCCACCACGATTAACCTTATACCCCTTAGTTTACCGTCATCTCCATTTTCTTAGCCCCAACCATATGGGTTTTCAAAATGGGTAGCATTACCCTTCCGTGTGGCGTCTCCCCACCCAGTGGCAGGCAGTGTGTTTCCATTTCTGTGTTGTTGGTTTAAGTCAACAAATCGTATCAACTTCACACCTTACTCGGTGCGCGCGATTGGTTTTCGGTCCAGATATTCCAAGTCTCAGAGTGCTCCACACGGGGGGCTTACACAGTTCTCCAATAAAAGCGATGACGGCATCGACGAGCGAAACTTCCTGTTACAGGCTGCCTGCCCCCTCACATATTGTGCAGTTCGATTGACGGAGCCTAACCGAGACAAATTCCACGAATTCCAGTGCACACTGGTCCAGGAAGCTAATTTAGGCGGACATGAGGTTTTCGTCAAGATTTGTTGATTTTAGAGCCATAGTTTCTTCTGAGAATATGTTCAGAATTTTCAGTACTACAAAATGTACGGATCAAAAAATTTTTTACGGAGATCGCAAGAGTGACGTATACGCCAACTTTTTTTATTTTAACGAATCGTAAGTTGGTATGTTCAGCAAAGTTGTAGCAAATGATCATAGAATCAACTTTGCCGAACAAACTTTTTCTCGATTTTGCTCAAGAGCCAAGATAATTAAATATTTTTAATAAAAAATCGTTTTTTGCTCTTATGTGTTTTATTTTTTAGTTTTATCGGCCTACTATGTTCTACAAAGTTTTTATACTCATCATTTGCTACAACTTTGCTGAACATACCAAAGTTGTATTTCTTATGGTTTTCATGTTATTTGAGTTTTTCATCTTAAAATTAGCTATTTTGTATGCCTTGTATTTCAACTATGAGCACCTCAAAAAAATATATCTTTCCACCAAATGATTTTGCAGTCTTTCAAGTACCTGTGAGAAAAATTTGGAGAAGATGATATTTTTCTATTTCGTTTAAAATCGATTTTACTAATAGACGATATGAGATAAATCCATATTTATTGAATATTCATACATGTTAAACTCACAAAAGTCATGGCTACCTAAGCATATCAAACCAAATGTAACACGTGTATTTATATAGAAATATAAAGTACATCGTTTTTCAGTTGTTTTCGATTAACTTGGAAGCTTCTGCAAGAAATTCAACGTCTTTTCCTCTACCAGTATTTAATCTATTCCTAAGCAAGATCACCGGATTGGAAGTCAACATAAGCCGTATAAAATACATATACAAAATTTACAGTCCGATCGAATTCTATAGCATGATTTTCCCAGAATCTTCTGATGGATTTATTCCGCATTTTTTATGCTTCTACGGCGGCATGCCGGACAACATCACTCCTTGCGAAAGTAGTTTTTGCACCGTTGGAGAGAGTACGTACCAATCGTAGAACTGGCGATACTAACAGTGCGTTTCTGAAAAAACTGTTCAAATGCCTCCTCGTTAATCTTCCGATTAAAGTTGACTACTTTTAAAATTATTGAGATCCGTAAAAAGAAGTTATTACAAGTGCGGAAACGATAACAAAAGTGCGCAATTGAATCAAATCGGGTACGTGTTTTCGAGGGACTTATTCTTCGTAAATCGAAGAATAAGTGCTCTGAAGACACCAGCAGGATTCAATACAATCCCTTACTTTTATTCACACTTTCGCACTTATGAGGCCGTACTTCGCAGTTGAGGGCTTTTCGTGGCGATCCTTTAGAATGCTGTTACATTTACTGATACGTCTACAACTATTGCACGGAAGTGGTGTTGTCCGGCATGCCGCATTACCAAAGAAAACCACGTGGAATCCATCAGAAGATGCTGGGAAAACCATGCCACAGAATTCAATCGGACTGTAAATTTTGTATATGTATTTTATACGGCTTATGTTGACTTCCAACCCGGTGATCTTGCTTAGGAATAGATTAAATACTGGTAGAGGAAAAGGCGTTGAATTTCTTGCAGAAGCTTCCAAGTTAATCGAAAACAACTGAAAAACGATGTACTTTATATTACTATATAAATACACGTGTTACATTTGGTTTGATATGCTTAGGTAGCCATGACTTTTGTGAGTTGAACATGTATGAATATTCAATAAATATGGATTTATCTCAAATCATCTACTAGTAAAATTGATTTTAAACGAGATAGAAAAATATCATCTTCTCCAAATTTTGCTCACAGGTACTTGAAAGACTGCAAAAGCATTTGGTGGAAAGATATATTTTTTTGAGGTGCTCATAGTTGAGACACAAGGCATACAAAATAGCTAATTTTAAGATGAAAAACTCAAATAACATGTAAACCATAAGAAATACAACTTTGGTATGTTCAGCAAAGTTGTAGCAAATGATGAGTATAAAAACTTTGTAGAACATAGTAGGCCGATAAAACCAAAAAATAAAACACTTAAGAGCAAAAAACGATTTTTTATTAAAAATATTTAATTATCTCGGCTTTTAAGCAAAACTGAGAAAAAGTTTGTTCGGCAAAGTTGTTTCTCTGATCATTTGCTACAACTTTGCTGAACATACCAACTTACGATTCGTTAAAATAAAAAAAGTTGGCGTATACGTCACTCTTGCGATCACCGTAAAAATTTTTTTGTTCCGTACATTTTGTAGTACTTAAAATTCTGAACATATTCTCAGAAATAACTATGGCTCTAAAATCAATAAATCTTGACGAAAACCTCATGTCCGCCTAAATTAGCTTCCTGGACCAGTGTGCAGTGTCCATCAATCGCTGATTGTGGGCGTTCCGTGGAAATGTCACATCATAAGTATATGCATACGATATTGGTCGTTGATTTGAGCCGAAGTTATTCTCGACTCGATGATTTGACCTGAATTTTTATAGCACTTCAAGATGTTCGAGATCGATAGCATGAAATTAATTTGCTCGTAATGCAGGGTTGGTAGCGGCTAAATGCCTTAAAAATAGAATAGATACCACATGCTGAAAAAAGAGACCAAAATAAGAACACCAAGAAATTATTAAGGAATTGAGGGATTAACAAGCGACCAAACAGGAATCAAGAAAATAAAAATTAAACTAAACGGAATCAGTTTGTATTTAATCAGGATATAAATATTAGAGAATCCAATATTTCACTAAGAATATTTCAAAGAAATCCATGACAAAAGGTTGAGAAGACAGTCAAGAGAACAAAAGATCGAAGAACAAAAAGAAGGGACAAAATGTCGAAAAACTTGGTATTAGAAAAAGAAAAACATCCTACACTGAACCTATTCGATGTGTTTCTGCTGAGTCATTGATTGATTAAACGACATTGAATGCCAATGAAAGGTAAGTTCAATGTTTATACACAAAATAATTAAATAAATAATTTGAACTCAAATTATGTTTTTCGACTATTGTAGTAGAATTATTTATAAGATATAAAATAAATCTTTTAACAATGCACTAAATGATCTATAATCACGAACAAAACCAATAATATTTTTCTGAATGTTGCATAAAATTCATTGAAAACATTTATTAACTCCTAAATACATTACCACCATAAGTATGGAATCACATCACTAAGTATTATTAGCTGGTTTGCAAAATATTGCAGCAAACAAAGTTTGGCATCACCTAAAACTATAATATTTATTATGTAATATCTCGGAATCCTCGCTTTCTACAACGTTGCGGTCTTCAACAAAGTCGTTTAGATGCCTCATGGCGATCATTAGGTCAATTTTTAGTGCGTAATTTTTGTATAGTCTCGTTGTTTGGTCATATTCTAGCAGGCTCTAGCTCATGACCATGGCCACCTAGAAAGATCGAAGACACGAAACTTATTCAGAAGCTTGAAAGCAATTTGATGCAGCTCTGTTTGGTTACCAATCTTGCTGCTAGCGCCACTGTGTGGATGTAATTTGGTCATATTCCAGCAAACTCTAACTTATGATCCGGTCCATCTAGAACATTCGTGTTTTCAGCAAACCTGTTTAGATAAGACAGCACAGTATATCTATGTTTCTCCATATAAAGCAGTGGTAAAAGTAATGGTTAACTTTCGAAAGTTGAAAATCTGACTTAAGTAATTTTGTGAATTTGGATTTTAAACACATTAAAAGTAAAAACCGAGTAGATTCAAAGGGAAATGTATAGAATGTTGTCTTTGAAACACGATGAATCGATGACGAATATTCGTTTGCTATTCGGAGGTAAAGTTGTTTTAATACTTTTTCAAGAATTTCTCCAGGAATTTATCCAGTGAGTCTTTTATCGATTTCCCAATGATTTCTTCCAACATTTCCGTTTAGGACTTATTCAAGAATTCAATCAGTAATTTCTCCAGAAATGATAACAGAGATTCCTTAGCATTTGCTTCAAAGTTATGGTTCAAGATTTCAACCAGAAATTATCTAAGAGTACCTTCAGAAACTACTTTGAAGATTCCTCGTTAAATTTCTTCAGGAAGTCAAGCAGAGAATTTGACTTGAAATTTCCTAAAAAATATTTTGGGAATGTCTCCAGGGCATAGTGAAGAAACTTCCCCAGAAAGTTTTAGAAATTACCTCAACCGAGAGGTAATTAGAGAGAATTTTTATAAATTAAACTCTGATAAAACTTTTAAACAAATTCCTAATGAACTGTGAAAGAACTTCTAGATTCTCGAGGAGGTCTGGGAGGGTTTTATTTGTATATTTTTTGATAATTAACGAAAAAAGGATTCAAATCCCCGGATATCATCCTGTTGTATTTTTTAAGGGATTTATTGAGAAATGTGGTACGGAGTTCGTGAAAAAAATATGAAGGAATGATCTGAGAAATAACCGGAATAATTGTTGTAGTATTTGCTGGTGTGAAACCTTTTGATGAATCTATGGAGATTTTATTTGAGAAATAAATCGGAAATTGTCTGGAAACAGTTGCTGGAAAATGAAATAATCTTGGTATAGCCCATGAAGAAATATTTCGAAGACCTACTAGAGCAGTGATTTCCAAAGTAGGCGAAATAACCCCCTCAAGGTGTCAACATTTTTGACTCAAGAGAAACAGAGACTCCCGGCTAACTTTTTGGAAGAATTCAGGTGAAAATTCCGTAGATATTTCAAACGGAAAATGAAAACTAAATCTGAGAAAAGTTTTGAAGATTCTGGCAAAACCTAGAAAGTGACTTTGGGAAAAATGTTGTGTCCGAAATATTTCGATAAATATTGACAAAAACCAGGACCAATATCTGGCAGGCCTGCTGAATAAATTACCAGTGAACTTTGTGCAGTAATCTACGACTATAGAAGGGATCCTAAATGAACCTCCTTAAAGAACATCATCAAAACTCCTCCGGAGCCAGAGATGATTAGCAATAACCACCAAATAATTCAAACAGTTTGTCAGAAACTCGTTTAGGACTTCAAAAGCGAGTACTAATTCTGCTAGTAATCATTTCAGAAATAACTTTAGAAATTACAACATACAAACTATACATATTTCCACTGATTAACCACTTGACACTGTTTTTTACACGACTTTGGTCAGCTATTTATATACAAAAAACACGTTTCTATGATGCATACTTGAACATTGTTGGATGATAATAATTATTCAAAAGTGATATCAATGGCTAACGTCAAACCTACCTGTTCATGCAGCAACAAATATGCGTTTTTATATCGTTTATTGTTTGCTTTATAATCTAAGTATGCAAAATTAGTCATTTTCAGGGTCGTAGATCAGATAAACGTGTGGTTACGAATCACCACTGAGTGATATGATATTTTTTCAAAACCTAATTTATTTATTGAAACGTTCAGTTGAAATATAGATGTTTTAAGTATGCATGTAATCATTTCCTAATTTTTCATACACGACATTCATCTAATTCGTTTTGATTCGAGTTTATCAATAATCAGTTGTGTTCTGGAGTGATTGCTGTATATTTTTAAGAAATGGTTTAATTTTACAGAAATTGTACCACATATTTAGCTTAAGTTTCTATTTCGTTTGTATTTGAACTTTGAATTTAGTCAGGATTTTTTTTTTCAGAATGTTGCTGAAATTCATTAACGATTTTTGCCACAATTTTGTCTTCAACCAAAAATTTTCTCTCGATTTATTCCACAGATGTGTTGAGAATTGATTCAAGTAATTCTATGCATTTATATCAGTGTGCAGTGTTGGGAATGGTAATAGTAGTAGGCTTGAATGTCGAGAAAGTCACGTGAATCTCATCAAGCACCCAAGTAACCGTACAGCTGTATATAGTTGCATCAATATCACTTTATATGCTTCTATAAAATATGGCATATAAAGTCATACTGCATTACATGTCTCATTAATGCAGTATTAAAGTGGAAAAGGGCGCTATTAAAGTGTAAATACGGCTACATTTCCTAGCTCTATGTTAGCAATTGCTAAAGTATAGTTACGGCCTGTACCGTATAAAAGCTTTAGCCAAAGTGTATTTAATGCATGAAGAAAAGGATCAAAAATAGAAACACAAAACAATTTTTTTGTTCGTTGGATGTCAGGTCAGCGTTGCTTTTTTTGGTATGATTCATATGTGTATTTTGTTTACTTCCTTTGGTGGGATTTGAACCTAAATTAAATGTGTGATGTTTTCGATGACTCGTCGCGCCTATCCTCCGGACCATGAATGCTGCATGTCTTGGCCGGGAAAATTGTGCAACTTCAAGTAGCGCCCTTTCGTTGCCAGTGATAAATACTGTCGATTTCACTCCAAGTTGGACCGTCCCAAGTGTGTAAGCTCCTTCAAAGTGTGGAAGCAGCTCAGGGTTACGTCAAATCATGATGGTGTTTTTAGTGCACTTTTTCCTTGTGGTTCAAGGAACAAGTGTAACGAATACGTTTTAATGATCCGATGCACGTGTGCACCCTTGTTTATCACACTTTTTTGCACTCTATAATTTTTGTGATAGTCCAATTTGGGGTGAAGTGTGCAATAAGTAAGTGGACACGACTGTTGCACTTCCAAGTTTACCACGGCTGTCGCTTTTTTGCTGTTGAGATTTTGTTTTGTTTTCATTGTGTGGGGCTAAATCTTCACGTTTTATGTATCGTTTTAGCGCCTCGGCAAATTGAATCGTCGATAGCCGTGTGGTGTACGCACGGGCCTATCAATCGTAAGGTTTTTGGTTCAATTCCAGGTTGTTGTTTATTTTTTTGTTTTCAAATTCTGGTTTCTCGTAATAAAAATCTACGAATTTCAACAAGATTTCTTGTGGCGAATTTTCATAAGGGATATTTAAGTATTTCTTTATCCTATTTGCCTGAGTGAGGGAAGGTTTGACGATAAATAGAGCAATGAAATCTTGCCATTTTTGTTGCGATGAAGCATTAAGTAAGATGATGCAATGAAGCATTGAATGGTGACCGTATATCACTCATTAATGCACATTTCATTGCTACAATAAAACAATGCTACATTGCATTCATAAATTGGAATTAAAGCATTACTGCACGCATATTGCAGAATAAAAGCAATGATGCATTGCACTCGTTGAATTAAAGTTAAAATACGGTAATACCTTAATGCTTGTGGTTACTTGGGCAGCCTATGTTGAGTTCATGATTTTCTAAATCATTAGTGTCATTGAAGGCTCGAAATGCAAGAAATGCACCGGGAAACAGAACATTTTTCTACAGTAGTTTTAGGTTGCCCTTAGCAACATGTGTTTTGCTACTTTCAGGGCATTTGGCCAACAGCAGCGATTTGATTTGATTTGCTTGACTACTGTAGAGTGAATTTCAAGATTTTTCCCAACCCTGCTAGTGTGTTCCTCATGAACAGGAATTTTGCTAACAATTCTATCACAAGTTTGTGAACCGTGGGTCATGTATTTGATTTTTTTTTTTGGTTTTTTTTTTAACGGAAATCAGATATATAAAAAAGTAACCTATTTTAAGCTATTGATCGTCTCGAAAATAATTAAATAAGTGAAATTTCCAATGCACCATCTTTTTGTCTCATCCCGGATAGCTAATTATTTAAGATTTGAAATTACTGCAGTTGTCTACATTCTGAATTCACCTAATACAGGTCGGACTCGATTATCCGGAGTATCGATTTTTTTCCACTCCTGATAATCTAATCCTCCGGATAATCGAATCATTGAAAGAAAAATTAAAATCTGCGATAAAAGAACCTAAATATTATCTTTTTTCGTTGTTTTACTTATACTGTAAACCCCCGTTAATTTGAACAGTACCTCATGCAAACCATCGGGGTTCATTTTTAATATGAGCATCTAGTCACCCTAGAAACGGTTTTCTGGTTACCTCTTTCACTGTTTTGTTTTGATTCTGCGTACCGTTCCACAGCGTTCCATCTCACTTCACTCCGTTCCATAGTGATTATCACGCCCAATGGTATGGATGCCCTAGTGTAGATGTAGTTGTGAACCTTAGAGGAAAACAATATGCACTCTGTCTCGAAAAACACCCAGAATCCGGGTGTAAATTTTTCAAATTGGGTAATATTTCCATATGCATTTTGATGAGTCTGGAAAGCGTGTGCAAGTTTCTTTGAGGAAAACAAAAACAAACTTTGTATGACGAGCGAATGCTATTCTACGTGTGTTCAAATGTCACTAAGCTCTATAAGCTATATGACGTTTGAACCATTTTTAATCTGAACGGTGTGCAAATTAGCGTGGTACAAAAATTTGTCCGACATACACAAAAAAACACTTTTTCAAACCCCCCTTTTCTTACCTAGGTCCAAAACTGCCAATATTGTATATTGTAATACTAAATTATTTAAAATTTATGCATAAAAACTGAGAAACAAGAATATCAAAAATCATATTCCGGATAATCGAGTCTAAAATTCCGGATAATCGAGTCACCGGATAATTGAGTATCCGGATAATCGAGTCCGACCTGTATTTAGATTGGTTAATATACACATAGAACGTATCTTCATTTCCTTACATTTTTATAACTAATACTTGTAGCTTTTAAATCACTTTTTCGTCACTAAAATGCTTACCAGTTAAACTTTCCATACAAAAAAAGGTGATCAATTTACCAGGGGACGATTTAAAAAATAATTTGTCTCAAGTGGTTGATAGTCTGTAAAAAATTCAAAAACACTGTACAAGAGTAAAGACCCAAACAATGACGTCTCTGTTCAGACCCAAATGCAATGATGGCGGAACGGCAACGGCAACGTAAGTGGAGCCGATTCAGCCAGAATGGATCACGTCATCTCGACTGAGCTGTCAATGAATGAAAGTGAATCAACAATAAGTCCACAAGCGTATTATAGTTCGTGCTGGCGAATCGGTCCCGCTTTTCAGAGTAATCCCTGTGGAACTTACTTGAGGTAGTAGCTTTGGAGCACTCGAAGATTTCTTCGAACAATATATGGCACCGTCCACAAATTACGTAACGCTCTAAGGGGAGGGGGGTTACGGCTCATACAAAAAAAAATAAGTGTTTCATTCACGAAAGCGTTACGGAGAGGGGGACGGGGTCAAAGAAGAAATTTCTCTAAAGGCGTTCATTGCGTTTGGGCCTTAAAAATTCTATAAAAAATGCTGTTTCAGGAGGAATTCCAGGGAAAATTGATAAGGGGCGGTCCATTAATTACGTAAGACAATTTTCGGGATTTTGCGACCCCCCCTCCCCCCATGATAAGATTTTTTGTATGAAAATCCAATATAAATTGTATGGCACGTAAGAAATCTCAAACCCCCCCTCCCACCATAATCCCTTACGTAATTAATGGACAGCCCCTAAAGGAACATTCCAAAAAAGTTTCCGTAGAATTCCCTGGAGGAATCCTGGAAAGTATTCCAGAATAAATCTATGAATAAATTTCTAAAGTTTTCCTGGAATCTGAAAAGAAAACCTTTGGGATAGCCACGTAAGAGACTGAAGGTTTCTCTAGAGCCTCTGAAATTTTACAGCAAGATTAACTTCTTCAGTCAACTCTTCATAACTCGACATTGAGGGACCATCGAGTTGGGGAGATGTCGAGTTTTAGAACTCAAAACCAGTGATAATGCGAACCAAGAGACCATCGAGTTAGCCATGAAAACTCTAACTCGATATCGAGATACAGAATATCGAGTAAAAGGGGTTGACTGTATTTCAATTAAAGGAGATACTTCAGAGACCGCCCATTAAAAATAAAGACTTTTTTGAAATAGTGACCAGGTCTCTCAAAACAGACCTGCTACCAGCCCTGAATGCATAAAACGATCGAACTTGACATTGATCCTCCTACACCTTGCGCGGTCACTACATACAGCTGGATGCCATAAACTACTCCATATAGCGAGCGTGAAGTCGCTGTCGCCTAGGTCAACGTTTCGAGCATATGCGATCGTAGTCGACTATAGTCGTTTTTTTTTTTCTTAATTTAAATCCGCCAACACCCTTTGCGCCACATAAACAGCGGAACGAACAACGACTCCGTCACTATCTACAGTATTGGGCAACATATTTGTAACTTTTTTGATTTTCCATACAAAATGGTCAGGTTTAGAGGGTTGCATCTGAATATTATCGACCTATTTGAATGGAATGCTCACAGGTCTTTTGACATAACTTGAATATCAACATATATTTTTGAGATTTTTTTCAATAACGATTTGATTGAAGTGACTTTATTTCATTATGATAATAAATCTTCGAGCTGTTTAGTAGAATACCTATAAGTAGATGAAAAAACCGAATTTTGTACTATACCATTTAACTCTAGTGGAATTAAATGATATAGTACAAAATTCAGTTTTTTCATCTATTTAATTCATTTTTTTATAATTGACATAACTCCAGCAAAGTTGTAGATTTAAAAGAGATGAACAAAGTTGTTGAATACAAATTTTGTGTAAAGCTTTCATATTTTGAGATAAATCGTTTATATCCAATCACCATGTTCAACAGCAATAACGGTTTTACTGAAGTGAATTTTTAGACTAAATTTTTACAATTGACATAACTTAAAGAGTTTAAAAAATAGCTTCATGGTATTTTCAGCGAAATTATACATTCAGATGAAATAAACATGTTTCTTAAAAACATTTTTTATATTATTTTTGTCAAAAATTTCGTCGATTCTTTAGTGCTTTTGAATTCATAATTGTATAAATTACTTAAAAAATTATTTCAAAATTCAAGCTGTGTCTGAGCTGTTGTGTGACAGAGTCTGCTTCTCAGCTTAGTGTTCAATGAGCACTTTCACAGTTATTAACTGAGAGTTGTCATTTTCGTGTGGTAGATACGATGATACTTTATGTCCAGGGAAATCAAGGAAATTTCCATTGCGAAAAATCCCGGACCGACCGGGAATCGAACCCACAAATCTTCAGCATGACTTTGTTTTGTAGCCGCTGACTCGAACCACTCGGCTAAAGAAGGCCCTCAAAGTTTGTATGGAGAATCCAAAAAAAAAATGAAAATGTTTTCTCCCATACTGTATGGAGACACCACGCGAATGGACAGCGGCACCATATGGATGCTCTGTTTGCTGTTGTCTCGATGATGACGCCATCACTTATTATCACACCAACAACACTTGAGTTCCTGTGGATTTTTGCTTTCTACCCCGGCATCATTTGCGATCGACCATTCTGTTGGTTTGGGAGATTGAAACAAAGTTCGTTTCTTTGTACCTATTCGACACTGAAACTACTCCTACGCTTTCGGGGCGGCAGCTTCTACTATAATGGCAAACAACGCGAGTGGGATTTCTAGACCTCGAGAATGCGAGACATTTCTTTGAGATTTGTTATTGCTTGGCAGTATAATCTGTGTTTTATGAATTGCAGAACGTTCTAATGGGTTGTAGTTTGTTTTTCATTTTGTTTAAATCATTGAATTATTAACATACATATAGCAGTTATTACTGTAACTTATTTGAAATCTGGATCCAAAACTTTTGTATTTATCGTAATGATATACCGGTTGGAGAATGTTATGAAGTTACTATCATCATCATTCATAAGCGTATAAGACATCAACTTTTTACGTCATTTACAACCAAAGTTTTTGAAACTTGGCTTTGTAATTATACTCTCATAGCTGCCTATTTGCCTTTTCAATGCACTGCAAGTTAATTTGCTTCAAACTGTTTTGTGGGAATTGACTCGCAATAAGTCAAAGTTTTTTGTCTTTGATGACTTTGATACATCAATTTTTTATTTGCCAAGCAATTCAAACGGCAGAATTTAATTTGATGAATGCTTTTCAGAATATTTCTCAATTAAATACACTGATAGCCCTACTTGTTTTTCCTCTTCTAAAAACCCTTCAACGATTGATTTGGTCTTAACCGACTCTAGTTGCCTTTGTATCCAACTGGTTACTCATGCTGATTTTGATTCTGACCATGTCCCTTTTACAGTTCAAATATCCCCTAAAGCGATTCTCAATCCTATCAGTTCCACTTTAAATTATTTAAGAACCGACTAAAATACATATGGAATAAACATCGCTAGTAATCTTGATGTTAACATTTTCTTTGCAAACAAAACTAGATATTGACAATACTCCGAATTGGATTCCGTGATTATAGACAATGATCTTAAACTTGATCCGTTTAAAAACAAGAGGAGAAGTCATTTCCAACATTTCAGGTTAATTATCAGAGCTCCAAATCTGGAAAACTTCATGTAAGAGCTGGTGCTCCTTACAGCAGCATTTTGTGATCAGTATTATACAATATTTTCTGATCTACTGATTTACTTGAATGACCTCAGGGATGTCAAAAATCTTTATTTGCGGATGACACAGCCTCTCCGCCAAAGGACGAAGCCTACGTGCCATCTGTAGTAGATTGCAAAAAAGTTCGAATATTTTTTCTTCATACTTGCAAAAATGGAAAGTTTCTTCTAATGCTTCCAAAATCTAGACTAATAATATTCCCACATAAACCAAAAACACTTTATTTGAAACCTTCAAGTAGGCATGCTGTCTGGATGAGAGGGGTTCAAATAAATTGGTCAGATGAAGTTGAGTATCTAGGGCTCAAGCTTGATAAAAATATAACTTTCAAAATTCACATTGAGGGCATTAAGCCAAATGGAACAAATATGTAAAATGTCATTATTCATTTATTAACAGAAAATCTTAACTTTAAAGTTCGATTTGTTTCTCTCCTTGGCAGATGACCAATTTTACCTTCCTGTACGTCGCGTAGTAGTCTATAGTGAAAGCTTTTGCCCTTCATGGCCGCATTCTGGAAATTGAATTCGTTCCTACTTTTTGCAAAATGGAGCAACGACCGGATATTGGGTCATTCAGATGCTCGGTCTTAGCATTCATAAAGTTATCCCAACCTCATTTTTTCTGGAAGTCTCATCAATATTCGACTCTCGTCCGAGATGAGTTCACATCTACACAAAAGACCCACGTCTTCCATTCGGTAAGTGTAATTTACATAAGGTGAACGCAAATCAGCGAGTGTCGATTTGAGTAGCTAACTGAGCTCTTTATTCGCTTTCTAAAAGCGGCGATGACATGACGTGGCTTCTTATCGGGAATCTTCTGACGCGGTATTGTGTGTATATTTACTTTGGCCGAACGATTATCACACGACGGCTGAAGTTACCCAAGTTGAATGGTATATGTGCCCTGTTCGTTGGGTGAATAAAAGTCAATAATGCGGCGCTCAGAAACGTGTGCTATAAGATAAGGGAAACTTCCCGTCGCAAAGTCACCTTTCCAGATAATCGGAAACGATGAGGACCAATGTTTGCTTTCAAGCTGAACCTTTTTTTCTTTTGCATTGATATCAAGCTTACTTTTCTTGGAAGTGGTCGTGAATACCCAAGTAATATCAGAAGCTGAATAACAGTTTATTAAGCTAAAATGGTTTGTTTAACTTGATATATAAATGGGTTGTTCACCAAATCATATACTAAGCAATAAGTAATACTGGACGATAGGGTGATGTGCTAGTATCCATCGTAGTAAGCATTGATAAGTGAAAACTGCAATTTTCTCAGTATTGCAGTGAATGATGCTGATACAAACCGATGCCAAACAATTCTTTCTCTTTACCATTGTACAATAAGATTTTGATAAATCTTGATCTATTTTTGGTAATCATGCAAAGAAAATGCATCTTGCCGTATTCTCAATCCGTCGTATCGTTTTCATTTCTGTCGCAATCAGTTTCCAGATTCGTCTCACAACTTACGGCTTACTGTGATATATTATGTATGGTGGTCAAAACACAACATATAAACGCTATAATAAAATGTTTTAATAGAATATATAGATCATCGGGCATCTTCCTCCATTCCTTCAGCATGATGGAATACACTTATTTCATTTAAAGTTCATTGTTCGTCTTCAAAATTCAGCCTAAACATATGAACACCATTCATTTTGACCATACAATTATGGCATTTGCTCACAGTGCAGCGAAAACAACAAATCAATGGAACCGTATTTTTACGGCGAGCATCGCGCACACATTGATGCGCACAAGATTTGTTTTCTCAGTACGACGGATTGAACTTTGTTTACATTCTCCATTTTGTTTTTAGGAAATTTCATTAAATTTCGTGAATTATAGAAGTTTTACGGTGTGTGATTGGCGTGAAATCCTTCAGTGAAGAAGTAAGAAGGTTTTCCATAGTTGTAAGTAAGTAAGTAAGTGGCGAAGTAAGTTACACAGGGGGGGGGGGGGGCGATAAGAAACTTGTATCATAAAGTGGTGTGACTGGTGTCGATCGTTAAGCATTTCTCTCAAATCATGTTCCTCCATGCGATTTCGGTGAAAAAGTGCAAAGTGGATAATTGAACTGAAGTTATTTAATGAAATACAGTAGTTTTATTGCATTTTTGGTGTACAAGTGTACAAACCACCCGAGATGAACTAGCCCAGGGCTAAAAATCTCGTTAATAAAGATAAAAAAAATGTACAAATCATGACAGCTTTCACAAAAATACACTTGGAAAATGAATCTATGTTGCAGGTAAGTTGGAATATCCGCCGTAGTGGAACATTTTAAGTTTGTTACGACGAATAATAGCGCTTACGACGAAGTAGAACGAAACCGTACTATTGAATTAAATTTCTTGTTTTGATACATTAGGTACAATTTTAATTGAAATGGAGTAGCCTGAGCCGTTCGCTGGTCTAATGGCTACCATTTCTGCCTCATAAGCAGAGAGTCATGGGTTCAATCCCAGCACGCCTTTCCTTACACCTGATACATAGGCAGTCTGCTAACCAAAAAGCAAGCATCTCTCCGTTAAAATTACCCTTACCCCTATACCTTCCCGCATAAACTGGCGTAGATGTAGGGATATATGCGGTCTACTGTGGACCAGTTTTCATGCAACATCAATTCCTCCGCCTTCCCCACATGGTCTGTATACTGACGTGGCAGGCGCCATTGCTGTCTAAAATAGAACATCGCCAGCACTCATACACTGAAGGTGTCTGTTGACCACAAGCAGTCATCTGGTTGGTTTCTTGTGTAAGTGCAGCTGATAAGGGCGATACTGGAGTAGCTCTCAAGCTCTAAGACTTCCCCCTTCTACTGACCACAGAAGAGCAAGTTATAACTACACCTCAAATCCCAAATAGTCGACTACAGATGTATTGTGGAGTAAATTCGCGAAATAGAATACATGGCAACTAGAATATATGACAATAGAGATCAACATGTTCTGCCGTAATTTATATTCCCTCTACGCATGTAGTAGACATCTGTTAAACCTACCTTGAAAAATTGTAAAAAGAATTTTGATGTGTTAGTTAGACATTTTAAGGTATTCGAAAGGCTTTTGAATATTTCGAAGTTATTTCCTAAAATTATTCAACCACATTTGTACTGCACAGCTATCAACAAAATCTATAGTTTTGAGCTTGCTGAGTCTCAACACTCAAATGAGAAGATTTTAGTACTTAAAAAATCTGATAATGGTTTGAAACGTAAATAAACGTCAAGCTGGTCAAATAATGAAGGTAACCTGTTTCGTTTGAAACTTATATAAACGTCAAAACAATGTGCTCGGCTCGCATATTCATAAATGACATATACATAAAAACTATTATTTTCATTGATTTTCTTTTATTAACAAATTTATCCGATATATCTTCACTAAATCTACAATAATTCTGGATTACTTTTTCAAATCGACGTAAGTAACTTCCATACGGTTTTGAGAAAATTAATTCAGAAGAATCACATCCTGTCTTCTAAAACTGTTTTAAAATGAATCACCCATTCGAAAACTATGGAGTTCCTTTTTTTTCACACAAGAATTTTATGACAATATGATAATCCGTTTTATTCAGTTAATTGCGACGTTTTTCTACCAGTGTAAAATCGACTCAAGTAGTGTTTTGTTTTGATTCGTGGTTAAGTCACTTTGTCTCTCCATACATCGGGGCGGCGAAAGTACACACTCAATCTGTTCGGTAAAAATAGTTGGGTTTTTAAACTACCGAAAAAGTCAGAAAACTAAAAAAAAAATCACTGAAATTTTGTAGAGGGCTTTCTTTTTATATCATATATCGATAAAAAATAAAACATGATGAAATTTGCTTTTCAATTACGCGCGGCGACAGTTCTCATTTTACTGACTTTTTCGGTAGTTCCAAAACCCAGTAAAATTTTACCGACCCCAGTAATTTAATCGAAGTGTGTAGTGGTTGAGTTGCGAAAGATGAAAATCTTACTTTCGTTGTTTTGTAAATCCGGAAATAGAACGTTCTAAAAGTGAAAAATCGAGTTGGTTCAGAGCGAAATGTGTAGAATTTCGTCTGCGGAACAAGTAGGATCGATAAAGTAAGTTTGTATACTTTTTTGATTTGAGTCTGTATGAATAAGTTTTCGAGAATTGAAATCATATACTGAAATCAGTCTTCTCAAAACTGTTACCAGCGACAGAGCTTTGGTCCAAATCCTGTTTCTCGAAACTTGATATTAAATTATCTGCAACATATTTTTATAACTGTAGAAACAATTTTGTGTTGTTATTGTTTGATTTTTTTTAAGAAAGGTAAATACCCCATCAATTAAATCAAATGAGCATTAACAAATTTATGTAAGCCCAGAGAAAAAAAATTCACTGCATTGTAACAAAAAATATGAAATAGTTTTAAAAAAATCAGAGATTTCCGATTTGTTTTCAAGTTTTTAAGCTTTCAATCCGATGGTAGACGGTCTCTCTCTATCTTCAAGTCTACTTTCAGGCTAGAGAGATTTACGTTTTCCAAAATTAGTAGTTTCATGGTTGGCACCCGATTTTTCCCAGTCACATTTTCCGAAATCCATTTGTATTACAAGAACATATTAGAAA
The DNA here is from genome assembly GCF_002204515.2 of Aedes aegypti. NCBI lineage: Eukaryota > Metazoa > Arthropoda > Insecta > Diptera > Culicidae > Aedes > Aedes aegypti. The sequence continues at coordinate 66,312,514 of NC_035108.1, read as the reverse complement.
ACGTGTAGCCAAAATTAGCAAGTTTTGCACTTTTTGTGTTGAAAGGTCACCAAATATTTTTCTTAGCTTAAGAATCAATTTTCTTTTGATTTTCACATAAGTTTTACTTCTGAAATGTTAATTGTGGTAATTTATTCAGATAAACGTAATATTTAAAAATATTCAACTTGCCGATTCTTGTTTTAAAAATTCACATACGCCGGAACATCTGAATACATAACATCAACATTTTGCTTTTGCCGATCGAAAAGTTTTGCCCATAGCATACAACACGGCTGGCCTAAAAATTTGTTTGAATATCAAAAGCTTGTTCTTAAGGCAAAGTTTTGATTTTCTATTAATAAGGGAATAGAGACATTTTGCATATTTGTTACATATGGCTTGAATGCCCTCAATGTTATTTTTGAAAGTTAAATTTGTATTTAGCATGAGCCCTAGATACTTAACTTCATCTGACCAATTTATTGGAATCCCTCTCATCGTGACAACATCTACTTGAAGGTTTCAAGTAAAGAGCTTTTGGTTTATGTGGGAAAAATATTGAGTTTTGGAAGCATTAGGAGAAATCTTCCATTTTTGCAAGAAAAAATATCCAAACTTTTTTGGAATCGACTACAGATGACACGCAGACATCGTTCTTTGGCGGAGAGGCCTGTATCATCCGCAAACAAGGATTTTTGACATCCCTGGGGTAACTCACGTAAGTCAGATATGAAAATCAAAAATGCTGCCTTGAGGAACACCAGCTCTTACAGGAAGTCTTTCAGACCTGGAGTTCTGATAATTAACCTGAAGTGTACGATTTGACAGATAACTTTGAATTATTTTAACAATGTATGTTGGAAAATTAAAGTTCTTTACAATCAAACCTTCATGCCAAACAATGCTTTTTCTATGTCTAACGAATGCTTTTTCTATGTCTAGAAGAGCAAGACCAGTAGAATAGCCATCAGATTTGTTGGAACGGATCAAATTTGTTACACGTAAAAGTTGATAAGTGGTCGAGTGTCCATGGCGAAATCCGAACTGTTCATGGGCAAAAAATGAATTTTCGTTGAGTGTACTGATAGAGGAAAGCAAACTGATTGGACTATAGCTAGAAGCTTCTGCGGCATTTTTGTCTGGGTAAAATTGGTAAACCTTGGCATTTTTCCATTTGTCAGGAAAATATGCCAAATGAAAACATTTGTTAAATATATCAACCATAAATGATAAGCTACTCTCTAGAAGTTTCTTGATGAGGATTGTTTTCCTCTTTCAATGTCGGTATTGGCTCCTGAGGTTTTCTTTCAAAATTTTAGGTAATTTCCAAAAGAGCTTAGAGCCAGGGTCCAATTGAGAAATTTTATTTACAACATTTTTGTTTCTGAAATGAGAAACCCGTTTTTAATTTCTTTTTGCAGATCCTGCCATAAGGAGTGTATCGAAAAGTAGTCGTAAACATTCAAAAAGGTATATCTTAGAGCATAGTTCATCTTTTTAAAAGCTTTTTTTACGCAAATCTTCATCATGTCATCAAATATTGAAGCAGCAAAAAAAAAATTGAATAATATGCAGTCTTAATATAAATACAACAAGGTTCATAAAGCATGGAAAATAAAATCTTGCACAAAATAACATTTTTGAAGTGTCTTCTGAAGATTCGATGATTTGTATTGAACAAAATGTATATCAAACAAACTAGGATGAAAAGCTTATTCTATCGGAAAATATGTTTACTTCACACAGCACGTAAAAAGAAATTCAAAAAAATAAATTATTGCTCTAAAAAAGCTCAATTATTGGAACAAGGTCGGTTTTAGAAAGTCACTTTTGTTTAATCAACTTTTGAAGCTCTGTCATATACAGCGGTAATTATATAGAGTAACATTTTTTGCTTAGGTTACTTCATAAATATGCAAAGAAACTTTTCCAATCAAAAAACAATTTTTTATTTATTACAATCGTTCGATATTACCATTAACGTGTAGAAAGAAAAAATCAAAAAGCGAGGTCCTTAAAAATCGACTTTTTTCGATTTTTGTATTTGCTTTAAGATGCTTGTTAATTAATTTTTCAAAATATTTTTTACACTATGTCATGAGAGTTGTGGCACAGAATATATAAGCATAAACAAAAACCATTTTTTCTTAAAATTTAACATATTTATTAACATATCAATTTTTTCAGAGGTGTGCAAGATTTTTATCGACATCTGTTAGTAATTTGCAAAATTATCATGCAAAATGCTACTTTATTGAAACAATATCACCGCATCATCATTTTTAAATACATTGTAAAGCATTTCTGATCAAAAAATTGTTTGTAGGTTCAACCCATTATTTTTGAGACTGTTTTGAAAGTTTGCGACTACTTTTCGATACACTCCTTATAATTTTCATAGCAGGATCGCGAGTGCGTTGAAATTGCCTTCTTTTCACGTTTTTAATGCCGGATTAAAAGTTTGAGGTCATCGTCTATAAACACGGATTCGAATTTTACTTCACTTATTGGTATCCTCTTCCTTCAACAATGAAATTAGATAAAGTTTATCAAGTTCAATATCAAGTTTTGGTTGCAAATAAATGTTAACATCAAGATTACTATCGATGTATGATTCACAAGTTTCCAGTTGGCCGGTAAATAATAGAAAGAGGGGCTGATAGGATTGATAGGGTATTTGAGATGTAACAGGGACATGATCAGAATCAAAATCAGATATAGCAACCTGTTGGCTGCAAAGGTGACTGGAGTCGGTTAAGACCAAATCAATCGTAAAAGGGTTTCTAGAAGAGGGAAAACAAGTAGGGCTATCAGGGTATTGAATTGAGAAATATCCTGAAGAGCACTCATCAAATAAAATTCTGCCGTTACGAGATAAATATAATAACCTCAACTGAAAGGTGAATTAATCCCTCTATTCTTCTAAAAATAAATCACCGTTTCGAGCCAGGTATCCACCGATATACAGACATCAGACGCCACCCATCACTTTTACCTTAGCGTCGTCATCCGCCATCGTTTGCGTTGAATCACCACAACAAGTTTCATCATCGCATCGTGGCGAATCGACTGCCGTCGTCAACTGGTTGACTTGATGGGCCGGCCAAGGCTTCGCGCGCCCTAATAAAGGTCGTTCCGCCGATCCGTCCAAGCGTCACACTTTCCGCTCTATTCCCATGCTCTCAGGGGAGCAGTAGGTACTATACAGTTTGAACTCACCCGCGTATGGTTCGCTGAGGTCGCCTACGCCCGCTTCCTTTGCCTAGAGTCAAGCATGGGCAAAAGTCCAGTAGTGTCATAGCTATATAGAGCACCCCAGTCACAGTGAGATCTCAATGCTTTTTCAATAATCAATTCATTTGATCATCCTCTCTCGCTTCATATGATTGATCTGTTGTTTATCTGGGCTCGAAACGTGTCGTAATTGATCATAATGGATTCAATTATATGTACTTAGCTTTTGCCCAACGAACATATGTAGTTACTCCAAAGCCTATGACAAACCCGAGTAGATTGCTCGGAGACTAATCTTCGATTCCAAGATCCACGTCAAATCTGTTTCGTAATTCCTATATTGGAAGGGAATTCAGAGTCTATCAAAGCCAAAACACTAAATTTCCGAAAGAATTCTTGAAGGTCTTCGGAGAAAACTCCGAATTCTCGGAAAATCCAAGATGAAATGGCTTGTGACATCTCTTGAGGTATTCTAGGAGGAAGCCCTGTAAGAATCTCTGAACAATTCCTTGTCGTGATTCTTTGAGATACCCATAGACAATTTCCAGGAACAACCCTTAAAGGGATTTCAGAAGTAATCTTCATTGGATTTCCCATATGAATTAATAAATGAATTTCTGGAGAAATTATAAAATAAGGCTTAGCAAAGTATCTTGGAAAGTCCCTGGAGGAAACCACGGAGGAGTCTATGAAAGATACTGAAAGCAAACAGATCTTTGAAAAAATTTGGAGGTGAACTCTTGAAGAAATCCGTGTAGTATATTTTTATAAACTTAATGAAAACTGGATTTTACCACAAAAAAAACTTCCCATAGGAATGGATCATTGAAGGGCACTTTTTCGGCACTCACCGCACCAAAACAGCGGCGCCCCCATATATGCGATTTTACATTGTGACAGCATCGCTATTCTGTCAAACACACAAGGCTACGGTGGCGCTATCTATGCTTTTCATAGCGGCAATTTTGATTGTTTTAATGATCCATTGCTAAATAATTTCCTAAAAAAAAATACACAGCAAAAACCCGTTTTTGTCTCTAGCACCAAAATGCCGCTATTTACTCAATTATGGGTTGCTGAATCCATTGCCGTTTTTAAAAATATCGTAGCACGTCTAGTTTTCAAGATATTGTCTATTGAAAATACAAAATTTGACTATTTCAGACATTTTGCATGCAAGTTTTTCAGCTTGTATGAAAATTTAATTTGCTTAATTTGCTTCAGAATTCAAACTTCATATGTATAACAATACTTATCAACAAAGTGCTTGAAAAATGTTTCACCGCGTAGAAACTCCATCAAATATTTCGTTGGATTTTTTCAACAGTTCTGCAAAAACAATCTTTCAAAAAGTCGTCATAATCTGTTCTAAATCTGTTTATGAATGATGCCACAAAACATCAGTAGAAATTCAATCAAATCGTTTTTCAGAAACCAACTAAGAACTAATTCCAGAAATTTCTACGGCATTGCTGAATTAGCCACGAACTTCAAGAGAGCGTGCTGTGAGAATTGCTCTGAAAATCGTCAAGAGATGCTGTATCTGTTCTTGTGAATACTTATAAGTTACGGTCGGAAGAGTATAAGAGAGTAACAAGCCACTAAGACCCACCTATTTGTCCTAGATGATGAGGAGGTCGAAGTGGAAAAATGGCTCAATCAGCATCTGAAATTGGTTTCAACGCATGAGACATTTTCTTTCCAAGTTCAAGAGTTTATCTTTCGATATCTAGGAGGGAAACGATTCCGAATCAGTGGAGTAGCAGACCTCTTAACTTCTAAAATAAGCTTTTTGTTTGAAGGAATCTAAATATCTCATGCGATGAAACCTGTTCACAGTTTCAAAAAACGACTTTGAACCTTATAAGTAGAAGCAATAATTTGATACGCTAGAGTACCAATGCATGGTCAAAATCAGTATCATTCAACCAGCTTAGTGGCCGAACCTGATTGAGGGGCGCGCTTTTGAGAGTTTAATGCTGACAAACTGTTTTCTCCAAAAGGTATAAATAGCCGTATATTTTTCTAAAGAGGCTCTATGCAAAATGGTAAAGAATGATATTTGTATAAAAAACGACTACTTCATTATTTCTCAATAGTAATGGAGTAGAACGACATGCACTAAACAAAAGACACGGGTATACCACAAAAGATCAAAGAAAACTGGTCGCAGTGGTTCATCCCGAACAGAAACAGAAGAAGAAAAAAGAAACACTCGTGCTGTGTATAATACGATGCGACCAGTATTAGATAAATCGATTACTGCATCCAAAGATTCTTCAATAATCTTCTGAAAATTCTCTATGGATGTTCCAGAAACTTCTCAAGAATAACTTCCAGGAATGGTCACGGCAACTTATTCCAAAACATTTTATGGATCCGGCAGAAATAAGGAATTTTATTTTTCTCAATCTCCAAGCATCGCGACTAATATTTGAACAGTGCGCTGTGTTCATAAACATCGTTAGAACGCAAACACACACTTAAAAACTGATTTCAAAATACGGTGAGTTCAGGAGCGTTGCGAGTCACACTGGCGCGATCCGGTTTGATGACGGCGCGACAATATAAATTCAGAAATGCCATAGAGAATTGCTCCATTAGTTTTTCTAATGAATAAAGAAGTTTCTTGTAGCAATGAATACAGTTAGTTTTTTAGCATGCTTTTCGAGACACAATTCTGTTTTGATTCGTCCTTTCAATGCCCTTTTTTGCTTATTTTTCAAGCTTTCTGCTGATCCGTTTTTATTTTGATGAATCATGAATAGGATAATCCTTTGAAAGTCTTACCCAGGTGCTATCACGCGTAGTACAAGTTTTACTTGTTCTATCCACTTCCCGCGCCACTGAACTCAATGTATCATATTTGATCGTGGTCAACAGGTTCACTATAAGATATTACTGCAGATTCAAAAACTATTTCAGATGGTTATATGTGCTCGTGTTAAAAAAAATCTACAGAAACATGCCAGTTTACAATTTTGTCCGATATCAGGTGTCTCCTATGAGATAGCATTAATAAAAATGGGAGATTTTCTTTTATTACTTATGTCAATGTCAACATGACGTGTATTTCATGAGCAGGGATGGGAAATGTACTTTAGTAAACATTTACCACCTCGACATTCACATTTTTCTACACGACCATCAAAATCCAAAGCAAACCATAACCGTTCAAAACAAAAAAAAAGTCACGGCTCCTCAAAACTGTAATATTCTTCTTCCCAACGTTTTTTCAAACCCGAATGCGAAATGACTCGAGCACAGTGGTGACACGATTTTTCCGGTTTTCGGGGTTTTGCATTTTTGCTCGATAAAGGCAGCATGAAATTGAACTTGTTTATATGTATCGCAACGAAATGATTGTGCTCTTGCTATTAGCGCTAATAGATTTCAATTTGTTGAAAACACAAGCGAAACATTAGCGATTGAATTATTTAACATTTTTTCATTCATTCACCTCGAGATGGCTGCCCAAACACGATCATAGTGGAGAGACAAAAACAGTCAAGCGGTGTGTGAACTGTTGGCAGCGCAACGCCTGATGGTATTGATACTGCTGCTGCTTTGTGTTTTGGTTGACTGGCAGAAACGATGAACTGTGGTGAATAGCGGTCACAGTTCCCAAGCCTGTTCAAGAGACCTTCATTTTGGCTGTTAGCGTTCTTGCATTGTACTCTATATTAAATTAGTCGTTTTCCTCACTTGTTGACCTACTTGATGACTATGAGGATTTAATACGTGCTCTTGAAACGACTCGTTAATCCACTAGTTGTTGTAAGCGTTCCAAGTAACAATTGTTTGATACGGTCTTTGGCGATTGACTTTAAGGTGAAACAGTTTTGAATCAACTTCTAAGATTGCACTAAAACTTCAAAGGCACAAATCTCGCAAAGAAAGCATCCAACAACCGTGCACTTTTTATTTTGGCTTTGTGCACTAGCAGAAAGCTTAAAATAAGAAGATCAGAAGATTGTAACGTTTGCCAACTATTTCTCCAGTTTTGTACCTTTGAAATCGTGAGTAGGAGCACAAGTCGGCCATTGTGCCGGCCATCTTTGGATTCTGAGATGTTTCACCTTAAGCGCGTGACATGGCTGGCAACTCAGACGTAATCCTTGGATGATTGTGGGGTTTTTCCATTTTCTCACATCCCTGTTCGTTCAGAAAGATGATTGCTTCGGCAAAGTTGTTCAGAATATCAAGGACTCGCGTATTATTATTCCATTTTCGTTTGATTAACACAGGGCTGGTAGCAAGTCACTTTTTAGTGAATTGGTCACTTTTTTCGACCTGGTCACTAAAAAGTCACTATTTCCAACAAAAAGTCACTGAAGTCACTTTTTTCAGAAAAATGGTCACTAAAGTTACTTTTTTCGTGATCTGATGATAATAAAATTTAAGGCTGGGTTAGCTTTTCTAACACAAACAGAAAGAAATAGATATTTGTTACTATAAAGACAAGAATAGTGTGATTTTGAAATCAAAAAGTCAAGATTCTTGACTGAAGCAAAATAGGGACTACAGTGTCTTACCGATTTTGGCAACAAGGCGTGATTTTTATGTTGCCAAATTCGGTAATTTTCAAATGCTTATATTTTTTGTCATTCTAAACTCTAAAAGCATCAGAAAATGAATGTCAACTACTACGAATGATATGAAAAATGTATGGGAGCCTTCTCCAGTTCGGATTTTGATTCAATAGTCAAAACATCATGTACTGACTATATGCACCATCTGAAAAGAACACTTGTTGTATACAGTACAAGCGTGGTATTACGTTCAGTGGTCATTTGCGACTATTTTAGAATGCAAATGTGCAGCATTAAAGCCAAACCATATTGAAAATAGTGGATTTTGAAAACAGGTTGAGGTTGAGTTCGGTTCCTTTCCGGTGGGTTTATTTTTTAGGATTTCCTGAATATAGAGTGCAATTTTGGTTACCACACGACTTATGTTAAAATAGTGAACAAGGTTCTAAGTTGAAAAATGTGGAAGTTGTTAAAAATATATATGCAAAAATCAATGTTATCACGGTTCGAATGTAATGTCAGGAATGACTAGAAAAAGAGATGATAAAGATATCCATCAAATATTTATTGATACGCCCGTTAAAAAACCACACGCCTTTTTCGATCATGTCAGTTTTTCAATACATTTTATCGAGACTGGCACCGCCATGCACCCAGAAATAGAGTCAGTGACGAGATCTAATCAGTCATTATGTTGCTTGCAAAATATCTTTGGCATATATGTATTCCACCAATTGATGCATCTGGTGAAAATATAATTGGTATAAGTAGGGATACAATTTTCGATTTTATTTATGCACGATTTTCTGTAACATCCGTAAAAATAAAAACGGATAGCAAATAAAAATGTTCTAAGATTTTACCGGATCAGTGAAAAAAAAATGTAGTAAACATTACTTCCTTCGTCTTCTTGTAGGATGATGTGTGAGCTTCAAACTTTATTTTTGATTACAATAAGCATTTTTTGGTGAAATATCTAATTGTAGGGGTGCCTGCAAATGTCCAAAGTAGGCATCCTTATATTCTCCTATACCACTCTCCAACTGTCGCAAGGATATGGTCAGAAAAACTTTTGACTGCTGAAGAAGCATCAATCTGGTCTAAATTGCTATAGATAGGGTGCAGAACCACTTGAGCACTTCCATGATTCACTTTGGCATGGGGGGTTTTACTCGGCCGAATTTTCTGAAATTTTGCAATAAGGAGCACTTCACTACAACGCATATTGTGGCCAGATATGAGCTTAACAGCTTAAAAAAAAAAACACTGCTGAAGTGAATCAAAAGTGCCAAGAATTGGGTTTGGCTCCCTAATTTCCAAATATATGTATGCTCAAACGTTTTCCAATGACTATGTCAAAATCCATTTTTAACATTGTGTTCAAATTGTCATCTAGAGTTAAGAATGAAGTTTCAATGTTCAGAATCACAAAGTGCATTACTGTTACAGAAATGCATTCGAAAATACTTTAAAGAAATCGCACCAACTATTCAATAAAATCCTTTACGGATTAACTAATCAATGATCCCAAGATAATTTGAAAACATTTTCAGGCTCTTCAGACCGAGACACATAATCCGATTAATGTGTTGAAAAACAAAAAATAGTGATCAGCGCAGTAAAGCTGATATTCTTAACATTTGAGGCTTTGTCATACTTTCTTTCTCTGTCGATTACTATCCTATTCCATCAATTTATGATGTCTATTATACAATATACCAATAATTTATATTACTTGCCTGCTTTATAAGAGTTGTCCTATACGTTAAAAAATAATTTTGAAATATGCGAGTTCAACTCATAAGCAAGTTCTACATTTACTTGCTTAGCCCGCCATGTTCACCACCATTTTGATTTTAACTTATTTTCACTTTGTTTCAACTCAAAATGATAAATTTCAGTACTAAATAATCAACTGAAAATATTTTTCAATGTGTTGCCAAAATCGGGAAGAAAATGTTGTCAAAAACGGGTGTTGCTAAAATCGGCGGTAGACAAAATCGGGTGTTGCCAAAATCGGGAAGGTACTGTATATTATAATTGCCTCTTTATTATGGGGAAATTCAGCCCGAGGCTGGTACATCTCCACCCTCCCTGCTAATTTTCTGGAAGGATTCAAGTGAATATTCCGTAGACATTTACAACGGAAAATTTAAAAATTTCCTGGGAAAAGATTTGAAGAACATTATGGCAACAACATTCTGGAATTTTGACGAAAACCAGGACCAATATCTGATCTGAGTAATCTACGGATATAAAAGGAATTGAAAACCAGATTTCTGAAAAAAAAAAAAAAACATCATCAAAACTCCTCCGGAAAATAAGCCAGAGACGGCTAGGAATAACAAACAAAAAAAAAACAAAGATTCAAAGACGAGTACTAATTTTGCTGGAAATCATTTCAGACATTACATTAGAAATTCCAACAGAATGTATTGTTATGTTTCAATTGATTAACCCTTGACACTGTTTATTCGCGACTTTGGTCAACTATTTCTTTACAAAAAAACATGTTTCTATATGAATGCTAGAACATTGTTGAACGAAATCAATTAAACCCTCTACCGGCAGCTATATATTTTACCGCAATAAAAATGTTTAAACCTCAATAACTTCTTTTGTTTCTCGATATTTTTGCACCATTATGTTACAAGTTCTCAAAAAATCTTCTAACGTCAAGTCCACCTGTTCATGAATTTAAGCAACAAACATGCGATTTCTATCGTTTACTGTTTACTTCATAATCTAAATTTGCAAAATTAGACAGTTTCAGGGTCGCAGATCAGATAAAACGTGAAGTTGCGAGTCTTCACTGAGTGATATGCTTATTTTCAATAATTCATTCATTGAAATGTTTAGTTGAAATATAGATATTTGAAGTACGCATGGAATCACATTCTAATTTTTTATGCACGACATTCATCAAATTTGTTGTGTCTCGAGTTCGTCAATAGTTTATTATGTTCTGGAGTTATTGTTTATTTACCTTCTCAATTTTACAGAAATTTCGCCACCATTTTTTGCATGAGTTTCTATTTTTGTTTGTTTTTGATGTTTGATTCAGGATTTTACCACCATAATTTTGTCTACAACCAAACATTTTCCCTCGATTTATTCCACAGCTTTGTTGAGAAATGTTATTCGTTGTGCAACTCTATTTCGAAATTTTTAATTATTTTTTGCCAATAAGTCCTCATGTACAGGAATTTTGCTAAAATTCTATGACGAGTTTGTTTGCCAGTGTTCATGTATTTGATTTTTTTCGGTAGTTATCAAAAATATAACATAGGAACCTATGTAAAGCTAATGTTTGTCTCGTAAAAAAGAGATAAATGAAATCTCAAATAGGCTATCTTTTTGACCATTTATGACAATCAAGTCTTATATCGGACAAATAACAATTAAGAAGAAAAAATGTAGTTTTCTACATTCTAAATTCGTTTAATATGTAGATTGTTCAATATGCACATTAAACGTATTTTCTTTTCTAGTCATTTTTATGACTAATACTTGTAGTTTTCAAGTCACTTTTAGGTCACTTTTTGTCACTATTTAGTCACTTTTTTGATCATTTTGGTCACTAAAGTCACTATTGTTTTACTGTCTGACTGCTACCAGCCCTGGATTAACATTACATCCCAACCCAATAGGAACAAAACATGCTTTACAACGTAATTCTGTTTTGATCCGTCCATCCAATGGCACGCTTCTTCGGGTCACTTATCCATGATAGTCATTCTCAATGCCAAACTGGGCTTAGAATCAAGAAGGCTTTCATGCTCTTCTAGCAGGAGTGTGTTCTATGTCCTCTTCATAGATGTTTGTTACTATTGAACAGTAGCCTTGATTGACATCTTAATTCTCCAAACTTTGAATTCCACCAATATGCATGTCTGTTCAATATGGTTCAATAAATGAAAACGATAGAGGTTACTTGGGTTATGGGTTACTCCAGGTTTCTATAAGTTTTAGATTTTGCCAGTTCATAATCTTGTCCGATATCACTTCAAATCGTAAGATCAATAACCTCCTGTGGGAGAATATTTATTGAAGTAGAAGAAGTTCTTCTACTACACATGATTATGCAAATAAACGTGTTTTTCATGAGATTTTCTTCTTGACTATTAACCGTACGTACCACCCTAAATTTTATAATGAGCATTTGCATCACTTTATTATAACATGGCCGTTTTTCTCACTAATTGAGCATCGATTGATGATCTTGATTGTTGAATGAATAATCTATATGTGGTTATGAAATGTCTGGGTAATCCATTAGTTCTTGTAAGCGTTCTAAGGGTTATCTGATGAGGTCTTTTTCAGTGATCGAATCGTAATCAAATCCGTACAAACTCGTGGATAATCTGTTCTGGGATCCATTTTTTATCATCTCACAATCCTGTTTGTTTAGAAAGATGATGTGTTCAGCGAAGTAGTTCAGCATATCGACGAATTGCGTATATCATTTTCGTTTTCTTAACATTACGTCCCAATTGAAGCAAAGCATGCTTCTTTTCGAGATACAATTCTGTTTTGATTCGTCCATTCAATGTCCCTTTTTTCAGGATACTCTTACGTATGATAGTAATTCTCATAGCCAAATTTTTCTGAACTTAGAATTAAGACTTCAATGTTGTCACAAACTTCTTAAGCAACTTATTGATCACTTAACCAATCCTGCACACAAAATTCCGATGCACCGTGAACACCAATAGTGTTCACCTTAATCCAGTTTCTTATTGGAATCGATGTGCATCTTCCATAGTCACTAACACACTCGCACGCAAAACCGCAATCAATCTCGTACTTTGCTTGCACCAATAAATTAAAATTTTCTTTCTTCTCACACGACACCAATAAAACTGGATTTCACTGGCGAATCTCGCCGACTCCCACAGGAAAGCGGTTCATTGCAAATGCAACATTCTTGTATTTTCACCTGTTGGTTTTCCCAATTTTTACCTTTTATGGCTTGGAAGATGTTATTTTTGAACTTCTCACGTTCTGTCTGCCTCTTCTTCGCGGTCACGTCTCAATGGCAAAAGCAAAACCGAGATCACAAGGAAAATTCCACACTAATAACGATAATCACACAATTTCTCTTCGAAATAGAATGATGTTGAATCGAAATTTTGAAACACGGTTGTCACTTTAGGTCCGAGAAAAGAAAATTATAAAGAATTGCACGTTCTCCAAAACGGTACTTAAAATTCACTAAAAGAATAATAACTAAAACGACACAATTTCCTCCCGTAAACAATTCACGACTGAACACGACGACCGAACGAACAAGACTGACTGGATGACGAACGAACTGCGAACGCACGAATGCTGATGGCGAAATTTTTCTTCTGTTGCCTTTTGTTTGTGTTCCTTTTCGTAAGCTGTCAAATTTAAAAGTCCGTTCGCCCTTCAGGAAACGTTGCTTAACGTTAGCACGGTAATTTCGGTTTACTCAAATTTGTGTAAATTTCACCCAACATGTTATTTATATCATCAACATCATACGCTGAGTAGTCCATTTCTAGCAAAATTTATGATCTCGCCCTAAAAACCATAGGTAACCAAGTGTGTAGCTTGTTGTTGCCGACTAAACGAATGGGCTTACATGTTATTCAACAATGTTACGATGAAGAGAAAATCCTCCTCTAAAATTTTGACGAAATTGCGGTGTTTTATTGCACCGAACTGTTCAGCTGTTGAAATTCACCGTAAGAGCTTAGTGTAGGGTAGAAGTTTCATCAGTCAGTACCCGAATAAAAACGTACCGTTCAGTGAATGGAATGAACCAATAATGTAGAATATAACGTATTGGATACAATACAGCGTATTGTAATTGTAAGTCGAAGTAACATTATTCTTGTTTGAATATACAATTCAAAAACAATAGAATATATTGTAAAGAACACTGTATTGTTTTTGATGGGTTTTATACCTTACAATTTTGGTCAAATTCCTATTTTCGCGTAATACAACTGTTGCTTTTTTTCTGTGTAGCTTGGCTGTGAAAGAACTAAACGAAACAAGTTCAGAAAGCAAGAAAAATTGGGTGAAAAATGTTCAAAACGTAAATATAAGTAGTTTTTTAGAAGTCACTTGACATTAGCTGTAACGACGAATGCAACCATGATAAATATCTTTACTTCTATAAAGTTAAAATTATTTTGCTACTATTGGCACGAATATCCGGTAAGTTAGGGGACAATCCATACAAAATACAAATTCTATACTTTTCACAACTAATTGAAATACAGTTCGTTGAATTGTTTATGTATTGTACAACAATACACGAATTGCTAATCAAGACAATACATGAACAATAAGGACTGTTCATTTTATAAAGTGGCCACTTTGTTAATGCTATATCTTTTTTATTTATTGATAAAATCGTAATTGGTTTTCTGTGCATCGTTGAACTATTATTCTACAATACTAGGAACATATAAGATCTCAGAAAATGTTTTTGGTAGAAGAGCTAAATAGTTTTTCCAAAAACTACTAAGAAAAGCAGTTCGTCAAAGTTTAACCACAGACAAACAGACGTCACACTCCCATCTTTGTCCATCGACAACCTTTTTAACGGTTGATTCGAAAATATGGTAGGTGATCAATCCGCCACCCGCAGCGCTCGCATCGTTTTTGTTCGTGTTTGACGTTTGCTCACTACCGCCATCTGTTGGCGCGTCGGCCAAACACATCGATTTTAGTATTGGGCGTACATGTCCTCGTGACTATGAATTTGATCGAGATTTGTTCTAAGTGTTACGTCTGTTTGTCTGTGGTTTAACATTATTTTTCGCAAAACAAAAATCCTATTTTTTATGAACAAATAGTATGTTTGTATCCTTCACTATTCTACTAAAGTCAAAGCTTTGAAAAAATCAATTATATGCCACCATTCTCTGATATTAGTAATTTTAGTGATTTACCCATTTATGGTGAAATTTGCTGATACACCATCCTTTCACTCCCAGCAAAAGAGAAAAGTAAAAAGCGTGTTCAAAACTAGTTTGGATTGCTAAAGAATATATATTTGTATAAACGAGAGCTAAATTGTAAGTTTAAACCACAGTCTTAAGTATAAATTTTACTGTTTATGGTAGTTTTACTAAAAAGTCTCATACTTTTAAAATCATGTACGCATATTTATCGATATACAGCAAATTGCAAACGGTTTTCTCCGTATATTTCAATTGGTAATCTTAGAATGACATATTATGAAAATAATATGAGGAAAATGAAATCGATTTTATTCCAGCAGTGTTGACAATTTTGATGATTTTCAATAAAATTTGAAAGGTCTTCTGAGAATAAAGCAATTGTGTTTATATTGTGCCTTAAATGTGGCGTGGGGACTAAATAACTTACTCTATGAAGGCGTAAGTTATTTTTCATATTAACACTGCATTAGCACTTCCGTCAGGACATACTTTTAGCCAAAAAATTCTACTCATATCAATTCCCTTGAAATTTAAAATATGTTTCTCTAAAATATATAGGGGGAATTTTTAAGCCAATTTCTAACAATCATTGTTTTTGATAACATCCAAAAAACGACCGTTATAATCGTTGTCCCATATTTGTGTGAATTTTAATTATTTTGGAGATTTTTTTTATCACAACATTCTACAATACTAGTCGAACGATGTGCAGAAAACCGATTGAAATTTCATTGATATATAAAAAAGATACAGCATGCACAAAGTGTCCACTTTATAAAATGAACAGTCCTTATATCGTATTGCATTTTCAAAATGTATGTATGAGAAAATATCTAGATTTTTATTGTTACGATACTCAACCACCCATACATTATATTGCAAAAATCTCATATACCATACAGTGAACTGTTCAAAACAATATATTGTACTGTAATTGTATTGTCATTTCACAATATACTGTATTGTATTTCCAATATATTGAATGGTACTGTTCCAATACGTTATATTGTTTTTGTATTGTATTTTTTTTTATCCGGGTAGTGTTTTTCAGTGACCAACACACAGTTTCAATCCATCTGCAGCACAATCAAGAATATCGTACTGATGAATTGCCATTTTGTTTGCCTACTTTAAGGCAAAGTAGGTCGTCATTGAAATTTGTACGCGTCGTTAATGATTGTTGCTAGTTCATCTCACGATTTCGAATCAAAGAAAATCAGTTGGTTTTGCACTGACACAGCTGAAAAAGTATCAGCACATTTTATGCTGTTAGCGCGTACAATGATACTTTTTCAAGTCAATATAAATTATCAAGACTGAGTTTTATCACTTTTATCAGCAAATTTCAAACGTTGATAGTGACAGCGAACAACTCTGATTGAAAATGATATCGATGACAGGCTCATAACATTAGGCGATACTGACATTCTCGACTACCTTTTAAACGGAACTTTGTAAGATTTCTCGCATAAGCTAAGTATGCTGTTTCGCTCAAGAAAAGAAAAGAAAATCCTTGACTGAAAGAGTGAAGAAATTTCCTACAGAGAGCCCCTTTGGAAGTGACATTTCTTCTCAACTGCGTACTGCGATCAGAAAAATGTGATTTTCTTGACCATTTCTTGGAAGAAATTTTCCACGCATCGAGATAGGCGATTCCTTTTCTTGTCAGTAGCAAACCGGCCTATACTCTGAGATAACGCCCTAAAAGCCATTGGTAGCCACCTGTGTAGCTTGTTGTTTCTGAGCAAAAGAAGGAATAAGCATCCAAACCAACATCACGGGCAGATAGATAATGATCCTTTCTTCCCCATAGCGTTGTTAAATAGCAATAAAATCCATTCAAATGCTCAGAAACAACGAGCTACACACATGGTTACCAATGGCTTTTAGGGCGAGATCAGAAGTTATGCGAGATTTTTAGGCACGAAATAGCAAGGGAAACTGTAGGAGATATGTGCGGTATTCATGGGAGTTTTAAAACAACTGTTCGGTCACACCGCAATCATCTCCCATTGCAAGGCGCAGTAACATACAGCAGCAGCGTAGCAATTTCTCTGTTTCTCTCCCAGCTAGCAGCAAGCAGCCCAATTGCTTTGATGCTCTTACGTTGGGCTGCGTGATGCTAGCTGTCGGCGCATTACAGTATTGTGATGTTACACTCTGCCGTACAACCTCGCATGTATAAAAGAGGCGCCGTTTCGTATGAAATGTTAGTTGTAAGTTGTGATTGTAATGAATAGTATCCCCACCGAGCAGGAGCACTGCCTCTCGGTGGTGGGCAATAAATTATCGTTAAAGCCAAATGTTCGTTATTCGTCTGCCCCCCCGGGACCAAATTAACACAACGTATGGACGAAACAACAACGTTTATAAAATATAGTGAAAAGGTTCAAGTTTGAGTATATATGGATCAATTTGGATTAAGAATTGCACATGAGAATTTCAGGGATTAAATATATTTTAATTGTTATGATTTTGTCAGATAAGCCCTTATCGCGAATCCCACTTGGTATCAAGTTTGTCATATGTTTCTGAAGGCAAACATTTGGGCGCAAAATTTAAAGAACCAAACGAAACAAAACAAAATGCAAAATAACGGTTTGTGTCAGTTAACTTCAGCGGTCGTGTGTTTTCGGATCAGTACTTGAGTTAATTATTTTTAAATCTTTTGAATTAAAAAGCTTATTGTTCAAAAGTGGTACCAATTATGAGCTAACAAGCTATGGCTGAGTTTTCACAATCAATGTTCCTGGGGGAAAATACCCTGGACCGAATAGAAAAGCAAGCCACAAACAAACAGCGCAACAAACCGGAACAGCTTTCGACACCGCCCCCATCAACTTCCGGAGCGGCCAACAGGCGAACGATCCGTTCCAGTCAGGCCGTCAAACGCCACAGTAGCGATGAGCAAGGACTAGAAGTGATTGAAGAATCGCCCACCAATAACGCGACTCGGTTTGGTGGCAGTGGAGGGGACGTTACTCGCCAGAAAAGTGTCCGCGAGCGGTTGAAAACCATCGGAACGCAGTCACGGTCGTCGCGATCCCGGAAGGCTTTCCGCCGGAACAAGTCCGATTCGGTCGTGTCGAAGGTGGGGGCGGCTGTGCTTCAGAGTTCGAAGGCAAGAAGTGAAAGTAGGGATCATCTGGATATGATCGATTCGGAACTGTTGAAGAGTGATGTGTGCTTTAATGGGCTGTCCGGGGTTCCCGTGGAGGAAGTGGAAGCGAAGGGAGCACAGAAGACGGAAATAAACATCTCGAAACTGTTGGAGTCGGATTTGAGCTTTGAAGTGCCGGTAAAGTATTGCATATTGCATATTTAAGCAGAGCCGTAGCGTAGCCCAGCCAATACAAGTCTTCTAAAGGTCTTTATTGTCAATTCTTAAACTTTGTTTGACCAAACTGGACTCGAAAATCGCTTTTTTCCTTTTGATTTTTGAAGTAATTCCTGGTGTAGAATTCTAGAGGCACCAGAAAAACTATCAGAGACTCTTACCTCAAGTTTATTCACGAATTTTACGCAGAACGATCAGTATATTCAACCTCTGTCCCCTTTTTGCATGAAACGTTAAACAATGAAGAGCATCTACCATCCTTTATCTTTAACAGTAAACAAACTGGAGTCTAAAACGCATTTTTGTTCAATTTGTTGACTGAGTAATGTAACATGCCATATTGGAAAAAAGGCTGGAGATTCGATTGGGAATTTTGCCTAACCAGTTACTGAAACAGGATAAAAGTATTTCAAACAGTTCCTCCAAGAATTCCCTAAGATAGGTTCCACCAGCATTTTTCAGGAACAACTCCAGAATTTCTCCAGGCATCTCGCAAGTATTCCTCTAATGAATCCGACATAAACGACCTCAAGAAAATTTCTAGAGATTTTTGTAGAGATTTTTCTATGGTTTGTTTTTAGTTTCCTATCTTTCCTCTTTAAAAAGCTTTACAATCACAATGGATCAGTTCATTAATTTTAGACTAACATTTATTGTTGGGATTTTTCCTTAAACTACTTCAAAGGTTTATATATTTTTATAGACATTCCACCAAGTATTTTTTCTTAGAGTTCAACTAGTGACACATTCAATTTCCTAAAAGATGCCTTCAAATATATATTTTCACTTGAATTTCTTCAAAAAAAAAATGTCAATGTACTTTCAAAAATCAGTTGAAGATTCGTTCAAGAAATTCTTCCAAATATATTTTTTGTTACATATTACTCCTGGTAGTCTGTTTGGGACTTGGTCATAATTTTTTTTTTTTTTTTTGGTGGTGGTTGGTCCCTAGTGATAAATCCTACCTCCGTTCTGGTCACGATCTTCAGATTATCGTGATTCGTCAACATTCGTATTGATAAAGTGGGAGGACAGAAGTAAAATTTGAAAGAAACGAATGCCAGAACAGGTATCCACCGGCGACGCCAAACGGACCAACGTAATGTGGTGTAATTTGGAATTTGTGGATTGAATACTGACACCAATATTTTTTTTTTTTTTTTTTTTGTCAAGCATCAATATGGATGACTCTCGAGGATTGCTTAACGTAAAAGGGGTTATGACAAGGTTGTGGATTTACTGGGTAAATCCATCACATTGGGGTTATGACTTTGTGTCTAGTCAGGAATAGGGTCTGATTGGTATGGTAGAATGCAATAGAGTTCGGAATTGATAGACAGACTTTGAGGAAAGAAGTTTTCAACGTAAGGCAGCAGCACCTTGGAACTTGGAGGGCGCAGATCTGGAGAGTTGGGCAGCTGTTCATGCTGGGTTACATTATGTAGAAAGTGGAATCTGTTTTGCCGCGCACAAATTATGGGAAGTATTTGAAAATGGCTTCTTGTTTAGATTGTGTAACGCAAGAGAGCATTTTTAGCTCTGCGTTATATTAGGAGGTTATTATAGTGCAGGGTCTACTGATGACTGTGTAGGTATTTTAAGGCTGATTGAATGAAAGTTTTGTTGAGGGTAGTTATTGTTCACACTCAGATTTTTTTCACGAGCTCGGCTGTGCGAATCTCGGTTTCCCTATTTTAACCGTGACTCAGCTAACAATTTGGCCGGTTGCTTAGCAACGAAGCACGTTTTACTGATATTCGGCTTTTATTTACTGAGATCCCATGAAATTTGTTTGCCGACTTCTCGGCTGTGTGGATCTCGGTTAAAATTAGCCGAGATACGGCATTCTAATTTAAGTGTGTTGAATTTTAGCATTTCGTAATTGTTTTGAAATGTTTGTCGTACAATGAGAAAGAATTTTGGGGTATTTGTTTGGTTATTATTTGCGCTTTTGCACTTGTAAATGTTTTATTTAATAGAGATACTTTGTGTTAGGGAAGTGTAGGAGGATAAATTATAATTTATTAGAATTTTCTGATAGAGGCAGAGTTCACATGTTACTTAGGTATTGGAAAGCAAATGAGAATCACATTTAATAATAGATAAACACTAATGCTCATATTTTTATATTTTCATTTCATCGCGGTCCTCATTGCCCGAGCGGAGACGATAAAACTCGAGTTGGATATAATCGACGAAACTACGATACGGAAAAGAAACATATGAGAAACTATCGATACATTTATTTAACTATAAAAACCACGTTTTAACGTAATAACTTTATTTATTTCTTCTCGTTTCAGCAATCCAACAGCCAAACCATCTCTACTATCTTTTTCATTTCCTCTTCGTTACATTTATAGTCCCTCTGGTACTGAATCGAATGACGCATTCCGCTTTTTATCAGCGCTGTCTTTGCTGTACGTTGAGCATGGTGTCGGAGGTGGTGTGCTGTGTAAAACATCTGATGTGCTACACGGCACGCTACTTCCGGCATTTTGTTGGCGCGCGAGATGGGCAGTGCTGGTGATGATGTGGAGGGCGCTATTCGGTTTAGTGCCAGAGGGACTATATCTATTTAATGTATCTGAAACTTGTGGGACCGCTTTAAATACCGGCGCCTGCTTGTGGAAGATCCCGGTGTGCTAAACGGTATAGGACATGTTAACGGGGGAGGCTTGGTAGGTCCTCACCTAGCCCATGTCTAGATAGGCGGACGGATGTCTGCCAGGGTGTGGATCGAGCAATTACAATTACAATTACAATATTACTCCTGGTAGTCTGTTTGGGACTTGGTCATAAATTTTTCATGTCTTTCATCAAGGATTTTATCAAAAGTTCTCTCAGAAATATGTCTGAGAAAAAATGTAAAAATTCCTTTAGTATTTACTACTGAAATACTTTTTGGAAATACTCAGAGGTAAGCCTCTAAGCATTTTTTTCTGACGAGTCTAAGGATGCATTTCATAAAGCATTTCCAGAGATAATGTCATTCAATGGGATTTTTTTTATATATCCTCAAAGAAGTTTATGGAGTTAATCATGCTTCGCCTGGAGCAATATCTAATGAAATATCTTGAGAAATAAATAACTATACATTAAATTACAATTACAAATTCTACAGGGAAGATAAAAATCTTCTAATTCCGAAAAACATATAATAATTGAGAAAATATTCATAAAGCGTAATTCCGGATGTAAACATCATACTGAGTTCTAGTGGGAACCCATGATTTTTTTTAAGATACTTAGGCATTCCCGAAGATGCCATTTTATCCGAATACTTGGAGGAATCTTTTTAGACTTCTTAATAAGATCTTTGCTTGAAACAATTCATGAAGCAATTTTTTTTGTTTTGCAGAGATTTCTGGCAGGATTCCAGATGCATTCCAAAAAATATCCTAAGATTGTTAACGACTCATTGGAAACTTTTTTGTAGTATTTTTTTTATTTAATCTGCAAATTTAAATTAAGATTTCACACCAGCAATCATTCCGATCATTTCTGTATAAATTTCTTTGAAATGTCTCTATTTATAATGGAATTTCTCTGAAGTCTCTATTTCAACCAAAATGGTATCTTAAGTCTAGGGTTGTCGCAAAATCTCAATTAATCGATTAGTTGGTAATCGATTATAGTCCAAGAATGCCGATTATCGATCACGATTAATCGACTAGTATTTTTCGATTAATCGACATTTTTTTTCTGTAAATATGAGTTCTTACTGCTATAAGGTACACCGGAGTAAGCTAAAACGGGTCGGGCAAAATGACTACTAAGTTTTAAACATGATGACAATAAGTGTTAGCAGGTTTTTCGTTCCTTAAAGTTTGTTACGTTAGTAAGCACAATGTTTCTGTAGTAAAATTTTACATTTCATGTAACCCCAGCCGTTTCAACTACCCGAAATTTAATTGAAAAACAGTTTTGAGAATTGCTCCCAATAGATAAATCCTTGTAAATACGGATCGACGTACACGATCTAAAATTTAATAGAACTAATCCAATTTGCGAAGCATGAAGCTGAGGTTCATGGTTTAGTAAATTGTTTAAGTTATTTTTTTTAAATCAAGATCAATTTCAGTATGTTATTAGTATACAACTTCGTTGAACCAGTGGCCTACATTTATCATTCTGAAGCTAATCCCCCCCTCTCCCATTTTTCATGATTTCTATTAATGAAATAAAGAAAAAAAAAACACACATAGAATTGATGCATGCAGAACATACACGAATGAGCTTGGTAGAAATTTTGTGTATTGCTTACCTTATTTCTGGAGAATAATTTGATCGAATATCCATTGATATTTTGTGTCATGATTCATTGTAAATTGTAGGGAATAATTCAAAAAATTTGTAAAACAATTCGTATCTATAAGAACCACTTGAATGTTTACGGGATTGTAACAAAATTTTAGGGATATTTTGGAATGAGTTTCTGCACTTGACTCGGGAATTTCTAGCTAAATTCGGCGATATTCAGTTTTCTCAGGTAAGCTCTGTTTAGTTCCTTCAGAATTTTCTACCTTCTGAATATTTTTTTTCAAAAATCTGCTTGGAACAAAACGGTAAAGATTAATAGTAATTTTTACTATTATTTCATTCGTTTTTTTCACATTACAACCTAGCTATCCCGGCATACTGCGCGTTTATGGGCGTTCATTCTACAAATTATAACATACAATTTACTAACGCGTCGAAGTCCTGGACAAATGCATCAGTGAAAAAAAAGGCAAATCCTTTGACCCGTTGCCATGTCAACTCTTGACCAGGACTAGTTTAGGACTAGTTCATTCCTAAAAAAAGACACCAAACTGGAACCAGAAAAAAAAACAATAAACACCAAACAAAAATAAAGAAAACAAAGAGAAACTTAACAAAAAATAGGGGATATGAGATCGATTCTTCATAAAATCTGACAAGGAATTTCTTCAAGAGTATCTTGGTGATTTTTTTTGCATTTCTGGTGACAATACAACAACTGTTACTTTTCATATTATTTTGTATGCATTTTGTCATGATTTTCACTAGGAATTTCATCTGAATATAAATAAGATTTCCCAGTTATTTTTCTAAGGATGCCTCCATAGAAACATCCAGGATTTTTTCAGAAATTATTAGTAAATGAAAAACCGAATTTGATTCCTCACAGTTTGTATCTTTTGACAGGTACGCGTATTTCGATCTCAACTGTAAGGCCGTCGTCAGTGTCGTGTACTAGACTCGACTTGAAAATTTTTAGATTTTTAATTCTAAAAAAATTTTAAATGACGAAAACGAGACGCACGGTAAATAGTCACATAGAACGGTACGAGGCGATCTTAACATGACATTTGTAAACACAGTTTTTGAGTAATTTTTTGTTATGCATAACAAATTTTAAAAATTTTCCCTGCTTGCGACGCTTCGTATTGGTATACTAGTTCCCTTTAAATTATTTGGAAAAAGTATGCAATTATTTGAAGTGCAGATCTCTTTTTAAATACACGAAAAGTGGTAGCTTGACGGTAGTTTAAAAATAAATTTCTTTATAGCTTTGACCCGTGAAAATGTTCAGGCAAAACAGCTGGAGAAATCTTTAAAGAAAGTCCCTGAGGAAATGTTGGATAAATTTCTAGAATTGAATCCTTTAAGAGTTCATTTAAAGAATTTCAATAATAAAATAGGGGAGAATATTAATGGAAACTTCTGGCAGAATTCACCGTAGAATTTTTGGAGTCTTACCTGGATATTTCCCCTTTTCCTAATGAAATCTGGATATTTTTTTGATGTTCTTTGTTAAGGTGTTTCACATCATGCATTTAGGGCGAAAATGGTCAATGACCTTGAAACATTTGCAGCAGGAATTCTACCATGGACTTTTTTAGGAATTCCACCAAGGATGCTACCGACAGTATTTCTTTTAGGGATTTCTCCCATAATTTCACCATTATTCATGCTTCCAAATATTCCTCCCAAACATATTTTTAAATTATTTCTAGATCGCTTTCAAAGATTCCTCTATGCATTCTACAAGGATTTGTTCCAGATATTTCTTCCAGGCTCCTTCAGGATTTTTTACAGAAATTTCTCCCAGAATTTATCTCAAGATTCCTCACAGAATTCGCTTGAAGAATTCTCACATGAATTCTCTCAGGGAGTTCTCTAGAAATTCTCATAAGATTCCTCCAGCAAAACATCCAAGGAGTCCTCATGAAACCCCTCCAAAGATGCCTCCATGAATTCTTCAAGAAATATATTTTGGAATTATTACAGGGAATTATTCTAGGTTTTTCTTCAAACATTCTCAGTAGTTTTTTTCAGTTATTTCCTTCGCGATTTTTTTAAAGTCTACTAGGGTCAGTGTTCCCTTAGTGGACAGTCCCCTATAGTCGCACTAGTGGCTTTTTAAGGCTTTTTTGCTGTAAATCTTTTCAAAATATTTTTTGACATGAAGGTCAGGAGCTATTTATCTAAGTACCATTGATACAAAGCTTGATTTTGTTCAAAATATTCGATCATATTAAAGTTCTGAATTCATTAATTATTTCATACTAGTGGTCCCGGCAAACTTCGTCTTGCCATCAAGTAGGCTGTTGAAAAACGCTATGGATCGTCCCATACAAAATGACAGTTCCGATCACGCTCGTTTTTCGGACTTTCCCGATGAAAATCCTGGGACTGTTATACACACAAACACGTCGGAACACTTGACGAACAAAACGGAAAAATAATCATTCAAATCCGTTGACCCGTTCGTAAGCCATTTCGTGACATACAAACACCATTCCATTTTTATTTATATAGATAATAAAAAATAGTTTCTCTCTGTAGTGCTACTATAGGAACAATAGGTTTACTATAGGCGCAAGGAAGCTCAAATTTAAAGCAAAACTATTTTTTTTCGATCGAAAAATAGTTTTTCTTTAAATTTGAGCTCCCTTGCGCCTATAGTAAACCTATTGTTCCTATAGTAGCACTACAGAGAGAAACTATTTTTTATTATATGAAATAATTAATGAATTCAGAACTTTTTTTTCATCAAACGAAAGCTTTTCATCCACACTTTGAAGGAAAAATATAAAAGCTTTGTAAAAATACGGTTTTGATTAGTATTTTGCCAACGCTATGATGCTAGTGCTACTATAGGAACAGAAATTAGAAATAGTGCTACTATAGGCACATGTATTTCTATAGTGGCACAAGCGATAATAAATACAAACATATGAGTTTTCGTAGTTTTCATATTTTTACCACAAAACCAAGAAAAAAAGCTTTCAGATAATGTAAAAATAATGACGCTAGCGTTATTTTTCGATTTTATACGAATATTTGTTCTTAGCTATGCGGCTATTGGTACATCGACCCTAGGCATTTTGTGTCAGCAGTTTTTTATTTAAATCGCTATAACTTTTTTGTTTCTCAATATATTTGCACCACCGCAAGTTCTCAAAAAACTCTTCTATTTTAATAATCTTTGTTGGTTTCGATCATTGGTCATCCGGATCCGGAGATATTTCAAAATACCTTGGGGTACCGACGCGTAGCAATGACCCACGTTAATACCTCATGTTTTTTTTTCTTATTTTCGGTAATTGGCTTTTCATAACTATACTTTGACAAGAGTCTGTTGGGAAAAAATGAAACCGATCGGTGCAACCTTTTTTTTGAACAATAAGCTTTTATGTTTTTGGTACCACTCACTCCGGCCGTTACAAGATCTTGTAAACTTAAAAACATCATGTATCGACTAAAAACAAAATGGCAGCCTAAGAAATTTCAAATTGGAAATGTCGGTCCCCCAAGGAATACCGGATATATTTAAAACTATATGACTAAGGGTCAATACCGACAAAGAATCCAAAAATAGTTTTTTTTTTAGAACTTGTGAAAAAGAGTTGCAAAAATATTGAGGAACAAAAATGTTATCGCGATTTGAATATTGTTTTGGGGTGAAAATATGAAGCTGTCGGTAGAGGGGTTAAGAATTATGCTTGGAACTATTCAAGTCGTTTCGGTTTTAATGCTACAGATTTTCTTCTTCAGATTTTACTTAGAATTTCTTTTGTGGGATTCCTCTAAAAATTTCTGCAAGTATTTAAATAATTTATCCAAGGATTTCTTCATAAATGGTTCTAGTAGAACTTTTAGAGATTGCTTTTTATCCTTCTGAAATTTCTCCAGAGATGGCTGCAAGGATTTTGTTTGAAATTCCTCTAGGGATTCCTTCAAGAATTCTTTTAGAAATTTGTTTAGGGATTTCTCCAACCATTGCTTCAAAAATAACACTTGGCTCCTCCAAAACATTTCCTGTGGTTCTATCAAGAGGTTCTCCAGGAATTTCATCAGGAGTTCAAAAATTCCACCAAGAAATTCCTACGATTATCCTTTATAAATTTATCCAGCGATTCCTCTACGCCTTATTCTAGGAATTGTTTCAGATTTTTTTCAAGGGATTCTACCTGTTTTTTTACAGTCATTCCTCCTAAAATCGGCCAGAATTTTGTTAAGTTTTTTTTCAGGAATCCCTTATTTGTTCTTGCAAGATTTCATTGAAGTCTACCGATAATTCTCCTACAAATTTGACCTGAAATTCATTCCGGGGTTTCTTTAGTAAAAAAACACAGGTATTATTCCTGAAATTCTTTGAAGAATGCCTGTAAAAATTCATCCATTACATTGATACATCTGAAAACTCTTCATTGACAGTTTTTTTATTTCTTTCGGAATTTCTCCAGTTATTTCTTCTGTTTTCTTCAAAAATTTCCTCAAGATTTTTTTTTTTTCTATCTTTATTAACGAGATTTTTAGCCCTGGGCTAGTTCATCTCGGGACCAACGGCTTTACTTCCCTTCCGAAGGAAGTCGTCACTGAATTTTTTAGTGACTATCTCGGGGATGGGATTCGATCCCAGGTCCTCGGCGTGAGAGGCGTGTGTTCTGACCACTACACCAGGTCCGTCCCCTCAAGATTTTTTCCTGGATTTCTTTCAGTAAATACTCCCAAGAATTTCTGCAAGAAATCCGAGGAAAAGTTTTTATTAGGTATCCTGTTTGAAATCGTTGAACAAATCTCTTAGTAACGCCTGGAGAAATTTGTGAAGGAATTCTCGCAGGAATCCTAATAGGATTTTTGGGGGAACCCTTGAACAATTTCCTGAAAAAATCAGGAGGAATCTGTGGACGGCTCCTGGTGGAGATCTTGGAGGATTTTCTGTAAAGATTCTTAGGAAAAATACTGCAGGCGCACATAGAGGACGCCGTGTACGGTTTTATGAGGGTTTTCTAGTAGATCGTTCCATGAAAATCCCTGATGGAAGTGAGAGAGAAATATTTTGGAATGTTTTTTGGGAATCGCTGGTGATTAGTTCGACAGTATTTTTTGAAAAATGCCTGGAGGAGTCTTAGAATTTATAAAAGCGGTACTGTAGCAACTCCTGGAGGAATCTCCATAAACATTCCTAATTGATTGCTTGAAATAAAATTCGGGACAATCTCTACCAACTTCCTGGATAAATTCCAAGAATTCTTTGAAGAAATGCCTGGTTGAATTACGAAATAATTTAGGAAAGAATCCGTGAAGAAATTTCTGAAGCAATATCTGAAAAATATGAAGTAATCTCATGTTTGAGCTTCATATTGCATTCCCACAGACATTTACAGGTATTACACAGCTATAAATATTCCTAGAGATCTCTATAAAAAAATCTTCGCAGTGTGGTTCCTGGAGCAATTTTTGGATTTATCTATGGAAATATCCATACAAGTTTATTAATCTAGGAATTCCTGAATAAATTACCCGGAGAATCACTCTGGATATTTGTCATGCAATATTTGTTAAACATTCTGCAGAAATTTCTGTAGCTCTATCTGTACCGATTCCATGATCTCAGTAATTGGTCGCAGGGTTCACGTTTTTTTACTTTTGTATAAACAAGCTTAAATTTCGTTTTATCTTGATGTTTTGTCATAAAATGAAGGATTCGGATATAACCTATTCAATATTTGCTATGGTATGACGTCTCTCTGAATGATTTTTTTTCCAGATTGAATTCCAGGATTTTCTCCAGAGATTTTTTTCATCAATTCTTCCACATACTTCTCCAGTATTTACTCTAGTAAATTTTCCAAATATTTATACAGTTTTTACATGAAAATCTTCAAAGGTTTATTTTAGAGTTTATGACGAAATTCGTAAAAGATTTTTCCAGCAAATCCAACAAGATTCATGAAGGACCTTTAAAATGGATCCCTTCATGAATTCAGCCACACTTTGTCTCAGAAACAGTTCCAGAATTCCTCCACGGATTATTCCATTCTAATATATTGAGAGCTCTTCCTCCTGGAATTCATAAATAAATTCCACCAGGGATTTCTCATTTTGTTCCTGTAGACTTTTTACTAGAAATACCTCCAACATTTCGTTCACCAATCACACTCAATTCTTTTTTATAATATTTTTTTCCGCCAGACCATATTTTTGCATGAAACGTCAATAATATGGTGTTATTTTTAAGCTCTTTTTTCAAATAATGAACTTTTTGCGTGGTAAGTACCCTTGTGAAAAAAATCGGGTGTATTCTTGCTATAAAAAGTCTCCTTTCATAATGGAATTTCTCTGAAGTCCTATTTTAAAGAAAATGGTTTTTAAAGTCATTTTCTTCTTTACTGAAACCTGCTGTCAAATTTTAGACTTTTCACAGACACCTTCAGAAACTATTATGCGAATGTTTCCAAGGTTCTTCAGGAAATCCATCTCACATTCCTCGAGGAAAAGTTTCAGAAATTTTTCTAACGATTTCTATGAAGATTTCTTCTGGTACACTTTCAGGGGCTTATCCATCAAGAATAGGAGGAGAATTCCCAAGGAATACTTAGGAGTATTTCTCAAGAATCCCACTCCAATGCTGATACCTCCTGTAATTTTTCCAAGGATTACTGAGAAAAATTTCTCATAGTCTAGGTATCTCAGGATTTCCTCCAGACATTTTTTGACTAATTCTTCCACTGATTTCCCCACTTGTTAATATTGGAGACTTTCCAAAGATTTCTACAGGTTTTCTTCCAAAAAAAATCCACAAAGAATCAATCCACAGCTTTTAAATAAATTCGTTCAGGTGGGTTTCCAGAATGATTTACAAAAACTCCTTTTCCAATTTATTTAGTTATCCTTTCAGGCTTTTTACTTCAAAAAATCATCCACATTTATTTCAAGAACTGTTTCGAGAATTCTTAAATAAGTTCGACCTGTGATTTCTCATAAAGTTCATCCATAAATTTCTCTAGAAAGTTTGTCCAACATAAAGAAACCTTCCTCAAGAGCCCAGGATTTCTTTCAGAGACCCTTGTGGAAGTTCATCTCGAGTTGCCTCAGAACTTTTTCAAGTCACAACAAATGTTATTTTAAAATTTCTTTCTCAAAGACAGAGAAAAGAGACATTCCTGTAAAAATGACTGTATACATTCTTTGAAGGCAAATTTCTGAAAGATTTTTTGGAATAATGTCTAATGAAATCTCAGAAGGATTTTCTGGAGTAATTCCCTAGATTTTTTTTTTTGAGAAATTTCTCGTTGAAATCTTTAAGAAATCCTGAACAACAATTTCTAAGGGAATTCTAGAAAATTCCTAGAGAAAATACCAGTCGAATGCTTGAAGATGTTCTAAACACGATTCTTGCTGGAAGTCTTGAGAAAATCTAAATTTTTGGAGTACTTGGTTATTTCTTGGAAAACTTTTGAAATTCCTGAAAGTGTCCAAAACGTGTCCAAAAATTAAAATAAATTCTTGGAGGTATTTAAAACGAAACTCTTGTTGGGATTCTTTTGGAAGTTCGTAAAAATCACTAAACGAATTCCTGAAAAAATGTTTAGAGTATTATCTGAAACAAACTTTGAACAAATACCTGAATAATTTCCTGGAGAAAATTATGAAAAATACATTCAGTAATACTGGCAGTAATAGCATCAGTAACACTTGTCGTAATGTCATAATGAATTCATTTTTTTCAAATGTTCTGAGCAAAAAGTCTGGTAATTTTTCCACTCAGGTTTCTGTTTTGTTTTCTTAGTTCTCACTTAGCCTGTGGGAACCAAAACCTGTTTGGTCTCTTTTTAAGGCCAAAGGTCTCTAAAATTCCTATTTCCAAGACACTTGGTCGCTACCAGCTCTGAACCTCACCTACGGCACTGCACTGCATGCTTTATTAAAATTTTGCATCAAATAATGATTCAACACTTTTTAGAAACTAACCGGACAACATAATGGCCAGCGAAGCCCCCCGGATGCCAAAGTATCAAGAAGAAGCGATGAGTTTGAGGACATGTTCGGAAATACAGATTTTTCCGTGGATTTACATCCACGTAGCCAGAGTTTGGTAAACTCCTATCGAGACTCAAAGCCCTACGATAACATGTTCGAGCAGAGTGCTTTTACCTTAGAAGTTCCGGAGGAACCGAAAGCAGCAGAACCGCAAATGACGAGCCACTTCCGAGAAGCTGCTGAAGATGAAGAGTTGAGAGAATTCTCTGAGCTGCAAGAGTCGCTTCGCGTTGACCCGAACGATTCGGATCTCCAGATTTCTTCAGAACGTTTGGAAATCCCTTTGTCCATCGAGAATGTTACGTTTGCACATTTACCTTCGGTGAAAGGTTTGGAATTGGAACAACAAGAAATGGATAAGTTTGTATCCAACAGAATCGAGCAGTCCAGATCTTCGATGGTTCAAGTCCCAACAAAGCCTCAATCTGGAAGTCTCAGCAAAACGCTTTCCATGACGCAAAGTCACACTTTTCCGTCGCAGATACCTTCCAAGCCAAGCACAGCAAACACTCGACCCGAGCCACCATCCAACGGTTCAATGTCCCTGGACTCGTCGAAAAATCTTCGCCTGGTGTCGAACTGGGGTCTTCCGGATCCCATAGCGAAAGCTTACGCCAGAAAAGGCATCACCGAGCTGTTCCAGTGGCAAGCGGACTGTCTTTCGAACGCCAAAGTGATACTCGAGTGTGCCAATCTGGTCTACAGTGCTCCCACTTCCGGTGGGAAGACCTTGGTCAGCGAATTCCTGGTCGCCAAGACCGTGGTCGAGAGGAAGCGGAAGGCGATCGTGATTCTGCCGTTTGTGGCGGTGGCCCGGGAGAAGATGTTTTACTTGCAGGTGAGTTGGTAGAATCTATTCTAGGCGTGGGACATGATTTATGGGAAAACTATAAATTATTATCGATCTAGTCCACTTGTTAGGCAATGTGCCATTTGGGTCCCATAACAACTTTGCAAAATTTCAGTTCGAATGGTTGATTAAACTATAATTTACCTAGCGCTAGTAGTTCAATGGAAAAGTATTTGATTTGTTGATACTGTTGCATGCTCCTGTGGGACGAGAATTAGACTGATGCATTTTTTTTCTTCTCAATCATTACAAACTTTGGGAGGATGCTCTTTATCATAATTACCATCGTATAATCATAGGGGAGCAAAAACTTCAAATTTTACATCAGTCTAGCTCATGCAGTCATTTTAAATCAAATTTACCATCAGTGCACCATATTCAGCTCATTTAAGACAAGTTAGGGCAATTCGCCTAATGTTGAACGGCTTAAAATCACACCTATTGTTGAAGAGTCCGTGTATTCTTTATGGCGTGTTCAACAATTAGCGAGCATTTTGACCGTTCAGCAATTGGCGAATTGCAATATGTGTTCAAATATATATTAAAAAAAATTCTACTGAGTCAATGCATACTAGGCCCAGATAGCCGTAGCGGTAAACGCGCAGCTATTCAGCAAGACCAAGCTGAGGGTCGTGGGTTCGAATCCCACCGGTCGAGGATCTTTCCGGGTTGGAAATTTTCTCGACTTCCCAGGGCATAAAGTATCATCGTACCTGCCACACGATATACGCATGCAAAAATGGTCATTGGCATAGTAAGCTCTCAGTTAATAACTGTGGAAGTGCTCATAAGAACACTAGGCTGAGAAGCAGGCTCTGTCCCAGTGGGGACGTAACGCCAGAAAGAAGAAGAAGAAGAAGCATACTATTTTTATGTCACAATGTAGCTCAAAGTATAGGCAATCAGCGGCAAATTAAAGTGAATTGGAAAAACTTTCATAAACAAACATATTTAATGGTTTTTGTTATTGCATCTAAGTATTCTTATTTCCCCTTACACTAACAGATTTTATGACGAACATACTAAAATATGCATGTTATAAAAACCTGTTTACAATAATGTTTGCTCAAGAACTTTACAGAAAAACGCTTTTTTCGTAAAGAAATAGTCGATCAAAATAATGGGAAAAAAAAGATTAATAAATTTTGCCGGATTTTCGTCACGGAAATTCTCCAGATATTTCTAGCAGAATTCCGCTGAGATTTCTTCAGATCATCCTGCAAGATTTCATTTGGCAATTTAATTAGTTCTTTTTTCTGAAAAATCATTCAAAAACTCAAAAGATTCTCCAAAAATCATTGCTGGTGTATTCAACTGTAATAGCTGATCTTGTATTTCACCAGTAGTTTGGTGAGTGATTACCTTACGATTCCTTCAGTACCGGCGTCTTATGAACGTCTTATAAGGTGAATATTAGGGTGCGGCTTATTTTTCAAAAGTTCTCAAAACCAAAATTCGTATGCTCTACTGAATTCTAATCACATTAAAAGAGAAACCTCAAAATCTGAGCCAAAAATATTAAAATTTAGAGGTGTCGCAAGCGTCTTGAAGGTAAATTTTCAGGTTATGAAAAATGACCTTCAGTGAAGTAAACATAACTTTGTTATTTTTCAACCGATTTTGAAACTTTTAGCATCAATACCTTCAAAATTAAATTTATGAAAACTCTATAGAACATCAAATTTGTCTAAAATCAAAAATAGTTTTAGTTACAAGTAATTAATTCAAAATTTTTCCTCATTTTTCTAAAAAATTCATCTTTGTTTGACCTTTAACCTTGTTTGTTTGATTACTCAACCGATTCAAAATCTTTTTACATGATTTTGAAGCTTATTTAATTGGTTTCAAACCTTTCATACATCACATTTCACTAAAAAAATGTCTTGACCAAGTTTTTAAGCAAAAACTGAACAAAAACATGATTTTTTAACGAAAAATGCCAGTTTTTTAATTTTTTGCCAGTTAAATATTATCTTCAAAGCTAAAACTGGTTTTCCTCATTTGTTTAACCTTTGTGAATGACTTTGCAATAATTTTTAAATAATTCTGCAACAAAAATAGTTTTGCGTGTGTAAAATATGTATGCACTATTCAACTCGTAATTAAGGCAAGATGCTCTATACATTTAAGTTTAATTGAAAAAATGCAATTTCCGGCGAAAAAAACCTAAATAATCAATAAAAAATGATTTTTTCATTGAAAAATCATGTTTTTGGGTAGTTTTTGTTGAATAACTAAGTCAAAACCATTTTTTAGAAAAATGTGTTGCATGAACAATTTAAAAACAAATAAATTTGCTTCAAAAAAATGAAAAAAAGATTAGTAAAATTAGTAAATTTTAGTAAAATGAGGAAAAATTTGGATAAAAGTAATTTTAACTAAGACTAGTTTTGATTTTAGACAAATTCGATGTTCTACAAGGTTTTTACAAATTTAATTTAAAAGGTATTTATGCTAAAAGTTTCAAAATTTGTTGAAAAATTACGAAGTTATGTTTATTTCACTCAAGGTTATTTTTCATAACTTGACAATTCACCTTCAAGACGCTTGCGCCACCTCTAAATGTTAATATTTTTGGTTCATATTTTGAGGTTTTTCTTTTAATGTGATTAGAATTCAGTAGAGCATACGAATTTTTGGTTTTAAGAACTTTTTAAAAATAATCCGCACCCTAGTGAATATGCATCGAAGCCAAACCTCGAATTTTAAGAGCATAAATCTAGAGAACCAGATAATCATTCGCGCTGAAAATTTAATCGATTGGTCACCACCAGTGAATGACCAATCAGTATAATTTTTAGCACAAGCTGTTGTCTGGTTATCTAGATTCGTGAGCTTGGAAAGTCGAGGTTTGGCTTCGATGTATCTCCACCACAAAGGCTTAAAACGGTCTAAATAGGTCACAAAAGGCGGAAACTCAAAAGTCAGTCTAACTTAGACGTGTAACAAAAGGCGGAAAATAGTATAAGGCATAATCTAAAAAGGCGGAATTGTTCAAAAACGATTTTAAAATGCTTACTTAAGCTTCCAAACGATAACGATAATTAGACTGAGCTGTTTAGGTTCCTATTCATATCGACGTTTTCAAAATCTCTAAGCGAACTTAGATTTACTTTTGAAAAACGGTGTTTTTTTGTTTTTCAATTTATATGTAGGTATTAGCCACTATAACCAAGAAATATCTTCCCACACCAGTTTGATGTTAGGTGAAATATCCGGCGCCTGTTTCTATTTCTTTTATTTATTGTCGACTGTTTCAGCCTTAGGTTTGCGCTAAATTTTCGAGAAATCTAGCCAATTTTATTGCTTTTTCTTCTTGGCACTACGCCCCCACTGAGACACAGTCTGCTTCTCAGCTCGAGTTAAATGAGCACTTCCACCGTTATTACCTCAGAGCTTTCTTTGTCAAAGTTGTCATTTTCGCATTCTTATATCGTGTAATTCTACGTCACTAGCCCGAAAGACACTTGCTCGAAAATAACATTTGCCCGAATGATGGACATAGCCTATTCTTTGGAAAGAAATATCTAATACATTATCAGGGATTTTTCCTTCTTTTAATCATCGGCTATTCTTTCTGAGCTTCTGAACTGCTGAACTGAACTTTTACCTTGAATATGTTTGGCGTCACGAGCAACTAAAGAGCCAGTTGAAATTGATTCTTCTTTGAAACATATACTGTTTTTTCACCTAATATTGCTGCTAGTGGTATTCAAGCTGCTCATATTCGCGTTAAGGTGAAGATGAATCGAAGCCAAACCTCGAATTTTCAGGAGCACAAATCTGAAAAACTAAACATCCGTTTGAGCTGAAAACTTAATCGAATGGTCACTAGCTGAGTTTTCAGCTCAAGCGGTTCTCCAGATTTGTGCTCTTGAAAATTTGAGGCTTGGCTTCGATTCATCTTCACCTTAATATTATGGCACAGAAAAACAGACGTAACAGCTAGAACAATTACTCATTTGAAACTTTGTCTCGCAAATGTTCGCATTGGCTCATGGAAACATCGAGTCATGGAACAGAAAAGGAAATTTTCTCGATTCTCAGGGCATAGAGTATCTTCGTACCTGCCACACGATATACACATGCAAAAATGGTCAATCGGCAAAGAAAGCTCTCAGTTAATAACTGTGGAAGTGCTCATAAGAACACTAATCTGAGAAGCAGGTTTTGTCCCAGTTGGGACGTAACGCCAGAAGGAAGAAGTAGGAATGACCTAGGAAAAGTGTAACAGTTATGGTGGTTATACTGCCGTGAATCGCAAGTCAGTCCCATCTGCAGTTTCGTCAAAATTGAGTTGAGTTCAGTTTTCAATATCTCTTCCAATGCTCTTTCAGCTGCACTGATAAAATAATATGTTTTGTTCGGAAAAATTAGGAAAAAACAGCAAGTCAAATTGTCCCATAATGAAAAGTAATCGCATGTCAGTCCTACTACAGACTTTCGCACCGTGGAACACAAAAATGTAACTTGTCATCTTTATATTTTTCTCGGAAAGATATCGTAGTGAAAAACAAGTTGTGAAAGTTTCATTAATATTGGAAAATGTTCCTTACCCCTGGAATTTTTTGAATATCCGTATGGAAAACGAGTTTGAAAACTTCACAGCCCATTTCCTCAGTGCTTACTTTTTACAGATGGGACTGACTTGCGATTCACGGCAGTATAGTGGTTCCCTATTTGGCCATATGATAAATTCCGAAATCATTCACAATTGGAATCTTTTTGAATGGTTTAACATGGCGGCATATTTAATACCTTACAACTGAGACACAAAAAAATTCAAAATATGAAAACAATTAAGTTAACACGTATAGCGAAATAGGGAACCATTACGTCCATCACTGGTACACCTACCATATATCACCTTTATAATATTGTACACCGTAAAAGACTGTTTGAGGGGACCATTTAGGTTTAGTATGATATCATGAGTCCTTATAGAGTCATGGAACATCAACTCATGGAGGTTTTACTGTAAAAGCAAATCACAGAATCACATAAGGCTAATTTAAATTAGGCGGAATTTTTGAACCAGCAGAGCAAAGTCCGCCTAATTTAAATTAGCCTTATGTGATTCCGCCTTTCAAGATTCCGCCTTTCGTGTTTCTGCCTTTCGTGATTCCGCCTTTTGTGTGTAGTCGCCTTTTGTTAATTCTGCCTTTTGAAATTCCGCCTTATGTGTTTCCGCCTTTCGTGTTTCTGCTTAACGTAGGACACCCGATGTATCTCCACCACAAAGGCTTAAAACGGTCTAAAAAGGCATAGAATGGTTTAAAACGGCTTAAAAAGTCTCAATGTGGCTCAAAATAGCTTAAAACGGCTTGTAGCTGCTTAAAACGGCTTAAAGTAGCTCAAACTTTAAAATGGTTTAAAATTACTTAAAATGGCTTAAAATTGTTTAATAATTTCAAATCGTTTAGAACTGTTTAAAACGGCTTAAATTTGCTTAAAATTGTTTAAAACAATATAAAATGACTCAAAACGGCCAATCAACTTAAAATGGCTTAAATTTGCTTAAAATAGCTGAAAACGGCTTGAAGTGCCACAAAAAGGCTTAAAACGGCATATAATGGCTTAAAAGGCTTAACAAGCCTAAAACAGCCTAAAATGGCTTGAAACGGCTTGAAAGGCCTAAAACAGCTTAAAAGGCTGCAAACGCTTAAAACTGTTAAAAACGATATAAATTGTTTTAAATGGCCTAAAACGGCTTAAAATTGCTTTAAAAAGGCATAAAACAGCTTCAGCTTAAAACGGCTTTAAACAACTTAAAACGGTCTCAATGTTTATAAATTGCCTAAAAACGGCTTAAAAGTGCTTAACACTGCTTAAAAAGCTTTAAAACGGCCGAAAAAAGCTTAATAAAACGTCTTAAAACAATTTAAAATTGCTTTAAATGGCTTAAAACAGTCTCAAAATTTGTTAATTGACACAAATGGCTTGAAATGGCTTCAAACGGCTTAAAACGGCTCAAAACGGGCTCAAAAAAGGCTTAAAACTGATCTTGAAGTCTGAATGGTTTAAAAAGACTTTAAATTGCTTAAGAGCTTAAAATAGCTCAAAACGGCTAAAAACGGTCACAACATTTAAAATGGCTTAAGTGGCTAAAAACGGCTTAATTCGACTCAAAATGGCTAAAAACGGTTAAAAAAAAAACAAAAAACAGCTTAACATGGCTTAAAATGGCTAATAACTGCTTAAAACGGCTCAAACTTCGACATAAATTGCTTAAACGCTTAAAATAGCTTAATAATAATAACTTAAAAAGGCTGAA
This sequence comes from Aedes aegypti, assembly GCF_002204515.2. Classification (NCBI taxonomy): domain Eukaryota; kingdom Metazoa; phylum Arthropoda; class Insecta; order Diptera; family Culicidae; genus Aedes; species Aedes aegypti. Next base: position 66,275,067 of record NC_035108.1, on the reverse strand, counting down.
AGCGGATTGAAATGGCTTCAAACGGTCTTAACATTTTTAAGTGGCCTAATAAGCGGTTTCTTCACCACCGCTTAGGCCTTAAACCTGGTTTAATCGTATGGGTAAACGTGGTTTACGGCTTAAGCGAAGGTGAAGAAATCGGCCCTAAATGATTTAAAATGGCCCAAAATAGTTCAAAATGGCTTGAAACGGCTTTAAATTGCAAAAACGGTTTAAATCGGCTTAAATTTCAAAATGGTTTAAAATGGCTTAACATTGTTTAAAAGCTTAAAATGACTCAAAATTACATAAAATGGCTTCAAACGGCTTGAAATGGCTCAAAACGGTCTCCAAATTTGAAAATTGCTTAAAACGGCTCAAAACGATTTGAAATGGATTAAAACAGAAAAGCTAAAAACGGTTAAAACTGCTAAAAATTAAAAAAAGCCAAAATCAACTTAAATTTGCTTAAAACAGCTTGGGCGAAGTAGGCCGTCATTGAAATTTGTACACGTTGTTGATCATTGTTGCTAATTCATCTCACGATTTCGAATCAAAGAAAATCGGTTGGTTTTGAACTGACACAACTGAAAAAGTATCAGCATACTTTATGCATGTAAGCGCGTACAGTGATACTGTACGTGGGTTGGTGGTCCGATGGCTACCGCTTCTGCTTCATAAGCAGAAGGTCATGGGTTCAATCCCAGGCTCGTCCCTTTCCTCGTACTTTGTAAATGTATATCTCTCACTTGCTCCTATCTTCCATTCTAAATCTATCACACTCAAACTATTCGTTCATAGTAAACGCTAGAACCAGAGATGGACAAGAAACCGTTTCCCTAACGCTTCCATTCTTCCACGCGCATGCTACGCGCATACCGCACGGCCGTTTTAAAGCTTTTTAAGCCTGTTAGTCCCAAACAGTCATTTGGTTGGTTTCTTGTGTAAGTGCAGCTGATCTGGCGATACTGAAGTAGCATCCACGGACGGCCAATCAAGCTCAAGCTCAATCTCTAAGCGCGTACTGTGATACTTTTTCAAGTCAATATAAACTATCAAGACTAAGTTTTATCACTTTGAAATGCAAGCTGAAAAGTCATCATTGTTTCCAAAACGAATGACGGGCTACTTAGCCTTAAAACGGCTAAGATGGCTTAAAACGGCTTTAAATTGATTAAAACGGTTTAAAATTGCTAAAAAGGCTAAATACAGGGCTGTTACAACAGTCGTGAATTTCGCGGATTTCGCGATTTTCGCGGATTTGTAGCGGATTTGGTGGGCCAGGCGCGAAAATCGCGAGTCAATATAATTCTGTCGCGATTTTCGCGGATTTCCCAAATCATGCCAGGAAAATCGACAACAAATTATTTTGATACGAACAATTGTGCATTACATCATTAGGAAAATGTATATTCAAAAATGTAAACTCTCGCCTTCTCATTGAGTGCTGTAAAGTGCTCTTTATAGTATAGTCACTAGGTGCCCAGTTTTACTGTTATCGGTTTTTGCAGGTAAGGTACCGCGGGGCAAGTGGGTAAATGGGGTAAGTGAAAACAATTGATATATTTTACTGAATATGTCAATTAACGTTTTAAACTCATGCGTAAACCTTTGAGGCCATTTACAACATTACGATAGGTAAGAGATTTCTGAGATTTTTTAGCCATTATTGCATAATAGAGCAAAGAATTGTTAAACTGTTAACTGTTACTCCGTAACAAGTTGGCGACTTACAATCTTATTTTAATATTTTCAGTGGAAAAAAGTTGCGGAAAATAATTTCCTGTACCACTTCTTAGTTGTCTTCTGTGACAGTTTCAAACTGCAATAAAAAAAGTTTTAGAATTAATTCGACGTAGACCTAAAAATAACTAAATTTAGACACCGTCAATTTTCTTATTAGGTGGGGCAAGTGAAAAGTTTATCATTGGAGATTGAATTTGTGTTTTCTCTTTAAGTAGCCATAAGTAAACATGGTTCGCAATTATCATAGAAAAACATAACGTGCTGATAATTCAAGAAACACTATACTCAAGCGTTAAAAGTTATTAGAAATCATGGAACTTCTCTAAAAGATGTTGCTAAACATTACAATATTAATATGTCTACTTCGGGCAGCCAATTATAAGGAAGACGTTGACTGAAAAGTTGCAATATTAAAGAACACACGGAAATCTCGTGGAATGTATATGTAAAGCTAGTTTAAAACATAAAAATGATGGAATAGGTCTATCCACATAAAAAAGATTCTAAATACTTTGTTGAACGATTCCGTTTGATTTCTCCCGAAGAGTTATCCGACGCCATACCCGACTTTCTTAAAAACAAATAACGAGCGGTGGAAATTCAGAGAGCAGAAATGCAGTTGCTGTCCCATAATGTAAGAACTAACATTGGAAATGTTGCAGTTATAATGTTGTCGAATCATTTCAACGAACATAACTGAACAGAAGAAAATTCAAGTGAAAAGAATAAAATTTTCTTTGTTTACATGTTATTTATGTTATTATTGTTCATTGGGACGCCTTAACAAATGTTAAAGCTAATAGAAATCGTGAATATAACTGTTTGTTTTTGAATTTATTGTTCAAAACGACAAACTTTTCACTTGCCCCACTTTTGGGGCAAGTGAAAATTAAAGAGACATTTTACAAAAACTTTTTCTGTATTTTTTTCTTAAATTTTGCATTAAAATCAATTTCAGCATACTGCTTGTATTTGGTGGGAGTCAAACTAAAAAATATACACGACCTCATTTGTTTCAATTTGAAGTCTCTAGAATTTGAAGAATCTCAACTATGCGAATTCCATTACCCACTTGCCCCACGGTACCTTATTTATTTGTTTTCCTTCAATAGTTTGAAACATTTGGAATATTAGGGAGGCAGAATCCGTCATTGAATTGAGAATTTTCTAAAGCAGTGTTTCCGTTAAAAGTCAAGAATTTCACTAGGGTGCCGGTACCAATGGTTGTAATGTACCAGTAGATTGGACTATGGAATAAAACGTACATTTTTCGATAAAAAGGACATGTGCTATTTTTGGTGGTTAGATCGTCTCTGGTGTAGTCGATTTGCCAAAAGTTCAGCTTTTTATTATATCAAAAAATCATATAAATAATTAAGTTTATGCAAAAAATTTGCTCCCTTGCACCAGTAGTAGCCGTCGTGTTCCAGTAGTGGATCAACGGGTGGAAGCAATTTTAAAAATGGATGTATAAAAATGAAGAAGAGCTCCAGAGATGATCTTTATGCTTCATTCGAAAGATATGAGTTGCCGTTCTAAGGGAAAAATGTTAAACCTGTGTAAAAATTTACCATTTTGTTTGAAATTCCCTGTATCATTCCCGAACGTCTACTACTGGAGCACTAGCGCAACTACTGGAACACGTGTACCAATAGTGGCTCAAACGATTTTATGTTAAAAAATTAGTTTTATAACTTTTTTTATATTTTTCCCATATAGTAGAGGTTGAAATCTTTCTGTTGACGCCAAAACATCTCTGTTAAGGCATTTCGTTATTTTGTTATGATTTTTTATAGCTTAGGTAGTCCACTAATGGCACCGGCACCCTATATTCAATTCTCCAACTGAAACACAGTGAACACAATTTCGTAGAATAAGTTTCAGCTTTCAGAAGAACTGCTTTTGAAGTTTAAATGATGACGTCTCATCTATGATTTGACATGATTTGATCTAGATACAATATCGAAAAAAATGTCTGTTTAACAATGTTGAATTGCACAATTCTCAATGTGCACAAACCGAGAGCTCATAATTTAAAAGTTAATAATGGCGGAGGCCACGTCCTTGTCATCGGGGAAGGGAAAGAATGTTAGTTAGACAACAATTGTTACTAGAAACCGAGTATACCTCTGCATCTCAGTTGGAAAGGTTATTGGGATGAATTGCTCAATTGCTTAGAAGGATTGCTCAGATCTGGACCTAAAAAGTTGGGCATCTTGTATGGAATTTCTAAATAGTTTTAAATGTATAATCTAATGTACTGTATTACTGACGGACTAAGGAAATATTACCGTAATCCAGGGTCAAATTGATCACTTGGCGAATTTGATGGGTACCAAAATGCAATAGCTTCCTAGGATGCTGGATGTTTAGACCCTAATTTAGTATATAAGGAAATTAATTATTCTTAACCCTCTAACACCCAACGCCGCCTTTAGACGGGTTTGTATATATTTTCGTGACTCGAAAATCAAAATGATTTTATTTTGGGATTAAACTTTAAACTATAACGTGCATATGAGGAAAGTTTTTAATGACTTTTGAAACTTTTTCGTATTTTTGAAAAATGTTTTAAAAATTGTATTTTTTATAACCTACAAATGCATGGAGCTTATTTAATGTGTAATACAAAAAACGTACTTTTTATATTTTTCTACAATCACCCTATCACAGAAGAAGAGCCATACCACCAGGCTTCTTCAAACCAACTTCAAACCTGTGCTTTTGTTGGTTACACGTAAAACAAAAACGTAAATTAAAAAATGTCATGTTAAAAATTTAAATTTTTATTATTGCTAAAAATCAGTAATCTTCAAGAAAAAATAAAAGAATAAAGAAGTTTAAAAGTTAAATTCATAAAAATCAAAAACCAAAATTCATAAATTCGCGAAAAAAATATTATCATTATCCAAAACGTGTTTGAAACGATTTTAGAAAACGAACAATTTAGATCGAAAATAAAAAAAAAAACTGGGTTAAACTTATTTTTTTGTATTATGATCAATTTCGCCCTAGTGGGTGATTTTTAGTTTTTGATAAACAAGCTAGTGTTATGATACTTCCAATATTATTTCCTAAAAAATCAGTTACATACACTGACAGAGATCAACGAAGTACTGGTTTTGCCGAATTGAGGTTGACAATATCTCTGTTCCTAAGGATAATGTAACAGCAAGTTATAAAATAGTGATTTTTTTGCCCCTAGATTACGGTCCAAAGAAAAGTCCATCAATTATAAAACACAGAAATTTGTTGAAACACTTAAGTGTTCACAACAATGTTAAGATATTTTTTACGAAAAATTAATTGGGTATTGTGACATGAAGTTTTGTATATGTACATGTTTGTTTGAGACATGATTTAAGATTTCAGTGACAATTGGAAAAAAAAATTTTTTTTCGGCGCGTATTGGTGCTTTCAGGCGCGGATTAAATTTCGGAAGTCGCGATTTTCGCGGATACGATTTTGAAGTTTTTGTAACAGCCCTGTAAATATGTCTTTAAACTGCTTGTACTGGCTTCAAACGTCTTAAAACGGCTTAAAAAGCTTAAAATTGCTTAAAATAAGTTGGTTGAAATCACCCAAAATTGCTTAAAAAGGCTTTGAACAGCTTAAAAATGGCTGTAATCCTGTAATATCCAAATTTCTAATTTCGATCTGAATATAATTTTTCGTTATCTAAAAGCGTTCAAAACACGTTTTGGGCAATGATTTATTTTTATTTGCAAATTGATGAATTTTGTTTTTTGATGTTTATAATTTTTATTTTTGAACATCCCTATCCTTTTTCATTTTGAAGAGGCTTCAATCTTCTGGTTACTGATTTTTAGCAACAGTAAAAACTAAAGTGAAGTACTTTTGAAATTATTTTGTTTTATTTTTTTTTTCTTGAACATACTTTATTTTCCGTGTAATTAACAAAGAAAATATTTCAAATTATTTCAATACCACCAGGCTCTTCTACTGCTATAGGTCGATTGTAGAAAAATGTAAGAGATACAACTTTTTGCATTATACGTTATTTGTAGGTTATCTATATAAATAAAAATGGAGTGGTGTTTGTATGTCACGAAATAACTTCAGAACGGGGCACCCGATTTGCACAATTCTTTCACTGTTGTCTTCTTGAAGGGCTCCGACGTGTTCGTGTGACGAAAAAGTTTAGGGAAGTTGTGGGAAAGTTTGGTATAACGGGGGAGTACTAATATGTCATGTTGTGTGAGAGGTTCCATGACATTTTTCAACAGCCTACTTGATGGCAAGACGAAGTTTGCCGGGACCACTAGTAAAAAATACAAATTTTCAAATATTTTTCAAAAATACAGAAAAGTTTCATAAGTCATAAAAATTATTCCTTATACCTACGCAGGTTATATGCCAATGTTTAATCCAAAAATAAAATCTCTTCTGATTTTCGAGCTACCTACACAAAATGTCAAAGTGAACCCCGTCTATAGGCGGGGTTGGGTATTAGAGGGTTAAACTGCTTAAAACGGTCTCAAAACGGCTGGAAACGGTCTCAAAGTTTTCAAATGGCTTAAAATAGCTTAAAACTGCATAAAAATCTTAAGACGGCTTAAACTGCTAAAATGACTAGAAACGGCTTAAAACGTCTTAAAATACCTCAAAACGGCTTAAACCTTCTTATAACTACTTTGAACCGTTCAAAACGGCTTAAAACTGCTTAAAAAGGCTAAAAACTATCTAAAACTGCTTAAAACGGCTTTGAATTGCTCAAAACGTCTTAAAACTGCTTGAAACAGCTAAGAAAGGCTTAAAACGGCCTCAAAATTTAAAAAAAATGGCGCAAAAGGCTGAAAATTGCTTAAAACGGTCTAAAACTGCTTAAAACGGCTTTTAACTGCCTCAAACAAAGGGTGTCTACTCATTCACAGAAATGAAATTCCCTGATATTTCCAGGTTTTCCAGATTTCAACAAATAATTCCAGATTCAAGAAATTATTGAGGATTTGTTTATTCTAGATAACTAAACATTTATTTTCAAAGATTGGAGCTATGGATTCTTCCCTCCAGAGGAAGTTCCGAATTCAAAAGTAATCTATCCATTGATTTCCCTAGGGCATTTTGCTATATTTCCGTTTAGAGCTGTTTTTGAAACACAGGAACAATATTTTGATGAAATGGCGGAGAAATGTCTACGGAAAATTCTGGAGAAACCTAATGAGTAGTTTTTTTTCTTAGTGTTATAATGGAAATTCGCAAAGCCGCGAAATCCGTGAAATTTGGCCTTCGACACGAAATTCAGGAGAAACCCTTGAAATTAGATAAATCTGGAGAATTGATATGACAATCGTAAAATAAATTGGGTTATTTATTTTGGAGTCATGGTTTGACCAACCATTTTCTTGTCATTTAATTTTAACTTGAACGTCATTCCTTGTTTCGTTTTAAATTTTGAATTTCTAATCTACTTATAAAATTATCATCTTAATTTGTAAAATAATAATTGTGATCAATGAAAAACCCTTTTCAGCTTAATTTTAGGTACTGTAGATTGGAGTTAAAAAAACGGGTGAAATTTAATCAGTGAATGAATCTAATTTGAGAAGTTAAATTTGAGATTCATTATAAAATATCAAGTAGATTCATCTGGTTCAAAATACAACAACATTTTTTAATCTTGACTTCCTTCTACATTCGAAATTAAGCCAGAACAAAAATTATTGACAAAAGGTTTAATTTTCAAACATAACTTTTCTTAATCTAAACATTCTCCCGGAATCCTGAAAAAAAGGTTTAACCAACTCATGGGAGTTAGAATCCTTGGCAGGATTATTAAAATAAAAATCACCAGGATTTTAGAAAATATTAGACAAGATTTGTCATGAATTCTGGACATGATTTTTACGGATAACATGGACAGGCACTCACAGAATCTTAAACAAGATTTCACAGATATCTAGCCAAGATTTACATCGAATATAATACGCAAGTTTCTACCATCCTGGCTAAGATTAGAAAGAAATCTTCGACAGCATTCTCGAAAATTTCAAGGTAGAATCTCTAAAATAATATTAGGCAAAATTTTTAGGCATAATTCTTAGGCTTAGAAATCTTAGGCATAATTATTGTGAAATCTTGAACAGGATTCTGACCAAGAGAATAGTTACTTATTCCGGGTCATGAGCCTCACAAAATCTAATGGATTTTGTATCATAGGGAGCCGGATCCTATTCTTGGCACTTTTGATTCAATTCGGCATTCCATTTTTTAGAAGCTACAGCTCATATTTGGCTCTTCAGCTTCTTATTGCAAAGTTTCAGACAATTCGGCCGAGAAAAACCTCGCCAAAGTGAATCATGGAAGTGCCCAAGTGGTTCTGCACCCTACTTGATAAAATTCTGTCAGGATTTTGAGTAAATTCCTATAACATCCTGGACATTAGTTTCCATGCGTTCAAAATTTCTTTGATAGACTCTTCAAAATATTATGTACAAGAGTTGATCCACATGCATGATCCACAGAAGAAATTTGTTTCATTTAGGGGTACCGGGGGCAGTATGGACACCCGGGGCAGAATGGACACCCCATGTATCTTTGCATATGCGAATAATTTTATACTTTAGATGCAAACAATATTTCAGTTGCCTGTCGAAAGAGTAAGTTGTCCACTAAAATTTCAGAAAAATTGTTTTAAACATTGATTTTAAACCAAAAAATGGAGCATGATTTTATTGGGTTTTAAAATTATAACATTCACACCTCACCAAATAAGATTTTAGAGGAAAATGACTGCAAGCTGACCGAAAATGTAGCTCTTGACAGAATCTTCAATTATTTATGCTAAATTCAAAAATATAGTACATTTTTTCTGCTACTTTGAGACACTGAAAAACTTATATGAAAATTTCCTATACTGTTGGGGCAATATGGACACCGAGTGACAAAGTAGAGCTGACACTTTAAAGAAAAAGAAATGTAACTTCATACACAAAACTATCCACAAATATTTAGCGTGCAATGCAATGAATATGATTCGGAACCACAAATCGGTTGAAAATCGTTAGTTCTGTATTAAAACTATTCTGGAGGCAATATTGAATGCATCACTACGAAAAATGTCGTAAATTGGTTTTAATCATGTTTTTAGTGGCACAGTGATCTATCACTATGGTTTCCTGAATGTGTCCTTCATTTTTCGAGGTTTGGGAATGATCGTGGGACAATTTTCCTATAAACGTTAAGGTGTTCATACTGCCCCATGGGGGTGTGCACTTTGCCCCGCTAGCTTGATGGTGGCTACCAAATATAAGCTTTTTTTAAACCCATTTTTGCAAACAAAATATTTTTTTCAAAATTTTACAACAATGTTTAACAAATGCTTAAGAACTCTTAAAAGCATATTGCACATAAAAAACTGTATAATATTCGTGTCTTTACAGTCAAAATAGGAAAAATCCTTAGGGTGTCCATACTGCCCCGTGTTCCCCTACTGAATTTTCTCAGATTTCATGCGAATATTTATGCATTTGGAAACCTGGCCCGCCACACGATATTGTTTCTGCGATTTGGCCCGCGCTTCAAGAAGGTTGGGCATGCTATCGTCCGTACGTGATAAAAATTCATTGAAATTTGTTTTTTCTCGGTAAAAGGCACGGTGTTCATTTTACCACCACTTCCCCTATGCTAGTTCAACACGATCAAATTCAAGGAATATTTTAATTGTAAATTTACCAAATAATATGAAGCTGCGAAATTTAAAGAATTTTGCTGCGAATTTTCATTGTCCCCGTCAATGAGGAATACCAGGTTAAATTTATTGAGGACTTCATGGAAAAAATACAAAAGAGTTTTATCTAATAATGCTTGTTCGAATTTTTGAAGCAATTCATGAGGGTAATCTTAAATGAATTTTCTAAATATTCCTCTTGAAAATGCCTGAAATAAACAAAACAACCGGCGTAGGAATTATTGTAGAGTACCTTTAAAAAAAATGTGGAAACCATTTTTTTTTTTCAATACCTTTGTTGGAGAGCTCCTGTAAGATATGTGGGAATCTCCTAGACGTAACAACTGAAAAAATTTGTGACAGAATCAGTATAATAAAAATTTAAAAAAATATATCTTCAGAATAATATCTATGAAAATTACTGAACGTAGTAGCGTTGGAGTATTTGGAGCTTTTCTGGACCAAAGAAACTTCACTAAGCAACCCTTAAAAGTACTCCAGAAGAAATCATTTAGGGGCCTATCTTAGCTGAGTGTTTAGAGTTCGCGGCTACAAAGCAAAGCCATGCTGAAGGTGTCTGGGTTCGATTCCCGGTCGGTCCAGGATCTTTTCGTAATAGAACATTTCCTGGACTTATCATTGTACCTGCCACACGACATACGAATGCGAGAATGGCATCTTTGGCAATGAAAGCTCTCAGTTAATAACTGTGGAAGTGCTCATTGAAGAGTAAGCTGAGAAGCAGGCTCTGTCCCAGTGAGGACGTAATGCCAAGAAGAAGAAGAAGGAATCATTTTCGAAATCAATAGAATTTCTGAAGCATTCCTTGGTATTTAAGAAATACATCAGTAAAAACTTGTGGAATAGTGGCGTAATAGTTTCTGAAGGCTTCTCTCGTGCGTCTACAGTTTTACATTTTCAGCTGAGTGACAGTTTGTTCAGCTAATATACACTCATTTCAGTTGATTGAGCTGTTATTCTACTACTTTTGTAACTTGGGCGTGCTTGGTTTTGCGCCATTATATAAAGCATTATGAAAAAAAAAATACATTACCAAAATGTTATTACATTTAAATTTAGGCTAAATAAATCTCATATACACATTGTACTATTGGGACTATAGATTAACCGATCGAATTGTTCCTCTCTCAAAATGTTCTCTATTCTTCACAGGAAATCCTCTCACCAGCGGGAATCCGCGTGGAAGGCTTCTTCGGTGGACACAATCCTCCGGGCGGCTTCGACAGTGTCGACGTGGCCGTGTGTACGATCGAGAAGGCCAATTCGATTGTCAATCGCTTACTGGAGCAACGAAAGCTGGGAGACGTTGGACTGCTCGTGGTGGATGAAATCCATCTGATATCGGATTCGTCGCGGGGATATATTCTGGAACTGTTGCTGACGAAGATTCGTTTCGCGAGTGAAAGGCTGGGCGAGCGGATTCAAGTGGTGGGGATGTCGGCCACATTGCCCAACATGGAACTGCTGGTGGAGTGGTTAGGTGCGGAACAGTTTCGGACCGATTATCGTCCAATTGAACTGAAAGAGATGGTCAAGTTGGGAACTTGTGTGTTTGATAATCAGAAGAAGTTGCTGAGGAAGTTGGATCCGGATCCGTTTCAGGAGATTATGCGGGATCAGGATAACGTGGCTCAGCTTTGCTTGGAGACCATTCTGGAGGGTTGTTCAGTGATTGTGTTCTGTCCGTCCAAGGATCGGTGCGAACAGTTGGCACTTCATCTGGCCGAGTTCATCTATCGAACGTTGAAAAGTGAGGGAAACCTGGGTGAACGTTTGCGTCAGGAGATACACCGGGACAAATTGGAGGAGGCGTTAGGGTTGTTGAAGAACTGTCCAACCGGTTTAGATGCAGTGTTGGGGAAAACTGCTCGTTATGGATGTGTGTATCATCATGCAGGTCTTACGGCTGACGAAAGGGACATCATTGAAAGTTCTTTCAAAAGTGGAAACCTAAGGATTATTGTGGCAACCAGCACATTGAGCAGTGGAGTCAATTTACCGGCTAGGCGGGTTATAATCCGGACTCCTATGTTTGGTGGAAGTGTAATGAATTCGTTGACCTATCGGCAGATGATTGGAAGAGCTGGCCGAAAGGGTCGTGATATTCTCGGAGAATCGATCCTGATGTGCGACGGACAAAGTTCTAAAGCGGCTTGGGAATTGGTAAAAACGGAACTAAAACCCATTGCTTCCTGTCTAGACGGAGATGGCTACGTAAGTACCTCCATCATTTATTCACATTAATTTCATATTCATCTATGAAACATCACACTTGTCACGAACAATATTCTCGATCAATCACATGCATATACTATAAGAACCCCAAAACCTTCAAACTCAAATCGGCACTCCTTCTTGATTCTCGCGGGTAAAGTACTCCTCCAGGGTGTTCCGATTCAGCCACATTATCAAACTCATAACCGCCAGAATCGACAGCGCCAACAGCAATTTCCAAGTGAAAACCATCCGACAGTTGTTGCAAAAGGTGTAACAGCACACACCGCATTGAGCCTGGCGACGGATTCTGGACAGATGGGCAGACGAGGCACTCAGGCCCACTTCGTCGATGTCGTAGTATCCTCCCAGTAGGCTGACCCGTTCCGGGCGTGAGAACGAAGAACCCATTTCCTATTCGCGTTTGGGGTAGATGTATACTTGTCACAAAGCTAGATGATGAACCAAATGGCGATTTGGGTTCGATCTTTGGTACACTGTTTTTGTTTGTTCACGGTTGCGTTGAACAATAGGTAGATCTGAACAATGCATGATGATATAAACTTTCGGGGTGATAATAGAGTTGGCTGTTGAGCTTTATTATACATTGAGGCAGAGGTGCCAGATTTGAAAGCATCTGAGTAGAGTGGAAGATATGTGGATTTCACGATTTAAATATGATTAACATTATAAACATCCAATGATGGTTATATGAGTTCCTGATGCATCTCAAGTAATATTCGAACGAACATGCGCATCAGTTATCTAATTTCATCTTACTGTGTTGGTTCAATGGGCATTACAAAATTAAGTAAACACTATATGATTGTTTAATGTGAAACATGTCAGTAATGTTCACGTCAATGAAGTACAAATCGACTAAACAACAATCATATCATGTTACGACGAAATCAATATTTCTAGAAAAAAAAACTATGACAGTTGTAAATAAGTAAATATCACACAGGGAACGTTCAACATATTGGCTACAATTTTGCTGAATAAACTTTTGTCAAAATATTCACCCATTTTTAGTTACAAGAGTTTTTAAATTAATTATCTTAAACGAACTTTTGGTCTACCGGTAGGGCAAGAATTCAAATGTAGTGCAAAATATCGATACTTTTTTGACAGGCATACTTTATACCAGCTGTGGTGGGTTCCGTCTATACTTCTTGACATCTTAACAGAATTACTTCACTTATCAGAACAGCACCTACTCGTTTCATTCTAATCTACCACATCTCACTTTGTTAAACATCAAAATAATAAATTAAAATGGCTCAGAATAATCCCCGAAAATTCTATACAAATTTCATATGTAATCCTCATCAAATCTCAATTTCTACCGGTATTTAAATTTTTAAAATTTCTGGTAATCTTTGACATGTATACCCGAGGAGGAAAGAATAACTCGCCAATAACTTATGCATACCATATTTTGGTATCATACCACAATTAGGTATTGTTCAGTTATCAATACCTCATTTTGGTATTATAATGGTATTTGAAAAATATGTTTATAACAATTAAAAATACTTCATGTTGGTATTCGACAGCTATTGAGGACTGCTGGAGGTATTGAACTAGTATTGAAAAAATTCACTTTTATATGAAAATCCATCAAGTATTATTTAGGTATTACAATACCTGATCTAATTATCAGCTTGGTATTTGTAGAACATGCAGAAAGTATTATTTGAGGTATTTTACCCTGTTATGCAGGGCTCATTCATACCTCATTCAGGTTGTAAGTATTGGAAATTATCTGGTATGGAATACCTTAATTTGGTATTCAGTAGTTATTTTCTTCTGCTCGGGTAGCTTGCTAATAAAATGGTAGGATGACGCTCCATTACATATTATTTCATCCACCTAATATAATCGGTTGTGATTTGTATCCCATCTTAGTCGCCAATATGTGGTGGGTTCCGTCTGTACTTCTTGACATCTTGACCGAATTACTTCACAGAACAGAACAGCGCCTACTCGGTTGATTCTAATGTACCACATCAACCATAAACTTAATGAACTTATGTTTGAAAAAAAGGGCTGTTATTACAATCGCGGGCTGTTACAACAGTCGCGAATTTTACGATTCTCGCGGATTTCGCTATTTTCGCGGATTTGTTCCACCAGACGCGAAAATCGCGAGTGAATGAAAAACTATCGCAAAAACTTTTGAGACAATTATGCGTATAATGGCAGTGTACCTATAAATAGCTTAGCTTAGACTGACTACACATATCAATGGTTGCTATTCCGCGATTGACCGAAGACAGTGAAGATGCACAAAGAACCAACTAGAAGTTCGGCTAGGATTGATCATAAACTTCTTCAGTGTGCATAATTCAGGGCCTCTATTTATACATGGTCAATAACGGCGTCAGCCACGCCCCTGTAGTTAGGTGGGATTGAGGGAAGGAATGTTAGTATGTAACCTTTGCAATTTGGAGATCGTGTTTACCTCTGCAACCTTTGTGGATTACTGGGAGGGATGTTTGTTAATGAGAAGATTCGTTGGGTAATAGGATTCACTTTGATAAGTGATTAGACCTTGATAAACAATTATTTGTGAGATATAAACATGCTTATACATATTATATTAGAAGAAAATAATATCGACACTTGAAGTGACGAACAATTCAAAATTGTTTGAACAAATAGCTAAACGCCTGGAAACCTGGAGATGTCAGGACGAATGCTTATGAAAAGAAAAAATAAACTCGAATGGCTGGCCCATCATAGAACACCCTTATGCCGACACTTACAATGGCGAACCATTCAATGTTTTTTTTTAATTACAAAAATAAAGGTAAGGTACCGCGGGGCAAGTGGGTAAATGGGATAAGTGAAAATAATGTGTATATTTTACTGAATATGTGAATTAATGTTTCAAAATCACGTGTAAACCGTTGAAGCCATTCAGAACATTACGGTAGGTAAGAGATTCCTGAGATTTTTCAATCATTATTGCATAATAGAGCAAAAGATTGTTAACGTGTTAACTGGTACTCCGTAACAAGTTGGCGGCGTGCAATCTTATTTTAATATTTTCAGTAGAAAAAAGTTGCGGAAAAAAATATTCTGTACCACTTCTAAGTTGTCCCCTTTGACAGTTTTAAACTGCAATAAAAAAAAGTTTTAGAATTAATTCGACATAGACCTAAAAATAACTAAATTGAAACACCGTCAATTTTCCAAACACGTGGGGCAAGTGAAAAGTTTCTCATTAGAGATTGAATTTGTGTTTTTTCTCTAGGTAGCTATAAGTACACAAGGTTCGCAATTATCATAGAATAACAGAACGTGCTTATAATTCAAGAAGCACTATACTAAAAGCGTTAAAAGCTATTATCATGGCCAAATCATGGAATTTCTCTAAAAATAAGGTTGCCAAATATTACGATATTAATATGTTTACTTCGGACAGCCGATTAAAAGGAAGACGTTGATTGGAAAGTTCCAATATAAGACAACGCACGAAAATCTCGTGGAATGTCAGCTAGTTCAAAACATATAAATGGGGTATAGGTGTATCCACATAAAAAAGTTTCTAAATACTTTATTGAAGGATTCCGTTTGATTTTTTTTAACAGTTATCCGACGTCATATCCTTAAAAACAAATAACGAGCGGTGGAAAATCTACAGATCAGAAATGCAATTGCTGTCCCATGATGTAAAAACTAACATTTGGAATGTTGCAGTTATAATGTTGTCGAATCATTTCAACAAACATAACTGAACAGAAGAAAATTGAAGTAACAAGAATAAAATTTTCTTTGTATATATGTTACTTACGTTATTGTTCATTGAGACGCCTTAACAAATGTTAAAGGTAATAGAAATCGTGAATGTAGCTGTTAGTTTTTGGATTTGTTGTTCAAAACGATAAACTTTTCACTTGCCCCACCTGTGGGGCACACAAAACAAAACACGATAATACAGAAATGTTTCAGAGAATTTATCGTTTTCATTAAATCACTCATGAAATCATGCATCCTTCTTCAAAGAAATGTGGGGAGTCGATTCCTCTTCTTGGCACTTTTGATTCACTTCAGCAGGAGTTTTTTAGAAAGCCTCAGAGTTTATATTTGAGAATATGCGCGGTATTGAAGTATTTTTAATTATTATTAATTTATAATTATCTAACTAAAATCATGAATTTTCATTAAAAAAATGTTCGTTTTCACATCAAAATTATACTGTAAATCCTCCAAAAACCTCCAAAGATACAATATACCATTTGAACCTCTAAATTATACCTGTGCCTATTGCATCCACATTTTCTCCCCCTTTTGAGATATTGACGTTTAAAAAATATGTTTTTGCGATTCCGTTGCAAATTAATCAACTTTTCATTGACAATTTGCACTACATAATGGCCTGCTTTTCCTACCAAAAAAAACAATGCTGAAAAGTGCTACTTTTCAGCACTGTTTTCGGTGCTGAAAAGTAGCACTTTTCAGTACTGTTTGTGAGGCGTCAGCCAAATATTCCAGTCTACTTCGCCTTAGCATCTGATTCTATAGCTGATGTGCGATACAGATACAAGACTGGTGATATTGTCGGCGCGATAGAAAGTTAGAATCGGTTTCTCGCCGAAGTTGGATTTTTCTCAGAATCTATGCGAAATACCTAACATCGGAAGTGACGCATTCGATTCGCATCCGGATATGCACTACTTCCGATGCAGATGGTATCTTGCATGGATACCGAGAAAAATCCGTTACCGGCGAACTGCATTTTCTCACTCTTTCATACTAGTTTGGGAACGGATCGTCCAGAATTTGTAGAGGTGGCAACAGAATCCGTTACTGTACGCGTCGTCTTACATGTCCTGTCCTCCAATAGGCCTCTGCATTGTTTTGATTTTGTATGGGATTTTGACATTTACTGGCCTTGTTGTTTACGAATTCCATGGAAGAGTGAAAGGGAGAGATACATTTTCATGCAAAGCCCCATAGGAAATATAGGTCTGTGAACGAGAACATTTGTGACATTCGTAGATACGTATATTCGCAGCCTACGCGATTGAAAAATACTGAAATGGTGCTACGCGTGGATGTATTGTATACCCACGTGGTGTCTGTCGAAATGGTTGTTTGTGCTTTTGGAAATGATCCAGCTTAAACGAAGTTTTTCGTAATAGCAAAAAATGTTGTATGCAACTCGTTGCAAAACTCGATTTTTTCAGTACTCGTTGTATTTATCCAACTCGGCGAGCCTCGTTGGATAAATGTACAACTCGTGCTGAAAAAATCATCCTTTTGCAACTTGTTGCATAAATAACTATTTTTTTTTCAATCGAAATGGTCATATCTCATAAACGATTGAATAGAATCACTAAATTCTTTCACAAAAATGCGCGTTTCAACTAGTATTGTAATACTATTGGCGACGATCAGTTTGCGTTTTGTCAACCAGAATGATCCGTAACCACTCTTACTAGTAGCTAGCTAGAAACATTCTTATCATATTCGACGTACGGAAGATTACACTGAGGAAAATGACTAGTAGATTCACTGAGTAGAAATAAGTGGCGACAATCTTAGTTTAATGTGGTTTCCACATT
This sequence comes from Aedes aegypti, assembly GCF_002204515.2. Lineage (NCBI taxonomy): Eukaryota > Metazoa > Arthropoda > Insecta > Diptera > Culicidae > Aedes > Aedes aegypti. Next base: position 66,257,841 of record NC_035108.1, on the reverse strand, counting down.
GCCATAACAAGGAATACCTATTTTGTAACAATGGTATAAACCTTGGAGGGAGGCGCAGATACTACACACAAAATATAAAACATCGTTTGTTTGAACTGCAAGATAACTCCAGCTTGCCAACAACAATCAAGGCAGGCTTATGGAAAATCGCTAGTTTTCTTTTGTTGTGTACTTTCGATCTTTTCTGACAAACATGGAAAAAGGGCCACAGTTTTCTATGCACTAAATATTCATTTTCATTGGAAAAAGTAAAACGATGCATTTTTCAATGCTTTATATTCAATCAGATTGAAAGGTGCTCACGTGACATTACTTGCATTATGTGCATGAATTGATTTTCATTCGATTTTTGTCACTTTTGATGAAATGCGAAAATGTATTTTTATCAGTTACGCGCTTTTTCCATGTTAGTCCAATGTACGAGATATGGGCTCACAGTGACAGTTCGTGACAGTGGAATCACGGCTCACTGTGACGTACCTCCCAGGTATAAACAATCAATTCCAGTTTCATTTTCGCAAAATTTACAAGTAGGAAGTAGGCGTTGTGAAGCATTGCATTTGCCACCGAAAAGTGAATCTTGTAGGTGACTATAATACAAGCCTAAAGCGACTTAACTATTAAATATTCACTATAATAATGACTATGGAAAGTAAGACGCTGAGATCGATCAATGCTAATTTCGATAAATTGTTGAACTCATTTCTTTAAGGACATATGAATGTAATGACCGATAAATACTTTCAACTACAAGAATAACGAAATAAACTAGAATTCCCTGGCCACGATCACAGGGTTTGACGGTGCCAAAGTAGAAGGTGCACCATAATAATACCCGTCTGTGAAACATATCACCTTCCCAATACTTTGGCACATCTCTAACGGTTCATGATTTATCATGGAACGGCTGCATTCAGGCGAAGGATCTGTTAATATATTTCAGCATATTATCAGGTCCTCTTCGAACGGAGGGACCGCCAGGGCTCATTAATTACTTATAAACCAGTGCTGGTTGTTGATGGTTCAGTTCGTTTACCACGAGCTGTAGCATACTTTGTACTAATCAGTAATGGTTGTTAAGTTTCGAAGCTAACGTGTGATCAATCGTTTTATAATGCAACATAAGAATGGGTGTTTGGTGGAACTGCGCGTAACACTCGTTGTTATTTAATTTAGTGATTGAGAGGGTGCTAATAGTGATTTTATAATAAAATCTATGGTGATTAAAATTTGAAAATGAAATTGGAAGTTATTCTGATAGTTTTGTTAAAAATATAATAATGATGATGTATAATGATGTGAACTCTACTAATTTAATAAAGGACATAATACATTTTGCAATCATTTCTCTGAATATAAACATAAAGTTGATGAGTGATAATCGATGATTGTACGTGATAGTGTCGAAAATAAAAGTGACGATAGTGAGTGATGAAATGAAATGGGGAATGAAAACCTTTTAATAAAACTATTTCGTTCTTCACTTTAACCACTCTAGTAGCATTTCAGGCCTTATCATAGTTTGATAGTAGTCTGAACTACTAGACTGCAAAACTACGGTAAGGGCTGATTGCTGCTAGGGTACACAGTGACCATTTGAGCAACATTGCTTAAGAACGTCTGTGTGATGAACGCAATAGAGGCTTATAAAAGCAAATGCTGGGAAGGAGCTTAGGGCAGATTAAAAGTGCCAGTACTACCCCTATCGCTACTGACAAAAAAAATTTCTCAGCCATTTTTGAACCGATTTAAGTTCTTTTATCGACTAATGAACTAATGACTCTGACATTCAATCATAAGCCTTCAAATGTTCATTGAAATCTGATTACTAGTTACTGAGATATCAATGGAAGAATTTTCTAAGGTACTGGAATTTTTTTTTTCTAAAAAATTCATTTTTTTACATTTTGATCAATTTTTCAGCTATTTTTAATCCGATTTAAGCTTTTTTTCATCGATTGAAAACTCTGACATCATTCACAATCATACTGCAATCGAATTATAAATTACAGAGATATTTTTTTTCAAAAATCTCTAAAATTCCCCTTTTTTAAATTTAAATCTGCACATAAATCTTAAAAAAATCGTTGGCAAAATCATTTTAGGATATCAATTTTTCATTTTTCGATATTATTTTACAGGATGGCAACATGGGTTTATAGACCCTCTTAAAATATGATAAAAAGCGTATGAAAAGTAATAAAGTTTGATATCTGCCAGGACTTTCTCGCAAACCATTAAACTATTAGAGCAGATAGAACATAGTCACAAAATTATGTACATTAGAATTACAATGTACTGGTACAAGGTTCCAAATGAATGGTGAATAATAATTATCTCAAACCTGTATGGAAATGTAAGAAGGGTTCAGTCTCACCATCGGTGGATTAAGTCAGGTTTTCATCATATTTTTGATAATAAATCTTCGAACCGTATAGTGGAATACCTACAAATAAATGAAAAACCGAATTTAATTCCATTAGAGTTTGCATTCTTTGACAGATATGCGTATTTCGACCTCAACTGTAAGGCCATCTTCAGTGTCGTGTACTAGACTCGACTTGAAGAAATCCATCGTATGCACACACTATATATTAAAACTAGGTATAGTCGTAATTCCATTCCTTCTTTTATAGAATCTTTAAATTTAAAAGCTGTTGGATACATCACGGGAACAATGAGGTAACAAGTTGAAAAGCCATGTACTGACGTTACCTTGGTCTCTGTTGAGTAGCGTCGTAGATACCTGTTTGCAAATTTCCAGACTTTCAGCCACATCCAATGTCCAAGGTGAAGAAACCTTTCGTATAATTTTGATATCCGCCGTCGTTAATATAACACTCTGTAAAGACATGTTCTGCTACCTCAGATTTAAAATCGTGAGTCATTCCTTTGTCTATCGTCTTCTGAGCCTTCCCTATCTCCACTCGACGGTTTTCATCATATTATATTATTTTACAAAATTTAACATTGACAATGAAATTGATTTGTGATCTCAAAAATATCTCAGAATCTCTTAATTTGTACTAAGTGGAGCAAGCCAATTATCATATTGAATTTTCCAGTAATATTTTGACTCCAAATTACAGTCACGTTTTGTCCAAATTGAAGTCATCACTTGAAAAAAAAAAAATAACTTTTTTAAGTCTAAAATTTTGGATCTACAGTTTTTTTTATTCCGGTACGCCACGCCATTTTCTGAAAATTGCTGAGGGCGCCACGATTATAAAAAGTTTGAGATCATCTGCTCTAATGCCTTAGCGAGTTCAATTAAGGCGAAGTAGGCCGTCATTGAAACTTGTACGAGTTCACGGCATACAAAATTAACAAGGCAAGTTCTTTACTGGTATGAATCTGAGAGAGAGGAGACAGCTGGCCTAGATTGCGAGCTCCCGAAAGTCAAGGGAACCTGTCCCAACTGTCACTGGAAAACCGCACATTCGAAGGACAGAGTAAGAAAAACCGTCAAAATACAAGCAAAAATAATTAAAATTTCTAGGTGTTTTTCGATGATTTCACATTTTGAAATGTTGAATATCTAAATATAATTGTGTGTTGTCAAACTGCTATTAATTATTATATAATCCTATCCTTTTGCATAGTGAACAACAAGAAGTGATTATAATTTTGACCTAAATAAGTTCATCTGACCGTTGTGCACAACCTAAACATTGAATTAAGAAGTCAAAGAAGGCAAAAAGACTCCTCTCTCTCAGGTGTGATTATCAAATTTGATTGTGAACATGTGGTGTCTCTCCTATCGTACCATATACCATCCGGACTAGATCATTTTTTTACAAATTTGTTCGAGATGGATAGGAATGACGTCATCAAATAGCTGTCAGTTTTCGGAATATATCACCTTCTGAATATAGCACATCGTGAACGCGTTATTGATGATTGTTGCTAATTCACCCAACGATTTGCATGTAGAAATGAAAAAAGTCGGTTTTGTACAGGCATAGCTGAGAAAATATTAGCATACTCTCTGCATGTAGACTCATATAGGGTAGGTGTACCAGTTATGGAAATAATGGTTCCCTATTTCGCCATACGTGATAATTCGATAATTTTCAAATTTTTGATCATTCTGTGTGTTTTAGTAGTTTGATGTCAAATGAATCTTGATGTTAAAACATTCAAAAATATTCAAACCTAGTGGTCCCGGCAAACTTCGTCTTGCCATCAAGTAGGCTGTTGAAAAATGCTATGAATCGACCCCATACATAATGACAGTTCCGTGCCCTCTCGTTTTTCCAAATTTTCCGGTGAATATCTTGGGATTTGTATACACACAAACAGGTCGGAACCCTTGACGAACAAATCGGACCAAGAATCATTCAAATCCGTTAATCCGTTTCCGACCCATTTCGTGACATACGAACACCATTCCATTTTTATTTATATAGATGTGAAAGTTTTCGAGAAAACACATATGGCCAAATAGGAAACCACTATAGCCATAACTGGTACACTTTCCCTAGTGATACTTTCACGAATCCATGTCAATTATGAGAACTGATTTTTATTACTTTGGAATTGTGAACTGCAAAGCCAACATGGCTGCCAAAACAAAAGACGGGCCACTTAGCCTTGAAAGTTTGTCGATTTTTTTCAAATTCTGCGATTTTGTGTCCCGAGATGCACACTCTACCTCTTGTGAAGCTCAGAATCGTTGTTGGCAAGCGGGAGCACCACGAAGAACCTTGCATTCCATTCTGACATTACTATAGGAGTGAGGCGTCGAAGTTGTGCCATGCCTACTAGATCGTTTGATGTCCGATCCGATATTACATTCTCGGAGTTCTTTCAACAGGCTTTTGATTGTCAACAATCATAACAGGGTTGGAAGACAAGATCTATGACAATGTTCATTCAGTACCACACATCCTCTCTCTTCTCAGGAAAAAAAAAATTAAAGTGATGAGTTTCCACATCGTTTTCGTCATCACGAAAGCTTTTAGGAATTCAGGATATATCTTTCACATCGCTAAGAACATCACCGATGTATACTGTTTCATATTTCAACTGTTCACTTGTACATGCGACTTTGAAACATTTTTCCGCTGTAGGATACCCACGCAATCAGAACGGTGTTGAAATTATTGATCGGTTGAATGTCGTTCCATACATTAGAAACGGCAAGCTAATTATATGAAATGACATATCTAAGATGAATTTTGGACAAAATATTGCTATTAATAAACTGACATATATGCGTTCAAAAGAGTAGCATCAGTGTTTGACTTTCATCTTGTTGTACATTCAATCCACCGTACTTTCACGGAAATACTCACTCAAAGACTTGTTTGACTGTTGTTACTTGTTTTGATATAACATATCTACTAAGTTACTAGCCATCATTGGGCTTACATATCTTATTCTATAGATACAGTCGCGCATGCATGTGAACATCACTTTTATTAGGAACCAAATTGTGACCACTAGTCGCGATAGCAAATGTACACCACCATTACTTAGAGCAAATATACGACCACCAGTCGAGTTAACAACATCAATAGCAGTTACTATGAACAAGTATGCGACCACCAGTCGCGGTAGCAAGTGTACACCACCATTGCATAGAACAAATATACGACCACCAGTCGAGCTTACAACATCAATAATACTTGCTAGGAACAAGTATACGACCACCAGTCGAGTTAACAACATCAATAGCAGTTACTACGAACAAGTAAACGACCACCAGTCGCGGTAGCAAGTGTACACCACCATTGCATAGAACAAATATACGACCACCAGTCGAGCTTACAACATCAATAATACTTGCTAGGAACAAGTATACGACCACCAGTCGAGTTAACAACATCAATAGCAGTTACTATGAACAAGTATGCGACCACCAGTCGCGGTAGTAAGTATACATCACCATTGCTTAGAACAAATATGCGACCTCCAGTCGCGCTAGCAATATCAATAACATTGATTGCTAGGAACAAGTATGCGACCACCAGTCGAGTTAATAACATATTCATTGCAACCATCTGTCGCGTTAAAGACAACCAAATACCAAACCAAATGCAACCACCAATCGCGGCAATAAGATTTTTTTAATTGTAACCACCAGTCACGTTAAGGACATTTTTTCATAGCAACCACCAGTCGCGTTAAGGATATTTTTTTCAAACATGTTATTATTTTTTTTTTAACATGGCATTTATTTAGAAATAATAATGAATTAAGTAGATTTGAATAGTTTGGATCTCACCGGTTATCGACACAAAATTCACAAATTTCACCGATTCAGTAAACCTGCTTCACACTTAACTTGTTCGTTAAACATTACGGGATACACAATGTACTGAAGCAAATAGGAAAGAAAACAATCATGTGCATTATAGGTCAAATTTGACCAAAACCTCGATTATACTGAATCGATTAAAATTCGATTCGTCCTTTGTATCGATTGTATTCAATTCACTCGTAAGCAAATTTACAAGAACCACGACTCAAAATAAGATCAAATCCCTTGTATTAGGATTTCATGTTGTTTCAACATCAAAAAATCGATTAATTGGAACGAGAAATCTACTTTTGGAACACCAATTCAAAATCGCCCATGGTTAGGAATATTTGCACACACTTACATTCATTTTTCACTCTATTTTATTTTATTGAAATTATTTTGTTTTTATTTGAAAGCAGGAGAGATAAGATCAGGGTTGGGAAAAATCTTGAAATTCACTCTACAGTAGCCAAGCAAAACCAATCACAGTCAGCGAAGCCAGTGAAACTCACGCCCATCGCTTCTGTAGGCAATAAGCCTTGAAAATAGCAAAACACCCGTTGCTAAGGGCAACCCAGAATTACTGTAGAAAAATGTTTTATTTCCCGCTGCATTTCCCGCATTTAGAGCCTTCAATGACACTCATGATTTAGAAAATTCGTGCACCCAACATAGGCTACTTGATGAGATTCACGTTTTTGAACTACTGTACTGGAGAGCCACGTGATTTTCGCGAAAATTCAAGCCTACTACTATTACCATTCCCAGCACTGGATAAGATATAGAAATGTGTGTATCTTCACAGAAGAAACGATGAAATGATCACATACAACCAAAGCGAAGTTTTATTATTATTTATATAGAAATTTTCACAGTTGATAAATGTTACGGGAGTTTTTTTTTCGATTGAAATTACTAATTGATAAGTTATACAAATTGATTAATATTCATGAAAACCACTAATAACTTTAACACTTCACTTCTCTTTTGCAAAATCACATTATTTTACAAATTATACTTAATTATACGATATTTTTTTATACACGTTTTGTACGGATATGTTCAATTGACTTCTGCAAAAAAAAATAGTTCAGTTCCTAACGTTATTCTTTTTTCCGTTCAACCTATACAGAAAATAGGTCTCTGATAAAAGCAAAATACGCACTTCATAACTTAGATGAATCAGCTCGAAATGATCATAATCTTTGAATCGGATAAAATAGATGAAACACTTTCTATTACATTCAAATATTTCCATCGAAGCAATCTGTTTGAATTCAAATGCAAAACAAAATATTCACTTCAAAGCCTGCATCGCGCAACTCAAATAGTTGAGGTGATGCTGGTGTTCAATAAGAGCAACAACAAGAACAGAGAGAAACATTGCTGCTTCAGCGAGTAGTGAAGCGGCTAATGCATATTAATGTCATATTTCCTCTTCAATCAGTTTTCTATTATTCATAGAAAATACCACATTGTTGTTTACTTACAGATGCCTTTTTATCAGATTCAAACTTCACTCCACAATCACTCTGAATACATATTTTCACACGCGGTTTAAGAAGCACTCGACACAAACACATTTCCTAGTGGACACACCCGCTTGCTATCGAATTCAGGCTCTCCAGGAAAAACGAAAATTTATTTAAAACTCCTGGCAGGATCGCCAAATGTGAAGCTCAGAATCGTTGTTGGCAAGCGGGAGCACCACGAAGAACCTTGCATTCCATTCTGACATTACTATAGGAGTGAGGCGTCGAAGTTGTGCCATGCCTACTAGATCGTTTGATGTCCGATCCGATGTTACATTCTCGGAGTTCTTTCAACAGGCTTTTGATTGTCAACAATCATAACAGGGTTGGAAGACAAGATCTATGACAATGTTCATTCAGTATCACACACCTCTGAATCATCTTGCCCCTTTTTATTATACGCTTGTTCACAAAATAAATGGATAGGTCGAAACAGGTTTGATAATGGTACATTTTTATTAAAAACAAATACAGATTATAAACAAGATAAGCTCAAAAGCAACAAAAAGCGTTGCTCAGTAATGCATAATATGTATGGTCGGCTAGCCTACAAAGACACTCAAGTGAACTATTGACTCATCCCAGTAAAACACCAATAACACATAGTTATGTTCAGAATGATAGTAGTGAAAGCCGGTTTTCATACAAAATGCTCAACTTTGACATGTTGCAACTTTGTTTCCGTATAAGTAATAAGTTTGAAATATTGACTGAAAACTACAAATATGCTCAAGTTCTTTATCACATTTTTTTCGTAACACTCGTTAAAAAGATAATCACCGATTTCACATAATGTAATAAATAATAATAGTTTGTTTCAAAAGCTTTGGCTTTGGAGAAAAACTCAAATTACAGAAGTTGAGAATTTTGTATGAAAATCGCCGTTTACGACTATTAACACAACTGTAGGTACATTAGACGCTAAGTCTGCAACACTTGAGCCAGATTTTCAATAAACGACCCCAACCGGATCAGCGTACAATTGGCCATTTGGAAGAACGAAAACGCCGCTGCTCTCTCACATGTTCCCGCCAATATCGGAAAATTCATTGCCATCTTTTGCCCATCGTCAGCTACTCTCGCCCAAGTGTACCATACAGCTCCACAGGCAGCCACAAGCAAGAGCAGCCATCCGAAACATCCCAAACGGCAACAGCAACATCTTCTTTGGTCATCGTCTTCAAAATAGAAGCCCCCTTGTTGCCGGGCGTTATTTCGTAGCACACCCTGGTAAACTGCTTGTGCTCGATATTCGGAACTCCAAGAGCTTTGAAAGGTGTTGTACTCCTTAATAGCGTCGCGAATGTCCTTGGCCCGCTGATCCTTGCGAGATAGAAGTGGTTCCATTCTCGGTGTTTCCCTGCTTACTGCGAGAGGATCACTGCGACTGGAGGCAGCAAAACAGACCGAATGATTTCTATGAAATTTGTTTACCTACATGATAACCAACACATGGTAAGACAATTTCGTTGAGGGTATGTTGTAAGAGAGTATAGAAACTGATAGCTAAATTACATATTATTTATTGTCTGTTGAAGCTTAACGTGTACCTACTCATCGGTCTATTGAAATGCAATCCATGAATGTGTCACGGCACGTAGAATTTAATCTCAGGGACAATTTAGGTTCTCAACTTACAAAACTAATATTTAACTTACATTTACTTTCGTTTACATACAGTCTTTTCACAACCAACATCGATGGGCACGTTAATCAATCGTCGTAGCTGCTCTGAAGCACTAGACCAAGCCCTTTTGCAAACGATACCGATTCGATGAGCGTGCAGTTGGCCACTTGAATGAACGTAGAATTTCCGGGCGATCCGTGACATTGCGTTCCTCCGATGGACCCCATTGCAGGAAAATCGATGGCCAACTTTTGTGCACTGCTAACAGCTCTCATCCAGGTGTACCAAACCGCTACACAGGCGATCGTCAATATCAGCAACCACCCCAAATACCAGCACCACCCTTTTTCGTCATCGTCGTCTTCGTCATCGAAACCTCGTCTGGCGTTGTTCCGCTGGACTCCCAGGAACACGGCATGTGCCCGATGGTCCGGACCCCATGGATTACGTGCGGCGTGATACTCCCGTATGGCATCCCGAATGTCCGCTGCCTTCTGCTGTTTGTGTGACAGTAACGGATCCATCCTATTTGGTGTTTGCTAGTTTCTTTCTGCTGGTTCCACAGCGACTTCGGGAGCGCGACTCTGTACGGTACAATCAGCACACTACTAAAAATAGGAATTATATAGCTGATATGGTGTGTGAGGTTGCGAAAGTGCATGCACTTGTAATTATAAATAGTGTTGGTACTGCGCTGGTGCTGGTGTCTGCCTATCAACTTGTCGGATTTTGGTTGATAGAATAAATTGGCTCAATTGAACTCGGTTGATTAATCGAAGCTACGTACCGCTCCGTTGTACCGTTTTTATTCATATTCCTAACACTTATAGTTTTCAATTATTTTAAAATTTGTGTGACCTCTTATATCATAATATAGGGTGTTATGGGATGAAAAATATTTCAACATAAATTTCGAGCCACTTCTAGCTAGCCAATACTTGAACAAAAGACATTCTCCCGGCGGCCGTATCGAAAGCTGATAACAATGCATTGCAATGATAACGATGCAATTACTAATTTCTAAGATAACCTTAAAAATGTGTGAATTTTGACGTATATAGTATAGTTTTGTATATGAAACTATATTTTATCAACAGAAAAATCTTTTTTATCTTTCTGATCAATTACGTTTTTAACCTTTCAATCGTCGCGCGGTTTGCCATTCGAAATTAAGAGACTCGAACGGATACCCGACGGGAGAAAATCAGCTTGTGAATGAGCATGATTATAATTTACCTGATGGTTATGATTCTCAAGCAAGCGATTGTTGACTGAAAAATGAGCATTGTTGGAGATCATGCCTGGAGAATTCCGGAAACGAAAAACGTTATCTTTCATTTGCCTAGTACGAGCCTCGACGACTCGCCTACGCGAAGGGCGAACCCAAAAGTTAGACTTGGTTGCCCCCGCAATTTGAACATTCGATTTTTTTTAATTCTTTTATTAGTATCATTCCAAACATTACATTCATTATTTCTTATATCTAGGTGTTCTGTGTTATTAGACAACACTATCATCCTAATTTGGTAAAACAAATCTAAGATTTTATTAACATTTTGTTGACAACATATTACATTTCATTTGCCGTAGCAGTTCAGATTTTTTACAGGTGAGTTGATTTCACCTGCTTATAAGAGAAAAAAAAAACGTTTTCAATATACTTAACCTAACTTAACCTAAACATATAACGCATTAATCGTGGCAACAGAAGATTGTAACGATTTTTGCCTGAAATTATTAATGATTGTATTTGACATTTGTTCCAATGTTTCAACATTGGATATTATATGTAACTCATTGGTACTATACCAGGGAGGAAGCCTCAGAATCATTTTCAAAATTTTATTTTGAATTCTCTGCAGAGCTTTCTTCCTGGTATTACAACAGCTAGTCCATATTGGTACAGCATACAACATGGCTGGCCTGAAAATTTGTTTGAATATTAAAAGCTTGTTCTTAAGACAAAGTTTTGATTTTCTATTAATAAGGGGATAGAGACATTTTACATATTTATTACATTTGGCTTGAATGCCCTCAATGTGATTTTTGAAAGTTAAATTTTTATCTAGCATGAGCCCTAGAAACTTAACTTCATCTGACCAATTTATTGGAACCCCTCTCATCGTGACAACATGTCTACTTGAAGGTTTCAAATAAAGAGCTTTTGGTTTATGTGGGAATATTATTAGTTGAGTTTTGGAAGCATTAGGAGAAATCTTCTATTTCTGCAAGTATGAAGAAAAAATGTCCAAACTTTTTTGCAATCGACTACAGATGACACGCAGGCTTCGTCCTTTGGCGGAGAGGCCTGTGTCATCCGCAAACAAAGATTTTTGACATCCCTGAGGTAACTCAGGTAAGTCAGATGTGAAAATATTGTATAATATTGGTCCCAAAATGCTGCCTTGGGGAACACCAGCTCTTACAGGAAGTCTTTCAGATCTGGAGTTCTGATAATTAACCTGAAGTGTACGATTTGACAGATAACTTTGAATTATTCTAACAATGTAAGTTGGAAAATTAAAGTTTTTCAATTTTACAATCAAACCTTCATGCCAAACACTGTCGAAAGCTTTTTCTATGTCTAGAAGAGCAAGACCAGTAGAGTAGCCTTCTAGTTTTGTTGGAACGGATCAAATTTGTTACACGTTACACGTTAAAGTTGATGAGTGGTCGAATGTCCATGGCGGAATCCGAACTGTTCATTGGCAAAAATTGAATTTTCGTTGATGTGGGCCATCATTCTGATCAAAATAACCTTTTCAAAAAGTTTACTGATGGAGGAAAGCAAACTAATTGGACGATAGCTAGTAGCTTCTGCAGGATTTTTGTCTGGTTTTAAAATTGGAACAACCTTAGCATTTTTCCATTTGTCTTGAAAATATGCTAATTGAAAACATTTGTTGAATATATCAATTAAAAATGATAAGCTGCTTTCTAGAAGTTTTTTGATGAGGATGTAGAAAATTCCATCATCGCCAGGAGCTTTCATATTTTTGAATTTTTTAATAATAGTTCTCACTTCTTCCATATCAGTCTCCCAGGCATTTTCGAAAACGTTTTCTTGATTGAGAATGTTTTCGAAGTCCTTAGTAACTTGAATTTCAATTGGACTAGTAAGTCTTAAATTTAAATTGTGCGCACTTTCAAACTGCATAGCAAGTTTTTGAGCTTTTTCGCAATTAGTTAGTAATAATTTGTTTTCCTCTTTCAATGCCGGTATTGGCTTCTGAGGTTTTTTCAAGATTTTAGATAATTTCCAAAAGGGCTTAGAGCCAGGGTCCAATTGAGAAATTTTATTTTCAAAATTTTTGTTTCTTAAATCTGCAAAACGTTTCTTGATTTCTTTCTGCAAATCCTGTCCTATAATTTTCATAGCAGGATCACGAGTGCGTTGAAATTGCCTTCTCCTCACGTTTTTAAGACGGATCAAGAGTTTAAGATCATCGTGTATAATCACGGATTCAAATTTTACTTCACATTTTGGAATTGCAATGTTTCTGGCTTCAACAATGGAGTTGGTTAAAGTTTCAAGAGCATTGTCAATATCAAGTTTAGTTTCTAAAGAAATGTTAACATCAAGATTAGAGTCAACATACGTTTTTTATATATTCCAGTCGGCTCGTATATAATTAAAAGTGGAGCTGATAGTATTGCGAATTGCTTCATAGGATATTTGAAATGTCACAGGGACATGATCAGAATCAAAATCAGCATGAGTAACTAATTGGCTACAAAGATGACTAGAATCGGTTAAGACCAAGTCAATCGTAGATGGATTTCTAGAAGAGGAAAAACATGTAGGCCTATCAGGGTATTGAATTGAGAAATATCCTGAAGAGCACTCATCAAATAAAATTCTGCCGTTGGAATTACTTTGAGAATTATTCCATGACCGATGTTTGGCATTAAAGTCACCAATGACAAACAATTTTGACTTATTGCGAGTCAATTTTCGCAAGTCAGTTTGGAGCAAATTAACTTGCTGTCCAGAGCATTGAAAAGGCAAATAGGCAGCTATGAAAGTATATTTACCAAACTGTGTTTCAACAGAAACACCTAAAGTTTCAAAAACTTTAGTTTCAAATGACGAAAACAGTTGATGTTTTATACGCTACTTACTTACTTATTTGGCTTTACATCAATTATCTTGATAAAGCCTCGCCAACAATATTTCGCCAATTCCCTCGGTTCATGGCCGCTTCTCTCCATCCTCGACTGTGACCCACGCTCTCCAGGTCCTGGTGTACCTGATCAATCCACCTAGCTCGCTGCGCCCCACGCCTTCTTGTTCCGACCGGATTCGTGGCGAACACCATCTTTACAGGGTTGTTGTCCGGCATTCTTGCAACATGCCCTGCCCAGCGTATCCTTCCAGCTTTAGCTACCTTCACGATACTGGGTTCGCCGTAGAGTTGAGCGAGCTCGTGGTTCATCCTTCGCCGCCACACGCCGTTCTCCTGCACGCCGCCGAAGATCGTCCTTAGAACTCGGCGTTCGAAAACCCCAAGAGCTTGCAAGTCCTCCTCGAGCATAGTCCACGCCTCATGCCCATAGAGGACTACCGGTCTTATGAGCGTTTTGTACATCGTGCATTTGGTGCGGGGGTGAATCTTTCTTGACCGCAGTTTCTTCTGGAGCCCATAGTAGGCACGACTTCCGCTGATGATGCGCCTTCGTATTTCCCGACTAACATTGTTGTCAGCCGTCAACAAGGATCCGAGGTAGACGAACTCGTCCACCACCTCGAAGGTATCCCCGTCTATCGTAACACTGCTTCCTAGGCGGGTCCTGTCGCGCTCAGTTCCGCCAACCAGCATGTACTTTGTTTTCGACGCATTCACCATTAGCCCGACTCTTGTTGCTTCGCGTTTCAGGCGGGTGAACAAATCTGCCACCGTTTCAAATTTTCTCCCAATAATATCCATGTCGTCCGCGAAGCAAACAAATTGTCCGGATCTCGTGAAAATCGTGCCTCGACTGTTAAGTCCGGCTCTCCGCATGACACCTTCAAGCGCAATATTGAACAACAGGCACGAAAGTCCATCGCCCTGTCGTAGTCCCCGCCGAGACTCGAACGAACTGGAGTGTTCGCCCGAGATCTTCACGCAGTTTTGCACACCGTCCATCGTTGCTCTGATCAATCTTATGAGCTTCCCGGGAAAGCTGTTCTCGTCCATGATTTTCCATAGCTCTATGCGGTCGATACTATCGTATGCCGCCTTGAAATCGATGAACAAATGGTGCGTAGGGACCTGGTACTCACGGCATTTCTGGAGGATTTGCCGCACGGAAAAGATCTGGTCCGTTGTCGAGCGGCCGTCGATGAAACCTGCTTGATAACTTCCCACGAACTCGTTTGCTATAGGTGATAGACGACGGAAGAGAATCTGGGATAGCACTTTATAGGCGGCGTTTAGGATGGTGATTGCACGATAATTTTCACACTCCAGTTTGTCGCCCTTTTTGTAGATAGGGCACATAACGCCTTGCTTCCACTCCTCCGGTAGCTGTTCCGTTTCCCAGATTCTGACTATCAGCCGATGCAGACAAGCGGCCAACCTGTCCGGGCCCATCTTGATGAGTTCGGCTCCGATACCATCCTTGCCAGCGGCTTTGTTGTTCTTGAGCTGTTGAATGGCATCCTTAACTTCCCCCATCGTGGGAGCTGGTTGATTTCCGCTATCCGCTGTGCTGACGTAGCCATCGCCTTCGCTGTCCTGACCTTCTGTGCCTGTGTTCTCTGCGCCATTCAGGTGTTCATCGTAGTGCTGCTTCCACCTTTCGATCACCTCGCGTCCGTCCGTCAAGATGCTCCCATCCTTATCCCGGCACATCTCAGCTCGCGGCACGAAGCCTTTGCGGGATGTGTTGAGCTTCTGATAGAACTTCCGCGTTTCTTGAGAACGGTACAGCAACTCCATCTCTTGGCATTCCACCTCTTCCAGGCGGCGCTTTTTGTCCCGGAATAGGCGGGTTTGCTGTTTCCGCTTCAGTCTGTATCGTTCCACGTTTTGCCGCGTACCATGCTGCAGCATTGCAGCCCGCGCTGCATTCTTCTCCTCTAAAACCTCTTGGCACTCCTCGTCGAACCAATCGTTTCTTGAGCTCCGTTCCACATATCCGACAACGCTTTCGGCAGCGTCGTTAATGGCTGCTTTGACTGTCCTCCAGCAGTCCTCAAGAGGGGCCCTATCGAGCTCGCCCTCATCCGGCAACGCTGCCTCAAGATGCTGCGCGTACGCATTGGCGACATCCGGTTGTTTCAGCCGCTCGAGATTGTACCGGGGCGGGCGTCGGTACCGTACATTGTTGATGACGGATAGTTTTGGGCGCAGTTTCACCATCACCAGGTAGTGGTCGGAGTCAATGTTGGCGCCACGATAGGTTCTGACGTCGGTTATGTCGGAGAAGTGCCGTCCATCGATCAAAACGTGGTCGATTTGCGATTCTGTCTGCTGAGGTGATCTCCAGGTGTACCGATACGGGAGGCTGTGCTGGAAATAGGTGCTACGAATGGCCATGTTCTTGGAGGCGGCAAAATCTATCAGTCGTAGGCCGTTCTCGTTCGTCAGCCGGTGGGCGCTGAACTTTCCAATCGTCGGTCTGAACTCCTCCTCCTGGCCAACCTGAGCATTCAAATCTCCTATGATGATCTTGACGTCGTGGCTTGGGCAGCGGTCGTACTCGCGTTCGAGCTGCGCGTAAAATGCGTCCTTGTCATCATCAGTGCTTCCGGAGTGTGGGCTATGCACGTTGATTATGCTGAAGTTAAAGAATCGGCCTTTGATTCTTAACTTGCACATTCGTTCATTGATCGGCCACCACCCGATGACGCGCCTTTGCATATCACCCATCACTATGAAAGCTGTTCCCAGCTCGCGTGTGTTGCTGCAGCTCTGGTAGATGGTATGATTACCTCTAAACGTTCGCACCAATGCTCCTGTCCAGCACACCTCCTGCAGCGCTACGATGTCGAAACCGCGGGTCTTCAGTACATCGGAGAGTATGCGAGTACTTCCAATGAAGTTGAGAGATTTGCAGTTCCACGTACCGAGTTTCCAATCGCTAGTCCATTTTCGTCGCTGTGGTCTTTGCCGATTGTTCCGGTCCGTATTCTCTCGTTGACGTTCCTGTGCTGATGTGTTTTTACGGCTGGATCGCAGGGCCTGACACCAACCCCCTAGATTTCCGGAGGACCATTCCCCCTAAATGTTCGGAGGGCCATAGTGCGCAGTTTAGCTTAGAGTCCTTCTCTGGCACTCGGACGATGATCAGCCGCCCCTGACATGGGGAACAGACGCTGTTGTGAGCCGCTCCTAACATGGAGTACAGACGCTCAAGGTTTGCAGAAGCAAACCCCCCCTTCCCTGTCAGCATACGACCAAAGTTCCCACCGGGGGTTGGTTACCCGATCTTCCCCAAGGTTACTCGTACCCCGGCCAGTACCACGAGGAGGTAGGGATAGGAGTTGCTGGGCAAGAGGCTAAGGACCGCACAAAGGGGTCTATTTTATTCCTGCAGGTACGCGAGGTACCAATGGTACGCCATGCCCAGCCATTTACCGCGCCATGTTTTATACGCCTATGAATGATGATTGCAACTCCCCCACATGCCCCATCAAGTCGATCATTACGATAAACAAAAAAGTTAGGATCTTTTTTTAGTTTGGATCTAGGTTTTAAATAAGTTTCGGTAATAACTGCTATATGCACGTTATTAGCTGTAAGAAAATAAACAGCTCGTCCTCTTTACCATTCAGAGAACGAGCATTCCAATTTAAAATATTTAAATTATTATTTGGATCCATTAGAAAAACGTAATCCAATAACAATTTGATTTGTAAATTTTACACCTACTTGGACTGCTTCAGTCATAGTGGTGGCTTTGAACATTGCATCAATCATTAAATTCAATTGTTCAGTTAGAAAATTAAAATCAGAGGCATACATATCACTTGAAGTGGGTACATCTGGTGATTTCCCATTGGAATTTTCGGTAGACGAAGAGGAGGAGTAGGAGTTACCTGTGGCGGTAGGGTTTTTTCCATTTGATTTGAAACAAGTAGAATGGGTACTCATAGTACGAATAAGGGAGGAGTTCAAATTATCTGCTACGATATCGGCAAAGGATTTTCCGTGGGTAGATACATTCGGAATTGAAAGATTCGAACGGCTACCCGACGGATTAAAATTTGTTTGTGAATGAGCATGATTATGATCTTCCTGATGGGTATGATTCCTAATCACCAGGCAAATTCCGGAAACGACCGTTATCGTAACGGATATTATCTTTCATCTGCCTGGCACGAACCTCAATGACCCTTTTGCGTGAAGGGCATTCCCAAAAGTTAGCTTTAAGAGGGCCCTTGCAATTGGCGCATTCAAACTTTCTGGTATCTTCTTTCACAGGACAGTCGTCCTTAGCGTGAGAAGAACCTCCGCAAATCATGCATTTAGCATCCATGCGACAATTTTTTGTACCATGACCCCATTTTTGGCACCGACGGCACCGAGTGGGGTTCTGATAATTTCCTCCAGGTTTCTGGAAATGTTCCCATGTCACACGGACATCGAACATAAGTTTTGCTTTTTCTAAAGCTTTAATATTATTTAGTTCTTTTTTGTTAAAGTGAACTAAATAATATTCTTGAGAAAGCCCTTTCCGAACAATGCCAGAATGGGTTCTCTTTTTCATAATGATTACTTGGACTGGGGAAAATCCAAGTAAATCAATTATTCCATTTTTGATCTCTTCAGGTGACTTATAGTCACTTGAGAGACCTTTCAAGACAACTTTGAACAAACGTTCAGTTTTGTCGTCATAAGTAAAAAATTTGTGCTTCTTCTCTTCAAGATGTCTGAGAAAAAGTTCACGATCTTCAAGAGTTTCCGGCAAAACGCGACAGTCTCCTTTCTTTGCAATTTGGAAGGAAACCTTGATTCCCCTAATGGAGTTCAAAATCTCCTGCCTAAATCCCCCAAATTCGGAACAACTGACCACGATAGGCGGCACTCTTTGCTTCCTCACTTGAATCAAAGAGCCTGGGCTAGAGGCTGCTTCGATTTGGTGTTCGGAAAATTTGTCTAGAGCATCGAACTGATTGCTCATTTTGATACAATTATTCATTTCACCCTTGGAAGAAAGTTCGCATTCCGAAGAAACGTCCTTTCTTCCATTCTTGCCACGTGTAGTGACAGTTTTAAAACCCACTTTTTTGGAAGGAAGTAGTGAATTCAGAGATTCACCCTTCCTTTTGTTAGTTGTTGATACCATGTTTAGTTAATAAACGAGAAAGTCGCGACCTTCGAGAGGTTTTTTCCCAAGATGGTGTCCAAGAAGGATTACCACCGCTAGCTTTCGCCAACGAAAAATCGAAGGCACGGGTCCAAACAAGGATCGTAAAGGGATCAATAGTGGAAAAAATAGTACAGAAAAGTACTGTTTTAGTAGCACTGAAAAGTATCGTTTTAAATTTTAGCACTGAAAAGTACTGTTTTATTGCTTTAGGTAGTTTTTAAGAAAACTTCCAAGAGCAGAGAGAATTCGTGTACGCACAGCACGAAGGTACGATGCGCACTGAATTATTGTCGATGTACATTCGAAACTGTGCAGATCGATGTAAGCTTTGAATTCCACTTAACGATGGTGGATGGAAAAGTTTACAACATCCTGTCCGAAAACCAATCATCATCGAAGTATTTCATTTGTGGAGCACTCCCAAATGAAATTAACACTCCAAAGGTAGACAAAAAACTTCTCGATACGGACAAATATCTCTCATTGCTGGATCAAAAGTTTTGATTGTTCGATTCACATTGCCTACAGGTTGTAATAAAACATGTGCTTTATAATAAGAGAATAATTATTTCGTTTTTATAAATAGGTTGAACATCAAAGTGTGGGGGGTAACAACGGCCGAACATAAGCATGAACTAGAAAATAGGAAACGTGAAATCCAATAACAATTCAAAACTAAGATGGGTCTAGTCGTAAGATAAGCCAAAACCGGGGTATGGGTCCAGCAATAATAGGAACACAGCACAAAGGTTTTTTGCGGATCCGAAAACAAGCTCGGAAATAACAGGAGTTAATTGAGATATCATCCAAAACTGTGGAACAATTCTTCGAGTGATATCTTCGGGGAGAACAACCGATTTTCCCAAATTCTGAGATCTTCTAAGTCAAACACGACAGCTCTACTTGAAGGAGTAAAATTGGTATTTTATGCCTGTAACTGTGCATAAACTTCTGATGCACAGTGCAAACATAATGGAAGCTTTCGAAATTCCTATCGGTAATTTATCCGAAGAAGCATTGGAAGCAACCCATAAAAATAAACAGTAACAAGGACTTGATGAATTATATGCTCCTCTGCACAGATCCATAAAAAAAGAGAAAAATTGTTTCTAATAGTCATCAACAGAAACTTAAGACATTTCAACTTTCTTTGTATTGATCTGTTCTCGGATGTTTAATAGCTTGTAAATTCATTTTGTTGCTAATAGAAATAAACTTTATTCAATCTTTTTTTATTTGACTTCATTTTATTCGTTGGAATAATCCGTACTTGAATATTTTTATAAAAAGTTAATTATTGAAACACTTTTATGGTTACGTATGTCACATACATCGTTTATGCAAACGACTCGAGTACTTTTTCATCCATTTTTATTTTGAACATTTGTTCCAAAGCGAGCACTGGTGTCAAATGTAAAACTTGACGTCTGCCATTACTGATGTAATATGTGTCATTCATGCCAATAATGAGTTTTTTTAGTGTATAACGAGTTCCTCCTCAAAATCGTAGGGCAAAACCGCATAAAACATTCAGTTATGAATTTTGTCCCCAAGTGCCATACGCTCGAAGCACTGTGGAACGCTTCGTGGCCGCCGCTGCAGCCCCATCCGTGCCCCACCTCTCGGATGGTCCAACCAGGGGCGTTCCCCAACTGTCACGACCCGTTAGATGATGGTTCCCTCTATCCCCCGGAGATAGCCACCGAGCTCACCATGAGCTTGTTCAAGCGGCTGGGAGCACGCCGCTCTAAACGAGAACAATTAGGCGCCGTGACCATCACGGTGCAAAACTTCCTCGCGAGGACCGTGAGGGAATCACCAGAGTTCTCAACTGGAACGCATGCTCCTTAAGGAGCAAGACTCGGGAACTGTCCGCCTTCCTAGATCAGGAAGTTATCGATGTAGTCATAATTACGGAGACGCACCTCAGGTTAACGTCTTCATCCCCGACTTCAGGCTTGTAAGACTTAACTGGTGCTGCTTCGATCGAGGAGGCGTTGCGATTGCCTTCCGGAACAACATAAACTCCACCTTGCTGCCGAGCTTCCAACTGCAAGTCATCGAGGCCGTTGGTGTTCTGGTGGATACCTTAATCGGCTCAATCTAAATCATCGCGGCGTACTGCCTGAAGCAAACTACCATCAACGACTGAACAACGGTGACCCTATCAAGCTGACTCGGCGGCAGGGGCAGTTCATCTTGGCTGGCGACCTGAACGCAAGGCTCGGGACTTGAGGTAACATATGGCGGAACAGAAATGGTCTCATCCTACAACAGGACCTGGAGGAAGATCACTACACCGGGAGCCTGAGCCCGGATTCGCTATCTTCCTATCTCGATGTGATTTTCATTTCCGATTTTCTCTAGGGAAGTAGGGTCCCCTACTATACCACCTGTTCACCTCGTATATGCCTCATCTCCCTGAAGGCGGCTCTCTATCGCTGTTTGCTGACGACACCTCAGTCGTTTACAGCGCTAAATACACGAGAGCGTTTACATCTCGACTCCAGAGATGTCTGAATGTCTTGTCAGATTACTTGAACAGCTGGAAGATCTGTATCAACGCGGCGGAGACCCAGGTCATCCTCTTCCCCTATACTCAATCCGCCAGACTTGTTCCTGCTGAGGATTGTAAAATCACCTCAATGGATTAACGGTGGAATATTCTGATGTGGCCGACTACCTTGGTAGTAGTCTTGTAAACAGTAGTTAGAATAACAAATTGTACTTTTCAAAAACTACCAGAGCAAATAAGGCCAAACAAATTATTAGAGTAAAAACACAATAATTTGAACGATTCTACCCCATTACCCCGAATCCCATTACTCCGAATGCCGTTAACCCGAGTGCCATTACCCCGAATTCCAAAATACCCGTTATGTCATCAATATCATCATGTCAAGCTAATTGTAAATTCGAGGAAATCGCATTCGGGGTGATGGTACATTCGGGGTAATGGAATTCGGAGTGATGACATTCGGATAAATGGTATTCGGGGTAATGGGGTAGAATCATCTGAACACTTTTAAGAACAAATTTAAGCACAAAGCTGGCGGACCAATCGGTCAATCTCTTAACATTATCTCTTAGGGTAATTCGCTAATTGTTGAACGCTACCCAAATGTTGAAAGATCTGTAGAAACCATGTTAAAACAGGAAATTGAACCATTTTCAAACAGTTTCAATAAATTATACAGATTATTTTGTAAGTTAGCTGTACTATTAGACACAATAAATTTAATTAGCACATTAATTCCTGAAACGAAATATTTATTGAAATTTTTTATCGGTAGGCAGGGATTGAATCCTGAGAAAATTGAGAGAATCTCTCACGTATCGCTCTCTGTAACTATCATAACATGCTGCACATTATGAGAGACTGTTTATCGTATACTGCTACAAGTTTGATCAGATTGGGGGGATAGTAGTGCATGATAAAACCCCTCTGAACATGCTCCAAGCCTGGGGGACACTGTTGTTATTGGAAGTTCGTGGATTGTTTATCGTGCCAGTAAAGAAAAACACCTATCCCCAACGGTAAACAAGCGAGAAAAATGGATTTTATCATCGCTCTCTCGTTGGGGCTCTCGCTCGCTGCTTCCATTTATCAGACTTGTTACACCTTGCGATACAATGACGATCGTGGACCGCAACAGATGGGATGTTTTTCTTTGCTTGCTTTGATCGTGCTTCATTCTCAAATGAGAGCGAATTCTGCAACGCCTGTCGGTAGGTGGAACGAAAATTTCAATTCTCTTAAAAAATAACTTAAGCTGGGGCTGCTATGAAATAAGCTGTGTGGCAAAACATACTACGTATATTTGGCAGCACCTATTCACGATATCAGTAAAAGTCTACTTTAGTTATTTTCTAAACATCCGTACAATTTACTCGTACCTATTAATTACATAAAAACATTTTCAATTGCACTTTCGTTTCACGTACATTTTCCATTCTGAACACTAGCATAACATGAAAGTCTTGGTTTCATCAACAGTATTGCCAGATTTTTTTATTTTCGTATCAAACACCTATATTGAAATGGAATATTGCATTACACAATATAGTATTGTTTATTGCTTATTTATTTAATAGTTATAATAATTATTATAAAAAATCATATAATGGTGTCTGTTGCAATGGAGCAATTCCACCGAACATGACGATTTTTTTTTAAATTTAATTTTTGTATTTTTTCAATCGCCTGAAAATTTGCATACAGATTCTTCATGACCAAAAATGCCATTTTGCACCTTCAGACAGCCATTTTGAACCTCGCCTTATTTTTCTGAAGTGCGTATCGTAAAATGCATAGCAAATCTTTAAAAAACTGTAACTCGAAAACGGTTTGTCCGATCGATTTGAGATCTTCTACAAAGTTGTAAGTATTGCTTAGGACTAGATGGAGAAAAATATGCACGGTAAAAAAAAGTTACAGATTAATTTTTATTTCAAAAACAAAATCTTAAAATCGATTTTCTCCAGAAACGCAGTTTAGATTTTTTTTATTTTTGGATATGTTTTAGGGGACAAATTATGTGATTAAATGCACAATGTTTCAAAATGGAAGAATTATGGACAAAAAAGTTATGATGTTTTAAAAAATTACAGATTTTGAAAAAAAATCGAAATAGAGGAAAACAATATTTTTTTATGTGATTATTTGAAAGTACAGAAAAATTGCAATCGAAAAGTACTTAGGTAATTTTTTTCTAGGTTGCATCAATTTCGAGATATACTCATATTTATATAAAATTTTCAAACAAAAAAAGGGAAATAGGCCCTTTTCAAACATATTTCGTGTTTCTCCATTACAGAAATTTTTTATTTTGATTGAGTGAATCGTAGCTGAATTGTTTATTGTTTGATCAAAACCTATATACTAAAGTATTTAAAAAAGTATGCACGGTAAAAAAAATATAAACTAAATTTTCAAATGAAAATTTGAAGTTCATTGTTCTTAAAAACCGCAAAATTGATGTTTTTAATTTTTGGATATGTTTTGCAGCATATTGTTTGTAATTTCTTGCACAATGACTCGAAACGGAAATTTTTTGGATAAAAAATAAATTATTTAAAAAAATAAATAAAACGATATTTTTGGTGCATTTTTTGAGTACTTTATATTATTAACTATGAAAAATTTCTATCGAAAAATACTCAAGTAAAATTTAGCTGAGATGCATCACTTCCGAGATATACACGGAAATCTAAACGTGGCATTACAAATGTGATTCTATCACAACGGTGTACCTTTGGTCTCCAGGGCTAGACCCGGCTAATGGGTAAAGCCCTCTCATCGCGGCAAGATCGTACAACCATGGAGAAGGAGTTTGTCTTTTTTTGTGTTTTTTTGTTTTGTTTTTTTTTTTATATATATATACTGCAATTTTATTTCTTAATTATATCAACTACTTTCTTGTTATTGTCACAGCTCGAAAATTGTCTAACTTCAACTTGGAACATTCATTTCAGTATCAGAAGTTACATGTTCATCACTGCTCGATGAGTCATCTCTACTAGATAGTTGAGTACAATTAGACAGTTTTAAACGACAAGAATCACAAATTTTAAGATTACTCTTTAATTTATTCTGTCCAGCAAATCCCAACAAAACCAATTTCTGAATATTATCTTCCGTAAGATTTCGAAAATGTTTAGAACAACTTTGTTTGAACACTTTAATACATCTTGAACTGATATAACTCATTGCGAAAAAAATGATATTTGTACAGCTTCATGCACAACAAGGGGACGGACCTGGTGTAGTGGTTAGAACACTCGCCTCTCACGCCGAGGACCTGGGATCGAATCCCATCCCCGACATAGTCACTTATGACGTAAAAAGTTATAGTGACGACTTCCTTCGGAAGGGAAGTAAAGCCGTTGGTCCCGAGATGAACTAGCCCAGGGCTAAAAATCTCGTTAATAAAGTCAAACCAACCAACCATTCATGCACAACAAAAATAAATACCTCTGTAAAACGCCTCCTTAATCCACAATATAATGCTGTATCTTCTTTCGTAGCACGTCAATTTCACACACGCAGCGAACTGGACTATCGAATTTCATACATTTTGCCTTATGAAAGGTGGAACGATTATTGCAATACGAATGCTTTATGTATCGTTTTAGCATCACTCCCCATCAAGGCGTCGATTGGCGCGTGGTGCACGCTCGGGCCTATCGATCGCAAGGCTCTTGGTACGATTCCAGGTTGCCGCGATTAACGTTTTTAGTTTTCAAATTCTGGTTTCATAAGGCAAATTTATGAATTTCAACCCGATTTCTTGTGGCGAATTTTCATAAGGGGTTCCTATGTTTATCGATAGTCCATTTGCCTGAGTGCAGGCAAATAAACGTCACCTACAATCACTTAACAATCACTGTTGATATAACACTAATGCTCTCACGGTTTCAGACGTACCTTATATACTACATAGGTACTTCACACCACGAAGGTTTTGTACCGCATTTTTTTCAATGATGATTGCTACAGTGATAAAACTTGACAACATACCGCATTATTTTTGTACCCATGAAGTACGTTTGAAAAAGGCATCGTTTTTCTTTTATTCATTTACCATGTCCAAATGTATGGGTATGGGAAAAACGTGTTTGTTCATCATACCTACTAACACAGGCAAAAGTGATGAAAACCCTTGTGGAGCCTGTTTAGTAGAATGCCTGTAAATATACAAAAAAGATGAGTAGTACTGTCCCTTTTAATTCTACTATTGTATCCTTCGACAGATACGCGTATTTAAACCTCAACTGTAAAGCCGTCTTCAGTGTTGTGTACTTGACTTGACTTGGTTTGTGTTGTTGAAATCAAAATAAAATTTACCGGAATGGAAAAACACGCAATATGTTTGAAATTGATGCAACCTAGAAAAATTTTACTTTAGTACTCTTCCAATGCATTTTCTGTACTATCAAATGAACACATAAAAAAATATTGTTTTCCTTTATTTCGATTTTTTTCAAAATTTGTAATATTTTATAAAATTCTAACTTTTTTGTCCATAAATCTCCCATCATGAAACATTGTGCAATAAATCACATAAGTTGTCCCCTAAAACATGTCCAAAAATAATAAAAATCACAGATAACTTTTCATAGAAAATCGATTTTTATTTTTTTTTATTAAAAAAATCTGTCATTATTTTTACCGTGCATATTTTTTTTTCCAAATAGTCCTAAACAATACCTACAACAACCGCAAAATATATCCAAAAATTAAAAACATCAATGTTGCGGTTTTTAAGAACTATTAGCTTCAAATTTTCATTTGAAAATATCGTTTATATTTTTTACCGTGCACTCTTTTTTCAATACTTAAGCATCAATGTTTTGATCAACCGATAAACGATTTAGCTACGATTCGCTCAATCAAAATAATTTTTTTCTGGAATGGAGAAACACGAAATATGCTTGAAAAGGGCCTATTTTTCTTTTTTTATTTGAAAATCTATATAAATAAAAATGGAATGATGTTTGTATGCCACGAAATGGCTTACGATCGGGTCAACGGATTTGAATGATAATTTCTCCGTTTTGTTCCTCAAGGGTTCCGACGTGTTTGTGTGTATAAAAATCCCAGGATATTCACCGGGAAAGTTGGAAAAACGAGTTTTCCTCTCTTTCGTTTTTTTTAAATCTGTAATTTTTTAAAACATAACTTTTTTGTCCATTATTCTTCCATTTTGAAACATTGTGCATTTAATTACTTAAGTTGTCCCCTAAAACATATCCAAAAATAAAAAAAAATCAAAACTGCGTTTCTGGAGAAAATCGATTTTAAAATTTTGTTTTTGAATTAAAAATTAATCTGTAACTTTTTTTTACCGTGCATATTTTTCTCCATATAGTCCTAAGCAATACCTACAACTATGTAGAAGATCTCAAATCGATCAGACAAACCGTTTTCGAGTTACAGTTTTTTAAAGATTTGCCATGCATTTTCCGATACGCCCTTCTCAAAAAATAAGGCGAAGTTCAAAATGGTGGTCTGAAAGTGCATAATGGCATTTTTGGTCATAAAGAATCTGTATGCAAATTTTCAGGCGATTCAAAAAATACAAAAATAATCGGGTTTGCGAAACGGCGTGGAACCGCTCAATGGTGAAAAAAGCGATTCAGTTAAGTATAATTAATTGCATCCCTGACTATATTCTGATTTTTTTTTTGAATTTCACTCTGTTCTCACAACCGACGAGGAGCGCGATCTTGCAAGTTTAATGAATGCGGAAGTAAAACGGTCAACATTTAGCGACAATCGTTCAACATTAGGATAAGATGGGTTATGTATGTATTCAACAATTGGATGTAGAACTATCTTTTTAAATACATATTTTTCAATTAAAAATGAACATTACAGTGCCAAAAATGTAACAAAAACAATGTTAAACAATCGTCTACGGTGTTGAATGCTTTTTTAGCAACCTTTCTATCAGAATTTCCATGAAAATCAAATAACAAAAAAACGTATATCTTAACCGTTCAACATTTGGCGTTTTACCCTAACAAGTGTTTAAGGTGATTATAGAACGAAGCCACACTTAAAATTTTCAAGAGCACAAGACTTAAGAACCAAATAGTGCTCCTCGAATTTTATCCCATTGGACACCACCAGCAAGCAAGCAATTTGATTGATTCTCAACGCGAACTCTTGTCAGATTCTCCAGTCTTGTGTACTTGAAAATTCAAAGTTTGGCTTCGTTTTATAATCACCTTAAATGATCTTAAAAATATTAAATTTACTAAGAATACTTTTCATCATACAGTGCCCGTTCGATTTTGACTCGGTTTGAACTTGGCAACACGGAAATCCATGTACACAAAAATGGATCATGGTCAGTCACAAATCCTGTCAATCTCAATGATTGACTGGGCTTTCTTAAGGCTTATCATATTCAAAATAGGTAAATTTAATTCGTGGTCATTATTACGGTGATACAAGTTTTAGAGTGCTTTGTGAAGCCCAAGCAGGACAGTTCGGTTTTGCGTCGTCCGATTGATTTAGCTGACGGATTCGCGCGTTTTCGTTGCCGGAGAATTTTTTTCCCCCTGTTTTGGAGCGTCTTGCTGGGTAGTGCTTTGTGAAGCCCAAGCAGGACAGTTCGGTTTTGCGTCGTCCGATTGATTTAGCTGACGGATTCGCGCGTTTTCGTTGCCGGAGAATTTTTTTCCCCCTGTTTTGGAGCGTCTTGCTGGGTAGTGCTTTGTGAAGCCCAAGCAGGACAGTTCGGTTTTGCGTCGTCCGATTGATTTAGCTGACGGATTCGCGCGTTTTCGTTGCCGGAGAATTTTTTTCCCCCTGTTTTGGAGCGTCTTGCTGGGTAGTGCTTTGTGAAGCCCAAGCAGGACAGTTCGGTTTTGCGTCGTCCGATTGATTTAGCTGACGGATTCGCGCGTTTTCGTTGCCGGAGAATTTTTTCCCCCTGTTTTGGAGCGTCTTGCTGGGTAGTGCTTCGAGAAGCCCAAGCAGGACGGTTCGGTTTTGCGTCGTCCGATAGAGTTTGTTGACGGTTTCGCGCGTGTTTTCGTCGCCGGAGATTTTTTTTTTTTTTTCTCCCTTTGTTTTGGAGCGTCTTGCTGGGTACGTATTTGGGAAGGCCCAAGCAAGACGGTTTATTTTCGGGACGCCAAGAAGTTTTGCTGTCAGTGTCAGTTTTGTGTTCAGTCGAGAATGGATGGCCAACTGGTGAGTTCGTTTCATGCTTATGATAACACATATTTTCTTGAAAGCGTAACTTTTATGTAATATTAAAACAAACTTTGTATGGTTTGTCACTATAGGTGTCGGCATTATGCTTTTTTCTTATACAATTTGAATATACATATATTTTTCTCTTTTTGACATTATTAAAAATTATCCTTTGAATTGTTCGACATTGTGAATGTTGACGTATTTTCTAAAACTTCTACCATATCGAGACAAAATGCACAGTAATACTCATATGTAATTTTCAAACAAACTATGTATGGTTCGTCACTACAAGTGTCGGCATTATTCCTGTTTCATATAAGTTAAAATATATACATGTAATTTTCAGTTTTCGTCATTAATAAAAACGTCTTTTGAATTGTTCGACATTATAGATGTTGACGTAATTTTTCCAAAAACTTCTCGAGACAAAAATACAAAACTAGCTTTAAATACAAGTCGTATATTTCCCCCTTGTCCATGGATCGCATCACCGACCAGAGGTGACTCCCAGATCTTTTCCTTCCTCACTAATAAACACCCTTCCCGTGGTGATTGTGGAGATGCAGAGGTATTCTCGGTCTCTAGAAGCAACAATCATTACACCCTAACATTCCTTCCCCATCCCAACTGACTGTAAGGACTTGGCCGGCGCCGTTATTGATCAATAATATTAGATCTGCTAAAATTGCACTTCGAGAGTAAGCGGAAACTCCCATCCCTTATTCATTTGGATCGTAGTGCAATTCTTACCAGTTCCGATCAATCACGGAGTAGCAACCATTGACATGTACAGTCAGTTTATGCTATGCTATGCTATGCTATGCTATTATTACGGTGATACAAGTTTTAATAAAAACAATCATGCAAATTTGGAACGGTTCAATTTTGGCAACATGAAAATTTTTGACATGATGCCAAAATCGAACAGGCACAGTATACCCATCCAGTTTTCGCGAGGTTTTTACAGTTATGTTGTACAAAATACAAAGCACGACTACTTAAGTTCCAATTACAGATTTTTTATTTTAGGCGTGTCAGCTAAGAATAGACCAGCTGACGCACCCTAAAAACACTAACCATACACTCTTATTCAGCTAGTAATGTTACTTGTACATCTTTTCCCGCTTACCCTATTGAAAAAATGTCCATAACATTGTAGAAAAATGAGCTGAATAATTGTAGCTTTCTCTAAAATTTTGGCCTTCCGTGATTCGGCCTTCTGTGATTTGGTCTTTTGTGATTCGGTCTTTTGAGATTTGGCCTTTTGTGATTCGGCCCTTTGTGGTAGACCCGTATAAATGTCTCAATGTTCCAGAACCGAAATCTGTTTCCCAATAATCCACCAGTTTGATAGTGTTACCACGTGTTTCTCTTTAATAACACAATGCGCTTTGTCTGACAACACTAAACACATGGCCACGAAATCTGAAAGGCTTATCAGAAGCGTCTCAAAAATGTAATAATATTATTGTGTTTCATCTAGGTAGGGCCTAAAAGGGTCAATAACTTCGAAATCATTCATTTTACCTATGTCTCCTATAACTTTCATACTGCAATTTTACTTCACGGAACGGTTACTGTTGAAATTTCACTTTGACTCTAGTCAGCCGTTTGTTTCCCGGTAAGTCGGTGTTCAAAGGATTTCTTGTCAAACGGCTCATTCGAGTCGAAATCCAAGATCTGGGTCTTGTGATTCTTGATCAGTTAAATGGTGGCATCCTTAACGTCTCTCATAGTAGGAAATGGTTTGTTTCCATTGTCCGCTGTAATGACATAGTCATCACTCCCACATCACTGTCGTGATCCTCTGTGTTTTTGTCATTCAGATGTTCATCGTATTGCTGCTTCCACCTTTCGAGGACAACACGTCTGTCCGTTATGAAGCAACTGTGGGATGCGATGAACCTTTGCAGTCCTCGCAGTTTATGACCCAGCTTTTGCAAACTACCTCAGATTATTAAAACTGAGAAAATTAAGAATTTCATCAATTGCCATCACTACAGTATATGAGAAGCACATGTCTCATCCACGTATTTCTCCAATTTCAGAGCCACCTGAAACGCGCCATCCTGGAGATCATCGCTTCCGGAGTGGCGTCCAGCACTGCAGATCTGGAAAGCTTCGTCAACTGTACGCTGTTCAGTTGTGAGAAAAAGTGCCGCTTCTCGTTTACCATAGATTCACTAGAACAAAACCATCGGCATGTGGCGTGGTCAAAGAAAGGCAAGTCAGATACCAATCATGAGGAGAGGGACAGGATCGATCCCATAGCGAACTGTGTCCGTTTCCTGCTAGAATACGAATTCATCCGAATGCAAACCAATGTGGAAAGTGGCGAAACGTTGCTGGTTTCTACCCCGCTTGGTAATGCATGCCTGTCAGCTTCGATGGCACCTCGAGATGGATTCCTGTTGTTCAGCGAGCTGCAGAAATCTCGACAGTGTTTCGTACTAGAATCCGAACTGCACGCCATTTATCTGGTGACGCCATACTCCGTAAGCTATCAGTGGCAGAACATCAGCTGGGTAGATTTTCTCGAGCGATGGGAGAACATGGACGCGGCAATGAGACGGGTTGGTGAGCTGATAGGCATTCGAGATGCCTTTTTGGTGAAGGGTTTGCGCGGTAAGATCGGCGAAGCAGACCACGAAAGCCTCATGACGCACAAACGTTTCTACACGGCTTTGGCATTGAAGCGACTTGTCGACGAAGAACCACTAAGTGTGGTGGCCCAGCAATTCCAGTGCTCTCGAGGATTACTACAGAGTCTACAGCAGGTTGCGTCCACGTTTGCAGGTATGTTGGCTTGAAATTGTAATATGTGAGCAATTCTCCGGGCCGGGGGGAGGGACCTGATGCAGTGGTTAGAACACACGCATCTCTCGTCGAGGACCTGGGATCGAATCCCGTCCCTGAGATAGTCATTTATGACAAAAAAGTTATAGTGACGACTTCCAAGATGAACTAGCCCGGGGCTAAAGATCTCGTTAATAAAGAGAATAAATGAAACTAGGCCGCTATCGGCACATATCGTTAGAATTCATATTTGCTATCGCTGTTCGCAAGAATATGTACAAACTAGAGAAGAATCGTTTTGGTTAACTCTTCAGCCAGCGAGAGCCCCTAAAAGAGAGCATGATAAGAATTCTCGAACATATGATAGCAATACTGTCCCACAGGTTTGAAGCTAGTGTTGATGAACTGTATCATACACTGTAATCCACACGATCAAATTAGAGCTGTAGCAGAAGATGATAAATAGACTCTCATGATTGCTACGGATTATTATTGTTATAAAAATCAACAAAAGAAAGATACTCTCAATTATCTAAGCATTCAATCCTTGGAATTATAAGACATCACGTTAAGAAATAACTAACATTTATCCATAAACAGGCTTTTATGCAAACTGCCCACCAATTTAAATGAACCAAAACGCTTCTCTACTTTTAGTGAATGGAGACAAAAAATGATTTCTAACGATATGTGCCGATGACGGCTTAGTTTCAGCGAGAATTACTCATGAATGGTCGTTGATCATGCATTTCCAGGTATCGTCACTGCGTTCTGCACATCGCTCAACTGGAATTTGCTGGCGATGATCATCACACAGTTCAGAGAACGCCTCTACTTCGGAGTACAGCCGGATCTTCTCGACCTGATGCGCATAGCTAGTTTGAATGGACAACGAGCCCGGTTGCTATTCAATGCCGGCGTGACTGGGCTCTTGGAGTTGGCCAACAGCGATCCCCTTAAGATAGAGCAAATCTTGTACAATTGTATGAGCTTCGAAACGGAACAACAGCGCAAAGGCGAGGAAGAATTTGAAACACGACGGAGACTCAATCAGCGCAATCTGTACGTGACGGGAAGAGCTGGTTTGACTGTTCAGGAAGCGGCCCACTTACTGGTGACGGAAGCTCGGCAATATATACAGCTGGAGATGGGTGTGCGTAATCCGGATTGGGAGGAAAACTCTGGGAGCAAGGAAGCAAATGAATCGCTTCCAATGGAAAAGGTTGACAGCGAAAACCTATTCACACCTGTACAAGCTGTTGTTCAAATAAAAACGAAAGAAACGTCCGCGTCTGAACGACGCCAGCAAATGCCCTCGGTAGTTTCTTTCGAAGTATCGGATCTGGACAGCAATAGGGAAATAGAGCAGCTCCACAATTCACTTATAATGAACTTTTCGCACGTGTTGAGTGATGATAAAGTGCCATCGCAACAGCTAGGTGGCGGTAAATACGAAAGCTTGAACGTTGTAGATCTTTGTGTCGATGCAAGGTTATTCGAGAAATTTGCAGCTATTTTAGATCAATCCGATTCTGTTAGTGTTTCTTTTGCTATTAGTCAGTTTGATCGTTCCAAGTCAGTTATTGGCGGTAATTTGCTGATCAACCAACAAGTGAAAACCAATCAAGATGAAATTGTGCGGAACTATCCTTTTCTGTTCGATAACTTTTATCTCAGTGGAGCTGCGTTCACGTTTCCGGAAGTTGGTGGAGATGATTCCGACAATGTAGTTTATTATGTGAATCTTCGAAAAAGCGGTGCAGTAAAATGTGATCAGAAGATATCGATGGTTGGTAGATTGTTGGAGCGAGAAAACGTCACCGTTGACATGTACGATGCCAAGGAACAGCTCAAGGCGATATATCGAAGTGGACTGTTGTCTCTGGAGCAAGAAGTGATTACTAGTCTTCGCGATCCGAAGGTCGCCTGTTGGTTGTTACAAGCCGAGGAAAAGGTTATTCCACTGCAAGCTATGGTGAGTATTTTCTAACACCTACCACTTCTTTCAGAAAATGGTCAATAAAATTACTATTTTAACAGAAAGCATAGTAAACAACTACTTGGGTACTACTGATTCACTTTGGCGTCGGGTTTTTGGTAAATTGTCTGAAAATCAGCAGTGAAATTTAGGCACTTAAGGTGAAGATGAATCGAAGCCAAATTTCAAATTTTCATGAGCTAGTGACCAATCGATTAAGTTTTTAGCTTAATCGGATGTTTGGTTCTCCAGATTCGTGTTCTTGAAAATTTGAACTTTGGCTTCGATTCATCTTCACCTTAAATGAAGGGGCTTAGAAATAATCGCATCAAAAGTGCCGTTACTGAGAATCAATGATTGAGAGCGATAGCAGTAATTCATTTTTTATTATTAATCGAATTCAGGAATTAAGATTATACATACAATTTGGTCTTTATTTTGGTCTTCCAAGATACGGCCTCCCAACATTTTGAGTAGATATCTCACTACTGACATCTCTATCACTCAGTGTTACCAGTTTCACTCAAAATTCCACCACAACATACCCCTACCCGTGAAACTGGTAACCGGTCTGAACAGTGATTGCTGTATTCACATGGAATGGCGATCATCTGGAAACAACACAACGGCAATACTGGCGACCTGCAGTTAGCACTGTCGTACTGCCGTTCATTGTTCTTTCTCCGTGCGACTTGCTCATACAATTGCCACCGGGATCAAAGACAACGCCCACGACGGCTACTGTTGAAATTTTAGCATATTTGAATCGACACTTGTTGTACATTTCATCAAGTGCAGATGGAATAATTCTTCGATTTTTTGGAATTACCTTGTCGCACCAGCACACTTTCAGAAACACATTTTTTCCTCCTCCTCGCAATACTTCTGCCATAACTTACTCTGCTCTTCGATCTCTTTGAGGCTTCGTATGGTGGTCTCCGTATTGTCCTCGTCGCATTGGATTTTACCTCAAATTCATTGAAGTTTGTTGCAATTATCGAGAGCAGCCTTCGTGATAGCAGTAATTCATTTTTCATTTTTTATTATTAGAACTTGAGATTATACATACAATTTGGTGTTTATTTCAGGCTTCTAAGATACGGCCTCCCAACATCTTAAGTACAAATTTCACTACTGATATCTCTATTACTCAGAGTTGCCAGTTGCACTCAAAATTCCAGCACAACATATGAATATGATCAAACTGCCATACAGATTTTTATTATAGTAAACACAACATTATTTTTATTCTGGACCTGGAAAGCAAAAGATTAAAAAATGGAGGTATTTTTGGTGAACTATATCGGGAAAGACTTTGGTAATTATTAAAATTGATATTATTGATATTTATGTCGGAATGTTTGAAAATGTTTTATCATGGTTCTAAGACAAATGTGTGGTTAAACACACACAAGACGCGACGCGAGACAAGACATAACACTTATCGTTCTTATTAGAACCAATTAAAGAAGAAACTAGAAGAGTCAGCCTGCCATTTTACCCTAAAGCAGTGCTTCCCAAACTTTTTCAACTTTCGCCCCCTTAAGGCCAATACTTATCTGGAATCGCCCCCTGATATCTGGGTGCTGCGAACTGAACCCCTTTTTATTTTCAAGCAAATCTTGAAATATGCTTCTTGCGAAGAATTGGGTTTGTCGTGTTAGTCCCTCAAACGTCACTTTACTTTCTCTGTTTATTAAATTTCGCTCTCTGATCTCTCTCTGAAGAGCATGAATGCGTTCTAGCTCGCATGACTTTATCATTGTGAAATCGGCTAATAGCGGGTCTGCGATGGATCTATTCCATTTTTATGTAACTGTGCCTGTGTATTACAACAGCTTCTATCGTTTACCGATGGATGTTATTCTCTGCTCCATGTGGCTCAAGTGATAATGATGACTTGACGGCTGACCCCCGCATGATGCTTCTATTATTCCGGCCGTAGCATACCCCCTCAATCAAGAAGGTGCGGGCTCGATTCCTGGCATCAAATCTAATAACATCGAAAACGACGATTCTGATGAATCAATTCGGAACTACCGATCTCGAACGCTTTCACTTTCTTCATTACTCACAAACTCAAATATTATGCATAAAGCTCCTGATTTTGAAGATTATTTGGAGGACCGAAAGCATGGAGAAGAAATGCTCAACCAGCAAGTCTAAAATGTTGCGTATGGAATGTCAAGTATTTATCCTTGTGTGTATAATAAGTACACCGTTGTTGAAATAAGTATATTCGTTAAATATTATTTAGACTATTCAACAATTTGTTGCAATATGAAAAAACGACAAAAATAAATAAAACTTGTATCTCTGAGATAACAATACTTTTTCATTAAATTACTTTACTCTCTCACAAGTAACATAACCGCAATCTTAAATGTTTGGCTCCGGCAATCAGGCTCCCGCTTGACAAGCATATTGAGTCAGACCGCAGCACCCAGCCTGATATGTGATTTCAATATTTTATGTAATGCTGTACGTCAAAAAATGTCTTTGACTCGCATATCCACAGATTCATCATACAATAACTTATATGTACATTCAAAAATATTTTCCTAAATATCGATAACCCTAAATTATCAGGAATGATTTAATAGATTGCAATTTATAATAGCAATTTTAACAATATTTTGCGTGCATTACAAGTTACTTAATCCGTTTTTGATAAAAGTTCAGCCCAGTTTAAATTATTTGAAGGTAATATACCTATGCATAGGCGCCAACTTGCGACGTACTTGGGGGATGATTCGTTAATGGTGATTGCATACTGTTTTATCTTTTATTTCTGAAATTACTGCAATAGTATTTAGAAATTGTGAATAATAAATGTTTGACGTTTCTGAGAACATTTTTTTTTCATTCAATCCAAAAACACTGAACAAATATATGAAAATCAAGAATGGTTTCTAACGCCAAGTAAAATTTGTCGCTAAAATGATTTGTACCATGAGAAATTATTAGAAAAAATGCAAACAAATCTTCTTTTTTCTGTAAAAATGCTGGATGCCAATGAAAAAAATAATTGTTTTCTAACCTCAAAGTTCCCACATAAAAAATCCTCATATAAAATATTGGGCATTTGCAAAAAGTTCAAAAAATTCTCAGATACATATTTTGTACACACAAAATATGTTATGTTTTAAATGTTATCTATGACTTATCATCCGACCTTGTAAAAATCTTAAGTACTGACCATTCTTAAAACTCCCATGATATTAAAAAACCTGAATGCATGTGTTTGACAATAATCAGCTGTAGTCTATCATAATTTTGAAATGACCCTGATTCGATATGTATCGATCCAAGGTAAAATGATCCTGGAATTAGTTAAGTTTGGAGTTGATTAACCTTCAGATGTGTGTCCTGAAAAAAAAATAAGAGTTATTATTTTCAAATAGCCTTTTCGCCCCCTTTCTGATATTTTTGCCCCCCAAAATCTGTTTTACAAATTTTCGGCCCCTTGAGCCTCAATATCTTAGATGGTTAAACGTTTTGTGCAGCCTGTTAACAAGTTCTATGTAATTTCTTCATAGTGTGCCTTTAAGGCTCAAGAATCCATCATTCAATCATCAGCAATCATCAAAAATTCTTGTTGAAATTTAAAGCGATCCAATTACAATGCAATGATAGATTTTCTTGAGCATAGTTTAAATTTTGAGCAGAGAAACTTGTTATGAAAATTTGAAAAACGATGATGGTTATTTTCCTCTTAAACAAACAAAATCATTCAATTTATCCCGTGAAATACTCATTTGAAAAATTGCCCGTGTTAGCACCGGTTCTCTACCGATGTGAACAAATGCATAGACGAACCTATCACATGAAAAGGCCTATTGACCGCCAGTGGTTGCTACTCCAGTATCGCCAGATTAACTGCACTTACACAAGGAACCAACTAGATGACTGCTTAGGACCTGGGAGGGAGAAACTGATAAATTTACGATACGATTTCTGTACGCCAAGATGAGCCGAGATTCTGCTGTCATGAATAGCCACTGCGAGCTGGGATCTCAAACAATGGACAAACATGATAAAAGCGTTTAATTGATCATAACATATTTTTACATTTCATAAAAGGTAATCAAAATCAAATGAGAATCAACTCATGCTTATTCAAAAGTAAAGGCACGAGAGCAGCTTTTATTCTTATTGAATATAAAGAATTTAAATTCACATTTTTCTACTTTTTCCAATAAAAATAAAAATCATATGCATGAATAACTATGGTCTTTATCTAAACGACAATCAAGGCTAACTTAATGAAAATCGCTAGTTTTCTTTTGTTGTGACGCGCTTTCATTAAATTTGTTCATTGTTGAAGATACCGGTTCACAGTGACAGTTCTTGACAGCAGAATCTCGGCTCACTTTGACGTACAGAAATTTCGTATCGGTTTCTCCCTCCCAGACCGAAGTTATCTTGCAGTTAAAAAAAAAACTTGGTTTCATATTTCATGAGTAGTATCTGTTTATGCCACGTTATAATGCAGACCAATGAGGAGAAGAGGGAGGAATTGATGATCCATTTGAAACTGGTCCACAGTAGACCGGATGTACCCCTGCATCTACGCCATTTCATGCAGGAAGGTGTAGAAGTGGTAATTTTATGACAGGCTTAGAGGTTTGCTTTTTAGTTAGCACACTGTCTATGTATCAGGGGTTTATAGACAAAAGTTCGAAAGGATAAAAGGTCCAAAGACAAAAGGTCGAAATGATTTACATAGTGTTCAGTGCGCATCGTACCTTCGTGCTGTGCGTACACGAATTCTCTCTGCTCTTGGAAGTTTTCTTAAAAACTACCTAAAGCAATAAAACAGTACTTTTCAGTGCTACAAAAACAGTACTTTTCAGTGCTAAAATTAAAAACGGTACATTTCAGTGCTACCAAAACAGTACTTTTCAGTACTATTTTTTTCTACTATTGATCCCTTTACGATCCTTGTTTGGACCCGTGCCTTCGATTTTTCGTTGGACCCGTTGACGAAAGCTAGCGGTGGTAATCCTTCTTGGACACCGTCTTGGGAAAAAACCTTTCGAAGGTCACGTCTTCTTTCGTTTATTAATTAAACATGGTATCAACAACAAACAAAAGGAAGGGTGAATCTCTGAATTCACTACTTCCTTCCAAAAAAGTGGGTTTTAAAACTGTCACTACACGTGGCAAGAATGGAAGAAAGGACGCTTCCCCGGAATGCGAACTTTCTTCCAAGGGTGAAATGAATAATTGTATCGAAATGAGCAATCAGTTCGATGCTCTAGACAAATTTTCCGAACACCAAATCGAAGCAGCCTCTAGCCCAGGCTCTTTGATTCAAGTGAGGAAGCAAAGAGTGCCGCCTATCGTGGTCAGTTGTTCCGAATTTGGGGGATTTAGGCAGGAGATCTTGAACTCCATTAGGGGAATCAAGGTTTCCTTCCAAATCGCAAAGAAAGGAGACTGTCGCGTTTTGCCGGAAACTCTTAAAGTTCGTGAGCTTCTTCTCAAACATCTTGAAGAGAAGAAGCACAAATTTTTTACCTATGACGACAAAACTGAACGTTTGTTCAAAGTTGTCTTGAAAGGTCTCTCAAGTGACTATAAATCACCTGAAGAGATCAAAAATGGAATAAATGATTTACTTGGATTTTCCCCAGTCCAAGTAATCATTATGAAAAAGAGAACCCAATCTGGCATTGTTCGGAAAGGGCTTTCTCAAGAATTTTATTTAGTTCACTTTAACAAAAAAGAACTAAATAATATTAAAGCTTTAGAAAAAGCAAAACTTTTGTTTGATGTCCGTGTGACATGGGAACATTTCCAGAAACCTGGAGGAAATTATCAGAACCCCACTCAGTGCCGTCGGTGCCAAAAGTGGGGTCATGGTACAAAAAATTGTCGCATGGATGCTAAATGCATGATTTGCGGAGGTTCTTCTCACGCCAAAGACGTCTGTCCAGTGAAGGAAGATACCACCAAATTCATATGTTGTAATTGTGGGGCTAACCATAAGTCCAATTTTTGGAATTGTCCTTCACGCAAAAAGGTCATTGAGGCTCGTGCCAGGCAGATGAAAGATAATATCCGTTACGATAACGGTCGTTTCCGGAATTTGCCTGGTAGAGTATCGAACAATGCTCATTTTTCAGTTAACGATCGCTTGATCATGAATCATACCCATCAGGAAGATCATAATCATGCTCATTCACAAACTAATTTTAATCCGTCGGGTAGCCGTTCGAATCTTTCTATTTCGAATGTATCTACCCACGGTAAATCCTTTGCCGATATCGTAGCAGGAAATTCGAACTCCTCCCCTGTTCGATCCATGGGTACCCATTCAACTTGTTTCAAATCAAATGGAAAAAACCCTACCGCCACAGGTAACTCCGCTTCTTCGTCTACCGGAAATTCCAATGGGAAATCACATGACATGTCTGCCTCTGATTTTAATTTTCTAACTGAACAATTGAATCTAATGATTGATGCAATGTTCAAAGCCACCACTATGACTGAAGCAGTCCAAGTAGGTGTAAAATTTACAAATCAAATTGTTATTGGATTACGTTTTTCTAATGGATCCAAATAATAATTTAAATATTTTAAATTGGAATGCTCGTTCTCTGAATGGTAAAGAGGACGAGCTGTTTAATTTTCTTACGGTTAATAACGTGCATATAGCAGTTATTACCGAAACGTATTTAAAACCTGGATCTAAACTCAAAAGAGATCCTAACTTTTTTGTTTATCGTAATGATCGACTTGATGGGGCATGTGGGGGAGTTACAATCATCATTCATAGGCGTATAAAACATCAACTGTTTTCATCATTTGAAACTAAAGTTTTTGAAACTTTAGGTGTTTCTGTTGAAACACAGTTTGGTAAATATACTTTCATAGCTGCCTATTTGCCTTTTCAATGCTCTGGACAGCAAGTTAATTTGCTCCAAACTGACTTGCGTAAATTGACTCGCAATAAGTCAAAATTTTTTGTCATTGGTGACTTTAATGCCAAACATCGGTCATGGAATAATTCTCAAAGTAATTCCAACGGCAGAATTTTATTTGATGAGTGCTCTTCAGGATATTTCTCAATTCAATACCCTGATAGCCCCACATGTTTTTCCTCTTCTAGAAATCCATCTACGATTGATTTGGTCTTAACCGACTCTAGTCATCTTTGTAGCCAACTGATTACTCATGCTGATTTTGATTCTGATCATGTCCCTGTTACATTTCAAATATCCCAAGAATTCTCAATCCTATCAGCTCCACTTTCAATTATTTACGAGCCGACTGGAATATATATAAAACGTATGTTGACTCTAATCTTGATGTTAACATTTCTTTAGAAACTAAACTTGATATTGACAATGCTCTTGAATCTTTAACAAATTCCATTGTTGAAGCCCGGAGCATTGCAATTCCAAAATGTGCAGTAAAATTTGAATCCGTGATTATAGACGATGATCTTAAACTCTTGATCCGTCTTAAAAACGTGAGGAGAAGGCAATTTCAACGCACTCGCGATCCTGCTATGAAAATTATATGGCAGGATTTGCAGAAAGAAATCAAGAAACGTTTTGCTTAATTAAGAAACAAAAATTTTGAAAATAAAATTTCTCAATTGGACCCTGGCTCTAAGCCCTTTTGGAAATTATCGAAAATCTTGAAAAAACCTCAGAAGGCAATACCGGCATTGAAAGAGGAAAACAAATTATTACTAACTAATTTCGAAAAAGCTCAAAAACTTGCTATGCAGTTTGAAAGTGCGCACAATTTTAATTTAGGACTTACTAGTCCAATTGAAAATGAAGTTACTCAGGAGTTCGAAAATATTCTCAATCAAGAGAACGTTTTCGAAAATGCCTGGGAGACTGATTTGGAAGAAGTGAGAACTATTATTAAAAAATTCAAAAACATGAAAGCTCCTGGCGATGATGGAATTTTCTACATCCTCATCAAGAAACTTCCAGAAAGTAGCTTATCATTTTTAGTTAATATATTTAACAAATGTTTTCAATTAGCATATTTTCCTGACAAATGGAAAAATGCTAAGGTTGTTCCAATTTTAAAACCAGACAAAAATCCTGCAGAAGCTTCTAGCAATCGTCCAATCAGTTTGCTTTCCTCCATCAGTAAACTTTTTGAAAAGGTTATTTTGAACAGAATGATGGCCCACATCAACGAAAATTCAATTTTTGCCAATGAACAGTTCGGATTCCGCCATGGACATTCGACCACTCATCAACTTTTACGTGTAACAAATTTGATCCGTTCCAACAAATCTGAAGGCTATTCTACTGGTCTTGCTCTTCTAGACATAGAAAAAGCATTCGACAGTGTTTGGCATGAAGGTTTGATTGTAAAATTAAAAAACTTTAATTTTCCAACATACATTGTTAGAATAATTCAAAGTTATCTGTCAAATCGTACACTTCAGGTTAATTATCAGAACTCCAGATCTGAAAGACTACCTGTAAGAGCTGGTGTTCCCCAAGGCAGCATTTTGGGACCAATATTATACAATATTTTCACATCTGACTTACCTGAGCTACCTCAGGGATGTCAAAAATCTTTGTTTGCGGATGACACAGGCCTCTCCGCCAAAGGACGAAGCCTGCGTGTCATCTGTAGTCGATTGCAAAAAAGTTTGGATATTTTTTCTTCATACTTGCAAAAATGGAAGATTTCTCCTAATGCTTCCAAAACTCAACTAATAATATTCCCACATAAACCAAAAGCTCTTTATTTGAAACCTTCAAGTAGACATGTTGTCACGATGAGAGGGGTTCCAATAAATTGGTCAGATGAAGTTAAGTATCTAGGGCTCATGCTAGATAAGAATTTAACTTTCAAAAATCACATTGAGGGCATTCAAGCCAAATGTAATAAATATGTAAAATGTCTCTATCCCCTTATTAATAGAAAATCAAAACTTTGTCTTAAGAACAAGCTGTTGATATTCAAACAAATTTTCAGGCCAGCCATGTTGTATGCTGTACCAATATGGACTAGCTGTTGTAATACCAGGAAGAAAGCTCTGCAGAGAATTCAAAATAAAATTTTGAAAATGATTCTGAGGCTTCCTCCCTGGTATAGTACCAATGAGTTACATAGAATATCCAATGTTGAAACATTGGAAGAAATGTCAAATAAAATAATTAATAATTTCAGGCAAAAATCGTTACAATCTTCTGTTGCCACGATTAATGCGTTATATGTTTAAGTTAAGTTAGGTTAAGTATATTAAAAACGTTTGTTTTTTCTCTTATAAGCAGGTGAAATCAACTCACCTGTAAAAAAACTGAACTGCTACGGCAAATGAAATGTAATATGTTGTTAACAAAATGTTAATTAAATCTTAAATTTGTTTTACCAAATTAGGATGATAGTGTTGTCAAATAACACAGAACACCTAGATATAAGAAATGAATGTAATGTTTGGAATGATACTAATAAAGAACTTTTGTCCCTTTTTTTTGTTTTTCGATTTTAGTAAATTCTTTGAAAAAATAGATCAACTGTGATAGATTGAGAGTGGAAGAAAGAGGCAAGTGAAAGATGCAACTACGATGTACGAGGAAATGCAGGGTTTCTTTCAGATATTCTAGAAGAAATTCTGTATATGAATGTCTGCACAATTTCTTCTAGAATATCTAAAAAAAAAACAAAGAAAGTCTTCTTCGTAACTTCTTCAAATAATGGTTTCAAGATTTTGCTTAGGGTTTATCCTTAAAATATGATCAGCGATGTTTTCAAAAATTCCCCAAGAGTTTTTTTTTCTAGATTTTTTTTCGTTATTTTACTGGAGCAAACAATCTAATATTCCCGCAAAAATTGTTTTTGGAAATTGCAGCAGGGATTTCTTGAGAAATTTCTTCTACATTGTTTTGCAATTACTCAATATAATGAATCAAACTAATGAACATCTACGAAAAATTGCTATCGAAGTTCTTTCTGGGATTCATCCAGAGACTACACCTAACAATACTGGAATGTTTCTTTTAGCTATTCGTCATAGAGTTTTTTTTTTTTGAGAATACCCTGCCGTTTTTTTTCAGAATGACAATTTCTGCAATCGAACATCTCAAAATTCCAGTTATTTTTATTTATCAGAGATTGATGTAAGAATTAATTCGAGGATTCCTTTCTCTTATAGTCCTTCAATATACTCGTTCGAAGCCTTGAGAATTCATTCAGGATATCTTCCAGGAATTTCAGAAGTACTGTGCAGACTAAGTCGAGGGTCTAACTACTACTAAATTAAAAAAAAAACTACTATAACTTCTTCCAGGTATACCACCAAGTGTTACACCTGGGTTTCCTCCAAATATTCGTTGAAGGCTTCGATCAGAAACATCATATTGAATATCTACTGACTTTCTTCCGAATACTTTTCCGGAGATTTCCTTTAAAACACTTTTGATACCCAGGGATTCATCCAAAATCCAGCCACTGAAGAGAAGTTCTTTTTTTTCTGATATTGTTATCGGAATTCCTTCAGTGAAATTTCCCTGGCTATGATCACAGGGTTTGACGGTGCCAAAGTAGAAGGTGCACCATAATAATAGCCGTCTGTGAAACATATCACCTTCCCAATACTTTGGCACACCTCTAACGGTTCATGATTTTCATGAAACGGCTGCATTCAGGCGGAGGATCTGTTAATATGTTCGGCATATTATCAGGTCCTCTTCGAACGGAGGGACCGCCAGGGCTCAGTAGTTACTTATAAACCAGTGCTGGTTATTGGTGGTTCAGTTCGTTTACACGAGCTATAGCATCCTTTGTACTAATCAGTAATGGTGGATAAATTTCAAAGCTAACGTGTGATCAAGAATTTTATAATGCAACATAAGAATAGGTGTTTGGTGGAATTGAGCGTTGCATTCGTCGTTGTAAAATTAGTGATTGTGAAGGTGCTAATAATGATTTTTGAAGAAATGTGTGGTGATGAAAATATTTGAAAATTGCATTGAAAGTGATTGTGATAGTTTTGCTAAAAATACATACATAATAATACTAATATGAACCCTCAGTGGTACGTCTGTTTGTCTATGCTACTAGATTATTGATGGTTATAATACATTCTGCAATTATTTCTCAGAATATAAAAACTATTGTCTAGTTCTTAACACATTCCTGATAAGAGTGTTCATAATGACAGTGAGTGCAGTAAAATTTATCGAAGGGATTTTATTTTTCTACTGTTACTTTATTGATCGTAGTGCTAAATCGTAGTTTTATTATATTTTAGTTATTTAGTTATGATGGTTAGATGTTAAATGGTAACAAAAATGAATTATTATGAAAGTAGTGTGATGTATGTATACATTTATGATGTGTATTACGAAAGTTAATGAGTGATAATCGGTGATATTGGTGATAGTGTTAAAAACAAAAGTGACGACAGCAAAAGTGTGGTAATTATGTGACAGTGACTGATGAAATGAAATGGGGAATGGGGACCTTTCAATAAAACTATTTCGTTCTGCACTTCAACCACTTTAGTAGTATTTCATGTCTTATTATAGTTTTAATACTAGTCTGGAATACTAGACTGCAAAACTACGGCAAGGGTTGATTGCTGCTAGGGTACACAGTGACCATTTGAGCAACATTGCTTAGGAACGTCTGTGTGATGAATGTAATAGAGGCTTATAAAAGCATATGTTGGGCAGGAGTAGTCCCAGTACTACTCCTATAGCTACTGACTAAAAAAGGAATTCCTTCAGTG
Source organism: Aedes aegypti (assembly GCF_002204515.2). Taxonomy (NCBI): domain Eukaryota; kingdom Metazoa; phylum Arthropoda; class Insecta; order Diptera; family Culicidae; genus Aedes; species Aedes aegypti. The sequence continues at coordinate 66,212,927 of NC_035108.1, read as the reverse complement.
ATATTTATAAAAGTATATCGTCAAGAATCCCTCAAATAGTACCATTAAGAATTAAAAAGTTGTAGGAATTTATTCTCCACAACGATCAATGAGCATCAGTTCTTGCAACCCTGTGTTACGGAAAAAAACCATATTATCATTACTTCTGCAGATGTATGGCAAAATAAGCCGAGTATTAGGATGGCGCTTTCATCACTCCGTAAGTTTACGACATATTAGGGACAGTTGAAAACCATCAACGTTTTTCAAGTTAAATGCCTTATATTTTTACATAAGGTACCGTGGGGCAAGTGGGTAATGGAATTCGCATAGTTGAGATTCTTCAAATTCTAGAGACTTTAAATTGAAACAAATGAGGTCGTTTATATTTTTTAGTTTGACTCCCACCAAATATAAGCAGCATGCTGAAATTGATTTTTTATGAAAAATTAAAGAAAAAAATATAGAAAAAGTTTTTGAAAAATGTCTCTTTACTTTTCACTTGCCCCAAAAGTGGGGCAATTGAAAAGTTTACTGTTTTGAACAATAAATTCAAAAACAAACAGTTATATTCACGATTTCTATTAGCTTTAACATTTGTTAAGGCTTCCCAATGAACAATAACATAAGTAACATGTAAACAAAGAAAATGTTATTCTTTTCACTTGAATTTTCTTTTGTTCAGTTATGTTAGTTGAAATGATTCGAAAACATTATGACTGCAACATTTCCAATGTTAGTTCTTACATTATAGGACAGCAATTGCATTTCTGCTCTGTAGAATTTCCACCGCTCTTTATTTGTTTTTGAGAAAGTCGGATATATGACGTCGGATAACTCTTCGGGAGAAATCAAATGGAATCCTTCAATAACGTACTTAGAATCTTTTTTATGTGGATAGACCTATACCCCATTTTTATGTTTTGAACTAGCTTTACATAGACATTCCACGAGATTCCCGTGTGTTCTCTAATATTGCAACTTTTCAGTCAAAGTTTTCCTTTCAATTGGCTGCCCGAAGTAGACATATTAATATTGTAATGTTTGGCAACATATTTTAGAGAAGTTCCATGATTTCTAATAGCTTTTAACGTTTGAGTATAGTGTTTCTTGAATTATCAGCACGTTATGTTTTCCTATGATAATTGCGAACCATGTTTACTTATGGCTACTTAAAGAGAAAACACAAATTCAATCTCTAATGATAAACTTTTCACTTGCCCCACCTGATTAGAAAATTGACGGTGTTTAAATTTAGTTATTTTTAGGTCTACGTCGAATTAATTCTAAAACTTTTTTTATTGCAGTTTGAAACTGTCACAGAGGACAACTAAGAAGTGGTACAGGAAATTATTTTCCGCAACTTTTCCCACTGAAATTATTAAAATAAGATTGTTCGTCGCCAACTTGTTACGGAGTAACAGTTGACAGGTTAACAATTTTTCGCTCTATTATGCAATAATGGCTGAAAAATCTCAGAAATCTCTTACCTATCGTAATGTTCTCAATTGCCTCGAAGGTTTACGCATGAGTTTTAAACGTTAATTCACATATTCAGTAAAATATATCAATTGTTTTCACTTACCCCATTAACCCACTTGCCCCGCGATACCTTACTCTTTTATCATTTCCCAAAATGTACATAGAACAGAGTATTTAGTTTTTTTTTCGTAGAAGCTCTTGGATTTTCTTGGATTTCGCTTTGATGCATATTTGTTCTTCTGATTAAATATCGCAGAACGATTCAAAAATTTTGCATTGTTGAAATGTTGTTGTATTATTCTTTGATTATTATTCATTTATGATCAGGGTATTAGGGTTTGTTAATCCTTGTATTGTATCTAGGAGAAGTCCTGGAGACATGTCTGTAGAATATCTCTAACTGTAATGACTCAGGAGACTTTTTCCAAAAGAAATAGTAAATTTCAAGAGGAACTTCTGAAGAAATTCTGTCAGATTTCAGAACAAAAATCATCTGTTCGTTTTATATATTTTGTTTATTGTGGAGTCCGATAAAATCACGGGCCTTTTTGTCCGGCGCACGCACAGTGATTCCTTTCCATACAAATGATGGAGAAAGTCTGGAAATGGTTTTCTCATGTTAAAATGAAGATCCCTTACTCCAGTTTATTATGGTAATTCTGGGACAATTCATCTCTCTTTTTTTGGGCATCTTCTTCCTACATCGGAATTTTGTGAGAACCATATGTGTTATTGGCTCCGTCGAGCTATATGATGCTTAAGCCAAGCCACAAATACGATTTAAAACCATTAACTTCTTTGAAAAGATTTATAAATGTATATTCCTCTGCTCAACACTAAAATAAGCCTTTTCAGTATATTCATTTAAACATTTTCGATACTCAATATTGTAGCATCAAGCTGACAGAAGATCTAGAAATAAGGCCTAGTGTTAAATGTGTGTAAGTGTGTGAAATCTAAGCTGAATTTGAATTTAGTTAAAGTAGGTATTGTGAAAAATGTTTCATCCAATATTCATGAAATTCTGGAATAAGCTTTTTTCCGTACATTTAGCATACAATTACTCCCGAATGTGCTATATCGTGATGATCTCCTTGGCTCCTTTTCATACCCCCCGTGATCATATTTTCTGTAGGATAAGGAGATTTAAGTTGTATTTCATACCAAAAATTCCTAATTTCCAATCCTTTACGCAGGTCCAGCAATACTGTCCAGAACTTACCTCACTATGTCAAATGGCGGGTCGTTGCCCAGGATCCACCGGACCAGGTTCAAACTACATGAGCACGATTGATGCAAAAATCAGGTACCCTGAAACATACTCTATAATTTCTCAAAATAGTCACCTTCAAATCTTTTCAAATCCCCTAGATGCACCGTAGAGAGCTTCCTCGTGTCACACCTGATCCGCGCCCAGATAGCTCAGTTCGATCAACTGGATCGAACGCAGGAAATGCTGCCCACTTTTGTGCAGCGCGAAATGCCCATCCATGGGGCACTGGCTCGGATGGAACTGGTGGGATTCCCAGCCGATGCTAACAAATTAGCTCACCTAATCGAACGACTCAAGACGGCCCAAGAGCGGATCAGTGAACGGGTTCGAACGTTGAACGGAGGCCGCCGGTTGAACTTTGCGTCCACCAGTGAAGTAGCCGCTGCTTTGAAAGTGCCCCGCGAACGGAACGGTAGGGTGAAAACCTGCCGTCAGGTGCTGGAAAAGATTGATTCCCCGCTGGCAACGTTGGTCATTGCGTATAGGAAAATCGAGAGCAACCTTAGTCGGACGATCGAACCACTGTACAGGGCAATTAGGGATGGGAAACGGATCTATGGTAACAGTTACTGCTTCACTTCTACTGGGAGAATTTCCATGCATGAGCCCAATTTGCAAACCGTCGTGAAGGATTTCAGGGTAAGAATCGGTAAACCAGTGGGATTCCGTTGTTAGAACTCCTGATTGTTTTTTCAAACAAAATGGATCCAATTTTTAAGGTAGTTTCAAAAACTGTCGAGAGCAGAGAATCCTACTGAAATTGATATAGTTTTTAAAATAACGATCTTGTTCGCTTTTCTAGGTTGAAATTGACCCCGGTCAAGTCGAGGTGTTCAGCTGCCGAAGTACATTCGCCTGTTCCGGTCCCGATCGAATTCTTCTATCGGCGGATTTCTGCCAGTTGGAGCTGTGCGTACTAACTCATTTGTCTCAGGACCGGAAGCTCCTGGCAGTGATGAATGGTGGCAAGGACGTCTTTCGCGGGATCGCCGCCAAATGGAATCGCATCGAAGATGAGGCCCTGGTGTCGGATGAGTTGCGGAACTACACCAAAGCTATCGTGTATGGAGTGATCTACGGAATGGGCGCTAAATCTATGGCGGCGGAATTGAACGTAGATGAGGATATGGCCCGCACGCTGATGGAGCAGTTTCACTCGACCTATCCGGAAATTCGCCGGTATGCAGATAAGGTGATTCAGGTGACGAGAGAACGAGGCTACATAGAAACACTCACCGGTAGAAGGCGCTATCTTCCAGCGATTCACAGCACTGATATGAAGAAACGGTCCGAAGCGGAACGCCAAGCTGTTTGCACGACGGTTCAGGGTTCGGCAGCGGACATTCTGAAAAACGCCATCCTGCGAATGATGCGCAATTTGAGAAAGTATCGTCAAACGCTTCGGCTTGGACAGGTTGAACTGGTGCTACATATGCACGATGAACTGATTTTCGAAGTGCCACGCGATCAGTCTCGCAAGGTGGCGAAAATTCTCAAATCTAGTATGGAAAACTGCGCGAAGCTCAGTTTGCCGCTGAGGGTAAAGGTCAAAATGGGGGCCAGTTGGGGAGAAATGCAGGAAACTCAAGTGTGATATGGATGTGAGTTGTAAGACTGAACAAGTTGATGCTGTTTTAGATAGAAAATCAAATAATATTGTATTTTATTTTTTTCGAAATCCTTTTATGATTGATTGACTCATTGATATGTGATGCAGAATACGAAATCCCTAGAAGGTCCTATCCGCAGCTGCAACGTCTTTCCACTTCACATGAATTGTAATAGTCACATTCCATAAGTGTTACGAGTTAAGGTGCAAGAAAAATGGCACAAAAGTCAGAACTGAAAAAGCAGTTTTCTCCTTTTAAAACAACAAATTGATGAAAATAAAAACGCACAGCCTTTTTATTTGGCAAATAAAAGAGCTTCTTCTTCTTCTTTCTGGCGTTACATCCCCACTGGGACAAAGCCTGCTTCTCAGCTTAGTGTTCTTATGAGCACTTCCACAGTTATTAACTGAGAGCTTACTATGCCAATGACCATTTTTGCATGTGTATATCGTGTGGCAGGTACGAAGATACTCTATGCCCTGGGAAGTCGAGAAAATTTCCAACCCGAAAAGATCCTCGACCGGTGGGATTCGAACCCACGACCCTCAGCTTGGTCTTGCTGAATAGCTGCGCGTTTACCGCTACGGCTATCTGGGCCCCAAAGCTGCGTGCTTTTATTTTCTTCGATTTGTCTATTTAAAAAGAGAAAACTGCTTTTTCAGTTTTGACCTTTGCGCCATTTTTACTTGGATCTTAAGGTGATTATAAAGTGAAGCCACACTTCGAATTTTCAATTGCACAAGACTGGAGAATCTGACAACAGTTCGCGTTGAAAACTTAATCAAATTACTTGCTTGCTGGTGGTGACCAATGGGATAAATTTTCAACGCGGAGGGCTGTTTGGTTCTTAAGCCTTACTTTATTTTTTTTTTATTTGTCAGGCACTCCGTGCACTTGGCATAGTAGTGTGCCGAGTATCATATACAGAATCTATTTATATCCTAGTTCTTATTGCTATTTCTCTCATACCGACCAGGTGCCTGGCCATTGTGGAATTGAGGGGAATCTAGCAAGACAGGGTGCAGCTTTGAGCTTTGTCGGCCCTGAACCGTTCTGTGGTGTTCCTGAGTGCACTCTCAGGATGGAACTGAAAAATTGGGAAATGTCCATGGTAGAATCCAATTGGAACGCCACGGATACATCCAAGCAAGCGAAAAGATTCATAAAACCCAGTCTAGCTAAAGCCCGGGCTATACTGAATCTTAATAAAGGAAATCTTAGGGTAATAACTGGCCTGATGACCGGTCACTGCCCAAGTAGGTATCATCTTAAAAAGATAGGAAAAATACAATCCTCTGAGTGTCGTTTTTGTCAAGCTGAAAACGAAACTGCTGAGCTTTTACTCTGCAACTGCGGAGCATTGCTTAATCAAAGAATGTTAGCATTTGGGAAAGGGTTATTAGAGCCCTTCGAAATTTGGCAAGGTAGTCCTAATAAGGTAAGAGACTTCATAAAACGAGTTGTGCCCAGTTGGGACAGTGTGACACATCAACCAATGTCTATCACATCTCAATTGTGAAAGGATATTTGATGAACACCAAATAAAATATGGGTCATACCACAATATTCCTAAATAATGGAAGCAGTGGTTAAAAGGCTCTACAGATGAGGAAAAAAAAGAAGAGAATTCTGCCGTTGGTCCAATCCATATCCATATCGAAGTCCTTTGGTTTGCGGTGGTTCATTTTGCCATGTGGGCATTCTGGCAACCCTTCTATGCTAAGTAAACAAACTAATTTCGTGTGATTCTTTTCAATCGAGTTTTCTATCGTTATCTCCGAAGTATTAATCGCGAATCGGCAACCTGAGTACGCAGAGAGATCCCCCGGATCCGTTTAAACAAAATGCGGCCTCCGGACCGTCGCGAGTGACCACCAGGAGTCAATCAAAAACAAGGCAGAAACGCGGACTTGAGGCAGAGCATAACCTCAATTAACCTTCCCTTCATCCACCGCGTTCGAAGAGTCCATACATGACAACGCAAACATCACCAGCACTGGCGGATCAAACACCAAGCTGTAGCAGGGATAATGCTCTCCAAAACGAAATCAACGTCGCAGTGAGCAATCAGTATGAGCTACTCCAAAACGAAGATGTGGACGACGAGATGCCAATGTTAACTCCGAACCCGGTAGTAACGATACAGCCGCCTAAGGTGAAGAAAGTTCGGGTTCCTCCGATAACAATCTCCAACCAAACTACTAAACAGGTTCGTGAGCTGATGGTGCAAATCAACGTAGCCCAAACTGACTACATGATGAGGGCGATCAAAACAGGAGTGCAGCTACTGTGCTCGACAGAGGAGGGCTTTCGTAACATCGTCAATGCACTGAAGCAATCCAACGTTCAATTCTACACTTACACCCTTGTCACTGAGCAACCGGTGAAAGTAATTTTGTCAGGACTATCTGTGTACGACACTGCCGAGCTGGAGACGGAGCTTCTTGCTCATGGTGTAATCCCTGCAGAATTGAAATTATTTTCCCGCAAAGTCGTCGATTTGGAAGAAAGCGCCTTGTACATACTCCACTTCGTAAAAGGTGCCGTTAAACTATCGGAGCTACAGAAAATCAAAGTCCTCTTCAACACTGTAGTGAAATGGCGTTACTGCGATCGGAAACCCACTGTTTTCAATTGTCGGTGAACCGCGAACGAATGGCAATGCTGCCAGCTTTATTCATTTTTTAATCAGTCATACAATACAAATTCAAAGTAATAATATTTGGGTAAAATTCAGTATCATAACACCTTCCTCTGCTTTAAGATGACTCTCACCACATAACTCAATCGTCCAACTGGTAGTCATCCAGCCGCAATGGTCGTCTGACCATCCGCTTCGGCCGGTTGGTTGGCTCTGCACGCACTGTTGATGGAGGATGTTGCTCAGCATACGATGACTGGCTTGGAGAGGGGCTGAGGTGGACTGTCGGAGTGCTTTGACACCCTTCAGCAGGCTCAAACTTGATCGAAGGCAACCTATTGGCGTTTGGTGTGCTTGAAACCTGTTGATCTCGTCGACTGGCCGCACTGAGGAAGCTGTCAGCAGTTGATTCATCCTGACGGTCGTTGTTGCTGCTTAACTCTGGAGAATCCTGGTAGCCACAGAATGCCGACGTATTTGCATCCCGCACATACTTCCTATTTCGACGATAGACTGCCTCTCCTACTTGTATTTGATAATCTCGATCGTTCAGAACCTCCGCTACTCTTCCACGAGTCCATTGCGTAGTAGTTTCCGGCTTTAACTGTACATACACTTCCTGTCCACGCTGTAGTTTTGGCAACTCCTGTGCTGCACGATCATGGTAGAATTTGGACTTCACCTTCCTTGCTTCTATGTTGTCTCTGATCCGATCAGCATCAACAGGGTTCACTTGTAGCTGGTGTTGCGGAACTGGAAATATTCCTCGAGTTTTCCTGCCCATCAGCTTCTGCGTTGGAGTGTAACCATCGGACTGCGGTGTGTTGCGCCATTCCAGTAGAGCTAGCCATACATCCTTTCCTTCCTCTAACGCCTTCTTGATGAGATTTTTACCGATTTTGACCGCGGATTCTGCCTTGCCGTTTGCTTCATGGTGGTACGGAGCACTAGTCGAATGTTGAATGCCGTACTCCGCCATCAGTGTCTTCCATTCTTCGCTTGTGAACTGTTTCGCAGAATCTGTGATCACCTGGCGAGGAATTCCAAAACGGCTAAAGTTTCGCTTCGAGCAGTCAATCAGCGACTTCGTTGCTTGATTTTTGATTACATCGATCTCGAAAAAGTTCGAAAAGTGGTCTACCGTAATCAGAACGTTGAGCTTTTTGTCTGCATGCGAAATCTCTGCCAGGTCCATCGACACAATCTCATAGGGAAAAGATGGGATCCGTACGCTTTGCATTGGTTCACTGGCTTGACTCGATTTGAACTTGTTGCACGCCTCGCACTTCTTGACGTAGTTGCGGATGTGATCATTCATGTTCGGCCAGTACACCACCGAACGCGCTTTCCGTAGTGTAGCTTGCTCACCTTGGTGACTGTAGTGCAGTAGATTTAACGCTTTCATTCGACATTTGGCCGGAACCAGCAACCTTTCACCTCGCAAAATCACACCATCCTGCATCACTAGTTCGTTATGGAACGGGAAGTAAGGCTTCGCACAATCCAGCACCGTATTTTTCTCTTTCGGCCATCCATTTACTATGTAGTCCTTCAACTGTGCACAAACCTCGTCCTGCTCCGTTTCCTTCTTGATATGCTGCAACAGTTCGTCCTGTATCTCGATGTGCTCCAGAGTGCTGACCTCCTCAATCGCCTTCCACAACGCGTCCATTTCCTCTGCATCCGGTGTCTGATCAACGTTCACGTTCCGAGAGAGAGTGTCAGCCAGTATCAGCTTGCTCCCTTTCACGTAATTTACCTGCAGATTATACCGTTGGAGACTTAGGACCATCCTCTGGATACGTTTTGGTGCTGACGATATCGGCTTCTTGAAGATAGAGAGCAGCGGTAGATGATCCGTCTCTACCATCACTTGTCGGCTTCCAAAAATATACTGGTCGAACCTCTTGCAGGCGAACAAAATTGCCAGAGTTTCTTTCTCTATCTGGGCATATTTTTGTTCGGTTTTGGTCAGCATACGAGAAGCGAACAAAATCGGCTGACCGGTTTGCATTAGGACAGCTCCTAGAGCATAGCTACTCGCATCACATTGGATCGTCGTCTCGATACCAGGGTTGAAAAATTTGAGGGACGTAATCTGCGCAATCTGGTTTTTCAAAACCTCAAATGCTTCCCTACGACGCTTTCCCCAAGACCACGAATCTTCTGCTAGAGCCTCCCGGAGATCCACACTCATTTCCGAAAGCTTCGGAATGAATTTGGACATGTAGTTCGCGAGACCAAGAAAGCGTTGCAATTCCGCCGCATTGCTAGGCTGGGGCATTTTACTAATAGCAGTTGTCTTACCTGGATCTGGTTTCAAACCATCCTTCGAGAGCACATGTCCGAAAAACTGAACTTCGGATTGGTTCAACCTCATCTTCGTCCGATTCAGCTTGATTCCGGTCTGTCTGCAGCGTTCCAATAGAGCAACCAGATTGTTGTTGTGGTTCTCTATCGCCTGTTGCTCGTTCTCTCCTGTACCGAAACACAGTATGTCATCCGCAAGTACTTCGATTCCTTTTAGTCCTTGCAGCGCTTGGAACAGCTTCTGTTGGAAGATTTCTGGCGAGCACGATAGTCCGAAGGGCAGCCGCTTCCAGACATATCGGCCAAACGGTGTCCAAAACGCCGTCAGCATGCTGCTCCTCTCATTCAGCTCGACATGCCAGAAACCGTTGCGCACGTCGAACGTAGAGAAAACCTTCGCATTGTGTAAATCTGGCAAAATTTCTTCCAACGTCGTCATTTGAAATCTGGGACGTTTGATCACTTGATTGAGTTCCACAGGATCAAGGCAAATTCTCACTTTCTCTTTTCTCACCACAACCACAATGTTACTCGTCCATTCGGTAGGTTGGTCCACTTTTGCTATGATTCCTCTTCTTTCAAGGTCGTTCAGTTCACACTCAAGTTTTTCTCTCAATAGCACTGGCACTCTTCTTGGTTCTTGTTGTTTCGGCATAGCGTCATTCATTTTTATGTCCACTTTTCCTTCCAGCTTTCCATCACCGCTAAACAAATTCGCATATCTCTTCACGATTTCTTCCACTTCCTTATTCTTCACCTCTTTCTTCTCGCACTTACTTTCTTCAGCATCGCGTTCGCACGTATTGATGTCATGTATGCTCACTATTCCTAGTGCCTTGCACGTTTTGAGGCCTAGGAGCGGCATTTGCAGCACTTCCGGTAGAAGATCCACCACTTGAAACGCAACTTTGAACCGCTTATCTTTGCTCTGGTGCCGGAGGACAACTAATCCAATCGCTGGTACCATATTACCCCCGAAACCCTTCAGTTTGGTAACACTGGCCTCGAGCTTTACCGCTTTACCCACTAGCTTCTCTAGCTGATACCGAGTAATTACGTTACAGGACGCACCTGTATCCACTTGACACTGCACTGCCTTCGGATCGGCTTTTCCGTACGAAAATTTCACATCGACAGCGATCTTCTTTTCAACAACATTCACAGTCTCAATCGTAGAAATATACTCTGACTCATCACTACTGTCACTTTGTTCTTCGACTGTCTTCACTTTGGCCGTACGCTTTTGCTTCCCATAGACCACTTTCCGCTCAATCTGTTCTTCATCCCTCTTGGAGCGGCACACTTTCGCGAAATGATTAAGCTTCCCGCAGATTCTACACTTTGCATTGTTGGCCGGACAGCTGTCGCGATCACCCAGCTTATGGTCTTTTCGTCCACAAAATTTGCAAGACCATTTTTCACTACGCGCACTTTCCATTCGTACTTTCGCAATGATTTCGGAGTTTGCTTCAGCCCCAAGTGGTTCCTCTTTCACACAAATAGCCGCCATACGGTTTTCCACCAGCTTTTGTGAGCGACACACATCAATCGCATCAACCAATGTCAGATTCCGCGTTTTCAGTAGCACCACAGACAAACAGACGTAACACTTAGAACAAGTTTCGATCCAAATCATAGTCACGAAGACATGTATGCCCAATGCTAGAATTAGTGTATTTGGCCGACGGGCCAACAGATGGTGGTAGTGTGTAAACGTCAAACGCGAACAAAAACGATGCGAGCGCTGCGGGTGGCGGATTGGCCACCTACCATAATTTTGAATCGACCGTTTAAAAGGTGGTCGATGGACAATGATGAGAGTGTGACGTCTGTTTGTCTGTGGTAGCACTTTTCTCGCCTCATCGGATTGAATGCCAATCACAATCCGATCCCTGATCAACGAATCCTTCAAGTTCCCAAAATTGCACGTATCGGCTAATTTTCGCAATCTGCTCACAAATTGATTTATGTCTTCACTGTCACTTTGTTTTGCCGAATTGAAAACAAATCGCTCGTATGTTTCATTTGTTTGCGGTAAACAATAACCTTCCAGCGCCGTGAGTATTGCCGCCGTCGTCACCTGGTCCGCCTCGGGTAGCAATGTGTTAAGCACCTTCACCGCATCTAACCCCAAAAAGTTTTTCAACAAAGCCACTTTCACTTGATCAGGTTTCGTTTCGATTTCTGCAGCTAGCACAAAAATGTCCCACGACTGTCGAAATCACGAAACTCTTCCGCCAAATGCTCACTACCCACATTCAAGGGATTTGGTGGACGCACACCCAATACACTCATGTTTCCTGCTGGTATTTGTGCTGCTGGTAGGACGGGTCCTGCTGGCAGTTGTGGTAGTGCCGCTACTTGATTTTCAGCCATCAATCAACACCACTACTAATGCATGAACCACTGCGCTTCTTCCCGAAAACCTCGTGCCGACGCCGATCCCTTCTCCCAGTGCTTTCTAACCAGCGAGAGGCCGCACCTCCGAGTTTCCGATATCTTCCGATTCCGTCGCGAATTCCGCTTCCGGGTAACCACTTTTTCCGATTAGATTCCGACTTTTCCACGCAAAAATACCGAAAAAAGATTAACCACTTCTGACACCATGTTTTCAATTGTCGGTGAACCGCGAACGAATGGCAATGCTGCCAGCTTTATTCATTTTTTAATCAGTCATACAATACAAATTCAAAGTAATAATATTTGGGTAAAATTCAGTATCATAACACCCACCGATGCCAGCTATTCGGACATGGTATGCGGAATTGCAATCTGATCCCATTATGCGTCAAGTGTGGCGAGAAGCATTTGTCGGCCGAGTGCAAACTTCCTAAGAAAGCGGACTTACAACATGTCGACAGAAACACGACCCGTGCCTCGATAAAATGTGCAAACTGTAGTGGGCAACATACTGCCAATTATCGAGGTTGTCCCAGCCGCAAAATTGACATCGAAAAGCTGGAGAAAATGAGAGCCGACCGCCGTCAGCAAGCACCACCACTCCCTGCGCGTCCCAATCGAGTCAACAATCCACCTCACTCCGCCACAGCGGGTTCCTATGTTTTATATCCTGTAAAAAAAGAATAAAATAATATGTTAATCAATCCACAGCTCGGGAAGTCTCTCTTCTGCACCAACTGCAGCCAGTACTTATAGCTCAGAAATACCGTAGGTACGAACAGATAAAAGGTACCAAGTCAAAAGGTAAAATAATTAATATCACTTGAGATAGGTAGACATGACAGTCCTTTCCCCTTTAGAAACTTTCTAATAACTCTTTAAAAGCCATTTACAAGTTGCAACAACTCATACAACGAACAATCGAAAATATATCCAAAGAATTCCACGATCTTATCTTAAATACGCAAATTCCATGACTACAACAAAACATTCAAATCATTGGATTTTACTGCCCACCATTACATTTGACAAATTCGTCAACACTAAAGAACAATTTCGTTCATCTCAATACAGAAATCGCTTCACAAAAGAACAACTATGCTCACAATAAACGACAATTTCGTCAGCTCTGAAGAACGATTTGGTTCAACTCAAATCGGAAATTCACCACACTTTCAAAAATAGATACAATTGGCAATTCGCCACCCCAAAGAAAATCGATTATCTTCAACACACGTTTCCATGATCCTCGTCGCCACTTTTATATCCTGTAAAAAAAGAATAAAATAATATGTTAATCAATCCACAGCACGGGAAGTCTCTCTTCTGCACCAACTGCAGCCAGTACTTATAGCTCAGAAATACCGTAGGTACGAACAGATAAAAGGTACCAAGTCAAAAAGGTAAAATAATTAATATCACTTGAGATAGGTAGACATGACACTATGCTCAGGCGTTAATGAGAAACACAAGCAGCAACAACAGTCTATTCTCAATGTCGGAATTTCTCGCTCTGGCGAGGGAAATGTTTGACCGTTTGGCAAGCTGCCAGACCAAACAGCAACAAATTCTAGCTCTTTTCGAGCTAACGACCAAGTACGTCTATAATTTCTAATTTAGACTGCTTGCGTATTGCTAACTGGAACGGTCGGTCCGTTCATGGCAAGAAGCTTGAATTTTTCGATTTCCTGGAACGACACAGCATCGACGTAGGTATTGTCACTGAAACTTGGCTTCAGCAAAAACATGCGTTCTTCCACCCGAATTTCTCCTGCGTCCGCTTTGATCGTATTCTCACCAACGCTGAAAGAGGAGGAGGTGTTCTGATAGTGGTTCGTAAGGACATTAGGTATTCAGAGCTCAGCATCTCAACCAAAGTCATCGAAAGTGTCGGCATCTCGATTAGCACGACTGGCGGGAATATACACATTATCGGAGCCTATTTCCCCGGTGCAAGCAGACCACCCAATTTGACACAATTTCGTCGTGACATATCCACCCTCACAAGAAGGAACGAGCCGTTTTTTGTAGTAGGTGATCTGAACGCCCATCATCGCCATTGGAATTGCTCGAAGGCTAACAAGGCAGGATTACTACTGTGCCAAGAAGCAGCCAGTCGAAACTTTTTCATTCATTTCCCCGACTCCTTCACGTTTCACCCTACCGGCCGCGGTCGTCCATCCACGCTGGACCTGACTCTCTCGAACAACTTGCTGGATATGACAAAGCCCGTCAGCTTAAACGAACTGTCATCGGATCATCGCCCGATAACATTCAGCATAAGTCTCATAGCTCCAACTGTACGAGTAACACAAAAAATCCGCTGCTATGCTCGTGCGGACTGGCCTCGTCTCCATCGTGAGGTCAACGCTAAGCTGAACCTACTAGATCCAACTGTAGTAACCCTCAATGACGAAGCTGATATTGACGCTGCTATAGTGCTTCTGACAACGACCATACTTGACGCAGAAGCTGCTGCGGTCCCTGAAGTCCAGCAACGAACTTATCAAACTGCAACAATTCCTGAAAGTACACGTAAATTGATCGCATTACGTAATAAACGGCGGCGCCAGTGGTACCGGAGAAGAGATCCCATTTACCGAGACATAGTTTCGTCCCTTAATCGCAGAATTCGTGAAGAGTGCGATCAAGCCAATTACAACAAATTCAAGCAAACGCTGAGCACGCTGAACGATGATCGTAACACTCTCTGGAGAATCACCAAAGCTCTGCGTAAATCCACCAAATACAGCCCACCACTGCGCCAAGGAGACACCATCATCGCCTCGTCGGTAGAGAAAGCGCAGCTACTGGCCATGAGCTTTGCACAAGCACACTCCAACCAAATGGCGGACGATCCTGAAACCGTCGTAGCGGTCAACGAGTCAATCAACCGCATCGACCAGACCCAATTGATTGGCACTCACCCATGGCTGATCCACCCAAAGGAAGTAGCCCAGACAATTCGAAAACTGAAATCCAAAAAATCTCCGGGTCATGACAACATTCGGAACTGCGTTATCAAGAAGCTACCTCGACAGGCCATTGTTTTTCTTGCCAAAATATTTTCTGCTTGCCTTCGAATCGGGTATTTTCCATCCAGTTGGAAACATGCCGTTGTGATTGGTATCCCGAAGCCAAACAAGGATTCTATGATTGCGTCTAACTATAGACCAATTAGTCTTTTGCCTACCTTCAGCAAACTTCTAGAACGCATAATCCTAAAGCGTATAGAGCAACACCTTGAAAACACTCGGATCCTTCCCGATGAACAGTTTGGCTTCAAACGAGGCCATTCTACTAACCACCAGCTCGTCCGTCTGGTAAGGGAGATTCGTACCAATTTTGCGCAAGGTAGATCTTCAGGCATGGTCCTATTAGATGTTGAAAAAGCTTACGATTCCGTATGGCAGGAGGCAATCCTTCATAAAATGTCAAGAGGAAATTTTCCCCTATACATCTTGAAAATCATTCGCTCCTTCCTCCTGAACCGCTGCTATCACGTAGCAGTTAATGGGCAAACGTCGAATAAGTACCAAATACCTTTTGGCGTTCCGCAAGGTGCTGTACTAAGCCCCACACTTTACAACATCTTCACTGCTGACCTAGTGATGCTTGAAGATGTTCATTATTATCTCTTCGCTGACGATACGGGTTTTGTCGCATCCGATTCTGACCCCGCCATAGTAATCACCAAGCTACAATCGGCCCAAAACTCCATCGAATCTTATCAGAAGAAATGGAAAATCAAAACCAACGCGGATAAATCACAGGCGATTTTTTTCACCCGCAAACAAAGTCCCCACAAACTTCCGCAAAATCAGATCTCTGTATGGAGTCGCGAGATTCCATGGTCAAACGACGCGAGATATCTTGGACTAACTATGGTCCGCAAACTAACGTTCGCTACCCACATTCAGAACACTCTTAGAACATGCAACAAATTAATAAGAATGCTTTACCCCCTAATCAATCGGCGTTCACGGTTGGATACGAACTCAAAGCTCCTAATCTACAAGACAGTGGGTGGTATGAATAAAAAACTTTGAACTTTACTACATGTAGCATCTACTCAAAAACAAAATCCACAAAGTTTACTACACTTTTGGTATGAATAAAAAACTTTTCGAACATGTAGTACTTACTACTTTCGAACATGAGCAGTGACTGAAGCTGCACGTTAAGAAATTTCCATTCAGAGTGCAGAGTGATTCTGCACGTAAAGAACAATCTATTCAGAGTGACGCCTAAAATTAATACAATCATGCATATGAAGAAAATGCATGGAATCTAATCGATTACGCGACAATTTGCACAAATCATGAAGGTGCTGTTATTTGACAAAATTTGTAGTGTAATTTTGCGATTAGTCTGGTATTCTCTTTATGTCTATGATTTTATGATGATGGTACATCAAAGAATTTTCTGGGTGGTTTTCGGCCTTCGCCAACGCCAGTGATTGATGATTTTTTAAATACTAGCTTAATATCTATGAAGAGATCTTGAGATTACAGCTATCAAATTAGGAACCACATATTTTCTAGCACCAGTACTGAGATTGTGGTGAAATTGCGGTAGAATTTTGATGCTCCCCGTGTGTTTTCTTAACAGCATGTTGGATTCCGAAAGTTCTAAGTGTTTCTGCGATATTCTCGTTATTTTGGTGGGGTTTCTGATAGTATCCTTGGAATGTCTAGAACTTAGAATGTCGAGATTTTTATGGGAATTGTAGTGATTCCATTGGTAGTCGTTAGAATTCAATGAGGATCTCCCCTAAAACACCAGGGTTCCCTTTGAAATTATCAAAATTCTTGTCGATTTCCCAAAAAATCCCATTGAAATCTATAAAATATTTACCGACATTCAAATCGTTTATATTAAACCGTTGCTTTGAAATTCCAACGGAACTGGAGATCAACGGAATCTTAAAGGTTTTTACAATAATTACGAAGATTGGTTTTCAGAATTACAAATATTCACACAATAATTCGCAGGAATCCCACCGCAATCTCATAGATTCTTACAAAAATACCGTCTCAAAGATACCCACAGAATTCCAAGAGATTAATATTCGGAATCCCATTCCCACCCCAATTCTAGAGTTTTTAACAGATTCCTAATATTTCCGCAATATTCCTAGAATGGTATTTAAATTTTCAGAATTATCATAAAAAATCCGACATCCCTATCGGAATCTCAAAGTTCCTACAGGAATTCCGGAATTCAAAAGGAAATCTGAGATGTCAGATGTCAGATTTACACGTAAAATTCAGAATTACTTTATCAATATCTGAATTCCTACCGACATCCTAAAATTCCTAGAAAATAACATAATTATCGTAATGCCAGAATTCACACGGATATTACAATTTGCTACTGCCGGTAATCTTACCGGAATCTCAGAATAGGCGGAGCGAAAGTTTTCGTAACCTCAGAATTCCTTTGCAAAACTCAAAATACCTTCCGATATATCAAAACTCATATCGTTTTCCCATGATTTTTACTCAAAAGTAAATTATTCCATTTAATTCCGCAAACTCAAAACATGTGTAGCAACCTCTGAAGCTAACTACCAGTAGCTTTGTAGTAAATGCTACCTTTATTCATAGCAATGCGTTGTTTGTAGTATGTTCGAAAGGTGTAGAAAGGAAAATGACACAAACATGTTCCACTCGTGTTCCACATATAGCGTTTACTACCGAGAATGTAGTAAACTCAACTTTACTACATTTTATTCATACGGCCCAGTGTTCAAGCCGCCAATGACGTACGGATTTCCCGCCTGGTATGACTGCGCTGCTGTTCATAGAAAGAAGCTTCAAGTGAAACAAAATAGGATACTAAAAATGATCCTGAACCTAGACCCACAGTATCCAACAGATGGCGTTCACGAAATTGCAAAAATGGAAAAAATCAACGACTGGTTCCAACGTGTCCTCCCAAAGTTTTGGACGGGATGTGCAACATCAGCAAACCCTTTGCTCGAGCAATTGTGCCTGTAGTTCCTGTGATATTAGAATAGTAGTATTGTACCTTTCCTCTATCTATACCCTTTCTATTTGCTATGATGAAGGTTTTTCTTACCTTTTCCTTCCATGAATTCAATTCAACCGTTAAGTACCAGTAATTTTGTAATTATTTGTTTTTATTTTAGCTGTTGAAAGGATTTCCATAACTCAGCTTAAGATACCTAGACACACGCCATGTAACGTTAAATTTGAATTAATAAATAGAATGAATGAATGAATTTTGCCATGTTTATGTGTCGTATGAGGCAACAGCCTACAAAGAGGGTCAGTGTGTCTCAGTCACCATCCGATACTGACGAAGGATGGTTGTGTTCCCCAATACACGGTCCTGCGTGCGGCGTCTTCTGGTGGCTGGTGAGGTGACAATTGTTGGTGTCGTATAGCGAGGTGACAATCTCGACTCGAGTGAAGTGACTCGCCGTGTAAATCAAATGGAGAGTCACTTCACTCGAGTTGAGAATTGTCACTTCGCTATACGACACCGACAGTTGTCACCTCACGCCACTCGTAGAATCAACCCAGAAGTAAAAAATAAATTTTGTAGTAAATCAAAACCACTTGGGCTTTTTTTTAGAAATTTCGTCAAAAAGTTTTAGAAACTCCATGTTGAATTCTTGAATTTTCTCATAGGAGTTTAGCATTTCTTTGAAAAAAGATCGCAGCAGCAGGCAGTGCGCGCGGATGGCTGCTTTTTCTCATTTGCTGACACGTTCATATCGAATCCGCGTACCTGATTAATTCGACCGGTGAAATTTTCAAACGGCTGGTGGTGCTATACCTCCCAGAAGATACTGAAAAAAGGCAATGAAGCGATTCCTGTGTTTTAGCTGTTCAATTCCGGGATATTGGCGTTAGTCTAGGTACCAAAACTGACTGTGAACTATTCAATTTTGAAACGAAGAATATCTACTCAGTTGTACAAGTTGTTCGTGAGAAGATGTGAAGAAAAGGTGTGCTATTTGAAAGAATTTACAGGATCTGTTGAATAGTTATGCATAAAAATGCAACATGTGCATAGAAAAAAAAGACGAAAAAGAAGAAAATTCTATCAGTTATGCTGAATCTAGTGTTGGATATTTTTCAAAGTGTTACATTCATCAATCAACGGGAGCTGAAGTACTTCACAGGTATTAGGAATTTGCAAGCATAAATGAAATGGGTAAGATCCTTCCGAAATAGATTCATACTAATTTATAATTTAATTTAGCTAGCTGTGTATAAAATTAAACATATTGATATATTGAAGGGGATAAATAACTGCTGTGTAACGGGCGAGGAATCAATTTCTTTTCGTTTCAGAGAGCGAGGACCATGGACCAGGACCAGGACATAAGGGGCAAATACCTATGTCCCATCCCTGGACAGAAGCAAAAAAAAGGGTGTGCATCAACATTCTTAGTAACGCCACTTCCAACGATTTCACTCACCTCCCCTTTAATGGAACGGTTGTCCCGTTTCCTCTCATCAATTGAAAAAATTCGTCTATCACGTTATTCATACGAGAATAATCTGATCGCCGTATTATTTTTGATTATCTTCAAACCCAAGTCTGCACAGTAGACCTGGTCATTTTAATACCGTTTTGATTCATATTACGGACATTTAAGGCCTTAGTGAAGTATAACTCATCCAAAAGCATATAAAATAAATCATTCTGTATGATTCCTTTGCGTTATCGAACCTCCAAAACACTCAACTTTCAAATGGCGAGTGAAGATTTTGATTTTGCAACATGAATAATTTTAAATAAATAGAAATTTGTGGACATTTCATGTTTCTTATTCCGGACGCCTCCTTACTTTCGCCTCATATTCCGGACACTTTGATTCAAATTCTGGACAGCTCAAGCAAATCATGAATAGAAAGATCAAATCATAAATTGAAACCGTCAATCCACTGAAGAAACGTAGTTCGGTATTACAAAATTTCATAGATATTAATGGAAAATGTTTATAAAAACGAGCCTCGAAAGTGAGGACTTTTGAACGGCAAAAATTGAAACATTTCGTGTGAAATGTTTCCCATACAAAGTAGAGTGTCCGGAATTAGAAGCTGTCCGTAATATGAATCAAAACGGTATTTGTAACATATTGACCATGTAACCAGTGGTGTGTCTGTCTGTCCGAGATTGTTGAGATTTTCGCGATGTAGTGTGTTCCGTATAGTATTGTGATGTTTTGAAAAAAACCAAGAAGGTGTTTGAATATATGTTAGCGTCACCATCCATCGCCCACTGGACAGCATGCAGCCACATCAAAACAAGTTCCGCTACTCACCACCAGGCATCGCTGGACGAGCAGAATGGGCGGCCCTTGGGGGTGGTGTAGAAGGAGCCATGATGGGGCGAATTTAGGAAACTGCGGGAAACTCTAGGTCGAGGGCTCTGAAAAGGATATCCACCATTGCTCTGGATCATTATCGAGCCATAAGATAAGCGAGAGTGGAAAACGTCTGTGGAAAAAGTTTTAGAAAGTTCGAATCCAACCTGAGAAGGAAGTTTAAGGAGTTAGACAGCGGCGAATATAACAATTACTGATCATCCAGGTAATAGACCTTCGACCAGAACCAGTTCGCACCCATCTTTATAACACCCCCCATTCGTTCTCCAAATACCCGTAGGACCCTTGGGTTAACCCTTGGTGTTACATTTAGTGCAGCTCTTGGAGTGACCTTGGCCGTTGTCTTGGCGTAGAGCGTGGGCCTTGGAGTGCGCGTAATAGAATCGATGATCTTGAGTGGTCCTACCGCCTCGAAATACGCTGCAGTGCTCTTCGTTACCCTCGAGACTGCAAACGCGTGCCTTGTGCTTGAGGCCGCGTCTGGAAACGCCATTTTGCCAACAGCGACGCAGCATCGGCAAGCCAAGATCTAGGAAGGAGAAGACTGTAGGAAGGAAGCACGGAGAGAAGCCACGGTCGCAGTCCAACCGAGGAGAGGAGCGAACCGGCGACGACGAAGCAAGGTGTGGTAGCGGAACGAAGAAAGGGCCCCGACACCAGATGAAAAAAGAAGAAAGAGAGTGGAAGGTAGGAGATAGGCTGTTAGAAAGTTGGAGGAAAAAATAAAAGGTACCTGTGTGCAAACAACCGTAAATAAAGTGGGTTTCAGTGGTGTTGATCTGTATTCAAGTGTTTTCTTGGTCGCGGTTAATCACGCGCATATGCCGACCCTGAGGCAGTGTAGAAGGGAGTCTCATTGATGCCGGATAGGGGGCTGCTCCATTAGTTACAACCATATGCTGCAAATATGAATATTGACAAGAAAATACTGGAATAATTTCCGGCATTACCAGGATGCTTTTCAATATTGGCTGTGCAAGCGCTTAGAAGAGAATAGAATAGGAATGTAGTATTTCTTTCCAAATGCAATTAAAGCTGAAATTATTAAAAAAAAATTCTTTAGACGTTTTCCGAAACTGTTTTTGTGTAAGTAGCTCTAGAAATTTGATATGGATTTGGAGTGATTCATGAAGTAAGGAATTTCTAAAAAAAAACATATTGGTGTATTCCTGGAACAGTTTTGAACCAAAACAGTGTGTGGATGGATTTCTAGGTGTTATTTATGGAAAAATCCCGGAATGATCGTAATTCGGGAAAGATATGGAGTGGTCGATCTTACCACAAAAACTGCTTGGAATCCCTACGTTGTGTCTTGTCTTTCTCGTTCAATTCCAGTCGTTTTATCCACAGAGCCAAACTGCAGAAGACCGAGCAGCACTGGAGCAATACGGGCAAGAATTTTCTCTCCTTCACAGGTTCCAGGTGAACAGCGACGAAAATGACGGTACAGCACAGCACTCAACAGGTAAGTATCTTTCCTACTTGATACAGGTAAGTACACAACTGGTTGATTTAACTACACTTTATTCTTCAACGAACACAACACTTAACAAATTTTGTTCTAGGTTCACTGACAACGATTTATTGCTTCTTCTCTTCTAATTTTACACTTCTGCTCTTCATGACTAGCAAAACAAATTCCGAAGAATAGACAGACTGGAAGCTACGGGGGACGTCGTTGTCCCACTAAAGTATATCGGTACTTCGAAATATTGCTGATAAAAGCACATCACACGTTCACTTCCCAGTCGAAAAATGTATATCCAGGTCCCAGATAAGTGGTCACATTGAAGGTATCTCAGCAGAAATGATGTCTGTCAAACAGCAGCGTTCAGGCGAATGCATTGTTAACACTTCTCAGGCATTGTTAACAGCGATCTGGCACGGATGATAATCGTGGTATCACTTGTTGAATATTGTAGTCCATCTGAATTTCGTTGCACGGAATTGGTCACGGCACCATATGATCGAGCGAGTGGTAGGAATTAAGGCTCGAAAACTCCGTACAGTGTAAATACTCGAACTACATTTTATTGATAAAAAAACGATCACAATAGATGTACATCTAGCTTATCCTACGTTGTGTCTAATACTAAAGTGATGATGATTGAGATGGTGATGATGATGTATAGGATAGGGTAGGGCACTCCGCCGGTAGCACAATAGTGTTTGTCCAAACATGGAGTAATTTGTAGTTCCTTAAAGAATACCTATTGAATTTACTGGGGATTTTTTCTAATAAGTTCTTGAATAAATTGTAAATTCCTTAAGTAAATCTGTTGGAAAAAGCCTTTAAACAATCGCCAGAAAAATCTATAGTACTGTTTAAAGAAAAAATCTCCGAAAAATTCTTGGATGAATCCGTGGTGATTATTTTTTCAATATTCCCGGTACACATTCCATGAGAACCAATACTAGAATTCTCTAAAGAAATAGCAAAAGAAATTTCCCGGGAATTTTTGTGGAAAATTTGTAAAAGAACAGTTCAGTATTTCACTAGAAACTTTAAGATTTAGATGAATTTGCAGAAGGAAGACAATTTTGGTGAGACTTCAACAATTTCTTGTACATTTTCTTGGAGGAACCGTCAGTAATTCAGGGGTATCCTTAAATTATTAATGAATAACTGGATGATATTTAGAACTTACTGGAAAACCTTCCTGGGTAAATGTATCAAATAATTTTTAAAGCATTCTCTAAAGTAATTTTTGGGACAAGTTTTAAGCAATTTAGAGATTTTTCGAGAAATTTTCAGGTAAGATCAGAAAGTCTCAAGAAACTTCTTGAAATATCTGTTGAATAATAACTGCTAATGCTTGAAATTCCCAGGAGAAACTCGGTGAAAACTGGTAAAAGAGTTCTTGGAGAAAGCAATGGAAAAGTATGGAAATAATTCATTAGTAAAAAGAAATCCCCGTAGGAATTCTCAGAGGAATCTCTTATTATCACATGGTTGAATAACTTAAAAGTTTGTGGAAGAATCACAAGGAATTAGAGTGTCCATTTTCCGACCATTTTGCTTGTCCCGGGATTCGGGACAAAAATCTTTGCTTGTCCCGGGAAATCCCGGGATTTCTCAAATTTCCAATGAAATTAGTAATTTCAGGGCTGTTACAACAGGCGCGAATTTCGCGATTCTCGCGGATTTCGAGATTTTCGCGGATTTGTAGCGGATTTGGCCAGCCAAGTGCGAAAATTGCGGGTGGATAAAATTCTGTCGCGAAAATCGCGGTTTTCCCAAATCATGCGGCAAAAATTGCTGTTATATACAGGGTTGGGAAAAAATTTGGATTCACGTTTTTGAACTACTGTAATGGGAGAGCCACGTGATTTTCGCGAAAATTCAAGCATACTACTATTACCATTACCAGCACTGGTTATATACATACAGTCGTGATTTCATAATTAGGAAATTTCTATGTAAAACAGAAAATCCAAGTCTTCTTCTTGAGAGCAGTAAAGTTCAGTTAGTATAGACACTGATATCAAAAATACTGTTCAGGGAATTATAAAAATCAGTAACATTTTATTTGTGTCATTTTCATTTTACTTGGAGTCAGTTTTTTCGAGAGTCGCTAGGCAACCAAAAGATAGTTCCTCCATAAATTCTTAATGGCACTAATCTAAAATTGTATTCTTTTGACGTTGATCTATAGGTTCTTGACTTTAAGATAAACTGGAAATAGAAAATTATACCGTTCAAATCCTGTGAGTTTGAAGGAGAGAAAAATCCGTGAAAAATCCTAGAAAATGGCGCATCAGCACATTTGGCTTGGCTTTAAAATATTTGAAATCAGAAATTTACTGATCATGAATATAATATGTCAAAATATTAAGCCGTGTAGGAATGCTAAATTTGTTCAGCTTGATTACATAAATTCATGCCTTCAAAGTTTGTACGGATAATATGCGGAAACTCTGGCTCAGTGTTGGCGCTGCAGACATAGTTGGTTACCCTATGAAATCTTAGGATCGATAGAAATGTTTAAAAGATAGCTCCCCAGTCAAATTAGTCAGTGAAGAATAAGTATTGTAAATCTAGAAGATACAAATTACTTAAAGCTAATGGAAAGCAGCACTAAAAATTGTATGTACAGTCGAATTTCGTTCGTTGGACTATCTTTAAGTGGGCTACGTTTTAATTGGGCTCCCGTCAGTTAGGCCCACCTAAAACGAAGTCAAACGTCATTTTCTGACATAAGACGCAATTTATCAATGTTGGTAGCTCTGTATTTCTTTTGTTCTATGTTTTTCGACAGCTCAAAACTCAGCCCGATTAGTGAAAGTCTTTCACTAAGAGGGCTACAGGTTTAGTGCAACGAACGAAAGTTGACTGTATAATTAATGCAATATTTGATTAAATATAAGTTAAAATAAACCTCTTATAGTTTAAGCTGATCACCATAAAACCTTTTTACGATCTGCTGCAACACACCGGTTAAAAAGTTAGCACCTGGTGAAATCGCTCAATATAATAGTAGTTTTGCTTGGTAAATTTTCGTTCAGCAACAATTTTGTAATAACAAATGGATCATTAATGAATTTGTAACTTTGAAGAAAACTGTTGAACACCGATGAGTGAAGAAAAATTTAAAAAAGCATAATGCAGCTGATATTGAAGCTACTATTATTTTGAGCGATTTCATCTCCAGGGTGGCCACCGAACCGGAGGAATTTGAGATGGTCACCGAAGTCATTCTGAACGAATATTTTCAAGCTCCTAATTTACAAACCAACAAAAATATGTTGTAAAAAGTTGATATGTTTGATAGTATTGCCATTAGGCATCTGAAATCTTGGACAAATAATACTTAAACATTAATGATTTAATTTCTTTACAAATAGTCTATTTTGCTACACTAAACTTCTTAGAAATGTTACAAATTGGTATTTTATGATTATTTTTACGTTATTTGGGCTTAATTGTTTTTTTTTCTCTAACTTATCCGACTCAAAAATTTGAATCAGTGTCTGAAAACATCTTGCAGAAGTTTTATGCATTCAAACATATTTAATTTATAATTTTCTTTAGTTACTGCATAATAAATTAATAAAATCTGATATTTTTTAAAGTAAAGCATTGCTTATATTTGCTACAAGAGTTTCTAATGTATCATTAGTTCGACTAAAATAAACTTAATCGACAAAACATTGAATAAGTAAGGTGAGATACAAATCTTCATTTATATGAAGAAAAAAAAACCGAAAGATGTAAAAATTGGGCATATCTATATAAATTAAAATGGAATGGTGTTTGTATATCGCGAGTTAGTTTGAGAACAGGTCAATTTGTTTTTTCATACTAATTGTACAAGAGCCAAAAAGGTTATAAGGAAATTGAAAAGATATTTAGTGTTCTCTATCAAAATTTCATGCGTTTTGATCATAGGAAAACAAAGGGACACCATGAAAAAATTGAGAATTTTGTATGAAAATCGGCTTTCGCTACTATTATTCTGAACACAACTGTATTTACATTACATTTTTATTACTTTTGTGTAAAATAGTAAGCTCCGCATAATTAAACTGAGTACAGGTCGGACTCGATTATCCGGAGACTCGATTATCCGGGGACTCGTTTATCCGGGATTCGATTATCCGGAATTTTAGACTCGATTATCCGGAATTTGTTTTTTGATGTTCTTGTTTTTCAATTTTTATGCATAAATCTGAGATAATTTGGTATTGCAATATAAAATATGAATGTTTTTGCAGTTTAGAACATATTTAAGAAAAGGGGGTTTGAAAGAGTGTTTTTTTTGTGTATGCTGGACAACATTTTTTTTTCTTGTGGTGACCCCTACTGTTCCTAGAAAATATTTCTGGCTACGCCACCGCATCATATAAATGAAAGAACTAAAAAAGATAATATTTAAGTTCTTTTATTACAAGATTTCAATATTTTTCTTAGTGATTCGATTATCCGGAGGATTTGATTATCCGGAGTGAAAAAAAAAATCGATACTCCGGGTAATCGAGTCCGACCTGTAGTTAACAAATAAATTTTTATAATATTTTATTGTTTTTTTTTGTTAAAAATTTCGAATTTAATTTGTTTTAATATACTTAAATACGGTTTTGTTAAAATTTCATCAAGATAGATTGATAGGTGGCTAAGATCTGCCCTGTAGAGTTGGACATTTTGTGTCAAACGTCGAGAGAGTTTCAAATGTATAATCCAATGTACTGCCAATAACTAATGAATATTACAAAAAAAAAACAAATGTAACAATTTTCATAAAAACAAAAATATGTTAAAAATATTAAATTATCAGAACAATCTTGTATTTTTACCTTAAATTGATTGAGTATTAAGACTTGAAGTTTTATAAAAATAACAACAGTTTCCATACAATGAATGGCATGCAATTCAAACTTATTGTTTAACTGCCCTCATCTCATAAACAAAACTTTATTATTTTTTAAAATAATATGATGGAGTTTTCCCAAACATGTATTTCATGAAAAATAAAAAAATACAGTATTGGTGATCTAATCTTATTAATGGCAATCTTTTCCCTCTCGATAACATCACCGCTCAAAATATAGTGTGAAGTTAGATGAGAGAAAAAATCGAAATTTAAATAGCAATTTAAGTTTTTGTGTGCTTTAATTGACAATGTAAAATTACTGTGAGTGTTTTTCTTTTTATATTATCATTAATAATCACATTTTGCATCTCCTGTTGTATGCAAAGATCATATCGAATTGTGTTAAGTATAGTTGCAAACTAGGCCTCCTTTCTGTGTGTAGTGACACTACCATTTATTAAATTGCACGATTTTCTATGAAAAATATATTGAACTGTTGATGACAAATAAATTTTGAGTGATATTGTTGAATACGATTTTCTCCATAAAAACCCATATTAATGCTTTTTTTTCGTTTTTTACCTTTATTCCTGCCTATTGGCGCAACTGGAGTAAGTTAAATATATTTCATAATTTAACTCTTCCCTTAGTGTTGACAGAAATCCGTATACCAACTTGTCTTGCTCAATTGTAGATACTTTAAGATAAGGCGAGAATAATCACTTAGTACCATTAAAAACTAGTTTTTGATCAATCACGTTTACGCATTTTTTATAATAAGTAGTAAATATGTCAATGAAACAGATTTTATAGGCGCGGATTGGAGTTCCTTGGCGCGGATAGAATTTCTAAAGTCGCGATTTTCGCGGATACGATTTTAAAATTTTTGTAACAACCCTGTAATTTAGTTGAAATGGAAGTAAAAATTGAACAATAAAATATTTTTACGATGAAATAAAAAAAAATGTAACTTTTCAAGATAAAATGGTACTTATTACAAATCACATTTCATATATGACGTAGCTTGTAAATAAATTGAAATTAGATCAGTTGAAAATTTACAGCATTTCATACAAAAACTTTTTAGTTTTCGCAAAACTCTAATTTTGACAAAATGGAAATATTTGGAGTGAGCGATAGTTTTTAAATGAACATATCTAGAGCAATACATTTTTCTTTAATTATGATCAATTTGGTAAGACATACAAATTTTTTGAATAACATTTTCCCTCAAAACAGCTTGTTTTCAATATATTTTTAAATGTGAGATATGTAGTTCTATTTTTAACCAAATTTAATTTTGCGAAAACTTTGTTTTAAAAAAATGTGTATTTTCAGCTATACGAAATTCAAGTTATTTCTGAGATGTGGGTAAAATTTCAAATTGATCGGGAGATCTATGCCTTCAATTTTTTATATGAATAACGCCTAATTCTTACTTTATTCTGCCCAGCAGTGTAACTAAACAAAAATCCAATGTTAGCTTGAATTATTACGGCTTTGTTTGGCATTTTTTCAGATTACCATTACTACTTATAAATATAAATAGTATGATAATAATAAAACAAATTGTCTCAGATTTTTGAAAAACTTTGGAACAAAAGAAAGAGTTTAAGATCATTGAAGATATTGTAGAAATAAGTTAATTACCAAAAATAGGTACCTAATTACTGAAAGTTATCGATTGAAATTCAGGTGTTTCTTCAGATTTGCTTTCTCAGCCTTGGCTATAAAACAACTAATGTTGAAGAGAAAGGTAATAATACTTTGCAACTAGACAAACCAAAACATGGGTTTTTTCTTTAGTATATTATAATATTCTTTATATATTGGGTAATTATTACCTAGTTATTCTCTTCTTTTATTAATGATCTTCTATTCAACCGAACAAGTCTTAACACTGATGAAAATAACGTTGTTTTCCATTGAAATTGGGTGATTTTCATGAAATTCTACCTTTATTTCGGGAATCCCGGGATTCCCGGGATGACAGAATATATATCCCGGGAAACGGGAAATCCCGAAATTTGTCAAATCCCGGGATTTTTTGCCAAAGTCTTCCTTAGCCGAGTGATTAGCGTCCGCGGCTACAAAGCAAAGCCATGCTGATGGTGTCTGGGTTCGATTCCCGGTCGGTCCAGGATCTTTTCGTAATGGGAATTTCCTTGACTTCCCTGGGCATAGAGTATAATCGCACCTGCCACATGATATACGAATGCGAAAATGGCACTTTGGCAAAGCAAGCTCTCAATTAAAAACTGTGGAAGTGCTCATAAGAACAATAAGCTGAGAAGTAGGCTCTGTCCTAGTGAGGACGTTAATGCCAAGAAGAATAATGTCCCGGGATGGACACTCTACAAGGAATATTGCTCATAAGTTCTTTAGAAGAATCCTAGAAGGATTTTTTTTAGATTAGACAAAGAATTAATATTTCCATGGTGAAAATTGAAATTCACTAATATCATTAACGTACAGCGTTATGAGACAACATCACTAACAACTTAAATCAATACAAAATTGTACGAAATTTGTAAAAAAAAAATATTTCTGTAAACAAGAAGTCTCAATTTTCTGACATTCCATCTGGAAAACACGCTTCAAAAAGTGTTTCTAGTGTTATATATGTCTGCGACCATATACCTACTTATGATGTGCCTTATTATGTGAAGCTTTTTCTCGCCTTCTTTAATTTGAATGTTTAAAATCTTGTATTAACATAGAAATCCAATAGAATTTTTTCTTCAGATTCTTGGGCTTTACAGTTTGTGAACATTATCATCGGAATGAATATACGTCCTATTTGTAGTAATTTATCAATTTTTATTCACGGAATGTTCATCTTATATCAAAATCGCTTTGCTGAGGATTTGAGCGCATACCTAAATTTACAGCCCCTGCTTGGCAGCCCATTCAGTCCAGGATCCCTTGTAGTTGCGGGCACTAGAATTCGATAAAAAAATATTAATTTCTTCATCAATTAAAATCAGATTGCGGATGATGATCCCAGCACCGGTTGTGGAAGCTAAGAGGACCAATGATAAGGATTTGAAGCAGAAGTGTTCGAAGCAAATTGCTTAACCAAGACTACGATCATCATCCAAATCGGATCGGTAACGTACTTGGTGTATCCGAGGCGAGTAGCCAGATCGGCGGCCGTCTGCGCCCTTCCACCAAGTTTACAGTGGAAGATCACCTCCTGGTCCGGACTTGGCTTGTCATGACCGAACTTAGCCTTGAACTCATCAGCCGAAAGGTTCAAAGCCTGCTCCAGTGTTGGCACTGAAAATGTAATGGCGAAAGGGAAAGGACTACAGTCAGGTGAGGTGCTGTTAATGGAAGCGTATCCGGGTTGTGACGGGAAGGTTACATGTTTGACTCAGAAGCGATGATTTGATGTATATACGATTGGCGCCCAACAATCTTACTTTGTATACCCCAAGGGAGTAATGGTGTCTATGGCCATTTGACTTCGTCTTCCGGTTCGACAAGACATGATGATGTAGTGATCTGGTTCTGGTTTTGCTACTCCGTATAAACGCCGGAACTCCTCGGTAGTGGTTTCCGGCGAAAACGCCTTGGCAACTTGCTCAACTAATTTTTCGCTTTAGAAAATGCTGAGTCATTGTACCAAGATAGAGGCACTACTTACGTGGAATGTTGATGCTGGTAGGAATTTGACCAGTGGCGGCAAGTTCGTCTGCACCACGCACATCGATGAGCACCTTCTCCGGATGGTTCGGGAGATCCAGGACTTCTTCGTAGGTAGCGATCGACATTTTGTTAGACGAGAAGAGGTTCGATATCTGCGTAAAGAACGAAGGCACAAATTGAACTGAGCTGCGATTTTGGGGAAGCTATGTTGCGGTTGAATGGGATAGGGCTTTTGGAGCTTATCGATGTTGTCAGTGTGTCGCAAGATAAATGGTGATAAGATTCTGTGTACATTGAATTCGTTAGTGATTGCTTACTTATTTGTATCTGCTTACCGAAAACTGCAAACAAAATTGTACATTTGCAGAACAATTATTCGAATTCTTATTGCAAATATTCGTTCTCAGCAAAATAAACATCAAGCGTTTCTTCAAGATTAATTCAAACTAAGAATAGCTTTTTATGATTTTGGTACAGGACAGGTTAATGTATTATTCTATTCTTTATTTGCAGATATAAAAATAAGAATGTTGATTCATAATTACTGATTTGTTCATCATAAAAGATTACCAACCCATGTTTTTTAGTTAGTACGGTACAGTGAATTTGTCATTTTTTGTTTTCTCATCATGTGTATCCTGTGACCATAGCGTCACGAAGTATAATTCGGTACAATGGTTGTACAGCTGTCCCGATAAGCTCACCTCAGAAGTGATTCAGCAAAGAGTTTGCAACTCGCAATTGTTTCTAAGGGATTTGTTATAATTTAATTTTTTTTAATGTACAGTAATTTATTATGTTTGCTTCTTATTTCATATACGCATTTAAACAATTTTTACAAAATTTTGCAAAGAAATAGAAATATCGATTGTCAGTGAAAACATGGTGGTTCATGAGCATGTCTTCTTTTTCTAAGTCATTTTTAGCGGAATAACATTTTCCAAAATATGATCAACAAAAATGATATTGTTGGCTCACAGAATAGAGAATGAAAGCAGTAAAAATAAAGATTATTCTTTTGATTTTGTTTTTTTTTCGATAACGAAAACTTCACAATATGTCTCACTATGTCGTTGATTTCTTGAATTCCTTTCTTTATCCTGCTATCTCTAATCCCGATGAGTTCTTGTCAAAGAATATCAGACCACATTTTCGTGATTCAAAATAATGTAGTAACATGAAATGAAGGCGGCTGTATTCAATATTTTCACTGCTTTTCTGACAATGGAGTGGTTTTCAAGCTAGTATTGATTCGATCTCTCCCTATCTCGATGATCCTTTCGATATCAGAACGTGGAGAGTCTACTGTACATAGTTCAAAATATCTGATAAACACTACCGCCTACTGACGACAAATTACTGAACAAATTAGATATGCAGCATACTACCCATAAAAAGCATATTATGACCCTACAGTAAGACCCGTGCGATACCCAATCGAGACAAACACCGTGTGCGCTACACGAATAAACGACAAGTTGATTCATATCGAGTGAGTAGAAGAAACACAAATCCATGTAACACGACACTACCTTTTTAATTTACACAATAAACAACAGGCCCTGAAGAAGATCCCAACAACTGGATCGAAACGTTGGCAATGATTTAAAATAATCAACGCTTAATTCGTGACTGAAAGCCGAAATCCAATTATCATAAAAAGCATAAATGCCCCATATGGAAAAGGTAGAAAGTGAGGAAATAGCGCACATAGAAGCACATTTGTTTGATGCTTCTTTGCGTCTTCAAAGTTTTGATACATTTATTAACATGTTCCACCTCAAAAATAATAAAAATTACTGTAAACGTGATTCACTTAAAAATGTGTTCTCAACGATGTGTTGAACCAAAAATTTAATTTTGCATGTAGAAAGACACAAAAACTACGACACTATAATTGAAATTTGCCGAGATAAAATATCACCTGAAAAATCTGATTAAAATTAACATCATTGAGTCCGCTTCTTTTACATGCATCCATTGGACGTAAAATTACATGCTTTTTAGATAGTGCGTACTATTCTTTCAGATTAGTGTCTTTGAAAACATGAGTAGGGTCATAAGACGGCAATATTTGGATTTTGAGACGATTCAACTCAATCTACAGTTTGATGAAATAAAACTTTTGCTCTTCAACTCGATATTAAAAAAAATCCAAAGCAGCTCTAAATGATTATAACTATATGTAGTATAATTGAATATTTTATTAAATTATTATTGAATATAATTTTAAATACATGTGTACCCAATCGCAAATTTTTCACTTTCGCATTAGAGAAAGTTGGGGCAAAAGATTCTTTTCAAGATCCTTCCTTTCGGTCGAGTTTTTGTTGATTGGAACAAGATGCAAATAAAATCTATTTTATTTGTTATGTTAGAACGTAGCTAGGACTATCGTAAGGAGGTGTACGAGTTTTGGCATAAATGTTTGGAAGGCAATTTTGATCCATAGTGGGGCAAAGGTTCAAATTGGCGGAGCAAAAGTTTTAGCGCTATATTATTTTCCGAAAAAAACTTGAAAGTGGCTCAAAACCTACATACAGTTAACTCTTTCTTACTCGATATCGAGTTAGAGAACCATAGTAAAATTTGGTTTTCATGGCTAACTCGATGGTC
This sequence comes from Aedes aegypti, assembly GCF_002204515.2. Taxonomy (NCBI): domain Eukaryota; kingdom Metazoa; phylum Arthropoda; class Insecta; order Diptera; family Culicidae; genus Aedes; species Aedes aegypti. The sequence goes on along the minus strand of NC_035108.1, from coordinate 66,180,286 downwards.
CCTTGGATTGCAGATGCACTGGTTTTGTGTTCTGTAAGTCGATACCTCCCTAACTCGATGGTCCCTTCAATATCGAGTAAGGGAGAGATGACTGTAGTACCTTCAAATTTTTCGATTTGGCTAAATATTCCTGATCGTGCGGAAGATGTCATCAAAATTTTCCATTTTATTTTAGTTTTCAGAAAGCTGTTATTGTTAGCTATGGGACAAAAGGTTGAAAATATGTTTTTCAAAGAAGGCAAAATTTCCCACCGTGCAAATCGTTTTCGACCTTTTGTCCTTTCGACATTTTGTCTTTCGACCTTTTGTGTTTCAACCTTTTGTCCATAAACCTGTTTGTCTTCCACGGATGAGGCACTAGACTGATGCGAATTTTGAAATTTTTGCTCCCCTATGCTTAAACGGTGTCAATTATGATAAAAATCATTCTCCTAAAATTTGAAGTGATTTGGAAGAAATTTGGCTGTGCACACGCCATTTAAGGTTTATATGGAAAATTTGAAGTTACTATGAAAACGGCAAAGCTTTTGTGTTCAGTCCTCTAACTGCTCGAAATAATAATCTATGGAAAAGTGAACAAACTCTTATCATGTGTAATCTTCCCAGCTACAACTTTGCCGAAGACCACTACTTGATGGGACGTAAGGATAATTTGTTATTATTGATAACAAAGTCTAAACCATGCAGAGATGATCATTCAATTACTTTCAGAGCAACACTGCTTTTTTGTTGTAGAACATAGGGAGTCAATGCCGGTTATGGACCCTTTGCGTATTCCCAACTAACAATTCAGAGCCACAAACAAGCATGCATGTTTAATTATTGTTCAATAATGGTAATGGCAGCTGAATAAAAAATTTGCTCTATAAAGAGCTGAGAAGGTGCTTTTTTAACACAAACTAAGATCAATGTTCAACGTTATGCATTAGAATGAACAAAAGTTGAATCGCCACTTATTAAACGTTTCCAAAGATTCTCATTCGACGAGTCAAGATTGTTTTACTAATGAGCTGAACAAGACATGTTTCCCCCAATTAAAAAGCCAATATTCCACTAAACCAATGTATATGTATAAAAGGATATTCAGAAGACGAACTAACGTTTTACTTGCGTCGCACTTCAGCTATTCCCACATGTTTAACATAAGCATGAATAAGAGCTGAATAAGTATCTTATAAAATCCTAATTCAGCTTCAGTATATTATAAGAACAGTTGATCCAAAAGAGGCCAAAATGACGATTAACAAACACATTGTTCAGCAATAAATAAGTCTTGTAAAAGCGATCACACTATAGCTAAATTTCATAAAATGGACAAAATATCCGAAATTCATGTTGAGTACCGAATGCATTTCAAAGCTCATAAATTATGCTTTCTTAAAACTTTTGAAATAGCTGTTCAGAAAATAAACATGGTCAGTCTCCAGAAATGCAGAATTATTGTGAAAAACAAAAAAACATTTAAGCTAAGTACTCCGAGTAGAAGCAAAGTACTGACAAGCAAAGCGTGATATTGACTTGATTGACATAAGAGATAAAATATCTGAAGACAATATCAAAATGTTGTTCCTGGAACTTCTAAACCTATGAAAAATTTGATGTACGCAGACCTAATGAATCGCTCGCAGCTATTGGTAAAATCTTGCAGAATCTAAATATGACATACCAATTTTGTTCTAGCAGTTTATTTGAGATATCATTTCCAGATATTTTATATCATATATCTATCAAGTTAATATCACTTCTAGCTATCCATATTATATTTTCTATTTTTAAGCTTTTTTCGCCTGCTCGGGATGTTTTTCCGTACAAGAAAAATGGAAATTTCTTTGACAGAATTGATTAAATAAATTTCTATAGCCAGCTACATTTGAAATGACATTTCTTCACAACTGAATAAATACTGCGCTCTAAGAAAAATGATTTACTTGGCCATTTCCGAAAGTAAAAATCGCATCAAGATATTCGAATATTTTTCTATTCAGGTGGGTTCTGAGGACTAACCCTTCAAATGATTCAAATATATTCATACAGAGAACTTTTACTTCAATGCATATGTAATAGGTTTATGAAAAGTACAAATAAAAAAATAATCAAACTATAATTTATAAAATTATTTAAATTAATTAATCAGTTTTGAACAAACTAAAACTTATTTTGAAATTACATTAATCATTTCAGACTGTTTTTACTTTGTGTAAATAAACATTATTTTGACCAACATCGACATAAATTTTCTCACTGTGCGCTAAAAATAGCCGACTGAACTCAGCTTGGATCAGCACTAAACAGCAGCTGAATAATATGCTTGTTCAGTTGTAGATTAGCGTACCATGCGTTGATGACAAGTTGTCGAATAGAAGCTCGAACATGGTCAATATTCAGCTATGAGAAGTTAATATTTTGCACTGGACGGTATAATCATCAATTCTAGGATGGCGCAGATGGCAAGGCATACCGCTGACGATTGGAAGGTCTCGAGTTCGAATCCAGTATACAGGCGATTTTTAAATAAGATTGATTTACTATCATAATAATAGTGCACACTACCAGTCTTGGGAACTGTGACCACAATTCACCACAGTTCATCGATACTGCCATTCCACCAAAACACAAAGCAGCAGCAGCATCAATACCATCAGGCGTTGCGCTGCCAACGGTTCACACACTGCTTGACTGTTTTTGTCTCTCCACTATGACCATTTTCGGGCAGCCATTCCAAGCTGAATGATTGAAAAAAGTGTTAAATCATTCAATCGCTAATATTTCGCTTGTGTTTTCAACTAATTGAAATCTATTAGCTCTAACAGAAAGACCACAATCATTCCGTTACGATACATATAAACAAGTTCAATTTCATACTGCCTTTATCGAGCAAAAATGCAAAACCCCGAAAACCGCAAAAATCGTGTCACCACTGTGCTCGAGTCATTTCGCATTCGAGGTTGAAAAACGTTAGGAAGAAGAAGATTACATTTTTGAAGAGCCGTGACATTTTTTTGTTTTGAACCGTCATGGTTTGCTTTGGATTCTGATGGTCGTGTAGAAAGATGTAAATGTAGAGGCGGTAAATGTTTGCTCCAGTACTTTTCTCATCCCTGCACACTACATTTATAAAGTGCGTAGAAAAATATTTTTTTGTTTTTATTAGTCTTTAATTATTTTTAGACCAGCCGTATAAAAGCTGAACTAAATGCTTGTAAAACGTTTTCAAAGCTGAAAAATAAAGTTGGTATTCAACGACATGCTTCAAAGTTTCTCCAAATTTGTGTGAACAATGCTTTAACAAAGGTTGGCCATGGAAATTATTAAAATGTTATAAAACATGATGCTGGATAAAACTGCCATAATGGTGTTTGTTAAATGAGTGAGTGTTAGTTGGGTTATGGACCCCATACAGAAAAACATAAAATTAACACTCAAAGCAACTTTATTCCTATGAAAATCCACCGGGGGAACTTCGATTACATTGTTAGTCAGCAGTTTCAGGCAAAATATTTGGTTTGAGACGCATAAATACAGATATTTGAACAGTTTTGTAAATGAAACCACACAAGAGGGTCCATAATACGCATTACCAGGTGAGTCCATAACAGGCTCGTCGGCAGCGAGCCGGATTACATGAGAATCAAATGGAGGGTCCATAATACGCAACGTCAAATTTGTAAACAATCCTATTATGGACCCCGGGAGGGTCCATAATAGGTATTCGGACAACAGTTTTTCAAATGCATATTTCGCTGGAAAAATCGAATGATTTTGTATGTTTTATAGACGTACTATGAAGTAAAGACATTGAATTTGTTGTTAGACTCCACAAAACGTATATGCGTCAGAGATATCATGGACCAATGCACGAGCTCAGTCATTGACGTTTGAGCGGTGCTATGTTATTTACGTTACCATGGTAGCTAGTGAATACGGCACCGCTCAAATGTCAAATTAGTGAACTCGTGCAAAGGTCCATTGCGGAAAAGCGTCTAGAATGAATTTCAGCTACTAAGGGGTCCAGCATTGAAACCCTAGTAGCCTGGATTACTTTGATCTATTCTACCCACCAGGAGCACCACTGTTGCCTGCCGAGCAGTTGGTTAAGCATGCAAAATGCAAACCCACTATATGATTATGTATAGCAATTTATCATGACGTCCAATCAAAATGTGGTCTTCGGCAAAGTTGTAGCAGAACGGATTTCACATAAGAAGAGTGTGTTCACTTTTCCATAAAACATTAAGACGAAAAGATAGAGGACTGAAAGAATGGCGTTTTCCATAGTAATCTCTATATAAACCTCAAATGACCTGTGCACAGTCAAATTTCTTCCGATTCATTTCAAACTTTGGGAGGATGCTATTTACCATGATGCAAGTCATTTCAGCACAGGGGAGCCTAAATTTCAAAATTTGCAGCACTCTAATGGGGCACAGATATTTCCACCTCGTGTCCTAGCCAATGAGCTTTGGTTGAAGTTAGAGTGTCCATTTTTCGGCTATTTTGCTCGGCCCGGTATTTCTAAGATTAGCAATAAAACTGTTATTTTGATTGAAATAGAGGTACAAATTGGACAAAGCAATGTTTTTTTAGTGAAATAAAAAGCTAATGTAACTTTTCAAGATAATGGGTGGGATGAATAAAAAGCGTTGAACTTTACTACATGTAGCATCTACTCAAAAACAAAATACAGAATGTTTGCTACACTTTGGTATGATTACAAAACCTTTCGAACATGTAGTACCTACTACTCTCGAACATGAGCAGTGACTAACGCTGCACGTTAAGGAAAATCCGTTCAGAGTGACGCTAAAATCAATCAAGGTGAAGATGAATCGAAGCCAAACCTCAAATTTTCAAGAGCACAAATCTGAAGAACCAAATATCCGTTTAATCTGAAAACTTAATCGATTGCTCACTTGCTGGTGGTGACCAATCGATTAAGTTTTCAGCTCAAACGGGTGTTCGGTTCTCTAGATTTGTGCTCTTGAAAGTTTGAGGTTTGGCTTCGATTCATTTTCACCTTAAATCATGCATATAAAGGGGATGCCACATTTGTCGCTTATTCACACGACAAAGCGTGTGAAAGTATGAATAATACTTCATTCCCGCTATACATCGCGTAATAGAGCATGGACACAAATTCATGTAAGTTATGTAATTTTACACGGTTTGAAGTATAAATTTGAGATAAATCAGGCATTCTCGTCATGTGCATGTGAATTTTAAGATGGTTTGACAATAAAGATTATTGTGAGAATTTTGGAAATTTATCCAAAATCGGTATCCTATGAAGAGATCTTGAGTTTACAGAAGCATAAATTATAGACAGTAATGAGATTCTGATGCAAAATCTGATTATCTCAGAAATAGCTTCTCAAAAATACCAAAATAATTTGAAAAGATCAATAACCGAATCAAATGCCGGATTTTAAATATTGCCACAAGAATCCCAGAAAGGCTTACATAATCCCAGAATTATTATAACAAATCTAGAATGTCTATCAGAATCCCAGAATTTTCTTAAAAAATCTGGAATTCCAAAGGAAATCCGACTTTCTTGGATGTCACAATTCTCACGTATAGTTCAGTTACTTTATAAATACCTGAATTGCCAAAATTCACGTGTTGGTTCAAAATTCCTACGGTAATCTTACCGGAATCTCAAAACTCTTTTTGAAATCTCACATTTTTAACGGGAATCTCACAATATCTTTCCAAATATAGAAGCTGAAATTTTTTTACTCACATTCTTATTATTCGATTCAATTCAACAATCTCAAAGCATGAGTAGCAACCTCTGAAGCTAACTACTAGTAGCTTTGTAGTAAATGCTACTTTTATTCATACCAACACGTTGTTTGTAGTATATTCGAAAGGTGTAGTGTAGTGAAATGACACAAACATGTTCCACTCGTGCTCCACATATAGCATTCACTACCGAGTAGTAGTAACCTTAACATTACTACATTTTATTCATACCGCCCAATATCTCGTAGGGTGCCGAGCCACTTGGGCACTCCCGTGATTCACTTTGCAATGCGGGTTTTCTGTCGGCCAAATTCTGTGAAACTTTGCAACTAGAAGCACTTCAATACGACGCATATAGTGGCCAAGTATGAGCTCAGTAGCTTTTAAAAAAACTCACTGCCGAAGTGTATCAAAAGTGCCAAGAATAGGATCTGGCTCCCTATATGACTTTCTTATTCTGATGAAGTAACTTAGCAAAAATCAAATCTTTGCTTACGGGTTTGCTAGGTTCTTTTTTATTTCTCTGTAACACTTATGAAAGAAAGGGTGTTAAAAATAAGTCATAATTTTAAAACAATTTGCTTCAGATATTTGAAAAGTCATCAATACTTTAGAACAAAAGAAACGTACAAAGAGCAGGTATTGTAGAATATCATGCTGAAAGTTAATCACTGGAAATTATTGACTGAAGTTTAAACGTGTTTTCAAATTTGCTTAGCTTAGGCTTATAAAAACGACTAATGTTGAAGAGAAAAGCATTAAAACTTCACAACTAGACAAATTAAAAATGTGTGTTTCTTACTTAGTACATTGTTCTTTTCTTTTTTTTTTTCTGTTCGGAACATAAACCACTGCGACCAATATTTGATCTATTGTAGTATATCCCGTGTCCTTTGTGTAGTGCATGTCGTTTTACTTTGTCACTATCGAGAAGTGATAAAGCATTCGGTTTTCTTACAGTTGTAATTCCTAACTTGATCACAGGAAAGGATTCTAACTGAAAGGTTCCTACCCTTCGAAGAGTGTGGTGCATGCACTCTCCACAGGCGCGCCCCTTTATCAGGCAAAATCGGATCCCTCGATAAAGCCAAGAAATTACACCGATATTGTCCATGCATCAGAATCCTAGTCCTTACTTCTTCAAACTAGAGAACGAAATAAATATAAGATTAGAAAACAAATTGTTGAATTCGACTCATTTTTTTTCCTTGTCTCAAGATCATTCTCGGCAACTGGGAAAACCGAGACTTGTCACTTTCAACAAGGTTTAAAATGTAACAAGGACTAAAAGTGTTCCTTCGATTACTATAACATCCTGTTCTCTTCGTTTGAAGCAGTCAGGACTAGGGTTCACTGGTAGATCTTTACCCCATAACGCACCACGAAAAGGTGATCTACCCGCGTTATGGGTATGTGGATATGTTCTTTTCTTTAGTAAAATAATTAGTCGTTTATTCTCTTTTTCATGATTTCTATTTTGTCAAATAAGACTTGATAGGAAAAAAATGTCATGGTTTTTCATTGAAATTTAGGGGTTTCCATCAAATTTTACGTACATTTCGGGAATTACGGGTTCCCCGGGACATCAGAACTAATACCCCGGGAAACGGTAAATCCCGCAAATTGTCAAATCCCGGGATTTTTTGTCCCAGGATGAACACACTAGTTCAAGTGCCATTGCTCGTTCTCTGAAACAAGAAGAAAGAAATTGACCCTACCCTAAGATGCAGAAATAGCCCAGATCGCAATAAAAATAAATAGGTAGTTTTTTTTTATAGCAAACTCACCTACTGAGTTCATTTGACTAAACTTCGAGGGGACAGACCTGGTGTAGTGGTTAGAACACACGCCTCTCAACTTTGAATGAAGAAGTGACTCCACATGGAATTTCAATCATTTTGTTAGGAAATGGGATCAAAATTTTATGGACAGTAACGGAACCCGATACGGTTTTGATAGAACGTAACGGGCTATTACATAAAGCTTGCCTTCGTTGATACATTTCACGCAATAGAATTTGAAAAACCTGTTGAGATTGTAGTGTCGCACCCGTAGGTAGAATATACGGGAATCGTCGGTGGTAGTATTTAGAGGTATGTTATGCTGTGCTTAGTGGAAATGAATTGTAGATACCTGTATTAAATAAAAGGAACAGCAGTTGCTAGTTGAGTTATCAGTCAGTAGTTGTCTGCAGAGGAATGGACTAGCTTGTTTTCTTTGTGCTCAATAAGCTATCCTGGAATTGGAATTGTCTTTGTGTACTTCCAATAAAACCAAACGATCAATTTTTGCTTCAAGTATTCTACCACATGCAGGATTGCATTGAATCATGTTGGTTTCTTCGGAGCACTTATTCTTTGGATTGCGTATAATAACTCCGCTGAAGATACCGACTCGACTGTGATGATTATGTTCTAGGTTATGGCTGTCAGTCTGTTATGCTCAAAAACGGATTTTAAGTTATCATCCGACGTTTCGGACACATTTATTATGCCTTTTTCAAGGAATGCGAAACTTCGGATGAAAACTTAAAATCCGTTTTTGAGTATAACAGACTGAAAGCCATAACCTAGAACTTACTGATTCGATTTATTGCAATCGCGCATTTTTCTTAATATTACCGCACTAGTAAAAACTTCTGCGTGGAGAAAGAAATTCGCAATATTGTAGCCAGTATGTTTAAATTCCACTGTGTGACATTTATTCCTTTTAAACTATTTTATTTTTTTTTCTGAAAATATTGGTTATTCCACTCACAACATGAAACAAATAAAAATCAACTAAAACAGTCCCTTCAATATGGAGTGAGTAATATTAGTCATATACAGGTCGGACTCGATTATCCGGAGACTCGATTATCCAGCGACTCAATTATCCGGAGTATATTTTTTGATATTCTTATTTTTCAGCTTTTATGCATAAATTTAAAATAATTGTAGTATTGCAATATACAATATGAATGGTTTAGCAGTTTTGAAAAAAAAAACGATACGCCGGATATTCGAGTCCGACCTGTACTAATATTGTAGAAAAAGTTGCAAATTCTGATTAATGTTGAGTAACCTGATAATAAATCTTCGAGCTGTTTAGTAGAATACCTATAAGTAGATGAAAAACCGAATTTAGTACTATACCATTTAATTCCACTAGAGTTTGTATCCTTTGACAGATACGCGTATTTCGACCTCAACTGTAAGGCCGTCTTCAGTGTCGTGTACTAGACTCAACTCAGCTCGAAGATTTATTATTGAGTAACCTGTCATTCGTTTTGGCATCCCGTCATTTGACTTTGCGGCATGCAATTTCAAAGCAATGAAACTAAGTCGTTATAGGACTATTATATTATAATTATAGTTAATATTGATTCAGATAAGTATCACTATGTGCGCTCACATGCAGAAAGCATGTTGTTAGTTTTTTAGATTTGTCAGTGTAAAACCATTAATTTGCAATCGTAAGATGAGTTAGCCACAACCATCGATGACGCGTATACATTTTTATGATGGTTAACTTCGCCCTCAATATAAACATACAAAATTTGAATTGTAAATAATTCATGTACATACTAATTTTCGCATGCTGTCAAATAAGACTTACATTTGATAAATCGAAAAGGATTGGCAGACTTAAGTGGCATCAAAAACTGACCTTAACAAATATAGTTATATTATATTGTCATCTTTAGATTTTGCAGTGTTACACAAGAATAGTTAGAAGGCAAACTTCAGCTAATGAAGGTCATTAAAAAAAACAGGTTGCACAGTGCTTCGTCATCTTCCTTGGATGTGCTTTGCCGTAAAAAAAACCCTCATAAACGCACGATCCTCACGAAAAGTAAAAAGAATTTCACACCGATTCCCTAATTACCTAGTCCGAACAGCAATGCACCTTGTGACACAGATTCAGCACTCGAGAGAGACGTTAATTTTAAAATACCTAATCAATATTTACTTACCCAATTGAACAAGGGGGGCACACATGTAAATGTTATCTGACCGAAAACTGGTTCGCTACTGGTTGGTGGGATTTGAAAAAAAGGTCGATGTTCCGATGTTTCAGGTCCAAGCAAGCACACAAGTTCACTGGTATCTACTAATATACGCAGCTTCAGGCGTCCGTGGTGGTCCGTTGCTAGGATACTACTGTTGCCGCGATCATGTTCGGTCTTTGGCATTGTTGGGGGCTACCACGACCATCGTCAACTCCCCTATCCCCAAACGTTTACGCTTGCATAGGGCTTCTTTCACACGAATACTGCAACAGGCGCGAAATGCCGGCAGTATTAGTTATACTAGCTATGTGTTTATGTACTGACGTTGGTATTGGGAGCTTCATTCCCATGTGCAGTGAAAGTATTTTCGATGCCATGCGATGCGGCTTAATAATTAATCAAAGGCGACTAGGCAGTGTAATTAAGTGCGGGTGGTGGATGGCCATGAGAAAGAACGTATTGACGTAGTTAGTAGGCTGGTAGATTGTTTTGGTGAGAAATCCAACGAATACATTATTTCAGCATGCTGTATTTTGATTAATTTGAATATATCATAGTAAAACAAGGATCATGTTTTGGTGTATGTTTTAAGCCTTAGCGAATCTAAAAGTAGCATCCCAACTCCAGTGCTGCTTCTAAAAATAAAGATCATTTGCAAAATGCGAAACACCTAAGCAAATATGCATCCATCATCATGAAATTGCAGATTTTTTTGCTAATCCTGATGTAATATCTAGGCACATGGTCTCTGCAATAGGGGGCAACAAATTGTGCTGAATCATGCTGACTCGGAATCGTTTTGCTGTCGTGGTTTGGTGGTTCCACTGCCGATTGGCGCTTGCTACGATCTTACCCAAAAAAAAAAGCCGCGCGTGCAAGACAGAGCATCACGAGTTTAGATTTGTTTGATTTAGTGCAAATGCTTCCTCGATTGTTGTCATGAAGTTAGTGAGATCTTTGCTTGCTCTGATAAGTTTTCGGTTTTCGGGATTATGGAAAAGTATGAGAATGGCGTTAACTGTATAATAATAATTGTTTTCCGTAAATACTAAACCAAAGCAATGTTCATAAAATTTACAGCATCAATAGCATTTCCCGAACAGTTGTTCGATATTTAAGCAGAAACATAGTTTTATCAAGCTGAAAGTAGAATGAGGCTTTTGTTGAGCCTTAACTGATCACTCGCTGATGGTGACCAATCGATAAAATTTTCAGCTTAATCGAATGGTAGTTCTCAAATCTAGAGATTTGTGCTCTTGAAAATTTGAGGTTTGGCTTCGATGCATCTTCACTTCAACTGCCCTAATATATTATTTTCATTTGTTAACATTCAATATGTTGCTTTTTCCTAGAAACCTGCAAGAAACCTTTTTTTTAGAATTTGATCAAAATAACTATCTGACGGAATTTTCGTTGAAAAGTATTAAGAGGAAAATATCCATCATCGTTTTATAAATTTTCAAAACCAGTTTTGTTGCTCAAAACTTAAGCAATGTTCAAGAAAATCTATCATTGCATTACACTTGCTATCTGGATTGCAATGATAGATTTTCATGGGGATTTCTTTAAATTTGAACGAAAAAACTGGTTTTTCGTATTTGATGATTGCTGATGATTGAATGATGGATTCTTGAGCCTTAATGACATCCTTCGGAACATTCTAGTGCATATCTAGAAAAAAAAAATTGATGTATTTTCTGCAAAATTTGTACAAAATCCAAGAAGATGGGAAAACCATCAATTATCAGCTCTTCTTCAGTTTTCGACCCATTCATATAATTACGGCCTAGTATTGAAATAAAAAACTATCACATAATTTTTGATGGGGGATTCGCTCCTACTCTTTGAAAATTGCTAGGTGTTTTCCAATTCTTGATCGATGAATGTTTCTCTACGGTCATTATTACTATGTTGGATTTTTTTTGCAGAATGATGATTTTTACAGCACAGGTCATACTTGGATATTTACGGTGAATACTGTAATTCTGCAACGAGCTTCGTACAACTTATTTTTGTTTTGCAATTTAGTACAAGGATATATTGTCATTTTGGCAATCATACCGAGAAATGTTCTACATTATTTTGTAATTTCTGAAAATTATTGTGTGATGATTTTATGCAGCTCAGAAGGTTTCTGTCAAGGATGTTGTCAGTAGATTCATTAATTATCTTAAAATAAATATATTCATCAAATTATCGAATTCGGAGGAATTCCTGGAAGAAGTGCTGAGGAACTCGTAGAAAAACTCTGCAGGAATTCCCTGATCAACTGTAGAGGAATTTCCTAAGAAATTTTGAAAGATTTCCTCGAAAAGTCTGGAGTATTTTCGAAGGAAGTCTGAAGGAATTCTCAGATAAAAAAAAAACCCGAGAGGAATTCCTGGAAGAACCTCGGAAGAGTTTCTGGAGAAACTCCGAAGGAATTAATGGGGGAACTCCCGAGGAATTGCTGGAGGAATCGTGAAAATCTAAGGGAATTAACGGTGCTGCTCCGAAAGACTTCTAGAAGGCACTTTAAAGGAATATTTTGAGGATGTCAGAATAATTCTAGAATTACTCCCGAGGAATTGATAGAGCAACTCCCGAGGTGTTTCTGTTAAATTCCTGGAGAAACTATAGAGGAACCCCTAAGGTATTCCCGGTGGAGCTCAAACGGAACTACCGGTTAATTGCTCGATAAAATCCAGAAGAATCGCTGGGAGTAATCCGGAACAATTTATGGAAGAACTTCGAAGCAATTCTTGGTGAAACTCCGGAGGATCATCCGAGGAATCGCTGGAACTCCGGAGGAATTTCTGGAAGAAAGGAATTCCTGGAGGAACTCTGAAGAAACTCCGGAGGAATTCTAGGAGAAACTATTGAGAAATTCCCGGAGGAATTCTGGAGGATTCCCCGTAGAAAATCTAGGGAAATTCTCGGAGTTTCTCCAGAAGAATTCCTAGTGAAACTCCGGAGGAATTTCGAGGAATTACAGAAGGAACTTTGAAGGATTCCTGGAGCATCTCCGATAAAATTCTTGAACGAACTATGGGGGAAATCCGAATGAATTCCGGTGGAGCTCCACAGGAATTTTCGAAGGAAATCTGGAACTCCGAAAAAATTGCATGAGAAATTTTGAAGAAATTCTTGGAGGACCTCCATAAAATTCCTGTAGAAGCTCCGAAAGATTACCTAGAGAATCTCCATAGGAAATCCTGGAGGAACTCTGGAGGCGTTCCTTGAGAAATTCTGCATTTGTTTCTGGCGGAACTTTGGAGGCGTTTTTAGGGGAACTCCGGGGTAATTGCTTGACGAACTCCGGAGAAACTAAGAAGGAGAAGAATCGATGGAGCTCCGGGGAAACTTTACAGGAAACACTAGATGAAATCCAGAGGGATCGCTGTAGGAACTCCAGAGGAATTTCTGGAAGATGGAAATCCGAACGAAGTTCTGAGTAATTGCTGGATGAAATCCAGAGGAATTGCCGATGAAAATCCGGAAGAATTTATGGAAGGACCTAAAAAATCCTGGAGAAAGTACACGAGGAACTCGGATGGAGTCTAGGGAAATTCCCGGAGAAACTCTTGGGGAACTCCCGGAGGGAATTTTTCGAAGTTACTCCAGTAGAATACGTAGTGGAGCTCCGTATCATTTCCGAGGAATTTCTTGAGGAACTCTGAAAAATTCCTGAAGAAATTTCGAAAAAAATCAGGAGGAACTATGAAGGAATTCCTGGTGCAGCTCTCCCGGAGGAATTCTCGGAAAAAAAAAATTCCGGTGGAATTTCTGGAAATAATCCCTGTAGGAAATCCTTGGCCCCGGAGGAAATTCTTGTGAACACCTTGGGAAAAATTCCAGGTTTAATTCCTGGAAAAAATCCTCAGATCAATTCCTGGAGGAAATCCCCGGTTGAATTCCTGGAGTAAATCCCCGGAGGAATTCCATGAAAAAATCTCAGGGAAATTTCTGTAGGAAATCGCCACAGCAATTCCTGGAGGGAATCCCCGAAGGAATTTCTAGAGAAAATCTGCGGATGAATTCCTAGAGCGACTTCCCAGAGGAAATCTCCGGAGCAATTCCTGGAGGGATTCCCGGAAGAAATGCTGCAAGAACTCCCAGCAGAAATTAATGGAGAAATCCCTGAAGGAAATCCCCGGATTAATTCCTGGAAAAATTCTCGTAGGAGTTCATGGAGTAAATTCCTGGCGGAATTCTTGGAGGAAATCTACGGTGAAACTCCTGGTGCAAATCCTCACAGAAATTTCCCGAATTTCCCGAATGAACACTCTGAAAATTCCCGAAGGAATTTATTAATGCATTTATGGACGAAATCCCCTGAGAAATTCCTGAAGAAATCCCGAATCTGGAGGAAATCTCAGAAGGAATACTTGGAAAAAAAATCCGGAGAAATTTCTGGATAAAATCTCCGGAGAAGCACCTGGAGCAAATCACCAGAGGAGTTTGCTGGAAGTATTTCTGAAGTTAATCCCTGGAGCAATTTCTAGAGGAAAGCTCGGAAGACTCGGACGAAATCACCTGAAAAATTCCTATGTGAAATGAGAACTTTTTGGAGCAAATCCAGGAGGAGTTCTTTGGGGAAATCCTTGGAAGAATTCTTGGAACAAATTTCTGGGGAAAATCTGCGGGGGAATTCCCGGAGCAAATCGCCAGAGGAGTTCTTGGCGGAAGTCCTTGGAAGAATTTCTCGGAGAGATTCATGGAGGAAATCCCTGGAGGAGTTTCTGGTGAAAATCCTTGGAGGAACTTCTTGAGGAAATCCCAGGAAAAATTTCTGGAGTAAATCCCCAAAGGTAGTTCTGGACGGCATGCCCAGGAATTGCGATTAGAAATTCCATGAGGAATTTCTCGGAGGAGTTCTTGGATATCGTCGAAGGAATCTTTGCAATCCCTGGTGGAATTCGTGGAGAAAATATCGGAGGAATTCGTGGAGGGAATCCCCTGAGAAATTCCTGGTTAAATTCCAAAGAAAAAAAAAACCTCGAGGTAATCTCTGAATAAAGTCTTTGGAAAAATCCCTGAAAGCTTCGAAGCAGCAAAGCTTCGGATTTATTAATGCATTTCTAGACGAAATCCCCAAAAGAACTTCTAGACGAAATGTCCGAAGAATTGCTATTGTAAATCCCCTGAGAAATTCCTTGAGCAAATCCCCGGAGAAATTCTTAGAAAACGTCTCTGGTGATAATCCCCAGAAAAATTGATAAAGGAAATCGCCGAATAGATTCTTTGGAAAAAATCCCTGAATAATGGAGGAATTCCTGTTGGAAATACCCGAAAGAATCCCTGGAGTAAACCCCCGCAGAAACTCTTGGAGCAAATCTCCGGAGATATTCTTAGAACATATTTTAAAAAATTCTTCTCTTTTCTTTGAAATTCCAAATTGCTTTCCTTCGTTTCTTGTATGTTACCGAAATTGTTAGCTTTCTTCTGGCATCCTTTGTTTGCTTGCCTTTTTGTTAAATCACTCTCAACTGTTGCACCTTCACCCGTTTCAGGGACAAACATCCGAAGTGGTAAACAAACATGTGTCAACCCAGATATGGAAAAGCTCAAATCTTGGTCCAAATCCAACCAAAAATGGACCAGGAAATAAGCTTGTTCCAAAAAATTGACCATAAAAGTGGTATGAAACAAAAATAGAACATTTTAACATGGTCCAAACATTTGGGACCAAACCTGTGATTTTGAAGACCGGTGAAGTTGCCCTAAATACTTCCATTTGGAAAAGAAGTTGTCATGGTTTCGCTCTAGTCGAGAACATGACTAGCACTACCACGGTACCCCGACAGACCGTTATTATGCAAAAAAAATTGTCCATCAAATCTGAGCACAGGGCGATTTCTGAGGTCATTTTGCTTAGTTCAATAAAATGAAATCTAAGAAAAAAAAATCTAATATACAATTGATGTTACTTTCGATAAAGTGACCAGTCCACCGAAGTCTGCCTTATTTATTTTGCTTAATAAAATTTGTTTGTAAAAATATTTGTAAAAATATCCTATTCAACATTTCAGCCACAACAGGATTATAACTACACTGGAAACAAATATGTCACAAATGTTCGAAGATTAGCAGAATCTTTAACAACTTCTAACAAGTCCCCAATAAGTATTACTTAATTATTAACATCACTAGGACTTACACTTTATATACCTGCAACCATATACTTCATTTTATTTTGCAAACAGAGCAACGATGAATGCAAGCATGCCCAAATGAAACACCATTGCACTATGGTCCAGGAATCAGTTTTACGCGGAAAGATGCATTTTGAGCTTTAGAATGAAACATTAGACAAAAACGATCTTCTACAAAGTTGTTTGTATTAGTTGAGCCCTTTGTTTGGTTTTATTGAAAATTAGGGTGGACCACAGTTCCATAGAAATTGTGTAACTAACTTTCTTATTTGTAGAAATTATATTATACATGCTTCAGCAAAGTTATAGGCCATTCAGTTTCAAGCAACTTTGCCAAAAAAGTTTTTTTGTATCTTTCAAATTGACCGATTTAGAGCTTTTTTCCTACGGTGACATAGGGTGGTCCGAACAAAACTGGTTTTCTGGCTCTAGAGTTTTCAATTCAAATTTCTCATCAAAGTAGTCTATGAAACACTTTTAGAGCTTTGAAAAATGCGTAATTTGATGAGTGAAAAAACTCGCTATCTCCTTCCGTTTAGGAGTAATTGTTGTTTTTCTCTCAAAAACATGCCTACTTTGATTGTGAATATCTCTGATTGGGGCAAACATAAAAAATATCTTTTGATGGCGTTCGAAAGACAAAATAAAATTGTATATTATATCAAATAATTACAGATGTGTTATTTTTGTATCTCTAATAAAACGTCTTGAAAGTCAAAAATTTTTATCACAAAAACTTTAATAACTTTTGAACTAAAATAGATATCAACAATCTTTTTGCATGAAAATTTGCGTTTTGTTAAGTTCTGAAAGTCATCATAGACGGCAAAGGGGTCTATGAACGATTTTAAGAATTTAACAAAACGCAAATTTTCATGCAAAAAGATTGTTAATATCTATTTTAGTTCAAAAGTTATTAAAGTTTTTGTGATAAAAAATATTTGACTTTCAAGACGTTTTATTAGAGTAAACATACAAATTCTGTAAACAGTCAAAATGAATCATTCTCTAGAAGACACTAAGTTCCTAAAGATCAAGGAAAAGCAGTTATAACCATTTAAGTACAAAAATCAGTCATTTTTGGGGTCCGTGTATTTATTCGGATGGCAGTTGGTGGCAGATAAAACCTAGTAGCATTCATAATACATCATTAGTAGTCGTAAATGTCGATAGTGTCATTATTATCCACGAGTATCCCTTTTACTTAGAGGAAGTTTCATCAATGACTCTTACTACAGGGTAAAGTACTTAGTTATATGATGGGTAGAGGGCTATGTGGCTCCATACTGCTTCTTTTTCTTCTTCTTGACACATTCTTCATCATTACGCACACTTCATAGGTTCCAATTATTGTACGGAGATTTCCAGATTGGACACGGCGGTTCTAAACCGCCGTTCCTCAAATCGCCGTCCAAATAGTCGGTCGATGAAAGAGAGAGATGTATTCGAAATCGACTGAATCTCTGACATTTTTGTATACACCGTTGCCGTTGGTGCAACACGTACGCGAGATTGCTTTTTCACTACCACGATTTTTGTGTGGTTTGTTTTGATTCCTTTTGACAATTTTTTTATGTTGCTTATGCTACGAGCTGGAGGGAAGCATATTTTGAGGGGCGTTTTGATGCATATTTGGAAAATTTAATTTGGGTAAAATTTTAAATTAAATAAAATTTCAATCAAATATTTAGAAATGTGTTCGAAACTGGACTTCAATGTAATGGATATATCTAGAATCGTCTATGCACAGATGTTTTATGGGAATTGTGAGTAACTGCGAGCCACAATCCTATTGAGTTAGAAGATATTCATACCGCCTGAATGTATTAGAGTGCCCCTTGAAATTTACCGCTGATTTCAAACCAGCTGAAGCAATATCCCTTCAAATCCATCTTCCAAGAAAATTCACAATACTTTTATGAAGAAAGTTCTTAATAAGTCTTTACAAAATGACTCGCCATACAATTATTTTTCGCTTGCGGTTTTAGCTATTTTTTGTACATGGACACTATAGCAAGTGAAATTTTCTGTGAAATATTCTGTTGAGAGAAGACTAAATCATTGAATCACTATTCTGCGAATCAAATAATTGTTTAAATGTTAACGCAATTCTTATGGTTGCAATACACATTTACAAAATGATCCGATATTGAGGCTCCCCAAGTACCCATGGAGCATTCTATAATTGCATATATAATGCAGCTGCATTGCCGTAAGCCTACCATTAAAGTAGTTTAAAAGTGGAAAAGGGCACTTTTACAGTTAAATTAATGCAAAAAGGACGATAAAGCAATGAAGCAACTTATAAAGTAATATTAATGCAGCAGTACAATTTATAAAGTGATGTTAGTGCATTGATACATTTGTAATGTAGGGTTAATGCTTTATTGCTTGACAGCTCTTGAAATTTGTTGAAGTGGTTCTAATGGAATAAGTGATGACCCGGGACGCACTCTTCCCCTCAGCCTAAAGGAAGCCCCTATTCCTCTCACCGCAGTCGAGCCCCTCCCGCCAGCGACCAGCAGCCGTCCCGGTCCTGCTTGTGAGTTGGAAGATGGGGTCTTCCGATCATCTTTTCCAGGCAATGTATCTTCACCAACTCAAACATGTTCAGCGTTTCTTAATCGGACACCGGGACGCAAATTAGCCGCAAGCCTTAAGGAAGCCTCTATTTCACTCACCGCAGTCGAGCCCCTCCCGCCATCGGCCAGCAGCCGTCCCGGTCCTGCGTGTGAGTTGGAAGATGGGGTCTTCCGAAATCGTATCTCAGACAAGTACGACATCAATACGAGCAATTCGCTTCCTGAAGTTCCTGTTGTTTCTTCGTACTCGAAGAACTGTCAGGCTTAGCTTCAAACTCCGATTCACCAGGACCGTCGGCAGTACCTGCCGGAAACAATCATAGAAGCCGCATTCCCGAGTATGCTCTTATTGATTCACGGATGTACGACCTCTGGAGTTCCGCAAATGGTGATGCTCAGATGTCTGAAGCCGGCCCTTCTTCAATGTTTTCTGTCGATGGAGCTCTTTTGGAGTTTGCTCGTCGCTCTGACATCTTAGATTGCTGGAATGGGTCGCGTGATCACTTCACACTCCCCCTACCGGATGTCATGGATTTAAGACGTGTAGATGAGGCTTCGGATAGTCGGCCCCCCCCTGGTGCGGAAGTTATGACCCAACCGGAACTAGGGAACACCCTCCGGCGCCCGAAGACTGACTCTAAAATTCGTCGTGTACTAACTGACTCCCAACGCACTTCTCACGATGTTATGATCTACTACCAAAACGCTGGCGGAATGAATTGCGACATTAATAGTTACCTTTTGGCGACTTCCGACGATTGTTTCGACATTATCGTTTTAACGGAAACGATTCCCGTACTTTTTCCAGTCAAGTTTTCGGACCTTCATATGAGGTGTTCCGATGTGATCGTAGCGCTAGAAACAGTACCAAATCTGTTGGTGGTGGCGTTCTTGTAGCGGTCAAGAAAAAATTGAAATCTAAGCCTATTGATAACGACTCTTGGGCTAGTATCGAGCAAGTGTGGGTGAAGATCGAGTTCTCCGGTCGTAACCTATTTTTGTGTG
Source organism: Aedes aegypti (assembly GCF_002204515.2). Taxonomy (NCBI): domain Eukaryota; kingdom Metazoa; phylum Arthropoda; class Insecta; order Diptera; family Culicidae; genus Aedes; species Aedes aegypti. The sequence goes on along the minus strand of NC_035108.1, from coordinate 66,160,832 downwards.
GGATTTACATCCCCCCGGACCGAACGCGAGATATGGCTTCAATCGAAACACATAACCAGTCCATAATTCATATTTCTGCCGCAGCGAATCCCGAAGACGAGATTGTTGTTGTTGGCGATTTTAATCTTCCCGGAATATCCTGGCAAACTTGCGGCAATGGTTTCATGCACCCAAATCTTGGCCGTTCTTCTATCCATGCCGCTGCGTCCCGACTTCTTGATTGTTACAGTACTGCTACGCTGCGACAAATTAACAATGTACTCAACGAAAACAATCGCTGTCTTGACCTTTGCTTTGTTAGTGCGCGGGATGTGGCACCGCTGATAACTTCGGCCCCCGTCGCCTTGGTGAAGAATGTTGCCCATCATCGTCCACTGATTATCGCTCTTCAACACAACGAAATTCGCCACCGTGAATCTCTCCAGTTTACTACGATTTTCGTAACGCTGACCAACAGAGTATAGCGGAGTTTCTTTCATATGTGGATTGGCTTCACGTACTCGACTCCGATGATGTTGACACCGCTGCTTTGACATTATCTCATGTAATCGAACACGCTATCGAAAGGCATGTGCCCAAGTTCATTCTTCTTCGGGTCCTCCGTGGCAAACCCGCGAGCTACGCCATCTTAAGACTTCAAAAAGAGCTGCTCTGAGACTCTATTCTAAACACCGCACGCCTTCACTTCAAGATCACTACGCAAGAGTCAATAATGCTTACAAGAACGCTAGTCGACGTTGTTATAAACGGTATCAGCAGCAGGTTTAGCTGAATCTAAAATCGAAACCGAAATCATTCTGGAGATATGTAAACAAACAACGGAAGCAATCTGGTCTCCCCTCCGTTATGAAGCTAGATGAAGAGGTAGCTTTCGATTGGTATGATATCTGCACCCTTTTTGCTAAAAAATTCTCCAGCGTTTTCTGCGAAGAGGAGTTAGCCGAAGAACACGTTGCGAATGTTGCAAACAACGTACCTTTGTTCGGTGAAACGTTCAACATGCTCACTGTCGATGATAATATGATCATCGAGGCGGCTGCACGGTTAAAATCATCGTTGAACCCCGGTCCCGATGGAATTCCATCTGTTTTGCTGAAGGCGCACATCGTCAATTTGCTGGTTCCTATACGCCATGTATTCAACCTATCGTTAAATAGTGGACGTTTTTCTGCGGCCTGGAAAACTGCTACTATGTTTCCTGTGCATAAAAAAGGCGATCGTAAGGATGTCAATAATTATCGAGGAATTTCAGCACTTTGTTGTATTTCTAAGCTCTTCGAGTTGATAGTCATGAAACCAACCAAGGATCAACACGGATTCGTATCGGGGCGTTCCACAACGACAAACCTGTTGTGCCTTACTTCACACATTGCCGACAGCTTTGCTGATCGAGCCCAGACGGATGTGATCTATACCGACTTGACCGCTGCGTTCGACAAAATAAACCACGCAATAACTGTCGCTAAGTTGGAAAGGCTCGGTGTCGGGGGCCTAATGTTGCGCTGGTTCAGCTCGTATCTGACTGATCGTCGCTTGACTGTGGAGTTGGCAGGATTCTCTTCCGAATCTTTCACGGCAACTTCCGGAGTACCTCAAGGAAGCCATTTGGGACCCCTGATTTTTTTGCTGTGCTTCAACGATGTCAACATAGTAATTAAAGGACCTCGATTATCTTATGCAGATGATCTAAAACTGTTTCTGCGGGTCCGTACCATCGCCGACGCCGTTGCTCTTCAACATGATTTAGATGTTTTTGTAGTTTGGTGCGACATGAATCGATTGACAGTTAATCCTGAGAAATGCTCGATTATCTCATTCTCACGCAAACTGCAGCCCATCATGTTCTGTTACCAGCTCAAGGCAAAGGTGCTTCAACGAGTAGAAGATGTTAAAGATCTTGGCGTTATTCTGGATGCTCAGTTGACGTTCAAACACCATCTGTCCTATGTCATCGAGAAAGCCTCCAGGACATTGGGTTTTATCTTCCGTATTGCCAAGGATTTCACGGATCCATATTGTCTCAAATCTTTGTACTGCTCATTAGTTCGGGCCACACTTGAATATTGCTCCGCAGTTTGGCATCCGTATTACCGTAACGGCGTGGAGAGGATAGAGTCAGTGCAACGTCGCTTCATCCGTTATGCTCTCCGTCGACTTCCATGGCGAGACCCGTTCCGGTTGCCTAGCTACCAAAGTAGGTGTCAACTCATTCAACTGGAATCACTGCAGACCCGTAGAGACGTCAATAGAACGATGGTAGTGGCTGACTTGCTTTCAGGAAGAATAGACTGTCCTGCGCTCCTGGAATCTATCAATGCGAGTGCTCACTCCAGGACGTTGCGTAACAATGCTATGTTGAGGTTACCATTGCGACGAACTAACTATGGTCAAAACAGTGCTATGGTCGGTCTTCAACGCATGTTCAATAGGGTTGCTGAAGGGTTTGATTTTTACCTGTCCCGTCAAGTAATACGTCGTAACTATGTAGAAATTTTATCCCGACTCTCTGTGTGAATATTTGTGACTTTCATTTGTTTTATTTTTTTGACATTTTGTTGCCTTGTTTTGTTAAGTTTCAACTAGCCTGCACTAGCCTGCTAATTCATCTTTTTGGTCTTATAGTGCAATTATTCGACCAATTAAGCGTGTCTGCTGTATAATGCTAGCCCGCAGAGCGAATTAAAGTGCTATTTGGTTACTTGGGATGTACGAAAAAACTCAAAAATCTCAAGTGAAAAATAGTTGTAGGGCGAGTCATTTCGTAAACCGTCATTTCTCGAGATTGAGAACTTTCTTCAATAATGTATTTGGAACCTATTGGTTGAGCGTAATGATAAAGAATGTGTTAAGAAGAAGAAAAAGAAGAAGTATGGAGCCACATAGCCCTCTACCCATTATATAACTAAGTACTATAGGGTAATAAGAGTCATTGATGAAACTTCCTCTAAGTAAAAGGGATAATAATGACACTATCGACATTTACGACTACTAATGATGTATTATGAATCCTACTAGGTTTCATCTGCCACCACCTGCCACCCGAATAAATACACGGACCCCAAAAATGGGGCCCAGATAGCCGTAGCGGTAAACGCGCAGCTTTTCGGCATGACCATGCTGAGGGTCGTGGGTTCGAATCCCGCTGGTCGAGGATCTTTTCGTAAAGGAAATTTTCTCGATTCCCAGGGCATAGAGTATGTTCGTACCTGCCACACGATATACACATGCAAAAATGGTCAATAGGCAAAGAAAGCTCTCAGTTAATAACTGTGGAAGTGCTCATAAGAACACTAATCTGAGAAGCAGGCTCTGTCCCAGTTGGGACGTAACGCCAGAAAGGAGGAGGAGGACCCCAAAAATGACTGATTTTTGTACTTAAATGGTTATAACTGCTTTTCCTTGATCTTTAGAAACTTAGTGTCTTCTAGAGAATGATTCATTTTGACTGTTTACAGAATTTTGTAGAACATTGTTGCAACCGGAAACTTCGCATTTTCAAAGTATACGAGAAAAACTAGTTTTAGGGGGTCGTTCATAAAATACTCCCTTATTTAGGAAATGCGGCTGAATACACACTAGGTGTCTTTGGCAAAGTTGTTTGTATTTGAATTATCTATAACTTTGCCGAAGACATCATATTTAAAGATCGTCATTTCAAAACAAATAGTTTCGCAGCTCCGCCCGTGGCAAAGTTGCGAACTAACATTAATCGTCAATATATGAGCTATATTTTTTAGAAAATTTTCGTCCGAAGACACCATTCCGAAAAAATCACGTTTAAAGGTGCTACAGAATTAAGTTCACGATTTCGGCCGATCGAAATACTAGCCTCGAAACCAGTAAACCACGGAGGCAAACCACGTCAATTTTAACGTTCATAAAACCATAGATGCTGTTCAAAATCAACACTCTACGTCAATGGTTTTTTTAGAAGATAAAAAATCCTCAAAATGGATTTTAGGAATAGTTATATATCCGTAGCTCTGCGTAATACAGTACAGGTCGGACTCGATTATCCGGAGACTCGATTATCCGGGGACTCGATTGTCCAGAATTCTATTATCCGGAATTTTAGACTCGATTATCCGGAATTTGTTTTTTGATGTTCATGTTGCTCAATTTGTGTGCATAAATCTGAGATAATTTGGTATTACAATATACAATATGAATGGTTTTGCAGTTTAGAACGAATTTGAGAAAAGGGGGTTTGAAAAAGTGTTTTTTTTTGAGTATGCTGGTCAAAAAATTTTTTTTCTTGTAAAGACCCCTACTGTTCCTAGAAAAATTTTTGGCTACGCCACCGCATCATATAAATAAAATAATGAAAAAAGGATAATATTTAAGTTCTTTTATCAAAGATTTCAATTTTTAGCTTAGTGATTCGATTATCCGGAGAATTCGATTATCCGGAGTGAAAAAAAATATACTCCGGATAATCGAGTCCGACCTGTACTGACTAGATTTTGTTTGCCTATTCTTGCGTAGAACTTCTCGCTTTCATGGTTCCATAGTCGAATTTTCTCCAAATCTCTAATAATCCAGTTTAGTTACTAAGAATATGCATAACATAGGAAGGACAAAACATTGATACATTTTTTTATACTTTAAAAGAGGCTGCAAAAACGTTTCGAAAATAAGGGCTGACAGAAATGAGTCATCTATGTTATACATAATTTATGTTTTATAGGACGCTCACATAGAAAATGTGGATCTACATCAGCGACATCAGCCAAGTTGTTATTTCAGCTTTATTAAAAACATTGAGTTTTTCAGTCCGGGACAAAGGAAAGATATCAAGATATAGAATGTTTAGCTTGAAGAATACGATTATCTTTATTGAAATGCCAATGAGTTTTTACATTTAAAAATTATAATAATAAAAATGACTTAAAATTTTCCAATATCAGAACAGAACATTCTAATCCTTACTTAGGTTTAAAACGATTGGAGAGCAATCGATTAACTTCGCTTCCGCATTATCCTTCATTGTTTGCTTACAATGATGCAGGTACGACTAGTAGACACATGAAACACTAAATTAGGAGACACATTCAAATAGGCTTGTCGCACTTATTACTAATCTTAATCTCCAACATTGATCTTACTTGAAAGTAGAACGTGATCAAATTCACGATGCCAAAACAAGATGGAAAACAAGTTGGGCTTCATTTTTTTGTTCTCAATCTATGCGCCATAGGTTGACCATGGGATGGACAAAGCAACCATTCCCCTATTACTTATCGTAGTAGCCCCACCCCTTTGAAGCCCAGTCTCCCCTTCACCACTTACTTCTCACCGAACGGAAGCAATGCTCTTCTAAAAATAGATCAAAACATAAAAGAAGACACACTGCTCGTAAGGGGCGCTAATTCCGCCGTAGGAGACTTGTTTATTACGTTTCCATCATGCACACACTTATAAAAGCTAGTAGTAGTGTATCAGTAGAATTTGTTTTCCTGAGGTTCCTGCGGAAGGCCATTCTTCTCGGCGTAGTCCAGCCAGGAGCCGACATAGTTCTTGACACTGAAATTAAACGGAGAGTTAAATTTGTGAGGCTTATCAAGCTGAATTGATGTAACGGCTTACTTTGTGAATCCAAGTGTGTCGGCAATGTAGGCCGCGTTTCCGGCTCGAATTCCCGATCGGCAGCTGAAGATGATGGGCGAATCGTAAGCAGGCTTCGGACGACCGTACTTGCTTTCGAACTGCTTCGGGGCGAGTTTCAGCTCTTCCTCGACGATGTCGACTGAAATGTATGATGATGATTTTTTATTCTCACAAGTGTGCACTTAGAGTGAAGATGAAGACAAATCTCAAATTTTCTAGAGCACTAATCTAGAGAACTAGACAGCCGTTCAAGCTGAAAACTTCATCGATTAGTCACCATCAAAGAGTGACCAATCGATCAAGTTTTCAGCTCAAACCGTTGTCTAGTTTTCTAGATTTGTGCTCTTGAAAGTTTGATGTTTGACTTCGATTTATCTTCACCTTAAATTCTCCAATATGGATACATACGCGGAATATTGATGCTGGTCGGAATGGTTCCAGTGCCGGCCAGTTCATCCGGTCGGCGTACATCGATGAGCAACACTTCCGGATGGTTTGGCAGATCAACGATTTCATCGTAGGTGGCCACCTGACGAAAATCGATGCAGTTCGGATCGTACTTGTTCTCGGGGCATTGCTCACTATAGCAACGATGGGCGCCTACGATTAGAACAATCGTCAATGAGGTCAATGCTAGTCGCGAACGTGTCGTCATTTTCTTTATTTTTTCCAAGATTCACTGCTTGACGTGGAAGACTACATGCAACTAAAAAGCACGGGTGGAGATCACCGTGATTTAATGCAACGATCTTCCTCTCTGTATTGGTGTACATTTGGGGGGAATTTAACCGGTTTCAGTTTTTTCACAGTTCAATTCCACGCCTTTGGAGCAATTTGATCGTCTTTTTTTCGCATTGATACTCACCTCGAAGTTCCAAAGGATAACCTTGAAATTTATCACTACTGCGAATACTGTGATGGTGGTAGCAGGCACTGATCGGCGTTACCTTGCCAACTGCGACATTGTACGAACGGACATTTCCAGCATTTTGGACAATTCTTGAACCGGCGCGGACACGTTGAGCAGCGATTCTCAAACAGTTTAGACTCATCCTGATTAGATTTGGGATGCACCGAAATTGCAAAAAAATGCAAATTGATTGGAAACAAAATGGGTACGAGCGACTAGCTTCGATGACTGCGACTGATAAACTGGGTTGCGCCGAATTTCGACACGAGATACAGTGAATGATTATTTACCTTTTTTTCCTAACACGAAAAGGAAGGCCGGTGTCTACGTGATGTGGTGGTTAGAAGCGGTTATGCAATTCGCACTCTCACTGTATAGAACGATATACACGCAGCAGGCCAGTAAAACGGGAATCGTCTGTGAACAGGAGTGGGGATTCTGGTTTGTTTGTGGAGGAGGTTGTTCAACTGCGAGGCGTAGTGAACTTCTTCTGCAATATTTATGATGGAAGAAGGAAAATTACGCGGTCCTTGAATGTGGGTAGCGATTTTCGGTATCTATGCTCTCGTAAACACACGATACACGCACTATAGTAACTGCGTTGCTATTTGTGTAGCTGCTACCTATATCTATACAGACATACCGAGAAATTGAGATGAGGTGAAGTTATTCTGAGTAGAGTTAGAGCGAGCTTTGGTTAACTTGCTCTAAAAAAGCTCAGTAAGACGTTGAGCGGTCAGCATCAATCATCATTGCAATCATCGCTATCAGCGTTTTGGTTGGATAACGTAATTAACCCGCAAAATGGTATTTTATGGGGATATTTGTTTCGATTTTATTTTTAGTAATATTTCGTCAATGTCCATTTTGTTATCAATCAGTCGATAATAAATACATTCATTTACCGTTTTGATTCATATTACGGACATCAAGATTTTTTTTCCTATCTTTATTAACCCTTCCATTACCAACCCCCCTAAACGAGTGTTGGAAAAAACACGTTTTGGGCTGTAACTTTTTTGTTTTTTTATATTTTTAAACCAAATTTTGACACAAGAAGCGCATATCCTTCTAGTTTGAGGGCTTGGACAGAATTTTAGGATTGGTCACCTGGTTCCGGAGTTATTCCGGAATCAAAATGGGTGTTTCGAAATGGCCACTTTCGAAAAAGTGAATTTTCAATATGAATTCAGCTGATTTTTTACAATGATTAGCTCTATAACGATGAGGACGGATGTCTACAAGGCCATCATGGTCATTGCATGCCGCGGATCACAATTTCCGGATGTTCCGGGGAACCGGTTCCGGGGCCATTTTTGGAAGCGAGTAAACTCTATCATGCGACACATCAAACTTCATGATTTTTCAAATGATTGCATTCTATGACTGAGCTGCACAGTTCAGAACCCATTTGGCCACTTTGGAACCGGTATCCGGGTTCCGAGGAACCGGTTCCGGGGTCAATTATTAAAAATCTGTGAACACTGTCATGCGACACATCAAACTTCATGATTTTTCAAATGATTGCATTCTATGCCTGAGCTGCACAGTTCAGAACCCATTTGGCCACTTTGGAACCGGTATCCGGGTTCCGAGGAACCGGTTCCGGGGTCAATTATGAAAAATCAGTGAACACTGTCATGCGACACATCAAACTTCATGATTTTTCAAGTGATTGCATTCTATGACTGAGCTGCACAGTTCAGAACCCATTTGGCCACTTTGGAACCGGTATCCGGGTTCCGAGGAACCGGTTCCGGGGTCAATTATTAAAAATCACTGAAAACTGTCATGCGACACATCAGACTTCATGATTTTTCAAATGATTGCATTCTATGACTGAGCTGCACAGTTAAGAACCCATTTGGCCACTTTGGAACCTGTATCTGGGTTCCGAGGAACCGGTTCCGGGGTCAATTATTAAAAATCAGTGAACACTGTCATGCGACACATCAAACTTCATGATTTTTCAAATGATTGCATTCTATGACTGAGCTGCACAGTTCAGAACCCATTTGGCCACTTTGGAACCGGTATCCGTATTTCCGAGGAACCGGTTCCGGGGTCAATTATGAAAAATCAGTGAACACTGTCATGCGACACATCAAACTTCATGATTTTTCAAATGATTGCATTCTATGACTGAGCTGCACAGTTCAGTACCCATTTGACCACTTTGGAACCTGTATCCGGGTTCCGAGGAACCGGTTCCGGGGTCAATTATGAAAAATCAGTGAACACTGTCATGCGACACATCAAACTTCATGATTTTTCAAATGATTGCATTCTATGACTGAGCTGCACAGTTCAGTACCCATTTGACCACTTTGGAACCTGTATCCGGGTTCCGAGGAACCGGTTCCGGGGTCAATTATTAAAAATCACTGAAAACTGTCATGCGACACATCAAACTTTATGATTTTTCAAATGATTACATTCTATGACTGAGTTGCATAGCTCAGAACCCATTTGGCCTTTTTGGAACCGGTATCCGGGTTTCCGAGGAACTGGTTGGGTTATTAAAAATCAGTGAACATTGTCATGCGACACCTCAAACTTCGTGATATTGAAAGTCATTACATTCTATGGGTGAGCTGCAAAGCCTGGGACCTATTTGGCCATTTTGGAACCGATTTCAAGGATTCCGAGAATCCGGTTCGTGGTCAATCTTCAGAGGTGACTAAATACTATAATGCGACACATCAATCTTCACGATTTTTCAAATAGTGCAGAACTCATATGGTCATTTTGGAACCGTTATCTGGGTTTCTGGGGAATCATTTGCGGGATCAAAAGATGAGTTTATACTGTCATACGATACACCAAACATTAAAATTTTTAAAGATAGTATATTTCATAAATACGTTGCAATGGCTGGGACCTATGTGGCCACTTTGGAACCGATATCCTGGTTTCCGAGGAACCGTCTCGAAGGTGCGTAAATAATACCTGGTGACTTAATGGATGTCTTATACAGTTAACTCTCCCTTACTCGATATTCTGTAACTCGATATTTCCCTTGACTCGATGGAAAGCGCGGTCCCTTCAATCTAGCATACTTTGATCCCTCTGTAAGTCGATACCTCTCTAACTCGATGTTCCCTAACTCGATGCGATCTGTTTCAGTTTCCTATGCAAGTTTACCTCTCTAACTCGATATTTCCATGAAAATTTTCGAATATTCTCAAAATGTTAATAAATTTCATAAATTTGATAATTATGATTATAGTGATAGTAATATGAAGGTTGACAGGTCATTTCAGGGTAATAAAAAATTGTATTTTTTAAGACTATGTAAAAAGTGTCACGTTGCTAATTTTACTAAAAATTTACTATTTTCACATTTAATTTACTATTTTGAATGTACTTTGTCGAAATAATCAAAATTTCAAAAATTGAAAAATTTGAGTTCTGTGTCTCGATACCTCCCTAACTCGATGGTCCCTTCAATATCGAGTTAGGGAGAGATGACTGTATATATTTTTAAGTTTCCATAACTCACTCTTGAGAATTTAAAACGCAGGTTCCATAGGAAAGTTTCTGCAACCAAGTAACCATGGAGCATTATATAATTGCATATATAATGCAGCTGCATTGTCGTAAGCCTACCATTAAAGTCGTTTAAAAGTGGAAAAGGGCACTTTTACAGTTAAATTAATGCAAAAAGGACGATAAAGCAATGAAGCAACTTATAAAGTAATATTAATGCAGCAGTACAATTTATAAAGTGATGTTAGTGCATTGATACATTTGTAATGTAGGGTTAATGCTTTATTGCTTGACAGCTCTTGAAATTTGTTGAATAAAAGCAATGTTGCATCAATGGTGTTGATATGCAGTAGATTACGTGCAATGTTATAATGCTTGTGGTTACTTGGGGAAATGACGTCTGTTTGTTTATTATTTTTCTGATAACGGAGTGATTTTCAATCTAGTGTTCATTTACACAAATGTTTTTTGTTTCGATCTCTCCTTATATCGAAGGTCCCTTCGATATCGAGATGTGGAGAGTAGACTGTATCACAGTTAAACATGTCTTTCAAAAATTCCTCCAGAAATATTTATAGAGAAATCTTCTCTTGTGAAGCAATATCTTGAGAAATTTTTTACACTGAAAACATTCTACAAGCTCGATCAATGTGTTTCACACGAGCATTTTATCTAATTGTAAAACACATCAATCGATGGTGTAAAACCAGTCGCTATCGGCAATCCGAATTCAAATGTAAAACACATTACTTTACATTGGGGACTCGATTATCCGGAATCTTAGACTCAATTATCCGGAATTTATTTCTTGATGTTTTTGTTTTTCAATTTTTAAGCATAAATCTGAGATAATTTGGTATTGCAATATACAATATGAAGTTTAGAACGTATTTAAGAAAAGGGGGGTTGTTTTTTTGTGTATGCTGGTCAAATTTGTTTTTCTTGTAGAGACCCCTACCACCGCTCCTTCTGGCTACGCTACCACATCATATAAATAAAATAACGAAAAAAGATAATATTTAAGTTCTTTTATCAAAGATAACATTTTTTTTCTTAGTGATTCGATTATCCGGAGTGAAAAAAAAATCGATACTTCGGATAATCGAGTCCGACCTGTAGCGATCAAGGATGGAAATCTAGTGATCATGATATAACAAATGATGCATCGTGGTTGTTCTTTATCATGCGATCAAAGCAACAACGATAAACCCTTAGTCGTCAAGCCATCACAACAAACTCCGCTCCGCGAAAAATGAATCGATCGGCCTGTGAGCTGACGATCAATTGTTCGCGAATCGAAGTCATGATTTTGGAGGATTTTTCCGATTTCATTCCACGATTTGTCTCCTAGCTTGTCGGTTTTAATCTGAAAGTCAATCGTGCATGGTATGTGAGAAAGTTTATCCGTGAAATTTAAATTAATTCGCAGTAATCGCAACGTGTTACAATATCCGACAAACCCTTTGTCCTACGACAAACAGTTCATCGGATGCTTCATATATCTATGATTAGCGCGTGTGGTGAGGTGTTGAAATCATGTTGCTGCAAGAGCGACGGCCCTCTTAGACCATTCAAATACCGTGTTGTTTGTCATTAGAGCTGATTTTTTTCCATCCTTGGTAGCGATTGCTTGATTTTCTGATACCAGGCACCCATTACGGGCGCACGTTTCCCAAAAAATAACATATTAATAAACATGTCATGCGTCATATGCAAGTCCTTGTCATGTTAGGCAAACTAGTTCTACTAGTGATTGATATCGCAATTACAAAACACGTTGAAATTGTATGTAAAAGCCTTTGCTATCGAACCAAAGTCCAACCTTAACAGAATTACAATTTTTACACGTTATTTCAACTTGCCATTTGTCACGACAAATCCACGTTGAAAAGAATATGGATCGAACGTGTGGGTTATTTTTAGTGTAGAGCTCTATAAGTGATAATTCAGAATTCTATAGAAATGTTTTTAGAAATTTCCATGATTTATTTAAGGTATTTCTTTAGAATTTCTGATTGCAAGATGTCATATTTGAAAAACTACATAAAAAATTAGAGATACTTTTTGGTATTTCTGAAAAGATTCCTGAAGCTATTCTGATTAGCTGATGAATTTTTAAACCAATTTGTGTTACAATTTCAAGAGTAGTATTCTTTCGTATTTTTTCAGTATTTCTCCTGTAATTTTTTTTAGTAATTTAAGGTGATTTAAGTGATCCTGGATACAATTTCAACGGCAAGATCGTTAACTTTCATAGAAAAAACTTTAAATGAACAGCCTACTTGATGGCAAGACAAAGTTTGCCGGGACCTGAGAGAGACTCGCGAAGAGGAAAAATATCAACGTCATATGCAGCCCAGATGCTGCTGTCACCAAACGTCAAATGCAGCCCGTCGTTTTTATGGCTGAATAAGTGAAAAGTATTGTATTAAATTTAAGGTATTATTAAAACCTGAGTCAGCGGAGCAGTTTATCTAAAGATGCTGATAAATCTAAACACAGAACTAGTTATTTATAATGTCTTCTACGTTTTCTGGCATGAAATTTCACTCGAAATGCCGTTTATGCTTCGGTGTGATGAAAACGCAATAGTTTTTTGCTGAGATGGTCATGTGATAGCTTGAACGGTTTGCGCAAGTTTGATGTAAACACTGAGTGGAATAAAAAAAAAAACTCAGCAATCGCAGAAAAAGAAGACCATCTCCGCGAGTCTCGTCTCAGGCCGGGACCATTAGTTTTAAATAATTATGAGCAATCAAAGGATGTAAAACTAGCACCCAGTTAAACTTATATCAGTCTCAGAATAATCATATGTACTTCGACAGCTTCAAAATCGTTGCAGTGATTTGATCTGTCGTATGAAAGTATTAACACGGCTTCGAAAACTGGTCCAAGAACTGGTTCTTTGTAAATCACATTATGATTCCTAAGTGACCGAATGAGTTCTACATTGTGCAAATCACCCATATGACGCAAAAGTTGTTGGTATATTATTATGTTAGATATGCCGCTTGATAGCATATATTGCTTGAAAATCAAATAGGTCAATACAGTGCAGTTTAGCCATGAAATACAATAATTTGCAGAATCTTGAAGTATGATGTATGGCAGTATTTACTTACCTTCGAAGACTCATCCTAAAAAATATTACTCCGGAACCAGTTCCACAGAATCCCAATATATTAATAATTACAATATGTCGCATGACATTGTTTACTGATTTTCAATGATTGACCCCGGAACCAGTTCCTCGGAACCCGGATACAGGTTCCAAAGTGGCCAAATGGGTTCTGAACTGTGCAGCTCAGTCATAGAATGCAATCATTTGAAAAATCATGAAGTTTGATGTGTCGCATGACAGTGTTCACTGATTTTTAATAATTGACCCCGGAACCGGTTCCTCGGAACCCGGATACCGGTTCCAAAGTGGCCAAATGGGTTCTGAACTGTGCAGCTCAGTCATAGAATGCAATCATTTGAAAAATCATGAAGTTTGATGTGTCGCATGACAGTGTTCACAGATTTTTAATAATTGACCCCGGAACCGGTTCCCCGGAACATCCGGAAATTGTGATCCGCGGCATGCAATGACCATGATGGCCTTGTAGACATCCGTCCTCATCGTTATAGAGCTAATCATTGTAAAAAATCAGCTGAATTCATATTGAAAATTCACTTTTTCGAAAGTGGCCATTTCGAAACACCCATTTTGATTCCGGAATAACTCCGGAACCAGGTGACCAATCCTAAAATTCTGTCCAAGCCCTCAAACTAGAAAGATATGCGCTTCTTGTGTCAAAATTTGGTTTAAAAATATCAAAAAACAAAAAAGTTACAGCCCAAAACGTGTTTTTTCCAACACTCGTTTAGGGGGGTTGGTAATGGAAGGGTTAACGCGATTTTCAGCCCTGGGCTAGTTCATCTCGGAACCAACGGCTTCGCTTCCCTTGCGAAGGAAGTCATCACTATTACATTGACGGCATAAGTGACTACCTTGGGGATGAGATTCGATCCCGGGTCCTCGGCGTGGTTCTAATCACTACACCAGGTCCGTTCCCTTCCTATCGGGATTTTCATCAACCTTCCAGTATTGTCACCAGAAACTGTCCAGGATTTTTTTTTTAAAGAAACCTTCCAGGGTTCTTATCAGCAATCTTCCCGAAATTTCCCAGGAAACCTATCGGTATCCTTCCAGGGATTTCATTGTTATCTAAATCCATTCAGAATCCTCATCGGCTTTCTTCAGGATGCTCATATTATTCCCTTCAGGATTCTTATTAAACGTGTTGTGTTTGATACTGCTCATGATGAGAGGAGAGTGTCTTTCAGATTTGCATTGCATTTGCATTGGAGCTACTTTAATAAGCTCAAAATGGTCCCTATTCGTTCAGAATGTTCCAACTTTCTAAGTTCCTATTTTCTAAAACAGTGTTACTTGAAGTTTCGCATAATGCGTGTTTTATAATAATAAAAATCGGTCTTTGGTAACCATATACCGTGACCCTACAGTTATGGATCAAATAGTGTGGAGTCCAACCTATAAAATTCAATAAAACAACATGGAAAACGTCAAATGGTAATTTGAAAGCACGAATCGAATCGTTTCAAATTAGAACTTCGGTTAGTAAACTATTTTGAGTATAATATTTACATAGGATTGCATAAAAATTAAAAATTGTATCGGTTTCTGAAAACCATCTTATGGATCATTGTTCATATTATGGATCAAATTGTGACATATTACGGATCAGTGCGCAAAATCAAGAGATTTTCAACTCAATGCATATGATTACGATTCTAATGACACTTTGATTTAAAATTTTGGTCGATCCAATGCTAAGGAAATTAGATATGATTTTTCAGTGTGTTTTTTGAAAAATGTCGCAACTTTGGGTAAAAATTTAGTATACAAAGTTCAGAGAATGTTTTTTGAAAAAATACATACGAAGTAGGAATAACTCTTTGCCTTTCGAATGCGGCTTAGAGAGTTTCAATTGGACGTGTAATCCCAGAGATATGGACTGAACACTTTTGCATGTTTTTAAGGGGGTGAACCCAAACTTTTGTACGGGAGTGTATGTTTCTCATTAACTTTTTGTGTTTTATGCTTAAAGATATGTCAATTTTTGGTCAATTTTCAGAACATGGTTGGGTCCCATTTTTTTTGTATAAGAATATAGTATGTCTGATTAGTGCAGGTTCAATGATTTTTTTGTGTATTGTTCAAATTTCATATGTATCAGCAACATTTTCCTAAGTCTAGCCTAAAATTGAGGCTGAACTTAGGAAGATATTTGTTTTGGAAATGAGCTCAGCAATCGAACCTATTTTCAATTTCATTCCAAATTTTATTTTCAAACAATTTTTTCTTCAAACGCTCATTTTTATTATCGATCAAATAATATGAGGTCATTCATCGGTATCATGCAAGGTACCGTGGGACAAGTGGGTAATGGAAATCGTATAACGTTATTTCGACATCGTAGCGCTGCAGGAGGTGTGCTGGACAGGTTCGATGGTGCGAACGTTTAGAGGTAATCATACCATCTACCAGAGCTGCGGCAACACACGTGAGCTGGGAACAGCTTTTATAGTGATGGGTGATATGCAGAGGCGCGTGATCGGGTGGTGGCCGATCAACGAAAGAATGTGCAAGTTGAGGCTCAAAGGCCGGTTCTTCAACTTAAGCATCATAAACGTGCATAGTCCTTACTCCGGAAGCACTGATGATGACAAGGACGCATTTTACGCGCAGCTCGAACGCGAGTACGACCGCTGCCCAAGCCACGACGTCAAGATCATCATAGGAGACTTAAACGCTCAGGTTGGTCAGGAGGAGGAGTTCAGACCGACGATTGGAAAGTTCTGCGCCCACCGGCTGACGAACGAGAACGGCCTACGACTAATAGATTTTGCCGCCTCCAAGAACATGGCCATTCGCAGCACCTACTTCCAGCACAGCCTCCCGTATCGATACACCTGGAGATCACCACTGCAGACGACCACGTTTTGATCGATGGACGGCACTTCTCCGATATTACCGACGTCAGAACCTATCGTGGCGCTAACATTGACTCCGACCACTACCTGGTGATGGTGAAACTGCGCCAAAAACTATCCGTCATTAACAATGTACGGTATCGACGCCCGCCTCGGTTTAACCTAGCGCGACTGGCCCAACCGAACGTCGCTGCCGCATACGCGCAGCATCTCGAGGTAGCGTTGTCGGAAGAGCGCGAGCTTGACGAAGCCCCTCTTGAGGAGCAGCCATCAACAACGCAGCCGAAAGCATCGTTGGGTACGTGGAAAGGAGGACATGTGACGATTGGTTCGACGATGAATGCAGGCAGGTTTTAGAGGAGAAGGATGCAGCGCGGGCTGCAATGCTGCAGCAAGGAACGCGACAAAACGTGGAGCGATATAAAAGAAAACGAAAGCAGCAAACCCGCCTATTCCGGGACAAAAAGCGCCGCCTGGAAGAAGCGGAATGTGAAGAAATGGAACAGCTGCATCTTTCACAAGAAACGCGAAAGTTCTACGAGAAGCTCAACGCATCCCGAAAAGGCTTCGTGCCGCGAGCCGAAATGTGTAGGGATAAGGACGGAAGCATCTTAACGGACGGACGTGAGGTGATTGAAAGGTGGAGGCAGCACTACGATGAACACCTGAATGGCACTGAGAACACAGGCACCGAGGGTCACGACAGTGGAGGAAGTGGCTACGTCTGCACGGCGGATGATGGAAACCAACCTGCCCCCACATTGAGGGAAGTTAAGGATGCCATCAACCAGCTCAAGAATAACAAGGCCGCTGGTAAGGATGGTATTGGAGCTGAACTCATCAAAATGGGCCCGGACAGGTTGGCAGCCTGTCTGCACCGGCTGATTGTCAGAATCTGGGAAACGGAACAGCTGCTGGAGGAGTGGAAGCAAGGGGTCATATGCCCCATCTACAAGAAGGGCGACAAACTGGAATGTGAAAACTATCGTGCGATTACTATCCTGAATGCCGCCTACAAAGTGCTATCCCAGATTATCTTCCGTCGTCTATCACCAATAACAAATGAGTTTGTGGGAAGTTATCAAGCTGGTTTCATCAACGGCCGCTCGACAACGGACCAAATCTTCACTGTACGGCAAATCCTCCAGAAATGCCGTGAATACCAAGTCCCAACGCATCACTTGTTCATCGATTTCAAAGCGGCTTATGATAGCAAGCTCACAAGACTAATAAGAGCAACGATGGACGATGTGCAGAATAGCGTGAAGATTTCGGGTGAACATTCCAGTTCGTTCGAATCCCGCCGGGGACTTCGACAGGGTGATGGACTTTCGTGCCTGCTGTTCAACATCGCGCTAGAAGGTGTCATGCGGAGAGCCGGGTTCAATAACCGAGGTACGATTTTCACAAGATCCAGCCAATTTGTTTGCTTCGCGGATGATATGGATATTGTTGGCAGAACATTTGGAACGGTGGCAGACCTGTACACCCGCCTGAAACGTGAAGCGACAAAAGTCGGCCTGATGGTGAATGCGTCAAAAACAAAGTACATGCTGATAGGCGGAACCGAGCGCGACAGAGCCCGCCTGGGAAGCAGTGTTACGATAGACGGGGATACTTTTGAGGTGGTTGATGAGTTCGTCTACCTCGGATCCTTGTTAACGGCTGATAACAACGTTAGTCGTGAAATACGGAGACGCATCATCAGTGGAAGTCGCGCCTACTATGGGCTCCAGAAGAAGCTGCGGTCGAGAAAGATTCACCCTCGCACCAAATGTAGGGGAACTGGGGGTAATATGCCCATAGGGGGCAAAACGCGCCACCATCGATTTGGGCGAACGATGAGTTTTACAATGCTTTTTTTCACCCTAGATCGTAGAAAATGGATGAAAATGCTTTTTCTAATATGTTTTTATGTGTTTTTCTCAACCAAATCGATAAAATCGTATAAAAACGTTTTTCGCTGTTTTCGTTGCAATTTTGTGCGATTTTCAATGTCATTTTTTAGGTCGATAAATAACCAAATTACTGAAACTATTGGCGAGAGCCAACTTGTGCACTGTCATAGTTTGTATTACGTGCAAAATATATGTTAAATTTGCCCTCAAAAAGCTTATTGAAGGACCTAAACTTTAATCAACTCTGGGGGCAAAACGCCCACCCCTATTTCATAACACCAAAACAGCCGTTTGAATTCAAATTCTACCAAACGTAATGCCACGTTGAAGTTACACCAAAATTGGAACCTTACAAATGTACATTTTTCGCATCAGCATGTATACTATTATTGAACAATAACATCTGAACAAACGCCCAGATAGCCGTAGCGGTAAACGCGCAGCTATTCAGCAAGACCAAGCTGAGGGTCGTGGGTTCGAATCCCACCGGTCGAGGATCTTTTCGGGTTGGAAATTTTCTCGACTTCCCAGGGCATAGAGTATCTTCGTACCTGCCACACGATATACGCATGCAAAAAAAATGATCATTGGCATAGTAAGCTCTCAGTTAATAACTGTGGAAGTGCTCATAAGAACACTAAGCTGAGAAGCAGGCTCTGTCCCAGTAGGGACGTAACGCCAGAAAGAAGAAGAAGAAGAAGAAGATCTGAACAAACGCCCGGATGTATGCAACACGTATACAAGCTTGATTGTGTGCGTTCGTTTACAGCATGGCTAACGCCGAACTCAAGCGGGGCGTTTTACCCCGCTAAACAATACATATGCACTTAAGCAAGCATTTTTTAAAAACTAATTTATAAACCCCAGAAAAGTTAGAATGGATAACTGTTTCTACTATTTGGTAGAAAACATGTTTGTATATCCGACCATAATAAAAAAAGTGCATAAAATAATGTTTTTCACATCTAAAATCGCTGTTCTCCTTAACGTGGGCAAACTACCCCCAGTCCCCCTACCATGTACAAAACGCTTATAAGACCGGTGGTCCTCTATGGACATGAAGCATGGACCATGCTGGAAGAGGACCTGCAAGCACTTGGAGTGTTCGAACGAAGGGTGCTTAGGACGATCTTTGGCGGAGTACAGGAAAACGGTGTGTGGCGGCGGAGAATGAACCACGAGCTCGCAAGGCTCTTCGGCGAACCCAGTATCCAGAAGGTTGCGAAAGCCGGAAGGGTGCGCTGGGCAGGGCATGTTGCAAGACTACCGGACAACAAGCCTGCAAAGATGGTGTTCGCGTCGAATCCGGTTGGCACAAGAAGGCGAGGAGCACAGCGAGCGAGGTGGCTTGATCAGGTGCAACAGGATCTGGTGAACGTGGGCCAAAATCGAAGTTGGAGAGACACAGTCATGGACCGAGTAAATTGGCGTAACATCGTTAACGAGGTTTTATCAAATTAATTGATGTAATACCAACTAAATAAATAAATAACGTTATTTAAGGTGAAATTGATCAGTAGGGTAAAATTGATCACCGTGTCACACAATTTTATTTCCTCCTAATAGACCACAAATATCAATGTAACCTACAGTAAATGAATGTTGTTTGTCGTAACTATTGTCGAATTATGCGTTGTGAAGTTTTTTGCTTTAAAGAATGTTCTTTTCTAGGAAAAACATCCATAAACTTCTAGTTCTAAATGAGAAATTGAACATGGTGTCAACCTGAATGTTTATGAGGATAATTTACAATTTTCCCCATACCAGGTATCATCATCAAAACTCGTATTTTGTACACATAGTAAATTGGTCTAAATTTCCATGGTAGTTTTAAGAATGGGCGTAGTCAGCTAAAATAGTTATTTTTACCACAGATTTTTTTCCCGTGTAGGGTTTTCTGTGTTGCAAAGTGCAAAGAATCCGATCAAAACATCGATAGTTTAAATCATAATCATTTTTGTCATTCACCCAGTCTAGTTTTGAAAGTATACATGTTTGGCATAATAAGTAAAACTAAACAAGTTTAACGGGTGACAAATTTGACCAGTGTGTAACTCCAGCCCTTGCCCACCATCATTGTTTTTTTTCCACGCCGTCAGTTTTGTCGAGGTGATATTTTAGTTAAATATTTGCTGCTGGAAACGCGTGTGCCTCGAGCAAGGAATTACATTTGAAACGCCATTTATTCCTGGACGATATGAGGATAGAAAAGGTAAGCCATTTTCAATAATTGTGACCCTACAGGCATCGACTTTGTAGAAGTTGTTTCTCATCGGAAAAAACTCAGTGTATTCCTTCAATTTCTATCGTTTCTAGACACATCGGCAATGTTGATCAGGAAGGAAACGATCCGGAATCGATTTAGAGGCTGTTCCGAACAAGATTCCAACGAAATTGTGCCAAATACAGCG
This sequence comes from Aedes aegypti, assembly GCF_002204515.2. Classification (NCBI taxonomy): domain Eukaryota; kingdom Metazoa; phylum Arthropoda; class Insecta; order Diptera; family Culicidae; genus Aedes; species Aedes aegypti. The sequence continues at coordinate 66,140,517 of NC_035108.1, read as the reverse complement.
TAGCAGAAGAGCGAGGTGAAAGCCGGGAGGATGCGCTGTTAGAGATCCAGAAGACGATGGAGATTAACTTTTACCGGAACATTTGTTAGTGATTGTTGTGAAAAATGCAAATGTACATCAATAACATTATTATAAGTAGATTCTAGATTAAGGCGAAGTAGGCCGTCATTGACATTTGTACGCGTCGTTAATGATTGTTGCATATTCATCTCACAATATCGAATCAAAGAAAACCAGTTGGTTTTGCACTGACACAGTTGAAAAAGTATCAGCATGCTGTATGCATGTTAGCGCGTACAGTGATACTTTTTCAAGTCAATATAAACTACCATGACTGAGTTATATCACTTTGAAAGGCAAGCTGAAAAGTCATCATTGTTGCCAAAACGAATGACGGGCTACTTAGCCTTAAAATAAATGGATCCGCTTCGTCTTTCAATCAGGTTAGTTTTCGCTTTTTCCACTCCAGATAGCTCGCAAACAATTCGGAAGCCCAAATCTGTTAATCTGAACACAATTATATCCAAGTTAAACATTGTTCGTTATATTTTCAACTTATCTAGGCTCGATTATGTTAGCAGTGTATAAGTGGGGGCAATATTTTTACCCGGCGCCACTACACTGCAATCATTACTGCAGTAGAGAAAAAGTGCAATCAAAACTCCTGTGAATTTTCATTCCCGTGTAACAGTCCGATCATTAAACACGTTCTAGAGTAGTCGGTACGAGTTGCGTTTTATTTCCTCGTTATCGCAAGTTCCCCGGGTTAATTCCGTCCGCTTTCGGTGTTGGCCTGTCCACTTCGCTACCTGCTGGGTGTCCGCCGGTGAATCCCACAGGTTATGGGCCCAGGCCTTGCGGGAACTGGAACAGAAAGTGTTTTTTTTTTTTTTTGCGAAAGTGAATCGTTTCGGCGATTGAGGTTATGTCGCTTGGCGAATAACCACCAGTGATGCGACTGTGTGCGTTGTTTCATCGATGCGAGTGCGAACAAGTCAAGACAAGTTTGCGTACGACTCTCTCGGTGCGGGTGCGCGAAAGTGAAAACAAACTTTGCGAGTGTTTTGCTTGATCACGGGCGTGCGAACAGTGAACCGAAAATGAGCGAGAAATATTTGTTTTCCCGGTTGAGTAACCAGAACTATCCCGTCTGGAAGAAGCGCATGGAGATGCTTCTTAAGCGCGAAGATTTGTGGTCGGTAGTGTCGGAGGCGAAGCCGGAACCGGCAACCGATGTGTGGTCGAAACGTGACCAGAAAGCGCTAGCTACTATCGTTCTGTACGTTGAAGATAGTCAGCTGAATTTAGTGCGGGATGCGGTTACAGCGGCTGATGTGTGGAAAGTGCTCCGGGATTTCCACGAAAAAGCGACAATGACGTCGCGGGTGGCATTGCTCCGGCGGATTTGCAGTCTCAACATGGCTGAAGGAGGAGACATCGAGAAACATCTCTACGATCTCGAAGAGCTTTTTGACCGACTAGCCACTGCTGGTCAAGCTCTGGAAACACCACTCAAGATTGCGATGATTTATCGCAGTCTCCCTGAATCGTATGGAGGTCTGATAACAGCATTGGAAAGCAGACCCGATGCAGATCAGACGCTCCAGCTGGTGAAGCAAAAATTACTCGACGAGCACCAGCGGCGTGTGGAGCGATCAGGGGAAGTTTCGGAGAAAGCCATGAAGAGTCGGAGTAAGGAAAAGGAGAAGATCTGCTACCATTGTCGGAAGCCAGGGCACTTCCGGCGCGATTGCCGTCTGTTGAAATCGCAGCAGAAGAGTGATACCGAACATAAAGTGAAGCCTTCCGGAAGCAAGGCGAAGAAAGCGGTGGAGAAAGATGTGCCGATTTGTTTCGCTGCCGGGGGCAGTCGGCGCAGAGGCTGCTGGTATGTCGACAGCGGATGTTCTAGTCATATGACTAGCGACAAGGGCTTCTTCGATAAGTTGGATGGAAAAGTAAAGATAAAAGTGATTCTCGCCGATGGTTCGGTGACGACGTCGGCTGGTGTCGGCGAAGGCTCGGTAAAATGCATTGACGGTGAAGGAAAAGTAGTGAACATTCTTTTCAAAGAAGTGCTTTTCATTCCGGCCTTGGAAGGCGGACTGCTATCAGTGCGAAAGCTTACCCAGAAGGGGTTGAGTGTGAACTTTGAAGCGTCACAGTGCAGTGTTGTGAATGAAGAGGGAAAAGTGGTCGCTACGGCTGAGCTGTGTGGCAATTTGTACATCCTGAAGACGGCAGCGGATGCGCGGATGAGCAAGGAGGTTCGGCATCTGCCGGATTGCCAGCATACGTGGCATCGCCGGTTTGGCCACCGGGATCCGGCGGTTTTGGATCGCATTCAGGAGGAGAAACTCTGCGAGGGTTTCAGTATGCACGATTGCGGGATCAGGCATGTATGCGAGCATTGCCTAGCAGGTAAATTATCTAGAATTCCTTTTCCTAAGCAAGCACAGAACCGTGCTGCTCGTATATTGGACGTAGTTCATACGGACGTATGCGGTCCAATGAAGAACGTCACGCCGGGAGGGTGCAGGTACCTGATGACCCTCATTGACGACTACAGTCGCTACACTGTGGTCTGCCTGCTCAGGCAGAAATCGGACGCTGCGGGCTGTATCAAGCGTTATGTGGCCCACGTGAAAACGCGATTCGGTCGAGCGCCCGGTGCTATACGTTCTGATGGTGGGGGCGAATACGCTAATAAGGAGTTGAAGGAGTTCTATGAGCGAGAGGGCATCCAGGCCCAATTTACGACCGCGTATTCCCCACAACAAAATGGCGTGGCGGAACGTAAAAACCGATCCCTCCAGGAGATGGCAACGTGCATGTTGTTGGACGCAGGACTTCCCAAGAAGTACTGGGGCGAGGCGATTATGACCGCGGGATATCTCCAGAACCGGTTGCCGTCGCGATCTGTCGATTCGACACCGTTTGAGAAATGGTTCGGCAGAAAGCCTTCGTTGAAGAATCTGCGTGTATTCGGAAGTCCGGCGTACGTCCACGTCCCCGACGTGAAGCGAAGCAAGTTCGACCATAAGGCTCGAAAGTTGTTGTTCGTTGGCTATTGCGATGATAGGAAGGCGTTTCGTTTCCTGAACCCGGAAAATGATGAAATCACGATCAGCCGGGATGCTAGATTCATCGAGTTGGGAGATGGTTCGCTGAACCAGCGTGATCCAGTATCCGACGGTAGCGAACAGTTTGTGGAGCTCGATGTTGACAGCGGTGAAGAGCCAACAGCAGAGGAAGATTCGGCCGAACTGGAGTCACAGGAAGATGAAGCAACACTTCAGGAGGAGTCGTGTTCGGACTATTACGATCCGGATGAGGAAGAAGGTGCAGTCGGCGGAGAACTGCCGGTGCCGAAGCGAAGCACCCGCGGAGTACTTCCGAAGCGATTCGAAGATTACGAAGTGGATGCAGCCATAGCAGTTGAAGGAGAACCGGATACCTACGAAGAGGCAGTGAACAGTTCCGAACTGGATTTGTGGAAGGCCGCAATGGCTGAAGAATACGATGCGTTGATGCGGAATGACACCTGGTCGCTGGTTCAGCTGCCGTCCGGCCGTGTTCCCATCGGCTGTAAGTGGATATATAAGAAGAAGGAAGACAGTTCCGGCAATGTATCGCGATTCAAAGCTCGCCTTGTAGCCCAGGGCTTTTCTCAGCGTTATGGGGTCGATTACGACGCTGTATTCGCCCCGGTTGCCAGCCAGGCAACGTTGCGGATTCTCTTGACAGTGGCTGGGTACAAGAAGATGGCGGTACGTCACTTAGACGTGAAGTCAGCATACCTTCACGGAAAGCTGCAGGACGAAATTTATATGCAGCAGCCGAAGGGGTTTGTGGTGCCTGGAAAAGAGAAGTTCGTATGTCGGTTGAAGCGGAGCCTATACGGCTTGAAGCAGGCTGCAAGGATTTGGAACACCACGATTAGCGAGTTGCTGAAAGGATTGGGCTTCGATCAGTCCCGATCAGATCCTTGTTTGTTCATCAAACGTTCGCCAGGAGGAGGTTTCGTCTACCTGATGTTGCATGTCGATGATATGATTGTCGCCGGCATGACCGAGAAGGAGATTGATGCTGTCGAGTTTGAGCTGCGGAAGAAGATTACCTTGTCGTCGTTGGGAGAGATTGGCCATTTTCTGGGCATCCGGATTACGAAGGACAAGAACGGATTCTACTGTCTGGATCAGGAGAATTACATCAAGAAGGTGGCGTCGCGATTCGGACTCGAACACGCCAAAGGTTCGAGCGTGCCGATCGACGTTGGTTACTTCAGAAGTCGTGAGGGAAGTAAGGAGCTGCCAGACAATGAAAGATATCGTAGCCTTGCCGGTGCGCTACTCTACGTCGCTGTCAATACACGTCCCGACGTAGCAGCAAGTGTGTCGCTATTGTGCAGGAGGATCAGCCAGCCGACAGAGGTGGATTGGAACGAGCTGAAGCGTGTGGTGAAATATCTCATGAAGACCAGCAATAGAAAGCTGCGACTGTGTGCAGAACGTGGCAAACCGCTGCGTTTGAGTGGATACTGTGATGCTGACTGGGGCGGAGACACGGCGGATCGCAAGTCCAACACGGGATACCTGTTCTTACTTGGTGAAGCGTCTGTTAGTTGGGCGAGTCGGAAGCAATCTAGCGTTTCGCTCTCCAGTATGGAAGCGGAGTATATCGCAGTGTCAGAGGCGTGCAAAGAACTTGTGTGGCTACGCCGTATGTTGGATGAGATGGGAGCTGAGCAATGCGGCCCCACCGTGCTGTTTGAAGATAACCGAAGCTGTATGGAGTTTGTCGAGATGGAGCGCGTCTCGCGCAGGTCGAAACACATAGACACTCGTATGTTCTACACGAAGGACATGTGTGAGAAAGGTTTGGTGGAACTACGATTCTGCCCTTCGGAGAACATGACGGCCGATCTTCTCACGAAGCCGTTGGGTCCCGTGAAGCAGAAGAAGTTTGCAGAAGCCATGGGGTTGACGGAAGTTGAGAGTTGGGCCGGAAGAAGAGAAAAATATTGAGGAGGAGTGTTAGCAGTGTATAAGTGGGGGCAATATTTTTACCCGGCGCCACTACACTGCAATCATTACTGCAGTAGAGAAAAAGTGCAATCAAAACTCCTGTGAATTTTCATTCCCGTGTAACAGTCCGATCATTAAACACGTTCTAGAGTAGTCGGTACGAGTTGCGTTTTATTTCCTCGTTATCGCAAGTTCCCCGGGTTAATTCCGTCCGCTTTCGGTGTTGGCCTGTCCACTTCGCTACCTGCTGGGTGTCCGCCGGTGAATCCCACAGATTAACCGGCACCTAAACGAGAGTCGGGGTCAACCAGGTGAAACGTCATTTAGTGTGACTTTTAAACTAGTTAGTATCTGAGACGAGACTCGCGAAGACGGTCTTCTTTTTCTGTGATTGCTGAGTTTTTTCTTATTCCACTTTGTGTTTATACCCAGTGTTGCCACATATTTTTCAATTCTCATCTGTGATTTTGGTTGAAAAAATCTTTTTCATCTGTAGTCAATCTCGAAAAATCTTGGTAAAAATCTGTGTTGCGTAAAATATGTCAAATTTCAACCAAATCGGTTAACAAGAGCTTTTGTAAACATATTCCAGCATATTCTTGGAATGAGACCAATGCATTACCTGCTTTGCTCTTGTCCACAGTTGATCAGCAGAAGTTTTCTAATTTTATTTTTTACGGGGAAAGGCATCTAACTTCAAAATCTTGGAAATAGAAGCTTTAATCGAAAAAAATAGGTGGTAGCGTAATAGCCACTATCATCACGCACAACCGGTATACCAAATATTTTTTCGAAAAAAAAAATCCTAAATTTGATCCTATTTTTCGCGTCACCTTTTAGCGATTTTTCGTGCCAAGACACTAGCGCATTTGTGTTACTATGTGGTGAGTAGCGAATCAGGGCATGCAAGTAATCCATTATTCATGCAAGATTTTTATCTAATAAGAAAACTGCACACCTCGCAACGCAATCATTACTACCAAAATATCATGACAATTGAATGTTTTAAAAAAAATTGAAAAACTATGGTAATTATTTGAGAACAATAAAGTAGAAAACTGACATTTACTTTTTATATGTTCCAAAATCGTCCCCAATACTAGTGTTATGTTAAAAAATCTTTTAAATCTTTTTCATCCCAAAAATCTGTGATCTGTGATCACAGATATCTGTAGGTCAGAACAGAAAAAAATCTGTGTAATTACAGATAAATCTGTGTATGTGGCATCACTGTTTATACCAATTATGCGCATGCTGTTCAAATCCTCACATGAACCTCTCAGCAAAAAATGATTGAGTTTGCATCACATCGAATCATAAATAGCCGTTTGAGAAAAAAATTCATGCCAGCAAACGTAGCAGACATTAGAAATAATTAATCTTCTGCTTACACAGTTCGAACGAAACGTGTAAATTTCTGAGACATATAATGCACATAATTGGAGCGTGGTATATAATGGATATTTACATGACATGTCATGTAAACTTCAATTATATGTCATGTAATCCAGCAGGATTCTGAGTGATTACATGACATATAACACAAATTTACATGATTTCATACTTAAATTTACATGACGTCATGTTTACATCGCATAAATGAAGTTTACAGGACGTGTAATCTTCATTATTTTTAACTGTGTAGATTTATCAGCAACTTTGGAAAAAACTGCTCCGCCGACTGAGATTTTTAATAACAGTTTACTTTGAATACAATACTTTTCACTTTTTCAGCCATAAAAACGGTGGGCTGCATTTGACGTTTCGTGAGAGGGGAATCTGGGCTGCATATGACGTTGATATTTTTCCTCTTCGCGAGTCTCTCTCAGGTTAGTATAGATTATTTTCAGAGTGTGTGTTCAAATCGAGTGGGATGGTTGGTCGCTGCATTTTGGCTCAGCGAGTTGAGAAGACAGTGAAAACGTACAGTTCTCGCATACTCTGAGATAACGCCCTAAAAGCCATTGGTAACCACGTGTGTAGCTCGTTGTTTCGGAGCAAATGAAAGAATAAGCACCCAAACCAACATCACAGGCAGGTAGATAATGCTCCTTTCATCCCCATAGCGTTGATAAGTAATATGAAAATACATTCAAATGCTCAGAAACAACGAGCTACACACATGGTTACCAATGGCTTTTAGGGCGAGATCAGAAGTTATGCGAGAGTTGGATACGGTGTGACGGCTGGTTGATTTTCTTCTTCGTACATAGGCCAGGAGAAGTGGATGAACTTGTCATTCATTTTTCTGTCAAATCTCATACAAAATCTACTTTTTCTTTGACAGAAATTCACTCTAGGTGAACCACTTCCCCTGGCCTATGATATTTGACATCGCGTCTGCGTCGGGTGGCGCGGATCATCGAGGCGTGCCACTGGTTGTCTCTTTTGCTCTCCCGCTGTTCTTGTGCAGAGCAAATAGTAACGCTCTGCATATGAGCAGCGGTGGTGTGGGGGAGGGAATTGGTGGCACGCTTCGATGATCTGCACGCTGCGAGCTGGACTAGGGGAGGGGGTGGTAAAATGAACAACTTTAGGATATCATCTTGTTTCTGATGGGAAATGAGGAATTTGTATAGTTCTTTCGCACAACTTTAAAAATAGGGATGTTATCTATAGCAAAGACACGAATTCAGACTAAAATAGCTAAATTATCACATATTTTTATCGCTAGCAAAAAAGGATGCAGATGTTCGTTTTACCTGCACTATGTGGGTAAAATGAACAACTGTGGGTGGTAAAAGGAACATCATGCAAAAAAACGTGACCAAAACAAATATTTTTTTAAATTTTCACTGCATTTCCAACAATATATCCATTAATGATTGTAACCCATTCAAAAAAAATCTAGAGGTCTCAAAATTGACATCATATCATATTCACCGCACTTGGTTTTTTAAATCTTAGTTTTCGTTGATATTTTCACTGCATTTGACCTCCGCATTAACCCGAATACTTTGATTTATGCTCCAAATAGTCCGTGCGTGATAAATATTCATTGGAATTTGGTTTTTCGTGGTAAAAGGCACGGTGCTCATTTTGCCACCACCTCCCCTATCGATATTCATACGTTTTGCCTTGTGGAGGGGGGAACGAAGTACAAACGCTTTGTGTATCGCACCGGCTTGTCGATCGCAAGGTTCTTGGTTCGATTCCGGGTCGCCGTGAAAACATTTTTTGTATTCAAATTTTTGCTTCATAGGGCAGAGCTGTGAATTTCAACCCGATTTCTTGTGGCGAGTTTTCATAGGGCGTTCCAGTGTATTTCGATGGTCCATTTGCCTGAGTGTGCGTAACTTGAATAAATGTAGAATAAGCCATTTTACGAAGCCTGGTCAAATGACAGGAGACCTGGGATTTTTCAATCATCGGCGTCAGTTTTCGCGATGATGATGGTTGATGACTGTGCGCATTTCTAGCGTAGCTTTTCATCCAGGCGAAAACTTAAATGGAGAAAAATTATTAAAATATTTCTGATCACAAAAGTGCTTTTTTATGTGCAATATGGGTAACAAAGAGGTAGCTGATACAATAACTAGGTGTAATGTTGCAGTAACGAACATTTATGGATCTCATTTTTGTCATTTTCTCCATGTCCTCGTTTGGTAAGATGAGGCGTTATTGAAAATCACGCTGGATTTAATCCCAGGTCTCCTGTCAATTGACGCCGTTGCGGCGATCAGCTGTTCCGAAACGTCTCGTAAAATGGCTCATGGAATGGGAGCACAAAAGGAACGATAGAGATGACTTGAATGAGAAAGAGATACAGCAATTTCTTTTCTATTTTTTCCACGAACACGTTAACATTTTGCTTGAATTTGAAGGTATGAATTGCACATTCATTCAAATGGACTATCGAAATACATAGGAGCCACAGGTTTTATTCTCTTTTTGTTTCACGCGCATTGAATGAATTTTTATCACGACAACGGTAGGAAGGTTACTTTGCTATTATATATTTGTTCTACAAAATATGAATGGTTCGTCACTGAAAGTGTCGACATAATCTACTGATTATGTTTTATGTAACACCCTTTTCCTTCCACCTTTTTTTTGTTATTACAAAACAAAACCTTCGAATAGTTCGATACTAAAAGTGTCGACTTACTATAGGTTCACGTTGCCTTCGAAGACTGATGGATGATTTTTTTACTGAGGTTGCATGAATCGCATCACTTACCAAGGTGAATCCTGATCATGTAGCTTATAACCCTCCCCACTAACATTCTCCTTCCCGTGACAACCATGGAGATGCAGAGGTGATCTTGGTCTCTAGTAACAATGGATGTCACACCCATTATCCTTCCTTTCCCCGATGACCGTAAGGACGTGGCCGGCGCCGTTATTGACTACATAATGTTTGGAGTTCTCGAAAGTGTACATTGAAGATAGAAAGCTACTCCCAAGCTACATCTGTTGGTTCCTTGTGCAACTTCGATTATTCTAGTCAATCACGGAGTAGCAACTACGAATTGTACGGTCGTCAATGCTTATGCTGCTCCCTCACGAATGTTGTCAAAAATAGAGAGAGCTGCATCTACCCAATAGGGGTACTTTGGCTCAATAAGCCATATCCTTCATAAGGATCACTAGACTTGACCATCAATTCTATCAAAACGAAGAACGCTGATTTTTTTTACGTACACAGCCAATTCAGATTACCGACCCCGATTTTAAAACTACGGATTTTTCAATAATTCTTACGATTACACTGTAGTTTTTATACGCGAGAAATTGGCCGATGTAAAAAAACTTTAACGACCAATTAGACACAACCAATTCTAGTGATGTTGGTGTTGGTCTAGGTGGTTAAAAAGGGGGGGGGGGGGGGTATCTGTTGAATTGTTGAATATATTTTTAGAGTGATAAATCTTATTGATTGAATACACGCAAACAACTTTTGTTGTATAACCGAGTCCATGGTTGAATAGGGCCCTAAAGCCCTGTCCCAATTTTGGTACCAAACGCTTAAATTTAAGCCAAAAATACATGTTTACTCAATTTTTAAATGATTTCCATTGGTTTAAGTCAATAAAACTTTTTTTTTATGGTTTTTGAGATTTGTCGCACCCCTTGGATTAAATTCAAATTTTGGGTATATTTTATTCTTCATGTCCCATCCAAAATGTCAGATAGGAACAACCCCAGTGTTACAACTAAAAGCCCTGTGGCATTTTTGTCGACAACGTGAGTGTCCAACATGATCGAAAGTGTCAAGGTTAATATTTGAACCATTTTTAAATTTATATTTCAAATATGTTATTGCCGTTATTTGAGCTGGAATAATTGCTAGAGAAGTTGGAAAAATGGCTGGAGTAGACTACAAAAATCTGTTGAGTACTATAATCTGGTAAAAGTCATTGAGAAGTGCAGTAAATGCGACCATAGTTGCCTCGACTACATAGCATTGCATTCCAATCTGTGACGTATGACGTACAAAACAGTATGGTAAAAAGAACAACGACAAATTTGTCGAATCAATAATTTTCCTAGTCATGAATACTAAACCGAACTTAAGTTCATTATTTCATTATTTCATGTGTAGTGATGTTGACTATGTTATCATAGTTAACTGAATTGTGTAGTCGGTTGAAAATCGTTGGCGCAATTCTCAATTTGGATTCAGTAATGTTTACAATAAAATTCATGTCAGTTTACAGTTGCGACAGTTAATTGCGCAAAAGTAACATAATTCACATTCAAAAGCAGCTGATTTATTTGAACGTTCAAGGGTACGTAGGGCGTCTAGGAATCGTCAAAAGACTTCGGGATTCTTAGGAAAAACTCTCAGGGGCCCACCCAAGCTACCAATAGTTCGGATTGTATTCTGTACAGTGAACAAAAATCACTTTTAGTAGAAATATAATATTTAGAACACTATGGATATTAACGGAACTTGATTCTCGAAAGAGTAACTTGTGGACTTGTCAACAACTAGTGAGTTCAGAACAAGTTTGAATCGAATTTCTTTTTTACTTGAAAGTTTTAAGGCAACTTAAATGTACTTCATGGTTACTGTAAAGTTCGATTAATTACTTTAAAAGTGAGTTGATTGTGCCAAAACATGCCCTGTTACTCGAACTTTTGGTTTTTTGGGCAGATAACCGAAGCGCAGTATCTATTCAGCAAGACCAAGCTGAGGGTCTTGCGCTCGAGGATCTTTTAAAAGAAAATATCTCGACTTTCCAGGACATTGAGTATTTTCATATCAACATTAAGGGTCAATGTATAACATCAATTAGGGTTTATTTAAAGTAGAAAAAGGTTTCACTAGAGCCATATTGAAGCTGAATGCTACGGCTTAAGCTGGTATTACGTAGGGAAAAGCACTAATTTTCGACCTACAAGAAATCTGTGCCAATTTTCATACAAAAAAGCCAAAAACGTATGAATGGGTCGAAATTTAGTGCTTGGTCGAAAATTGGTACTTTTCCCTTAGTATAGGCTCTCTTGATATCAAAACCTCACATCTACTTCTTCTTTTTTGGCATTAACGTCCTCACTTGGACAGAGCCTGCTTCTCAGCTTAGTGTTCTTATCAGCACTTCCACATTTATTAACTGAGAGATTTCTTTGCCAAAGTTGCCATTTTCACATTCGTATATCGTGTGGCAGGTACGATTATACTCTATGCCCAGGGAAGTAAATTTCCATTACGAAAAGATCCTGGACCGACCGGGATTCGAACCCAGACACCTTCAGCCTGGCTTTGCTTTGTAGCCGCGGACTCTAACCACTCCGCTAAGGAAGGCCTTACATCTAGTTTTCACTGAAAATAATGCAATGTACACTGTTTGTATTCATCAGCCAGCTATGGGTAATCTGATGATTGTTTGAAACGAATGCATCATATGACAGGAAAATCTATTAAGTTGGAGGTAGGTATAATACGTCAAATCAAACTGTTTGAAATTTCAATTGATCAGGTTGTAAAAAATTGCTTAAGGTGAAGCGGCGTGTAACTCAAAGAATCATTAGAATCATCATTGATGTAATAGTAGTAGTGTCGCCTTTCCATGTATATTTTCAAAACAAACAAACAAAAAATATAACATTTTTGTTAAGCATATTTTCATGTAAACACATGGGAAATTTCGTAGATTGACGAGTATTGGAAATCAAAACCAACTGTTCAATCATACATATCAAAAGAAAACATTACAATTTAATGAAGGGCAACGGGATTTCTCTGTTTTTTATTGGATTTATCGCATATTTTTGTTATGCATCGGTACGGTTTATGTTTGCAAGGAATGACGGTGTTGCCAGGTGATTGGTAAAAGATTTTTCTAGCAATTGGTATATGCTTGTTTTCGGAACATTTGCTGCATATTATGAAAACTTATGATTTTGCAAATAGTTTTCCGTCACAAGATCACTGATTTAATAAAATTTTATTGATTTTTGTGATCAATCCACATTAAATGCTATGATTTTATAGATAGCAACTCTGACATCACTGCGCTCAACGATCGCGATGATTGTGCACACACGATAGACGCGTCCCGACGCATCGCACTGTGGAGCTTTTTAATTATTTTGGGTGGTCCAAATTGATAAACACTTGGTATGATTTTATGCTTCGTAGAGATGGTTTCTGTAATTTGAGAGAATCGAAAAACAAACAACGTATGAGCACAGACAAACAGACGTCACACTCTCATCATTGTCCATCGACCACCTTTTTAACGGTCGATTCAAAAATAGGTAGGTGGCCAATCCGCCACCCGCAGCGCTCACATCGTTTTTGTTCGCGTTTGACGTTTGCACACTACCGCCATCTGTTGGCCCGTCGGCCAAATACAATAATTTTAGCATTGGGCGCACATGTCCTTGTGACTATGATTTTGATCGAGATTTGTTCTAAGTGTTACGTCTGTTTGTCTGTGGTATGAGTTTCAAGTTTCTATGCTTTACCCAATCTTTTCGCACTGAAAATTAATACAACAGAAAAAAAGTTGGATATTTTAGACTATAAAAACAGGTATGTCTCAGTGTGCGGTGGCGGCGTCGATTCGCAGCAAGTGAAAACCATCGCCATAATATTTTTGAGTGATGCGGTTGATAAAACTTTATAAATATTGAAATCCCGTTTGAAATGTGTTCCTTTTAGGAAAGTGAATGAAAGATTTGTTTAGTGGAAGTGTAGTGAACGCAATATGAAATCCAAAAAAAAAAACAAATGCTTGCTGCAGAATTACAATGGAAAAGGTAAGCATCTTCTATTTACAAGTGTAGTTGTGTGAGGCAATGAAATGCGGCATGAAATCGGAGATATTTTTTGAGAATATAAATCTCATGTACATTGTCGCTAAATTGAAAACGCTGTATCTGAAAGTGTTGATTAAATATTGAAATACCACCTGAAGCATTTTTCTTCGCATAAATTATCCATTAAATCAGGTGATAAGCAATTATATTTCATCGATGTTGCAAATACCAATACCATCAAAACAATATGTTAATGATTTTGGAAGAAGCCATTTTGTGATGACGCACCAAAAGGCCTTAAGCAAATCAATACAAAAATGGACAACCGTGTTATTGTTATATAAATGGGGACATTCACAGATAAAAATAATTTAATTTCAATGTAGCGTAAACAGAAGAAGATAGTAAAAGTAATTCAAAATCATCTATTATTACAGCATCACGTTTAATATTTAACTTAAGACTCTTGAATGTTACATGATCGTGTAAATTAAAATTGCATTCGAATGAAAAATAAACGATTTGTCGTTGATATTTCAGTTTATTTTGATGCTCCAAATATGTGCATGAAAATAAACTGAAATTTACAACATATTTTTAGTTGTGTTGCTCTGATTTTTGTCTTCACTACGAGAAATTTCGTGGAATTTTTGTACCACAGAGTGAGAGTTCGATTCCCGTTTCAGCTAGGGATAGATTCTAATTCATTTTTTTTTTATTTCATATTCGTATCCTAATGTTAACGAACGTTTAAAATGTGCATTTTTTCAATTGAAGACGTTGGACAATGTGCACAAATGCGCCATTGGTTTTGTGGTTGAAACACATCCTTGGAAGTGCTGCTGGTTATTCTCCCCACAAAACAGTACCCACCAGACATGCCATAAAAGCTCTCGTCAAATTCGAGTACTGGAATGTTTACAACATTTATTTTGCTTTTATGCCAACTTGAACGAACTTATCATAATATTCAATCAGCAAAACTGCTCTATACAGAATTCAATTTATACGATATATCTTTTCTGTCGGAAACAAGCCCGAAAGTCCAATCATTCAACCTTCCCGCAACGACCGTTCGAACGGTTCGAACGCGTTCGAGCTCGCGCACCAATTTGTTTTGATGGGTTGCACCCACCGCCACACGGTTTGACAGTCGAGCACTGGCCCCGCATAATCGGGCTCGATTCGAGCGGCCATGAGCCATGAGTGCGGTGGCCCAGCGACGGCAGCGCCACCGTTGAGGAATGCAGCAAGCTCATTCTAATGTGCCAAGAGAAAAGTGGAAGTCGGACAGTGTTTTGTACCGGAGTGATTTCCGTCGAAAATCCGCATTCCAGTCGAGTGTAAGTGGTGGAAAACTATCGGAAAAGTTGTGGGAAGGGGTTTGGATGTGGGAACAGATGAAATCCTTTGGGTTTCGGTTGGGGAAGTGACAAAAATTCCGACTTAAAGTGGGCGGGAGTAATCGCTTTTGCGAGTGCTGAGATTGTGACTCGAAGATGGGTTTGGAGTGGAATTTTATGTGTTTGGAGTGCGTTTCGATGGTGCAGCATACGGGAATCAAGAGGTCAAATTGATCAAGAAGTGATTTTCAAGGTGCTCTTGAGGAATATGCGTTGCTGAAAATGTCAATGAGAATTGCAAATCGCACATTCCATTCATAGTATTTTTTCCTCTTCTCATAAATATCGTCGTTCGGTTCGCTGTTGTACACACACACACTGTGAAGTGGATTCGAAGGAACTGCGGTACACGCGTACACATACAGATGGAGCGGAGCGCAACTGGTTGCGGGCGCCGTTAAACGGATTGAATGTTTGTGGAAGGCGAAGTGAGGTCGGTGGCGGACGGTGCGATTTCGTTTCGAGAGGTTGTGGAATGCCGTTTGTGCGCTGGACTGAATTGCGGTGGTTTATTTTTTATTTTGCGAACCGAAGGACAGTGGATGGCGCGCGGCGGTTTTGGAGGCCAGAGGTTCGAAGAATCTACAAAGTGGCATGCAAAAGCTGTGCGGCGCTGGACTGCAGTGTGGTTGAGAATGCAGTAATCGAGCAGTTATTTGATTGCGCTCGAAGGTGAGGGGCGAGCGAAGAGCAGCGGTGAGAGAAGGAAGGAATGCAGAGCAAATAAGAATAAGAAGACGCAAGATGACGAAGAACACCCGTCGCATTCCACGTATTCTTTCGTTATTACAATCTATCCACATTCCTTTCCTTTTGGAGGTGAAACGATGAAGCAGGGGGTAGAGTTGGTAGGTAGCTGTTAACTGCACACCTATACTAGACGGTGCGAATTGAAACGGGCGACGGGCGACGAGTGCTTAATCATTTATGTGTAGGTAGCTACACGTTTACGTACGGAGAAAGAAAATAAACAACCCTTTTGCACAAGGAGACGCAAATGGAATGTATAGTGTAGTAGGATATGGATTGACGAGTGCAAGCATTTTGCAGCTTGCAGTGAAAGTAATTCAAATCTCGGACGACTCGGAGCGTCTCAGCACGTTGTTCAGGAGAATTAATTCAATACAGCGATTATCGTTGACGAGTACCCAAGTGAACGGGCATTGTAATTAGTAAGTGATTAGTGGCGTTATGCAATCATTTCATTCGAGTATGAAGAGGAATGTGGCGAGGCCATGATTGATTGCAGCAAACACGCAAAGCGGCGCCCGGCTTACTATCTTGCAACAGGTTCCGATAGAGTTGCTTTGTTCGGCGATATCAGTGCAACGGCGAATAAAGGTGATAGAGGATAGTGCTCCCAGGGGAATGTTGAAAGAATGTCGTACATCAACGGATTACCATAGAGTGAAGGAAGTGTGAAGCGTTGTGAGGTGAGAAAGCGACGATAATGGTCATGAACTTTGCGCCCTCACATGGGAATGGCGCCGAGATTGAGTGGAGGTAGGGCTCGCATTCTTGAGATGGAACTGGCGCGACGAAAGAGGTGATTGGTCGCCAGACAAAGACGGCGCTTAGTCAGCAGGAGGCTCGAGCCACTTTTTGCGGATGAGTCATTTGTTCTGCGGAGGTGGTCGGATTGGATAAGCATTGAGTAATGCTGAAGAAAGCCGTACTTTGTAATCTAGTTGGATACTTAGGGTTTTGATCAATTGAGCTAAAAGTTGAATTTTAGGCTATAGATATAATTATGAATTCTAATACATATTTGCCCATGCCTTTCATACGAAAAGATTGCCGTTTGTTAATGCAGCCAAACATAAGTGGTTGAACTTGTGCTAAGCATATATAATTTGAATGATTCATATTGTCCTCTATACAATGTATTTTTATTTCTTTTCAGATGGAAACGTAACTTTCGATTGGAACAATAAAAGCAGCACTTAGAGATGCCTCACATGTTACAGTAACTTGCAGTCAAGTGGAATAACATCAAGTGCATACATATCTTAGTTGTATGAACAAGGTGGAATATTATCAAGTGATCACAAACAATTTAATGTGAACGAATCGAAAAAATCGCGAACCCAACCAACAGAAATTAAGCCAACAATAAATCAAACGAATGTGAATTAAATTCCAAGTGAAATAACAAATCGACGAAAATAGACGTGCCTTATCACTCCAAGCATCGAACCTTAATTCCACGAACCGAATCCCAAAAATCAAGTGAATGCCCATAGAGAACAAACGCCGTTTCCGTCATCGCCATCATGTCTCACTCCCACGGTCTTGTCCGGTACTCGCAGTACTCGTCTTCCGGAGGGGCGGGTCCCCAGACGAGCAACAGCTCTGCGTCCAAACCGATGCCATCGTCGAGCGCTAGCAGCGGAAGACCCTCATCGGCTGCTGCTCAGCCCCCTCCAGGTCAACCGCAAATTCCTCCACCGCCGGCGGTGCGGCCTCCTATGCTGGTAACCTCGTCTGGGTGCTCGATGCTTCCGCCGAGTCCACCATTGCCACCGTCGGCCCAATCCGGTTCCGGATCTAGCAGCCCTCAACAAGCTCAACAGCAGTGCCAAACCACGCAAACCTCGGTTCCTTCGAGTCCCAAGTACTCCGCTATGGCCAGCAGCCTGTCCGGATCAGATACTGATGTGTCAACTTCCACGGAGAACCTTACCCGCGAGGAACGCTACGTACTGCGTCATGCCCGCGTTGAACCGCAAGGCGAAGAGAACATGCAAGGAAGTGTTACCCCCGTGAACGAAATCCAGGGTCGTTATATCCCTGATAAGTTCTCATCGAATACTTCCTCGGATTCGACGCGTTATGCTACTCCAAACAGCAGCCGAAGCATTTCTGAAAGCCGTAACGGCATGCATACCTACGCTAACACCGTAAACGATGGTTCTAACCGAAACTCGATCATCAGTACCGGCTCGAATCGTAACTCGCTGAAGGAACCTAACTCCAACCGGTCTTCCATGGACGTGTCGCAATCGTCCTACAACACCCTCATCATCCATGACGAAGGCATCTACTCGTTGAACCGAGAATACTCCAGTCCTCCCCCGTACATGAAGAAAGATAGACCGCGATCGTACGGTGAATCGCAACCTCCGATTCAGGAGCTGTCCGAAATCCCGGAAAAGTATCTTAGCCAAAGTCACGTACTGAAACACCTTGCTAAGGAAGTGAAACTGCCGGCACGGACTCGCAGTGACTCCAACACCCGTGACTCGGGCGTTTCGGAGAATACGGACTCTAGAGATCCACCAAAGTACGGCCAACACTGGGTTGAAGCACAGAGCGCATTCACTGATGAGTCGGCCGCTACGCAAGCAAATGCCAAACTAAAGAGTAAGAGTCAACCGGACTTGACGCGGCTGTTGGACATCGATCCGGAAGAGGTGGAAGCTATGTACAAAGAAAATCAACACCTCAAGCAACAGTTGAACAACTGTTTCCTAAAGGTTGCCAAAAGCCAAAAGCTGGAGCAGGAAATATCCAATATCTACCGGGTGCACGAGGAATTGGTGCAATCCTGTGAGCGACGCGAGCGACTGGAGAAAGCCGCCCGGACTCGTCTGCAGCAGGACTGCCGCAGACTTCAGGAGCTGAACCGAGCCTTCCGCGATCAGGTCGAAGTTCTGCAGAATCAACTACTTTCGTCGTCGGATCATCAGCTCGGACGAACGCAGCAGGACGTGCTCATCTCGCAACTGGTGACGCAAAGTAAGTACTATCACTAATGAATGATCTGACGTTGGGAATACTGATTGATGCTGTACTACTTCGCAGATAAATCACTAGTTGACGCAAATCGACGTCAATGCATTGAACTGCAGGCGCAGAACGCGACGCTGGAGGAGCAGCGAATTCACATCAACGTGCTTGATACGGCCCTGAAACGGCTGGAAGAAGAAGTATGGTGATTTGAAACCCCTAAGCAGGTGGTTTGCTAAATTCTTGATCTTTTGTTACAGTGCCGTCAGAAGCAGGTCTACGTGGAACGCTGCGCACAACTACAACACGCTTTACAGTCACTCCAGAATGCCAGTGAACGAAGAGAGCAGGCGGAACGAAAACTTCGCATGGACTACGAGAATGATCTACCGAACCGCAGCGGTAGCAGCACCAACAGCGAAACGGACAACCTCAAGTGGCAGCTACGCGAAAAGGAAGCACAGATTATGAGGTTAGTAGAAAGCTATAAAACTCTGGAAACATAAACTTAATCAACTTTTTTTTTCTGCAGACTTGAAGCCGAATGTGCCAAACTGGAGCAGCGCAACTTGGAGGAGTCGAATGTACGAAATGTCGCCAAGCTGGCGATGGAGCGCAACTCGCAGGAAACGGAGCGAATCATTGCCGAAGCGAAGCAGGAGAAGATCCGCTACCTGGATGAGGCGCATGCAGCGAACCGTAAGGTGACGGAGCTGCAAACACGACTTAAACTGGTGGAGAATCGATTGGCCGAAAAAGAGGCCATGATCCGAGCTTATCAGGGACAAAAAAGTAAGTTGTGCGGAGATGCATGTGCGAGATCTGTTTAAACCTTGTGTTCAATTGCAGTCTATGGTTCAACAAACTCCTACGGATCGTACAACCTATCGAACGATAGCTTCGCACTGAATTCACTAGGAGCATACAACTCGCAGGCGTCGTACGATGTGTCGAACAACTCGTTCGACGTGACCACTACGGCCTCTCTGCTGGACACGACCGGCTACTGTCCGAACGTGTCGTCCAGCTTTACCTCGAACTATGGACAGACCAACCCGAGTTTCAACCAAAGCTCGATCAATCTGCAGACGGCGGGCGGCAATAGCTACAGCTCGCCAAGCAGCAGCTCTAACTACAGTACCAACTACGGAGCCAGCGAGCACGCCACTATCTACGACTCGAAGAACTTTGACGCCCAACGTAAATCAATAGACGATCAGCTCAAGCAGCTGGACGAACAGCTGCTCAGCAAGGTGAGTGAACTGATGGTAGAGAAGCAAAGTAACCTGCTGTTAAAGGCTCGTGCTGCGGCGGTAGCAGCCGCCAACAAGGGCAGTACCAGCTCGATAGCTGCTTCGTCGCGTGCATCCGCTAGTGGAGCCACATCCAGCTCAAGCTCAGTGGACTCCAATGGTAACCTACTAACCGACCACAGTGTGCTTGCTAACAGCAGTGCTTCTAACAATCCCGCCAGCAAGGTAAGCACCGAACGGAAGCAAATATCCAAAACCATCTCGACACCGGCAATCAATGCTTCTGTCGGCGGCAGTGTGGCGCCCAACGTTCCCAAACTTCCTAAGAAAGCAACTTCCGTAAGTAGCGTTAAGAAGCTGATTGCTTCGTCCTGTAAGAATATTTCCTCGCCATCTTCATCGTCGGAACAGGAGACGTTCTATTAGGTGGTTTTACGGGTTTGGGGTTGGGGATCTAAGTAGGTTCCTTGTGGGAGCGGATGTATGTTAAGTGTTGCCAGAAGAGCATGCAAGGTGCTTGACAAGGAGTGGCGGGATTGTTAGTTACTATAGCCAAATAGATTTGAAACATTTATTTTAGATGCAACATGAATTATTTAAACATGAATGGAAGACTCCCAGTGAAAAACACAACTTCAAATATTCGAATGTGTTGAATTGATTTATTTATGCTGGACTTGTTATAATGATACTGACCTTGGAGTTGACGTACAAAAATGTTTTAAAATCTACTTAGTTTGTCGAGTAGCTTGCTATGGACAAATGCACGAATTCACTAATCTGACATTTGAGCGGTGCCGAATTCACTAGTTTCCATAGTATCATAAATAACACGGCACCGCTAAAACGTCAGAGAATGAACGCGTACATTGATCCATGGACCAATGCACGAGTTCACTGATTTGACGTTTGAGCGGTGTCGAATTCGCTCGTTGCCATGGTCACGTAAATAACACGGCACCGCTCAAAAGTCAGATAGTGAACTCGTGCATCGGTCCATATCCGGTTGAAGATGTTTCATGGTGACACAACTGTTTGTGAAGATCTGGCAACACTGACCATTCACACTAGTACTCCATATGTTTCCTTTTTCTCTTTAATAATTTTACATGTGACACTTATTTGAGCCACGTGAACGACTAATAATCTTTCTAAAGATACAAAAAATTGCAATCTGAGAGACTGATAGAGACTATTGTGTATAAATCTTTGTTTATGTCAAAACACATTCAAACAATACAAAAAGCCTTCAACTAAAGATCTGATTTGCAATCTAAAGCCATCAGAAAAAAATACACCGAAATAAACATTGAATGTCGAATCTTCTTTCATTTTCCACAACCACCTCAAGTAACTTGTAATGCCTGTAGACCATAAAGAGTCATATAAGTGTTTGTTGACGCTACCGTAGGTAATACTTACACGTTGATACAATCGATATCAAACGAGAAGAAATTAATTAAAATACCAAATACCAAAGATTAAATAAGACTCTTGCCTACCTGGCCAAGTAACTCATTCTCACGCGAAACAACATGGCCTACTCATTCACACATACATGCACACCTAAATCCGATGGTTTCGCATATCTCTACTAAAATGATTCAAATTGATAATAATTCGTGTGTGTTAATGATTGTGTGTATGAGTTGGCTCGCCAGTTTCTCACCTCCATTTTATTTTCCTACAAGACAGTTTATTTCCACGTGTGTCAGATCAGATTTTCTCGAAAAACCTAACACAATAACAGTCCCCATTGTTTCTCTTTCCCTCAAACGTGTAATAATAGCACCAGAAAGCTAGCGCATATCATTGTACCATATCGCTTTTCTGTTAGTTTTAAGCAAAACTAATTTATTTGTATAAAATATAAACTCTGCGAGTCTGTTAGCAAAACAAATACACTAAGCAGTGTATGTAAGCATAAACCACACTACTAGAGTTGCCTTGCAAAACACAAATCAATAATCCTAATTGACAATCGAATGTAAGCAGGATAAGCATAAGTGCCTTTTACCCCGATGCGTAATCAATAAATGACTAATCCTTATAGCTGAATCAAAAATCGATGATAGCCGCTAAGGGGGCATAAGGGTTTTTATCCGACGTTAATCATAGTAGACTTTTTCACAGATTACAAAAAAAAATGGACACGTTGTGGTCTTATTTACAGTGTTAGCAGATTGTACTAGATAGATTCCAAAAATCGTATTCTTATAAATACATATATTTTATATTTACTTAATATGCAAAACAAAAAACAAAGAAAAGGTGAAAAATTTCTGACAGTATCAATAAATATTGTTGAAATGAGTAAAACTAACTGTGTGTTTTGTTTTTCTTTTGTTTGTTAATACAGCGTTTTAAGCGAATCCCTTGCTTCACATTATCCCCTGCCTTTATCCAAATCTGCGTTTGAATTTTTGTCGTTATTTGGCTGATTGGTCTGCTTCGTGTGCCTTCAAAGTTATATCCTCGTGTTACTGCATTGACTCCTCCCCAATTGGCTTACAAATCTATCATTTGAAAGAAATCGTGAGTGATTGCATGGACTTAACAAATGTTTATAGATTGGGAGTATTGCTTTTGTTTTTGGACAACGTGGGCCTAGTGATCCTGATATTACATGAAGATTTGTCCGTGACTTTTTGGTAAAGCAAAATTTACAAATCTTTCGCCGATTTTTTTTCCTCGCCTCCCAGACAACTCAAAGACCGTATCACTCAAGATTTATTATTGTTTAGGAACTTCTCTAAGGTGTTTTCCTTATATGTTCTTTCGTAAAACTCCATACATTTCTTAAGCAGAATCTTACAAAATTTAGCACAGTAGTCTGGCGGCGATTAAAAAAAAACAATAATGAGGAAGGCGTGGTTATTATTTTTGTTGGACAGAGAGGTAAATTCTTCTTCGAAATTTTTTCTTTACGTTTTGAGCATTTGAGTATTTTCTCGGATTCAAATTTATGTGTCGCAGATAATTATTATACGTTTATGTGAATGACATCAAACTAGATATTGATGATCAGATGCTCCTGAAGTATACATTAGATTGGAAGGTCTTGGAACTCAATTAGAATTGACTGCCATTTCCTTTTTATTTGATGACATATTTCGGCGAAAATTTCACTCAAATTGTCATACAAAAACCGAGTATTTGGAGTGTCAGTCTGTTCGGAATTTGAGACAAAACGGTATCCGTTAAACATGATTGTGCTACTTTTCCCCAAATATCGTTCCTCCGAACGTCAGTTCCTCGAATGACCCTTTTCCGCTAATACCAGTTCCCCGAATGACCATTTTCCCCGAAAAGTGATGCATTTGAAATAGATTCTATAATAGTTTTCAGTGGCAGGATGGTGAACTAGAAAGAACAATGAGCAATCAAAAGAAGAACGTATTTGGTAATTCTCAACTATACACATTTTGCCAACTATGATGAGGACGGGGAAACTCCAAAGAATTGCCAATCAAATAAAGTAGGGTGCATATCAAAAGATCAGTACGTTCACTACCCTGAAATATAGTGACTATGGTGAATGCCAAACATTAGTCGGGGAAGTGGGCTATTCGAGGAAATGGGATATTTGAGGAACTGGTATTCGGAGAAATGGCGTTTGGGGAAACAGCCAATCAAATCGTACTACTAATATAATTACTTTGATTGTTAGTTATTTCAACCCGTTTTGGAATTTTTCCAGACATCATTTATCAGGTTCTTTCAGGAATTATCTTTTCTTACTAGTGATACTTCCCAAAAAAGACAAAGTCTGCTTCGCAGTTTAGTTACCCTCATGAGCAAAATAAGAGCTCTTTACGTCTATATGACACTTAATTGCTTTAGATATTTGAATAGATTTTTTGTCTTTGAATTGTTCCAGGGACTGCTGAAGGAATTTTAAAGAAAATTCTCAGGAAATTAATTCTAAAATTGAAATCAAAAAAAATCGAATAAATCAACAGAAACAACAGAAATCGTCTACCTGTTAAAAGATTGTCTAAACATTTGTTTTCAAAGGGGAATATCTGAAGGAACTTCTTGAAGAATCTTTAGAGAAATTCTTAGGAGTAATGTACGTGGAATTCTTAGAAAAAAGTTTGACCTTCAAAATGATCTTGCTTTACCGCTACGACTATTTGAGCTTCATTCTTTCAGGACTTACTTCAGCCACAACAACATTTTTTCTTTTCATATTTAATTAGAAACTTTTCCAAGAATTTTTCCGGGGACTGCTTGAGAATTTTCAAGAAAATTCGCAAGAAATTCATTGTAGAATTTAAAAAAAAAAACATCCTGATTTATTCAAGAATCCCTCAAGAAATGGTCCACCAACTGAAAGGTTCTCTGGGAATTTGATTTCAAAAGGGAACATTCGAAGGTATTTCTTGAAAAACCTTTAAAAAAATCGTAGAGATAATTTTAGTGGAATTCTTAGACAAATATATAAAATAGAGTAAGGTGGGGCAAAAGTTCGACCTTAGTGGTATAATCAAAGTTTCCAGGAAAATAATAACAGATGAAACAAAACAAATACCATACAGCGAACCTTCATCATATTGGCTATAACTTTGCTGAACAAACTTGTGTCAAAATATTTACCCATTTTTAGTTATAACAGTTTCAAAATTGATTGTCTTATTCGAACTTTTGCCCCACCGGTGGGGCAAAAGTTCGAATCTAGTGTGGGGCAAAAGTTCGTTGGCTAAAACACAAAATATCAATACTTTTATGCCAGGCATACTTTCTACCAGCCGTAAACTTATGTTTGCCAAAAGAATACACACTAAATTTTCATCAAAAAATGCCCAAAACAGGGTTAATTGTAATACACCCAAAAAATAGCAGTTTTTTGCAAAACTAAGGGAAATTTAAAATTTTTGTGACATTTTTCACACGATCAGGCAAATTTCGCTAAATTTGAAGATAATATGTAGATTTCAGAAAATTTGAAAAATTTTCCGTGGGTTTATACATGGGTCGAACTTTAGCCCCACAGATTCGAACTTTTGCCCCGCTATGGGCCAAAAATTGATTCCAACTATTTATGGATAAACTAATCCACGTCAAAGCATCCTTATGATAGGCCTTGAAACGCCCTTACATAAAATATTGAAAAATATTTTATCTTTATTTGGTTCCATGCATCGAAAGTTTGACCAAATATTACAATATTTACGTCGAAAAACAACAAATAGCCATAACTTTTCCAAATCTCAATCGATTTTTATGATATTTGGAGTGAAAGTCTCTTACTTGAATAGCATTCAAACCACCATGACATTTCTAAGTTTTGATTTGATTTGAGCTAGAAATCTTAAAAAGAAACTCTTGCCCCACTCGAACTTTTGCCCCACTTTACTCTACTATTATAAAAACCATTGAACAAACAAATGAATGAGCAGTTCTTGCTGAAACCAGGCCGCCATCGGCACCCATCGTTAGAATTCCAATTTTATGTCACTGATCGCTAGTTTTCGATAAATCTTAAGGGTGGTCCTTTCTGTTTTCTCAAATTGGTGGACCCCTCGTATGCCAGATAGCTGAACAGTTTGCGAAAAAGCCCATTTTTCGATAAATCTTGGGTACTTCTTCACGGGATATGTCTCATATTTCGCTTGGAACACATAGCAAACTTAGTGGCATCGTATAGAGAACAGATATAGCTTTCATTTAAACTTGAAAAAATTTTGGCGGCCATCTCGAATTTGGCCGCCATCTTGAATTTTGTTAGAAAAATCGATTTTTCACCATAAGCGCACCGCTAGTTTTAAATTCTGAGATCACCATCAGAAAGCTGAGGAAAAATTGCGTAAGATAGGCTACAGAAACTAGGTGAGCAATGGTATTTACCCTATCAAATGAACGATTTTCTAAATCATGTTCTACTATTTTGACGTATATGGCGAGTGCAATCAATACAAACATCATTTTTTGTACAACAAAGAAACAAGTTTTCAACCTTTGGTGTTTTATTCGAGTCGAGTAAAGAATAAGAATATTATTTTTAGTGAAAAAATCTGGCGGCCATCTTGGATTTTGACGCCATCTTGATTTTAGGTAGTAGAATTAATTTTTCAACTTGATAGCACTCAGCATGTCGAATTTAGAGGCTACCAATAAAAAGGTTACGTATACTCTTCTTCTTATTATTCTTAACTTTACTGACGTTACGTCCCTACTGGAACCGAGCCCAATACTCAGCTTTATTAGTCATAAATCCAGGTTATTAAACAGGAATTTTCTTTTTTAATGCGATTTCTGACAACAGAATAATTCTTCGACATATCTTTGAATTCAGTAATAATAAATAAATAAATTCAATAAATGAAAACCGTCAAAAAACATTGATTGTATTAAACAAACATTGTTTTACCCTATGCATTGTTGTTCATTGTATGAAGTTTATAGATTGCGTGTCGGGACATTAGTAAGCCTTGTGGTAATATCTGTAGTTCTAACGTAAAACATTGACAAAAGTGCATTAATTTATAATGAAAGTCTTAAATTTTGAAGCAAAAAACATCCTTGATTTTCTAAGTCATAAAGTATCGTTTTTAGTACCGCCCAACATGCATGTGAAAAATAGCGAAATTGAATGATGAGAAGCAGGTTTTGTTCTAATGTGGACGTAATGCCGAAAAGCAGGTGTATAATTTCGAGGTTAGAAAAACTGGCGGCCATCTTGGCTTTCGACGCCATCTTGGGTTTTAGCAGTTGCATGCAGGGATGCCAAGTCAATTTTTCAAAAATCTGGAAGATTTTGAAAATTTTTCTGGAAAAGTCTGGATCTCTAATGCCGTATATGGAGAACCTTACAAATTATTTACAAAACCTTATAAATTCAATACAAAATTTATCTGGATCTTCCAGATTTTTGTTAAATGGAGCCTCAAAAATCTGGAATATTCCAGACAAATCTGGAAGGTTGGCAACGCAGGTTGCATGATTTTTTACCACCTCAGTGCCCATCATGTTAAATTTTAAGGCATCCGTTAAAAAAAAACTATCAGATTCTATCTTTCTTATCTTATCTCAGCTGTTCAACTGATTGTTCATTTGTATCAATGGTTTTAGACCAAATAAATGAAAGAAATAATGCTATTTTACAACTCGAAGGTATGCAGAAGAATCATTCAGGTAGCAAATAAGCGTTAAAAATCCTATTTGATAATTTGTTTTTGAAACTAGTTGAGCTGAAGGGCTGGCTCTGTTCCAGTAGGGACGTAACGTGAGGAAAAAGAGGAACAAGAAGTTGAATAAGTGTAACGAAAGCATTGAAATTCAGCATGTTGAGTGCTAACAAGGTGAAAACTCATTCTACTACTTTAAACCAAGATGGCGTCAGAATCCAAGATGGCCGCCAGATTTTTTCACTCAAATTAATACTCCTATTCTTCATCTGTCTCAAATAATACACCAACGATTGAAAACTTGTTTCTTTGTTGTACAAAAAATTATGTTGGCATTGATTGCACTCGCCATATACGTTAGAATAGCAGAACATGATTTAGAAAATCGTTCATATGATAGGGTAAATACCTTTGCTCACCTAGTTTCTGTAGCCTATCTTACGAAATTTTTCCTCAGCTTTCTGATGGTGATCTCAGAATTCAAAACTAGCGGTGCGCTAATGGTGAAAAATTGATTTTTCTAACAAAATTCAAGATGGCGCCAAATTTTTTTCAAGTTTAAATGAAAGCTTTATCTTTTCTCTATACGATGCCACTAAGTTTGCTATGTGTTCCAAGCGAAATATGAGACATATCCCATGAAGAAATACCCAACTTTTTTCTAAAAACGGGCTTTTTCGCAAACTGTTCAGCTAGCTGGCGTACGAGGGGTCCACCAATTTGAGAAAACAGAAACTACCCTTAAGTTTTATCGAAAACTAGCGATCAGTGACAAAAAATTGGAATTCTAACGATGGGTGCCGATGGCGGCCTGGTTTCAGCGAGAATTGCTCAATGCAAACTGAATTTAGTACTATACCATTTAGTACCAATATAGTTTGTTTTCTTATGACAGATATAGTAATTTCTCGATTATATCACGGACCCAAAAATTTTTGGCGTGATATACCGAAGCGTGATATAATGAAAATGTATTTTCTGCCATATAATTTTCATCAAAATTTGAGATTTGTACTGCAGAAATAAAGCTAATGAAATGAAAAGCACGTAAGGCATGGGCCAAATGAATACATGTTGCTTGTTTGTAGTTGTTTTTCAATGTAAAATGTATGAATTTCATATACTTAGGCTGATACAAATATTAATTTTCTTTTATGTCAACCCCCCCCCCCCCCCTTCAAAAATCCGAAAATTTTGAAGGGGAGAAAAAAAAAATTATCATATTTTTGACATCAGTTAGGGTTTTTCATTTTTTAACGTAAAAACAATTAAAATAATGATCCAGAGGATGATTGAAAAAAGTTTAACAACTATCGTTAAAAATAAAAATTTGAAAAAATAACTATTTTTTTCATTTTTATATTTTTGTTCCTTATTTATTTTTATCCCCCCCCTCGTACCTTCCAAGTGGTCTCGGACATAAAAGAAATTTAATATTTGTATCAGCCTTATTGTGGCGTGATAAAATTGAATAGAAAACCGTGCTAAAATCGAGAGTGATATAATGAAGCGTTATTAAAACGAGCAGTGATAAAATCGAGAAACTACTGTACTCGTATTTCGACCTGAACTGTAACGCTGTCTTGAATGTCTTAGAGAAGATTCAACTATGACGTACATCGTTTTTCGGTATTTCTAGACCCCACTCCCTTATCACGATTTTTTTTTCAATGGCTTATACACTTGAACTTTGAAAAGAAAATTTGAAAGGCAATATCAAACAGTACATCGAATTTCTTTTAAAAATCCAAAAAGAATTTTCATCATTACAAGAGATTTACTACCAAGAATATCTCGAACCGATGTAGGTACAGAATGATTTAATTTTTGAAAATTTTCAATATACCCAACTGAGAGAGAGGGGACAGCTCATTGGCAGCTGGCATGTTTTCTAGCCTTCTTTGACTTCTTTTTTCAAATTATGGGTAGTGCACAACGGTCAAATGTACTTATTTTGGTCAAAATCATATATACTTCTTTTTGTACTCTATAAAAAAGGATATTGATACAAAAAATCGATGGCAGTTCGCCAACACACAACTACATTTAGGTATTCTACTTTTTAAAATGTGAAAACATCGAATATTACCTAGAAATATTATTTAGGTTTACTTGAATTTGGACGCTTTTTCACATTCTGCCCTCCGAATGTGTTGGTTTTCCAGTGATAGTTGATGACAGGTTTCCTTGATTTCGGGAGTCAGTGACAATAGTTAGTAACTAGATGCTGTTTTTCCATACAAGATATCCAAGTTTGAGGCTCTATGTCTCAGCTCCTAAATCCTGGTGGTCCGAATTGGCAGAAATATAATGAGCTTATTATATTTCAGTCATTTACCAAAGAGTATGAAAGGGTTATTTAAAGACAAAAGTAAGAAACTAAGAGATTTTTCAATTTAATTTTGAAACGGTAAGATGTGTTGTTCACTTTTGAATGCTGTACAAACTTGCAGAACACAGCAACCACTTACAACTTATCGGTTTTCATTTAGTCAAAAATCTCTCAGTTACTTACTTTTGTCTTTGAACAACCCTCTGAAACTCTTTGGAAAATTAATGAAATATAATGAGCTCATTACACAAAACTTCAGGTTCCCAGACAACCAGAATGTACATATTACGAAATCACCTTTTGCGTAATGCGATGCTTAGAGTAAGGTGGGGCAAAAGTTCGACCTTAGTGGTATAATCAAAGCTTTCAGGAAAACAATAGCAGTTAAAACAAAACAAATACCATACAGTGAACCTTCAACATATTGGCTATAATTTTGATGAACAAACTTGAGTCCAAATATTTACCCATTTTTGGTTATAACAGTTTCAAAATATATTGTCTTATTCGAACTTTTGCCCCACCGGTGGGGCAAGAGTTCGAATCTAGTGTGGGGCAAAAGTTCGCTCGCTAAAACACTAAATATCGATCCTTTTATGACAGGCATACTTTACACCAGCCGTAAACTTAAGTTTGCCGAAAAATGCACACTAAATTTTCATCAAAAAATTGCCCAAAACCGGGTTAATTGTAATATACTGAAAAAATAGCAGTTTTTCGCAAATCTAAGTGGAAATGTAAAATTTTGGTGACAGTTTTCACACGGTCAGACAAATTTAACTAAATTTGAAGATTATATGGATTTTTTACAATTTGAAAATTTTTCCGTGATTTTATACATGGGTCGAACTTTTGCCCCGCTGATTCGAACTTTTGCCCCACTATGGGCCAAAAATTGTTTTCAAGCATTTATGCAAAACCTAATACACGTCAAAGCAACCTTATGATAGGCCTAGAAACGCCCTTACATAAAATATTGAAAAAGATTTTATCTTCATCTGGTTCCATGCAACGAAAGTTTGACCAAAAATTACAATATTCACGTCAAAAAACAACAAATAGCCATAACTTTTCCAAATCTCAATCGATTTTTATGACATTTGGAGTAAAAGTCTCTTACTTGAATAGCATTCGAACCACAATGACATTTATAAGATTTGTTTTGAATTGAGCTAGAAATCTTAAAAAGAAACTCTTACTCCACTCGAACTTTTGCCCCATTTTACTCTATATGCGCAAAGCTTCACGTATAAGATGTTGCGAAAAGGCCTTATACGTACAAAAGTGGAGGCGATATACGTGCATATTTTATATGATGAAAAATAACATGCAATGCGAGTGTGTAAATTTTCTTGCGAACTAGTCTGTACTCTTATGCGACTTAATTTATCATAACAAAATTGATTTGACAGCTGCTACGGATTGATCCGACCTACTTTGTACAAGTATACGGGACGAAACGAAATAGGCAAATGAACTCAGAAAATAGCATTTTATGCGAGGAAACTCATCGATCAAATGATACCATCCACCATGTAGTCCGGGTGTGATGTAATTTGTGTAAATAAACGACTTTGTTCGTAAACTGTTATGCGACTTCTGGTTGTCTGGGTTATTTTGTAGTTCATCCAAGTTTCAGCCAATAGACCAATCCAATTGCCTGCGTAGTAGTGCAATGTTGACGAAATTTTCTTTGTTTGCTGTGAGAACTGTCACAACATTGCTTTTGTTTGCTGTGAGAAAGCAAACATAAAAAGAATTGCTGCCGAGCATTCACTTTCTTGTTGGACCAACGTTGACCGAAAGCTCAGATGACGTCAAACAAACACCGATTCTTTTTCATTCTGAGGAAATCGACTTGTGTAAGATTGATCGTGCGTTGGTGTTCGTGGCAGTTTGCTTGGAGACCTCTATTCATACAAGCAGAAACTTAAATACGGATATTCAAACAATGTAGCATCTTGTAAGCGAAAATCATCAAAAACTCGTGTTTTTTTCGATAAATAAAGTTATGTTGAAAACACCACGGTGCATCTTGCCTCCTTGTTGTGGTGCATGATGCCCCTCTGTTTATGAGCGCTTTGCCTCAATTTTTTTTTTTTTCTTTCTTTATTAACGAGATTTTTAGCCCTGGGCTAGTTCATCTCGGGACCAACGGCTTTACTTCCCTTCCGAAGGAAGTCGTCACTGAAAATTTTTTTTTTTTAGTGACTATCTCGGGGATGGGATTCGATCTCAGGTCCTCGGCGTGAGAGGCGTGTGTTCTAACCACTACACCAGGTCCGTCCTCAACTTTGCCTCAATGTTGTGATGCGTTTTGCTCCAAAAAGCGGTGCATCGTGCCCCACATCAATAATAATTCACGCGAATGAAGTGTTTGAAAAAGTTGAATTTTCCAATAATCTAGTAAAATTAGAACGAAAACTCGTTCAACACCATGTAGGATGAAAACAAACCAACTAGATTAGTGTATTGAAACACTACATAAGGTAACGTATATAACTTGGACATGCATATAATTTGGACAGGCTAGCCATTCTATGCTCATTTCCAATGAGATGGTGAGGAATATATGTACGGGAAATCATGTATTGCATTATTAATACACTATGCTACTTAATACTGACGACAATTTTCAAAACAATTACAAATTAGCTTCAAAAATATCGAAATTGTAAATTGTATCAATAGAACATCTGTGAAACCTACGAATGCAAGAGGACGTGCATTTCAAGAACATACATTAAATGCAATAATAGAGCACAGAATTGGCATTCATAAAAAGTTTAAAATTGGCAATATGATAAAATATGTCTAAAATTGAAGCTAAGTTCATCTAAAATCTTAACATGAGTATATAGGGCATAAATCAGGTGATGTCCAAAATAGATTATAGTTTTTGTTCTGTTGATATAATTTGGCCATCTGATGAAATACACTGGAATGTCGTGTGCATGCATACTTGCAGGCGTTTTATCGTGGATTTACCCTATTTACATGTTGTTTAGTCTTAATTTCGACACATTTTCCTTAAATGGTGCATATTACCCCAGGTACACCGACGTATCTCCGAACCATTACGTAAAAATAGGAAAAATGGTCTAGTACCGTATAAGGATTTGTGCGAGTAGATATTCCGAATGAATCCTCAGCGTTAATTTGGATTTCAAGAAAGTGGACCCATAACTAAGATGACGACGACTCTTGTTTTGTGTTTGTTAATCGATGAAAATCTATAACATATGTAGGTACTCAACAT
This sequence comes from Aedes aegypti, assembly GCF_002204515.2. Taxonomy (NCBI): domain Eukaryota; kingdom Metazoa; phylum Arthropoda; class Insecta; order Diptera; family Culicidae; genus Aedes; species Aedes aegypti. Next base: position 66,108,173 of record NC_035108.1, on the reverse strand, counting down.
GTGACTTCAAGACTGTGTTACAAATCTGCATTAGAATAACCTTACAACGGCTCGTTTACTTTTTGAGCGAAATATTGTATAGAAATTAATGAAATTACGGTCATACTTTTTTGCTGTTATACTGAAATAGCTTGGGGCCGAACAAAGGGGTGAAGACCTCAAGAAACTTTGAGCAGTAAGTATAATTTGTTGTGTTTGTTGTTTAATTAAAGATTGACTATATAAATATACAAGTTGGATAAATTTCATATTCAATAACCTTCATACTTATTCTCTTCCATATACAGCGAGGACTCTGTTGCTTTCCGAGTCTAACCACGAAGAAACCCATTCAGCCGTTACTTTCCGATGAAGTATCCGTCTTATCGACGAACAACAGCGAAGCTTTCCTGCAGGTAAACTAGCTCATCTTGAGAAAACTCTCGTTGAATAATTCTCGTCAAACATCCATTCATTCTTTTTTCTTTCCAAACAACAGAATCTTACTCACATCGATCCGCGTGATCGAGAGAGACAAGATCGCCGGGATCAGGAAAGCATCACTGGTGGCACAGGTGGTTCGAATGGCAGTGGCAATGGTGGTGGCACTAGCGGAAACAGTGCCAGCGGGCCCAATTCAAGTGGAGCAGGGAGTTCTACCAAACCGGAGGACATGATGCTCCTGGAGAAACAGGGACGCTGCTCACAGAAGCTACGCAGCAATCAGTTGAGTAACCTAGCGCACGTCACCCAAACGGTTGGGCAAAATATGACCGATATAAGTAACATAGGAGGGAATAAGGTAAATTACTGAAGAAATTATTGCTTATGATGTGTTTATCAAATCCCACATTGCAGGTTCCTAAAATTCTATCCAACATTGCCCAACAGGCGGGAGGTATCCTTCCCCCACGGAAGGATCGTGGTGCATCGCTACCACCAAGCGCACTGCCAAGACCACCGCGAAGTTTGAAACCACCACGCAAAATTGAATACGGAAGGCTCAGCGATTCCGAGGGTAAGAAACGTGCCGAGACACCTCCTGCAACAGACCCGCAAAAGGAGTACGAAATGAAGGCGTCCAGTCTGAAACGGATGAACGCTGGGCCGTTTAACAAACGAGAATTTTCGCCCGGGAAAAGTTACATCGAGATGAAGGATCCCATTCAACTCGCAGCCAAAGACTACGGAACGCTCAAATCCAAAAACTTCGGCTCGCTCGGAAATACCTCAATTCCATCACCAAGCAAAAATGAGAGTAAATTTGGCTTCGGGACAAAAACTTCCGCTTCCGCAGTCAATAGCGGAGAATTTTCCAAGCCAGAATACACCTCCACAAAGAACTATCATCGATTGGAGGAACCGAGCTTACAGTCCCGCAAGAGCTCCCTAGACTCGGCCGGTATGAAACGTTCCCTGTTGCCTAACGTGCGCAAACTAAGTTCAACCACTGTCAAGGGATCTCGGGACTCTCTGAACTCCGCCTCCAGTGGATCCAACAATTCCAACAACTCCAATCACATCTCCAGAACGAGTCCGATGCACTCTCCACAAACTCCACATCCACCAACCTCGCTGGTCTACCACCTACATCACGGTCGAACACCTCCACGGTTCATCCACCATCAACAGTCAACGTCGGCTGAGTCGACCAAGTCTTCACTTCCGTCGCCACAATCTCCAACGGGAGCGCTGCAAAATTCTCCGTTTTTCAACAAACTGGCACCCAAACCGTCACAGCAGCAGTCTCATAAGACTAGCAGCAGCACATTGCCCAGCGCGAGTATTCTTCACGCGGCCGTTACGGCTTCGGCTACTTCGGCCATTGGGCAGCAGACTACGGCTTCGCTTCCACCGAAACCTGCCACGGATGGTGCGGGGAAGAATGGAAGCGGTGGAGGAAGTAGTAGTGGTTCGGGCGGTCAACGAAGAGGGAGCAGTTTGACCCGAAGCGAGAACAAGTACAGGATACAGTTTTAGGCGAGTGGTGGGTCTCACGAGGAAGCGGAAGTATTCATTGTATTAAAGGGGAAATTTTTGTAAGAAGGATAACTTTTTTCGATGTGAATAGTTGTAGGCATAAAGTAGTATTGGAAAGTATTCTTTTTCGATGGGTCAAATTTGTACACTTTGGAGTTGAAGAGAGATTTTGGATCTGATTCTGGTTGTTCAAAATTGTTCTAGTTTAGTTCCGCAGAAGAGAGGTCAGCTGTGGTAATATATTGAGACAGCAATATTTGAAATATGTGATGCCATTGTAACGAAAATCCGAATTCCAGTATCGATTATAACACAACGGAACAGAAATAACATTTTCGCATGTCGCTAAGATAAAGTTGTATGTGTCCAGTAAATTTGGGGCTGCTGAATTCTTTGCCGCTTTCAGGAATGGTCCATCACGTCATATATTTTTTTTTGCAGCAGGTTCAACCTTCCTTAATCCCTAACAAAAAGTAACAAATTGTGATTTAGGGTCGTTTTAGACACGAAAATTCAAACGTCTCGCAAAAATAACATGTCTAGTTTTAGAAATTCTCCAAGAGATCATGAAAGATCGCATTCATACCCGCCTCTGGAAATCCGGAAGATCCGATACCTATTCAAAATCATGAAAATTGAGCCGCCGCATGGCTAGTTTTGGTACAAAAACTGAAATATCTCCCAACACAGGTTTCTTCGGTTATCATTCTTTGATTATTTCGGCGACCACAATGAAGCAGAGTGGCCATTCACTCATTATTGTATGAGATGGATCACATGAACATTTTTTGTTGGTTAAGACTGGTTGAGCCGATAAAACCAAGAAAGAAAGATGCTCAAAAACCAGAAAATTGAACCGTAAAATGCCTAGATTTGATACAAAAACTGAAATGTCTCGCAATACGGGTATCTCCGGTGGTGATTCCTGTATTATTTTGGTGGTCAAAAAGAACCAAAGTGGTGGTGGTAGTGATCGAAAAATTTACCTGGTGGATCGGTAAGTAGATCGACTGGACGGATTGGGCGGTATGCGGGTTTCACTGGCGTATTCCCTCTTGGACTGGCATCGACAGGCTCCCGGACAAGGCCGGAACGACTTTGCCGAGAGGGTTTCTCCCGTTAGAACACTCTAGGAGCCCGAGGAATTGCTCGTTACCGTTTATGGCCTTGCAAGACCAGGGTGGTACTAATATTTTTCTTTCATGCGTAACGATCAACTAGGGACTACTAGGCTGAATCGTTTGCTTCACCAACTTTCGTTGGCATACAAAATGGTAGAGTAAGGTACCACAAAAAGTTCTGTAAGGGTTCCACCCACCCTCCAATTTCTTCTCGGATCCATGAGGTCGAGGACAAAACCTGGACAAAGGACAAAAGGTTCTTATAAAAAAGTAATTCTAATAACCTGCGGTGGTTAACACCGTCAAAGCTCAACCTGTGAAATTCAAACACCAAGTCATCTTTCGAAGAAACCCATCGATAAAAAACGACAGATTCACCAGACTTCCAATAGTTATAGGTCGAGCACTGATCCAGGTGGGATTGATCATCGAACGACTAGCACTCTGCTAGTTACCGACCGACCACGGAGCCACGTCGTACTATTGTTCCGGTCTTCATCACCGTCAGCGGCCGTTATCATCCAGATTATACCGAGAATCTAGAATCCATCCTCAAGACACATTACTTCGAGTACTCAGCTATCCAATCGTCTTACAGGAAATATCGCCTACGTCAAGTAGAGTCCACGTTCCGTTTCCACCAGGTGATTATGAGACCCATCTGAAGCAGGCCCAGGTATAGCCGCAACTAACTAATTTTCATAACATGGAAGAAAAAAAAAAATAGTAAAATGTAAAGTTGCATTAGAATACTATCTGATGCATGCCATTTGGTTGATGTGGTACAGTTCCATTTTCTTTGCTGCATTGTTAAGTGCGTGTCCGATCAGGTTAAGCCGACCTTGAGAAAATGAACCCGATTGTGCTAGTCAAATGTCGCAAGCTAGATGAGCAGACGATCAGAATCAACGTTTTTGGAGATGCCAATAGCCTGTTGGGCCCAATCTACAAAGCTCTGACCGCAACGGCGCGGTCAGTGATTGTCATTGGTCAACGACGAAGACGGAACAACTGGTTCGATGCAGGGTGCCAGAGAGTGACAGACATAAAGAATGTCGCCAGAAACCGTATGCTTGTGGCAGGTAACCAACGGTACAGAGCAGCGAGAGCCGAATGAAAGCAAATCCACCGCAAAAAGAAAAATGATCTAGAAGGGAATTTGCTGACCGATAAAACGGCGGAGGCTGCCAGGTGGAAGGAGCACTTTCAGCAGTTGTTCAATGGTGAAAATGGAAATGTAGCGTGAAAGAGGATGAACATTGATGATGACGATCAAGCTGTGTACCCGCCAACCATAGTAGGTTAAAAAGGCAATCAGCGAGCTAAAGAACTGTAAGTCTGCCGGGAAGCACGAGATCCCGGTCGAGCTTCTCAAGCGCTGATAAATCGATCCATCGAGTACTTTTGAAGGTATGGGAGGGCGAAGAAATGCCCACCGGTTGGTTGGATGGCCTCCTACTGGAGTGCGCCAATTACAGAACAAATACCGTAATTTCGGGTGAAATTGATCATTTTTCACTGTTTTCTTGATATGCTTTCTAAACTGTTATCAATACCATACAAGTAAATGCAGGAAAACAAGTACGACGGTGAACCTCATTGGCTCATGTACCGAAATTTTTCAACAAATGTGATGTTAGTGCCAAAAATCTGGTCTAAAATTAAAAATCGGGGAATCCCATTTCAGGGTAAAATTGATCACTTGTCAATGTTATTATTGTTAGTTTCGAAATCAACTTTACATACTTAATTTGGGCCTCCTGAATCCAAATCTGCTTGGCAAATTCTTAACAAGACAATATTTATGGAAATAATCAATAATCAAATTTCAAGAATACCGCGAAAAACGCCTAAATGTAGGCAATTTCCAAAGGATTTCCCTACTTTGTTGCAGAAAATTGAATTTTTCAACAAAACGAGCAAATTGGTAAGAGTTTTGATAGTAAAATCTGTTTTGGAGATATATTGTAAGCATCCTTACAAACTTTCAGATTTACACCATGTCCAAATCCTTGTTTAGAACTAGAAGTTTATAGATGACGATCAATTTCACACTAAACTTGATTCTAGAATTTTACATTATTTTCATAGAAATAAACATTCTGTGGCACAAAAAAACTTCACTATACACAATTAGACATTATTTAAGACAAACAACGTTCATTTACTAAAAGTTGCAATGAGCTTGGTGCACTATTAGTAAGAAATAAAATCGCGTGACACGGTGATCAATTTCACCCTACTGATCAATTACACCCGAATTTACGGTACCCTGCTGAATTTGGCGTACAAAATACTATCACGCATCCTGGTTAACGGATTGGGACTGCTCGAGGAGTCCTTCGTCGGTGAAAACCAGGCTGGTTTTCGCGTGGGCCGCTTGGCTTTGCGGACAATGTATCATGTCAGTGCAATAAAATAGTTTATATTATTCCTGTTCGGGCCCGCTACTCCAATTAGTTTTTAGGTCTATTGTGACATTGCCACTATCCTTTGTGGGTAGTGCATGTCGTTTATTCAATTGAGGGTCAATAAAGCATTGATTTCGATACCTACAGTTCTAGTTTTGTTCCCTCGAACAAATCTGAACGTAACATTAATTGTTAAATGGTAATAATAACTTTATTATTAGGTTAAATAGTTCCGCATTCCAGATCCTTCACAGAGAACTAACTATACGAGAGCACGTTTCTTATCAATCATAACTGATTCATTTTTCGTGAAAAAAAAAAAATAGTTTTAGTAGATATTTGGCCAAGCAAACTTCCCTCATCCTCGCACTGCTGTTAACCCGTATAGGCCTGAGTGAAAGCAAAAATACTGAAACCCTCACCGCTCAGAGAATTCTTAACGGATTCAAATTATTTTTTGTCAGTTCACTGGCCTACATATCTTGTTTCTAGAAGTGACCAGAGGAACTCGGAAATATTCCTGTGGCCGGAGTTATTCCGGTGGGTCACTGGGTCAAGTCGGATAGAAAAGGGCTATTTTTTGGGACATGCCAAGATACCTTTCTTTATTTGCAATGACAATCGTTTTAATTTGCATAAATCATTAAGATCTGACATTCAACATTATAAATGAAGAGTTTTGCACCGTTTAAAATATACCGGATGTAGTCATTCGGACGTAATTCCCGGAAGAACCGGCTATCGATTTGTTGGATACTAATTCGTTTCAATTCACGAAAAGTAGAAATCAAACATAATTGTGCACTAAAATACATTCCCATATGCTTGGCACAGATGTTCAGATACAATTTGGCCACTTTATCGTAAGTTTGAGGTGTCCCGGGACCTGAAAATGGTCATTTGTAGGATTAATCAAATGCAATACTCATAGTTATCCAATTCAAACGTTTCTCAAAAGGTGTACACTGATCCAATTTTCTTAAAATTCCGTCATGTAGTGGCCACATTATAACCTACTCCGGAAATTATCTGTGACTTGAAATTTGACTACCTTCAGGGGCACAAACGCACAGTACCCTTCTCACCCGACCTGACCCAGTGATCCACCGGAATAACTCCGACCACGGGAATATTTCCGCGTTCCTCTGTCCACTTCTAGAAACTAGATATGTGTGCCAGTATACTGACAAAAAATCATTTGAATCCATTAAGAATTCACTGAACGGTGAGAGTTTTAGAATTTTGCTTTCACTCAGGCCTATATGGGTTAAATATCCCCAGAAGATAACGAAAACCCGAGACTTCTTACTAACAAAACAAAAAGTATTTAAAAAGAGGAGGTTTGATCAGTAATGAGAATTCTCGCATATCACTTGAACGCCGGCAAGGATCTATCTTTAAAGAGGTTACATTTAGAAATCCCTAACCCATTTTGATCATTAGTGTTTAGTTCAGCCTTGGTTGACTCCAAGTGTTTCAACCCAATTTTTTTAGATAATTTCCAAAAGGGCATAGAGCCTGGGTCCAATTGACAAATCTTATTTTCAAAATTTTTGTTCCTTAATTGTGAAAAACGTTTTTTGATTTCTTTCTGCATATCCTGTCATATAATTTTCATAGCAGGATCGCGAGTGTGTTGAAATTGCCCTCTTCTCGGGTTTTTAAGACTTCAAATTTTATTTCACATTTTGGAATAGTAATTTGGCTTTAACAATGGAATTTGTCAAAGTTTAAAGAGCATTGTCAATATCAAGTTTTGTTTATAAAGAAATGAGTCTATATATGTTTCATATATATTCCAGTCGACTCGAAATAATTGAAAGTGGAGCTGATAGGATTAAGAATCGCTTCATGTGATATTTGAAACGTAACAGGGACATGATCAGACTCAAAATCAGCATGAGTAACTAATTGGCTACAAAGATGACAAGAGTCGGTTAAGGTTAAGACCAAATCAAATCGTAGTCTAGAAGAGGAGAAACACGTAGGGCTATCAGGGTATTGAATTGAGAAATATCCTGAAGAGCACTCATCAAATAAAATTCTGCCGTTGGAATTACTTTGCGAATGATTCCATGAGTGACAATGACAAAAAAAAAATGACAATTAACTTGCTGCCCAGACATAGAAAAGGATTGGTTAGGATGGTATTGGAGCTGAACTCAGGCCCGTATAAGCTTACTAGATATTGGCTTTACAGGCTGATAGGCACTACCGGAGTACTGAAGAAGTGGTAGAAAAAAGAAATAGGGGAAGATACGTATTCTCGGCAGTCTTAGCTGATGCTGTGCTTCATTTGTAATTTTCTCGGACATCAGCAGACAAATTACGTGTTTGTCTGTATACATTTGTGCGCTGTTCAATCCTCTATCGATTCTCACCGACGGACTTGTTAAAATGTTTGTGGAAACGTTTTTACAACGCTGCGAACATCTCTTGTCAGTGTGACTATTATCGGCAGCCTCATTTTCTTCGGCAGCTTTCCCATAAGAACCGCTGGTGAATCTTTTCGGCACCTCCAAATCAGTCGCCTTTTGAGGCGTGTTCATATGAATTGATGACATCTCTGGCGATATTGTTAGTTCATTCTCGGAAATTTCGGAAAAGCCGACGGAACAAATAATCATCTGAATGTTTTCATTGGTGTGTTTATTTGATAGACAAATACTGTGTAATTTGCCTTTTAAGGTGAAGATAAATCGAAGCCAAACTTCAAATTTTCAAGAGCATGGATCTGGAGAACCAAACATCAGTTTAAGCTGAAAACCTATTCGATTGGTCACTAGCTGGTGGTGACCAATCGATTAAGTTTTCAACTTAAACTGATGTTTGGTTCTCCAGATCCGTGCTCTTGAAAATTTGAAGTTTGGCTTCGATTCATCTTCACCTTAAATTTGGTTGCTGATAAACGTCGAATGGTGCCGAAGCCGTAAGTCTCCCTACGTCCCATTTACAAGTAAAGCGACAAGTTGGATTGTCCTTACCAGCGACCATAATTGTAAATACGTCCTTATAAATTACATATCTATAATCATCCGTCATCTATTGTAAACTTCCCTGGGAAGTTTTCAAGCATTCACGTGAAGCTCAAACGCTCAAAAGAACGTTCTCGAAAACGTGAACTGTCAAAAATACACCATGAACTACCATCATGTTTACATGAACTTTCTCGGAACTAGGCAACGCGTTCATATATACAAGATCTAGTTCACGGTGTATTTTTGCTTGTTGACGAGTTCACGACTGCTGTTCACGGATACAAGAACGGATTTTTTTTCTGTGCACAAGACTGATAAGAGACGGACGTACCTTCAAGATGGAAGGATATGTGGTCAAGTGTTAAGTGATTTTTGATCAAACGTTCTGCTGTCGAGATTTCGAAAAAAAAAAATAATTCCGAAAACTTGCGAAACAATCAATTTTCAATATAAATACAGTCAACTTTCTCTTACTCGATATTCCCTTACGCGTTATCGAGTTAGAGAACCATAGTAAAATTAGGTTTTCATGGCTACCTCGATGAGCCCTTGGATCTCATTCGCACTTGTTTTGTGTATTGTTACTCGATACCTCCCCATCTCGATGGTCCCTTTAATACTGAGTTATGGAAAGTTGACTGTAATTGCAGAAAAAGTGTCCTTCACTCCTTTTTCAGCAATCCTCCAAATGTTAATTTCATGATCACGAACAAATCGTGTTGGTGGCTTCTCCCAAGGTCTGTCTCATCAACTTGATCTATTCCCTCCAGGTTAACCCAAGTCTCGTCTTGTCGATCACAATCGTGCAGCTTGAAGTCCACAGCACTGTCGCAACGAAAAGCAGAAAAATAGGAGAATCACGCTCTGCTCCTTCGCGTCAAGGTAATTTGGGTCATTGAATGGAGTGCGCCTCGCACTATCACCATCACCGATCACCATCGTCATCATCATCACTACCACCAGAGTGCGCCATCTGGCCTAGCTGTTCCTCAAGACTCAATTTGCATTCCCCGTTCGCGTCTTCATCGCCATCGAAGGCAACAAAACGGGCAGTGACTGATGATGATCGCAGGAGAAATATTATCAGACCATGTGAAAAAGATAACCATCACTAGTACATTCGAAATCAGCCCAAGGAATAATTCGTAACGAGCAATAATTGAGTATAAATTAACCATTGAAATTCCAAAATAGCAATTAAAAATAAACTTTTCACCGAAAAAATCGCAAAGAATAGAAAACAAAAATCAAAAATTACACTGCACTTTTGTTTCAAAAATTAAAATACCGCAATTTACATAATTTAGGATTCCTGAATCCATTGCCGTTTTCAAAAATACCATATCATCACGTCTAGTGTTTGTGATACTGGCTGTTGAAAATGCATTATTTAATGATTTTAGGCAACTTACATGCACCTTTTTCTTCTATATGGACATAAAGATCATACATATTACTTTATTTACAGTTTTGATTGGCAACTTTTAATTGCTTAGTTTCAACTTGTCATTGAACTTTTTGGTGCTGATCACCTGCTGGAATGCTCTAAATGTTTTTGTGGCTAATTTTTTAATGCTGATTTTAAATTTCTTATTGCCTTTTTACATTTACTCATAGGTATATCGGTTATTTTTTATTGCTAGTTTCCATTGCTTATTTTTATCGATTAATCGGTAAAAATATATTGTTTAAACACTCGTGAATTTGGCTGTCGTTGATCGCTTGCCGCGGTTTGCTATTTACTGAGGGGTTGGCCGTGAATACATATTGTTGCTGATCATAGAGTTACACGATCAAGGAGGAGGAATCATGCTACACAACACATACATTCACGCCTAGATGCTTCTCCCCTTTAAACAATAATTTATCGCTTGACGGTGGCGATGATTATGATGATGATGATGACGAAGATGTTGCAAAATAATGCATTAGCGAGACTTGAATCCAATTTACAGCGGTTGATGCACAAGGAATGCTTGTACCTTTCAGAGACACGCGATCAAGTTATACTTTACTACCCAGAAGCGGCTGCTCAAGCTGGCATCTGGCATTTACAATTCAATTGACTCGTTTTGCGGTGTGAATTGCTCACGGTGAAGGCTAAGGTCAATGAAAGAAGAGCTGTGACATCGCTTCTATGCAATTCGAGGATGTTACCGGTACATCCCTACTAATCTTGTCAACTAAATTAGATATTCATATGGAATGTGTGACAAACACCTCTTTTCATATTGTTTAGAGCTGTTAAATCCATTACCGCTGTCAAAAATATTTAAGCAATTCTAGTTTTCACAATATTGACTGTTAAAAATACATTATTTAACTATTTCAACCAATTTGTTTTACAGCTTGTATGGCTTTTTGTTTGCTAAATTAACAACAAAAAGTTATTACTTTATGTGTTCAAGAAGATTTATCAACAAAGTTCACAAGACTTTCGATGCTCAAAAGATATTTGTTGATGCTCATAAAAGTATTATACCTTGCCATTTGAGAGAAATTGATGACCAAACCACAAAAAGCTTCAACTACACCCCCAAATTTGTTCATTCGGACATCTAGAAGCTACTGTGCAAGTTTTAGGAGAATACGTCTACTCTGAAGGGAGGCTAAACCAGTTTTAAATTTATATGAAAAAAATTGAACAAATATATGGGAGTCAAAGTTGATGGATTCTGCTCAAACTTTCCCAGTAGCTTCTTGAGGTCCCAAACTTTTGTAAGATGACTTCAATGGGTTTTTTATTGAAAACTTTTTAAAGTTTTTCTTGCAAAATTTCGCAGGTGCTTCTCAAAGAATATAAGATTACGCATGTAAAGCCGCATTGATTTGTTATATTGGTCGAGTTAATGCTGAGAAAATCCGCCATGTTTGTTTTCAATGTAATTTTTGAAAAATGTCACAGTTTTAAGTAAAAACTTAACAAACAGGAGCAAAAAAAGTCATAAATAGTTTCAATTGGATGAGTAATGACAGAGATATGGGCAAAACATTTTGTGTGTTTTTAAGGGCGCAGGAGTGTCAATATTACGAAATATGCAATCATCAAACCGTATAAACTTAATCAGGTCAAACCATTACAATTACTGCTACAGCAACGTCTTACTTCTTCAGTGCGAGCAAACGAAATATCTGGGTTATCCGGTCAAGGTGATTTATCTCACCGCCACCGACCTCGTACCGGTCTGCTCAAACCTTTTGGTATATCTAGGATCCAACTTGAACGGCAAGCGGCATGCTACAGCATTCCTACTGTGCCTTATGCTCCGACTGCATAGCTCTTAACTAGAAGCCAGCCGGTTTTGCTTTTCATCGTCATTCTTTGGGGGGTGGTTATTCCAGTCTTGCCCCATCATCGAATGCTTGTCTTGAAACGCGAGAGGAAAATTCCGGCAAAAAAACTTTTTGGCAGCTCGACCGGTTTGCCGATGCTTCAATTGTTGTTTGTTCCATTATTCGTGAGGCTGTTATTGAGTGGTTGATAGGGTGGAAACATTGCATGTAATACCAACGAGGTTTCATCATTTTCGAAACTGAACCGTCTTACTAGTCGCTTGGCATTTTTATTGTCAATTACTTCAAACTATCCTCATAGTCGTGCTGGTAGTGATGAGGAATATCAAATTATAAATCTATTGACTTAATTCGCACACATCTTTAACCCTCTAATACCCAACCCCGCCTTTAGACGGGGTACACTTTGGAATTTTGTGTATTTTTTCGTAGCTCGCAAATCAAAATGATTTTATTTTTGGCTTATAGTTTGACTCATAACACGCATATAAAAAAAGTTTTTTATGACTTTTGAAACTTTTTTGTATTTTTAGAAATTGTTTGAAAAATTGCATTCTTATATAACCTACAAATGCCTGAGCTTCATTTAACGTGTAATATAAAAAATCATACCTTTTATATTTTTCTACGATTAACCTATCACAAACGAAGAGCCTGGTGGTATTAAAATCATTTCAAACCTGTTTTTCCGTTAGTTACACGGAAAATAAAATACGCTCCGAAAAAAAATTAAAAATTTAATATTTTTAAAAATACCGTAACAATTTAAATTTTTATTATTGCCAAAAATCAACAACTAGAAAAGGCTTCAAGAAAAAAAGAAAAATGCTAGGGATGTTCAAAAATAAAAATTATAAAAATCAAAAACCAAAATTTCAAAATTTGCGAATAAAAATAAATAAATGCCCAAAACGTGTTTAGAACGATTTTAGATAACGAAAAATAATACTTAAATCGAAAATAAAAATTTGGGTATTAGAGGGTTAATCTTATCGTGAACTGTGATCATTTGAGATCGGGCGTAACCATTCTTAAGTTAACCCGATTGAGGCTAGCTTAAGATTTGTTTTTCAAATTGTTATTGTGAACGTTGTATTCAAATAATTTACACCCGATTTTCATGACATGCAAGCCAAAGCCAGAAGTTGGCATTTTTTCGCCATTGCCAAAGTTATTCTGGTATTTTGGTCGGTTTAAAATTTGAACACTTCAATCGTAGTAAATGATGTTTCAACCGATATCGGTCTAAGTTACATTACGATTCTATGGAAGATCCAAAACATCCATTAAAGTCTTAAAAGAAAAGTCTTGAAGAAACACTGTATTTAAAAGAAATGCGCTCGGCAACATGGTCTCAAAATGTTTACGGGAACAATTATGGTATTTTAGTTCAGAAAAAAAACTACGTTTTGTAGTGTCCGGAGGGAGGAATCGACACTTTCAAAGTTAATGGCTCAATCAACCGAATTTTTGTTGTACATGACAACCAATAATGGTACAAACAGACGCATTCCGAGAAGACAAGGTGGACAGACGAAAACCAAAGGGAGGACGAGGTGAACTGAACAACCAAAATAGAAAATGATCAACTGAATTGCAACAGAAGCAATTCCAGCGCAACTTTATCGCTCGAAACACTTTACAAGACTGACGTGTCATTCCTTTCTTCCCGTTGCTTGTTATTGAAACTATATGCCCTTCTGCCTAGTGTATATATTCTCTAGTACCCCTCTACAAGTCTACCTACGTTGATTTGTAGGTTAAGTCCACTTTCTGTAAATGTTCCAGCTCTACCTGAGAAGCAAAATTGGTCATTCAGGATCAATGGATAGCGATGATTCGATACAATTCTGAATGCAAATCGTTTAAAAAGAAATCACAGCTCTTTCAGAAAATGTTCTGTATCTTCCGGAGGACATCGTAGTGGTTAATCAGGATCAGACGATAGCGATGACATTGATGCAAATTGTTTGGAAAAAATCGCTGTTCTCTAGATCAAATGTACACTTATCTCTTACAGATATTCTGAATTTCCCGGTGGACCAATGAGAATATATACTAAGGTGTGGAAGAAGAAGCAATGGCTACGTATTAGTAAAGAGAAAAAAAACGTAAACAAAAATAACTACGTCACTAATTTACCCGGCCTCTTATGGGAGCTCGCTTGCTTGTAGTTGTGAAGCATTTTGCACCGTACACGGATGTCACGCACACTAAATGTCGTCTTCCTCACCTCGGTATATATTCTCATTGCCGGTGGACCATAAAGTGTTCATTAAGGATCAGATAATGGCGATGACTCTGCCGTCACGAATGCAAATTGTTTAAAAACTCGCAGCTCTTTGTGTCTATTTTCAGGATGTCCATTTTTTACGGTTGTCCTGGATTTTCCGGAGGGTCAAGAAATGACCATCCCAAGTAACATTTTTAGTTTTTTCATTTACTACAAGCTGTTGTTACCACCATATCGTTAAAACTCATTTTAGAACTTATTAGTCTTAATAACCTTAATAAACCTTTGATAAAACTCCGTTAAGCCCGAAAAGGCCCACACTACAGGAGGTTGTTAAGACTATACCTTAAAACCGTTTCTAAACTTCTTAGTTTTGTATCGTATGAATATTTCTACCCTTGTAGTATGCTATAAAACATTCATAAGAGCTATTGTACAGCCTTATTGAGCTCAACTAGCGGTATTAAATCTTTTACGATATCCTAATACACAGAATAAAACCAATGTTAAGAGCATATGATTGAACAAACATCAACCAATAATTTGTTTATAAACCATAACCTTTTTTTGATATTGAAACCATCATGATGTCTGCCGAATCATAATAATAAATTAAAATAATCATTTTTTGCGTGGCAGAAAATTTCCTTACTATCGCGTGAAATTCCTGCCAACAAAAATTTACTGGTGGAATAACATAAAATTTTTCGATTTACAGCAACGCGCCACAATTACGACATCATTATTGGCTATCCAATATTTTATTCCATTCCATTTTCAGAATGATTTCATGCTCATCTCAATCATAAATTGGAGTTTCCCACGCATATTGTAATTATCAATCCGAAATGGCGACAATAAAAATGGATTCCATCCAGTTAAATCTTGCTGGTCTTGTCTGAAATAATAATAATAATAATCATTCATAAACGCATTTGATCTTAAGAACCCGTGCGCAAAACCCTCACTGGCTAAAATATTCCTAAATCAGAATATTTGTTCTGCACTAAGACAAATTGGTTTTTTGGGAGCCTTGACTTAAACTTAATGCACTCAGGAAAGCTAGTGCTGTCAAAAAGGTAAATAAATCGGAAGATTCAATTTTGTGATGTAATTCATTTTATTAAATTTGTGCCGTTATGTATCTAACTGTTTTATTGGAATGAATTGTTATTATAAAGCCCGTCGTGCTTGATCGGTTGTATTGATGCAGAAAAGTGATAAGTGCCTGAAAAATGAAAGCTTTTATCGTCTAGCTCAGCTGTTGTGTGCAGCATAGTTGTCCCACTAGAACGGAAAGTTCAGGCAAGTATGGGAAAAATATGCGATATTCTGTTAATTCTTCGAGAAGAATATTTGTCATTTCTATGTTTGCGTTCTGAATAATCCATAATTAACTACGTAATTATCATTATCAACATTATGATATTGATAACCACACGCAGACTGCAATCCAATAACATGCATCAGACAGTTGAGATTTAAGAAGGCTTTAATATGACTTAGCGTAGTCTTAGGAGTTTTACTAATGCCTTGACAAGACAAGCAAGATAAGGTTTTAAGTATAGGTTTTAATAGACATCATTTTAAAGTGGGTTTTACCGAAAAGAACGTTTGGCACTTTGCAATGCTTTCTTAAATCTGTTAGGAATGGATACATCTTTAACAAAACCTCCATAAATAACATCTAAGATCAAAAAGCACTGAAATTGTTACTTGGGATATAAGTTCATTGGAGACAACGATGTAGAACAACTCGGAGCCCATTCCTCTTACTTAGTCGTTTGGATAAAATCGCTGCACTCTAGGCAAATTATCAGGAAATGACATTAATTCGAATTTGAAACCACAAATGCATTTTATTTTAAATATCAGCTTTTTACGTCAACTTTTAGGATATGTCAATTTATATGCATGTTCCAAATTTCCGTAAGACCAAGAAATGGAAATTAAAGAACAAACAGAGACAACATTGCACATTGGGCAAGACCGCAAAATTAGGAGGAAAACATTATTTTAACTGTGAAGATGATTTTTAGAACAAAAGTGTCTTCGGCAAAAGTGTTACACATGATGAGGACTACATTTTGAGATTTAGTGACATTAGGGTGGTCCAATAAAATACGGAAATATTTTTGCCAACTTTTATGCTTTTCATGTTAGCGCTTTGACGTGTTCTAGGAAGTTGTTCTTTGTTTAATTTTTAACAACTTTGCCGTAGACGCCAACCTTTCTATGACGTTTTTCGTAATGTAGAGTAGGGTGGTCCATGAAAAATTGATATTTTGCCCATAATTTTTTATTTCAAATTCTATCAAAATTACGACTACTACAAAGTTTTATAACTAATTGAAACGCGCATTTTGATAAAAAAAATTAAGTGATTCTATTCATTCGTTCATGAGATATGACCATTTTTATTCAAAAAAATCATGTTTTTCAAACGTCAATATCTCAAAAAGAGGGAAAAACGGGGATGCAATTTGCGCAGGATCTGAAAGGTATTACTTAGAGGTTCAAATGGTATATTATATCTCTGGAGGATATTAGAGGATTTGCAGTATAACTCTGATGTGAAAACGAGCATTTTATTTTTTACTGAAAATTCATGATTTTAGTTGAAATATTGAACATTACGGTAAAATTCTATATAAAATTTGTTTAAAAACTGCTCAACTGAATATTTTTCTGCATATTATTCTTATTTATGTTATGTTTAGATTTATATTCCGAACACTTGCGGCTTACACTGACTTGAAATGCAACTAACAGGCAAAAATCAGCCGATATATGTATGAAATATTAAATTTCTTTGCATAATTTAACCGTGAACCGTGAAGTTTCTCCTGAATTGATAATAAAAATATTAATATATCTGCTTAAATTGTAAGTTTTTCGCAAAAGTATGGAACAAGATTTTGTTCCATTGCCGAACGCTGTGATTATTCCGCCACATATTCCGATCAGTGTGATTCAAATTCCGAACAGCACTAATAAATCCTATTCATATAAATAATTTTGCAAATAAATTAATCTTAGCTGGTTTATCTAACATCGAGCTAGAAAATCATTACTACTCTCAGGGTATAAAGTAGGTTCAAACACATTAAATTTGAATTGCAATTCACATCACGCCATACAGAATCCGCGTGTTCGGAATTTGTGTATGATTGTTTTATGTTTTAAATCATTAACGAAAAAATGTTTTGATTCGATGTACATTTTCAATAAACAGGCTGTGTATGGTTGAAAGTGATTAAATTAAATTTTAAAAAAATTACACTATGCAATTGGCATTGCTTTTTGGATTTGTATAACATTTACTTTGAACATTGATAAGCATAAGCTTGAGCTTGGATCAGTTTACATTACAAAAAATAAACATTCAGCTTCATTGAACAGCATGTGTAAATGCTTGTAGAAGTCATTTTATAGTGGCATAACGACGCCATTGATATATACTTTGATAATCTCGCTTATTCTATTTAATACATTTCATACATATTATTACTGATGCATTAAAACAACTGTTGTGAATATAAAGTTGTCATCGATCCCTATAACAAAAGGTTTGTATTCATTTTAGAACAATATAAAAAGAAATATTCGATTGAGAAGATTTCCGATGGTTTTGACTTTGTTTTAACAGCACACATCAATATTTCAGCTAAAAACATGAATTTTCAGTAAAAAAAATGCTCATTTTTCACATCAAAAAGATACAGTAAATCCTCTCATATCCTCCAGAGATATAATATACCATTTGAACCTCTAAGTTATACCTTTCAGATCCTGCGCATATTGTATCCCCGTTTTTCCCCCTTTTTGAGATATTGACGTTTGAAAAACATGATTTTTTGAATAAAAATGGTCATATCTCATGAAAAAATGAATAAAATCACTTAATTTTTACACCAAAATGCGAGTTTCAATTAGTTATAAAACTGTGTAGAAGACGTAATTTTGATAGAATTTGAAATAAAAAAGTTATGGGCAAAATATCAATTTTTCATGGAATACCCTACCCTTTTTTTTTTTTTGTTTTTTACAAGGAGGAAATCTGCAAACAGATCCCCTGAGAAGATAACTCAGGGAATGCGGGGATGACGCACCAACGACGACCCGCTAAAACCAGCCTATGCACTGTGCATGAGCAATTCATTTAGAATTGCTCAAGTGGTGAACAGTGCATCGACATGACCCTTGGACTCAGACCCTCATCTCCCCGGAACCACCTTACGGTATTTCTTCGGGAAGGGACCAGTGCATATAGCACAACACGTGTAGCAGAAGTAGCCTAGGCAAACTGCTTCTCCTAGCCGACTTAAACAATGTTACAAGGGACCAGCCTCAGCAGGGCTAATCCTCTGCAGCCAACTCTTGGTCGGCGCGCCATAGACGCTGCAATTCTAACATAATGTGAGTGACAGCCGTAGTTACTGCATTCCAGCACTCGGCATCCGCACACATTCTCTCAATAATATTGTCGGGGGACGTGTCCTTTCCGCATGTAGTGAGCATGCGACCTCTCACAACAATGAAACGGGGGCAATCGAAGACGACATGCTCCGCTGTTTCCTCTACACCAGCACAATTGGGGCACGCAGGAGATTCTGAGTGCCCGAACCTATGCAGGTACTGTCTATAGCAACCATGTCCTGACATAAACTGCGTCAGGTGGAAGTTCACTTCCCCATGGCTTCTACCATACCAATCTGACACATTTGGTATTAGTCGATGGGTCCATCTACCCTTAGTGGAATTATCCCATTCCTGCTGCCAGCTTCTGAGCGTTTCCTCTTTACACGTGTCGCGGACTCCTCTGGTACCCCTTTGGTTGAAGCATTGAACATCTTCCTTGATGATGAGCCCGATGGGCGTCATCCCGGCTATGATGCACACGGCCTCTTTAGATACCGTCCGGTATGCACTTGCTACTCTTAAGCACATTATCCTGTACGTGCTTTCCAACCGCTTTAGGTTTCTATTCGTTCTAAGCGCTTTTGACCAGATTGGTCCCCCATACCTTAGTATGGATAGCGCCACGCTTGCCAGCAGCTTGCGTTTGCTGGCAATTACAGCAGAGCTGTTAGACATCATCCTCGAAAGCGCCGCTATAGCCGTAGATGCCCTTTTACAGGCATATTCAACGTGGCTAGCGAAGCTCAGCTTGTCATCGATCATTACCCCAAGATGCCTAAGGGATCGCTTCGACTCTATGGTGCAATCACCTACCGAGATAAGCGCCCGTTGCTCGGACCTGCGGTTGTTGACCACCACCACCTCAGTCTTGTGACGGGCCAGTCCTAGTTTCCTAGACTTCATCCATTCCTCAACCAGGGAAATAGAGTGCGCTGCTGTCAACTCTACTTCCTCCATCGATTCACCATAGACCACTAGGGTGATATCGTCGGCGAAGCCAACAATCTTAACACCCGTCGGAAAGGGCAGCCTCAGTACGTCATCGTACATCGCATTCCATAACAGCGGGCCCAGGATTGAACCTTGAGGTACTCCCGCGGTAATTCGAACGCTTTTCTGCCCCTCCTCTGTGTCATACAGTAGAATCCTACCATCAAAATAGCTTTCTAGAAGCTTACACAACTGCACCGGTACCTTGAGGCGATGAAGCGCGTATGCTATTGCTTCCCAGCTTGCGCTGTTGAACGCATTCTTCACATCCAGAGTGACAACCGCGCAGTAACGGATGCCGCTCCTTTTATGCTCGATTGCCACCTCAGCTGTTTGAACGACCGACTGGATTGCGTCCAGAGTAGATTTACCTTTTCTGAATCCAAACTGGTTGTTGGACAGGCCGTCCGCACTCTCCGTATACGGTACTAGTCTGTTGAGAATCAACCTCTCCAATAACTTGCCCGTCGTATCTAGTAGACAGATAGGTCTATACGCCGACGGGTCACCTGGAATACCCTACCCTGCATAATTGAAAACGTCATAGCAAGGGCTACAGTAGACTTACAAGGTTGGCGTCTTCGGCAAAGTTGTTCAAAATTAAACAAAGAACAACTTCCTACAACACGTCAAAGCGCTAACTTGAAAAGCACAAAAGTTGGCAAAAATATTTCCGTATTTTATTGGACCATCCTAATGTCACTTAATGTCAAAATGTAGTCCTCATCATATGTAACAATTTTACCGAAGATATTTTTGTTCTAAAAATCATATTCACAGTTAAAATAATGTTTTCCTCCTAATTTTGCGGTCTGGTCTGGTATAAAAACGCGGAGCTCGTAACTGCAAGTTGTTTGAAATAAAAATCGCAGTTTTCTTGGTAATTTTTTGTACGAGTATTCCGAATCCTCCTGGAAGACCCCAAAGCGGCTATACATAATCAGACAATGACGATAATATAGATGCAATTCAGAGATCTCAAATACTATGTCCATTTGAGGTCTCTGAATTGCATCAATGTTATCGTCATTGTCTGATTATGTATCGCCGCTTTAGAGTCTTCCGGAAGATTTGGAATACTCGTACAAAAATTTACCTAGAAAAAAAAATGATAGGTTCTCAATAAGCGTGGTGTTCGTTCAGGGATTTTCCAAGCTCAGAATTTCAAAAAATGTTGTGACTAATGTAATGCTCTCTCTAAATAAAACTTGTGACGAGTCTTTACATCTCAGAACATAGAGTATCTTTGAGCTTGTTGCAATATACATATTTGAAAACAGAAAATTGGCAAAGAAAGTTCGCAGTTATTCATCAAGGGAGCGCTCATAGAATATTTCGCTGCAGATCAAGCTCTGTCCCGGTTTGGACGTAACACTTGATGAAAATTACTTGATAAAAGAATGGATTTTTTGCAAAATATCAAAAGCTCGAATCCAATGTGACTTAATGCAAAAATAGCCTATATACGAGAGCAGATTACTTTTCGTTTGATATGTTTAAGGCTCTAACGCAAAAAAAATCTGTTCACAGCATAGCTCAAATGAACAACACATCTTCAAAAGAAAATATTTGTGGCAAAACTTTTCAACGGTTCAAGGAAGATCACACGTTTGCCCCAAAAAAAAGTATATGTTGAATATTGGCAGGTTCTAAAGTAATTATCATTCTAACAACACATCTGGTAAGAATTGATAAAACAGCAAAATATAAAAATGGTTAACATTTAGCTTTACTTAATAATAAAATTTAAAACAGTATGAACATAAAGAACAGCTTATTTTTAAAAGAAGGTAAAATTTATAATTAAACTAATAGAAGAATGGACGCCAAAAAATATTGCGGCATAATAGAACGAAAAGACATAAAAAGTGCGTTCAGAATCATTGAAGTGATTGTGCTACTTTTCTCCGAATGACTGGTGGTGATTTTTCCCCGAAAAGTGGTGACGAGAAAGAACGATCAACAGTCAAAAGAAGGAAGTATTCTGTCATTCTCGGCTATATACATGGTGGCAAAAGTGCTGAGGACGGTAAAACTCGAAAGAACCGCCTATTAAGTAAGGAAGGGTGCATATTAGATGGTCAGTTCATCCACCACCCTGAAATGTATAAAGTTACGACAATTATGAGTGCTAAAAACCTTTCGGGGAAGTGGACTAGTCGGAGAAACGGGGTATTCGGGGATCCGACATTCGGGGAAAAGTAGCACAACCCATCGAAGTAACTGCAGTAATCGATTTCTCTTTTCGCTGATAATTTGAGCAGATCAATATTATCGATTACCGCCCTTTTGTCAGTTGGAGACAAAAAAAAAAAAAAATACCTAAAAATATAGCTCCAAAGAACAGCCTATGCATAAAAGAAGGACAATTTTATTGAAATTTGAAATCAACAGTTTTCATACTTATAATTATGGTTGCATCATATATAGAAAAAAAAACAATTAAAAGAAGGGTAAATTTGTGCTTAAAATATAAAAATATTCAGTGCAAAAATTTGTTCCTTGTTCCAATAGAGTAACTCAAAAGAAGAATTAATATTTGAAAGAAGGATAATTTATGGATAAATAAAAAATTCTATTGGCAATAACTTTCCTAATATGCATAAATTTATTCAAGAGCGAATAAAGTGTTATTTTGTATCAATTGACTCCAAAACAAGCCTGATGTCATCAGAAAGATACAATAGAAACGTAAAAACAATAAATTGAGAAATTCTTGGTTTCAAACTCATTATGCCAAACGACCATTATGCCAAACGACTTTATGCCAAACGGCTTTATGCCAAACGACCTACAGGTTGGACTCGATTATCCAGAGTACCGATTTTTTTTTTCATTCCGGATGATCGAATCCTCCGGATAATCGAATCACTTAAATACCGTAAAATCGGGTGTAATTGATCAGTAGGGTGAAATTGATCATCGTATCACACGATTTTATTTATGCGTAATGGAGCACAAATATTAATGTGAACAGCAGTAAATGAACGTTGTTTGTCGTAACTATTGTCGAATTGTATGTTGTGAATTTTTTTTTGCGTTGAAGAATGTTTATTACTATGACAATAATGTAAAATTTCAAAATCATGCACGGTACAGTATTGACAAACACCGATTAACTTCTATTTCTAAGCAAGGATTTGAGCATAGTATAAACCTGAAAGTTTGTGAGGAAGCTTGAGATATATCCGCAAACTAGATTTCATCACCAAAACTCGTACCAATAAGCTCAAATGGTTGAAATAATTGAATTTCTGTTAGATATCATTGATTTCCTTAGGAAATTGCATACATTTAGGCGTTTTCCGCGTAATTCTTTAAATTTAACTATTCGTTATTTATATAAATATTGCATTGTTAAGATATTGACAAGCATATTCGGATTAAGGGAGCTCAAATTTATCATGTAGAGTTGTTTTGAAAACTAACAATAATGGCATTGACAAGTGATCAATTTCACCCCGAAATGAGATCCCCTGATTTTTTATTTAAGAGATATTTTTTAACACTAAAATGACATTTGTTAGAAAATTTCGGTACATGAGTCGATGAGGATCACCTTCGTACTTGTTTTCCTGCATTTAGTTGTTTGGTATTGTTAACATTATAGAAAACAGACTAGAAAAACCGTGAAAAATGATCAATTTCACCAGAAATTACGGTATCTAGTCTCCGGATTAATGGAGTCCGACCTATATAACTATTCGGAGCTCATCACTACAAGTTGTTTGGAGAAAATCGCAGCTCGCTAGACCAATTATCAGGAAAGGTCCACTTTTCCTGACGTTTTGGATTTTCCGGAGGACCACGATCATATTGATGCGATTTGAAACCACGAAAGCAAATTAGTTGGAGGAAATTGTGGCTCTCTAGATTAAGTGTCCTCATCTTCGTTGAATAACTCCATCAGAGCTTCAAAACTTTATATGATTGATAACAATTGAGAGCATATTGTAATGTTTTTATTGGATTTATGCTTATACCTACTATTGGACATTAAAACAATAAATATGTAATATAAACCGTTTCATTATATGCTATAATACATTTATCGAAAATATCATTTAACGCGAACAGTAGTATGGTGAGTTACATTATGACTCACTCTCACAACTTCAAAGGAATTCCCGGCAGTGCTCCGAAGGAATTCTCGGTGGTGCTCCGGAGACCTTTCTGGAAGAACTGCTGAGAAATTCCTAGGGGAGCTCCAGAGAAACTTCGGAGGAATTGTTTCCTAAGAAATGTATAGAGGAATCCCTGGAAGGAGTGTGAAGGATTTCCTGTAGAAACTCTGGAGGAATTCCTGGAGAAACTCTGGCCCAGAATTTCCGGAGGAATCCCAGAAGAATTTCTGGAGGAGTTCTGAAGGAATTGCTGAACTCATGAGGAATTGCAGGAGGAACCATGAAGGACTTCCGGTGGAGCTCCGAAAGACTTGCTGGAGGATTTCTGAAGGAGTTCTTAGAGGAACTATGAAGGCGTTCATCTTTCCAAGGTAATTCCGGTGAAATTCCTGGAGGAACTATGGAGGGACCAGAAGGAGTTCCCGGTGGAGCTGAAAACTAAGCACCAGGGATTTTTTTTCTATCTTCATTAACGAGATTTTTAGTTCTGAGCTAGTTCATCGAGCTCCTCGGCATGAGAGGCGTGTGTCCTAACCACTACATCAGGTCCGTCTTCGACCGAGGAATTGATGGATCAAATCCAGAGGAATTGCTGGAGGAACTCCGGATGAAATTATGGAAGAACTTTGGAACAATTCCCGAGGATCTTCAGATGAATTTCTGGAGGAACTTCGGAAGAATTTCTGGAAGAAAAATATTCCTGGAGGAACTCCGGAGGGATTCCAGAAGGAACTCCGGAGGAATTCTAGGACAATTCCCGGAGGAACTCTGGAAGACTTCTCGGAGGAACTCTGAAAGATTTCCCGAAGGAAATCTAGTGGAGTTCTCGGAGTAATTCCAAAGAATTTCTAATGGGACTCCGGAGGATTTCCGAGGAATTACTGGAGGAAATCTGAAGAAATCCTGGAGAAACTCTGATTAAATTCCTGGAGAAACTCTGATCAAATTCCTGGAAGAATTATGAAGGAAATCAGAAGGAATTTTCGATGGAGTTGTTAAGTAATTTCCGAAGGAAATCTGAAGGAGTTGCGAATACATTCCATGAAGAACTCTGAAGAAAATCTTGGAGGACCTCCAAAAGAATCCCTAGAGTAACTCCGAAGGTTTTACTGGAGAAAATGTGGGTTAATTTTTAGAGAAACTCAGAAGAAATGCATGAAGGAACTATAAAGGAAATCCCGGAGAAACTCTGGAGGAATTCCTAAAGGATCTCCAGAGGAATTTCTGAAAGAACTCCAAGGAATTTCCGGAAGGAACTTTGAGGAATTTCTAGAGAAACTCCGAAAGAATTCATGGACAATCCATAAAGGAAATCCTAGGAAATTCCCGGTGGAGCTCCAAAGGAATTCCCGGTTAATTTTTTTTAAAGAATTCCAGGAGTTTTAAGAGAAACTCCGAAGGAATTCCTGGAGAAACTCCAAAAGAATTCCTGGAGAAATTCCTAAAGAATTCATGGAGAAACTCGAAAGCAAATCCTGGAGGAACTCTAAAGAAATTCTTGGAGGAATGCCCGGAGTAACGGAGTTGCCTTGAAGGAATTCTCGGCGGAGCAGTGGAGAAAGTCTGGATGAATTTTTGAAGGAATGCCCGAAACAACTCTGAAGGAATTCCTGGAGGAGCTCCGGATGAATTGCTGAAGGCACTGCGGAGAAATTCATTGGGAAAATCCGATGGAGATATTCCTGAAAGAACTACGAAATGATTCCTAAAGGAGCTATGAAGGAAATCCAAAGGAATTTCCGGTGGAGCTCTGGAGGAACTTCGGAGGATATGGTGGTTAAAATCCGGAAAAAATGCTGAAAGAAATCCAGAGGAATTTCTGGAGGATCGAAGGAGGAGTTACTGGTGAAGCTCCGTAGGTGTTCCCAGAGGAACTGTGAAGGAATTCCTGCTGGAACTCTGGACAAAATCCTAGAGAATCTCCGAAGGAAATCCTGGAGGAACTACTGAGCAATTCCTGAAGGAGCTTCGGAGGCATTCCTGGAGAAACTCCGAAGGTGCTTCTGGAGGAACTCCAAAGGCGTTTCTAGAGGAATTCCGGTCTAATACTGCTGGACGGACTTCGGAGAATTTTCTGGAGAAACTAAAACTTACTCTGAAACTAAAACTAACTCTGAAAAAATAACTTCCTGGAGGAATTCCTAAAACATATTTTAAAATATTCTCATCTTTCCTTTGAAATTCCACACTGCTTTCCTTCGTTTCCAGAATGTTTCCGAAATCTTTAGCTTTCCTCCGGCATCCTTTGCTTTCCCGCCTTCCTTCTTAAACAACTCTCAATTGGTTAAATGTGTTAAAGCAGATTTGGAACAGCTCAAATACAGTTTATACAGTTTATACATGTTTCTTTAACATCACAACGATATGAATGTTGCGAGTATGGATTTATTCAATGAATGACGGTTAGAGCCAAGCAGAAAACAAAATCTGAATTCAGTAAAAAAAAAACGGTAAAAAGGCGAGTTCGAAGCAGCACGGTATTTTTTATTTTTTATTTACAAAAAAAATAAACAACTTCTAATGTTCCGACACACGAAGTGTCGACGTTTTGTTCATAAACTGATAAAGGATTATTTTGATTCATAATTCATGATTCGAATCACTTATCAAATTGAATATATATGATACATCTCTTGAACGCTGTCTACTGGCAGAAGCTCTTTTGTTATAAGCATGCAGATATTAATATGTGTATACCCTTTCTCCAATAATGAATGAGTAGCAACTACGAATTGTATGGTCATTAATGTTCATGCTCATGTTCATGGTCAAAATTTATTGCTGTTTGCATTTGGGATGCAAATCTAGACTAAACGTCCTACAAATGCGGTAACACAAAACAATCAAAGGACACCTAGCAACGATTAAATGAAGCACCGCCGCCCTAGCAAGAAAAATCTATCTTTGACATCGCATTTCTTGTGAAAAATCTTACCGTGTTTGGTGTTCCCGTATTTGATATTTGCATTTCAAA
Organism: Aedes aegypti; assembly: GCF_002204515.2. Classification (NCBI taxonomy): domain Eukaryota; kingdom Metazoa; phylum Arthropoda; class Insecta; order Diptera; family Culicidae; genus Aedes; species Aedes aegypti. The sequence goes on along the minus strand of NC_035108.1, from coordinate 66,081,667 downwards.
TGCACACAGCAATAATAGAACTTGGTTGAGAAATGATGTAAAAATCATTAATAATTGTAGGTTTTCAGTAATCCAAGTATTCGATACTTATTTGCCAAAGCTTGATGATAATACGATATATCAGTAACAAAACAATGGTTTGTTCCGATTTCTGAAGTCGCGGATTTAAAACATTCACGTCCGGTACATTAAAAATACAACCAATTCCAGATTCACGAATGAAGAGGCAGCGCTTAAAAATGTTTACGACTTTGAAACGGGTTTCCACGATGCGCAAACTCTGTACCCAGCAATACCAATTCCCAGCCAGAACAAGAGAACGAAAGCAACGCGAAAAGAAACAGATCAACAGAACAACAACATGCAGAATATTGAACGTAAAGAAACAACAACAAAATCAGCAACTTACCTACCAAGTGAGCAAATAATAAAAAAAAGCAAAGAAGCATTAAAGTACCGTTAGAGGTTGGCGTATTGTGAGCGCGCGAAATGTTAAAAAAGAAAAGCTTTGCCTGGCTGCGTAGATGCCCACTACCCAAGCTCTGTCCATAACTAAGGCTAGGATGGCTGCCTTATTCCAATGTGATTGAAGCCAAGAACGCAGACATTGCCCGTACAGCTTCCCATTCGGAATCAGCTAAATTAGCAGCGTAATCGAACCGGAATTCAGTCCCATTCAGTATAGGCTGCTCGCAGCTCCTTATTCGCGGAGAAATTTCCAGGGCTGTTACGAAATAAGTGCTGCCATCAGGGTTGGCCGTATAAAGAATGATGCAAACTTTTAATTTCTTCGGCGCGGGTTGCGACAGTGCGCGTGCCGTGAGGCACGAATGACAGCACCGAGATGGAAATGGTGTCAACCGAGAGGAGAAATATAACGGTTGTATCACGGGTTCGCCGTCGAATGGCAGAGGGGTATGCGATGTCTCGATTGATTCCGTCAAATCATAGATGGAATATTTGACGGAATATTATTTAATTTATTTATAAACTTTCATTTTAGGTAATTTATAATTAAACTCAGTATGATTAATGATTATGATTAATGATCATGATTAGCCCTTACGTGCCTGAGTCAAATTTCAAAAAAAAAAAAAAAGTTCAATTTCAGTTGCCTTTAATGGAATTCAGGATTACTGCTTGTTGACGTTAACTACGTCTTACGGCAATGTACTGGGTGTTCAAATGCTGAAAATCACTTGGCGTACACACTTAAAATAAAACGCAGTATCCAGTGAAATAAATCACCGAAATTGAACTGTAAACAACAAAATTACAGATTTTCCTGTGAAATCTACTATTTTACCGACAAAATCCGTGAAATTAACTATTTCACCGGAGAATATCCGTGAAATCTATTATTTTACCGGAAAAATCCGCGAAACAAACAATTTTACTGTAACCCTGTGAAATACTAACGAACAGTTCGGTAACAGCATTATTTTCACCGAACTTCTGTGAAATCGTGTGACAGTCGCTCTGGCAGGCATGAGCTTCCTTTTGTGGTAGTTTTTGCACATCACTAACAAGCAGTGTAAGCAGGCTTAGTGGTAGCAAGCCTACTTCCTGATCGGTAGGTCGGGAGTTCGATTTCCGGTCTGAGCCATTTTCTTATTTTTCTTTATGATCTCGTTCAAAGATTTTACAGATTGTTCGGCGATTTTTCATCGAAGCTTCAGCTGTTGAGATTACGGTGAAATTTCACCGTAATCCGTAATTTTTTTTAAGTGTGTAGTTAACGTCATGCGGTCATGTCTTGTACACAACCCCTTCTGATTTTTTTAGAACTGCGGTTATTGATTCGGAAATTACGGTGGTTTCGTATTTTGTTGCGGGGAGTGCTGGAGTAGCTGCATTAGAGATTCAGTACCGTTTTTATTTATATTACGGACAGCTTCAAATTCTGGATACTAAACTTTATATGAGAAAAAATTTACACGAAATGTTTTAATTTTTGCCGTTCAAAAGTTCTCACTTTTAAGGCTCATTTAAGAAACTATTTCCATATACATCTATGAAAGCTCATAATGCCCATCTGCCTTAGACGTCTCTTCAGTGGTTCAAAGTCATTCAATTATTGATTTTATAATTAATCATTAATTAATGATTAATCATTAATTAGCTCATGATTCAATGCACGAAAGCAGGTTTAATATTTCAAATATTCCTAGATTATTTTTTTCTGTGCACTTTTTTTTTAAATATATCCCTCAAACGAACTTCAGGCAACTCATAAAGGCCTTATAAAAAACTATTTTCAGATCGGCAACTCCGTGGAACTTAACTCCTTGTAGACATCTCTTTCAGGCAAACCATAACCTCACTGGTAACTCGTTCAACTCGTTCTTCTTATCGACCAGAAATACATTCTGTAGATAATTCTCGGAGGATTGATATACATATTCATGTTTTTGTGCTGTAGTCAAACATAGACCCCTGAAATACCTAAATCAGTATATCAGATAAACCATAACAAACAGAAAAAGGTTTCTGATACAGTTTTCGGGAAATTGATGAGTACACTCATCAAAATCCATGAACAAAATCGTAACATCTGAACATGGTTTGTCTAGATAGCATTCCTAGCCTTTGAAAAGAAATGCTTGTGTTTTGTCTAGACAATCTATAAAATATCCGGAAAGCTATATTTTTCACTCAGTGCGAACGTATGAGGAAAGATGTTGAGAAACCAGTCAGTAGATATATGTACATAAATGGGGGACCTAGGGTAATATGCAACTATTAAAGAAGATGTGCCGAAACTAAGACAAAACAATATGTATGCAGTGCTTCAATACACGAATATAGATGGTTTTTATTCACTCTGAGCTGAAAACTCATCCTAATTATACTTGATTACTGGAAAATTTATTTTTTTTCGAACACTACTTTTGCGTGTATTATTATTTATGTGGGGCACGATGTTAGTTCACTCAATCATCTCATCAACTAATTACCTGGTCTCTAATCATTTCTTCTATGGTTAAAGTTGCAAAAAAAAAAAAAACAATTCACAATTTTTAAAGTAACAAGTGATATGATCGGAAAAGTTTGTTTATTTCAGAGAAAATGACAAGTTGTGATTTGCCCCTGTTATGTCTACCTATCTCAGTGGCGCGGTAGTACATGTATTACGTACAAAACACATGGGTAGAACAGTCAAAGGATTGTCCTATCTACGATTCAACAAAAAAAAAAATAAAAATAATTCAGCAAGAAGGTTGAAAAATAAATTAATCTAATAGCATATGTTCAATATACATACAAGCTGAAAAACGATTGAGAATGTTTAGAGAAAATCCTTGGTAATTAACTGTAAGAATTGTTACAAGAAACTTCTTTACCCGTTAGAAAAAAAAACAAATGGAGCAATCCTCTATGGCACTTCTGAATTCACCAAAGGACGGTTTCTTCAACATATCTACGGCCAACCTTGTAAATGTTCTGGGACAAATTGCCATGATCATTCCTGAAAGTAATTCTTGAGAAGATTCTGGAACTTCCATACTGAATTATCAGAAAGTTCTTGAATAATCTTTGGATCTTAATGGATTAATCAAAGACCAGTCCCATCGTGCTATAGACAGCATGGTGTCATGGTGATAGTGATTCTGAAAGACTATCAAAGTATTGCTGAATTTCTTAGCGAATTTCAATGAAATTTCTATAGAACTTTCACAGTTTGTTCCTGAAAAAATATGTCATCAAATTCCCACTGATATTTGAGACAAAAAATATATAGAGCAGATTATGACGATTTTCTGAAAGTTTTATTGCAGCATTGTTCAAGAAATTCCATTAAAATATTTGGTGGAGTTTATACGCGATGAAACATTTTGCAAGAATCTTCAGTTTTTTCAGAAAACTTTTGATATTGGCCGGGTCAGGGGTCATTTCGATGAAAAGAAACTACACGAATTAAGGCTAAGTAGCCCGTCATTCGTTTCGGCAGCAATGATGACTTTTCAGCTTGCATTTCAAAGTGATAAAACTCAGTCTTGATAGTTTATATTGACTTGGAAAAGGATCACTGTACGCGCTAACATGCTTAAAGTATGCTGATACTTTTTCAGCTGTGTCAGTGCAAAACCAACTGATTTTCTTTGATCCGAAATCGTGAGATGAATTAACAACAATCATCAACGACGCGTAAAAATTTCAATGATGGCCTACTTTGCCTTAATAGACTTATTGCTGTTCATCTATGTTTGTCAAATTTGTTTGATAAAATTGATATAAAAAGGATATGAATATGAAGGATATTCATACATATCAATATGGATGATAATACAAGTTGAACCAATGAATGATCCTAAGACAGGGCTAATTTCAGGTTTCTTGGTTTCTATTTTGCTACCACCTCCAGCAATTTCTTCAGGTATTACTTTGATTTTCTCATCCAAAACTATTCTAGAACTTCCACCAGATTTTTTTCACTAATTCAACTGTATTTTCCAGTTACTACTTTAGGTGAACTTCCTAGGATTTCTACAAGATTTCTCCGAGAAAATCCTCAAAGGTTTATTTCAAAGGTTTTGAAAACACATAACTGAGGAGTTTCAAGAATCTTTCAAGAATTCCTCCGCCTGTTCATGTGGATTGCTTCCAGAATCCATCCACAATTTCTTCCAGAAATCTAAAATTTCTTAAAGGGGTTCTTCAAAAAAATCTTTTTTTTTCCTAGGAATTTCTCTTGCATTCCATCCAAGTATTACTCCTGCAGTTTTTCCAATCTCTCCAATCCCAATCTATCTGCTCCAATAGTTCTAAAAAAAAATCTCATGCAATTCTTAAGTTTTTTTAAGTTTTCTCATCAACTAGTACTACAACAATTTTACCAATAATTCCTCCGATCATCCTACACAAATTTCTATACAGATTCTGTCTAATGTTTTTCGGGAAATTGCTTTAGACAAATCTGCGTAATACCATCCCCATATTCGATTGAGTCTTTGTTTCGATTATCTTAGTAAATTATCTAGAAAATCTTCTTAAACTTCCTCAAGACTCCAGGTGTTTTTTCAGAGCTTATTATTCATTAAGAGAGAATTTAAAATTTCCACTTGTTTCATATGAGGTTACTTCATGGTTTTCTTCAAAAGTGCCTCACGGTTTTATTTTTCAGAAAAAAACCCTGGGTTCTTCCCTGAAGAAATTCCTAGAAAAAAGCTTTGAAGACTTATTTGAGATAATCTCAAGGAATTACAGGAGGAATTTTTGCAAAAAAAAACCTCAGAAGGAATCTCTAGAGCACTTGCTGAAGGTGACATTAGAGAAATCTCTAGTTGAAAACTTATGTAAACTCTTAAGGACAGTTTTATAGAAAATCCCTAGAAATTCTTGGCCACATTTCTGGAGAAGTTATTGATTGCATTCTAGAAGATTTTTTGACCGGAAACCTCTGAGGATGTCCCAGGAAAATCGATGGATGAATCACTGGATAAAATCTGAAAGGAGTTACGACTATCTTGAAAAAAAAAAATACAAAGAATTTCTGAAGGAATTCTGATGATTCCTGAAACAATCTTTGAAGAAATTCCATTTCTGTGGCTCTCTCTGGGTAAATCCAGATTAAATTCTTGAGGCATCCAAAACAAAATTCTTGGAGAAATTCTCAAGGAAAATTCGTCATACTCTTTCTGGAGTACGTAAATTGTAAATTTATCTGAACATTTTATCTGAATAAATCTCAGATGAAATTCCTAACACAAATAATGAAAAACATCCCGGCGTCGACTACGACAAGGTGATGGACTTTCGTGCCTGGTTTAATAGCCGGGGTACGATTTTTACGAGATCCAGTCAATTTGTTTGCATCACGGATGATATGAACATTGTTGGCCGTACATTTGAAACGGTGGCAGACCTGTACATCCGCCTGGAACGTGAGGCAGCAAAAGTTGGACTGGTGGTGAATGTGACCAAGACAAAGTACATGCTAGTTGGTGGGGCCGAGCGCGACAGGTCTCGCCTAGTTAGCAGTGTTACGATAGACGGGGATACCCTTGAGGTGGTCGACGAGTTCGTCTACCTTTGATCCTTGCTGACAGCTGACAATAACGTTAGCCGTGAAATGGGGCTCTGCCCTGTTTTGATTTTGCATCGGATTTTGATGTTTACAAATTTTATGAAGGATTAAATGAGAGGGAATGATTTTTGTGCAGAGCCCCATACGGAGACGCATAATCAGTAGACGCCAGGCCTACTAAGACCTCCACAAGAAGCTGCGGTCAAAAAAGATTCACACCCGCATCAAATGTACCGTCGATGAGGGTGACAATGGGTCTGGGGCGATGTGGGGTATTTAGAGGTGCGGGCGAACATCAAATCAGTATTTGTGATAACATCAGTTTTGAAGTGGTAGTTGTGCAATGCCAACTTCGGCGAGCCGAAGGTTCACGAAGCAGCCGAAGATGACGTCACGTTGAGGAAACTGCGAACAAAATTTTTCGCAGCCTTGTCGTCACCATCAGCTGATCGTTTGTTTACATCTTTTTCGTGACTAATACAAGCAAACACATACTAAGAGCCGGACCTGTTATATATGACATTGGGTCTGGGGAGTGAGATTGGGTCAAAATGGAAAAATATGATTTATGAAATATTTCAGCTAATAACGCTGATATTATTAAAATTTATAGTTCATATGTTAGGGAACATATTATTACACATAATTAATCACAATATAGGGGGAGATCCCCCAGTACCGGATACTTAAGCCACTATATTCATAATTCGAAAAATATTGATTTTATGGGCTAGTGTTTCCCATTCATGATAAATATTATCACTAATATTATTAGTGTACAAAAATAAATTTGAAAATATAAATATGAATTTTGACTTTGCATTTTGATGATGTATTTTAGTACCAAATTGATCGATCTTGAAAGGTGGCACCCAATACCGGACACGATCTGGAAATGCCTCGAATTCTATAAATTTGAACATTATTGAATGTGTACACTATTGGAATAGTTTATAATTACCAATTAAATGCATTTGCAACATTTACAAGAATAATTTGAGTTTTTCTTAGTTTGCAAGATGCCTATCAAAAACCTCTTCCATATATGATGAAAAATAGCACATTTTACGATGTTGTTCTGAATGTTCATTCTTCTTAATTTTATTGCATGTTTGATACCATGATCGATGGAACCCATGAAAAATGAAAGTATTTTGAGACACTGACGCAATAATTACAAAGATATCATATAACAAATCAAGCTGTCCGAAACTGAGGGACAGGAGGTGCTTAACGAAAATTGTAATTTGTTCATATATAGTTCAATCATGGTACAAAATACATTCATACTATCAAATTAGGATTATGTTCGATCATGCTTGCGTGATCCAAAGTATTTATTCTTATTCAAAATAATTACTAAATAGGCTCAAAATTAAGGAAATACGTCAATTTTTTAAAAATTTTCAAACTTTTGTACTTTTTTAAAAAGGCATGCATATTTCAAGGATGTGTTATTCTACGCAAACATTAGTCTCCATAATAGCTTTCTTTTCTACTAATACACCATGATTTCTCAATGTTTCGACTTTGTCCGGTATTGGGTGCTGTCCGGCACTGGGGGATCTCCCCCTACATTTTTAGAAAAAGTAGTTTTTGTTTAATAAATCAATAAACTTTGATGTTGAAACTAGAAAAAAAATACAATATTAAATTTCTCCTGTGCAAAGTATAACGCATGTACTTTAATTTCTATTGTTATATTAGTAGAATGTTTAAAAGTTTTTTCAGTACACTTCACACGTATTTTCCGGAATCTATTTGATTTTTCCACAAAGATTTTATTTTTTTCGGTACGGTGTCTAAAATATTTAAAATGAGGGTGAGATTGGGTCAAGGAAGAACGATGGTGAATGAAATCACAAGTCTACTTTTTTGTCGTTCTTCGGTGTCATGATTACTCCTTCTTCATTGATATGTTTATTCTTTCTAAATATAGCATCGCAACAAGTCTAGTCGAGGATTCCGTTCATTGAATAACAATGCATCGCATTTTGACTACTTCTCAAACCAGCAACTGTTTTTCGTGCGCAACAACATCGTACTATTTTATCAAATGGTCTTTTCTTTTAATTTAATTATCTCTTAAAATATGAAAACATATTATAGAAACATCTCACGGAAGTACAAATTAGTTGGATTGCTGAAATACCGGGACTATGACATCAACATCTGTCTGCTAAAGTATTGATCGTAGAATGTCGCACCGAAATTTAACTATTTGCGAAGGTTTAAAATAATCACTGTTTCTGTAAACCTTTGGGGAAACTGAATAGGTTTAATGGCAATGGGGATGAGACTTCAAAGACAATTTGAGGGGGAAAACAGCGGCCACGAGCCGCGTATTGTGGCGTTGATTCAGTGTTATCTGTTTAGATGTTAACTAAATAAATGAAATGTTTCACTCAGGGCATTACCAGTGATGGAAATTCGGTGTATCGTTTGGTTTCGTATCGACATGAAAAATACGTATCACATACCCTTATAAATGGCGAATGGCGTATTTACAGCGAACCCGCGCCTCGCCCCCACTCGACAGACGACGTTCGCAATGAGTAACCCTGCGGAGCGTTGTTGCGAATGAGAGTGTGATTCAGCTTAGCGTCAGCGCGTGGTTTGTTTTGGCGTTTTAGCATGTCAAGTTCAAATATGGCGGACGCGGTTTGCGTAGCTATATTTATTATCCAATCGGGTTAAGTTACCTTCCCTGATGCGGCTCCAATTCAAACGAATCTCGGTAATCCGATAACTCCGGAATGCGGCACCATAAATCGAGATTGAAAACTTTCATCATGATATTGAGAAGTTTATCACCGCGAAAGGAAAACCTGTTTCCCTTACCTACCTCGAAACGAAACGAAGCTTTATACTTTCACTCGTGGTCGTCATCGTCGTTCAGAAATAGTTTGTTTTGCTTTTGTTGTTCTGTGGCCGCTTTGCTGGATTGGCCCAACCGGTAGTTGTTACGACGACGAAACGACGTTGGCGATGACGGCGACGAAACGACGAGAGCCATTCTCTTTTGACCTATTTACGCGGAGGCGCTTGAAGCTTTTATCTTGAACCATGTGCAAAATTACTGTTTAATTCTTGTGCGCTGTAGAAATTAGGCAATAGTGGTGGTCAAGAACAGCATAACGCGAACAAGATTGAATCCGGTTTGGCCAAGCTACGTGCCATGTGAAAATGGACGGGTTGAGATTGACCTACTTAAATTGAAGTCTCATATTCATTGGTATAGCTGCTTGGCATTACGTCTCCAGAGTAGTTCAGCTTAGTGGTTCATGAACACTTACAGTTTTTTATATAGTGTTGGGTCCTTAGATTGTGTTGCTTCCTTCTGTGGGGGCGAGTGATAGAATTGGGTATATCACGCATCCTATTAGTCATGAATATATAAAAAATCACATCATCAACCAAAGGTTGCTCCTGTGTTCTTACCAAAAAAAAAATCAAAAACTCTTCTATAGACTCACTTAATCTTTGAGTCGCATGACCGATGTATCCATAAAAAGTAATATGGAAAAATCATGGTCGATACCTTCTCAGTATGTGTATTAGACTGATGCAAATTTTGAAGTTTTTGCTCCCCTAGGCTTTAACGGTACCAATTATGATGCAAATAGTTCTTTCACAATTTGTGAAAGTGATTTGGAAGAAATTTGGTTTTATACACGCCAGATTAAGTTTATGTGGAAATTAATACAGAAATGGCAAACCTTTTGTGTTCAGTTATCTAACTGCTCGTCATAATAATGTGTGAAAAAGTGTTCAAACTTTTCTCATGTGGAATCTTCCCAGCTACAGCTTTGTCGAAGATCACATTTTGACGTAAAGATAATTTGATATTATGACCGATAACAAAATCTAAATCATGCTGAGTTGACCATTCAATTATTTTCAGAGCAACACTGCTTTTTTTCTGTTAGAAACATGGTAACCTGGATTACTTTGATCTATTAGTTTAGTTTAATTTAGTCTAGTTTATTTATTTCGTCAATCATTTGTAGACTACATAGTTACAAAGTTTCTCAAATTCTAAGATTTCCTAGTGAGTTAAAATATGATTTCAATTTGGTCCGGGGCATACTTAAATCAATCATTTCACAGTGCACATTGTAAACAGACATCATTTGCATTGGCGTAGGAACAGGAGGGGGGCAGGGGGGCCTGCCCCCCCCCCAGAATTTTTGATGATAATACAAATAAAAAAAAAACAATTTAACATGAAGTAAAATTTTCTGAATCAATGTACGTGTCTCGTGTTATTGATAAAAATCTCTTTAGTGGTTACGTTATTTTATGTTGTTCAACTATAGTGAGAAAACCTCGGTTGTCTTACACAGCATCAGCGATGCGGTTCTGACTTTGGTGAATCGCACGACACCCGAAAGCTTAATCATGCGGCCGTCGATCAATTGGTTACTCTTAGTACTAGCTTCTTGTTTCTTGCATAAAGCAGCATATTTGATTTTTATATGTCTAATATAACATACAAAAGTATGATTTGTTCATAAGTATCAGTCTGTGCGACTAGTGCGAAGAAATGTAATAAATAATAATTAAATATTCACTGCATCCTGATTTCTCATGTTTTTGGAGGAAACCTTATTCGAGCTGTCCGGTGATGATGATTTCCCTTATGAGAATTCACACACAAATAGATAAACTTCAACTCGTATAGTATCCGAAAAAAACAATTGAAAAAAGTTACCAAATTCCAAAATAAATTTCTCAGACAAAACAAACCGGGAATTTTTGTTAGCTTAACATTCAAGGAATTTCGACATGGCCAAGTTTTCGTCAGATGAATGTTAGAAGTTTAGCCTTGTGTGAAAAAATGAAACAAAATCGACCATAGTGTTTTATTCCAGCAATAAGCTCTCTCATTGATTTTGATTATTTTTTTTTAGTATTTTTGCATGGATACATTTATTGCTTAAGGTGAAGATGTATCGAAGCCTTATTTCAGATTTTCAAGAGCACGGATCTGGAGAACCAAACATCCATTTAGCTGGTGGTGACCAATCGATTAGGTTTTCAGCTCAAACGGGTGTTTGAATCTTCAGAAGTGTGAAGTTTGGCTTCGATTCATCTTCTCCTTAAACTGCTTAAATATTTTTCCAGGAAAATTATTATTTCATAAACTATTAGCTTGATTTCCAACACAATTAGAACAAAACTTTTCAAAAAACTTTTCGACGTTCTTTATAGAATTTCAGTACAGTCAAATTCCTCAGAGAATATTGAAGGGTGGCTTAAGAACTTCTGCAAATCTCTTGGAAATTATTCAGTTAATATTGTGGGACTTATTCATACTTTCAAAGCGAATTCCATTCTTTCTATGTCTACTTCTTATTTGCAAATAGGTTTCCGGAAAATGTTCCCGGTTAACCTAAAGAATGTTGAACGGCTAATCAAAAATTCAGTTTTCCCTCGGAATTCCTCCAAAAAATCAATGATTCTGTCAAATCTAATACTAAGTTATTTCGTTGAAATTTCTATTACAAATTCTGTTGTAAATTTCTTTAAAGTTTTCCCAAAAATTACATTACAAATTCTTAATCCAAGTTCATCAAAAGCCTTGAGGAATATTACAAAAATACTTCACATATTGCGTCAAAAATTCTTCTATATGTTGCTTCCTAAAAATTTTGCTTCAGATCACCGGATTATTCAAGAATTGGAAAGAAAATTGTTATTGAAATGTCTCTTGCCTTCACATCTTCAGAGTATTAGCGGTAAAGGAATCTGTAAAGTACATGTAGAAATAAGTAGGAAGGGCAAACATTTTATTTGATTTAAAATTTTTAAATTAAATTTGTTTTGTTTGCAGATTAATTGGATAGGTTTTAACTATCCTGTAATTTACCTCTAATGAAAAGGTTATGAACTATATTTTATTGTACCATTGCCCTACTTGTTAAAACATTTTGTTGTATCTCCTTTGACGCTTCGAAACATCGAACAAAAATCTTGCCATACCCCAAAAAGTGTTGTTTTCTGAATTTAAAGAAAGGCAAATTATAGGAGTTATTAAAAAATTGCAGAATCCTTAAACGTTTGGTTTCTGATTCCTGAAAGTCCATCGGGAATTCCTCAACATTTTTTTAAGATTAAAACTAATCAAAATCTCAAATTACAATTTTACCATAATACATCGTATTTTATTTTCGCGATAAATTTCTACAGAACTTCAAAATAATCGACAATAGACCCTTCAAAAAAGTTTGTTTGGAATTTCTAAAGGTATGAAAAAAAGAGTTCACCATAGTATCATTAAACTTCGGAGTTCATAAAATAAATTAACTATGATTTTAGCTACAAATACTTTCAGTAAAAATTCCATCCTTTTTAACACCAATCATTTTCTGTTATAAAAGAAGAAGAAAAAAGAAGAAGATTTTTTGTAGTTGATCCTACAAGGACCACTTAAGCTTTTCTGTGAGGTACATTATCAACAAGTTTTTGAAATTCTTTGGTTTAATTCTTGAATTAGACGACAGGAAAATAGGAATTTTTTTTCCGAATTATATTCAAGCTGAATTTAAAAAAAATACCAACAACGCTTTTTCAAACCTTTTTTTGTATGTGTTTCTTTTTAAATTTGATAAAAAGTGATTCGTAGAGGAATTTTTAAAGCAATCCCCAAAAAATGACGAATTCCTGGTGTAATTTTTTAAACAGAAACTATAGAGCGGATAAATTTTTAAAAGTAATTTATGGAAGAATCCTGAGATGATTAATCGAAAAAATGGAGTTATTCAAAACACCGGAAAAAAATACTTGATGGAACTCCTGGAGATTTTTTTAAAGAAGTACAAGAATGAATTGCAGAATCTAGCGACAAATTTTTTAGGAATTATCCCAAAAGATTCGTTATTGCGGTTCAAAGAAAAAAAAAATCTGGGAAATGCTAGGATGAATGTTTGGTAAATTTTTCGGAAGAATTTTAGGGAATCAATAATATAAATCTCAAAGAAATCCCTGAACAAATTACTCGAGAAATGTTTGAGTATTTTTGATGAAGACAGGCGAACATTTCATAACTAGGCATTAAAAAATCGAAAGCGTTTTGAAGGAAGGCAAGATGTTGCTCTCTGACTTTGAAGAAATCTAAAAAAATAATTATCTGTGATAAAATACAGATAGATCTGCGGAGAACTTGTCTGAGAAATCATGAATAACATTTTCCCAATTGAATTCATGTTAATAGCTCATGAAATTTTTGTTGAATATTACGAGGAATCTTTACAGTAACACCTGAAAGAGTAATTTTTTTTTGCAGGAAGTCTGTATAATTTTTGCTACGATTTTTTCAAACAATGCTGTAGAGAAACTTTAGGAAGCACTTCAAAATTAAAGTTGGAAGAAACTGTTGATGAAAAAAGTTCGTGCAAGGAAACCTTGCTTGATGATCTTGAAGACAATTTTGGTCTTCTCTGGTGGAATACTTCATGAATGTTTTTAAGCAAGTCGATAGAGATTCTTCGAAAAAATTTCTGGAGAGATCAGAAAGTCTGGAAATGATATTCCGTGGGAATCCCACGACAAACTCAGTGAAAACTGGAGAAAGTACTGAAAAGTACGAAAATTATTCATGAAGAAATTCCAGTAGTAATTCTCAGTGGAATCTCTTCAAAGCGAAACGAGACATAATAACAAACAAATAAAATCAGTAATAATTTGTTGAAACTACGAAATTTGTGAAAATTGTGGTTCTTGGTAGATTACTTCCGTAAAAGAAGTCTTTGCTAGGCCCCCCCTAGGCCCCTCCAGAAAAAAATCTTAGCTAAAGCTGATCTAAAGTAAACAAATTTCTGTAACGCAATTGTCGATTAGGAGCATAAAAGTTAATTTGGATAATAGCTCAGTTGAGTCAATACGTTGTGAAACGATATCGTTAACAAATGCGTTATATCCGCCATTTGCTCCACTGTTGCCTTCCGAACGGGTGGTGGAGCATACTACATTAGAGTGGTTTATAAAATTGTTTTTGCTCCACACCGCTAATTCGATGCTAGATCAAATTCTGAGTGTCCTTCCTAAATTTGAGCTCATTTGGATGAAACTGAGACTGCACAAGCCCTTTAAAGTTTATATGGGAATTACTATGGGAAATGTAACCAATTCAATCAATCGGTCATAGTATTTGCCCATGTGCTCTTGGAGATTAGAACTACGTCGATACTATGAGATACATTCATCAGCCACAACTTTGTAGAAGACCGTTTTTACATCGGACGCCCTAGTAATTAGTTATAGATTTTTGAATGAATTGTAAAACTCTGGCTATAATTATTGGGCTGCTCTGCAGGCATCACTGGATATATGCAGTAAAACATAGTAGCCATGATTCTGTGCTATCTAGCGTTGGGCAAATTTATCCAGAACATCGATGTAACTTAATCGATTCGAATTCGAAAAGTCGAATCGATTCGCCGATTTAATCGAATCATTTTAATCGATGTTTTTGAATCGATTCAATTTCCAAGCTCATATGAATATTTACAAAAAAAAAAACTCTTAAAATAAGATCAAATGCTTTAATGCTTAATTATTAAATTCATTCAATCAAATAACATCTGAAATTAAAGATTATAAATTCAATGCTTCAAAACTAGGTTTAAGATTCATCAGCTCATTTTGAAATTCTAATCAATTTCACTCTTTTGAATCGAAACAAAAAATTGAATGAAGAAAATCGATTCACTCGATTTTGAGTGATCCTAACATCGATTCAAAAAATGTATTAATCGAAACGAAAAAATCGATGTTCGGAACATCGATTCAAAATCGCTCATCACTAGTGCTATCTTTCGCGTCAGGTGCAGCAATGTTGCCTGTTCAGAACTGAAAAGAGTACTGCTGAAGAATTTGTGACTGGATATAAATCAATAACTAGTTACTAAAACGTTGAAAACGGTCTTCGGCAAAGTTGTAGCTGATGAATATATCTCACAGTATCAAAGTAGTTCTAATCTCCAAGAGCACATGAGCAAATACTATGACCGATTTTCTCATAGTAATTCCTATATAAACTTTAAAGGGCTTGTGCAGTCTCAGTTTTCATCCAAATGACCTCAAATTTTGGGAGGACACTCAGAATTAGATCTAGAATCAAATGAGCGGTGTGGAGCAAAAACGATTTTTTGAGCCACTCTAATACTACATACAAACCAACTTAAGGTGAAGATAAATCGAAGCCAAACCTCAAATTTTAAAGAGCACGGATCTTGAGAACCAAACATCCGATTAAGCTGAAAACTTAATCGATTGGTCACTCGCTGGTGGTGACCAATCGATTAAGTCTTCAGCTCAAACGGATGTTTGGTTCTCCAGATCTGTGCTCTTGAAAATTTGAAGTTTGGCTTCGATTCATCTTCACTTTAATGATGATGAATAACAATTTTTCCTGACGTCCAATCAACAATTGATCTTCGGCAAAGTTGTAGCTGAAAGGATTTCTCATGAGAAGAGTTTTTTTACTTTTATGACGAAGAGATAGGGGGTTGAACACAAAAGGTTGGCGTTTGCCATAGTAATCTCCATATAAACTTCAAATGGCGTATGCACAGTCAAATTTCTTCCTACAGATGCAGGAGATTCTTCGGTCTCTAGTACCGCAAACCGGGGGCAAATTGATCAATTACATTTTTTTGAAATATTATTCTTAGGAATAGAAATATTGCCAACCGTATTTGACATGTAAGCCATTCGTCAGAAAGTCATTCCCCAGAATCGCTTTTTGTAATTAATTTTTAACCTTGGCAAATTTAGGAAAAAACTAAGGCCTTTTATTTTACGACATTTATTTAGTTTATTTCGTGACAATCTTTTGAATATAATTTTACGCTAAATTCTCAAAGTAAACAATGTGTGATGCATCTGACGTCAAATTGTCTTTTTTTTTTGCTACATAGCTGATCTGAGACGTTTGAAACAAATGTGTTCAGTTGAACGGATGTTTGGCCGAATAGTGTATCTTTACGAAGTAATACAAGACAACTCCAAACTTGATGATGAGTTTGACTATCGGATACCGGAGATATTTAGAAATTTCTTGGAGGACTGCTACGTGACAATGATCCATAGTTGTTTCCTAATAATCAGTCACTTGCTGTTCAAAATAACATATTAGTGGGCAGCCAAGAAACCACCAAGCACTTGATACTTCAGATCAGCGGTACAGTTCTAGTGCAGGGATTATAAATAGTTCAATAGTTCCAATATACATGATTTGGCGAAATAAAGGACTCCGCGACCCAGGAATGAATACCTTCAATCGACAGGTGTGATAAGCAATCTCTTGAAGGTTTTAAATGTGGTACAAACCCTAAACCATTCATAACAGGGCATTGTATGGATGAGTACCAATGTTTTTGGAGGACCTCCATCAAATATAACTCTCAGGATCTATAAGC
Source organism: Aedes aegypti (assembly GCF_002204515.2). Lineage (NCBI taxonomy): Eukaryota > Metazoa > Arthropoda > Insecta > Diptera > Culicidae > Aedes > Aedes aegypti. The sequence continues at coordinate 66,065,215 of NC_035108.1, read as the reverse complement.
GTAACCAGTGGTCTTTTGATAGGTTTTGATTATGACACAGACCCTTAGCCATTTACATAAGTAAACCGGAAGGATTTTGAACCCAAAAAAAAAAAATAAAAAAAAAAAATAAAAAAAAAAAAAAACCCACGACCCGCAGCTTGGTCTTGCTGAATAGCTTTCGGATAGAGTTCTATTGACACAACAATTTATAGATCTTAATAACATGATTCTACTAGACGTGTACCGCTTATCAAACAAGCAGTTTTTACGTTGGTATCTTTTTTCGTTGTTTTATTTGTGTGATGCAGTAGTGTAGCCAAACATTATTTCTAGGGACTCATAATATGCAAATGCTTGAAAATGTTCTTTGTGCCCTTAGTGAACAAACCCAGTCTAAGGTGAAAAGGTGTAATACGCCCCCCTTAAGGAAAAACTGCTCTATCGCAGTAGCAAACGCATCACTCCTAAAGTTGTTTATGTCAATGTGTTGCTTATTTAGTTGGTCAAGCTCTGCATGCAACTTTCTCTTTCCAGGTTGCTTCTAAAAAGTGTACTAGATGTTTTTTTGTAAACCGTCCCAATGTTAACATTTCAAAACAACCTGGGCAATATGCCCCTCCCATAGACAAATGGTCCACAGCGTTGTAGAAATATTTCCAAGGAGAATTCCACAACTTGCTTAGCTTAAAGGGGTCCAGTAGCAGTCGTCTTCCGGTAAAAGTTTTTGTAATAAGTACAATAGTAAAGGAAGGGCTTCATTAACGGCAAGGCTTGCTTATCGGACGCATAATTTTACGCCAAAAACCTGATTTTCGATATTTTTAGAATTTCTATTGATTGTTTATGCTTCTCAAAGAAAATATATGTGCAACATCATTTATTCGCGAATAGTTAAGAAATGTAATCATATTAACGTGTAAAAGAAGCCTCAATTCCGTGAAACTTCAGAGGGGCGTATTGCCCCGGTGGGGCGTATTACACCGAGTTACCCTACACCGTTTGATTCTCCTTCCCATGGACTCGCTCAACTAGCAAGCGAAAACAGCAAAGCAAACAAGAGAAACTGCCATGTGTCTCTCCATTGTATTGCAGAGAATTTACAGTTCAGCCGTATACTCTCTCTTGTGCACGAGAATGGCGTGTATAAACACAGCAGGAATGTGCATTTGTGTGTTGGCAGTGTTGGCATTTATAGACCAACAGTGGCATTGTATAGGTAAAATCTGGTGCACTCCATTTTGTGCACCCGAGAGAGAAATTGTCTATGGCGCGGTTTGCGAGAATCGAGAAATCGCGCGCAACTGGCGTCACGACGTCTGCTCTTAGAAGAGAAAGCAACAACGCGATACATCCGTATGAATATGTTGCATGGACCTTTTAGGTGTTTTAGGCACGATTGATTGGATTGATATTGGATTGACGATATTGATTGGAACAAAATCTAGATGTAATTAACATTTTAGCAACATTTATCATGTTTTGTCTCATTATATAAATCAAATTTGGGTGATGATGAAGTTGTTTACAAAATATGTGTAATGTGTATAGCTTTTATTGATCGACCAGACAACAGCTGATAAATTGCGGTGGGCGTAAAGTAGGTTTCAGCGTTCAACAGCCAATCATCAGTTCATTTAAAAGCCTTGATGTAAATATCGAAAATTGTGTACAAGCAGTGACGCGGGAAGTGATTAGGACAGGTAGGACATGTACTACGCACGAAAACACCTGGGTAGGACAGTCAAAGGAATGTCCTACCCACGATTCAACAAAAAAAAAACAAGATCAACAGAAAGGTTGAAAAATAAAGTAAACCATCAATAGTCAGTCAACTGTCTTATCATCTATACAAATTCAATCAACGTCGTACTTATTCTTATGGAGGATGTAAGACATTGTATTCTCATGTCTAGGAAAGTGTGACATGGTTTGTACATGACCCCAAAGGTTCTGGCTCGTGGGAAAAACGATTGAGAAATTTATAGTGTAAATCCTGGAAAACTAACTGTAATTATTGCTACAAGAAACTTCTTTATTCATTAACAAAAACAAATGGAATAATCTTCTTTGGGATTTCTGAGTGAATCAATGTATGGTTTCTTAAATATATCTCAGATTCCCTGAGGACAAGCTTCAGGAATTATCATAGCATAGCATAGCATAGCATAGACTGACTGTACATGTCAATGGTTGCTACTCCGTGATTGATCGGAATTGGTAATAATTGCACTGCGATCCAAATGAATAAAGGATGGGAGTTTCCGCTTACTCTCGGAGTGCAATTTTAGCAGATCTACACTCTTAAAAATAATGAAAATCACTCCGGACGTAATTCACATTATGACTGAATGACGCATGATGTAAGTGATGAAATGATGTAAAAATGGGTTCTGAAAGATGTATTGTAAGAAAAATGTAATTTTACATGATGAAGGACATGAAAACGATGCCGCTATGAATAACAATTCCCGAATCAGACACCATCGTATTTAAAATGTGACACAAATTCACGTCATTTGGCTCGCTTCTTTTATGTGCATCCAAGAGACGTAAAATCGCATGATTTTTACGGAGTGTGTAATATTATTGATCAATAACGGCGCCGGCAAAGTCCTTACAGTCAGTTGGGATAGGGAAGGAATGTTAGGGTGTAATGATTGTTGCTTCTAGAGACCGAGAATACCTCTGCATCTCCACAATTACCACGGGAAGGGTGTTTATTAGTGGAGAAGGAAAAGATCTGGGAGTCACCTTTGGTCGGTGATGCGATCCATGGATAAGGAGGAAAAATACGGTTTATACTTAAAGCTAGTTTTTAGTTTTGTCACAAAAAGTTTTTGGTAGAAGATTTGAAATAAACGTCAACATCTGTAATGTCGAACCATTCAAAAGAAATTTTTATTAATGGCGAAAAGAGAAAAATATATGCGTATATTTTAAATTATATGAAACAGGAATAATGCCGACACTTGTAGTGAAGAACCATACATAGTTTGTTTGAAAATTACATAAAAATATTACTGAACATTTATGCCTCAAGAAGAAAAGTCTTTGTTAAAAGTTTCAAAATAAACGTCGACATTCATTATGTCGCACAATTCAAAAAATATTTTAAGTAATGTCAAAAAGTTTCTATGTTTAATGCCGACACTTGTAGTGACGAACCATACAAAGTTTGATTGAATATTACAAAAAAGTAACGTTTACATAAAAAAATGTGTTATCATAAGCATGAAACGAGCTCACCAGTTCGTAATCCATCCTCGACTGAACACGAATATCTTTTCGCACTCACACAGCGCGAACAGCAAAACTTCTCGGCGCCTCGGAAACGAACCGTCTTGCTTGGGCTTTCCAAAACACTGCCCAGCAAAACCGGGAACTGAAATCCAAACTCCCGGCGTCCCGAAAACGAAGCGTCTTGTTTGGGCTTTCCAAAACACTGCCCAGCAAAACCCACGAACCGAAAATCAAACTCCCGGCGTCCCGAAAACGAAGCGTCTCGCTTGGGCTTTCCAAAACACTGCCCAGCACAACACGCGAACCGAAAACCAAACTCCCGGCGTCCCGAAAACGAAGCGTCTTGCTTGGGCTTTCCAAAACACTGCCCAGCAAAACCCGCGAACCGAAAACCGAACTCCCGGCGTCCCGAAAATGAAGCGTCTTGCTTGGGCTTTCCAAAACACTGCCCAGCAAAACCGGGAACTGAAATCCAAACTCCCGGCGTCCCGAAAACGAAGCGTCTTGCTTGGGCTTTCCAAAACACTGCCCAGCAAAACCCACGAACCGAAAATCGAACTCCAGGCGTCCCGAAAACGAAGCGTCTCGCTTGGGCTTTCCAAAACACTGCCCAGCACAACACGCGAACCGAAAACCAAACTCCCGGCGTCCCGAAAACAAAGCGTCTTGTTTGGGCTTTCCAAAACACGGCCCAGCAAAACCCACGAACCGAAAACCAATTTCTCGGCGTCCCGAAAACGAAGCGTCTTGTTTGGGCTTTCCAAAACACTGCCCAGCAAAATCGGGAACTGAAATCCAAACTCCCGGCGTCCCGAAAACGTCTTGCTTGGGCTTTCCAAAATACTCAACAAGCTTCAGGAATTATCATAGAGATTTTATTAAAAATATTTTCAGGGTCTTCCACAGAGATCACTCCAGAAATTTTACTAGAGATTCTCCCAGAAATTCTTTCAGTGCTTTTTCAAAGGATGCTTTAAATAATTTCTCCAGAATTTGCTCCAGGAAATCCTTCAAAACTCCATAGCTATTACAAACAGACGTAACACTGATGAAATTTCCATCGACCACTCATGTAACGATCATTTCAAATTCGCTATGTTACAATTCTCACAACCAGAGGCGCGCGCATCATTTTTCTTCGCGTTTGATGTTTCACACCTCCGCCATCTGCCGGTATTGTTGCACGAAACACTTTTACGTGTAACATGCTCACCAGATGATGAGGGTGTAAACTGGGCGATGGATTTTGAAGAAATTTGTTCTAAGTGTTACGTCTGTTTGTCTGTGGACATTACGTCCAGTAATGTCCTCAGGTATTATTGTGATTTTTTATTTCAAAACAATGCTAGAATATTCTCCAGATATTTTTTCACTAATCCTTCAATCGAATTCTTCAGTTGTTTTTCTAGAAGATCGTCCAAAGCTTTGAACAGAATTTCTCCAAATGAATAAAAAAGTTATTACAGAGTGTCTGAAAGTTTTTTTTTCAATTTTTCAAGAAACATTGCATGAATTTCTCATGTGAATTCTCGCAAGAATTCATCCATGTTTTCTCCCTTAAATCCAAAATTCCTTGAGTGGTTCGCTCGAACAAATCTTTTTTTTTCTAGGAATTTTGCCAGCATTTTATCCAAGTATTATTCCTGCAGTTTAACTAAACGTTTCTCAATCCCAGGCAATCTCTAAAAGTTTATTTAAGTTTTCACACCAGTTTATACTACAGCATTCTTTTATATAATTCCTTCAATCATTCCATAAATTTCTATAGAGCTTCTGTCCAATATTTTTCGAGACATTTCTATAGAAAATACTGCGGAATACTATCTAGAGATTCGATTGTTTTTTTTTTCGTTCATCTTAGCAAATTATCGAAATCTTCTAAAACTTGTTCAAGAGTCCAGGAGTTATTTCAGAGATCCTTGTTCATTAAGGTGACTCTTAAACTAGGTTCAGAGGTTACACTATGATTTTTTTTAGAAATATCTCAGAATTTTTCAGAAAAAATTTTTGCCATTTCCCTGGAGAAATTCCTGAAAGAATTCCTGAAAACACTATTTCAAGACTTATTTGAGAAAATCTCAAAGAATTACTGGAGGAATTTTTCTACAGAAGAAGGAATATCTGGATTGATTGATTTAATTTTTAAATTATTTATTGGTATATAATTAATTGATTTAATTTTAGAAGATGTTTCGACAGGGAATCTAGGAGGGTGTCCCAGGGAAATCGATGAATGAATTTGTCATTTTCTGAATTTTATACACTAAATTTTTACTTTAGGTTGTGACATTTTTCAAAAAACACACTGAAAAATCATTTGTAATTTTCTCAGCATTGGATCGACCAAAATGTTAAAACAAGGTGTCATTAGAATAGTAATCTTATAGTCTCTGAAGAACGCTCACGAATTTTTTGCGGAAAAATCTGAAAACTATTCAAAATCAATGAAACAGTCATTCAAGTCATCGTGCAAAAATTTGGGTTCACCCCTCAGTATGGTGTATCGTGCAAATTTTTTTTTTCTATCTTTATTAACGAGATTTTTAGCCCTGGGCTAGTTCATCTCGGGACCAACGGCTTTACTTCCCTTCCGAAGGAAGTCGTCACTGAAATTTTTTGTGACTATTTCGGGGATGGGATACGTGCAAAAGTTTGGGTACACCTGAACTTACTTAAAACACGAAAAATCTGTGAAATATCAACCCAATCATGTTCGCGCTATTATTTGCATTTGAAAAAGCAATGAATCATTGAAATCGGTTGAAGAATGTCTGAGATATTGACAAACATGATTTGCGTGCGGTTCAGCTGAACCTAAACTTTTGCATGATTATGATATTGAGGAGTGAACCCAAACTTTTGCACGATGACTTGAATGACTGTTTCAATGATTTTGAATAGTTTTCAGATTATTCCGCAATTAAATCCCGAGTGTTCTTCAAAGAATATAAGATTACGATTCTAATGACACCTTGTTTTAAAATTTTGGTCGATTCAATGCTGAGGAAATTACAAATGTTTTTACAGTGTGTTTTTTGAAAAATGTCACAACTTTAAGTTAAAATTTAGTGTACAAAATTCAAAAAATGTTTTTAGAAAAATACATACGAAGTAAGAATAACTCTTTGCCTTTCGAATGCGGTTTAGACAGTTTCAATTAGACGCGTAATCACAGAGGTATGGACAGAACACTTTTGTATGTTTTTTAGGGGGTGAACCCAAACTTATGCACGGGAATGTAAGTAGCTGAATAACAGTTTATTCAGTTGTAGTAAGCTTGAAAGTTATTTGAACGACTGTTATTCTGCAAAAATGTTTGTTGGGTAGTCTTGTGGTAAAGACTGGCATGTAAATGAGTGGTTACAAGCAGGGGTGTCAATGACCAAAACTAGTTTTATGATAATCTACTTTGCAGATTTTTTTCAGTATTTTTTTATTCTGTACAAATTATATGGGAGTCAAAGAAAAAGCCAGTCTTCTAAGAATTATGTAAATTTTTCTGTATAGCGGGAAAACCACTTGAAAATATCGGAAAAACGCTTGGAAACAGTAGAATTCCCTCAACTCAAATCAACTCAAAACCGACCCAAAATGTCACTCACACCGCTTTGCGTTTGAGCCCCTGACTTTCAAATTCCACCATAGGGTAAATTTTTTTCTTAGCTTCTCTGTGCACATAAAAATTGCCAACGTTTGTCCTACCCATGGATTCGAAAATGGACGCGCCTCTGTAGTACAAGGATATGTCTTTGGGCTGGTATCGTTCAAAAACTAACATATCGCGATACAAACTGTTAAAAACAAGAATTATCATTTAGAACAACACCGTTATAGATAATTTAAATTCGCATTTTCGCGGTTACTTCAAAATCCACAAAAATTGTCCTTCATTGCAAAACGAGACGAGGTTTTATCAAAAATTGTCTAATCGTTTAGTTTTAAGTCGGACGTCTTTATGGCTTGTATCGTATCAACCAAAATGCTTAAAACTAACAACGAGTGAATAAGACGAAGAAAATAAAAACGATACCGTTCAATGAATATCAAACATAATAACTTCGAGACACTTGAAGACTGCGTCCTGTATTGGGAATTATATTTTAATGTGAATCTTCGTTTTTTACTGAAATACATTTTAAAACTCTACTCGTATTTATAGTTAACCTTTCGGTCGTCGCGCGAATTTTTGTAACGCAAGTAGTCGCGCGTTGTACTTTGTACAACACCCTTGGTTTTGCGAATATCCCAGGAGTCTGACCACTTAGAAAGATGACGTCTTCGGCAAAATTGTTCAGTAGCTTAAAGGCTATTATTATTATAGCCAAGAAATTCAGGATTTTGCCACTAAGCGGCGCTAGTGAGCATGAAACTTTTGTTTCTCAGATCTCATGATCCTGACCTCTTAGAAAGATGACGTCTTCGACAAAGTTGTTCGGTAACTCAAGGACTATCACTGTTTGAGCTAGTTTTTTTTTGAGTTTAGTTTTAGAAATACAATGTTTGTGTAGGTTCTTAATCTATTTCTTTTTACATTTATCTCTTAGCAATTAGAGCAGTTGACAACTGTCATTTATGCATTTTTAAACTATATTCAAAAAAACTACCGAAATGCTTTGCAAACTCCTAGATTGTGCGCACAATTTACTGTTGTTTGGTATTAAGTCATTTACAAAACTGTTGGCCAATCAACGTCTACCAAATTCTCAATTCTAGGCGTACAATTATTTCTATCCACCAAACAAGCATACAAAACTTTAGTGCTTGGTAGATCAAACCTCGTTTTTAGTTCATTTGCTTCTTCTAACCAAACCCTAGCATTTTTCGTGAGCCTTTGGGGCATCGAAAAATTTAAAAGGTAGGATTCTTCATGATTGTCGCCTGCATTATCAAGATTATTTATTATGTTTCTAATAAAAAGTGCTTTAATTTTTGACTCTGGGTCCACTGCAGCCCACCTTTTTCATATTCTAAATATAATTGATTTCTTTCTACCTTAAAAATATGCCCGGACCATAAAAACTTTCCATTTCAATTGAGCTAAATGTCGATTTAAAGGAGGAAAAACTTGAGCAACATATCAAACCTTCGACAAAATAAAAGTATTCACTACCCAACACCTTTCGTACAAATTCAGGTTTCTTTCTGAGTGCCTTTGCAATGTCAGCTTTATATTATTAATCACGGTATCATAATTATTTACAATTGTTTTATACCAGCTTCTATGGAAATTCATTCCAAGAATTTTAAGTGCATCAACTTCTTTAACCAATTGAGGTCCAAATCGAGCCTGATTAAATCTCATAAAGACTGATTTGGAAAAAAATATTTTAATCCTAGCATTTTGAGAAATTTTCAAATATCATTAAAACCAAATCAAAATCATTATCATTTCTCACAACAATGTTGAAGTCATCAGCATACACTATCACTTTAATAAATTTATCATAAATCCAGAATCCTGTCAAATTTGCGGATAATTGTCGAATAAGAGGTTCTACGTACAACACAAACAAAATCATACTAAGAGGACATCCTTGTCGCACAGAAGTACTTATTTTTATTTCATCTGTCAAAAATCCGTTGACTTGTACTCTAGATGAGGCCACTTCATAAATATGTTTAATGCACATTATCAGTTGTTGTGGAAAATTGAACTTTTCCAACACTCTCCACAAATAATTATGATCCACTCGATCAAAGGCTTTGTTCAGATCGATACTCAGAATACTCCCTTTAAACCTTTTTGTTTCACATGAACGCGTCAAGATTCTTCGTAAATCCTTCAAGTTATTTATGCATGATGAGTTATTTAAACAAGCTGTTTGTCCCGGTCCTAACAATTTATCAAGTATTTTCATGATTCTAGTGGCAATTATCTTCATTAAAAGTTTATAGTCACAATTAAGCAACGAAATCGGACGATAGTCATCCAACGTAGTCGATCGAGTTCCTTATTGGTATTAAAATTATTACCCCATCTGAGAAGCCTTTATGACGCTTAAGAATTGAAAAGTCTGATCATATCGTCTTTCACACAATAGAAATTCTTGGAGTAGAACTCGTATGAAAGGCCATCTGGGCCCGGTGTACGCTTTTTAGCACAATCTGCAAGTACTTTTTTCAATTCCTCTTATATTCGGATATTTCTTCAACAAGGCTCTGACTATCTTCGGTAGATATTTTCTGTGTAATAAAATTAATCGGATCATTGGAGGCATCGGATGTAATGTTCAAATCAGTGTCGTTAAACCGCAAGCTGAAATATTCAAAAGCAATGTTTTTGAGCTTCATTGGATCGACAATCACCGTGTTATCTTGTTTCAATTTCAAAAATCTACTGGAATCATTATATTTAATTTGAGAGGCAATTTGAAAAAACATTTATTATCTCTCCTTGTAAATAGGAAGTCTCATTCATACAATTTGACAAATGTTTAAGCCGATCATGTTCAATTTCAATAATTCTAGATTTAATTATCTTGATATCTAGTCAAGTTTCCTCACCCCTCTGTTTTTTATGCATCCATTCATACAGTTTACCGTTAAAATAATTATTTTCCTCTCGAATTTTTGAATTTAGCTCCCAGCTTTTTGTTTTAAAGAACTGCTTAGTTGGGCCCAGATAGCCGTAGCGGTAAACGCGCAGCTATTCAGCAAGACCAAGCTGAGGGTCGTGGGTTCGAATCCCACCGGTCGAGGATCTTTTCGGGTTGGAAATTTTCTCGACTTCCCAGGGCATAGAGTATCTTCGTACCTGCCACACGATATACACATGCAAAAAATGGTCATTGGCATAGTAAGCTCTCAGTTAATAACTGTGGAAGTGCTCATAAGAACACTAAGCTGAGAAGCAGGCTCTGTCCTAGTAGGGACGTAACGCCAGAAAGAAGAAGAAGAAACTGCTTAGTTTTACTTTTAAAAATTTCCTTCCACCATCGATCGATGTCATCATTATGGGTTTGCATTAATTTCCACTCTGTACAAGCAACGGAATACTGCTCGGATGTATTTTCGTTGCTCAAAATCGAGCTATTTATCTTCCAAAAACCTTTTCCCTTAGGTATAATGTTGGTTTGGTTCACCCTAATTTTCATCAAAATTCCGCAGTGGTCAGAAAAAACACCGGAACCGTACGAAAATCGCTAATATTACTGATAAAAGAAGCATGGGTATAAAATCTGTCAATTCGCGAAGCTGAATTGTTTCTGTGAAACGTGAATTCGTTTTTTCTCAGCGATAGCGCAACATCTTTCCATCCACACATATCTACTAACTGTCTCAGGCCCGTGCAATAATTTTTTGTCTCACCCACACAATCGAATCCATTCAATATGCAGTTCAAATCTCCGCCCACAACATTCGTGGAGACACCTGGTTTGTTAAGATGTACAGTCAGATCATTCAAAAATAAGGAGTCTCGTTCTTTCTTGCGATTTGTTCCCGAATATGCATAAACGTTTACATAATTAACATTATTAACTACTATTCATGTTATTCTATTACCAATATCAAGCTGCGCAATATCGAAAGAAGCTCTCACAAGTATAGCAGTTCCGGAACCGTTTTCATCAACGTTAACAACCGCACGATGAGACGGAACAAAGGAAAAGTTCGCGTATCGCACTTCTTGTAAAACAAGATATCGATATCATTGACATTAATAAAATTCCTTTTATAAAACCATATCAACTGCCAGATTCTAGCTACATTCTTTTGAAGTACACTCTATAAAATGCGATAAATTGTTGTGTTAAATATGTCGTATTATTTCTGTTCAATTAAATTTGTAGCGAATCAGGGATCCCTTTAAAGGAAATCAATTCCACTGGGTATCCCTAGTTAAGTTATTATTGAAGTATACCTTACACACACCGATAAGCTTCTTTTTTTGTTTTTTTGTTAGTTTTTTAGAATTTAAGTGAAGATGAGTCCACTACCAGGGGGTTCATTAACAGAGCTTTTTGGTGTGGGGGTAAGCGGCGGGTAATAATAAAAAAAATCTCAGCAAAAACTTATTGACAGTTGTCGTACTGCTATTCAAATTAATGCTACCTACATTAAGAATAAAGTTCATGTTGTCTGTCAAATACTATTATCACTCATTGATTCATTAGAAATTTTCTCCATCTCTTCCTCATTCGTCCCTTCGAGTGGATCCTCTTTACTTGCTTGCTCACCTGACATAGAAAGTTTTATCTGCTTCGTTTTGCTCCGGGTAATGCGGTCGAGCGCATCCCTCACGTTACCGATCGTGTTGCTCGATTTGATCTGCTGCTCCAAGTCTGTGTTTGAGTTGTCCGAGTCAGACAACTGATTTGTATTCTGCCCATTGTTTCTTGCTTTGTGCCCCCTTTTTGATGAACTCTTTCCGCTTCCCTTCCAGGCATCAAAATTATCAGATAGACGATGATACTATCATCTATCTGATAGACAAGTGATACTATCATTTCAGCCAGATGATACTATCACTTCTTGTCTATCCCTGATAGTATCACTGAGAGAACGGTTTCTATCAGAGATAGAGGATAGAGAGATAGTATCCCTATTCCAAAAATTTCTCATTATGATACTATTCGTACAACATCTCTCAATTAATAATGATAGAGCTTCTATCTCTATCAATTGATAATATTATAGAATAAAAATTGTTGGACTATGGGCATAGAAAATTAACTAAATTCCATATTTAGCGGCTTCAGGAGTGTAAGAATTGTTGGAAACCCATGCAAAATAGGTATTTTCGGAACGGGCACGATGAGGGGATGACGAAAATCGATGTCCGACACCATTTTGAAATCCAAGATGGTGGCCTCCGGATTAGTAAAATCATTGAAAACCCATGCAATATGGGTATTTTATGAACGGACACGATGAGGCGATGACGAAAATCGTTGTCCGACGCCATTTTGAAATCCAAGATGGCGGCCTCCGGATTAGTAAAATCATTGAAAACCCATGCAATATGGGTATTTCCGGAACAGGCACGATGAGGGGATGACGAAAATCGATGTCCGACACCATTTTGAAATCCAATATGGTGGCCTCCGGATTAGTAAAATCATTGAAAACCCATGCAATATGGGTATTTTCGGAACGGGCACGATGAGCGGATGACAAAAATCGATGTCCGACGCCATTTTGAAATCCAAGATGGTGGCCTTCGGATTAGTCAAATCATCGGAAACCCATGCAATATGGGGATTTTCATCATCCCCTCATCGAGCCTGTTCCGAAAATACCCATATTGCATGGGTTTCCAATGATTTTACTAATCTGAAGGCCGCCATCTTGGATTTCAAAATGGCGTCGGACATCGATTTTCGTCATCCGCTCATCGTGCCCGTTCCGAAAATACCCATTTTGCATGAGTTTCCAATGATTTTACTTATTCAGAGGCCGCCATCTTGGATTTCAAAATGGCGTCAGACATCGATTTTCGTCATCCTCTCGTCGCGCCCGTTCCGAAAATACCCATATTGCATGGGTTTCCAATGACTTTACTCATCCGAAGGCCGCCATCTTGGAATTCAAAATGGCGTCGAACATCGATTTTCGTCATCCGCTCATCGTGCCCGTTCCGGAAATACCCATATTGCATGGGTTTTCAATGATTTTACTAATCCGGAGGCCGCCCGTTCTGAAAATATCCATATTGCATGGGTTTCCGATGATTTGACTAATCCGGAAGCCGCCATCTTGGATTTCAAAATAGCATCGAACATCGATTTTCGTCATCTTCTAGTCGCGCCCGTTCCGAAAATACCCATATTGCATGGGTTTCCGATAATTTGACTAATCTGAAGGCCGCCATCTTGGATTTCAAAATAGCATCGAACATCGATTTTCGTCATCCCCTTGTCGCGTCCGTTCCGAAAATACCCATGAGAACATGGTTTGAGTTATTTATATTAGCTTTTTCCCACTATGCGCAAGATTTTGGTTTCGTTTTTTTTTGTTTCAATGATAGGATAGATGGGGATAGCTATGGAAATTTGCTGATAGTATATATTTCCCCAAAGATAGATGATAAAGATATACTTGATCCATCAGTGATGAAAAAATGCTGATAGTATCTCCATCCGTCTATCAATTGATAGAGATAATAAAGTCTATCTTCTATCCATCATTTTTCAAGAAGTGATAGTATCCCTATCACTACCCATAGGGATAGTATCATTTGATGGTATCAAAAGATAGACGAGATAATGATAAATGATAGGGATAAATTCGAAGCCTGTTCCCTTCGCTTGCTCTTTTACCACCGACCCGGCGTCTCCATCTCCATCGACGATCGCTTTTTCCCCTCTCGCTACTTGTGATGTACGGTTGCTGTCCTGCTCCACATCGGCACGCAAGTTCGTTCGCTGACCTTGAACGACACCCATCTCGGTGCTTTTGAGTGTACCCAGGTTCTCTCCAGACTGCTCAGTTGAATGCGTGTTAGTGCCAGACGAAACTGGCTGCTGATCCATTGTATCAGCACTACCGCCAACAGCGTCAACGGCGTTAATAGCTGATTTAGTTGTCGTAGTGGGACTTGTAACAATAGTTACCCCTTTCTGCATAGTTGGCTTGCTCCAACGATTACCATTAGCCACGATCCCGCTGTATGATGGTTGACTGGCATTCGCCATTCTCTCGTTTACAGATCTCTTCTGTGGATACTCAGCTTTTAAGTGCTCTGCACTACCACACTGATAGCACTTGTTCACCAAACCTTCGTAGAATACACGTGCTTTCATATTTCGAACGTTAAGCAACGCAGGAATCTCGACTTTGTCCTTCAACTCTAAGTAGACACCTCGCACAGATGTCCAAATAGGATAACCTGTTTCTTCACCATATTTTTCTCTCACCATTCGAACAATTTTACCGTATTTTCCGAGGACGGCCGCGATTTCACGGTCTTCGATTTCAGGAGGAAGATTAAACAATCTCACATAACGCACAATGGCGTTTGCCGGGGAAAGTTTCACTGTTGTACTTTGATACTTGCTGTATGCGAATTCCATAGTATCCGGGAGATTCTTAAGCGTATTCCTCATATCCTCCTCGGTCTTGAATTTGATGATGACCGAGACGTCGTTCTTGTCCTTGTACATAGACAAAAGTTTTTCACTTTTTAGTCCCATTCTTGTCTTCATGAAACCGAAAATGTCGACATCCGATGGTTCTGGGCTACCTCTCTCGAAGCGCAACCGCAATGAGTTAGCTCTTAACTCAACATCAGCCATTTCTACAATTCTGTTTTCACTTATCCACTTCAAACCAGAAACCTATACAACAATTCAGCTGAGCTGAAAAACGTGCTCGCTGGAAACGTGCTCGATATTTCTCACCGCGCGCTATTGATTTGCGTCCGTTCTATACCGAGTCACCGCACAAACTGCTAGTTGATTCAAAATTTTGCCACTAGGCGGCGCTAGTGAGCATAAAACATTTGTTTCGCAAATATCTCAGGAGCCTGATCACATAGAAAGATGGTGTCTTAGGCAGAGTTATTCAGTAGCTCAAATTCTTTCTTTGTTTAATCCTTAAAGTTCGAGATTTTGCAAAATAATGATAGTCCCTGAGCTTCTGAACAACTTTACCGAAGGTGCCTGTCTAAAAAGTCGAGATCCTGCAGTATCCGCAAAACAAAAATTTCATGCTCAGTAGCGCCGCCTGATGGCAAAATACCCTATTTCTTAGCTCAAATAATGATAGCCCTTGAACTACTGAACTACTTTCCCGAAGACACTATCTTCCTAAGTGGTCAGGCTCCTGAGATATCTGTAAACAAAAGTTACATGCTCACTAGCGCCGCCTAGTGGCAAAATTTTGAATCAACTAGCTCGAAAATGATAGTCCTTAACTTACTAAATAACTTTGCAGAAGACGCCATCCGTCTAAATAGTCAGGATCCTGAAATATCTGCAAAACAAAAGTAAAACTTCCATGCCCACTAGTGCCACCTAGCGGTCAAGTTCCAAATTAAATGAGGTACCATCAGATAGCGCTTCACCTCTAGAACAACTTTAATAAAGACTCCAAGTTTCTGTATTACAGTCCACTCTCCACATCTCGATGTTCTATATCTTCATAAGTCCCTTCAGTCTGCATACATTTTCACTCTCCATATCTCGATATCCTCCTTATCTCGATATCTCCATATCTCGATGTGTTTCTGTTGATTTTTCGTTCTCAATTTTCTCTCCGTATGTCGATATGACCAATATCGAAGGTTACTAGACCAAAGTTTTGGGATTTAAAACAAATTTGGAGCGCAATATGACGTTTGTTTGTGTATTACTTTGCTGGCAACGGAGTGTTTTTCAATCTAGTAGTCATCAAATCTTGTTCTTTGTCTCGATCTCTCCCTATCTCGATGGTCCCTTCGATATCGAGATGTGGAGAGGCGAGTGTATATGGATTTTAAGATATGACGATTTCAAACTGTGGTTTCCTCAAACCGTACATAGTGCGTTCATTATGATGCGACTTCCATGCACATTTGTTGATTTTACCGTATTATAAAGGGCCATACTTTAAATAAAAACTGTCGAGTATTGTTCTTAAGAAGATTCTTGAGGAATACATTTTGGTTTGGTGTCGATAGATATCTTTGTTGCAAAATGATAGCATATAAATCACAACTGTTGTACAAAGTACAACAGCGCGACAGCCCAATGGTTAAATGTCAAATCCTCAAAACTATGTTGAGGCACTCAATGAAGGATCAAGTGACATATGCTAAGCGGGCCACATATGGAGAAGTGAAGAAATACGATTTTATAGTTAGATAGAAATCAAAGTTCTCTGTATGTGTGATAATGATAAAATGTGTGAGTTAGTGAAAGAAAGAGCGGATGAGTAGATTAGAGAGTTCATAAGATTTAATAAAATCCTATATCGACTATCCCAGCTGCAGGCTTGACAGAAAATCATCTGCGAATTCAAGGTTATTCTGCGGAATAAATATTTAACTCAGAATTCACGACAAAAATCCTCACACGATCTGACATTGTTTTGGACTTGATTTACAAAATCATGATATTTAATACATCGCAAATTCAGATTTGGATACGCCAACATATTTACCATATGTAGAAATACAGTGGTGGGACAGTTATGCGTAGAAATTCAACAATGGGACAAATTGACTTGGCTTGCTTTTCATTGTGTTTCCGAACAAAGTTAATATTCGGTAAGCGTTTTCAAAAACTATACGTAAAAATAAACTGTTTGATGACAAAAAGTCAAAATGTATAAAAAGTAACATGGGACAGTCATGCGTATAACGACAGAGTGGAAATGCTCATAAAAACATTTAACTGAGTAGCATGCTTGGCCCGAGTTTGTACGTAACGCCAGAAAAAAAAGAACACATTCGGGGAAAAGTAGCACTGTTAGTCATGGCAGCTTCAGACTGTTAGAGAACAGAGAATGTGTCAACCTTATTTTCAAGCCAAAGGTTTGTCCAAATCTCTGTTGTTGGGAGATGAAAGTAGCTACAGGCCTCAACAACACTCATCATTAAAATCTACTTATTCGTGAGGATTGAATATATTCGTTATAATTGATAACTCAACCTAAATTATTACCGAGTATGTTATCTCTACCACCAAACCAGACTATGATTGCTTCCAGTTCAGTTCCAGCTGCCGAATGTTGATCATTCCCATCGGATGATGATAACCTGTTTGTCACATCGACGCATTCCTGATTCCCGCGCTCTAATGTATTGAGTAGCGGACTTTGGGGCAAGTGTGCCATAGGGGCAAGTGTGCCACCCCTGCTTTTTATAAAAACTATAATATTTATTTTCTCTTTGAGCTTAACAATATGTTCCCTTATAGTTCACAATACAATGATCAAAATATGATGAAGATTGCTCTATTTTTCACGTATTTACATCGACTTGTGCAAAGACAACCAAATTTGAGTGATTTTTATAATATTTCGTTGTTTCTAAATAGCATGGTAAAAGGTGAATTATTAACAGATTTTTCTAACGTACTGTACATCGTGAAACTATTTGAATGTGTAAGTTATTGTGGCATTTGAACGAAAAAAGTATTTAGTTTTACATACGAAATCCAGTTTGGTTGAAATGTATACTTATTGGGGCAAGTGTGCCACCTATTTGGTAAACAAAAATTGTTGGAGTGAAGTTTACAAAAATGTAAACGTCATCAACAAAATCATAATAATAAACCAAAATGAAGCACCAGTAGTAGTTTCTGAAGTATAGTAGGGGAATAACTGACATTGTTGCCCCCCAGAGTGATTTTTTCTCAAAATTTTCAACAATAACATGATTTTCGGCTTATTAAGTACCGTTTTACATATCTTCATCAATATTTTACCGTTATTTAGTGCTGATCTGGTTTAATTTCAAATATATTCGCCGTAATATAAGGGTTATACATATATTGTATTGATCGGAGATAAAAATAACCATTTTAGTTATTCAAATTGAGTAATAGGGAGTTACGCATATTTTGAACCTTGTTATAAAGCATCCCCTTTATACGGTAATCTTAATTTTTTTATAAACTATCGATTAGCGTCTGCTTTGTAAGTGATATTAATAGGAAATAAAGAAAATTTGAGTACAAGTAGAATTACATGCGATGTTCATTCGGTGGCCGTCTTGCCCCATA
This sequence comes from Aedes aegypti, assembly GCF_002204515.2. NCBI lineage: Eukaryota > Metazoa > Arthropoda > Insecta > Diptera > Culicidae > Aedes > Aedes aegypti. Next base: position 66,047,348 of record NC_035108.1, on the reverse strand, counting down.
TAGGTGGCACACTTGCCCCATAGTGTCGGAAAATAGGTTATTTTGGATGATATTTGAGAAGCTCCAAAACTAATACTTTTTGAACTATTTTTTTTTTCTAAATGGCACAGTAGTTATGAAAAGATGTGAAACTAACACCATGAGGCTAAATTGGTGGATTTTATAAGCTTTAGACAAAGTTAGAGAACAATTTGCTTAAGGTGGCACACTTGCCCCAAATTCCGCTAAATGCTCCTATCGCACGAAATAATCAGATCACTAACCTCTCGCACCAACCAAACGCTCATCGGTCGACGGCACGAAGCTTCCACGCGCTTATCGCTCTCCACACGCTTCACTGCGAGAAAGCCTCGGCGTCTCTCACCTGAATCCCACTCCCCTCTGCCCACTACAAACGATCGTATCCTTCGAAGTGTGTGCATTGCCATCCATCGAAAAGCCAGTGCACTGAACTTCACACATTTCTGCGCTTACGTCCGCTCCAAATGCACAATGTTGCATTCCTTTCTCTCTCGGTTGACCCTCCCCTCCGGATGAGTCTTCTAACAACACAACCATAAACCAAGTGTCTCGTGTTTGTGCAGTAAGGTGATCCATTTTTATACCAAAAAATCAATTTTTCTTAAGTTCTTAAGTTAAACAAGTTCAATGAGCACGTTTACAGTTATTAGCTGAGAGCTTCCTTTGTTAAAGTTGCTATTTTCGCATTCGTATATCGTGTGGCAGGTACGAAGATACTCTATACTCAGGAAAGACAATTTCCATTACGAAAAGATCATGGACCGACCTACAGCATGGCTTTGCTTTGTAGTCGCGGACTCTAACCACTTGGCTAAGGAAGCTTGAAGTTTATTGTGAACTATTCATTTGATTAGATAATGGGTTTATTCACATATCTCATAACGCCAAACATTGCAATTTTCAACACCCACCACCTTCGTAACACTTTTTGTATGAATATTTTATATTTTTTTTATGAGCTGTAACACCACGAGGACACCCACCCACCCCTTTAAGCATTATGAAATTTATGAATGGGCCCTAACCTTCAAATCGATAATGAAAGAAATTCATCAACTACAGCGCCACCTATGGTCAAAAATGTAATTAGTATTGTTTTTTTAAATATATTTGAGCGATTTTCTTCATACAAAGTTCAAGATCATTTAGCCCTCCCATAGAGTTGACGGTTTTCGCTCAAATTTTCACAGTAGCACCCTATTGTGCAGTGCATCAGCAAAAGATAGGCATATGTGCTGACGACGACGCGGATTGTTTGGCTTTCTAATTATAGATCACACCGCGGGCTTCTCAAGTTGGGTTGGCGGTATTGCTGGTTGGCTGCGAGGTGTTGCATGTTTCGGGGGATTGATTGTCTTCTGCGCTGCATTGGATCACTTTGAAGTGATACAATCTAGTAATCGAGAATCTATTAGAACCATTTCAATAATCTTCTTTCACTATTCTGAATTGAGTTGCACTACCCAAAGAGTAGGATACCCAAATGATTTAGATCAGTGTTGGATTGAACATACAATTCTCGCATAACTTGTAATCTTGCCCCAATAGTCTAGGAAGTAAAAAAGAATACTTTAGGAAGAATGGCGGGGAAACTTCTTGGAATTCATACAGAGACACCTCCATGAATCATCATATTATTTCTCCGGGGAAGTCCACCTAAAGAAATTTCTACGAGCTCTTCCAGGAATTCTACCGAAGATCCTCTGATATGCCTAACAGGATTTTCACCAGAAATTCGCTTTCAATTTCCTCCAGGAATTCGTCTGGGGATTTCTTTCAGACATTCGCTCAAAGATTTGCTGCAAGAATTACTCTGGGGATTGGCTCTCCAGGAATCTCTTCGGGTTTGTTTTTTCTTCAGAAATTTCTCCGTGTATTTCGTATATAAATTCTTCCAGTGATTTTCTCTAGAAATTCCAGAAATTCCTTTTTTTTCAGAGAGTTCAGCTGGAATTTCTCCGGGGATTTCGTCAAGGAATTCCTCTGGGGATTTAATTATGAAATTCCTCTAGACATTTCATCCAGAAATTCCTTCGGGGATTTTTTCAGAGAATTTATCAGTAGATTTTCTCCATGAATGTCTCTGAAGATTTGCATCAGGAATTTCTCCACGGAATGTCGTCCAGGAATTTCTCCGGAAATTTGATCCAGTCATTTCTCAGGAGATTTTCTCCAGAAATTCCTCCGGAGATTTGTTTTCCAAGAACTCGTCCGGAGATTTCCTCCATGAATTCCCCAAAAGATTTCCAATAGCATTTCTTCAGGGATTTTGACTAGAAGTTCATTAAAAAATTCCTCCGAGGGTTTTCTCCAGAAATTACTCCGGAGACTTTTTCAGAGAATTTATCTGGAAATTTCTTCCTAAAATTTATTTATGTTAAGACTAGTGGTCCCGGCAAACATCGTATTGCCATCAAGTAGGCTGTTGAAAACCGCTCTGAATCGTCCCATACAAAATGACAGTTCCGTTCAGTCCCATTTCTCCTACTTTCCCGGTGAACATCCTGAAACTTTTATACACACAAACACGTCGGAACCCTTGACGAACAAAATGGGGGAAGAATTATCCAAATCCGTTGCCCCGTTCGTGAGCCATTTCGTGACATACAAACACCATTCCATTTTTATTTATATAGATAGATTTCCTCCAGAAGTTCGTCCAAAAATTTCCTCCAGGAATTTTTCCGGGGATTTTCTCCAGAAATACCTCCGAGGATTCCTCCTATGATTTTCTCTAGGAATTTCTCAGGGGACCTCAGTGTAGTATAAGAGATTGAGCCATAATGAAAATGAAGAAAAGCAAGCATAAGCTTTTATAAGACACAGTCTTCCACATCATGCGACTGTTCATTGGTTGATCGACTGAACCAATCAACAGACAGCTGTCAAGGATGAACGGGAAAGCAAACGTATAAAAGGGCACCGCCTGATGCGGTCACATCAGTTTATCGACGATAGTTGAAGCGGACGGACGAAAAGGAGCAGCAGTAGCAGCAGCGGAACAACAGTGGAGAAAGCTACAGCGCTCCGACGATAAGCAAGCGGGTGGCACCGCCCTCTGTTCGTCGGAGCGTCGAGACACAGCAGAGCAGCAATCGGCGCCCAGTGTGTTCCTCACTGCGGTCGTCGAAAGAAGCGGATTTAATAGAAATAAAGCTGCTCTGGTCACGACACTCAGGACCTTCGAGGATTTAGTTCAGATTTTCTTCCGGACATTTCCTTCGGGGATTTCATTAAGAAATCTCTCCAATGATTTCATCCGGGGAATTCCAGGATCCCAGGAATTTTCTGAATCTGGAGATTTTTGCAGGGATTTCGTCCAGGAACTCCTCTTAGAATTACCTCCAGGAATTCCTCCGGGGATTTCATTATGAAATTCCTCCAGAAAGTTTCTCCAGAAACTCCTTCGAAGATTTTTTTCAGGAATTCCTTTAGCGATTTCGTCCAGTAATTCTCTCCGGGTTTTACTCCAGGAATTGCATTTAAGATTTTCACTAAGAATTCCTCAGAGGACTTGCTTCCACCAGGATGGATGTCTACCAAGAAATCCTCAGCGGAAATCTTCCAAAAATTTCTTACAGTAATTCCTCCGGGATTCCCTCCAGGAATTTCTCCGGAGATTTGCTCCAGAAATTTCTCCGGGTATTCGGAGATTTCCTCCGGTGATTTTTTTTTTCAAAAATTCCTTGGGCTATATCCTCCAGAGCTTCTCCGGAAATTCCTCAATGAATTTCTTCAGAGTCTCTCCAGGAATTCATTCGGAGTTCCTCTAGAAATTCTTCCGGAGTTCCTTCACTAATTCGAATTTTGAACCCTTTCGGAGCTACACAGGGAATTCCTTTGGATTTCCTTCATGGATTCTTTAGGACTTCTTTCAGAGTTTTTCCAGCAATTTCTCGGATTTCCTCCAGGAATTTCTCTGGAGAACGGATTTTATTCAGAGTCCCTCCGGAGTTCCCTCCATGGTTCTATCAGGAATTTCTCCGGAGTTTCTCTACAAAATATTCTTCCTGCAAATCGTTCGGAGTCCGTCCAGGAATTTCTTTGAAAGTCCTTCGAAAATTTCTTCAAACTTCCTCAGGGAATTTCTTCGGAGTTCTTCCGCGATTATTTTTTTGTAGCTCACCGGGAATTTCCTCCAGGTTCTTCTTGGATTTTTCCGGAGTTTCTACAGGAAATCTTTAGAGTTGTAGAAACACCTCGAAAATCCTCCGGATTTCCACTAAAAATTCTCCACGAGTTATCCACAGAGTTCTTCAGAAAATTTATCAAGAGTTTTTCCGAGAATTTCTTCTAGTCTTCTTTCAGAGTTCCTCGTGCAATTCCGCCGGAGTTCGTCTAGGATTTTTCTAAATTTCTTTTAAAAATTCTTCCTGATTTCTTCTAGCAATTCCTCTGGAGTTCCTCAAGTGGTTGCTCTGGGTTTCATCCAGTAATTCCTGGAACGTTCTGATGGAGCTCCGTCAAGAATTCCTTCGAATATCCTCCATGGAGTTCTTCCGGAAACGCCTTCAGAGTATTTTTAGAAATGCATTCGAAGTTCCTCCAGGAATTCCTTCAAAATTCCTCCGAATATTGTTTCAGAATTCCTCCGGGAATTCTTTCGGAGCTTCACCGGTAATTCCCCCAGAGTTGCTCCAGAAATTCCTCCGGTGTTCTTTCAGCTGTTGTTCTGTTTTTTTCCCATCACTTTCTTTGTAGTTACTTCGGAGCTTCAACGGGAATCCCTTTGGATTTCCTTCTTAGTTGCTTTTGGATTTTTTCCGTAGTCTTTCAGGAACCCTTGCAGAGTTCCATCAGGATTTTTTTTTCCGGATTTCCCCCATGAATTCCTCCGAAAATCCTCCAGCAGTTCTTTCGGAGATTCTTCCGCAATTTTTACAGAAATACATCCGGAGCGAGCTCCTCTAGGAATTCCTCCAGGAACTCTTTCAGAGTTTCTTTGGGAATTCCTTCAGAGTTGCCTTGGGCATTCCTTCAAGAATATTTTCAGAGTTCCTCCAGAAATACCTAAAGAGTTCCTCCAAACTTCCCCTGGAAAATACTCCAGAGCTCTGCCGGGAATTCTTTCAGAGTTCCTGCGACTTTATTCGTGGCGTTCCTCCAAGAATTTCTTCGGAATCCCTCCAAGATTTGCTTCGGAGTTTCTTTAGCAATCCCTTCGGAGATTCTCTAGGAATTCTTACGGAGTTTTTCCAGTTATTCCTTCAGAGTTCCTCCTTTTGCCGGAAATTCTTTCGGGACCCCACCGGTCCTCCATACACACTTAAATTATTCCACCGACCTCAGCAAGACGGATCGTCGAGAACCCAACAGCTGAGAATTCGGTAATTTCCAATACCAAATCTTGGTACTTGCTCTAACGAGATTTCCATTCTTTTTTTTACCGAGATTCGGTAAACGTTTACCGAGATCTCGGCTAAAATCATACTGAGATTTTGAAATATTGTCGAGAATGGGTATAATGACCCTTAAACGGCTAATTAGGTAAGAATACTCTCACGCCGCAAGTACTCACCTTATCATTAAGGTACAGTGGGGGAAGTGTAGCAGTGGGGTAAGTGGATCATTTGTCAATATAAAGCATAAATACTTGAATATGTTGAATGTTTTCGCACCATTGCTTCGTTCTAGGTTATATTCTTACGCCCACACTGAAACTATTGCAAAACTGGTACTACACGTACACTAACACAAGCAAACTTGTTAGCTGCAAAATGTAATTAATTTGAAAATTGTTTTCCATCAATCAAAAATTCATTGTATCTCTGTTTAAAATCGAATTCTTTTATTTTTTTCGACACATGATGAGCAATTCAGTTCTAATTGAATGAATCACAATGAAAAATATGTCATTTTTATAAATAAATACAAATATATTGGACATGGTACACTTACCCCTACTTTTTAATGGGGTGGGGTAAGTGGATCAAGAATAATTATCATTTATTGGCAGACTGCTTACGAGAATTTGAATAAGCTATAATATCCGCAAATGGTGTTTTCCTTTATTTTGTTCCATTCCCAGCTTGAATTTGTCAAATTGACCATAGAAAATTTGAATTAATCCACCTAAAAGTTTTTTTTAACCATTCTAGTATAAAAAAAATATAAAAAGAATAATAATTTCAAAATTCACACGGAACTTTTCGTGGTTTATCTAAGCTGAGTTGTAAAAGAGCAAAATATACTTATTTTCCAATCGAAAGCGTAGTATCGTACCTTATTTGACCATATCAATTGTTCTAGACAGATGATACACATATATTCATAAATAAAATAGAAGGATTTCAGTTTGTTATTCAAGATTAAATGTAACTAATATTTTTAAACCAAGAGTGTTTTTCGAAAATATCTTTAAGAATAATCCTACAATACTTCTGTATAACTTATGCGTATAAATGGATGGATTTTCTCCAAATTTTTCTAGTTACAATGTTTTTTTTTGTTCAAATTAGTATGAATTGATATATACATACTTTTTATAATATTTTGATTTAATAAAGATACTTTTTAATTTTAAAGTATTAAAATGTAACATTAGTAGCACTAATAACAGGAGCGAGGGTAATATCATTCTTATTTAACATAATCACACTACATTTGTTTCGAGAACAGATTTTTTTTAAAGGTGATCCACTTACCCCACCATGGTGGGGCAAGTAGATCATTTGGCGCAAATTTTTAAGTCTCTCATACTCAATACATAACAATCAGAAAAATCGAAATAAATGACGATTTGAAGTATATTAGTCCCTTATTTGTTATCCACAGAAAAAAGTTTGAGTTACATTATTCACGTTAGCTGTACATAACAATGAAGTTAACTATTGATTTGTCTGTATCCACTTACCCCACGGTACCTTAATTTACTCGTGAAACTTTGTTACTTTTGAAGTAAAAAGTTTGTATTTTAGCGTAATTAAGGTATATCGATTTATAAATATGTCATTTTTATGCCTATGGCTAAAAATCTCGAAAATAAACATAAAAATAATTATAATTATTATCTCATTTTTATAAAAAATAGGGTAAATTACCTTAAATTTACAAAAAATACGTGCTGTGTGTTGAAAACCAAAATATCTTTCTTATGAGGTTAAATTATCGTTTTAATCTCAACGAAGTCCGAAGATTATTTTTCTTTTGTGGTAAAAAGATCGATTATTTCCCAGCGGAATCCAGAGATATTGATTTATGAATACATCATTTCCATCGAAACTAGGGTAAAATGAACTGAATGAAATTGGTCAAAACCGCATTAAAAAAACACTCGCCTCATCATCGTTTTGCCCATGAAAAATGTTTCTTTTGCGGTAAATAGGTCAAATCTATCTTAACGGCATCCAGAGGTATTAAATTTGAAGTCTTTTTTTTTTGCAAAAAAAATCCACTGTGCAGTGTGTGATTCTCCATTTCTAATATTCAAGGTTATATAATGAAATGTTAAATGTTTATAATAAAAAAAACTAAGTAAACTGCTAGAGATTGATTCAGGATTTATTAGACAGTATTTAATTTCTTAACGATAATATAACAAAAAGTTTTGAAAATGTGATCATTTCTGCTTCGTACACGGTTAAAGCAGTACCGTTGTTAAGGTGATTTAGCGGGCTTTGTTTTGCTCCAGATTTGTGCTTTTGCAGTTTTGAGATTTGGTTTCGATTTATCTTCACTTTAATATTTCAAAATATCTCAAATAACAATCATAGTTTGAACAACTACTTCTTGAAATAACTTCCCATAAATCATTGACAATTGCAGAGCACATATCTCAAACAACATCGTTTTTCTTAGCGACGACAGTCTTCCCATAGTGCTCCATTGTTGCGAGTTAGATTATCCTTGGCCCGGGCACAAATTTGCTTCGACTTGCAAAATATATCACCGCTCCTCCCCCCCCCCCCTGATTCACAACTCAACGGTCACCGGAGACGAACGAGATTCAAGGCGAAAGGGACGTCCAAAACTTTATAGCTTTCAATTTACCCCACCGCAGACATTGACCTTCCCGGCCTCCTCATATTCGACTTCGGCGTGTGCTCAATTGGATAACCCATAATGATTAAACTACAAAAATCTTAAGTTACACCCCAAATTTGTTTATTTGGACTCACAGAAGCTGCTAAGTTTTATGTATTTGAACGGAATCCGTTAACTCTAAGGTGGTCTAAGAAACATGGAGTTTGTATAAAGAAAATCTTACATGAATCAAGATCAATAGAGAAGAGACTGTATCTACTTAATTGGTAATCTTCACATCAATAATGAAAGAAATTCATCAACTACAGCGCACCTGCCACACGATATACGAATGGGCAAATGGCAACATTGGCAAAGAAAGCTCTCAGTTAATAATTGTGGAAGTGTTCTTTGAACACAAGCTGAGAAGCTGGCTCTGTCCCAGTAAGGAAGTAATGCCAGAAGGAAAAATATTGCGAGTTGATTTTTCTCATATAAAAATGGTCCACCTCAATGTTCCAGCAATGGGAAAACTTCCCACAGTGTCACTTTCCATTTTTCCCGATTTTACTCTATCATTCCGGTCTGTTCCGAAAGGAGCACTCGTTTCCTCGAACAGTTTACCCACGGCGCAGGGATTCCTGGGAGTCTGGGACCCAACAAAAGATAAATAATGTAGAAATGGGTTTCCACGTTCCGCCCGGGGGCACCTCCACATCGAAAGGTTCTGTTCCGTTCTGTTTTGGTCGATGGACGAATCGGGGCGTGCCATGAAATTTAATGCGGTGGCCTACTTTTGTGAAGCCGGTTGCCTAGGCGCTCGCTCACCACGACCTTTCTCTCGGTGGGGTGGCTTGGTTGGCTGTATTTGCGTCGTATGGATGGCTCTCGAGGCTGCAGCTTTAAGAAGATAGGTGGGGGTATCATTTTGGGAAAAAGAAGAAGCTCTAAGGAAATTTATAGATATGGATTTTCAGAGATAGTTTTGATTTTATAGATACTCACTGGGTGTCTACGAAAAGTTCAAACACTGAACGTACCATGGACCTTGTACTCAATTTGTTGATTTATTTGAGAGTTGTTGTATTTCACTATAAATTTATGTGATTTGTGCTAACGTAAGAACAACACGACATTCACGAAAACGCGACGTGAGACAAGACATAACACTTATAGTTCTTACTATCGTCAAAAAAGCTTAAAAATTACATTTCAGTCGACCGGTTTCGGGCGCGATGTAGCCCATCTACGGGACAATGTCCTCGGTCGGACATTGTCCCGTAGATGGGCTACATCGCGCCTGAAACCGGTCGACAGAAAGGTAATTTTTAAGCTTTTTTGACGATAGTAAGAACTATAAGTGTTATGTCTTGTCTCACGTCGCTTTTTCTTGAATACGTTCAAAACTGCAAAACCATTAATATTGTCTATTGCAATACCAAATTACCTTAGATTTATGCATAAAAATTGAAAAACAAGAACATCAAAAATCAAATTCCGGATAATCGAATCCCGGATAATCGAGTCCCCGGATAATCGAGTCTCCGGATAATCGAGTCCGACCTGTATTCGGTATCTTGATATCAAGTTGAAGAACCATGGGGCTCTGCACTGTTTTGATTTAGTATGGTATTTTGACGTTTACTGGCCTTGTTGTTTACAAATGTTATGTAAGAGTGAAAGAGACAGGATAATTTTTGTGCGGTGACCCATAGTGGAAGCTGATTTTCATGGCTAATTCGATAATTCCTTGAATCGCTTTTCGCAAGTAACACTAGTAGCTGAATAACGGCTTAATCAGTCAAAATGAGTATATTTTAACTGATTAAACTTTTATTCAGCTGAAAGTGTTACTTGGGTTTCACTGGTTTATGTGAATTTCCTCCCTAATTCTATGATCTCAGTTCAGTTCAGTTCAGTTGACTGTAATTCCTACTAAGCAATTAACAACTGAAATTACCTGAACTGCTTTTTACATTCTCCCTTAAAAGCTAAATATGATACTGTAGTGTTCGGAGGGAGGGACCGGCAAAAGCCAATCTAACGGCTGGATCAGCCGAATTGCACCAGGAGCAATTCCAGCACAACTTCATCGCTCGAAACACTTTTCAAGAGTGACATGTCATTCCACCCGATTTTGTCAGCCCCTCAACTCCTTCATTTTCCTACTCAAGCATGCTCATTTAGTGGCAGAAATTTGATTAAATAAGTTGTAAAAATGTTGGTAAAACACTTAAAATTTAGCGTGAAATAATTTGTGTACCATCTCCTAGTTCTACATGACCGTTGAATTATCTAAGAGTTTTGGTTTGGACACCTAAATAGGGTCCTAAAATGTTTAACGAAATCATGTTTTTATTTGATAACACGAAAGAGCATGTTACTGCAACTACTTTAGCAATTTTTCCCGCTCAAATATCGGCTATATCATATTTAAACTTTAATTTAAAAAATTGGTCCATATATGAACCTTGACACTTTTGATCATGTTTGACGTTCGCTTAGTCGACAAAAACACCACAGGGCATTTAATTTTAACACTGGGGTTGTTCCTATCTGACATTTCGGAAGGGATACGGAAAACAAAATAAACCCAAAATTTGAGTTTAAGGCAAGTGGCGTGGCAAAATCTAAAAAAACGATGAACATTAAAAAATTGAGTAAACGTGTGTTTCTGAGAATGCTTTTCATTAAATTCTGAACAACATACAACATACTGGGAGCAGGGCAGCATTTTCTAAAGGAATCCTGGGCTAGATTCTGACAAAATCTTGAGCAGCATTCACTCAGAATCTTCGGCAAAATAATATAAGAGGCAAATTTATATTAGAAATCTCTTTAAAGAAAATTTGTATCACTTTCATTTGATTCTACCCAAAATTTTGACATTGCTGCACTAAAAAAAATTGGCTCGCCACATAATACTGTATATGAGATTTGACCCGAGATTGAAAAAGGTTGAACAGCCCAAGTAACATTGGTAGCTTTCACAGCATTTTGACTGCACAAGCTGTTATTCAGCTACCAATGTAACTTGGGGGAAGGCCTGCCTTATGCCTTCTCGCCGCATCTAGCTTCCTGATTCAGACGCTGTGTGAGCTCCTTTCTAAACAAGTTTATTTATTTCCGTTTTACACTGACTTCTTCTGATCAGCGAATATTACGTAAAATAATAACTTGTAACAACTTACAGTGAAACCTCCATGAGTCGATGTTCTATGTCTCGATATCGACTCATGGAACCATACTAAAACCAAAATTTCATGGTTACTATGATGGTCCCCCCAAAGCTTTCCAAAGCATTTGTTTCCACGACTCGATATTTCCATGAGTCGATGGTCCCTTTGAATCAATGTGATATAGAAGAGGTGAGGGGATAGTCAATGTGTGCTTGTATTAGTGTAGTGTAATATCAAAACAAACATTATGTAAAAGGGGACGTCATACAGTTTCATCATGCCGTGAGCCGGTACGAAACGCTGCATATTGTGGAAGTATTCAAGAGCATAACTGAAAAAAAATCTACATCGAACACCTTGACGCAAAAGTTCTATAATTTTATTCAGTATCTTTATCCCTGAATCTCCGAATCCCTGACAAATTTGCCAGTTACGTAAATTTTCCAGTTATAAGGACTTTCAGCACTACAGCCATGAACCTGTTAGCTCACACGAAGTGTTCGTGAAACGTGGAATAATTCCAGCACATCTATCAGTTCCACACGGTCCCTCTATATTAGGGTGCCAATGAAAATCGATTTTTCGAATTTCAAAAAATGGTAGTGCTCAAAAGTTTTGTCTCCTCGAAAAAAGTCCCCATGCAAAATTTGAGCTCAATCGGACTTCATTAAGTGGACCCCCAAAGCGGTCAAAGTTTGGCTTTTTTGACCCATGGAAAATCTCCAAATCGAATTTTTTTTTTTGATGCCAGATGTCTTAGGAATGCATGAAACGTCGAGATCTGGTGTTATTTGGAAAAAATTTTTTTTGAAAAAATCGATCTTTTGGGACTTAGTAAATTTTTGAGTTGGGGGAGTGAATTGAATTTGAAATGAACGATTTGAATTCAATTGCTGAGAAATTCAAGGCAATAGTATTGAAACATATCCTATATCATTGTTGGCCACTGAAAGCATATTATTTGTGATATTTCATTAGGGTGGTTCATTTACTTTCCATTAGGGTGGTCCTTTTTGTTAAAAAATAAAAAAAATAAAAAATAGAATTTTAATTGAATATTGAAGACAATAGTATTGAAACATCTCACACATTATAGTCAGCCATTTTCTACATTTAATATGTGGTATTCACTTATTTCCATTAGGGTGGGCCTTTCTGTCGAAAAATCATAATTTGAATGGGATATTAAAAACAATAGAATTTTATCACCTCTTTCATCATCGTAGGGCATTTCCTTCATTAAATTCATGATATTTTATTAGGGTGGCTGACTTATTTTCCATTGGTGTTTGCCAAAAGTTAAAAAAAAAATCAAGAAATTTTGAATTTGATCCTTTTAGTATTTTAACACCTCTTTTATAATCGCAGGCCATTGTCTTCATTTTTGTTTAGAGAGGCTTCAAATTTCTCTGAATTCATGCGCCTCTAGTTCCATTTGATATGCGACATCATCGTAGGGCACTGTTAACATATTTCATTAGGGATGGTACACAAATTGTGTCACGCTAAATTTCAACTTTTTCGACCCCCCCCCCCCTTTGTCACACTATGAGTCGACCACCTCCCCACCCTTGGAGCGTGACGTAATTTGTGCATGATCCCTTAGGAAGTTTCTCTCATTTTCAATTAGGGTGCATCATTTTTCGTACAGTTTGAAACCATGATTTCTCGCAAAAGTCTCGTCCACTTTCCTTAATTATGGTGTCATTGTAAAAATTTCAACCTTAATATCTACAGACCGAAAGATTATGGTGTGGACTACTACATAATATTTGCGTAATGTTCGACGAAACATGTAAAGATAACTTAGTTAACAACAAAAGAGTTTTCTAGAAAGCCTCTCATTGTTAGAAAGGTCCTTTTGAAAAGTTTTGCGTGATTTTCATTCGGAATGCAACATTTCACTAAGCTGAACCAGTTCGGAGTCCTCGTCTCATACAAAATCCGCTTGCTACTTCGTGATTTCAGATGCACTCATCTCAGAGATCAAGCATTGAGCCTCAGTGACCTTTCCAATTTAGTTTTGCAAATTTCGAAGGAAATTCCAGAGAAAACTCTGAAGGAAAAACCAAAGAAAATTCCAAAGGAAATTCCGACGGAAATTCCAGAGGGAATTACGAAGGAAATTCCAGTGGAAATTCTGAAGGAAATTCCAGTGGAAATTCCGAAAGAAATTCCAGAGAAAATTCCGAAGGAAATGCCAGAGGAAATTTCGCAGGAAATTCTAGAGGAAATTTCGAACGAAATTCCAGAGGAAATTCTAAAGGAAATTCCAGAGAAAATTCTGAAGGAAATTCCAGAGAAAAATCGGAAGGAAATTCCAGAGAAAATCCCGAAAGAAATTCCAGAGGAAATTCCAAAGGAAATTCCAGAGATAATTTCGAAAAAAAATCTAGGGGAAATACGGAAGGAAATTCCAAAGGAAATTCCGAATGAAATTTCAGAGGAAATTTCGAAGGAAATTCCAGAGGATATTCCGAAGGAAATTCCAGAGAAAATTCCGAAGGAAATACCGAAGGAAATTCCAGAGAAAATTCCAAAGGAAATACCGAAGGAAATTTCAGAGAAAACGAAAGTTATAGAGGTACTTCCGAAGAAAATTCCGAAATAATTTCAAAGCTTCAAAAGAAATTCCAAATGAAATTCCGAATCAAATTCAGCATGAAGCTCCAAAAGGAATTCCGAAGGAAACTCCAGAAGAAATTCCGAAGCAAATTGCAAAGTAAATTTCGACGAAAATAACGTAGAAAATTCCAAATCAAATCCCGAATGTAGCTCCAAAAGAAATTCCAAACGAAATTCCAAAGCAAATCCTGAAAGAAATTCCAAAGCAATTTTTGAATTTGCTCTCCATAATTTGAATTTGAAATTCCATAAAAATAAATTCGAAGGGATTTCTGAAGGATGTTCCGAAGCAAATTCCAAAGAAAACTCGGACGAAAATTGCGCAGAAAATTCCAAATGAAATTCCAAAGCCAGCTCTAAAAGAAATTGCAAAGGAAATTCCATAAGAAATTTCAAAGGAACTTCCGAAGCGAATTCCAAAGGAAATTCCGAAGGCAATTCCAGAAGAAATTCTGAAAGAAATACCAAAGGAAAACTTTGAAAAACTGAAGAAGGAAATTCCGAAAGTAATTCCAAAGAAATCCAAAATAGCTTCCTGAAGCAACTTACTGAAAGAAGTTCCAAAGGAAATACTGAAGTAAAGGAATTTTAAAGAATAGGGGGAGATCCCCCAGTGCCGGACAGCACCCAATACCGGACAAAGTCGAAAAACTGAGAAATCATGGTCCAATCAAGATGGTGTATAAGAAGAAAAGAAAGCTATTATGGAGACTAATGTTAACGTAGAATAACACATCCTTGAAATATGCATGCCTTTTTAAAAAAGTAGAAAAGTTTGACAATCTTAAAAAATTTGACGTATCGCCTTAATTTTGAGTCTATTTAGTAAATATTTTGATTATGAAAAAATACTTTGGATCACGCAAGCATGATCGAACATAATCCTAATTTGATAGTATGACTGTATTTTGTACCAAAATTGAAGTAAATATAGACAAATTACAATTTTGGTTAAGCGACTCCTGTCCCCCAGTTTCGGACAGCTTGATTTGTTATATGATGTCTTTGTAATTATTGCACCAGTGTCTCAAAATACATTAATTTTTCATGTATTCCGTCGATCATGGTATCAAACATGCAATAAAATGAAGAAGAATGAACAACATTGTAAAATGTGCTATTTTTTCATCATATATGAAAGAGGTTTTTGATGGACATCTTGCAAACCAAGAAAATCTCAAATTGTTCTTGTAAATGTTGCAAATGCATTGAATTAACAATTTTATACTATTTCTATAGTAAACACATTCGATGATGTTCAAATTTACAGAATACGAGGCATTTCCAGATCGTGTCCGGTATTGGGTGCCACCTTTCAAGATCGATCAATTTGGTACTAAAATATATCATCAAAATGCAATGTCAAAATTCATATTTATATTTTCAAATTTATTTTTGTACACTTTAAAAATGATAATATTTATCATAAATGGGTAACACGAGCACAAAAAACCAATATTTTTAGAATTACGAATTTAGTGGCTTAAGTGTCCGGTACTGGGGGATCTCCCCCTACTCCTAAGAAAATTAAAAAAAAAAAAAACAATTCGAAGGAAATTCCAAAGTAAATTCCGAGAAAATTCAACGGAAATTCTGATGAAAATTACGTAAAACAGTCCAAAGGAAAATTCCGTAAAAAATTCCAATCAAAACTTCTAAATAAAATTCCGAAATCTCCATAGGAAATTCCAAAGGTTATTCCAAAGGAAATTACGAGGAAACTCTATAACAAATTTGGAAGTAAACTTCAAACGAAATTCCGAAAGAAATTTCAAAGAGAATTTTGAAGGAAGTAATAAAGGAATTCCAAAGGAAATTCTGAAGAAAATTTGATAAGTAGCCTCAAAGAAAACTGCAAAGGAATTTTAAAGGATACTCCTAAGTAAATTTCGACGGAAATTCCAAAGTTAATTCCGAAGGAAACTAAAAAACAAATCCAACGGAATTTCCGAAGCAAATTTCAGAGGAAATTCTGAAGAAAATTGCGTAGAAAATTCCAAAGGAAATTCCAAAAAAAATCCAAAGGAAATTCCGAAGAAAATTCAGTGGAAAATTCCAAAGGAAATTCCAAACTTTCCATAGAAAATTCCATAAAAAAAATTCAAATCAAATTCCGAATGAAATTCAAAAAGGAATTTCTAAGGAAATTTCGAAGAAAAAATCACAGCTCCAAAAGAAATTCCAAAGGAAACTTCGATGGAAACTTTCAAAATATAAGGGAAATCCCGAAAAAAAAAATAAAAAAATACTGAATAAAATCATATCATTTCGGTGTCATTTCGGTGTCTTCAGCGCATTTGTTTATTGAGTGAATGCGCTGAAGACACCGAAATGATATGACGAATAGTTTATCTGCTACATCACTTTGTGTCTTGGTGCATTTTTTATGTCAAAATTTGACCTATCTGTAACTTTTGAATCGATAGTTTTCACACAACCTTTTCAATTGTTTTCAAAAATTGAGGTAATTTGTAGTTCGTCACAGAAAAAATGAAAAGAATCGGTTGAGAAACGGCGGAGATATAGCTCTCTAAAGTTGACCATTTTGTATGGGAAAACGGTTTTGGTGCATTTTATATGTCCGATACTGTATGTTGTCCTGTGCTTCTTATCTTCCGTCAGATAAGCAAACAATTTTCGCTAATCTTTCTCGCAGAGCCACGGGTTGTTTATGCTGCATGAAAGCTCACAATCGCTCAAGGATACGAAAATTGAAGACGACACCGATCTCTCTCTCCCGCCTGGGCGCTGAACAGCAGACAGACAACAAAGAACATTTGGTGGCGACGACGACGGCGGGCTTCTCGATTGTGACCGCGCGAGACCACCATTCCCGCTTGTTTGCGTGAGCTAGGTTATGTTGTCGAAGCGTGATGATGCGAAACTGCCCGTTCTGTCTTTGCTTCCGTTGTACTGCTGCCCATGTTTGCATGGTTGGCGTAACCACCAGCAATATCATTTCTGGGAAAATTCGTTTTTGTGTTACTGGCTGCATTTTTACATCTGTTCATAATTCCAATCTATTTTTGCATGTGATAAAGATTGAAATTCAAAATTTTACTGAGAGCGAGTTTAAAAAAGTCTTAAAAATCAATAGTTCAATATTCAATATTCCGGAATTGACACTAAATGAAGTGTGCCCCATTTGATTCCTTGACGTTTTTACATGGAATATGAAGATTCATGAGAACCGCAATCAGCCGTACCAAATAAGTTCCGTTTTGGATTATTTTTTCTCACTGTACAATGTATTGTTAGGTAAAGAATGCATAGAAATGTAAATAAAAACATTTTGGTCATATTGGCGCTTACGTTGACTATGCAAACATGGCCAGTTCTGCTGTGGCTGCCATTAATCGGTTCGGTCCAGTTGTGGGGCTGTGCTGGGGATGCTGTTTTCGGAGAATGCTTCCCATTTATTGGAGGGAGACTGGCTGGGGCGCCCGTATGTCTGTATTGTAGTGCTGGTGTGGGATCCCACCACGGCAGACCACACAAACTGCCTGCACAACTACTACAGTGTCACGTTAGAATTCCCGCAATGTCCTCGTCGTCGTCGTCGTCAATGCTGGGAATCGTCGATGACGGGTGGTGGCTCACTAAGGTAAATTGGGACAATTTAAGTGGTCAAAATTATTTCCTAACATGCAGCTATAACTATAGTAGTGAGGAAGTTATCGGAAATAAGTTGAAAACATGAGGGCCTTCCTTAGCGGAATGGTTAGAGTTCACGGCTACAAAGCACAGCCATGCTGAAGATATCTGGGTTCGATTCCCGGTCGGACCAGGATTTTTTCGTAATGTTCCGTTTTCCTTAACTTTACTGGGCATAGAGTATAATCGTACCTGCCACTCGATATACGAATGCGAAAATGGCAAGTTTGACAAAGAAAATTCTCAGTTAATAACTGTGGAAGTGCTCATAAGAACACTAAGCTAAGAAGCAGGCTCTGTCCCAGTGCGGACGTAATGCAAAGAACAAAAAGAAGAAACTGTTAAGCGGTAAAGTTTCATGAAGATTGAAACACATTTGCAAAAGTTATCGAAAAGGAAACGCGAAAGACGTGACAGAATTTCAGACATTTTTATAATTAGCTAAAAATAGCGAAAAATGTTGAGTGTAAAATACTTGAAAGATTTTAAAGAACATGATACCGGTAATTGTGTAGTTTATCTCGAAAGTTTCTATGTAAAAACATATTTAAAATACACCGACACGTTAATGCTTCCAGTGGGCGATTTGCCCTTTGAAGGAAGCACCACACTGGACAACGGACTAGCATGCAACGTCAAGTGACACAGTTGAAATACATTCCTGACGCAAAGTTTTCCGGACTGAAGCGGGAATCGAACCCACACTCCTTGATTCGTTGCTGCTAATTGCTTGGTAACACTAACCGCACGACCACGAGACCCACATATAAATTAATATTTGATGGCCCGGTGGGTCGCGCATCTGAAAAGTTTGGGAACCTACCGGATACAATACTGTGTATCAGGATGGTCCATAATGATCAAACTGTGAAAATCTTAAGGTACACACCCCAATTTGTTCGTTTGGACTCCTAGATGCTACTGTGAAAATTTGAGCAGAATACGTCAATTCTAACACCCCCTTAGAGCTTTAAATTTGTATGAAAAAATCGACCAAACATATGGAGAACGCAGTATTAATTAAATTCTGGACTATAGGGGGCGCTGTAGTCGACGTATTCCTCTCATTTCTTTTTTTTAATTTCTTCATTAGTATCATTCCAAACATTCCATTCATTATTTCTTATATCTAGGTGTTCTGTGTTATAAAACAACACTTTCATCCTAATTTGGTAACACAAATCTAAGATTTTATTATCATTTTGTTAACAACTAATTGGCTACAAAGATGACTAGAGTCGGTTAAGACCAAATCAATCGTAGATGGATTTCTAGAAGAGGAAAAACATGTAGGGCTATCAGGGTATTGAATTGAGAAATATCCTGAAGAGCACTCATCAAATAAAATTCTGCCGTTGGAATTACTTTGAGAATTATTCCATGACCGATGTTTGGCATTAAAGTCACCAATGACAAAAAATTTTGACTAATTGCGAGTCAATTTTCGCAAGTCAGTTTGGAGCAAATTAACTTGATGTCCAGAGCATTGAAAAGGCAAATAGGCAGCTATGAAAGTATATTTACCAGACTGTGTTTCAACAGAAATACCTAAAGTTTCAAAAACTTTAGTTTCAAATGACGAAAACAGTTGATGTTTTATACGCCTTTGAATGATGATTGCAACTCCCCCACATGCCCCATCAAATCGATCGTTACGATAAACAAAAAAGTTAGGATCTCTTTTGAGTTTAGATCCAGGTTTTAAATAAGTTTCGGTAATAACTGCTATATGCACGTTATTAACTGTAAGAAAATCAAACAGCTCGTCCTCGTTACCATTCAGAGAACGAGCATTCCAATATAACATATTTAAATTATTATTTGGATCCATTAGAAAAACGTAATCCAATAACAATTTGATTTGTAAATTTTACACCAACTTGGACTGCTTCAGTCATAGTGGTGGCTTTGAACATTGCATCAATCATTAGATTCAATTGTTCAGTTAGAAAATTAAAATCTGAAGCAGACATATCACTTGAAGTGGGTACATCTGATGATTTCCCATTAGAATGTTCGGTAGACGAAGAAGCTGAGTAGGAGTTATCTGTGGTGGTAGGGTTTTTTTCCATTTGATTTGAAACAAGTAGAATGGGTACTCATGGAACGAATAGGGGAGGAGTTCAAATTACCTGCTACGATATCGGCAAAAGATTAACCGTGGGTAGATACATTCAAAATTGAAAGATTCGAACGGCTACCCGACGGGTTAAAATTTGTTTGTGAGTGAGCATGATTATGATCTTCCTGGTGGGAATGATTCCTAATCAAGCGATCGTTAACTGAAAAATGAGCATTGTTCGATACTCTACCAGGCAAATTCCGGAAACGACCGTTATTGTAACGGATATTATCTTTCATCTGCCTGGCACGAGCCTCAATGACTCTTTTGCGTGAAGGGCAATTCCAAAAATTCGACTTATTATTAGCCTCGCAATTAGAGCATATGAATTTGGTGGTATCTTCCTTTAATGCTTTAATATTATTTAGTTCTGTTTTGTTAAAGTGAACTAAATAATATTCTTGAGAAAGCTTCTTCCGAATAATGCCAGATTGGGTTCTCTTTTTCATAATGTTTACTTGGACTGGGGAAAATCCAAGTAAATAATTTATTCCATTTTTGATCTCTTCAGGTGACTTATAGTCACTTGGGAGACCTTTCAAGACAACTTTGAACAAACGTTCAGTTTTGTCGTCATAAGTAAAAAAAATGTGCTTCTTCTCTTCAAGATGTTTGAGAAGAAGTTCGTGATCTTTAAGAGTTTCCGGCAAAACGCGACAGTCTCCTTTCATTGCGATTTGGAAGGAAACCTTGATTCCCCTAATGGAGTTCAAGATCTCCTGCCTAAATCCCCCAAATTCGGAACAACTGACCACGATAGGCGGCACTCTTTGCTTCCTCACTTGAATCAAAGAGCCTGGGCTAGAGGCTGCTTCGATTTGGTGTTCGAAAAATTTGTCTAGAGCATCGAACTGATTGCTCATTTCGATACAATTATTCATTTCACCCTTGGAAGAAAGTTCGCATTCCGGAGAAACGTCCTTTCTTCCATTCTTGCCACGTTTAGTGACAGTTTTAAATCCCATTTTTTTGGAAGGAAGTTGTGAATTCAGAGATTCACCCTTCATTTTGTTTGTTGTTGATACCAAACTAAGTTAATAAACGGAAGAAGCCGTGACCTTCTGAGAGGTTTTTTCCCAAGACGGTGTCCAAGAAGGATTACCACCGCTAGCTTTCGCCAACGGGTCCAACGAAAAATCGAAGGCACGGGTCCAAACAAGGATCGTAAAGGGATTAATAGTAGAAAAAATAGTACTGAAAAGTACTGTTTTTGTAGCACTGAAAAGTAACGTTTTGAATTTTAGCACTGAAAAGTACTGTTTTATTGCTTTAGGTAGTTTTTAAGAAACCTTCCAAGAGCAGAGAGAATTCGTGTACGCACAGCACGAAGGTACGATGTGCACTGCCTTTCATTTCTTATTTTAAATTAGTAGAGAAGAGCTGAAACAAATTGAAAATCTTTTCGGCTAGAAACCAAGAAGTAATACCTAGGGAAACTAAAGAACCGGTTTCTTATATTTTCGCAAATTAAATTTTACTATCATATATATTGTTTTATCGTGTGACTGCATATGATGCTCCGTGTTTTAAGATGTAAAAATAAACTTTTAATAAAACAATCTTAGAGCAACTATACTGCCGTGAATCGCAAGTCAGTCCCATCTGCATTTTCGTCGAAATTGAGATGAGCTCAGTTTTCAACATATTTTCCAATGCTCTTTCGGCTACACTTATGAGATTATATTATTTGTTCTGAAAAATTATGAAAAAACAGCAAGTCAAATTGTCCCATAATGAAAAGTAACCGCATGTCGGTTCCACTACAGATTTCCGCACCGTGTAACACAAAAATGAACCGTGTTTCGATCATCTTCATATTTTTCTCGGAAATATATCGTAATGAAAAGCAAGTTGTGAAAGTTTCATTAAGATTGGAACATGTTCCAATCCTCTGGAATTTTTTGAATATTCGTATGGATAACGAGTTTGGAAACTTCACAGCCCATTTTCTCAATGCCTACTTTTTACAGATGGGACTGACTTGCGATTCACGGCAGTAAAAGTGACATGGAAAAAGAAACAGTTAAAATAAACAAATTTTACTATCTCTGACTTTGAGTTGTTGCAGCACAAAAATAGACTAGAATAACAGAATGTGAAGCTTCATTCCTCAACTAGTTAAGTGTCACGTGTAGAACATTATTTTAAAATTCAGCATGACCTTTGGCCAGCTAGATTTTCCAAACATCCCTTAGTGCGGCATGCGAATCTCAAGAAGAGTGCGAGAGTGGAGCAGCATTTCGATTCCTCGGAACCGGAGCGAACAAACGGACACGAGATGAGGATAAATTGATGTGACGCACGGTAGGAGAATATTGTCGTTCGCACAAAAACAAAGTTAAAGCGAATAGCGCACAGCACAAGAAGCGTGGATTGCGGGAGGGAGTTTAGTAGGACTGGGGGTACAAAGTCAAGCGAAAACAGATTCTTGACGTCTCGTCGGCCCGCAGTTTGGTTAATAGGTGGTTTGGTGGATGAATTTCAGCGTGTGTACGAATGCGGGGGCGTTTGCAAGAGGGAATGACGAATGGTATTGCTTCCACGTGTGTCTGTTGAGGCGCAAGAAATTTGGAGATGTAGGTATGTTCGAAGAAGCAGGTCACGAAGTAATTAAATAGGCAGTACTGACTACATTCTCTATGGGAAAACCGGAATATTAATCGTTTAATCCGTGTGCTCATTTCTGAGGAATATGAGATTAGGAAGCATGCTTTTATTATCAGTAAAAGTATTTTCGCTGTACGAAATGTGTTCTCACTTATTGGGATATTTGAAAATTTCTAGCTAATTTTGACATGTGTAAATAGTTAAGGCTGTAACCTTAAAGTGTGGATAAAAAAAGCTGTTATCGGAAAAATGTTATGCAATCAGTAGTCGATAACTCAACATTCTATTTCTTTCAAAACGTCTCAATGGATTTCTGATATTGCTTCGGGAAATCAATAACATCTGAAGTAATTTTCGGAAGGATTATGAAAGAATCATTGGGATCTATATATGGTAGATTACACATTCGCTTGGTATTCTTCAAGAAGTATTTGTTTCGGAGTTCTTCTAAAATTTGTACAATGATTCCTTTTGGAATTTTAATATAAATTCTTCTGGAGATCTTTTCACAAATTCGTCAGAAAATATTCTAGAACTGCCTCTATGGAATTTTTTGAGGAATTTGTCTAAGAATTGCTCCCGGAATATCTAGACGTAACTTCGTCAAAATTGATGTTAGATTTCTTGGAAGAATACTTAGAGCAATCTTTGGGAAAGAATCCTTAGAGAGATCCCTGTCCCAGGTGTTTTCCTATGTTGTTACTGTACCCATTCCAATGACCAATGACAGTTAATTTCTTCAGATTTAATTCATACCTTAAAGAGACGATGTTCTTATCATTGGTTCAAGGGAATTTCGTATTTGTAAACGCGAGTTCACCTTATAGCTCTGTAGTCGGAAAAGTGCATACCGAACGATCCTCTCCTACTGCTACTTCTTCATCAGCTCCGCCCTGGTAGCCCGAAGTAAATAGATCCCGAAGCGACGACCACCCGTCCGCCCCATGCACACATTTGCCCCATTCATTGTCGTCAGCTGTTAATGAACGATGTAAAATTTGGCCTTGAAAAACAAGACGTCCGTCTGCGAGCGGCTGCTGCCAGAGTCGGAAGGCACGGAGAGAAAATATTTTGTGCGCAATTTCGTTGCAGGCTGAAGGAGTGGCGATAGCCTGCAGTGTAGGTCGCGGGGGTCAACGGTTGCTTCCCTCGCTTCGATTGGTGTGTAGCATTTTATTTATATTTTTCTCGAGTGTGTCTTGCGAAGCTTCATTCATCGGTCGTAATCAAAACAAGTTTGCGTTGTGCTCTGTTTGTAGGAAGTTTGACGTCGTTCGGGTACTTTTTGTAGTATGGTGAAATCCATTATCTGTACCTTGTGAATGATATAAAATCAGTGTTCAATCGTAAATTCTTTGCTCCCATGTAGGATTATTGCACTGTGAACTACAACTTGATTCGGTTATTTGTCCAATATCACATACCCAAACGTGACTAGGGTAGGTGTACCAGTTATGGACATAGTGGTTCCCTATTTCGCCATACGTGATTACTTCAATGTCTTCAATTTTTTGAAAATATTTGTGTGTTGTAGTAGTTAGATTTAAGATATATCTTGATGTTAAAACATTCAAAAAGATTTTAAAAGTGAGAGTAATCAAAATTTTACGTATGGCCAAATAGGGAACCACTATGGCCATAACTGGTACACTTTCCCTATGTATAAGTTAAATAAGAAAATAATAAATCTATACGAAAGACAATCCATTTGACCGCTTTTAACAGGGCTCAATTTCTGACGTGATTCTCTTGCCAGCCACCTACAGACGTAGGGGTGATGGCGGTAAAGTGGACATCTTTAGATAAACTACTATCAGTAAATCGCTTAGAGGACATTAAATGTGTTTTTATGAACATTGTTATATTACGTGCAAGCCTTAAGATTATAATTTTGTGCAGTATCTTTTTATTCTTGTTTGAATAAAGTCACGATGTACGGGTAGTGATCAATTATAGAGGAAATGATTATTAGGCGATGTATTTGAAGAGAATCATCTGGATTGTGGACAACTTCCATGTCTTCCATTTCGCAACAGGTTTACAGAATTGAGTCATTCGAACAAATTACACTAAGATAGAATTATCTGATTCGATGAAAATCTTAACGAATTGTTTTTCAAATATAGTGTCTGTAGTCAGTCGTTTAACTTAACTTAAGACAGGTTAAGGTGGTTGAAAATACAAAAAAGTTTGAAAATCCCATCTCCCACATCTTTTTTACGGCATTACGTCCTCACAGTGACAAAGCCTGCTTCTCAGTTTAGTGTTCTAGTGAGCACTTCCACAATTATTGACTCAGAGCTTTCTATGTAAATGTTGCCATTTTCGCATTCGTATATCGTGATGCGGTTAAATTATACAATTATTTAACTTTACATCATTTATATTGGGTGGTAAATGACTGGACAATGCGTACCATTGGTACTCCGCGTACCTGCAGGTATAAAATAGACCCCATTTGTGGTCCTTAGCCTCTTGTCCTGTAACTCCTATCCCTACCTCCCCGTGGTGCCGCCTGGGGTACGAGTAACCGTAGGGAAGATCGGGTAACCAACTGTTCGCGCCCGCCGCGGGTTAGATTGTTCGGACACTTAGTAAGAAACTCGCAATTACTTGACGAAAACAACTTTATTACGCGAACACTAAATTGAAAATTTTATTCCCGTTTAACAAAACGAAAGAGGAGATGTTTCCTCCGCGGCGGTTTATTACTATACTGATTAACACTAGCTTACTTCTCTAACATACCTATCTATGTACATAGCAGCTGCTCAGATCGGCACGATCATATCAGCTGCATGTATCCAAAAAGAGCAGACGGGCCAGCGAGAGAAACCTTCGCACTTTCTACCTGACTAGGGGTGATCATTTAAATATTGCTGTCGAACTAAACTATCTTTCTTGCTCTAACATTTGCCGGCCGCCTTGAAATCTTGATTTCAATTTACCTGTCTTGCTCTGGCACGTGTGTTTATGAATTTCTGTTTTGCTACGGTTATTCTACTCTTATATACTAAACATTTCAGACAATCACATTGTATTAGCTGTGGAGTTCATCACAGTTCTCAGGCTGCTGCTATATGCTAGTCCTACTGACCCACATTCGTGCTGTTTACATACAACGGGCATCGATATTCTGACCTACATTTGAAGGAGATCAGTTCTTGTTGCTCGTAGTAGGATGTGGATGACTGATTTGCTTCACGTTGTAATTCAACCTCTACTCCATCGGCTGCTGCAGGTAAGTGAGTTGTAGAAATTCCATTATGCCAACTGCTTTGATGTTTCTGTAGCACGGTTTTGAGGCAAAGTCGCTGAAACATATAAAGGGTGCTTTTTTACCTTTTTAATCCAAAAATAAAGCGACTTGCCTGGAACGGAGGCCCCCGTGGCCTCCGCAAGTGCCGGTTGGCAATGATGATGTGCAGATTGAATTCGGAATAAACCACTGCTTAATTTTAGGTGCTGCTTGACCGCCAGACTGGTACTGCTAATCAATCTTGGACATTCTTCAAATCTTGGACGGATTGATGAGACGACTTATTATCACTCAATTGAAACAATCATCTGAAAATGTTGCATGCTGGGCAGCAGTTGATCATTTCGTCCATTCGGGAGTGTTTCTGGAGTGGACTGTATCCATAGGTCGCTGGTTCATATCCGGCTCGAAGGACCAAATGTTCGCGCCCGCCGCGGGTTAGATTGTTCGGACACTTAGTAAGAAACTCGCAATTACTTGACGAAAACAACTTTATTACGCGAACACTAAATTGAAAATTTTATTCCCGTTTAACAAAACGAAAGAGGAGATGTTTCCTCCGCGGCGGTTTATTACTATACTGATTAACACTAGCTTACTTCTCTAACATACCTATCTATGTACATAGCAGCTGCTCAGATCGGCACGATCATATCAGCTGCATGTATCCAAAAAGAGCAGACGGGCCAGCGAGAGAAACCTTCGCACTTTCTACCTGACTAGGGGTGATCATTTAAATATTGCTGTCGAACTAAACTATCTTTCTTGCTCTAACACCAACCCTGGTGGGACCTTGGTCGTATACTGACAGGGAAGGGGAGCTCCTCTCTTCTGAGGGTGTAGCTCTCTGTTCTCCATGTCAGGGGCGGCTCAAAACAGCGTCTGTTCTCCATGTTAGGAGCGGCTGATCATCGTCCTAGTGCCAGCGTGGGACTCTAAACAGTGCTGTGCACGATGATCCTCCGGCGAGACAGGGGGTTGGTGCAGGCCTTACAAGACAGCCGTAAAAACCATCAGTACAGGAAGCATACAATGTAAATTCGTACCGGAACAATCGGCATAGACCAAGGCATCGAAAACGGACTAACGATTAAAAACTCGGATCATGGAACTGTAAGTCTCTCAATTTCCCGCATTTTTTTTCCGAATTATTGAGGGTCCGCAAATTCGACATCGTAGCGCTGCAGGAGGTTTGCTGGAAAGGGTCGACGGTATATACGTATAGGGATGGTTATACCATTTACCAGAGTTGCGGCAACAGACATGAGCTGGGCACAGCTTTTATCGTGATGGGCGAAATGCAGAGGTGCGTGATTGGGTGGTGGCCAATCGACAACAGAATGTGCAAGTTGAGGATCAAGGGCCGTTTCTTTAATATCAGCATAATCAACGTGCACAGCCCTCACCTAGCAAGTGACGATCGATAACGATAAGGACGCTTTCTACGCGCAGCTGGAACGTGAATACGACGCACAGTATTTCGATCGGACGAAATCGTGAACTTAATTTTGTAGCACCTTCAAATGTGATTTTTTCGGAATGATGTCTTCGGACGAAAATTTTCTAAAAATATAGCGCATATATTGACGGTAAATGTTAGTTCGCAACTTTGCCACGGGAGGCGCTGCGAAAATATTTTTTTTGAAATGACGATCTTTAAATATGATGTCTTCGGCAAAGTTGTAGATAATTCAAATACAAACAACTTTGCCAAAGACACCTAGTGTGTATTCAGCCGCATTTCCAAAATACGGGAGTATTTTATGAACGACCCCCTAAAACTAGTTTTTCTCCGATATTTTGAAAATACGAAGTTTTCGGTAGCAACAATGTTCTACAAAATTGTGTAAAAAGTCAAAATGAATCATTCTCTAGAAGACACTAGGTTTCTAAAGACCAAGGAAAAGCAGTTATAACCATTTGAGTGCAAAAAACAGTCATTTTTGGGGTCCGTGTATTTATTCGGGTGGCAGCTGGTGGGAGATGAAACCTAGTAGGATTAAAAATACATCATTAGTAGTTGTAAATGTCGATAGTGTCATTAGTATCCACGAATATCCCTTTTACCTAAAGGAAGTTTCATCAATGACTCTCATTACCCTGAAGTACTTAGTTATGTGATGGGTAGAGGGTTATGTGACTCCAAACTTCTTCTTCTTCTTCTCCTTGACACCAGTAGCGTAGCTAGGGGGGTGCGGTGGGTGCGGTCCCCGAGCTGCTAGGGGCCCCAAAATCGCAGTACGGATATCTCATAGCATTAAAAGATCGACATAGCTTGTGAGAAACTGGCAATTTGTAAGATCCCAAAAAAAAAAAATTAACATGATAAGCAGACTTGGATCTGCGATGTTCAGGGGCCCCTTTATTATCCCTTATTTTTAATATTTTAGAGTGGGCTGAGGGCTCCGGGAGGACCGTGGCTGTGGGCCACACATTTTAGGGGCCCACAACCCAACCTTAATCTACCCACATTTTACACATTTTAGAGACCTCCTCCAGTATTGTTATTTTTCTTGTTGTTTTTCAATCGATAGCACGCATGAGAAATCCGAGTCTTCTAATAGCTAAACGGGGCTCTGATGAAGAGGGCGCGAAAAAATATTAACGTTCAACGCTCCGTCATCGTAATCATCGTGATCATCGAAACTTCAAAAGCAGTTTTTCTGTCCAAAACACGAAATTAATCGATGAAAATGTGTTCACTGTGGTTCGGTTGTAGCAAAGAATACAGTAAACACATTTACCTGATAATTTTGTTGATTTTGAACGAAAAAACTGCTTTTGAAAATTCCGAAATCAATTACTGATCCTGCCCCCTTAGGGTAGGCTCACCAGGCGGTATCCTTTGGGAGAACATGCCCTCCTTTTTGATCATATATCCTCCTGTCCTCCTTTGCGTTGAAAATGTCCTCCTCTTAATTGAATAAATAATTTGATATCGATTAGTTTTCTAATTATTTATTTGTTAGAATCTTTAGGTATTTATTCACTTCACGGCGTGTCTGGTAGAACAATATTATCACAAAAAAATAGGCATCGCTAAATCTTTCAGCATTCGAAAATATAGGTTTTAAGCTTTCATTTAACGGGTTCCCCAAAAAAATCCACCGAGGGATCCCGAACATTTTTTTTTATTTTAAATTTGTGTTCCTTGAAGTGCAATATTTTCAAATATAATCATGGTAAAAGACAGTTTTTTCTCTCTTTCAAGCTCGATGGTAGCCCAAATTTCAAATGAAAGTTGATATAACATAGATATATAAGATTACATATTGTAATAGACATAACTGTCCTATGTGATCTTGGGGATACGGCACTTACTCGTACAGTGGAGGACACACTCAGTTGAGTTCAACTAATTTTCATTCTTTTACCAAGATCCGCACAGCTGAGCGGTAAGCAAATTGATTTTAACTGATATGTCAGCCTAACATCAAGTTTACCTAAAACAGCACTTTTACTAAGATGTCAACAAACGACCTTTTACCGAGATTTGCACAGCTGAGATCGGCATTCGGATTTAAGTGTGTATTTGATTCTAGTGTATAACTGTTTCTGTTCATATTTAGAAAAGATTAATTTTCTTTTCCTTCTTTCTGGAATTACACCCCTATTGAGACAAAGCCAGGTTCTCAAATAAGAGTTCTTCGGTTACTCATTAACTGAGAATTGGATTCGCCTATCATGATTGTTTTTTTATATTGTGTGTAAGAAAAATATACTCGACCGATGAGATCTAATCAACCATCCTGAAAATTCCACAAACTACGTAACGGTCGAGGGGGAGGGGGGAATAGCGTTTAATTCTTCCATACAAAAAACGTTACGGAGGGGGATGGGGTGAGGTGGTCAAAAATTTCCGATTTTAGCGTTACGTAATAAATGGACGCTGTCAAACGATTGATACGAAATAGAGCTCTTTTGAACAGTGTTGTTCAGACTCATTTCCCCGAAAATAACATTTTCCGAACTACGAAGCCACGAACTACTACAGCCATGCTCTATCCTCCTTTCGGTGAATGAAATGAGTGAGTGAGCGAGTGCGAATCATTTCACCAAAACTTGAATTGCGGCCCACCGAGATCGAAACTGTCGGATCCCATGTGCAACACTCAAGCTCAACCACCTCCCCCTCCTTCTCAGGAATACAACGCACAATTATAACAGTTCATGGCTTCACAATGCGAATTTCGGAGAAATGAGTCTGGTCAACACTGCTTTTGAACCATTTTTGCAAATCAATATCACTTGCTGCTGGGTTAATATTGTCATATTTTCACAATTGATATGATATAAAAAAAACAACATGCCAAAATAGTGACTCTTTGAATTGAAAATAGTCTTGCAGTTGTGTTAACTCAACTCTTATATCCTTGAAAATATCGTGGTCAACAGGCACAATCTGGCTTCATAAATAAGCAAAAATGCCACAATTGAGGAACAGAAAATCTATTCAAGATTCATGAAACGCCATTCCATGATCAAGTAAGTACTATCAGTTTGGACCAGACCAAAAGAATCATTGAGTCATTTTTTTTTTTCAAACAGTATGAAACAGTCGATAAATTCGAGATCTTTGGAAGTTTGTTCATTATGTCTCTGCAACGGAAATTCCATGGACATCTGACATAAAACAGGGACACATGATTTGAATTTGGAGATCCTAATTTGACTCCTCCTGACTTAAGTTTATGGAGCTACTGTAAAAACAGACGCAGAGCTCAAGGCAGACTCTTGAGTCGCTATCATCGCAAAACCCCCCAATAAGCTCCAAAAGGTAATGTTAAATGCATGCTGTATGGAGCTCATTTGGCTACGACCAATTAATGCAGCCACTTGATTGATGTTGCTTTCATGAAATAGCCCAAAATATTGCAAAAATTGCACCCTGTATTCACTGATGTCCGCACGAATGAGAAGGTATCTTTTCGGGATATTGAAACCCTTAGAATAAAGTCATAAAAATCTACTGTAAATTGCAGTTACTCAACTCTATGGGGCAAGTGGGCACATGAAATTTAACTTTTTATTCTTCCTCATAATACTTACCGTTACCAATAATCACATAATTAACCATATTTCATGTTGAAAACATATATTATATGAATATGATATCAATCTAAAAGGAGTATAAAATGGTAAAACTTTCTTGTTTGTAAGCTACTTACGTGTTTTAATAACTGCAGTAATTGTGAAAATTGTATTATTGTTGTTCTGCTTGTCAGAAAACCACTTTCACGGTGGAATTATTTTTATGATTTGATTTAACAGGAAATATCTTCCACTATATTCTTATTAAATTTTGAAATTCCAAGCTAAAAACATCAAAATAACTTCAATACTATTAAAAAAGTCTGTGTAGTGTCACTTACTCCGGGTGCCTGGATAATATTCTTAATGAGGATTTTGTAAGCTTTTTGCTAAGGCTTGGGTAACAGGGCATTTAAGCATATTCCATTTACTTTCGTAGGCTGTTGTAATGTTGATCCATTCTACTTTTAATCTTTAACGGTTGATTGGCAAAGAACATTCTCAATCAATAACTAA
The DNA here is from genome assembly GCF_002204515.2 of Aedes aegypti. Lineage (NCBI taxonomy): Eukaryota > Metazoa > Arthropoda > Insecta > Diptera > Culicidae > Aedes > Aedes aegypti. The sequence continues at coordinate 66,016,372 of NC_035108.1, read as the reverse complement.
GTACTTTACGAACTCTAAGCTGAGAAGCAGGCTATGTCCCAGCAGAGGTGTAATGCCAGACAGAAGAAGAATAAATTTGAAGTATTCTAACCATGAAAAGAAACAGTGCTTGATTAGATATACTTCCACAGTATGAATAAGTAAACAGTCGAACTTACAACATATCTAATCGAAAAAATGTCCTATAGCTCAATAAATCCTCAAAATCACATAGGACAGTTTTGTTTTTTTTTACAAAATGAAACTCAATAGATATGTATATATATTTATTTTATGAACTTTTATATGGAAATAAAACTTTTATTCAACGAAGCTGTCTTTTGCAATGATTACATTAAAAAATAATGTACTCTAAAGAACAACAATTTTAAATAAAAAAAAATGTTCGGGATCCCTCGGTGGATTTTTTTGGGGAACACGTCAAATGAAAGCTAAAAACCTATATTTTCGAATGGTGAAAGATTTAGCGATGCCTATTTTTTTGTGATAAACCTTTCCCATATACACGCCGTGACTTCGAATAAGGATGAAAGATCTTTCACTTTAAACCCAATGGTAAAATTAACGAGTTTAGAATTGAATGTGAAATAGTATTTTAGTGTCTTATCTAAATAATGCTTGATTATTCCTTTAAAAGTATACCTTTGAAAACTCTATATTGTCCCCTCGCTGTGCATGTTGAGCGACCTTTTCCATGTTGTTTGAAGACTTATTAATGAGTTGAAATGCTTTTGGATTTTTCAAAACACATTTTTTGCACTCAAATTTAAAGTATATTTCAATTATCTTATTGGGATTGAATTCAAAAACAAACTTATCAATCATATAACCAACCTTTATTTTATCTTAAAAAGTGATATTGAAAAATGCATACCACGGGTCCAATTATTTTTTTGAGGAGAAAAAATAATTTCGAGTCATTTTATATGAATATCTATTCCACAGAGGCACAAACCCTCTTCGTCTTTTTAAAAATATATATAATGTAACAAATAAACTTTAACTCTAGTATGAAAAAAAAAGTTAATTTATTTTTTCAGAATTATTCACCAAAAATATATTTTTTGGAAAAAATGCTCTATTAAATGAAATCAAATTAAATTCGGTAAAAAACAGACCAAAATTCTTTCCTTTTCTAAGCCCAATACAAAATATTTTTCTTTAAGGTTGTTGTTGTCTTATGTTTTGTATCAGAGAAAATAGAACACTAAGGTTTGTTGCTAAGGATTTTCGTCATAAATGAGTTCACCGCTAAGATTTTTTTCAGTGCAGATACACGGTTTTTCACAGTTTCAAGGAAGCAACTTTTTAGTTTATTGCTTTTCGAATAAATGACAAAAATGTCAATTAAAAAAAACTGTTTCTTTTTTCTTAACAAAAAAGTTCTGGTATAACACGTTTTTTAAATGTCTTCCTTTTTCAGAGTGAGTGAAGCAAAATGTCCTCCTTTCTGAAATATTCTTCTGGTAAGCCTACCTTAAGGGCACAAACTTGAGTAATAACAGATAAAATACAAAAAGTTTACAAATTTGTATTTAATTTATTATTTTAAACATTGAATGCATATTGAAATATTTCAGATTTAATTTAATTTTTAATTTTTAAACCATTTCTCCTGGTAATTTATATAAAAATATGCCATGGATTTTTTTTTTCATTAAACGTATTCAAAGATTCCTTTAAGATTACGTTGAAAAATATGAGAAAATATTTTCAATTATTCATTTTGGAATTTTTCCAGGAATTTTTGCAGAAATTCTTTATTTTTTCGAAATAAACACAAACAACAAATCCAGGGAACTTTTTGAAGCGCTTTCATGTAGAAACTGTACATAATATTCTAAACAGTGCCAGTAGGACTTTTCTAATATTTTTTGAAAAAAAAAAAATACACTACAATATTGCTAGTAATAATAATCTATCTGGCTTTCCCATATGGTTGTAAATTTATGAAGGTGTTTTCAATTAAATTGCCACAGAAAATCCGAAAATTTATACCCGGATTTTCTCAAGGATCGTTCAAGAACTCCTACTGAAATCATTCTAGGAATTTATCAAGGTTTTAATCACAAACTCCACTGAGAAGGCCTCTGAAAACCACTAGAGGGATTTCTTGGCGTACCGTTGACCAAGAAATCCCGTGGTTTTCCTAAGTATTCCTTTACCACTAGCTTCAGGGATTCTTTGTTTTATTTATTTCAAATATACTTTCTGAAATTTATTTGAAAATTTTTCATCTGGTATAAGAAAGTTATCTGAGGAATATAATTGGAAATCCTTTTAGATACGTCCCTCGTTTTTTCCAGGGAGCTCTTCATGGATTCATCTATTACTACAATAAGTTCTTCAAGTGATAAAAGCAGTAATATTCCCAGAAACTTCTAAGCGATTCTACCAGTTTCTTCAAGATTATTTTTATATATTCTTACAAGACTTCTGTTATAAGAAGTTTCTCAAAAGTAAAAAAAAAGAATCCAAGAATTTCAGGAATTTTGACAGAGTTCCTGGAAAATATTTTTACTTCAGCAGAATTTCTGCATGTTTTTTTTAAGATATATTCCAAAATTTTATCTCAAGATACCTCTATGAGTTTCGCTGGGATACCTCATAAAATGATATCAATAATAACATCAAACATTTCATCTTGATTGCCTCCTAGATCTGCATAAAAACCACTAAAAAATTCAATGATTTTCACAATACTCAAATAGAGCCGTTTCATCAGCTATTTTCCTATGAATTGATATATTTTTCCACGGGCCTTTAAAGCGTTCATCTAGGTATAATCGTAAGCAAACTACTAAATACCGTACATCATACAGAAAGTTATCCAAGAATTCCTTCAAAGATCGAAAGAGATGATCCAGCCTCGGGCTGCAAATCTCTTAAATAAAGATGTCTATCCTTCAAAGATCCTTTAAAACAAAAATTTATAGGAACTTCCTCAGCAATTGCTTCATATATTTTTTTATTCCTAAATCCTCGAACGGGTTAATTTTTACTAGCAGAAAATATTTTGACCTTTGAATCACGTTTTTTTTTTAATAATCAACGTTTTTGACAAACATTTGTTGTTATGTGTAAGCTTATAAGACATATTTTGCAAAACCTCTATTTGAAGGGCCCCAAATCTACCTTCGTACCGGGCCCCCAAAATCCTAGCTACGCCACTGCTTGACACATTCTTCATCTTTATACACACACTCAATAGGTTCCAAATACTTTTATGAAGAAAGTTGCGAACTAACATTTACCGTCAATATATGCGCTATATTTTTAGAAAATTTTCGTCCGAAGACACCATTCCGAAAAAATCACGTTTAAAGGTGCTACAGATTTAAGTTCACGATTTCGGCCGATCGAAATACTGTGCGACGGCTGCCCAAGCCATGATGTCAAAATCGTTATCGGAGATCTCAACGCTCAGGTTGGCCAGGAGGAGGAATTTAGACCGATTATAGGGAAGTTCAGCGCTCACCAGCTTACGAACGAAAACGGCCTTAGGCTGATTGATTTCGCCGCCTCCAAAAACATGGCCATACGTAGTACCTACTTCCAGCACAGCCTCCCGTATCGGTACACCTGGAGATCACCCAAACAGACTGAATCGCAAATCGACCACGTTTTTTTGATTGATGGAAGACACTTCTCGGACATTATCGACGTCAGAACCTATCGCGGCGCAAATATCGATTCGGACCACTACCTAGTGACGTTTAAAGTGCGCCAACGACTCTCCGTTGTGAACAACATTCGGTACCGACGTCCGCCACTGTACAACCTGGAACGACTCAAGCTACCCGAAGTCGCAACTGATTACGCGCAAAGCCTCGAAGC